>NC_136432.1:173808203-175195703 GCF_052849685.1 Lactuca virosa
TAAACATACTAGTAAACTATAATAGGTATAGTTTAGAGGTTCAGTTCATACTAGACACTAGAACAAAGAGAACATACTAGACACTAGAACAGAGAGAACATACTATAAAGAGAAATAGGGAAGTAGATACAATACACGATAACATAGAGAACATACTATAAAGAGAAACATGGAGGAAGATACAATACACGATAACAAAGAGAACATACTATACATTATTACAGAAGAACATACTAAATTATACCAATGATCACTAACTCATTGTTCTAAACAAAAGGTGATAATAAATTGGGTATACAAGATCAAGATAACTTTAATGTGAGATTACTTCACGGCTTAGCAATTTGTTTGCTGAAGTCGCGTTTTGTAACCAAAATCTCTTGGAGGGAGAGCGTATAGTATGGGTACAACCACATCACATTATGACCTTAATAAAACAAACTAGTTTTAAAGTAGTCAGTACTTCAGTAGTGCCAATTTAAAAGACAACTGAAAACTTACATCATTCAAGTGACAAACAGAACAGTCGAGTCTAGTACATTCAGTAGGAAGGGACCTATAATGCTAACTTTATGATTCGTTAGTTTATACATCAGGAATATATATTAATCGGATCTGACATGTAGTAGGATGTGTGCTTTCCGCTTCATTTCCTGTTCCTTGTTTGGTTGTGGGCTTAGAGCAGATTCACCCAGCCTACTATCTATTTGATCTTAGCTATATATATATATATATATATATATATATATATATATATATATATATATATATATATATATATATATATTCCGTATACACCAAGTAATCATAAGGAGTACCAAGTATGGGCCAGGTCATAGTATACTAATTCAATACACCGTTTTCTAGTACAAAACATACTTTTCAAATAGAACATTTGGTAGACAAAACTAGAAACTTACCAGTAAAGGGTTTAATCCATTTTATTAAACCAGTATAACTTAAAGGACCTTAGGTGGTTAATTCTATAATACCTTAGTTTATACATCAGGGTTATATATAATTAATACTCGACAGGTAGTTGGATGTGTGCTTTCCGCCTCATTTCCTGTTCCTTGTTTGGTTGTGGGCTTAGGGCAGATTCACACAATTAACTATCTGTTCGATATTAGATTATATATAGCTAGTATAAACTAAGCGATTATAGAAGGAACTATTGTGGTTACCATTTTTACTAAAAGAAATAAGAGTTTTCTTAAAGAATCTTTTCATCAAATATAAAGGAACTATTACAGTTAACTCCATGAGTACCAAGTGAATATGCCAAGGTTATATACAACGATGATCTAACAAACAATGGGATGCGTGCCTTCCGCCTCATTTCCT
Source organism: Lactuca virosa (assembly GCF_052849685.1). Taxonomy (NCBI): domain Eukaryota; kingdom Viridiplantae; phylum Streptophyta; class Magnoliopsida; order Asterales; family Asteraceae; genus Lactuca; species Lactuca virosa. The sequence continues at coordinate 173,809,548 of NC_136432.1, forward strand.
GGTCCTTGTTTGGTTGTGGGCTTAGGGCAGATACACACAACCGATTGTTTGTTTGCTCTGGGTTTTATATAACTTGTATCCATTTAGTACTCATAGAAAGGATTGTAGAGTCATTTTTACTTATCTTTCATCAAAGCAGGAAATATAGGATTTTCTGGAGGAACAGGTGAAATTTTCTAAAAAGAACTTACAACTTACTTACATCACTAAAATCTTATGAACTCACCAGCTTAAATGCTGATCTACACTTTCAAAATAACTTGTATTCTCAGGAGACCAGTAGACGGGTACGCGCTCTGGGATTCAGAAGATGGAGCATAATAGCTTCATGTCTTGTTTTGTTATTTACTTTGTAGTCTATGTTATGTGAACCACATACTTTGTAAACACTTTCTTTCTATTGAAATGGTTGTTTATTACTTTGATTACTATGATGCATGACTTGTGATACTAAATATGACGTCCTCCGCCCCCGAACGTTTCCGCCGTTCCGGTTTTGGGGTGTGACAATAATCAACTAGGAGTAATAAATCCTAAAATAGAAAGCTCATAGAAGTTGGGTTTTGCACCAAACTTTATAAATGTCACCATGAGATATGAATTACCAAATGGATCATATATTTGAATTATAATACATGATCTATAGCTAAATTCAAGTTTTTAACATCATTATGACCATGTATTTCAAAATTAGAACTCTAGGGTTTGGAAACCCATCAATTATCCCCAATCTCCTAAATCCCCAACTATTTGTTAATTGTAGATTGGAGATAGGGATAGGAATGGAATCATAATATAAAAATCATATGAACTCTATAATTGGAAGACAAATTCAAATTTACTAAGCTCCGATTTGTAACACTGAATTCCAGGTTTTCCCTTTAAGCCCTTATTATATAAAATATTTGTAAGATTGGTCCCTAGCCGAGTATGCTGGGCGTACTGGCTCTCAAGATGGTCGCATAGGCGACCACATACGTTGGGCATACGCTCAGCTGGGACAAACCCTAATTTTTAGGATTTGTGCCTTATTTAAACACCTTAAGTTGCATTTGGGGTTTCTGATGACCAAACTCTATCTCTCAAAACCCTAAGAACGAAACCCTAGCCCTCATTTGAGTGTTTGTGAGCCTTTGTTGTGATTTTGAGGTGGTTTTGGATCCTTTGAAAGAGGTGAAGCTTTGGTGGACTTGAAGCTTGAAGATCCAAAATCTTCATCAACTTTGCAAGATATTTGAGGTATAAAGATCCTAACTTGGTGGTTCCTTATGATAGATCTAGTTTAGGGCTTGTTTTTATGCTTTTATGGTCCTTTAAGCCATGCTTGAGAGTATGAGCTACTTCAAAAGCTAAGGATGGTAGATCTTGGCACTTTTGAGGTCCCTTATTCATAGAAATGCAATCTTGATAAGTCATCTTGGCCCATTCATGAGTAAGAGTTACTCTTATGGTTCTTTTTGAGTTTTAGGCCCTATTAAGTCATGAAAGAGTGTAAAGTTTCCAACTTTATGTGTCAATACACCATTTAGGATCAGATCTGCGAGTTTGGCATAGTGGTTTAACCGGTTAAGTGCTTAATGGAAGGGTTGGTTGTTTGAGGAGTACGCTGGATGTACCTAGCTTGTACACTGCGTATACTGGCCCTGGAGGGAGTACACTAGGCGTAAGTATGTCACAACCAGGAATTCTGATACTTTGTAAAACCCTTAACAAAGATAACATTGTAGTTAAAGCTTGGAAAACATGTATGATACTTGTTCAATGATCACAAAATTCCATCAAATACTCTACACAAACATTCAAGTAGTCAACAAAAGGTTGGAAACCCTAAAAATCCCGGTTCAAGTCCATTTTGGACTAGGATTTTCTTATTGGGCCTAATGGACCAATAAGCTTCCAATTTGACTATTTTGGGCTTAGAACTCTTATATGGGCTCTAATTTGACCCACTTTCTTTTATTTTAACATTTTGGGTCATAATGGGCCTAGAATGAAATAAAATACCCTTATTGGGCCATAACAAATTTAATTAGCCCTAAAGGGCCATAAAACTCATACTTTGATGTATATTGGGCCCATATCTTGGACTTAAGCACACAAGGCCCAAATCCTCTTCTCTCTTCTCTCTTTCTCGGCCCAAGAAGATAATAAAAAAAAGGAAGAAATGGGGAATTATGAGGGCAAGACACCTCATATTTGTCCATTGGAAACCCATGCACAAATCCCATATTTCCATGCATGTCAACTCAATTTATCTCTCTTCTCCCTCTCCTTTCTATCCTCGGCCGAAGACACACACCCATACACACATTTCATCCATCTCCTTAAAGCAAACTCTCTCAAGAATACCTTCACTTATCCTTCAAAATTTTCGAGATTAAGAGCTTTTCAAGGAGGATTATTCCACAAAAATCATCATCCTAGGTAAGTTGATGCTTGGATCCATGATCTAGATTCTTTGTTTTATCAAAATTCTCTTCTTAACTCATATAAACTCATGATCATCATCCTAGAAACCCTTAAGATCGAGATCCACCCAAGAAGGCTTGCTAGGACCAAATTTTCTTCATTCTTCCTTCAAAATCGAAAACAACAAGCAAAGGTGAGTTCATACCCCTCTATTTTCGGTTTTCACAAGTTTTATGGGGGAGAATACAAGTAAAATGTGTAGATCTATGTGTATGTGTATGTTATGTGTGATTTCATGTATGTATGTGTGATTTTATGTGTTTATGTGGTAAATATGTGACAAAAAGGGAAGAAATCTCGAGATCTATGGCACAAGAGGGGAAGCAAACATGATCTAAGATATATTACACTAAAAAAGTCAAGAAAAATTTCTATCTAAAGTTATAATAAACATATTGCAACATAAAACTCATTTTTGGACTATATTTGTCAAATAATCAAAAGTTGGGTTAAAAATTGTCATCTACGGTTTTCCTAAGGACCGAATGAGTCAAAACAGTTAAAATAAATGTTTTTATAAATTTTATGCTCTTCAAAGGACTAGATGTGTAAATTGTAGCTTAATGGGCCAATTTTTGGGCTTTTCGGCCCATAGGCCCAAAAATTGCAAAAATACGATTTTTAAGGGGCTGAAATGGTACAATTCTCAAAACAGGGGGAAAAAGGGGTAAACAAAACTATGTCAGGGGTTAAAATGCTTTTCTTTTCCAAAAAGGATAAAAAATGTAAAGTTTTTGGAATTTGGGCCAAAATTGTAAAAGTTGCAAAAAACTTGGACTTTAACCGAAAGACTCTTTGCTGGATGGAATGAAACTGCCAAAGAGTAAATTTTGAGCTAAAAACATTTACTTAAACAAGTTTATGGGTCAAAAATGTCAAGAAAATGGTTTAGGGGCCTAAAATGTCTTTTTCTTTATATAAGGGACTAAAATTGTCATTTTTATTAAAGAAGGGCTGAATTGGTCAAACCAATATTTTGAGTCATTTATTTTAGTTTTAAGATATTTGGGTCAAAAATACCAAATTACAACTTATGAAAATAGAATGAAGAATATACCTATATTTTCAAATATCGTTATAAACAATCGACAAGTTTCGTGTCGTTGTGAATTTAACAATCATTCAATCAAACTTCCGACCATTATACTATACCTAAAACAAGTAAATATTCAAATAGTTGGGCTTGAAAGATCTTAATCATGATTATTGGGCCTTCGTGGCCCATTGACATGACTTTTGGGCCTAACGATAATAATACATGTCAATTGAGCCTCCTGTGACCCAAATTACATGTTTAATGGACCCTCAATGGCTTCTATGTGTTATTGGACCTCAATGGCCCATTAGCGTTGCTAGTAAGGTCCAATTAAATCATATGTGAAATGGGCCAACGCGTTCTTCGTTTAACCAACAGCCTTAAATAACACACGTAATTAGCAGGACTTTGTAATCCTCTTCTCCTCGTTTGTTAGGCTTACATGCAATCAAAGTAAACAAAAACAGGTCGTTAATCAATGGTAATCAATTTTGTTTGGATTAAGTGAGTAATAACGGGCGACACCTCTAAGTGTCGTTCGTAGTCTGTAGTTATAATCAAAGTCTCCTGGAAGGAGAGCGAGAGTTTGTGTATAGATCTATACGGGGGTGACTCCCCCACACCTCAGTTGTTCGCTACAGTTAGACTCGGCCAGTCTAGGGTGACAAAATCTTAAGATCAATTCCGGCGTTCATTAGGATGCCAAGACAGAAGAACTAGTCATTATCATGCATGGTTATAACGACTCACGTAAATAAATAAATCCAATACTATCCGAGTAATCAAGGAAGAGAAATCATAATCATTCGTTGTGACGGTATAACAGTTTGAAACAATTTTATTATACGATCGGAAAACATCGGGTTTTTCGAGGAAATCAACACCACTCTCTTGTATTTTTCAATAACTATAATGCAAAACTTCCCATTTATACACGTTTTGAAATCATTCATGCACCAACTTATGGATCTTCACACTTTGGTATAAACAATTGTCTTTTCAGAAAATATCGGATTTTCTGGGTTTTATAAACTACACAAATCATTTTTATAACAACCCTGCTTATGAACTCACCAACATTCCATATGTTGACGTTTTCAAAATAACTTGTATTCTCAGGTAACAGGTAAGCTGAAGGGTAATATCAAGTATGTTAGGATGTTATGTTTTCAAAACTCCCAAACAATTGATGCTATGGATATGTAATATTTAAACAATGTACTGGATGTGAACAATGTCAATTGTAATGTATTAATGCATGTTGAAGTTTATGTTGTGTTTCATGTATAATCATTGTGATGATATTCAATTTGAGTCACGCGAGCCCTCGGACGTTTCCGCCGTCTGGTTCGGGGGTGTGACAAAGTATGAGTATGCCGAGCGTACTCTGTAGCTTGACTTTTTGTTAACTTTCGCATTTTGGCCCATATTTGGACTTTTAGGGTTTGGGCCTTGTTGGGTCAATAGTATTTTGACCTTAGGGTATTATTTGGCTTTAGGCCTTCTTCGATTTAGGCCCATAATGGGTTTTGGTCCTCATGCAGGAATTTGGGTCATATTGGGCTTTTGGAGCCATTGGGTTGAGCCTTGGTTGTTGGGACATGTGAGGAAAGGGTAAAATGGTCTTTCACCCTGGGAGTTGGACAAATGAATAGGATTTATAAGTTATATTTTAAGTCCCAATTGTTAATTGGAGTTTTATTGATTATTTAGTGTAGGGACTTTCCAGATCAACATTCCAAGTAGCTATCTGATTTCCAGCATTTGAGGTGAGTCTCGTCTCAGCGTTTTGCAGGTCAAAGGCACCAATGTTGGCCCATGATTTTTTATGGTCAGGATGCTAGCTATCTGTGTGACTCTTGCATGCGCTGTATGTATTATGTATACAAGGTAGGGCTTGATGCCAGGTGGGGCCTGATGAGTGTATTGTATGCTATTTGTCTTAGTGATTATTGCATGTGTTTATGTGTCTATATGTATACCGAGCGGGGCCTGATTCCAATCGGGGTTTGATAAATGTAATGAGGCGGGGGCCATCTTATATTATTGACAGATCTGTTCCGAGCGGTGCTCGATGTCGTGCGAGGCCTGATGTCGGGCGGGGCCCAATGGTTGTTGGGCATAGCCCATTGTATGTTTGATATGTATGGTATGAGGTATTTTGGGGAACTCACTAAGCTTCGTGCTTACGGTTTTTAATTTATGTTTCAGGTACTTCCGGATCGAAGGGGAAGAGCTCGGGATGATCGCATCGCACACACTACATTGTTCCACATTTTTTTGACTCTGATGTAACTGGATGATGATATACTCTGATTTCATTATGTTTTTTATGAAACATTTTGGATGATGGTTTTATGATTATAAAAATGAAAATTTTTTTCTTAAATTTTGGGACGTTACAAGTTTGTATCAGAGCCTTGGTTTGAGGGATTCAGGCATACTCTCGGGTGTGTTTGAACTCAAACCGATGACTTTGTAGATTTTTCAAAAGAAAATGTTTTATAAAAAGAGTTTTCTAATACCCATACATGTTTTATGATATGATTTAATTTGTGAATCTGTGAAACATATGCTAGATTAGGGCTAAGGATCTGCTTAGGATTTGCATGATAGAATGCTAGGAGAGATGCCTTTGAATGCCTACTGTATGAGCTTGTAGACTTGCATGCTAGTACTGATCAGTCAGTGATAGGATGACCCGTTTAGGTTATGCTTGTTCTGATTAGTCGATGCTCGAATGTTGCTTGCTTTGTGCTTTTAGGAGTTCCCATTAACTTCAGCTAACTAGTAAGCGAATATGCTAAGTTACATATTATTGAGACTAAATAATTTGAGAAGGTTAGGTTTTAACTCTATTGCGCAGCTCTTGTTTGAGTCCAACCGTTGTAGTGTGAGACCTTTAATTTGAAGAATTATCTGGTGTCGTTGATGTGTAAATGTATTCATGAGTTTGTTAGAGGGTGTTAGGGGGAGTTCCTTCTGCAACTGATGGCAGAGAGTGGTGTGGGGGTTTCCCTAGGAAAACCTAGGAAGAGGCTCAGTGTTGGGAGCGTTGTCTTGTTGAGGATTGTATGTATGGATAAGGGATTAACATGGAGGATTCAGGGAAATCCTTGAGGAAAGTACGAATAGATGTGGAAGGTATTATGGGCCCGTACTACTGGAAGCAGAGGATCCGTACTTGAGTCAAGGAAAGCCACAATGATATCAGGAAGCTTCTATAGTATAGGATATGTATATATATATATATATATATATATATATATATATATATATCATTATTATATATAAAAACCCTGTTTTTTTCATAGCGCGTAGAGCGCGTGAGATGGGTTTGTGAAAACACACGTCTTCACATACACGCTGTTTCCCAACGTTTCCATTGCTTCCAAAAACGATGCACCGTTTCTCGGTACCATCACATTCATCAAAAATGCCTTCCCCCACCCCTCCTCTCTCTTTCTTTCCTTCTCTTCGTTTTCCACTACCTGTCCATCCCTTTTTCTGTTTTTCCATTTACGTCTCCTTCTTTCATCCTTTTACAGTTCAGATGATTGCAAAAATTGGATGGGAAGGTTGGGAATTTCAGCACTTCAAAGGTATAAGAACAACTTTTGTTTTACTGCCTAAACTCTAAATTGATTGGCAATTTCATTTTCTGATGTTGATTTTGGTAGAAATTCATAATCTTATACGATTTTTTTCTGTTTATTTATTTATTTATTTATTTATGTTAAATAATATTTTAATGTCTTCGTTTGAAAACCCTAATATTTGTTGATTTATTGTCATGGATTTCCAAGTATTTTTTGAAGAATTTTGAAGACGTCGTTCCCTCTTTGTTGTTTGATGCCTTCTATTCCGTTTATGTGGCCGTTGGTTGATGCTCCTTAAAAATTAAGGAGCGATTTGCTAGAAAAAATGTTGGTTTATTTATCACCCATTTTGGATCCTATGGAGTACAAGGCACAAAACTGGTGGAACCTAAACTAAAAAGAGATTCGCATGAAATCATAATTTTTCAAAGAATTGGAAGTATGTATGTTTAAATTCTTGAGAAATTTATGTTTTATTTGGATAATTCTTGATGAAAGTGATGATCTATTGTTTTTTGTCTAATATGCTTAATATACCTTGTAGGACGTGGGCTTGGTAAATACTTAAATAGAAATGTCGAAGTGACAGCTATAAAAGCTCTTAATGGAATCTACACGATGAGAGTAAACAATTTTATCATCCATTATATATTCATATTTGACTACTAAATTATTACAGTTAATCAATTTACCACTTTATATTTCTAAAATATGAGGGTTGTGAGCAACCATTAAATATTGTTTGATTCATTGACCCTAAAAAACTCAGACCAGGAGAAACAAGGTTTTCCGCATTGTATCTGTTACAATAATTTACAATAGTTATAATAATTACATTTTTTCTAAAAAGCAAATTCATACCTTCAATCTTCCGTATTTATGTTCTGTTAATCTGACACAGGTAATGTAGTTGCCTTAACAAGATTTGTAGAGTGAAAATATCAATTAGGAATTCGCAATGGACTTTCATTTATTTGTTGATTATAACACTATACTATCATTTTCTTTTTCTTATTCATGCATTGTACATTGAAATCCCACTCATTTATAAAGAGTTTTTCAAGAAATATACAAGATTTGTACAGGCGTAAATGTGTTTTTCAACAAAAATAAACTTAAAATTTGTTTAGATTACTTTATCTTTTATGGATTTACCGTTTGTGGTAATTATTTCATTTTGTTTTATATGAGACTTTAAGATATTAAATAAGTTTATACTTTACGTAGTATGCTAACAAGAAGCGTGCTCAATAACAATGCAACGGAAATGGTGACATAACTTGTGAGATATGTCGTTAGGTATGCTTTTGTTATCAAGTATATATAAAATCCTCATCGTTTTATAAGTTTTTATAATGAATGAAATATGCATTATTTCAAGTACCAATCACTTTAAAAAGTTCAGTTTTTACTTCATGATGCGTTACAAACTTGGCTATGCTGCCCCTCCTCAACAACCTTACTTGGAAGAGACAACTATAGATGTTGAGTAATCTATTCTTCCTTATTTTTCTGTATTTTTTTTTTAATTTTTTTCATTAGTATAAAGTATAAATATTTTGTGAAATGTTTTCTTTCTTCCTATGGGTATTTTTGATATGGGAGTATTGAAATATCTTTTGTTGCTTTTTCTAATTTTATAAAGTAAACTTTGTCCTTGACTTTGAATGGGCATAATGCAACCAAATAGCAACAAACTTTTATTTATTTGTTTATTGTAGAAACTTACTTTAATTTCTTTCTATTACCACATTGTACTTCTTTTCTTTTCTAATTAATAAATCGTACTTTGAGAACCGAATTACAACATTGTACTTTTATTTATTTAATTAGGACATTGTACTTTGAAATTCTAATAAAATATAGCAGTGAATGTATTGATTTTTAAATACAATGCTTTTATAGGAAAAAATAAAAGTATGATGCTATAATAATCAATGAAATGCAAGCATTTTGCTATTTCCTACATTTAACCCTTAGCAAAATCACGTGCATCTTGAAAATATGTTTTCTTGTGATGTTACGAGTAGTTTTTCCAATGTAGTGTCATTTCATTACAATTAACACAATAGATGATGAATGCATACCTATGTACCAGAGATAATCTATTTTAAACCAATTTTAGAAAGGGTATTTCAGGTATAATCCTAATGGCCATTAGGCGAACATTTATGTGTTCCACTTTATATGCTATTTTCATATCAAAGCAACACCACTAAAGAAATTTACTTTGTTCCATTTTCTTGAGTGTTAAATTTAATATTGTATTTGTTGAAATAACATGTTGGTCCATTATTTTTTACCATATGAGGCATCCAGGAGCACATCTCCCCTTTTGTACTTCATTAAGAGAGCTTCCAATAATATCATTGTTCCTTTATTTTTATCAAAATAATCAAGTATGAAAAACTATCAATGAAAGTTCGTTGCTATTTGTTGCATTTAACATGTATTGTGTTTGTTTGAGTATGGTTTATCAAGGTAATCTTACGGTTTTTCCAAGAAATACCGAAAATACCATTCATGGGTCGTGCTTAGCACGAGCCTCAAAATTTTCTAGTATATATATATATATATATATATATATATATATATATATATATATATATATATGTGTGTGTGTGTGTGTGTTCTAATGGTTTGAATGGTCTATTTTCAGTATGGTGGTCACTCTGGGAGGATCTGGTAGTGGTTCTGGTACCGGTGAGGGTTCTGGTTCGGTTCCTGGAGCCAGACATTGGGATGATCAGATGATGGAATTCATTTCGTCGGAGATTACCCACAATATTCTTGAGAAGACTCATGTGATCTTTGGCATGGTCAAGGAGGGTATCATGGAGATTCTGGATGAGCGCTTGGTCGATTTCCTTTCTGAGATGGTGGCGATGATGGAAACTCGCACTTTGACTTTCCGTGAATTCTAGGAATGATGAGCCCCAGAGTTCTTCAGGAAGAAGGACCTTATTGCTTCAAGTGTTGGTTGGCGGATGTTGGGAATGCCTTCTGATCTAGTATTTGTCATGAGGAGGTAAAGGTCTGAATTACATCCTGTCTTCTGAAAGATAAGGCTCGAGACTGGTGGGAGGAGGTGTGACATGCCTTGGGAGGCGAGGATTTTGAGTCCAAGGCTTGGGAGGATTTTGTGATGAGATTTCAGGCTGATTTTGCACCTGTGATTGAGGTCCAGCAGTTAGCGAGGGAGTTCCAGGACCTTCACCAGACTATTGAGACGGTAGTGGTGATCATTGCTATGTTCTGTGAGAGGGTGTTATTAGTTCCACAATATGTGGCGGACGGGAAGATGAAGAAGGCGAGTTACCATGAGATGCTGAGGAGTGATATCAATCAGTTTGTGAGTCGATCCAGTTGTAGGATACTAGATGATATGATAGCGAGGGCCAGAAAGAGAGGGAGAGAGAGAGAGAGAGAGAGATTGAATTGGAGATGGAGAGGAAGAGGAAGTTGGATCAGGTTCAGGGTTCAAAGTGTTCGGGCAAGAGTCCCAAGGTTTTTAACTCGATATCGAGAGGCCATAGGGTCGGGGCCGTTGTGCCAAGTGCGGTAAGGCGTACGAGGGGGCTTGCAGGGTGGGTGGTTCTGGATGCTTCAGCTGCGGCAGGACATGTCATATCAGCAAGGATTACACTGTCACCATCACCATCCAGGCATCTGATCTAATTTGTTTTCATTGCAATCAGAGGGGACATGAGAAGGCTAATTGCCCACATTTAGCAGTAGCGGGACCGTTGGTAGCATCCGCTCCAGTGACTTTACGGATTACTGATAGCCGCCAATGCAAGGCGAATGCTCTTGTTGTCAGGAGCAGGGCTTTTCAGCTGACAGCCGAGGAGGCTCGTGCAACACCAGATGTGGTGACGAATATGTCTCTTCTCATTATATCTTTATTTATGTTGATTTCTCTGCTGATATTTGTGTGTTTTGTTTTAGGACCGTTCCTTGTGAACGGTATATCTACCTTGGTATTGTTTGATTTGCGGGCTACCCGATCTTTTGTATCTCTTGCGTTCATCAAGAGGTTTGTCGATGCTTCGAGGGATTTGGATTAACCATTAGAGGTTGAGATTGTTGACGATCGTCCTGTGCGAGTATCTAGGGTTCATTGGGGTTGTGTACTGGAGTTGTTTGGCGAGTGGTATCTGATTGATTGGTTCCTATTCCCCTGCATGAGAACAAGGTTATTGTGGGGATGGATTAGTTGAGCTCCAATTAGACAATGATTGACTGCAAGCAGCAATTGGTGCATATCCGGACCCCAAGTGGGGGAGAGATGGTAGTTCAGGGAGAGGTTGTTCAGCGTGGGCCGATTTTATGTTCAGCAGCTAGGGCCAGGCACTATCTTCAGCAGGGTTGTTCCGGATTTGGCGTCTATGTTATGGATATCCGGGAGAAGGGTAAGGCGATTGTGGATGATGTGTCAGTCGTTCAGGAATATCCAAATATGTTCCCAAATGATTTACCTGGAGTACCTCCGGAGAGGCAAGTGGAGTTTCGGATAAACCGGGTTCCCAGTGCGACTCCGATAGCCAAAGCACCTTATCGGTTAGCATCTCCAAAGATGCAGGAGCTGTTAGACAAAGGGTTTATTCGGCCGAGTAGTTCACCATGGGGAGCGTCGATCCTGTTTGTGCAGAAGAAGTATGAGTCATATCGGATGTGTATCGACTACCTAGAGCTGAATAAGCTAACGGTGAAGAACCGTTATCCACTCCCGAGGATTGAAGATTTATTTGACCGGCTTTAGGGTGCATCTTGTTTTTCCAAGATTGATATGCTTTCGGGTTATCATCAGATGAGGGTCAGAGAGGAGGATACACAGAAGGCAGCCTTCCAGAATCGTTATGGTCATTATGAGTTCGTGGTAATGCCCTTTGAGAGGCCGATTTCCATCCTTGACAAGAAGAAGAAAACCTTCAGGAACAAGGTTGTGGAGTTGGTGAAGGTGCAGTGGCAGCACCAAAAGGGGTCCGAATGGACATGGGAGCCTGAGGACGAGATAACAGAGCATTAGCCTCAGTTATTTGTGGCAGCGGACTTCGAGGACGAAGTCTGATTCAAGTGGGGGAGAATTGCAACACTGCATTCCAGGTTTTCCCTTTAAGCCTTTATTATATAAAAATCTTTACAAGATTGGTCCCTAGCCAAGTACGTTGGGCGTACTGGCTCTCAAGATAGTCGCGGAGGCGCCCACGTACGTTGGGCGTACGCGGGGCATACACTCAACTGGAATAAAACCTAATTTTTAGGGGTTGTGCCATATTTAAACACCTTAAGTTGCCTTTGGGGTTTCTGATGACCAACCTCCATCTCTCAAAATCCTAAGAACGAAACGCTATCCCTCATTTGAGTGTTTGTGAGCCTTTGTTGTGATTTTGAGGCGTTTTTGGATCCTTTGAAGGAGGTGAAGCTTGGTGGTGAAGCTTTGGTGGACTTCGAGCTTGAAGATTCAGAATCTTCATCAACTTTGTAAGCTATTTGAGGTATAAAGATCCTAACTTGATGGTTCCTTATGATAGATCTAGTTTAGGGCTTGTTTTTATGCTTTTATGGTCCTTTAAGCCATGCTTGAGAGTATGAGCTACTCCATAAGCTATGGATGGTAGATCTTGGCATTTTTTAGGCCCTTGTTCATCAAAATGCATTCTTGATGAGTCATCTTGGCCCATGCATGAGTTAGAGTTACTCTTATGGTTCTTTTTGAGTTTTGGGCCCCATTAAGTCATGAAAGAGTGTAAAGTTGCTAAATTTATGTGTTAAAACACCATTTAGGATCAGATCTGAGATTTTGGCTTAGTGGCTTAACCGATTAAGTGCTTAATGGAAGGGTTGGTTATATGTGGAGTACGTTGGGCGTACCCAGCTCGTACGCTACGCGTACTGGCCCTAGAGGGAGTACGCTGGGCGTAAGTTTGAGTACGTCGGTCGTACTCAACAGCTTGACTTTTTGTTGACTTTCGTGTTGTGGGCCATATTTGGACTTTTAGGGTTTGGTCCTTATCGGGCCAATAATCTTTTGACCTTAGGGCATCGTTAGGCTTCAAACCTTCTTGGATTTAGGCTGATAATGGGTTTTGGGCCTTATGTAAAAATTTAGGCCATATTGGGCTTTTAGAGCCATTGGGTTGGACCTTGTTTCTTGGGACAAGTGAGGGAAGGGTAAAATGGTATTTTACCTTGGGAGTTGGAAAAATGAATGGGATTCAAAAGTTATAGTTTAAGGCCCAATTGTTAATTGGAGTTTTATTGATTATTTAGTGCAGGGACTTTCCGGATCAATAGTTCGAGCAGTTATCTGGTTTCCAACAGTTTGAGGTGAGTCTCCTCTCAGCGTTTTGTAGGTCGATGGCACCAATGCTGACCCATGATTTATTATGGTTAGGATTCTAGATGTCTGTGTGACTCTTGCATGTGTTGTATGTGATATGTATATCGGGTGGGGACTGATAAGTATATTGTATGCTATCTGTCTTAGTGATTGTTGAATGTGTTTATGTGTCTATATGTATACCGGGCGGGGCCTGATGAATGTGATGAGGTGGGGCCCGATGCCAGGCGGGGCCCGATGGTTGTTGGGTATGGCCCTTTATATGTTTGATATGTATAGTATGAGGTATTTTTGGGAACTCACTAAGCTTCATGCTTACAGTTTTCATTTTATGTTTCAGGTACTTCCGGATCGAAAACTGGATGTTTCACATCTGGCGGTACTATTATGATTTTTATGATAAAGTTAACAACACTCCAATTTCGACAACCACCTTTGTTGGACTAGATAAAAAATGGAAATATTAATACTTTAAATAAAAAAATTGACTTGATACTCAGTAGTCTTGGTAAGGAGAATAGTGTGAATGTTTTGCATGGAAAAATGATATGTGTGAGTCGAAGATATATTGTGTACATCGCATATGAGCACATGAAGAGGAAAGAGGAGATTAATCAAGTGCATGGATAAAGGCACTTGGGAAAATGTCAATTTAACCCTAAAAAAATTTCCCATTTGTTTTAAAAGGTTATTCATTTTTTTACTTTTAAGGAACAAAGTCAAATTTTTAGTGTTTAAATTGTCCTTATAAAAAAAGGTAGCGATTAAGCCGGTCCTTTTTAGGCTAGTCATCAACATTGAACCAAGTAATCACTTCATAATAATCCCACCAACAAAAATTGTTTCCCCTAAATTGATCAACATCCACATGTATGTCAATGAATGTACTCATACTAGTATTATGTTTTCAAAGAAGTCATCGTTAAGTATCACAATCTATCACTCTATTTGGGTTAATTTCTTCAATCGATCCAAGATCCATGACATTGGCTAATTTTTCTTTAGTAATTTAATTCCTTTATGTGTTTGTATACTCAATTAACTCATATATGTATGTATTTATCTTGATCTTATCACTAGGGATTCAATTAACTACAAATTGCCAAGCGTAGCCAAAACCAATCTCGTTTTCCCTTTTTATCGGGTAACATAATAATATAACTCAAATTAGCAGTTATATAGAGGCATCGTAATACTCCAATAGATATATGTCTAATCTTACCGAAATCAGCGGTAATGTTGATGGTGTAGCTGCAGGTGGTCCGAGTTACTGATATTACAATCGCAGTGGTTTTGGCCATGGTTAGCCTCCTCCACTTCGCATGGATGATATCTTTTTAGAAGCTGGGAAATTAGCAACCAAGTAACTAGTTTCAAAAGGTTTACTTCCACCAAATTCGCTTAATGCCAAATGGAAAAATAGTAATATGAAGAATCAGATTGGTGGTGTTGATGACGTTTCTGATGCTGTTTTCGATAATACTATTGGTAGGTTAAGGCTTTCTGGTGATTACAGTGGTGCAACAGGTTCATGACAAGGAATTAGGGTTAGGAAACCAAGGGGATCTTTTAAAACCCTATGTTTGAATAATCATGAAATTAACCGAAGTTCTTCATGGTGTGAAAAGGTTAAAGGTTTTTTAGATAAACAATGAGAAAGTGATTCCTTTTTAGGATCCATGAAAGAATAGAGATTTGGAAAAGATGGGACTAGTGAGGACCAAGGATGCTATAGTGACGCCGAGTCAGCCGCCACTGTAGCGTCCACATCACCAACAAGTTAATACATGGCAATATTAACTTATTATAGCAGGTAAAATGACTAATTTAGCAGGTAAACAACCATTTCTTACCCCTAGAGTACAAAAAAAAAAGTTAAGTGACCTTTTAAAATAAATAGGAAAAGTTTATAGGGTTAAAATGACATTTTCCCCGGGCAATTCCATGGTACTCCGAGACCATTAAACTGGACCAATAACCAATGGAATTTCCAGAAATAAAACAACGAACGTCAAGGCTACTTTTACAACTAGGGAAATAAAGTTCAACAAGTATAGCTTGAATAGCCGTATCACAACAGAGAGACAAGGTCATCACATAAAAACGGGAACACAAACAACAACAAATTAGATAAAATCATGGTGTCTATTAAACAAACGTACTAAAAACCTAACACAAACTTGAAGTTCATAGCTATAATGTTGAAGCAAATGGATCAAATCACAGAACAATTAGGAAAGCGAGAAGAGGGAAAATTTCACAACACGATTATAATTATATCTCATCATATACCAATCAAAAACATCAATGCAATGCGATCGTAACCTTGAGGAATGGTTAAGGAAGTCGATAATAAATAAGTCTTCTTTTAAGTTTAGATGACAAACAATATTAAAAACAAAAAATAAAAAAATAAAAAAGGTTAAAAGGACTTTAAATTTGGAGAGCATGACATGGATGCTAATATAATATCATACCCCTCGACTTTACACCTCGTTACCGAGTTCATTTTAAGGAGAGAAAAGAAAGGAAATAGGTGGAAGTGAGAGGAAAGTAAAAGAACTTGGCGTTCCCGAGTTTCATTAAAGGAATGAAGCGGAAGGAAATGGAAGGATCAATTTCCATCCTAGCTTTCCTTCCGATTTGGAGAGAAAGAACAAAATGTTTAATTTTTCTTCCACTTCTCTCCAACTCGGGAACACAAAAGATGAATTTTGTTTAGTTTCTTTTCTTTTCTTTTCTCTCCTTACTTTCTTTTCTCTTCTCCTCTTTTCTTTGTTATAACCCGGGAATGGGGTGTTAGAGAAACCATCATTATTTCTTATTTTGAAAAACATGGTCCTAAATTGGAGGACATATTAGATCTTTTTAGTCAAGTAAAAAAGTAATATATTGTTAGTAAAATTTATTAAATATGCGCCTTTACATACAAAACTTCTAAAAGATTTATGTATTCAAAACCGAAAGTTACAAGCACACCTCCCTAAGAAGGGTAACCTAATTGAACATGTGAGATCTATTTTGTATAATTCTTACATTGAAGCTTAAATACCCAAAAACATCATTGATTTTGTTACCTTAGGTAACACTAACACAAAAAAAAGACTCCTAGATCTTGGAGCAAGTATGGGTCAAAAATCCATTTATTCAATAATGGAATTAGTGTACACTCAATTATTAGATCTAATCATTTTGTTAAAATCTACTTTGATAAACATAACACTACGTATGTTCTTTCTTGCTCAAGTGTAGATTTTAACAACAATTACCATTTAAAATGCTTCTTCCTTCAATAAACATAGTGATAATACCAATGAACGACCTTATAAACAAATCACATTAGTTTAATAAAACATGTTTTGCAAGTTCTTTAATAGACCAACTGAATTCTTATTCCATGATCACCTCTTTATGTTGTGGCATTAGATACGAGACTTGGAGCCACAACATGCCATGCTGAAGCCATTCTGAGGTTTTTAGAACATTTTCCACAACAATATAAAAACAATCAACTCTAAATCACTTACAATGAATTGATTGCACTTCATTTTGTGTTTCATAAAATTATGTTTTCCTAATAACTAGTGATGTGGCCCATGCTTCGTATGGGTCGAGAGGGTTATTGTTTTTATTGGATTTTATAAACAATGTGTGGTTATATGGGAATATAGATTGCATTCGAAAATAAGCGTTGATAACGTTAGTATATAAGCAAAGGATGTGAAAAACATGGATATCATTTAAAAAAAGACAGAAATGATGTGAAAAACATTGATCCAAATTCTTGAAATTACTGAAAGCATCCAAAGGGCAAAAGTTTTGCAAAGATCTGAAACATCAAGAGCATCAACATGGAAACACAAAATTTAAACAAACTAAATATAAAATCACACTAAAATAAAGAATAGGATATCATGATCACTCTTCTTTTTCACAATGATGCTATAATTGTTGATTGAATCCCTTACATGCAAGAAGTGGTTTGTGAAAACAAAAATTTTTGGGACCCATGAGACTATTTCCTTTGCTTTCTTTGCACCATTAACTAATAAGTAGAAAAAAATGACCCAAATAGTCAAGAGTAGAAAGAGTTCGGTCTTCCACTTAACCACCTCGATACGTCTTGTTATACTACGCCTCGTGGATTGAGTTCGACAAATCACCAAAGTAGTAGACTAAATAAGTCAAGAATTCCCTAATAGATTTCAATCTCGAAACCCATGCAAAAAGTAAAACAAAGCAATGCGTATGACCACAAATTCCTGCAAAAAACAACAAAAACCTTCCCGATAAGTGACATGTTAACAAAAAAAAAACATAAAACCAAAAAGAAAAGCAAAAACAAATAATGAATAATCAAATAAACTAAATTAATTGAAAATCGTTCCATGGTAATGGCGCCGAAAACTTAATGTGTATATTTAACGTACTATTTTTTTTTATAATTCCTAGTTTATATAACATCTAAACCACACCTTACAGGTAATTAACCTGATCGGGTATAATATAGTTTTGATTAGCAAGGGTATCGAACTCAAGGGGAACGACAGTGAATTAATACTATAATATTTGATTATAGGTTACATTAAATAAATGAAAGCAATAAAAATGGGTTTTTATTATAAAAACTCAATTAATTCAACAACTAAACTAACTAGATAAATTGATTAGAAACAAATCACTTTTGGTACTCAAGTTTAGATTGGATTAGTTATCAAAATCATGGTGAACTTCGTTAATATTGCAATGGATCTATTTGTTGGTTACCGAATTCTAATGTGACTAGTTATCTTGATCGGATTTCCTAGTACTGATAATTAATGAACAACTAACACAATGATCATGTAAATAGTGAATACATAATTAATTTAATATATTCATATTATGAATGACATGATCTAGGGATTTCTCATCAATGGTCATGACAATCAATCTAAGCATAGTGTGAAAATCTAAGCTCTCTAACACATCCAAAGTCACAGATTACCATTGCCTAACCCTAAGATTTGATCAATCTCTAGTCCTAACAGTTTAATGATCATTAACTAATTAATATTCAAGTCATTGTAATTAGATTCGACCTCTTAAATACACATAACTCAATAATAGGCAATACAAATCATAACTTTAACATGATAGGCGATGATCAATCCAACACAATTAATAATCAAACTAATAAAATCCAAAATCATTGAAATCAACACATCAAATCGAGTTTCATCTACACCAAATGAAAGTAACAAGTTTTAACATCTGAATTCAAAAATTAAAAAAAAAAGGAACATAATTGGAATACTAATCATGATCAGAAAAGCAAACCGGATGATTCCCGACATGAATCCGCTCTCGAATCCTTTAGATCTTTGCTAAATATCATTTTAATGGCCCTCTGACCGCCTTCTAGACCCTCAAAACAGCTTCTCTGAGGTTTATTTTCGTAGGGAATGTGTTAGGGTTGAAGATATATCATTAGGGGTAATTATCGGCTCTATTTATAGCTTTTAACGTCACCACGGTGTGGTTGATAGCCACCACGTCATGGTCTTCATGGATATCATGTATTCTCCAAGTCAGCTCAATGATCGCGAAGTTTCCATTTATCACGTCGTGGTGGTATCAGCACATCGTAGTAGTTGGATTTCATATTTTGGCCCAAACACGAAAATCGTCCGAATTTTATTTTAGTTTTCAGAACATTTTGAATCTCGTCAATCGGAGTTACGAGTCATGAGATATGGCCAAAACACCGACGACGGGTCAAGCTTTCCAACAACATCATTTTTGCGTCTTTTTAGCTCATTTCTCCCCATTTTGCATTCCAACTCTCATTTTAACTGTAATTGAACATTTCAAAGCATATTACGTATAATATATCTTAAAATATAACATTTTTACTCAAATACATTTGAATAATGGCATTAAATATATAGTTAGTATGACCATTCAGTTGCCTTAGAAATTGAGGTGTCCTACGGTGGTGATTTTAGTTTCACCGTGTTCATTGTAGTATAATGGAATTTACAGATTATCAATGAAGTTCAAATCTTGGTTTTAGACAAGTTAGCTGGTGCAGAGTGGAAGCTTGAATAAAACGAGTTTGATTTCAATTCAACCAAATAATGGGGGCCAGGGGGTTACACCCCCTTGCGGAGTCCTAGGGCAACTCCGTTGGCGGGTTAAGGAAAGTGTTATAGAAAATCTTATTTTTGGAATATATTCTTCATAATTATCCTTGAAACTGTCACCCCTTATTTATAAGATACAATCAAGATTTAATGCCAATTAATACTTATCTTTTATAATAAGATGAATTCATATCTTATATAAACCCTAGTTCGTGACCTCATATCAATGCTTTGATCGGAGACTATTGCTTTATGAATTATCCTCATAATTTGGGTTCTGTAACTCATGCATATGGTCGAAATATCAAATTCGTAAATTTGTTTATTCCCGCAATGAGGATACGACAATAGGGTGATGACAAGAGGTTTCATTCCTCCCTTGTGATTTGCCGACTTCTACAGAAAAAGGTTTTGGTAGATAAAAAAAATGCACAACCATGTAAACCAACCTTTTTCCTCTTAAAATAATTAGAAGTAGTCAACCTTAGTTGCCAAACTCTTCGAAAGGGAAATGCATACAAATCTCACTTTTGCAGTCCTTGTTAATAAAATATAACATCTAGGAGGAATAAACTAAGAAGTGTGACCTCTATAACAATTATGACTTCATAAGCTTAAACTCCAAGGATGTTGAAGAAAATTCGTAAAACTTTATTGTATGGGTGTTAAATCAGTATACTTGTCAATAATCAATCATTTCATATAAATTCCAAACGTTACTTCACATAAAAGTTGACCATATAATGAATTTCTTTAAAATAAGTTAACAGGCCACTAAACTTATTTTAATGTTTGACTAATTATTTCCTTGCCAACTTTTGTCCCATTAGTTTGCGTGGACGTCCTAAACAATACAAAAAAGGTTATTCCTTTAATATTCCCATTTTCCATCAGCATTAGCCCATGTCAACTTATACATTCGTAAACAACACCTGATTAGTGAAACTTTTCCGTGTCTTTGACACAACAACCCCGTAATTAACTTGGCGATATCAAGAATTAGATTTAAATTCAAAAACTTTAGGTTATACTCTGAACATGTTTTAAATAGGCGCATATGATCAAATTCAATCTATAACATATATAGAAAAGACAGTTGCAATTCCAGAATGATTCATCTCACCAAGTCATAACTTTAAGGCCGTGTAGCATAATTGTCGCCACTTTAAGCTCTTGAGTTTTCCACAACTCCAGCCCATGTAGTGATGAAAGTGCAACAAGAAGTGTAGTCTTACTAAAACACTACTAATTTTAGTCTATATTCTCTTGCGTGTACACCAACTGCGGTAACTGTAGATGATAATCTCTGTCCCTTCCCCTTTACTCTATTTAACTTTCTCTCACGCAATTTACCAGTGCGCATCAAACACTTGTTCTCTAAGCATGATTGATGGTACAAACGTGCTTTCTTGAATCAACCCTTCAATACTTTTGGAAACAAAAATGGAAAGAAAGAAAGTCCCAAATTGCAACATTTTGCCGGCTGCTTAGTTCATTTGGACCTACCCAACCTCCACAAAACCCTCTCCTAAACACACTTTTTAATTACAAAAACTTCCAAAATACTTGACCTAGATAGGTTGTTACTTACTATATATATAAGCATGCAACACAACCTAATCCAAACAGACCAAACCTCATATAACAAGTTCTTTAGTTCTCTCTAAACCCTAATCAGTTGGCATACATGGCACGTTTAACGATCTTCACACTTTTAATAATTGGTATGTTATGTTGTTCACCATCTTTAGAAGCAAGGAAGCTCTTGAATGAGAAGAAGGGATCAGTCATGGAGGGTAATGTGCTCCTAACTGCCCATTTGGAGGGCACCACTCCGCCATCAACTGGCTTGAGTAAAGAGCTCTTTGCTCTTCACCTTGCCCACCTTGACCGAATATTGCAGTCTGTACCTAGTCCTGGTGCTGGCCATTAGACTCCCACCTGAAGTTTCTTTCATTTCTTCCCTTGTATGCAGAAAGTTATAGATAGAGTATATATATATATATATATATATATATATATATATATATATATATATATATATATATATATATGTTTCCTACATGAACACATTATATATAGCGTTTGAAATTGGTTACAGTTTCAGTTGATTGATTATAGATCAAAAATAGTCCGTGAAAATAATAATAAAAAACAAATTATGGTTATCTCTTGTGCTAATATTTGTGAATTTCTTTAAGAATAGTGAAATGAAGTTGAAAGCAATAGTATGATGCTTGATACATATTTCGAAATGCTATTGATGATGATATGATTTCAACGTCTTGCTATTTTAAAATAATTTATAAATGTAATTCATGTAGTTATTTGGAACCATATATTCCTGTTTAATGCCTGATAATTTCAATAATTAATGATATAGACTTTTAAAATTATTGGGTCCCATTTGGCCATTTGGATGCATGCAAATAAATTTCGGGAAGATGCCTCTAGAACAAATGCAATGATCTTTGCAAAGTGCCAAAACAGGACAAAAAAAATTATAAAAGTATAGGAGAGCTACTTACGTTTGTTATCAATGTCATTCATTAACCAAGGTAGTGAAAATGACTAACATTTATTTTATACTTGTTTGATATTAATAACTTAAAGTTAAAATTTTTGGGCAATTAAGACATAACAGGTAGAACTTCAAATACAAAAAGACAATAGTTTGTCCTTATCAAAAGAGAGTGAGGGTAGTGGCAAATCTCTTATTTAAGCATACATGTGTACAACTTATAAAGTAAGGTGAAAAAATAAATAGGTGAAAAAGGTTTGGTTATAATGTTGGTTCTCAATAATATCATCTAAAACCAATATGATTTAAAAAAGACGAAGAAGAAGGCGATACACAACCATATATATCTCCAGTGTAATTTTAAAGATTAACCTTAAGGGAAAACGAATTATAAGCTCAACAAAGTTTCCAAATCGTTCAAAAAACTTCAATTATGTTTTGTCTGTTCAAGAAAAACCAATGAATTTAACATTTTCTCTAAAAAAGCCCAACTAACTTACACTTCTCATTTAGGGTCAACCGGTTAATGAAAGTTAACGAATGACATGGCTTATGACGTGTAATTAAATATCGGAAAATGACTTGTAAGACCAACGAAGTTTCAAAACTGTTCAAAAAATCTCAATCATGTTTTGGTTGTTGAAAAAAAACCCAACGAACTTACGCTTTTGTTCAATTCTCATTAGAGGCAACCATATTAATCAGGTATACAACTAGTTGGCAAATGACATGCCATTATATTTAATGCCATTGAATAAACAGATTAAAATTGCCCTTTATATATCGATTTAGGGCTTGGAGAAGAGAAAAACGAATGACGTCTGTGTTCGATCTCTTGTAATAACTGAAACACCCAAAATTTTCAACCAATTTAAAACATTTTATTTCATTCAAAAACCATTAAGTTCATACATCTTGTTTTCAAAATAGTTTAAACATCAGAGTATCCCCCAGAACCATATCTCATAAATCATAAAACATGAGGAGATGTACGATCACGCCTTCGCCTTGCCACGATCTCCTGAAGCACCTGAAACAATAAACCACAACTGTAAGCCCGAAAGCTTAGTGAGTTTCCCCCAAAGCACCCATACACACATAAACATACGCATACAGCAAAGAACAACATACTATGGGTCCAATCAACCTTCCGGTTGGAATACCCCTGACCCTCAACCATCGGGTTGGAATGCCTACATACTACGAGCCCAATCATCCTACCGGGATGGAATACTCTCGGCCCACAACCATCGGGTTGGAATGCCCATACACCTATACGTACATGATAACTACTATGGGTCCAATCATCTCGCAAGATGGAATACCCCAGGCCCCTCAACCATCGGGTTGGAATGCCAACATACTATGAGTCCAATCATCCTACCGGGATGGAATACTCCTGGCCTACAACCATCGGGTTGGAATGCCCCACTTCCTATACATACAGTAACTACTACTACTATGGGTCCAATCATCTCGCGAGATGGAATACCCCAGGCCCCTCAACCATCGGGTTGGAATGCCAACCTCCTATGAGTCCAATCATCCTACCGGGATGGAATACTCCTGGCCCACAACCATCGGGTTGGAATGCCAACCTACACTCGTAAACATGCACACATAACAGGCAACCACATAATACACTACAGAACCAACATACTAGGGCCTTATCATCCTACCGGGATGGAATACCCTCTGCTACTGCTCAACACACATAACCCGCAGGTAACCTCCTACCGGCGTACATAAGGCAAAACCAACTACATGTCTATAAATAACCACTACCCAACTACCAGGGCGCTGATCCAACAGGACTAGCCATCACTTAACTATCCATTCCTCTAGGATACTAAGCTAACAAGGCATATCCTCATGTCATATCCTATCTACCATGATACTAGCAAGCATATCACCATATAACATAACAAACTCTAAACAACAATTCAAAGGGCCGGCCTTGGTGCCTTAGACCCTTGAGTACAGTGAGGATAACTCACCTGAAATGAAGAACCGAACCACGGAAGCACACACCCGAAGCACTGCTCCAAACCCCAACACCTATTGCCATCAATGGACCATTGACATAAATAACCAATTACCATAACACCCTTGAAGGTCAAAGTCAAAGTCCAGGCCAAGGTCAAACTTCCTGACTGACCCTACTCGCCGAGTCAACCCGTTGACTCGTCGAGTCCTTATAATCTGAAAACTCTTAGAACACGACTCAACTCGCCGAGTCACCCCAAGACTCGTCGAGTCCAACGATCTCCGAGTCCCATCCTGACCAACTCACCGAGTCACCCCTCGACTCACTGATCTGCGTCTTAACCAGAAGAGGTTAGGGTTCTGTGACCTGACTCGCCGAGTCCCAGGCAATCTTCAACAGACTCGTCGAGTTGTTCTTCAACTCGCCGAGTCCATGCACATGTTCATACAACTCGTCGAGTACACCCATGTGACTCGCCGAGTCTCTCCAGTTCTCAATCCATACAGAGGCTTTTCGAGCCATGCAGGGGCTCCAATCCACAGATCCACTCTTCTACAGCCTAACCCTCACATAAAGTTGCAAACTTTACGTGAAACCAAGGAGATATAAGCCCAAAACACTCTAGGGCTAGGGTTTATGACAAAGGGGCTTCACCAACAACTCATTGACAGATACTTTATGACATTCTGGACCAGCTCAAGTCTAGATCTGAGGTAGCAACCTCAGATCTACCCTCCAAACCCGAAATAACTCTCAATAATACCAAAAATGCCCCAAATCTCAAACAGTGATAGATCTAGATGCAAAAGAGCCCAAGCAACAGATTATTACCTCCAAAATATGCTCCAACTGCAGTAGATCCCGGATCTACACCACTCCCTTGCAGCAAGCCTCTTGATCTTCAAGTCTCTTTCAAGATTTCCTCCTCCAAGCTCTATTCTCTATATCAATGGAAGCTCACTCGATTTCTAGGGTTTACAGGCTCTCAAGAGTGGTAAGGAGGCTGAGGAAGGGATATAACATTCTTTATATAGGGCACAAGCCCCGGGATTAGGGTTTTCTCTCTTCAGCACCAACTCGTCGAGTCCAAGCCGCCGACTCGGCGAGTTGGCCACTTAAACCGCGATAGAATCCCGCTCCGACTCGGCGAGTAAGCGGGCCTACTCGTCGAGTCCCTTTCCTAAATTTACACTTTTGGCCCTTCATTGAACAATTGAAATTTGGGGTGTTACAATAACTATTTCTTCTTCCTCTCAATCGTTGATGTGTAACTCAAGATCTACAAAGAACATATTTGATGATGCAAACTCTTGTGGATGTAGACACCCTTCTCGGATTTGGACATCTAGAATTAAGGATCATCTAGAGATAATGTTTAGGGCTTGTTCGAACAGATGGGTAAGTGTAATTGAAAGCTTTATCATGTCCATTTTAATTGTCCAAGGTGATCACATTTTAGGAACTCGTTAGTATAAATTTCAGCCATTTTGAGTAGTTTCTCTACTATACTTAAAAAGACTAAATAAATGGACAAATAGAAACAAAGGAAACAATCATTTCTTGTTTGCTTCATTAAAATGATTGTTAAGCTCTTGAATATATATATATATATATATATATATATATATATATATATATATATCACTTCAAGAGCTTAACAATCATTTTAATGAAGCAACACTACTACAACATAGGTAAAAGGAACCGGTTAAAAGCCTAAAAGAACCCGGTTTTCAACCTGGTTTGATGTGGGGCGAGTCATATGCAAAAAAAGTAATAAAACCTGGTTTAACAACCGGGGCATATTAATGTAATATATCCCGGTTCCTATGAACAAAACCGGGTCTTTTCATGTTAAATAGGAGCCTTTTGTGTGGCCATGTAGCCCGGTTCATTAGCATACAATCGGGTTTTTATGCAAGTCAGCCCCTATATTGGCTGATTAAACAACCTAGTTCTTAGGCATACAACCAGGTCTTTTTACTACTTTTTTAAATATTTTCTATTAAATTTGTAATCTCAGTACATTATGGTTAAAATGTATATGTTGCTAATTTTGCATTTTACTAAAGTAATTCTAATGTTACATTTCAATCCAACTTTAACGAGAGGTTCTCATATGCACCCACATTGTAGGATTTAGCACCAGGCACTAGCTTCTTTGCTAAGCATCAATTTGCATGCAATTATTTGTTTTGCTCACTTGAACACTCTCGTAACTATAGAGCCAAGCAAACCAAATGTACACCAGGAGACTGGATGAAATATATCAAAGTAAATTTAAGCAAACTATTTATAAAATAGTGATTTTACATAGAAACAAGAATATCATAAATACATACATTGCCACCCTTAGTCTTCAAACCCGGTCTTCTTAGGTGCAGCTACATCACTCCCACCTGTTTATCAGATTCAACAACTCATAAATTCAAACATGATGCATACCAATAAGCACACCAATCAAATTCTTACAATGTTCTAATACCTTTTCAATATTCCATGTACCAACTTCTTGTGCCCTTCACGTGTCATTTCCTAAATAATCACATTGAACTTAACAATTCAACATGAACGACTGTTACTTGGAAAAAAAATTGTGTTTATTATAGCATACCTTGTTAAGCATCATTTTTTTGCATAGACAACCACCTAACTTCTTTGATTGTCTGAACATCAACATGTTTAGATGTCATGTCATATTTGTCTTCAATCTTGTTTAACTGTTTGACATCGGTTCATTAGAAAATTGGAATATAATGAAATAAAATTGTGCTTGTATTATTATGAATATAAATAATGGTATATATTGATTATATCTTAATAAATAAACCTGATGGGACTAGGAGACAAGTGACAAAGAGTAACGTTTTGAATGGGCTAAAGGCATGAATAACAACATACATTCATTTATTTATTTCGTATAGCATCCTACTTCCATTCCTTCCGGTTGTGGTATTATACATTCAATTTATAGTTCTTTTTAATACAATGCATTACCAACATAAAATTAAAAAATAAATTGCCAGATCCATAAACTAAACAATGGGCTAGATGAATGAAATAGCAACTTATTTTCACTTATATATTCGATATGGCCTTATATATTCATTTTTTCCTGTTACAATATTATAATTCAACTTATTTTTATTAAAACAATGTATTACCCAAATAAAACCAAGAAATAAAAAACATAATCATATCATTAAGTAAACAAGAAGCTAAGTGTGTATATGATATAGCAACGTACTTTCAATTATTTATTCATTATAGCATCATACTTTCATTTGTTCCTAATATAACATTGTAATTCAACTTTTTTTTAAAACAATTTATTAACCAAATAAAATCATGAAAAAATCATCATAGTATCACATCTGGTAACCAAACAAAGGGCTACTTTCATTAAATAGTAGCAAACATTCATTTCTCTTTTCACTCTTGCGTCATACTTTTATTTAGAATAAATTACTGAAATCGTCACTGTCGTTTTACGAAAATTGCATGTTTGGTCCCTAATGTTTTTTTTGCACTCGGACCATCCCTACAGATTTATTTTGTTGCGTTCTTCGTCCCTGACCAAAGTGAAAAGACTCTTTTGCCCTTTCTAATATATTTTTCACTTATTATTGTTGTTGTTGTTGTTATTATTATTATTATTATTATTATTATTTTATGTTTATTAATAAGAAATAATTAGGCCCACTTTACACCTACCCCCCCCCCCCCACCCACTTCTTTCATCACCGACAACCATTCCCGACGGCCTCCAATCAACGGACACCATCTCCGACCTCCTCTTCTTTCCGGTCACGACCATCATTCTCACCCTCACCCATCAGACATGAAGATGAAGAACTTCAATCACAAAAAAAAAAAAAAGCAAACCCAGAAAAGTACCAACCCTTGCACCACCCATTCATAACCAAAACCTGCAACTCTTTTGGACTCCATTTATCAAGAAATAGAATCCATATACAGATAGAAGAAATTGATTGCATAAAGAGTATCTAGAGACGTGAAACTGTAAGGGAAGAAAAAATGGAAAGGGTGTGTGGGGGTTGGTGGCGGTAGTGTTAGCTCTGGTGGATAACGACATAGATGGGTGAGATCACCGACGAAGGGAAACGAGAGGAACGATGTTGCAGATGGAGGGGCGATGAGGGAGCAGATGCAATCGATGGCCAGACCTCTCAGTGGACCAGATGGGGGCGACGAGAAGAAAACGGATTGCTGAACCAGATGTCCTTCCGTCTTCAGCCCTAAACCTCTATAACTCATCTTCTTCCATCTACCCCGTCTTCTTCACCCACTTCCTGAAATAACCTATCTATCTCTCTCCACCACAAATCCGTCGGAGCTGCAACTATCGTCGACCATGTCACACCCCCGCCACTTACACCTACCTCTCCACCACGTACTTCTTCTCCTTACCCACTTACTTTAAGAAACATTTCCTTCAGGCAGATCTATGCCATCTCCACCATTTCCATGAAATGCTTCAGATCTGCTTGTTCTCTGAACTAGAACAACAATGGTGGTGACTGGTGAGGGATGCAAACTGGTGGAGAGTACCAGATCCAGATCCAGATATGAGTCCTGGTGGCTGCTGGTGGTGTCGGGTGGCATTCATTATGGTGGGAGTGAGAGTGAGACTAGGTCCCACATATTTATAAATTGTTTAATTAGTTTTTTTTAATTTATAATTGACAAACAAAAAATTAATTAAAAAAAATACAAAGGGCAATAGAGTCTTTTTATTTCTATGAAGGACAAAAAACGCAATAAAATCAAAACTTAGTGACGGTCCGAGTGCAAAAAAAAACTTAGGGACCAAACTAGTAGTTTTGACCAAACCATAGGGACGATTTCAGTAATTTGTTCTTTTATTTATTCCTATTTCAACATTGTATTTAAACTTTTTTCTTATCAAAACAATGTATTACCCAAATAAAATCAAGAAACAATATAAAATAGTACCATATCTGGTAAGTAAACAACATGTTAAATGCATGAAACAGTATGGTACTTTCAGTTATTTATTCATTATAGCATCGTCTTTTTATTTCTTACTGTAACAAGTTAACAGATTTTACATCTTTTTCTTCTTAATAAAACAATGTATTAGCCAAATAAAATCATCAAATCATCAAAATATTATCATATCTCGTAACTATACAACATGCTAATTTGATGAAATAGCATCATGATTTCATTTATATCTTTTATATAGCATCATACTTTCATTTCTTTTTATTCCAACATTGTACTTCAACTTCTTATTTTATCATAGCAATGTATTACCCAAAGTAAATAAATAATTAATAAATATATCATCATATCAGGTAACTAAAAAACAAACTAAATGTAACACCTAAGAGTCTTTTACTTACTTTTCATTCTTCATCAGGCTTCAATGTATTAGGCTTTTTCAATTGCTTCATGATTTAATCTAAAAAATTAAACTAAATCACCAAAGTTTCCACATGAATATGAGAGAAACTGGCAAAAAAAGAAAACAATAAGTTAGGAATGAAACATAACAACCAATATAGAATACACAAAAATACATTATTTTCTCCATTGCACAATGCACACCATACACAAAAAGTCCTCTGCTTATTCTACTACAACATGGCTAAAAATACTTCACTTCAAGACCAAGCTCAACATTTTGATTAATGACCAGCATACCCTTGCATTGCTTATTCCATTTGACCATATTGTTTCTAATATTAATGTTATTGAGCAATATAGGGATCTGAAAGAAATGAAAATCAAGATTGCTGGAACACCCTTTCCATTGAGGATTTTAATTTCGACCCCACAGTAAGAAAAAAATCCTGAATTTAGTAAAAAAAAACAAGCAGGAACATTTGTCTTCTAGACACGCGTAAACAAGACATCGGATGTTTCCTTTGTTTCTTTGCGTTCAATATATATATATATATATATATATATATATATATATATATATATATATATATATATATATATATATATATATATATATAGAGAGAGAGAGAGAGAGAGAGAGAGAGGTTCACGTGTTTAAAGTAAGTATTGTGTTATTGTATGCATAAATGTGGGCCAATCAAAATTTAAAAAATAAATAAATAATCAAACAAATAAATAAGGGTAATTTAGTAATTTGATAAATAATTTCTACAAATACACTCCTATAATTATGGTAATTACTTTGACCTACCTTTATCCATTTTTAAAACAATAAATAATATTGTATTCTATCCCATTCGATCCTCCCTAATCCTAGCTCCAAAACAGAAGATCGCCACCACCATCATTTGTTGTTGCCGCCGATCTCCACCCGTCATACGCTGTTATGGCTGTCGGTAATCCGGAGCTGCAGCCTTTATCTAATCGCGAGTTGAGGAACAACATTTAAATAGAAGTCTCTGGGTTCGAGAGTGACACTACCCGCGCGATGAGCTTCAACAAGATTTTTGCATTCAACAAGAATCGATGGGTACAGGTTTCTTCCTTCGTCTGATCGAAGAGCAGGACACACGAACAAGAATTAGGGAGATTGGTGGGTCGATGGTGATTGATTAACCGCAAAGGTGAGGGGATCCATCGACACCAGCGACCCTTTGTAGGGTTGCCCTTCATCGTCTTCTTCATAGATTGGGAGATGGAAGAATCGAGCGAACAAGCATCGAACAGAGGTGGTCTTGGTGGTGGTAATCGATCGAACTAAGTGACCATCTCCAGTTTTTGGCCGAACCAAAGGAAGGAAGGTACGAGGCAGCGAGATTTCGCTCTTTCTCCTCCGAATCAGAGGTGCGAATATAGGATGAGCGATTTCAATCGGCGACAAGGGAGGTCGTCTCCGTGGTTTGACGAAGTTGAAGAGACGAAGGAAAATGGTGGGATGTCGCGATCAGCAGAAGTGAAGAAGTCGGGGTCCTCGGTGGGTTTGCTCGACGGAAGAAGAAGAAGAAGGGTTGTGAGGGGTGTTGCTCCGATCAGTAACAAGTTCTCTTCCCTTTTCTTTTTGTTTGACTGTTAGATAGAAATCATTGGGGTGTTTGGGTTTGTTTCATTTGATAGAAACCAATGGATGTTTGGATTGGGTGTTTGACATGGAAGGAAAGGAAACACAAACGTGTTCTTGTTTGCAGGTGTACTTTAGATTGATTTACTGTAAACCAATGAAGTTTAATCTTCAAATGAGTTTTTTTTAATTTGATTTGATTTCAATATATAGAATGGATGTTTGAAGAAGAAAATCATGTGTTGTGTAGCTATGATGGAACCGATATTCAACCGTCTTATGAATAATAATAAATTGATTCCCAACGATACCAAATTATTCTTAGGGAAATATTTACATAACTGAGTTGTCTAAGGATCAAATGACTAGATATATGCACATTTATTATTTTTTTAGTTTCTGTTTTTTTTAAATTGGAAGTGATGTAATTTTATTTTATTTTTGTTTTATAATTTTTAAATTTTTTTAGTTTAAATTTTTTTTAAAAAGTTATTATTATTATTTATAATTATTTTAGTAAGTTGAATAATTTGGAATTAACAATTATTTTTTATATTAGAAAAATTAAAATCACACCTGAATCCACGAAGATGAAAGATATATCCAAATATGGAATGAAAGAGGAAGATGGAGAGTAAAAGATGAATTAAGAAAGATAAGTATAATATATAGTTACTTCTATATTTAGGCTAAGGGGTATTGTCACTACATTCATATTAGAAAATTCATGTTATATATGTGTTGCGTGATCTCCACTATATGTTCACTACCATACTACTACCTATTGAAAATGGTTACCACTCCATATTATTTATCTTTTTTGTTTGAAATTAGATTAAATAAAAAAACTTAATTATTAAACGTAAATAAATATTTTACAAATAAAAATATTACATTTTACTAATAAAAACCATTACATTATTTAAAAACATAAAAATTTAAAACCTACATTGCTTAAAAAACATAAAAACATAGAAATTTAAACCTAAATTACTAAATTACTAATAAAAACCATTACATTATTTAAAAACATAAAAATTTAAAACCTACATTGCTTAAAAAACATAAAAACATAGAAATTTAAACCTAAATTACTAAACCATGTTCAATAGCCGGATAGAGTAAGAAAAAACACAAAGAAATTAAAACATAAATATTAAAAACCTTAGAACCTAATTGCCATATTTTCACGGACTTGTCATTGAATTTTTAAAAATGTTGCTATATTTTTTCGGGTTGAGATGTGGTTGGGCTTTGTGTTTATAATTTGAAGATTGGTAAGTGTGACATCCTCATTTTCACGGCCAGAAAAGACCGATTTTTGTTTATGCTTTATAAAAATCAGAGTACCTCTTTTAATAAAAAATATTGTGGAATTTGTTCCCAGAAAAACATGATAAATAAGTTACCAAAGCATTTCCGAAGAAATGTATTTTTATTTATTTTCAAAACATTTGGGATGTCATCGTCAATATAGAAACATAAGCATAAACAAAACTTTCATTCATTTACACTAGTGATCTACATCTCTTTTAAATCTCTCAGTGTAAAGTAGCTTCATATCGACACCTGTGATAGAAATAAGCTGGAGTGGGTCAGGTTGGGAAACCTGGTGAGTACATAGGGTTTTCAACCCACAATAATATAATTATTATGTTTAAACATCAAACAATCAACCTAATTACCCATCCCCATTATATTCTTTACTCTTAAGGATCTACCCTAAGAATCAAATATTTCTCGTTCATTCATTCCTAAGGATCATCCTAAGGAATCGGCACGAAGTCCATCATCACCGGGGTTTAGGCACTAAGTCTGCATAGTCGCCAGGATTTATACAACATGCACTAAGTCCGCATAGTCGCCAGGGTTTTAAGCACTAAGTAAGCATGGTCGCCAGGGTTTATACAACAGGCACTGAGTCCGCATAGTCGCCAGGGTTTTGGCACCAAGTCTACATGATCGCCAAGGTTTAGGCACCAAGTCTGCATGATCGCCAGGGTTTAGAGTACACCGGGTGAACAAATCGTTCATAACACCTACAGGTCGCGAGCCTGCTAGTGTTCCACTGGACTGTCTAGAATAGTCCGTGGTTGTCATCCATACTCTGCTAGATGACGGGACCAGCATTTGGGAACAAGGTTTCTCACATCGTCCACCTCTCACCCTTACCTCATGGTCTCTATCACCTCTCAACTCATCATCCAACTCATATTTCATCTACCCATGTTTTACCCAACATATTATGTAGATATAAATACATATACAGTTTAAATCATATAAAACTTGTATAAAATCGTTCATCCAGCATAGATAGCAAGTATACAGATAATATGCACACATAGCACGTAGTTTATATAAAATACTTCATATCTATGTGTAAGATGAAAGTAACTATGCACTCACAACACGTAATTTATATTAAATACTTCATACCTATGTGTAAGATTAAAGTAACTATACACTCACCTGATAAGGTGGTGACTCGATACTCGGACAGCGCTTCGTTACTCTTAAAACAATTTTCCTTTGACAAAACCTAGTATCATTACCACTAGAGTTTAATCTAATATTCATCGAGACTGATTAATAGTCTAGCTATTATTACTATTATATAAGCGTTAAACAATAATCTTCACCCACTATGTACAGACAGGGGCAGACATGGAACACCGGGGGACAGGATCATTTTGGCATATAGCACTTCTGAATCCAGCAACCCAAGCGGCCCTCCAAACCAGATTCCCCGTACCGCGAGTGGTTAAAAAGATATTATAACGACACTTATATAACCCATAATAATAGCCCAAATAATTATTATAAGGTCCTAATAACATTACTATATTTAAATAAAAGCTATATTAAATATAGTATAGGCGTAGCTCACTTACAGCGGGTTTTTATTAAAAATCAGGCTTCGCTGGAGCAGTGTTTCCGAGCCGAAAGCTTTTCTTCTCGGGGTCGTCGGGCGCTCCGTGACTTCCTTCTCGTGCTAGGGAGGTTCCCTAGACTTTGGAGGGGTTTAGGGAGGTTAGAGAGAAGTTAGAGAGAGAAAGAAAGGCTTATGGTGTGAAGAAAATATGAAGAGTTCACTCTTTATTTATAGGGATTTTATAGTAAAATAGCCCCTACGTTTCGTCCGTATCTTCCCCGTACGAGCTCCGTTTTCTACGTTCTTTATATCCACACGTTGGTATTTACGAGTACTACAACTTTCATTTAGACCCCATCGGCTAATTCTCCTTCTATCTCAGATTTACAAAAAATGTATCGTATTTATCGCGCACGAAGAGTAGCGACTAAGCTTCGTCCATATCTTTTGCATACGAGCTCCGTTTCCAATGTTATTTATATCCACGCGTTGGTATTTACGAGTACTACAACTTTTATTTAGACCCCGTTGGCTAATTCTCATTCTATCTCGGATTTACAAAACTGTATCGAATTCGCCGCGCTCGAAAAGTAGAGACTAAGCTTCGTCCATAACTTTCGCATACGAGCTTCGTTTTTGACGTTATTTATATCCACGCGTAGGTAAAAATAAAATCTACAACTTTTCTTTTTACTCCGTCAGCTAATTATCGACCGATCTTAAATTTAACAGTAGGAGGTGATTACACTGTTAAATGTCCGCGTAAAATTCATAACTTTTACATACGGACTCCGTTTTCGTTTGTCTTTTTGTTGTTGAGTTCATATTAATGAGATCTTCAATTCTCATTTAGTTCGCGTTGGCCAAAAACCGCTCGATCTAAAATTCGAATTCCGGGTTGTGCACTGCTATGCCAAATCTTAGAAAAATTATAACTTCCTCATACGAAGTCAGATTTGGGCGTTCTTTTTATGCACACTCTCAGTTTAACGTATACTACGAATTTTGTTTAGATCACTAAGGCCAAAAAGTCTTGTATCGTAAATTCACTATTTACGTCGCGCCGTGTCGTGCCGGTTTTGCCGAAAAACTTCGACGGGTCATAACTTCTTTGTTATAACTCTGATTTCGGCGTTCTTTAT
Source organism: Lactuca virosa (assembly GCF_052849685.1). Taxonomy (NCBI): domain Eukaryota; kingdom Viridiplantae; phylum Streptophyta; class Magnoliopsida; order Asterales; family Asteraceae; genus Lactuca; species Lactuca virosa. The sequence continues at coordinate 173,844,654 of NC_136432.1, forward strand.
ATGTACGGAACCCTTGTAACATATACTACCACTTGGAAAAGATTAATCCTTCTAAATAATCTTCCATCAAAAACTAATTTTTGATGCTTATTGTCTCTAAATTGACTAGCCCGGACCTGTGGGCGTTACAGTAAGTGTTTTTTTGGCGACGACCTTCCTCCGTTTTTTCATTTTTTTTCAAGAAAAAGTTGAGTTTTGTCAATTTTTTCCGATAGTACTTCTTCGGTACTCACTTTTCCGGATGAAGACGTCGCCCGTTTCCCTTTGTCTCTTCCCGGTAGTTGATGAAGTTGGACTTCCGATGGACCCTCTCCTTCAGTGTCGTTGAAGTCATCATTGAGTTCTAGGCCAAAACCCATATCTGAATCGGAAGTTTTTTGCGTTTTGTTGGAGCCGGTGGTCGATTCCGAATGTGTCGTCTCCAAATTAACGACCAATTTTGGACCCGTACGACAAACATTCCATGCTTTTTGGTGGTTGAATGCTTTATTGCCGTTGGAAAGCTTGTATTGGTAGCATACAGTTGATAAAATATTGAAATCATTGCTACAACTTTTGTATATATTTTTAAGATTTTCAAATATACCATTAAATTTGGTGCAAGCGCTCATAGGTCACACCATTGTCCATTTACCGCGTCGTACATCTTATTTGTTTGCCTTCGAATAGCGTGTTAAAGTGGTCTAAAACACGATTTCAAAAATTTTCATGTTTGTGTGTTGCCGGTTTGCACGTCTTGCGATATGAAAATTCAAGCTTTCGCTAAAGCTTCCTCTTCTTTTTCGTTTTGACCCGTAGTTTTTTTTATACTATTTTTTTGTCTACTTCTAGATGGTGGTTGTGTTTCTTGGACCCTTTCATCGTCATAGTTGTCGAAGTTTATAGGTTGGGATTGAGAAAATGAGACTTGAGATGGTTGTGTTTGAAATTGTTGAGGTTGAGAAGGTTAGGATTGAAATTGTTGAGAATGTTGTTGAAAAGCTTGGAATTATGGTTGATTGAATTATTGCCGTCTTTGTTGTTGGTAGTAGTTTGGGGTTATGGAAGGTTGGTGAATAGAGTTTGTTATTGAATTGAAGATGTTAACATTTGCATGTAAATAAGATATACGAATGGATCATTTTGAGTGTTCAGGATGGTTGGGGTGTTTGGAGTGACCGAGTGGGTGACGTATTTTGATTTTGATCCATAATTTGAAGAAAATATGAGAAAATAGAAAATTATTGTGTGTGCTTGTAGTGTGAAATATGTATAAAATGGTTGATATTTATAGTTAGGTTGTATGTTTTAAATTTGAAAAAATAAATAAATTTGTTTTTTTATACTCCCTCCGTCCCAATATTATTGTTCACAGACAAAAAACACACATATTAAAAAAATATTAATTATCACTAACTTTATTTAATAAAATGACAGTTTTGTCGTTACTTTGCATTTAATGTTCCATTAAATGCTTAGTTGGTTAAGTAATAATGAGGGGTATTTTAGTAAAAATGTTATTTATTTTTAGGATTAGACTATTATTTTGGGACAAACCAAAAAAGAAATATGGACTATAATTTTGGGACGGAGGGAGTATATACAAACATATGCATGCAATGACTTTGTTTTTGACCGTTTGGAAAGAAAAGTATTCAATCGGTCGTGATCAAGCGAAGACCCAACTACTTCACAAGACGCCTATGCCACTCGGGGCAGTGTTTATCCGAGTGTTTCTTTGCCACATCTGATTTCACGCGTGGGTTCATATCCCATACTGGAAGGCCTTAAGGTATGCCAGGCTAAAGTTATTTAAGGAGGTACATTACTAATTAGTTGTGCAATAAAGTTGTGTGCTACAAACGAAAATAATGTGTAGGACTCTAGGTAAGTTTCTTGAAGTTAATGACTTTATCCCACACTTGTCTATTCGTCCAATAAGAATATAAGATATGCCAATAGAGAGATGACAAAATATTCATTCCTCAGATGTGGTTTTTAGTCTTCTAAAGAAAAAGGTCTCGACAGATACAAAGAAAAGATGCCCTTCCATGTAAGCCAATATTTTTCCTCTTATAATATTGAGAAGTCAACCTTAGTTGCCAAACTCTTTGAGAGGGAAATGCATACAAATCTCAGTTTTGCAGTCCTTGTTATTAAAAATAAGGAAAATCTCTATATTTTGGTTTTATTGGTAAAAGAATAATTTTTAATTTGATTTTTTATTTTGCAATTTAACCATTGTAAGAGGTTATTATTTGCAATTTTGCTTACAGGTTACTACAAACAATAACATATTTTGATGGTTAAATTATAAACAAAATATCAAAAATGATTTATTTGTCAATAGGTTAAAATATAGGTATTTTTTTCAATACATAATAGTTTTTAAATTCAATTCTTATATATTTTAAGATTAATAGAGTGTTTGAGATTTCATTTTGAACTTCAAAATGACTTTTAAACAAAATATCTTATTGACTTGGTGTAGAGAAAATGAGTTTTTTAAAATGGTTATCAATGTCAACTATGATTTTATAATTGTCTAAAAACCTATTAATGGAACTGGCAAAAAGTTTTCATCTTTAGATCATCTTCTTTTTAATCGTGTTTTTGATACACACCAGCTCACATGAATATTTTTCAACCAAGTACTTAATATGTAAATGTATTTCATATCAAATTTTGATTTAGTTTCATCGTAACAAACTGACAATACATTTCATAACAATATATATATTTACATTTTAATTGTCTTTTATATTTTATTAAATAGAAGTATAATTAACAAAATGTATTTATTTATTATTAAAAACAAATTACAATGGTTGTTTCACCAAAAATAATTTATAATTTAATCTTAAAATAAATAAGTCTTGATCTTAAAAATTATTATGCATTGAAAAAAATTACTTATATTTTTGTCTACTGACAAAAAAATAACTATTTATATTTTGTTTACAATTTAATCATCGAAATCTGTTATTGTTTGCGTTAACCTGAAAGTTGAGCCAAATTGCAAGTAATAGCCGGTTCCAATAGTTAAATTGCCAAATAATAATAATAATAATAATAATAATATATAAAAACATGGATGATTTTTTTTTGTCAATATAACCAAAATTTAAGAATTTTTATGCATATTTCCCTTATAAAATATCACATTTAGGATGAATAAAAACACAAGTGACATTATATTTAACTTTTATCAAGAACTTGCAATGCGTTCATTCCTGTTGGCTGTTTCATGCAAATTAACCCAGAGACTCATGATCATAATCAGATTTATCGAATTGATGCTCGTACAATTTATAGAATAAACTACAAGACAGAAAATATATATAAAATTACTTCTTTTTGCTTCAACTCATGAAACCACAAATCCTTCACATCTACCGTTAGTGAAACTTGTTCCACGCTTCCTACACACCACCCACAAAACAATTCACTTCCAAAATATAACCAAAAATATATTAATTAATAAGACCCTGAAAAACGCCTAATTAGTGACACTTCTTGTCCTTGCATTTGACACAACCCCGTAATAAACTTGGCAATATCAAGAATTAGAATTAGATGTAACTGGGTATATGATCAAATTCAATTTTATCACATATATGAAGAAAAGACAAGAGTTGCAGTTCCAGAATGATTCATGTCACGAAGTCATAACTTTAAGGCTGTGTAGCATAATTGCCGCCACTTTAAGCTCTTGAGTTTTCCACCCCATGTAGTGATGAAAGTGCAAGAAGAAGTATAGTCTTACTAAAAAACCACCAATTTTAGTCTATATTCTTTTGCGTGTACACAAACTACAGTAACTGTAGATGATAATGTCTGTCCCTTATAACTAGCCTCCCCTACATGCACTCCATTTAACTTTCTCTCACCCATTTTACCAGTGCGCATCAAACACTTGTTCTCTAAGCATGTTTGATAGTACAAACGTGCTTTCTTGAATCGACCCTCCAATACATTTGGAAATAAAATTGGGAAGAAAGAAAGTCCCAAATTGCAACATCTTGCCGGCTGCTTAGTTCATTTGGACCTACCCAACCTCCATGTACAAAGCCGTCTCCTTAACACACTTTTTTATAACAATGACTTCCAAATCATTGACCTAAACAACTACTTATAACTTACTATATATATATATATATATATATATATATATATATATATATATATATATATATATATATATATATATATATATATATATATATATATATATATATATATATATATAAGCATGCTACGCACATGTAACCCAATTCAAACAAGCCAAAACCACATAGAATACGTTCTTTAAGTCTTTCAGACCTTAATCAATTATCAACACATGGCTCGTTTAACGATCCTCACACTTTTGTTAATTGTTATGTTATATTGTTCAACATCGTTAGATGCAAGGAAGCTCTTGAATGAGAAGAATGAGTCAGTCATGGAGGGTAATGTGCGCCAAAGTGCCCTTCTGGAGGGAACCACTCCGAGCTCAACTGGTTTGAGTGAAAAGCTCTTTGCTCTTCACCTTGCCCACCTCGACCGGATATTACATTCTGTACCAAGTCCTGGTGCTGGCCATTAGACTCCCACCTGCAGTTTCTTTCATTTCTTCGATCCCCTATATATATGCAGAAACTTATAGATATAATATATACGTGTTTCCTATATCAAGACATTATATATAGCGATACAGTTTCAGTTGATTGATTATAGAACAAATATATTTTGATGAATAGTTATAAAGATGCAATTTGTGTTCTCTCTTATGCTAATATTTATGGATTTCCTTAGGAGGATTCAAATAATTGAAAGCAATAGTATGATGGTTGCAGCATATTTCCAAATGCAAATGACAATGATGTGATATCAAATTAGTCTTTATAAAATAAATTATAAATTAAATTCAAGTAGTGATATCAAAGTCTTCTTGGAGGAATCATTCCTGTTTAATATGCATGATGATTTAGCAATGATGCGACTCTCACAACTATTGGGCCCCCTTTGGATGCTTACAATAAAGGGTTAATGACCTAGAAAGGTAACGAATTTTGGTCTTTGTTCACATTTAGGTAACCATGTTTTTTTCGTTCACATTTGACCATTGAACTTGTTTGACATGTTCAAAATATGGTAATATGACCGGTAATTAGCGGTAACATTACCCTATTATGAACAGGTCAAACAAGTTTACTGGTCAAATGTGTACGAAAAAAACATGGTTACCTAAATATGGACAAAAACCAAAGTTCCTTACCTATTTTGGTAATATTGGGTTCTTTATGTTAAGTGCAAGTAGTCATAAGATCCATTGATGTGAAATGAAATTGGGTTGTCCGGTCTTGTGTATGAGGAGATTGTTAAGTCTTGGGTCAACTCAGTTTAGGCCCAACTAGTTAGGGGTTAGGTTGTATACGCTTAAGGGGTTAGTTGTATGTGTTTTAAAGACCGAGCAACACAGCTTAGCCCATGACTAGTCGGGACTAAACTGGGTTAGACCAAGCTTAACCTAATTGTTCATTGATTGTCGGAGCTTGATCCCATGGCACACAGTCCCTAAGACGGTTCTTGTCCAGTATTACCGAAACGGGTAAGAAACTTTGGTTTTTGTCTGTATTTAGGTAACCATGTTTTGTTCGTACACATTTGACCAATAAACTTGTTTGACCTGTTCATAATAGGGTAATATTACCATAATTACCGGTCATATTACCCTATTTTGAACACGTCAAACAAGTTCAATGGTCAAATTTGAACGAAAAAAACATGGTTACCTAAATGTGGACAAAGACAAAAGTTCGTTAACTTTCTAGGTCATTAACCCTACAATAAATTTTGTGAAGATGTGTGAGACGAATCCAATCTTTGCAAATTGCAAGTTACAAACTAGGACATAAAACTATTAAAAGTATAAAAAAAAATCTACTTAGCTTTGTGATCAATGTCACTATTTGTCAACCAAATCGGATTAAATGACTAACTTTATATTTATAAGGGTTATCTACAGAAAAGTCCTAAACTTTTTTCAAAAGTTTCAATAAAATCCTAAAAGTTTTTTTTTGAACAGAAAAGTCCCAATATTTTGAAAAAATCATATAATCTATCATTTGCGGTTCAAATATAAAAAATGACTTTTTCGTTAATTTAGGCAAAAAAATCAAAATATTGGGACTTTTCTATTAAAAAAAAAACTTTTAGGACTTTATTGAAACTTTTGAAAAAAATTTGAGACTTTGTAGATAACCCTATTTATAATGATATGATGGTTAAAAGGTAAAGAATTTGGTAGTTACCAATGCCAAATTAATGATAGAGGTGAATGCGAGAATAAATGTTTTGTTTATATAATAACATTAACTTTCATAGAATTTCTTATTTTTTTTACCTTTTTGTTTTATTGTTTTGGATAGTGGATAAAAATGAAGATAATGTTATAGCCCATTGATGTCTAAAATGAAGATTTCAATAATCTAATATGTAGGGACGACACAATCTTCTTTCAGAATTAAGATTTTTCATACATACAACTTAGAAAATGTTCAATTTGATATAGTGGGTGGATTGAAAATGATTTAGAATTAAATGACAAATCATACAAGAGTAAAAGAATTGTTTGAAATATTTATGTAAATATTCATCATTACATGAACGGTCAAAGTAATGGTACTTACATTTTGTTAGAGGTTTTAAATCATTTTTTTTTTAAAATAGATACAGTCAAGTTTCTCATATTTGTTTGGTTGTTTTACACGATAGCAATCAAATTTTAAATTAGTATACATTAATATTGTTTAGTTATTTTTGTATTATTATAATATCATATGTTTAGTAATAATAATATATTTTTATTCAACTATGACAATTTGGAAGTAATTTTTAATTTCATTAAGGGGTGTCATATGTTTATTTGACATTTCCTAAGTATTAAACTCCTTTGAAAGGTTTTTTTTATTTTTTCTTTATATATATATATATATATATATATATATATATATATATATATATATGTGTATGTGTGTTTGTTTTTATAATTATTATAGTAGAAGTCATCAAAATAAATATAATTCAAAATTGATTATATTTTTGCACCATAAAAGAGACTAATCGTATGAATAACATATAAATACAAATCTCATATAGAAATCATATATACAAATATAAAGAAGACAAAACTTGAAAGAGTTTCGTGTTGGTTTGAGTTTTTTGGCTATTTTTTTGAGTTATGTTACGATGTTAAAGTTTTTAATATATATATATATATATATATATATATATATATATATATATATAGATTAAATTAATATTTTTGTTATGTATCATAAATTATTAACAGACATACAATCATTATCGACGAGGAAAATGTGAATGTCTGACACAATTTACACAATTAGTTATTCTATTTATAATTATACAGATAACAATAACAAACAAATACAAATTGTTGAACCCATTTTGACGATCGGTGGATGGGGAATAATAATATCTTGAGATTTAACGAACATAAAAATGAAGAACATGAAGATGAGTAGTTCCATAAAACTAGAAAAGAGATAAAATAATACATGAAGAAAATTGTTGGGAGAGATAACTCTCCCTTGGTGGGAGAGATCCCACCACTTTCTCTCTCTCTAGAAAACTACATTGTGTGCACGCCTACATATTACATGACCACCTCTCTCTATATATAGGAGAGAGAAAAAACCAACAATACAATAAAAGGAAAAATACAACCTAACTATCACTCATAATTTGTAGAGCATTTCCATGCTCCAATATTCTCTCCCTAAATGCTCGAAAATAATGAGGGATACAAATGAAATGATAAAAGGCTAAAATACAATAACCGACTAGCAAGTGTGGTAATAAAATGAAACATAATAAGAACCAAATGCTTAAATGTCTCTAAAACTCTGAATTATCTTTAGTTCTCGAATCATAATACACCCAAAATTCTTCAAAGAATAACCTGCTAAAAATGTGAAACATCCAAAAGTGAAGTCCGAATAATAAATAATTTGAGTCCAAAGACATAGTCTAGCAATGCCAAAATTTTGATCGGAAGATCAAAAATAAGTGTCACGCCACATCGCCAAAATAGTATTCGTCTTCAAAATATTACAAATCCAAACTCGAGAAATCATAAAACCTGAACCGGATGCAAACACAACATCATCATGTGGTAGAGTCCGAATAATAAATAATCTTGAACCGGGAAACATCTAGTAATGCCAAAAATTTGATCCGTGAAGACCAAAAATAAATGTCGCATCGCATTACTAAATAAGTCATCGTCTTCAGAAGTCTTCAAAAATCCAAACTCAGACAATCATAAAATCACATCCGGATGATATTCTCTCCCTATTATTGATAACCAATGATCGGATATCAAAAATCAACAAATCATCGGGATGGAGAGTGTCGGATACCAAGAGCTAAGAAAGCTCTCCCTAAATGTATGAAGGATCTCGATAAGAAACGAGAATGAGACTAAAGTAAATACTTTGTGGTCATATGTAGTTGGCTGATTCAGTCGCTGAAAACTGTTGGATCAAATACCAAAGTAGCAATAATAACTCTGCGTGAAAAAATCTCTGTTGTGCTGAAAGAATACCGGTATACCCAAACTGCGGTGCCGGAACTCTCGAAGTGGTCTTCAATAGAAAATAAAGTCCACATGCTCAAGATACATGGTTCGTCAACCGGAGATCAAGAGCGACATGTCATAAAAATCCCATAAAGCAAAGAATGCGAAAGAACGTTGTTGATGAGGCGCCGTTGCGGTGCAAACATCACGAAGAATAATATGAAGTCCGACTGCGGTGTGGAGTAATCTTCATTGAAAGAATAAAAATTTTCCAATATAATCGGCATAAAGTAAACCAATGTGACTATCAAAGGTTGGGTTGTGGAAAAAAAATGGTATTAAAAAAATAATTGGTTTTTTAAAAAAATTGGTGTTAAAAAAATTGGCTAAATAAAAAAAAATTGGTGTTAAAAAAAATTAAGTTGGCTAAATAAAAAAAGTTGGTGTTAAAAAAATTGGCTAAATAAAAAATGGCTAAAAAAATTGGTGTAAAAAATGGTTTTAAAAAAAATAAATTAAATGGTGTTTAAAAAAAAGGCTTTTTAAAAAAAATAATAAAAGGGAAAGGGGGCTGATGAGAAGAATGAGGGAGGAGGAAGGTGGAGGTGAAGAAGGGAGGAGGGAAGGAAGAAAGGAGGAAAGAGGAAGAAGGAGGAAAGGAGGGAGGCTGAAAGAAGGAAGGGGGAGTTACCGCAGTCAAGAGGACTTCAGTGGGGGTGAGTGAGTTGCGGTCGGAAGAGGGAAGTTGCAGGTTGATGGTTGCGGATGAGAAGGATGCGGATGAGAAGGGTATATGCGGTAGTACCGAAGACAAAGATAGGTTGCGGTAGGTGGAGCAGCCGAGCTGCAATGCGAAGCTGTAGTATATGAACTGCGGTCCGAGGGGTAGATGTGAATAACTTCGGTCAGAAGGGAAGGGCGAATTGCGGTCTGAGACTGCGGTGGGAAAGACTGTGGTCCAAACCAAGAAGAAAGGAGTAGGCTGCGGTAGCTGAGAAGGGTACCGCAACTGAGAGGAACTGCGGTCAGTAGACCTTGGTCAGCAGACTTCGGTCTGAGAGGGGTACTGCAGCTAAGAGGAGTTCCGGTAGCTGAGAAGGGCTCTGGTAGGAGTTTTTTGTTGCGGTTCTGGGGGACGAGAAGGGTTGGTCTAATGACGAAAAATGCTATTTTTCATGAAAAAATGATACCGAAAAGGCCATTTATTCATATTTTAATGAGGGGAATCTTTTCTAAAGCATTTTAGGTTAAAAAATGTATTGAGAAGGCAAAAAGTGGAGTTTACAGGTGGTTTAAAGGGGACAAAATGTGATGGGATTTGTCAAGTCACATGGTTTTTGTCTTTTGAAGGAATAATTAATGAAGTACTATTTCCAAATAGAGTAAAGAGGACATGTGGCTTTATACAAACCAATAACTCACGTTCATACACTTCATAATAAAGATTCACAACAACATTTTTGAGTTGAAAGATATGAATATCATACCTTTTTGTGAAGAACATAAGAGATTGCTGGAAAGAAAAATCTTCAAAACAAAATGTTTTTCTCCACTTTCTTCAATAAAATCCCATAATTTTGTGTATTGTTTCCAAGAATAACCACCTGGTGGAACAAATCTTCAACCATTTTTAAGACCACAAAATAATTTATTCTCCCTTTTTCTTCTTCTTTTATTCAATAGCAACATAAGAACATTATGAACATGATTTTCCAGCAGAAAATAAGCAATCAACAACTATTTTTATTCTTCTAAGCTTGAATCAACACATAAAAATAGAAGAACTCATCACAAAATTTACGGTTTGGACCCGAAAATTCTTGCAAAAATCCGAAAAATCTTCAAGATAAACACTGAACGGGAGTCGTTCCCTTGAACTAGTCGCTTGAACCTTCAAGGTACGGATCTGATACCAATTCTTGAACCCATTTTGACGTCGGTGGATGCGGAATAATAATATCTTGAGATTTAACGAACATAAAAATGAATAACATGAAGATGAGTAGTTCCATAAAACTAGAAAAGAGATAAAATAATACATGAAAAACATTGTTGGGAGAGATAACTCTCCCTTGGTGGGAGAGATCACACCACTTTCTCTCTCTCTAGAAAACTACATTGTGTGCACACCTACATATTACATGACCACCTCTCTCTATATATAGGAGAGAAAAAAAACCAACAATACAATAAAAGGAAAAATACAACCTAACTATTACTCATAATTTGTAGAGTATTTCTATGCTCCAACACAAATCATATACAAATTTAGAGAGAAAAAAACATATATAAAAGGACAGAATTTGGTAGGTTTTTGTTTTGGTTTGATATATTTTTGGCTACGTTTGCGAGCTACGTTGTGATGCCAAAGTTTTTAATTTGTATTTTGTTATATATTATTAGAGTAACTTAACAATTATCCTTATGTTTAATATATTAAAATTGATCATACAATCATTATTGAACATCAAAATATAAAATAAAATAAAATAAAATGAATTTCATAATTAGATTATTCTATTTATAAATTCGTTTTGATGTAATTTTGTAACAAAAACCCAAATTTATTCTATTTTACAATCACTATGTTTTAAGAATTTCAATAATGAGATTATTTAATTTATTTTTTCACAATGACTTTAACTAATAGTTAACCGTGACAAAAAATTATAAATTATATTAAATTTTCTTCAAAACAATGGTTGATATTTTAAAGAATCATTATGATGAAATTTAAAGATAGTCAAATAAATAAAGTTTAAAATAATTAAGTTTAAAAATATCTAAAAATAACAATAACGAAGAATTATGTTTAGGGTTAATGTCACGGTAACCTAATAAAATTTTATATTTATTTTTAAATGATCATTGTTTGTATTTGTAGCTCACTAAAGTTACATTTGACCTGTTAATTAAGGGTGCGAGGATATTTTTAGGTTTACTGTAACATCCGTTTTTCAGGCATTTTCATTTTCAGCTTAAAATAATAATTTCTTGCAAATTTGGCCCTTCCGCTAGAAATATTTAAGACGCGCATTGGACATCCTCCCTAATAAATAAATATCTTTTTGTCATATGTCATATTCTTATTTATTTTGTCATATGTAATTTTGTGGTTATTTTAAATTAATTTTTATTATACATGTCAGTTTATGGTTTTATCATTTTATTAAATTCTAGATAGTATTTAAATTCAATAATAAATGCATATTAATTTCATTAATCAACTTTCCTTCTAATTTCAAAATCACTAAACTAAAGATTCATTAATTTTCTATATTTATTTATTTAAATTATTTGTTTAAATTTACCAGAGAAAAAAAACACTTTAATTTTTATAATTCAATATTTTCTTACTTTTCTTATAAATTCATACTTCTCAAATGTTTAGAATTTTGTATTAGTTTTTCTTTTAAATAAACTCATATAATACATGGGTCTCACACGTAGTAAGTCATTAAAGAATGGCGGAGACTTTTTTGAGTACGTTGGGCGTACACAAGGAGTACACGGGGCGTACTTATGATGATCCCAAAACCCTAAATTTTAGGGTTGAGACCCTATTTAAGCACCTTAAGTTCCTTAAGGCCTCTTCATGTTTAGCCTCCACTCTCCCCAAAGCAGTCATTTTGAAACCCTAACTACTTTTCTGAAGAACTTGAGCATTTTAAGTGAGTTATTGTATGTTTTGTGAAGAAGGAATCCACTATAGAAGCATTGCTGAGCTTGGAGCGTGAAGATCCAAAACTTATTTCCCATTTGCAAGTCTCAGAATGTATAAAGCTTAAACCTTTATGATTCCTTGGTGTGGATCTAGACTAGCTTAGAGTTTTTCATGCTTTTGGTTCATTGGTTTTAGTTCTTATGAGTAAAAGCCACTCCAGAGCTTGTGATTGTCATATCATATCATTTCTGAGGGTTTGAAGTCATAAAATGGGATCTTGATGGTTGTTTTTCACCCATGAAAGGGTTTGGAGTCATTAGAAGATGTTAAGGAACTAGGGTTTGGTTTTGGACTCCATTAGTCCATGCAAAGTCATAAAGTCAGGAACTTTATGACTTTAGACGTCCATAAGAGTCAAATCTAAGTGTTGTACGTTTAGTCTTCATGAATTAAGGACTTAATGAGGATGTTTATGAAGTAGAGGATTATACAGGGTGTAACCCTAGAGTACGCAGCGAGTGCGTAATAGGATTTTACCCCATTTTCTTTTCTTCGGAAACTTGGTACGCAAGTCGTAGTAAAGGAGTACGCATGGTGTACTCTCCAAAGTAGAAATAAGTCATTTTTAGGCTTTAGGCCATGTTGGGTGGGTTTAGCCTTGGAAGGGTAAAATGGTCTTTTACCCTTAGTGAGAGAGAATATGAAATGGACCTTGATTATGGTTTATTACCCTAATTATTAATTAGGGTTGGTTTTGATATGTTCAATGTGAGGAGATTTGTAGCAACAGCGTGTGTGAGATTCGGTTATCTTCAGATTGAGGTGAGTCCTCTCACAATATTTGCGGGTCGAATGCACTAATTTCGTCCCATTGGTTTATGTTTATAGGATGCTAGCTGTCTGTGTGACTCATGTATTTGTATGTATACCGGGAGGGGCCCGATGTCGGGTAGGACCTGATGAATGCATTGGGCGGGACCCACTACATGTTGCTGACAGATCTGTACCGGACGGGGCCGATGGATGTATGGTATGTGGTATTTTGAAGGAACTCACTAATATTTGTGCTTACAATTTATGTTTATGGTTTCAGGTACCTCTGATTCAAAGGGGAGGGTCCGGCATGATCGCACTGCATCCACCAGTGTTCTGCATTAGATGATTTTGATTTGTATTATGATAACTATTTTCTACATGGTCACGCTTATATTGGTCTATGAAATGAATGATTGATGGTTTGGATGACTTAAAAATAAAACTTTTTACATAGTATTTTTAGGACATTACAAGTTGGTATTAGAGCCTTGGTTTGAGGGATTCGGGTACACTCTCAGGTGTGTCTGAACTCAAACTGGGGAATTGGTAAAAGGAAAAGATTTTCCAAAAGGTTTTTATAAAAGAAGGGGTGTGATGTGTGCAATCGGCCGAGCTCAAGTAAGTATTTCCCAAAATACCCATAGATGTTTATTTGTTTTAGTATGTGTATACGTGTATAGCATGCTAGATTAGGGCTACGGATCTACTCAGAATTGTATGATGGAATGTTAGGAGAAATGAATTTGTATGCCTATTGTATGAGCCTCTAGAACTGTATGCTAGAATGGATTACAGATGATATAATAGAGTGGCATGATTAGGCAGTGCACTGGTTAGAACTCGATGCTCGAATGTTGCTTACTTTGTGCTTTTAGGAACCACCATTAATACCAGTTAACTATCAAGCGAATATGCTAGGTTACATGTTACAGAAATTAGATAATTTTAGAAGGTTAGGTTTAACTTTATTGTGCAGATCTTGTTTAAGTCCGACCATTGTAGTGTGAGACCTTGCAGTCAAAGAATTATATAGTGTTTGTTGCATGTAATTATATTTGTAGGGTAGTTAGCAGGTGTTGGTGGGGGTTTCTTCTATAGCTGATGGCGGAGAGTGGTGTGAAGGGAATCCTAGGAGAATCTAGGAAGTATTTCAGCTTGGAAGATGTGTTGTTTAGCAGGAAGGGCGAGTGTTTGGTAGTAAAGGATTCACTTAGGTGAATCGGGATAACTCTTGAGGAAAGTACGGATAGGTGTGGAAGGTAGTATTGGGCATGTACTACTAAAAGCACAAGATCTGTATTCGAGTCATGGGGAATCACAAGGATATTAAGGAACTCGCAGGGTGTGGGATTCTTTGAGTGTTTTCTGATGGTTTGCATTGTTTATTTTTAGCATGGTGGTCACTCGATGTGGTTCAGGTCCTAGTGAGGAATCGGATTTAGGCTTGTGATCCGGACTCTTGGATGGAAAATTTTGAAAGTTCATTTCGTCTGAGATTACCTATGTTATTATGGCGCCATCTGGGAGTTTACTTAGAGTTAAACAATCTCGTTGCTTAACCAATGTCGTTTCTTGATGGCACACAACCATCAGCGTTAGACGGACAAGCCTCCACACCCATGCCAACAACACAGACATCAGGTCTAATAACGGGAACCATATCGGCAGTGATCACTGCCCTATGCGACCGTCACCCGTCACAACAGAGCAGTCGGTTACAACGACGACCGTAGCACCTCAGTCGACAGTGACATAACAGTCACAACCACTGACCCATCAGTCACAATTTTCGACTCAACAGTCGCGACCGTCAGTTTCTCAGTCGCAATCGCTACCGCAACAGTCGGGGCCGAACACTTGGTCCCCAAGGACCATATTGTCCTCCACACAATACCCAATGTCAAGCTATCAGTTCTCCCCAGTAGCAAGAATGTCACACATCCTACTCTTCGCTCAACAACCTCCACTGTTCAACCCATATTTTCCGCAGTCGCACAGATCCAACCCCCAAACACCGTTTTCGCAAGAATCTAAACCTCACCTGTCATCGGCGCAACAGTTCAATATCTATGCTTAACAGCCTCAGGGGTCAATTCTGAACATACTCCAGCAGCCCGAAGCAAGCTCACATCTACAGCAAACCACACAATCGAGCTCCCAGCAGGAACCACACATCTCTCAAGCTGCAATGTACAACCAAGTGTATAGGAACCCGCATTACGCTCAACATTTTGTGTCGTACGGTGGCTTTCCATATTCTCGCATGGAAAACCCAGTAAGAAGCACCAAATCCACTTTTTCCCAGAAGCTCTTGCAGTATGAGATCTTACACTCAGTGATGATACCAAACATTCCCAAGTACGACAGAACAACCGACCCCGATGAGCACGTTGACACCTATGAATGGCTAATGACATCACTAAGGATGGACAAGCGGTTCATTTGTAAGTATTTCCATGTTACATTATCAAGAAACGCCAGAAAATGGTTCAAGGCGCTGTGACTGAGCAACATCTTGAGTTTGTAACAACTACGATACCTTTTCCTCAACAATTTCATGCAACTGACGAAGGGGAAGGGAGATGTAAAATCCATAATGGAATGCAAGCAAAAATAAGGAGAGTCAATACGTCCATATTACGATAAATTCATGATGGCGACACTCAACGTCTCGGGCCATGAAGAGTTCCTTGTAACTGGTGCCTTCGCCCAAGCTCTACTCCCCGGACCTTTGTCAAAGAAGATGCAGGGGACAGGTACCCCAGTCGAGAGACGAGCTCAAATACAGAGTTTCGAAATACCTCTGATAGATCGAGGCTGAAGAAAGGAAGGAAGTTAACCTAAAGTTCGTCACAAACGCGTACATTAAGCAAGAAGAATCAAACTCTCATCCTGCATAGAGCCCTAACCACCGAGATCACCATGATAGAAGCCATGATAAACACAATCGACACTCGAAATACCTATCTCGCAGATTTCGTGCATTTGGTAAAGATGAGCCCCAGAGCCACCGAGATGAGGTGCATACCATTCAAAAAACACCTCCAAGGGTAGACAAAGAGAAAGGAAAATATATATTGTGAGTATCATAAGAGAAAAACCCACGATACCGGAGAGTGCACGGTTCTAAGGAAGGAAATGGATGAAAAACATTTATCAGGCGACCTCACGAAAATTGCAAATGATTTGAGGTCCAAATTCGATGCTGACCAGAGAAATGCTCGAGATCGAAAGATATCGGGAAGCGCCAAATTAAGGAGGAGATCCTTACCATCATGAGGTCCTGTAAGTGGAGCGAGTGCTGTGAAACGGATGACATCATCGAGGTACTCCCTAAAAACATCCTCAATATTAGTTTTTCATTAGAGGATCTGAGGATGCCAGACTGGAACCCCAGGGATCCACTCTTGATAACCACCCGTATATGTCATAACAAATCAACCATGTCTACATAGACAACGACAGCGGTACCGACATCCTTTACAAGAATTGTTTCCAACAGTTGTTGGCCTCGTGGAAAGAAAGTTTAACGCCTCCGACCACCGGTCCCCTCATAGGGTTTACAGGGTACAGCTTATGGCCGCTAGGAACGATGCATTTCCCGCTTACTATAACTAGTCATACTGAGAGAGACAGTGTCACAGATATGTATTTAATTCTAAAATTTATTCATTGTTATATAGAAACTCGACGAGTTGGAGGCCCCAAACTCGCCGAGTAGGAATGGATATGGACGCGGGTTGGAAAGTCTACTCGACGAGTTGAGAGCCTCAACTCGACGAGTAGGACTGGCAGAATGAAACCCTAATTTTCAGGGTTTTGCACCCTATTTAAACACCTTAACCTCCATAGGTTGGCCTCATTTACAGCCTCCACATCCCAAACCCTAAATCTCGAAACCCTAATACAGTTTTGAGAGTTTTGAGCCATTCTTGGTGCATTCTTTGTGGTTTTGAAGAAGAAGATACTTGAAGAAGGAGCAATGAAGTGTTGGAGAAGAGTAGATCCAGAAGTCTAGCTTCATTTCTGGTTCATCAGAGTTATAAAGCTCCTATCTTGTCTATAGTATGCTTAGATCTAGTTTTAGGGCATTTTCTTCATATTTTGGTCCAAGAATGTTAGCCTTTGGGACTTGGACATCTCAAGTGAATACCCTTTCAGATCTAGGGTCTAGAAGGGCTTTCATGGCAAAAATGTGCAAACTTTATGGCCATAGAAGTCTCATGCAACCTTTAGACTACCATTTTGGCCTTTTAAGCTCGAAAGGGTCATGCATGAAGAGAAAGTTGAAGGCTTTACGTGTTCATCTAGTCTCTAAGGTCCAGATCTCTGTTTGTACATCGTATCTTGAAGTATTGATGGCTTTTGGATCAAGATCTAGATCTTTTAGAGTTAGGGTTTGAGCTAAATATCCTTGTGTTCTATATTTTTTTTCTCCTTCTTCTCTTCTCCTCAACTTGCCTCTTCTTCATATCTATTTTCCGAGTCAGTTGGAATAGGCTCCATCTGCTGCAGCTCGAGCCCTTTTTCTTTCTCGTTACTTTTCTCTGGACTCATCCGCCGACTCGACGATCGTTGTCGTCGCGGCTCCTCTCTTCTTATACAAAGGAATCGTCGTTGGCCACCGCTTCTTCTTTCGCCCTCTCCAACGAGCAATTGTTGTTAGCTGTCATCGTTAGAGCTCTGCCTCTGTCGCTGCCAGTGTCTTCATTTATGTTATGTTTTATGTTTTTGTTTTTCCAGTTTAATCGTCTCCTCCCCAATCAAACTGCAAGGGATGTTAGTGATTAGGGTTTAGGCCTAAGCCATTTAGAGTTTAGATAAGGTCTTTTATGTATTTCTATTTATATCAAGTGTAACCTCACATTGATTAGTGAAACTTTTTTTCCGTGTATTTGACACAACCCCGTAATTAACTTCGCTCTATCAAGAATTATATTTAAATTTAAAAACTCTAGGTTGCATATTCTGAACATGATGTAAATGGGCATATGATCAAATTCAATTTTATAAGAAAAGACAAAGAGCTAGTTGCAGTTCCAGAATGATTCATCTCACCAAGTCATAACTTTAAGGCCGTGTAGCATAATTGTCGCCACTTTAAGCACTTGAGTTTTCCACCCCATGTAGTGAGGAAAGTGCAAGTGTATTACTAAAACACTACCAATTTTAGTCTATATTCTTTTGCGTGTACACCAACTGCAGTAACTGTAGATGATTATGTCTGTCCCTTAAGCCTAACCACTTTACTCCATTTTATTTTGTCTCGCCCATTTTACCTGTGGGCATCAATCACTTGTTCGCTAAGCATGTTTGTTGGTACGAAGGTGCTTTCTTGTATGCCACTAGCTTTCTTGAATCAACCCTCCAATACTCTTGGAAATAAAAATGGAAAGAAAGAAAGTCCGAAATTGTAACTTCGTCTTACTGGCTGCTTAGTTCATTTAGACCTACCCAACCTCCTCAAAGCCGTCTCCTAAATACACTTTTTTATAACAATGACTTCCAAATCTTTCACCTAAACAACTACTTACTTACTATATATAAGCATGCAATGCATATATAACCTAATTCAAACAAGCCAAAACCTCATATAACAAGTTCTTTAAGTCTTTCAGACCTTAATCAGTTTTCAACACATGGCTCGTCTAACGATCTTCACACTTTTGATAATTGTAATGGTATGTTGTGCTTGTGCACCATCTTTAGATGCAAGGAAGCTCTTGAATGAGAAGAAGGGGTCAGTCATGAAGGGTAATGTGCGCCAAAGTGCCCTTCTGGAGGGCCCCACTCCCCCCTCAACTGGTTTGAGTGAAAAGCTCTTTGCTCTTCACCTTGCCCACCTCGACCGGATATTAGACTCTGTACCTAGTCCTGGTGCTGGCCATTAGACTCCCACCTGGAGTTTCTTTCATTTCTTCGATTCCCTATATATATGCAGAAAGTTATAGATATAATATATACATGTTTCCTACATGATCAATACATTATATATAGCGTTTGGAATTGGATACTGTTTCAGTTGATTGATTATACATCAGATATACGCTGATAGTTATAAAGAAGCAATTTATGTTCTCTCTTATGCTAATATTTATGGATTTCTTTAGGAGGATTGAAATGAAGTTGAAAACCATAATATGCTTGATGGATATTTCCAAATGCAACTGACAATGATATGATATCAAAATCTTATTATTTTATAATGAATTATAAATGAATTTCAAATAGTTGGTCACGATCATGATGATTTTATTATTGATGCGACTCTCAAAATTATCGGCTTCCATTTTGATGCATACAATACATTTTGGGAAGATGTCCCAACAAATCCAATCTTTGCAAGTTCCAAAATAGGACAAAAACTATAATAGTATAAGAAAAGCTACTTAGGTTTCAGGTTTGTGATCAAGGTCACCACTTATCAACCAAAATGGCTTAAAATGACTAACTTTTGATTTATATACATTTATTTTATTGTTAAAAGGTAAAATATTCAGTAGTTACAAGTGTCATATAATAAAGGTGAATTTGATTTAGGTCGAACGGTCACCGACCTAGTCAAATATAAATGGTAAAAATACGCGTACCTAATAGATATCCATACTTGAACCTGAACTGACCGAGTTAATTCCCGAGTCAACCGGGGATGGGGAATTGGGGATGGGGACCATCTATACCCAAAGTTAAAAATCGGAGACGGGAACGTAGATGGGGATAACAATCAGCCCTGATGATACCCCTGATATGTATATATATATATATATATATATATATATATATATATATATATATATATATATATATATATATATATATATATATATATAGAGAGAGAGAGAGAGCAGTAAGTTCAATTGATAAAAAAAATGTTCAGAATGGGAAAATCATTCTCAGTCAATCATTTATTTTTTTTCCGCAAAACCGTTCAAGCGTACCGGCGCGACGGAGTGGTGCAACGATGCCCACGGCGTGGAAATGGATTGGTGGACCGCGTGTTTATTTGGGTCGTCACGACATGACAGTTGTTCTAGCTCACGCTCATGATTCTTTTAAGGTTTGCTTCGTATTTAAACCTCTCTAAGCCATTTCTAAGGTTCATTACCAGCCCCCAACACCCTTATACCTCAGCGAAACCCTAGCTCTCATTCCCTTGGTGATCCGTAACCTTTTTGGAGCATTTTTGGCTTACAGAAGAAGAGAAGAAGGAGAAGAATGTGCTCCATTGGTGGAACTTTCAAGGAACCAACATCAGCAGCATCTCTCATAGCTTATGGACCTTTGTAAGTGTCAAAGGCTCAATCTTTATGGATTAAAGTGGCTAGATCTAAGATAGTGTCCCATGTTCTTCATGTTTGAGTAGGTGTGGAAGAATGGAACTCATAAAGTTGGCAACTTTATGACTCTCATGAGCCCCATGAGCATCATACGTTGTGGATCTAGACTTTGGTTGGAGTTCTTATCTTTTGCATGAGTTTTGGTCATTTTTAGCTCATTTTGACCTAAATTGGATTCTAGACATGTTTTGGATATACATGTCAACACGGATTTCACCTTTATGATATATATTGTATTATAAACCCTTCTGGAGTGGTTAGATGAAGGACTTTTTCAGATTAAGGACTTAATGGTTAAGACATTGTGGAATTTGGCTTTATTTGGACGTAGGGATTGCGATCTTGGTCTCTTTGGGTGTCTTAATAGATAAAGTTGGAAGCTTTATCCATTTAGAGACCAGATCTAAGTTTTGGACCTCTTAGAATCGAAGGAAACAACTTAACCATTAAGCTGTTGGAATCGCAGTGCCCACGACGTGGCCATAGGTCGCCATGGCATGGCGACTGGGAATCTGTTTGATTATATGAGGGCCACGATGTGGCCAAGGAAGACCACTATGTGGCGGTTGACAAAAGTCAACTTTGAACGTTGACTTTTGGCATGGGTTGACTTTTGGTCAATTTCTATTTTAGAAGGTAGACTTAGGGTTTGCCTTGTGTGGATTGTGAGGAGGTGTTTAACACCCATCTTTTAGTAGTGAGAGTTGTTAGTTGTGGTCAGCACGACATTGAGTTGTGTTTTAGTTGGCTTTGTGATTCATGTGAGTCTCCTCACTGTACTTAGGGGTCGAAGGCACCAATATCGGCCCACTGGATTATATATGTAGGAAGACCAGGTGGTGGCCCCTGGAAATTACATGAAAGACCTGTATATGGCTCCCAGAAAATTATATGCAAGACCAGGGTCTAGACATTGGCTGTTATATGTAGAATGCTAGTTGTTTTTGTGATACTTTCATGGAAGCCCAGGAGATGGCTCTTGGCACTTGTTTGTAAGACCCGGGTTTTGGCCACCGGCTTGGCAAGGAAAGACCATGATACGGCTCATGGCATAATGGCAATTGTAAGACTATGGCTGGCACATAGTAATCTCTGTTGTATGTATTAGTATATGGTATTTTGGGAAACTGACTAAGTTGTGTGTTTACGGTTTTATGTTTATGGTTTCAGGTACTTCCAGTTCTAAAGGGAAGGTCTGACGTGATTGCATTGCATCCCCCATAGTTTCCACATTGACTACTTATGATTTGTACTATGATGTTTATGTGATGTAATCACTTTGATCAGTTTTGGAACAATTTATTTGTATGGCTTATTGTTTTAAAAATGAAAACGTTACTCTGAATTTTTGGGATGTTAAAAGTTGGTATCATAGCCTTGGTTTGAGGGATTCGGGCACACTCTCGAGTGTGACTAGACTCACTGAAGAATTGGTAATCTTTTCAAAGAAAACAAGTTTCTAAAAAGATTTTTATAAAGAAAAAGGGGTGTGATGCGTGCAATCAGTCGAGCCCAAGTAAGTAATTCTCATAATACCCATACATGTTGATATGTTATATGATATGGAATGCTTGCATGCTAGATTAGGGCTAAGGATATGCTCAGGATTGCATGATAGAATGCTAGGAGAGATGCCTTTATATGCCTGTTGGTTGAGCTTTTAGAATCGCATGCTAGAATGGATTTCAGATGTTAGATAGAATAGTCTGATTAGGTGATGCATTGGTTAAATTTTTCGATGCTCGAATGATGCTTGTTTTGTGCTTTGTGGGACTCATATTGATATGAGTTAATTAATTCATGAATATGTTAAGTTACATGCAGTAAAGGTTAAATAATCTTAGAATGATTGACTTGGCCTTATTGAGCCACTCTTGTCTGAGTCTAACCGTTATAGGGTTGAGTCTTTTAGTTGAAGGTTTATCTAAGCTTTGTTTCATGTGATAGTATTCATGAAATAGTTAGCTAACATCAGTGGAGATTCTTTAACAGTTGATGGTAAGGTGAGGTGAGGAACCTAGGAGAGCCTAGGATGTGTTTAGTGGGTTTAGATGCGTTGTTTAGCGGGTATTTGGAGTACCAGTTTGAGAAGGTGACATAAAGGATTTGGTATGGTTCTTGAAAAAAGTATGGACAGATGTGGAATGTAGTATTGGGCCCGTACTACTGAAATCATAGGATTCCTACTTGAATCAAGGAAAGTGATAGAGAATCTAGGAAGCATGTGGGATGTGAATTCTTTGGTTATGTTCTGATCGTTTGTATGATTGCTTTTTAGAATGGTGATGAGCACACATGGAGGAGGATCTGGATCAGGCTCAGGTGTTGGCACTGAGCCGATGGATGAGCAGATGTGGGAGTTCATCTCGTCGGAGATCACCCACGGTATTTTGGAGCAAACTCCTATGATCTTCGGTACTATAAAGGAGGGGATCATGGAGATTAGGGACGAGCGTCAGGAGACGTTCCGCACTGGGATTATGGAGCATCTAGATGAGCGAATCAGGGCCTTCTGGGCAGATATCGCGACAGGACAGTTCGGAGTATTGATTCCCTCTTTTTGGGAGTTCAAGGCATATGGAGCTCCAGAGTTCTTTAAGGCTAAGGACCCCATTACTAATCGTCGATGGATCGCTGGCATGGAGAATGCTCAATGAACGGTCTTCTTCCATGAGGGGGCATAGGTGGGATTTGCATCCTTCCTTCTGAGAGATTGAGCCCGTGATTGGTGGGAGGAGGTCGGTCGTGCATTAGGATATGCGGTTGTGGTGGCCATAACTTGGGAAGGGTTTGTTATGAGAGTCCAGGAGGAGTTTGCACTAGCGATAGAGGTGCAGTAGTTGGCGAGGGAGTTTCAGGACCTTCGCCAGACTACTGAGACTGTGGCAGAGATCACTTCCATGTTTCGGGATCTGGATTTGTTGGTTCTACAGTATTTTGTGAACGAGGAGATGAAGAAGGCAAGGTATCACGATATTTTGAGGGAAGACATCAGAGAGTTTGTGAGCTTGTCAAGTTGCAAGACCTTGAATGACATGATTTCTAGAGCCCGGGAATGCGAGATTGACTTGGAGCACCTCGGGAAGAGGATGACAGATCAGGTTCAGACAGTTGGGGGTCCTGCAAAGAGACCCAAGACTTCCGATCAGCGAGTGAGGGGCCAGCAGGGTCAGGGTCATTGCAGCATGTGTGGGAAATAACACCACGAGGTATGTCAATCTAGGGGTATGGGTTGCTTTAAGTGTGGCAGGTTTGGTCATGTCAGCAGAGATTGTCCCCAAGGCACGAGTCTGTTATGTTTTCACTGCAACCAAGTGGGCCACAAGAAGGTCGAATGTCTGGGATTGACATGTGGAGCGATTTGGGTGCCAGCTCCAGCCACTTTGAGGATTATTGATGGTCGTGAGGGCAGAGCGAAGGCTCCTGTGGTGAGGAGCCGAGCTTTGCAGTCACAGACCAAGGAGATCCAAGTTCCATCAGTTGACGTCGCAAGTATGTGTTGTATTCACTTCCTTAATGCTCTTATTATTATTTGTGCTTATGATTGTATGATTGTGTGTAAGACGCTATGTTCGGTTTATCTAAGTCTCGACCTAGGAAATCAGGATTTTCCCTATAATGGTCTAGTTATTATGCTTCGAGAATCTTCATATTCCATTTTACATACCGAGATCTGTGCTTAGAGGATTTTTGTGTGAGCCGATTTTAGGACTTCGATGTGGGTGACATCGACCAATGACAGAACAAATGTTAAGTGGTGGAAAGTAACAGTCGGTTCCATTTTTGGTAGTTTCAGCAAGGAATCCAAGGAATTCGCAAGTGAGCATGCCGGATTTTAATGCAAGACTTGTAGGGATCTTTCGTAATTACGATGCAATGAAGGATTGCTTTGATCGTGGATGTAAGATTGGTAGTTTTCAATTTCATACCTTCAAGGTGATTGATTTTATGATTCGCATGGGAAATTCTCCATTGTAAGTAGGTCGTTGGATTAGTTATCCACCCATTTTGATAATTGATTTGTTCATTCTTCGTCGTCCGTTAAGGTGCTTGGAGATATTGAGTTTCGTTGAGATATTGGGGTATATTCATCTGGTTTTGGAATCTGAATACGCTAGGATTGGCTAGTCATGGAATGCTAGTTCTCGTAAACTCAGGTTGTCAACAACTTTGAGTAGTAAGGTTGCGAGATGGTTTGTAAATCCAGCGATTACGTGGTTGGCAGGGGTGCATGTCATATATGCAATTAGGTTCGGGTTTAAGGTTGTGTTAGAGCCTCTCTTCATGTTCTTGTCGGATTAAGGCTTTGGGGTTTGAAGCAAGGACCAAACATCTGATTGAGGTATAGTCGGATGAGGTTTCGCCCCATGATTGATTATGGTGTGGTAAAGGGATGGCAAGGCCATGTGTTGGGTTCATGGCTGTTGTGGAAGTATTGTAAGACTACGGGATAGCCGTAGCATTCACGAGGTTGGCAGGTAGTGGTAGAAGTGTCGTAAGACTGCAGGGTGGCCGTAGCGTTCACTAGTTTAGCAGGTAGTGGGAGAAGTGTTGTAAGACTGCGGGGTAGTTGTAGCGTTCACTAGGTTGGCAGGTAGTGGTAGAAGTGTTGTAAGACTACGGGGTGGGCGTAGCATTCACTAGGTTGGCAGGTAATGGTAGAAGTGTTGTAAGATTGCGGGGTGGACGTAGAATTCACTAAGTTGGCAGGTAGTGATAGAAGTGTTGTAAGACTGTGGGGTGGTCGTAGCATTCACTAGGTTGGTAGGTAGTGGTAGAAGTGTTGTAAGACTGTGGGGTGGATGTAACATTCACTGGGTTGGCAGGTAATGGTAGAAGTGTTGTAAGATTATGGGGTGGCCCGTAGAATTCACCCAGCCAATGAGCAGTTGTGAGGGTGTTGTGAATCCACGATTTGGATTGTAGTTTTCTCAAGGTAGGATTAGACCATGGTAGGCGATTTTGGCCAGTTGTAATGTAAGACTACAGCTGGGCCGGTAGCATTCACTTAGAGTGAAGTGGACTATTTTATGTGCGTGTGTTGGTCAGTTAGGTTGCCCGTGGAGGATTGTTGGAACCATGTTAGCAAGCAGGCTAGGATGGCTTCTATTATATAAGACTTTTGGTTAGAGTTTCGTGGTACAATCGTGTGTGAGGCTATCAGCCTCAGCAACCGGTTAGGAATTTGACGCTTTGGAAAATTGGTAGTCCAGTTTGGAATTCAAGAGAATCTCGGGTTGATCAAAAATGTGAATGTTTAGTTAGCAGAATGAGATAGTGCATTGGTTTGGCATCAATGATTGAGACTCGTGTTGCAAGTCAACTTTGTTTCAGATGCCACTTTATAGGCGTCAGAAAATGCTCAAGTTCTGTTCTCTGGTATCATTGGTATTGGTATAATTCAGGATCAGAGAGGTTTATTTGGTTCGGGTTGCAGAATTGTAACATCCAGAATTCCAGGTATCAAATTTTAATTATTTATTTTGTGTCTAGAAGAGGGACTCGACGAGTTGACGCCTAGACTCGTCGAGTAGGATCGCGACTTCTGACTGGATTTAATGAATGGACTCGACGAGCCGGTGAGTAGACTCAACGAGTCCGCGCTGTGGGCAGAAATCCTAAATCCTCGGGCATGTGCTCTATTTAAGGGATCTTATGGCCCTCATTTGCGGCCACCTTCACCCTTGAGAGCACCAGAGAACCTGAGAGCATTGTGAGTGAGAAAAGAAGCCATTTTCTTCATTTCTAGTGTGATTTTTGCAAGAAAGAAGGAAGGAGGGCAAGCTAGGCAGATTGTGGAGCTCAGATCTTCTACCATTTGATCAGAAGAGGCTGATAGAGGTATAAATCTATGCTCATTCTCGTGTATATGGTGATCTACTTGAATCTAGGGTTTTCTTATGCCTTCTTTTGCTTGGATTCGAAGCATATGAGGTCCCAAGGTGGAATCCTTCTTAGATCTGGACCTTGAGAGGTTCAGAGAGTCCTATCTATCCTTTTTTATGCTATACCTTTGGAGATATGAACCTAGGTTGCCATTTTAGAAGTTATTTAACCAAAAGAATCCCTATGAGTGTTGCATGAGTGTAAAGGTTGGACCTTTACGTGATTATTGTGTATTGGAAGGTCATATATATAGGTTATAGAAACAGATCTGACCTCAGAAGGTCTTTTGAGCGTTTCCATGGAGGGAACTCGCCGAGTCCATAAGGGGACTCGACGAGTCGAGTCGGGTTGCCCCGTGATTCGTGACCAGTGGAAACCCGTCGAGTGAAAGGTTAACTCGACGAGTCAAGTGATGATTTATGAGGATTAAGAGGACATGGACTCGCCGAGTCACACGAGTGCACTCGACGAGTTTGATCAAAGTTTGACCGATTGACTTGAGTTGACTCCAGTTGACCTTAGGGTTTTGGTCAAACTGGTTCAAGAGAGGTCAGGGAGGGGTAGAATGGTCTTCTACCCATTCTTTAGAAATGAGGTCAAGAGAAAGTATTGATTAGAGATGTTATTATGTTGATAGGAGGAGGCTAGATTGGGTTATCGAGCAAGAGAGATTATCCGACATCGTACGAGGTGAGTATTCTCACTATACTGTACCTAGAGTGGTAATTATGTGTGACCGGAAGGTCTTATGTGCTACGAGGAGTATGTGATGTATGTTGTTATATGATATGTATGTGTTATGTTATGAGTAGTATGGTATGGACCGGAAGGTCATTATGATATGGACGGGAAGGTCAAGATGTCAGGGGCCGGAAGGTTGACAAAGGAGGACCGGAAGGTCTATCCGGATTGTGGGGCAGAAGTCCCCTGAGACACGTGGATCGGAAGATCTTGTAGAGTTATAGCCTTGAGTGGCGTATGTGCGTATGTGGTATTTGGGGAACTCACTAAGCATTTATGCTTACCGTTTATGTTATATGTGTTTCAGGTACCAGGGAGGATCGCGGGAAGGCGCCGGCATGATCTGTACACATTGATGGAGTTTTATGTATTTGAGGTCTTGGGATTGTTTTATTTGGATGACATGTGTTACATTGGGTTTTTGATATTTCTTATGAATGAAATTATGTTTTAAAAATGAAAAATTGTTTTGGAAATTCACGTTGTTACAAATTGGTATCAGAGCCTTGGTTTGAGGGATTCGGATGCATCTTTGGGTGTATTTGAACTCAAACTGAGGATTTGAGAAAGTTTTTCATAAAAGGAACAATTTTTCTAAAAAGTAAAGGAATTTGAGGAAAGCGGAAAGAAGCAGTGTGTACGATCAGCCAGCACCCGAACGGTGATTTCCCAAAATACCCTTACATTATGTGTTATGAGATATGATATGATATGATATGTTATGCATGCTAGAGTAGGCTAGGTATTCATATTAGGACTAGAGTGGCCTGATTTGTGATGCCTTAGCCTAGTAGATTACTGCTGCTTTGAGATGCTTCGAGAGTGAGTAGGTAGCAGTGAGGAGCTTACGAGAAGTCTACCGAAGGGTAGCCTATGCTTAGCGAGATGTAGAGTACTTGTGATCTGGGATCCTAGGAGGAGGACTTGGAATGAACGCGGATGCGGTGTGGAAGGTAGTATAGGGACCGTACTACTGAAAACACCTGATCAGTGCGCAGTTCAAGTAAGAATCCTTAGGGTACCAGGGAGCAAGTAGGGTTGAGTTATCGAGTGCGAGTATACTCGAGCGAGTCTCTGATATTTTTATGTTGTATTTCAGAGACATCATGGTTGGGACACGCCACAGACCAGGGACCAGCGGCGTGAGTGACGAGGAGCTTCGTCAGATGATCCACGATGAGGTGGCTGCGGCTATCCGAGCAGAGATACCGGAGATGTTTGGGTCTATTAAGACTACGTTGATTGAGACATTCGATGAGCGGTACGCCGCGGTTACTGAGGTTGCAGCCGCTGCAGCTACGACAGCTGTTGCTGCTGCTAGACCTCAGGGGGGGTGACTCGTTTCTATTCTGGGAATTCAGCAACACGAAGCCGCCAGAGTTTGATGGGACGCAGGACTCGATTGCTGCGATGAGATGGATTTCTGATATTGAGGGATGCTTCTACACATGTTCGTGTCCGGAGCATCTGAGGGTACGGTTTGCGTTGAACCAGATCCGCTTGGGAGCGAAGGATTGGTGGAAGTTTGCGACAGCAAACTTCACTCTTGCAGAGATCTCAGAGGTGACCTGGGAGAGGTTCACCACCATGTTCAAAGACGAGTATGTTCCTCCGGTGGAGAGGGAACGGTTGGCACAGGAGTTCTTGACCCTCAAGCAGGGGACGGAGTCCGTGACTGAGATTACACGGATGTTCCGCGAGAGGGCGATGTTTTGCCCTGAGCACGTGTCGTCTGATCAGGCACGCATGAGCCGATATTTGAGCATTCTGAGGAGGGACATTCGGGAGTTCGTGGCAAACTCGACTTACCGGACATTTGTTGAGCTCCAGGAAAATGCCCGGAAGAGGGAGATTGAGCTGGAGACTCAGGCTAGGGAGGAGGTCGAGTCTTAGAAGAGGGACAGGCGACCGGTACAGGTACAGCCGGCAGCCAAGCGGACTAAGTCCGCTGATACGAGATCTGGTAGCCAGAAGGGCCGCACTTGTGGGAAGTACGGCAAGGGACATGATGGAGTGTGTCGAGCGGGTGCTTGCTACAAATGTGGCGAGGAGGGGCATATAGCCAAGGACTGCCCCAAGGGATTTATGGTTTGCTTTCATTGCAACCAGACGGGTCACCGCAGGGCCGAGTGCCCACAGCTGCTACAGGGATCTGCCCCTGCTACTGCACGAGCTACTGAGGGTCGGCCAGTGAAGGCCGAGGCACCGTAGGCTCGCGGGAGAGCCTTCCAGTTGACAGTGGAGGAGGTCCGCGCAGCGCCCGATGTCGTGGCTGGTATGTATTCTTTCATTTATTTATGCTGAGTTGAGATATTGTGCTTATATTATGATATGCTTAGGTACTTTTCTTGTGAGTTCTGTACCTGCCTTGGTGTTATTTGACTCGGGTGCGAGTCGATCATTTGTGTCGTTAGCGTTTAGTCAGCACATCAGTATTCGACGAGAGGCATTGAGTCGACCTCTACGAGTTTCCATAGCTGACGAGCGAGTGGTGTATGCTACTGACGTGATTCGAGGATGTGTACTCGAGATCTTCAGTGTTGAGTTTCCGATAGATCTGGTCCCGATTGCGATGGGGGACGTTTGCGTTATGGTGGGCATGGATTGGTTGAGCCAATTCGAGGCGGTTATAGACTGCGAGCGACAAACGGTGACGATACGAGACCTTAGTGGGGGAGTGCTGACGGTATATGGCGAGGGTACCCAACATGGGTCAGCATTTTGTTCGGCTGCCAGAGCGAGACAGAGTTTACAGCAGGGCTACAGCGGGTTTGTAGCTTATGTGATGGATACTCGAGTGGCCGCAGAGAGGCCGAGTTCGGTTGATGATGTTCCGATAGTGCATGAGTTCTCGGATGTTTTTACCGAGGAGTTGTCGGGCGTGCCTCCCGAGAGGCAAGTAGAGTTCCGCATCGATTTGGTTCCGGGGGCAGCGCCTATCGCCAAGGCGCCTTATCGCCTTGCGCCGCCAGAGATGCAGGAGTTATCCTCGCAGCTTCAGGAGCTGCTGGGGAAGGGGTTTATTCGAACGAGTAGCTCGTCGTGGGGAGCGTCGATCCTTTTCGTCAAGAAAAAGGATGGTTCACACCGGATGTGCACTGATTACCGGGAGTTGAACAAGTTGACGGTCAAGAACCGTTACCCCTTACCGAGGATCGATGATCTGTTCGATCAGTTGCTGGGAGCGTCTTGGTTCTCCAAGATAGATTTGAGGTCTGGATATCATCAAGTGAGAGTGCGGGATGAGGATATCCAGAAGACGGCGTTCAGGACTCGTTATGGGCATTACGAGTTCGTGGTGATGCCTTTTGGGCTCACCAATGCACCGGCAGCGTTCATGGATCTCATTAACAGGGTGTGTAGGCCGATGTTGGATCGATCGGTGATCGTGTTCATCGACGATATTCTGGTGTATTCGAGATCCCGAGAGCAGCATGAGGAGCATTTGAGGGAGATCCTCGGAGTTTTGAGATCGGAGAAGCTTTACGCCAAATTCTCCAAGTGTGATTTCTGGTTACGAGAGGTCCAGTTCTTGGGGCATCTCGTTAATCAAAACAAGATATTGGTCGATCCAGCCAAGATTGAGGCGGTGATGAGTTGGGAAATGCCGAGATCCCCCACCGAGATCAGGAGTTTTCTGGGTTTGGCCGGCTACTATCGGAGATTTATCAAGGATTTCTCCAAGATTGTCGTGCCCCTCACCATGTTGACCCGGAAGGGTGTTGCTTTCGCATGGGGTCCAGAGCAGCAGACCTCATTTGAGACTCTTCGCCAGAGACTGTGCGAAGCCCCGGTGTTAGCCCTTCCAGAGGGAATGGAGGATTGTGTGGTGTATTGTGACGCATCGATATCGGGGTTCGGTGCGGTGCTTATGCAGAGAGGGCATGTGATAGCATACGCATCGAGGCAGCTGAAGCCTCACGAGGTGAGGTATCCCACCCACGATTTGGAGTTGGGGGCCGTGGTGTTCGCCCTCAAGATATGGTGTCACTATTTGTATGGGGTTCGGTGTGTCATATACACGGACCACAAGAGTTTGAAGTACTTGATGGATCAGCCCAACCTGAACATGCGCCAGAGGAGATGGTTGGATGTGGTAAAGGATTATGACTGCGAGATCCTGTACCACCCGGGCAAGGCTAACGTTGTGGCCGATGCCCTGACCCGTAGGGCGGAGAATGCCCCGATACGAGATATTTATATGAGGATGACGGTGTTGACTCCGGTGTTGGACACCATCCGAGAGGCCCCGACAGAGGCTGTGAGACCGGAGAACCGCAAGAGAGAGCGGGTGATTGGGCAGGTATTGGAGTTTTTTACCAATAGTCGAGGGCTTATGACTTTTCAGGGTCAGATTTGGGTACCGTTTACGGGCGGGGCACGTACCATCCTAATGGAGGAGGCGCACAGATCGAGGTTCTCGATCCATCCCGGAGCCACTAAGATGTATTTGGACCTGAAAGGAGATTATTGGTGGCCCTGTATGAAGAGGGATGTTGTGTGGTTTGTTGAGAGGTGCTTGACATGTCGCAGGGTTAAGGACGAGCACCAGCATCTGTATGGCAAGTTGCAGCCACTTGAGGTTCCCCAGTGGAAGTGGGAACAAATTTCTATGGATTTCATCACCAAATTGTCGAGGACCGCGAGGGGTGTCGATGCAATCTGGGTGGTCGTTGACCGGCTGACGAACAGCGCTCACTTACTTGCTATCAGTGAGAGCTCTTCCGTAGAGAGGCTGGCAGAGATGTATGTGAGAGAGGTGGTATCGCGGCATGGAGTACCGATCTCGATTGTGTCAGATCGAGATGTACGTTTCACTTCTAGATTCTGGAAGAAATTCCATGAGGAGTTGGGTACGAGGTTGCATTTCAGCACCGCTTACCACCCACAGACGGATGGACAGAGTGAGCGTACGATTCAGACGCTCGAGGACATGCTTCGAGCATGTGTGTTGGACTTCGGAGGGAGTTGGGACACATATTTACCATTGGCTGAGTTTTCTCATAACAACAGCCACCATTCGAGTATTGGTATGCCTCCCTTCGAGTTGTTGTATGGGAGGAGGTGTCGGACTCCCATCTGCTGGGGAGAGGTATGGCAGCGAGTGATGGGTAGCACTGAGATAGTGCTTCAGATGACTGAGCAGATACAGCGGGTCAGACAAAGGTTGCTGACAGCTCAGAGTCGCCAGAAAAGTTATGCGGGTAGGCGACGATCCGAACTCGAGTTTCAGGTTGGTGACTTCGTACTCCTGAAGGTATCGCCTTGGAAAGGAGTGATCCGATTCAGGAAGAGGGGCAAGCTGGGGCCCCGGTACATTGGTCCTTTCAGGGTGACTGCGAGGGTGGGTAGGGTAGCGTATCGTTTAGAGCTACCTGCGGTGTTGAGCCAGATACATGATACCTTCCATGTGTCCCAGTGGAGGAAGTGTATAGCCGGCGAGTTGGCGGTAGTGCCACTAGAGGATATTCAGGTAGATGTGAGCCTGAATTATGTTGAGAGGCCGATAGTGATCCTGAATCGGAGGATCAAGGTTCTGAGGAACAAGGAGGTGCCCCTGGTTCAGGTCCAGTGGCAGCATCGGAAAGGGTCCGAGCTGACTTGGGAACCGGAGTTGGAGATGCGGGAGCAGCATCCAGAGTTGTTTGCAGAGCGAGACTTCGAGGGCGAAGTCTGATTCTATTGGGGGAGAATTGTAACATCCGGAATTCCAGGTATCAAATTTTAATTATTTATTTTGTGTCTAGAAGAGGGACTCGACGAGTTGACGCCTAAACTCATCGAGTAGGATCACGATTTCTGACTGGATTTAATGAATGGACTCGACTAGCTGGTGAGTAGACTCGACGAGTCTGCGTTGTGGGCAGAAACCCTAAATCCTCGGGCCTGTGCTCTATTTAAGGGATCTTATGGCCCTTATTTGCGGCCAACTTCACCCTTGAGAGCACCAGAGAACCTGAGAGCATTGTGAGTGAGAAAAGAAGCCATTTTCTTCATTTCTAGTGTGATTTTTGCAAGAAAGAAGGAAGGAGGGCAAGCTAGGCAGATTGTGGAGCTCAGATCTTCTACCATTTGATCAGAAGAGGCTGTTAGAGGTATAAATCTATGCTCATTCTCGTATATATGGTGATCTACTTGAATCTAGGGTTTTCTTATGCCTTCTTTAGCTTGGATTCGAAGCATATGAACTATAGGTGTAATGAACTATATGTTCATTTGATGTACTCTAAAAACACATTGACATGTATTGCAGGGGGGGAATACCTGTAAATAATATTGTCGATAAATGAGAGCTATGGATTTAGCACATGTTGAATAAACCTTGGCAGCTATGGACTTAGTGCCTGTTGTATAAACCCTGGTGATGGTGTGACCTTGTGCCTATTCCTTAGGATGAATCCTTAGGAAGGAGTGATAGTTGATTCTTAGGTTAAACCCTTAAGAAATAAATAAGATAATGGGGTTGGGGTAATTTGGTTGATTGTTTGATGTTTAAGTACAATAAATTTATTTATTGTGGGTTGAAAACCCTATATGCTCACCAGGCTTCCAAGCCTGACCCACTCAGCTTTTTATGAGTACAGGTAGTGGACCCCGAGCATAGTCGAATGATGATGATGAGTGATTTATGGATTATAGGCCAGTAGTTATGAATAACTGTTGTAAGGCTTATAATTTCTTGTTTATGCTTTTGATCTATATCGGAACATGACATCCCGAGGTTTTGATATAAAAGGAAATTATATATTTCTTAAAGAAAGGTTTTGACAAACTTTTATCACGTTTTGTTTTTGGGGACCAATTCCGCAATATCTTTTAAAAAGATTCTCTGACTTTATTTTAAAAAGCATAAATTAAATCGGTCTTTTCTGGCCGAGAAATTAGGGGATGTCACAGTTGGTATCAGAGCATTAGTTTAAGCGAACTAGGAAATTTGTAGGATTTCTAGACGTAAACTTAGAATGCTAAGCGATGATTGTGAGTTGAGTGTGTCTATTATATTTTAGGTAGTACACCTAAATTGACATGAGCACTAGTTTATTTTAGGAAAGATGCCTAAAATGCTTTTATGTGCTAAATGCTATATGTTTGCCATATATGCCATTATTTGTTCGGATCTATGGTATGTTGCTGACCGGATCTGGAAACCTTATGTGTGTAGGATTCTAAACGTATGACTACGATATTAGAACTAACATATAAACGTTTCGGAGTAATAACGAAGGCTTAACGTCTAACGAAAATGAAGATCTAAATTCACCTACGATTGGTGTATAGATCGAAATGACGAGTACTCAAAGTGGGTTCGGAAGCGATAATCCACAGCCTGAGCCAACACGATGGCTGGGGTGCAGGCAATGGTGCATACGATGTTGGATGAACAGATGGAAGAAACAAAACGTTTACTTCAACAAAGTAAGGATGAACTTACTATGCCAGTACGTCAGGCATCTGTTCTTGAGGCAACTATTAGGGTTGCCAAGTCTGTTGAAGATATGATCAATGACAGGACCGCCAACAAGATTGAAGTTGGCAAGAAGAGGAAATTTGAGGGGTCTTCAAGGCCTAACAAGAGCAACATATCCTCAAAGTCTGGCAAAAGAGGAGGTAAAGGAAATTGGTGCGGGAAGTGCAAAAATAAACACTCTGGGGATTGTGACAGGAAGGTGAAGTGCTTTAGGTGTGGAGAAATAGGGCATTACGCCAATAAGTGTACGATTCCCAAGGAGGTGTGTTATGTATGTAAAGAAGAAGGCCATATTTCTAAGAACTGTCCGAAGAACAATGAAGTAACAAGGCCAAGTGCACCATCAACGCCAAAGGAATTTCAGGATATCCTTGACGAAGCGATTAATAACGCTAGGAAGTAGAAGTAAAGACTTGATACCCGAAGATCAAGTTACGAAGTAGTAATGTGAATAGTAACAAGTGGTTTAGCCTATTAGAGGCATAGTATAGGGTAAACTTGAACCTTTGTGTAATCATTTCAAGGAAATAATATAAACCCTGGTTTTGTCATCTGATGAATGGAATGGTTGGTGTAATTTTTGAAGTTGTCCCAATCGTCTGGAATTTCCATCACCAACCAAGTTGAAGCAGAATTGATGATTGAAGATACATATGGAAGAAGTCCTAGTAGAGTCTAGGAAAATTTTATGATTAATTGGACACATTCATATGTGTTAAATTGTTTTGTGATTTTAGGACTTGGGGACTGCGAGACCGTACTTGGGACGAGTATGAGTAGGTGTGAATAGTAGTAGAGATCTATACTACTAGAAGCACAAGACTCACACTTGGATCAGGGAAAGTCACAAGGTTACCAAGAAACTAGTAATTGATTCCGTCTTATTCTAGTCTGTCGTTACCATCATTTCGGTAATGACTAAGAAGATGATTGTTATTCCGACCTTAGAGGTCATATCGAATCGAGTCCGACTAAGATGAGTTTATTATGTGGTTCAGAGAACCAAGTTCGATGTAGTATTTGACTTAAGCCAGAAGATTGAAGTGAGAAATGATCAAAGCGATCAATAGAAGTATCGCACTCATTGTTAAAGAAGTTGGTAGTTAGAAATGATACATGTTGAAATGTGATTGTATCACATTAGAACATGAAGGAAGGTATAGTTTGTTCCGAAATTTGTCCCTAGGAGATCTGAGTCTAAGTAGTGCAGTATACAATGAGAGATCATTAGAACATGACCCATCGGTCTGTTACAATAAACGAAGGAAAATACTTATTCTAAGAAGAAGAAGGAGTCCTCAATAAGGATTTATTTTGTAACTCGAAGGTTACGATCGAAAGTCCTATGGAGACCTGAAGCTTTTTAGGATTAGCTGGATATTATCGCTGATTTATCCAAGGCTTTTCTTCGATCGCGACTCCATTGACAGCTTTGACCCACAAAGGAGCTGTCTATACTCGGAATGAGAAGCATAGGAAGCTTTGAGAAGTTAAAGAATACGTTGTGTGAAGCACCGATTCTTTCGTTACCTGAAGGAGTTGATGACTTCACAGTTTATAATGATGCCTCTGGAGTTGGGTTAGGTTGTGTTCTGACCCAAAGGGATAAAGTGATAGCGAATGCATCGAGGCAATTGAAGGAGCATGAAAGGAACTACCCCACTCATGGTCTGGAGTTGGCAGCGGTAGTGTTCGCCTTAAAGATATGAAGAAGGAATTGAACATGAGGCAACGGCGCTGGCTAGAGTTACTCAAGGACTACGACTGTGAGATACTTTACCACCCTGGTAAAGCAAATGTTGTTGCTAATGCTCTCAGTCGGAAGGTAAATCTTGAAAAGAAAAGGCCAAGAGCGTTGAGAATTGAAGTTGTCTCGACAGTTGTGGAAAGTATAAAGAAAGCTCAAGAGGAAGCTTTAGAGAGAAATGACCGAAAGGAGGAACGTTTGGGCAAAACGTTGGTGTTTGATACAAACGGTCAAGGACTGAAGGTATTCAAAGATAGGATTTGGGTACCTAAGGCGGGAAGAGTAAGAGATCTTCTGATGGAAGAAGCTCACAAAACCATGTACTCGATTCATCCCGGTAGTACGAGAATGTATAGGGATCTAAAACCCTATTACTAGTGGCCGACGATGAAGCTCGATGTTGCTAAGTATGTGGCCGAGTGTGTAACTTGTGCTAGGGTTAAGGCACAACATCAGAAACCGTATGGGAGTTTAGAACCTTTACTTGTACCCATGGGTAAATGGGAAGATATCATTATGGATTTTGTGACTAAACTGCCCAGAACAAGGAATGGTCACGACATGATTTAGGTGGTCGTTGATCGCTTCACTAAGAGTGCGCATTTCATAGCAGCCAACGAGAAATGGTCTATGGATAAACTTGTGAATTCTTATGTGAAAGAAATTGTGAGGCTTCACGGTGTTCCGTTAACGATTGTATCCGATCGTAACAGCCGTTTTACCTCAAGGTGTTGGAGGAGTCTGTAAGAGGAATTGGGTACCAAGTTGTGTTTGAATACGACTTACCATCCACAAACCGATGGTAAGAGCAAATGAACGATTCAAACGTTAAAGGATATACTGAGAGCATGTACCCTGGAATTCCATGGTAACTGGGATGAACATTTACCTTTAGTAGAATTTTCCTATAATGAAAGTTTCCACTCGTACATCTAAGATGGCACCTTATCACGTTTTGGATGGGCAAAAGTGTTGAATGCCGTCATGTTGGCTGGAAGCTGAGGAAAAGCAGTTTATGGGACTTGAAATAGTCCATCAGACTGCTGAAAAGTTGAAAGTGATTAGGGAAAGGATGTTAGCTGCTCAAAAGAGCTATGCTGACAAGAAAAGACAACCGATATCATTCGAAGTTGGAGATTCGGTTTTACTTAAAGTCTCGTCGTGGAAGGGACTTATAAGGTTTGGTAGAAGGGGAAAGTTGAGTCCAAGGTTTATTAGACCATTTAAAGTTCTTCGGAGGATCGGGAATCAAGCTTACAAGCTAGAATTACCGGAAGAACTGGAGGGTATTCATAACACATTTCATGTGTGTTATTTGAGGAAGTTCACGGGAGGTGTGCCCGACATAATTCCCATTTCTGAATTAAGGTTGGATGAGAGCAAGAGGTTAATTGGAGAACCTGAGGCAATCGTTGACCGTAAGACTAAGAAGTTGTAAAGTAAGATAGTCGATTTAGTGCTTGCGCGTTGGAAACATATAAATGGGCCAAATCCTACCTGGGAAACGGAGAGTGACATGGTGAGTCGCTACCCGTGGTTGTTTGTCGATGTGTGATTCCGGGGACGGAATCATCCTAAGGGGGAGAGAGTTGTAACGCCCGTGTTTCTAGGCTAGGCATTAATATTGACATAATGGTCTAGGTTAACCTTTGTGACTCGTTTTGGAGAAATGAAAAGGAATTATGTGAATATTATGTGTTTTATGTGTTTTATGCTTAATTACTAGGAGTTAAATAATTAAGAATAAAAATGAGCGTCAAAAATAAATTTTAGATAAAGCCGATATCTATTAACAAACTTGTAGTGGGCGTGACAAGGATTACGGATATATAAAGAATGCCGAAATCCGAGTTATAACGAAGAAGTTATGACCTGTCGTAGTTTCGCGATAAACCGGCACGGTGCCGAATGTCGTAAAAAGTGAGTTTTTGATAAACTACTTTTTAGCCTTAGTAATCTAAACGAAACTCGTAGTATTCGTTAAACCGAGAAGTTCGATAAAAAGAACGCCCAAATCTGACTTCGTATGAGGAAGTTATGATTTTTCGAAGTTTCAGCTTAACAGTAGACAGCTAAAAACTCGAATTTTAGATCGAGTGATTTTTAGCCGACACGACCTAAACGAGAATCGAAGGTCTCGTCATTAGTAGCACAACGGTAAAAAGTCTGACGAAAACGGACGTCGGATGAAGAAGTTATGAATTTTTAACGGATTTCCTGTCCCGGTCTGTTAAAAATAATAATATAAAAATTAAAATCAAAATTAGCCGACGAAGTCTAAACGGAAGTTGTAGAGCGTAATTTTACCTACGCGTGCATATAAAGAACTTCAAAAACGGAGCTCGTATGCGAAAGTTATGGATTTTAGAAGTTTTGGCGCGAAAATCGAGAAATTTCGCATAGGTGGCTTCGGCCACGTCACCTTCGCTCGTAGTGTGCCACGTGTCCGAAATTTCTGAGTCATCCGACCAGCTGGCGAGGCGTGTCGCTTCCGGATTCGACCGAAGTCTCGGCCCTCGCACATCCGACGCGTGTGCAGCCCCGTGTCCGAAGCAGCTTAGTCACCCGGTGACGAGGCTCGTCCGAAGCGCTGGCACCTCGCATGCGCGCCACCTGCCCTCGCGAAGACCGAGCCGCGTGTCCTCGCTGCTGACTCGCCTTCTCGACCGACCACCGAACCTCGCCCTATAAATAAAAGGCCTGCGAGCCTTCTCGGGTAATTTTGAGAAATTGCCATTTTCACCCCTTTTTCAATATTTTCACCATTTTGATATCCCCCGAAGCCCCGGTATCGATTCTAACACCCGGAATACGCCACGAAGTGCCCGAAGACTCGGAAAATTTATCTTTTCGGTTTTGAAGCCCGACCCTTCGCTGAGCCCGGTTTCTCAATAAAACTCCCGGTTTTATTAGAAATGATCGTTTTAGGAAACGAATTGCTGCCCGATTTTCATTAAATCAGGTGAGTGTGTAGTTACTTTCACCTTACACATAGATATGAAGTATTTTACATAAAATACGTGCTGTGTGAATATTTATTGTTTGTTTATTTGAGTTGGATGTTGAAGGTGTGATTTATACATGTTTTTAAATAATTTAAACTGTATATGTATTTTTATCTACAAAAATGTTGGGTAAAACATGGGTAGATGAAATAATGGGTGTGTGATGAAAGGTGAGTTGGATAAAGGAGATGATCAGTAATATTGATCATGAGTTGAGGGTGAGTGGTGAAATTTGAGAGAATCACTTACCCAAAATGTTGGCCCCCGTCATTCAGCAAAGTATGGATGACAACCCTGACTATTCTAGACAGTCTGTGGAACACTAGCAGGCCCGCAACCTGTAGGTGTAATGAACTATATGTTCATTTTATGTACTCTAAAAACACATTGACATGTATTGTAGGGGGGAATACCTGTAAATAATACTTTCGATAAATGAGAGCTATGGATTTAGCACATGTTGAATAAACTTTGGCAGCTATGGACTTAGTGCCTGTTGTATTTAGCACATGTTGAATAAACCTTGGCAGCTATGGAAACCCGTCGAGTGAAAGGTTAACTCGACGAGTCAAGTGAGGATTTATGAGGATTAAGAGGACATGGACTCGCCGAGTCACACGAGTGCACTCGACGAGTTTGGTCAAAGTTTGACCGATTGATTTGAGTTGACTTCAGTTGACCTTAGGGTTTTGGTCAAACTGGTTCAAGAGAGGTCAGGGAGGGGTAGAATGGTCTTCTACCCATTCTTTAGAAATGAGGACAAGAGAAAGTATTGATTAGAGATGAGATTATATTGATAGGAGGAGGCTAGATCGGGTTATCGAGCAAGAGAGATTATCCGACATCGTACGAGGTGAGTATTCTCACTATACTGTACCTAGAGTGGTAATTATGTGTGACCGGAAGGTCTTATGTGCTACGAGGTGTATGTGATGTATGTTGTTATATGATATGTATGTGTTATGTTATGAGTAGTATGGTATGGACAGGAAGGTCATTATGATATGGACCAGAAGGTCAAGATGTCAGGGGCCGGAAGGTCGACAAAGGAGGACCGGAAGGTCTATCCGGATTGTGGGACAGAAGTCCCCTGAGACACGTGGATCGGAAGATCTAGTAGAGTTATAGCCTTGAGTGGCGTATGTGCGTATGTGGTATTTGGGGAACTCACTAAGCATTTATGCTTACCGTTTATGTGATATGTGTTTCAGGTACCAGCGAGGATCGCGTGAAGGCGACGGCATGATCTGTACACATTGATGGAGTTTTATGTATTTGAGGTCTTGGGATTGTTTTATTTGGATGACATGTGTTACATTGGGTTTTTGATATTTCTTATGAATGAAATTATGTTTTAAAAATGAAAAATTGTTTTGGAAATTCACGTTGTTACAAGAATGAAATTATTATAGTTGTGATGGGATGGTTCTGCCTGTTTGGGAGTCAGACAAGGCTTTGGATTTCTGGATTTCGGGCAAAGTAGTGATAGTTATTATCCATTGGTTAAAGTTAGTGGGTCAAGGATTTCCGGATTTCAGGCACAGTAGCTATAGTTATTCTCCATTGGTTAAACTTAGTGGTTTCAAGGATTTATTATTCGTTAGAGTATGGGAGTTCCACTAAGATTGGGTTTTTATTTTAGTATTGTGTAACATCCCCCTCTGGCACACCCATCCCGGTACTACTCTCGCCCGAGCACGCTTAACTGCAGAATTCTTATGGGAACTGCTGCCCTCACATCTTTAAAACGCGTTATGACAAGGAAGGTATCAATACCCCTTTTAAGGAAATGCTTCCTTTTCCTTCCAAGCAGATGTGGGATCAGGTGCAACCCACCTTCACCC
This sequence comes from Lactuca virosa, assembly GCF_052849685.1. Taxonomy (NCBI): domain Eukaryota; kingdom Viridiplantae; phylum Streptophyta; class Magnoliopsida; order Asterales; family Asteraceae; genus Lactuca; species Lactuca virosa. Next base: position 173,885,728 of record NC_136432.1, read on the forward strand.
ACTTGTAGCACAGTAAAAAATCTGGCCAATTTAAAACTTTTCAATCATTCAAAACCATTAAGTTATTACAAATTGTTTTCAAATAGTTTAGACATCAAAGTATCCCAGAAGTCAAGATCATAAAAATGAGAGGAGGTGCACGATCACGTCTTCGCCTTCCCACGATCATCGGAAGTACCTGAAACATAATCAACAACTGTAAGCCCGAAGCTTAGTGAGTTCCCCCAAAATACCCATACACATAATCATAAACATCATACTATGGGTCCAAACAACCATCGGGTTGGAATGCCAACATACTACGGGTCCAGTCATCCTCGGGATGGTATACCCTCGGCCGACAACCATCGGGTTGGAATGTCCACATACTACGAGTCCAATCATCCACGGGATGGAATACTCATGGCCCACAACCATCGGGTTGGAATGCCCAGGTCTGTTGGCTTCCGCACAAAGCAGATAAGCCCCAACCACTAATCAAACATGTGTACATATATCAGATAATCACATAACACTCTATAGACAAGCAAACCGATCTAACATATCATAACAACATAATAACATCCTATCTACTAGGATACCGATCTAACAGATCATACTAGCATAACATATCAGGATATCAATCCAGAAGGGCCGGCCTTGGTGCCTTAGACCCTTAAGCATAGTGAGGGAAACTCACCTCACAATGTCGAACTGTAGTGATAAGATCAAACTCTCGAATCACAGCCACAAACTCCACCACCTATATTCTGTTGGATTAGGTGTCTAAGCCCATAACATTAACTGGGATGTACTTGACCCGATTGTAGCATGGTCCTTTTGGGTTTCCTTCACCAGTGCAATTTGATAGGATGGACTTCTGAGAATAAGGTTATTTGTGATTTATTAATATATTATAAGTATAATATATTAATTGAGAAATCATATTATTTAATTAGTATTGATCAAGAATTAATTTGGAATTAATTTAGTGATCAAAAGAGACTAATTAAATATACGAGGACTGGTTAAGTAAATCAATGATTCTTATAGTGTGGGCCAATGATCCATGGTTAATTAGGATGGACTAAACCAATGTGATAGTCCATGGATAGTCCATGGTGGTTTAACCCATGGAGCCTAAGTAATATGAAAGGTCATGGTGCATTAGGGTTTTCAAGGATGAAACCCTAGCCTTTGTAACACTATAAAAGCACACCCCTAGAGCCAAAATCGGTTACACCATTCATTCTAATAGAGTGATGTTGATTTTGTGCTAACTAGCTTATTCTCTCAAGTCTCCCCTTGTATTTGGTGTTTGTGACACATTAGAGGCATCACACTTGAGGTGCTAAAGCTTTCTAAGGCCAAGAACTACAACTACATCAAGAGGTATTCATCTAACTATGAGTTTTGTATTGTATATCCTCCATTGTATGCTAGTTAGGATGTATGCTTTGGAAAATTGAAAATGCATGTATAATTAGAGAAAACATAGATCCAAAGCATGTAGGGTTGCATGTGTACCATAGGAGTGTTATAATGCTTAAAACCCAACAATGGTATCAGATCATAGGATTGTTTTCTGTTATATTTGATGCTTGTTAATTTTCAAAGTTGAAAAATCGATTTTCTTGCCTCTAACTGATGAACTCGCCGAGTCCACTGGCTGACTCAACGAGTTCACTCAATACAAGGGCAACTCGACGATTCAGGATCATGCACTCGCCGAGTAGATGCTTCTAGTTGCAGAAATTCGAGTTCTTGGCCAGAATTGGACTAGGATCATTACCACAAACTGTTTTGTAGTCATAAAAAATGTATTTTCTGATTTGGTAATAATGATCCTCATCCAATTAAAGGACAATTGTCAAATTTTAAGATAATTAAGTAATTATTTGTATTATTTGATATGAATTGCTTTGCTATGAGTTAGATTAGATCAATAGTTAAATTATATGATAATCTTGTTTGCTAAAATTGATCTAAGTTGTTCTTGAAGTGAGTTTTTGTAACTTGTCCTCAAGTTATGTGAAAAGTCTCATTCATGAACATTAATAACTCATATGTTTTCATAAGTTATGGAAACCAAAAGTTTTGAAAGTTACAAAACTTTCCCTCAAGTTTTGGAATTTGTAAAGTCTCACTAATGAAACATTTAATTCCACACCTTAGAATTTTAAAAGTTTAAAATTCAACCCTTATACTATTATAATATTAAAAGTTTAATTATATATATATATATATATATATATATATATATATATATATATAAGACAAGTCAGTCTTACCGTTAGTAGGCCTCATTCACGAAGCCGATCTATAAGCGAGGTATAAGGTTACTACCTATAAAATGGTGGTTTAATGGGTGTCCACTCCCACCCACCGCTTCCTTGACTGGTGGAGGGTCGTTAGCCGAACGGGTAGGATAGGACATTAATTCTCGTTAAAAGTATAATGATAATTATAAAGTAAGTAACTGTTATTAAATTCTCAATCTTAGTTACTTTAGGAAAAATGTGAAAATGGTGATATTCCATGAAATTGCACTTTACACTTTGCTAAGTCGTTAGTGGAGCGTGTGTGGTTAGCCGGCACACTAATTTGGGACTGGCAAGAGTGGAAAAGGGTAGCTTAATGTTAATCATAGATCAATGGAGTGTGTGTGGTTAACCGGCACATTGATTAGGTGATTTGTAACATTAAGAGTACCAAGTACATTTGCATGGTTATTCACACCTTGTTTGTGATCCTTGGCATCCCAGTCACAAAATTGAAGGGCACAATCGAGATTTAAACATGCCATTGAAAATTTCAATGAATCTCAAAAGAATATAGGAATTTCAATCCAATTAAAACTTAATAATCAATTTCGTTTTTCTTGGTGGAAATTGGTAAATCGTCATTTACCTACCTTCAAATTTTTTGCAATTGGATTACGGCATACCTCTTCCGAATTGTAAAATATTGTGTTGGTTCCTAGCCTTAATATTTCATTTGGGTGTTATATTAAGGATTCTCATCTAATCTAAACTTTGTTCTTTTTCTTTTCAGATGTCTATCCCAAACAATGCTTTAGGCACCAACCCTTCTAGCTCATTCTCCCTCATGAATTTGGTTGGGAGAACTATCTTCGATGGGTCAAACTTTAACGATTGGATAAGAAACATTCGTATGGCCCTTCGCTATGAGGACAAAGAATATGTCATGGATAAAGAGCTGAAGGAGATTGATGAACAAACTGCTACTCCCGAACAAATCGAGGAATACAGGGTTCCTGAGAAGGACGCGACAAAGGTGTCGTGTATTGATGCGACATCGACCTCCGACGATTCTTCTGGTCTTCTGCTGCGGCGGAGATCTGGATATCACAGTGCAAGTCGTTAGAGCCGTCCCAGGGACTGTGCCCCGGAAGCGGACTCCGACGGTCAAGTTAGATCAGCTAGAAGATCTAAGATGGTTCTCCATAGCTGGAGGGAACCATCTTGGTGCTAGTGGTGGTGTATGGTGGCTGACGGCGGCGGGTGGCGGCTGAGCCACCCGGCCGGAGTATAGGGTGGCGGCTGAGCCAAAGGGAAGATCCCTCTCCATAGAGGAGGTACGGTTCATTATATAGGGGACAATTAGGTCAAGGGAAATCGGGTCAGGCCTTGGGCCAGCCCCATTCATGCCCAACTAGCAAGGAGCTGGGCAAGGCCGCCAGGAGGCACCGGGCGGGGCTGGCGGGCGCGCCCCAGGCAAGGCTGGCGGGCGCGCACCAGGAAAGGATGGCAGGGGAGCGCCAGGCGAGGAGCGCCTGGCCAGGCCGGCAGGAGACTCCCCAGCAGGGCTGGCAAGGGAGTCCCCAGCAAGGCTGGCAAGGGAACGTTAGGCAGGGCTGGCAGGAGCGCGCCAGGCCAGGCTGGCGCTCTAGATCAGTCTAGGCCATGCTAATGGACCATATATCATCAAGTCCCCCCAGACTGATATTATTGGTACGCGGCCAATGACATCGGACTGGACTAAGTCGTATAAACCAACAGGAGAGTCCCCAGTGAGGCTGGCAAGGGAGTCCCCGGCAAGGTTGGCAGGAGCGCGCCAGGACAGGCTAGCGCGCTAGAGTAGTCTGGGCCATGCTAATGGACCATATATCATCAAGTCCCCCCAGTCTGGTGTTATTGGTACACGGCAATGACATCGGACTGGAACTAGTCATATAAATTGTGCGTCGTCAAGTCCCCCTAGTCTGATGCAATTGGGTTGCTGCCAATCGGATCGGACTAGATAAAGCACCAAAGCATTTAAATAATAGAGAGAATGATCGAACCTCGCCCACGAGAGCCGTGGGGTTGTGCGATGAGCCAAGCATTGCTTATGCAGCTTAAGCTGACTTGATCCTCCTTCCTTGAGAGGAGTGCGAGGTTGCTAAAGAGTGTTACGCGACACTGATGTCGATAAAATGTCGGACCTGGGTAGCTAGGAAGCGTAACCTCGCCATACAGTCTCTTAGACCGTTGTCGAGCTCCGAAGTTTGTAAATAGATACAACGCACTTGGTCCATGATTCCCGCGTTCCAGTCACAGCTGGAAGTTGTTAATAGAAATAGACGCTCTGAGCGTCGTACGCACACCCCGGTGAGGGGGACGAGACCCGCAGCCAACACCGGGTGGGGAGTTATATTTCTATGCCCGCTAGATGGGAACTTTGAGTGACTGGTCAGCGGTGCACACTTCACAAGTCCCCTGTAAATATTTTACAGGCCGAGCTTCGCTCCACGAGTTTGTTGTTGGCGCACTCTGAGTGTGTAGCGCTGGAGCGATTATCTGAAAAGACAACAACACCAATTTTGTGAGTTAGTATATTTTCTTTAAATCATAAGCTAATTGATTTTATGCCAGGCCTCTTTCGAAATGATTCACGAGTAGTAGTAGTAAGCTACTACTCTTCTCCCCCCACTTTTTTTTTATAATGTTGAGTGGTCCGGATCACAACGCGTATTCTGTTGAGCGTGGCTTGCAGTGTGTGAACGTTAGACGCTTGGTTTTAGTCTTTGTAAAATTGTTGATTTAGCCCATAAAAAGCCTAAGAGAAACCTAATAGCAACCCCTTGTCGAAGCCCAAGATGAATTACTCAGCCCATTTGTGATAGGAGGAGCCCAAAATAAATTTGATGGGTCCCAGTTGAGATACGTTAGTCCACTTATGAGGTGCGGGCCAGTTTACTAATTGTTAGCCTAAAGTTTTCCTTTTCTCTTTTGTGTTTAACGTATTGGATGCAAAGGCCACAAAGGTGGCCGCCACTTCTTTTCACATATATATATATATATATATATATATATATATATATATATATATATATAAGACCCATAATTAAGGAGCAGTAGCCCATTTGAAGTTTGTGACCCAAATTAATTTCCTCTCGTTTCCCCTATGAGTAGGGGTGAACAAACCGGTTTTTTTTCAAACCGAACCGGTTCGGTTCAGATTCGTGAATAGTAAAACCGGTTCAACCATAAACCGGTTCGGTTCAAACCGGTTCTGTCATAGAAAATCTCGAACCTGTCTAAACCGGTTACACCGGTTCAATCGGTTCTAAACCGGTTCGATCGGTTTGACTACCGGTTCCAAACCGGTTCACGGTTATTAAACCGGTTCTAAACCGGTTTCAATATCTAAAATCTCGAACGGGTGCGAACCGACGGTTCGGTTCTTGAATCGGTTCGGTTCATAGTGAACCGGTTTACCGGTTCAGTGACCGGTTCGGATCCTGAACCGGTTTTTTTGTGCAAGCCTACCTATGTGCATAAACTGGTTGCTAAAAGTACCACATTGGCCCACTACTCTTTTGATCAGTTTTTAATATAGGGTTTGTACTGTTTACGAGCCATGACTTCACAAGCATCGAGAGATAGGAAATGTCGACTGGAGACGACTCTTATTCTTCTTCCTTCTTTTTTTTTTGGTTGGTCCTCATCGAAGCTTAACAGCGGAGGTCTTCGGAGCGATTGTTGATGGGAGGTTGCACAGCCGCGATGAGGATGGCCGACATTAGAACCGCTCTTGCCGGTGGTCGATGCAGGCTGGAGATCGACGACTGGAGACGGACTACTTTGTCCGGGTTGGAGGAGGCTGGTCGGAAATCACCATCAAAATAGCGAGGCTTTGGCCTCGCTTGCTGCCGATGGTTACTGTAATGGTTGCGTCAATCGGAGCAAAGAATGTGATAGGCGGCGTTGGATCTTGAAAATGAGGGCAAACAGGATCTGTGTTTTGTTGGACATTGCTGACCGGCTGTTAACGACTGGCGGTCGATCGTTCACAGCAGTCGGGTTGCACTTGGTCGGAGGGAGCGGCACGGGATGTCTCAAAGATTTTTTGGGTGTCGCTGGGCAGTCGGCTGGGGAATGGGCGACCGGCTATGAGTTCCGGTGGTCTGGTTAGCTGGGAGCGATCGAAGGTGCTCGAATTTCTAGCGCCGGTGAGGTTTCTATAGCTGCTGCCGGTTGGAGGTCGTCGTCGATGGTCTTGGGTTGCCGGCGGCGGGATAGGATTTGGAGAAAACACTCACCGGTTGAAGATGGTCAGGAGGTACGGCGGGTAGAGATTAACGAGGTGGGGCCACGCACAATGTTTTTTGTCTTCTCTAAACGACATACCACATTTTTTTTTTCTGTGGTACCGTATGCAGATGGGTCCCATCTTCTTTCTATTTTGTACCGCTGTCGGGTGAAAACAAACATATATTGACCATCTTGGAATCTTTATACTAGACTTGCAATTAGCTGTAAATTGTAATTTCCTTTTTACTAGACTTGTGCATTTTGGCGTTTTGTGTATCGCATGGTGTAGAGCACTAGCTTTTAATTTTTCTTTTTTGTATTTGCGTTTTGGTCAGTTCTACTCCTCCCCTCTTTTTTTACTGAGCAGTAAACCATGGAAAGGATAGGGTACATCTTGAGGTAAAAATGTCATCTGATAGGTTTTGAAAAGTACAATTAACACAACTGTGTTTACAACTTAAACACACTTATTATCATAAATCAATACCGAAAAATTCATAAATAAGTTATTTCTTTTTTCAAACTTTTAAACATCTTTAGTAAATTTGTCTATAGAAAATCATAAACTAGATGCGATTTTCTGAAAATATATGAACTGAAAGTGGGTTAAGACCCATCAAAACTTCTCCTCTTATCTTTTTTTTGAAGGTTTTTTAAAAAATGTACAAGCCATATGGCTGTGTGTACAAACAATTGTTGCAGGGATGAGATTGCACACAAAAAATCGTAGCTAAAAACGATTTTTGGTAATATGTGAACTGAAGATGAAATGAAAACTCTTAAAAAGTTCTTTTCTCCCCACTTGCTGAACAAATCTCATATTATAAATTAAAAACGGATCTGATATGATATTGTTCAGAAATCTTTCTTTTCTTTTCAGCTTGCTCAACAAGCTATCAAGGTATAACCAAGAAACAGATTCGAATTTTTTTTGTTTTTATTTCCTAAACTTTTTAGAGGAAACACCAAGAATATAAACAAAAGTGGGATAAGAACTCGATTTTTTTTTTAAATGTACAAACATCTCAGCTGTACTTACAAACAACTGATGCATGTAGTAAAGTTGTTCATAAAAAATCTTAACTAAAGACGATTTCTGATAGTATATGGACTGAAATAAGGTAAAAACTCATAAAAATTTCTTTAATCTTCATCCCACTCAACAAACCCCCAAAATATGAACCAAAAACGAATCTAAGAAGATTTTCGCAAACTTGGGGAATGTTGAGTGAAGAAAATCGTGTAGATTCATAGATCTGAGCTTAAAACGAAAATGAATCTACAGATCTGAAAGATTGTGAAGCAAATCTGGACAAATCTTGGAAAAAACGAAGAAGATCTGAACAAATGATGGGGTAAAACTCATAGAGAACTTCTTTTCTTCTCAACTTACCGAGAAAACCCTCAAAATATGAAAAAAAAAAACGGATCTAACAAGGTTTTTTCTCACTAAACCTTCTCTACTCTTCAGCTTGCTCAACAGATCTGAAAATCTTTTGTTTTTCATCTCTAAGCTTCTAGAGGAAGCACCAAATAAACAACTTGAATGAAGTTGTACATGAGAAATTAAGAACCAAAACTGATTTTCTTGAAAATGAGCAAGCAAAAGAGATAAAGACTTGTAAAATATTGTTTGTTCTTCAACTTGCTGAATAAAATTCGAAAATATGAACAAGATGGGGAAAAACTCATAGAAATCTCTTCTCTCCCCAACTTTCTGAATAATCCATCAAAGATGGATCTGATAAAATCTTTTAACTTGAGAATTGCTCAAATAAACTAAAACAATGCATATTTAGATATCTGAGCAAAAACAAGATAGATCTAACGATCTAAGCAAAAACTCAACAGATCTAAAGATCTGAGCAAAAAACTAAACAGATCTGAAAGATCTTGGCGAAACCAAATCGATTTGAACAGATCTTGGCCAAAGCCAAACGGATCTGAACTAAATGGTGCTAGAAATGAACAGATCTGAGGAAAACCTTAGCTGAAACGACAGATCTGAGCAGATATAGACAAGAACGAGATGATTTATGCTAGTTCGAGTCCGGGATGGCGCCAAATGATGCGACATCGACCTCCGACGATTCTTCTGGTCTTCTGTTGCGGCAGAGATCTGGATATCACAGTGCAAAGTCGTTAGAGCCATCCCAGGGACTGTGCCCCGGGAGCGGACTCTGACGGTCAAGTTAGATCAGCTAGAAGATCTAAGATGGTTCTCCATAGCTGGAGGGAACCATCTTGGTGCTAGTGGTGGTGTATGGTGGCTGACGGCGGCGGGTGGCGGCTGAGCCACTCGGCCGGAGTATAGGGCGGCGGCTGAGCCAAAGGGAAGATCCCTCTCCATGGAGGAGGTACTATTCATTATATAGGGGACAATTAGGTCAAGGGGAATTGGGTCAGGCCTTGGGCCAACCCAACTCAGGCCCAACTAGCAAGGAGCTGGGCAAGGCCGCCCGGAGGCGCCGGACGGGGCTGGCGGGTGCGCCCCAGGCAAGGCTGGCGGGCGCGCACCAGGAAAGGATGGCAGGGGAGCGCCTGGCCAGGCCGGCAGGAGAGTCCCCAGCAGGGCTGGCAAGGAAGTCCCCAGCAAGGCTGGCAAGGGAACGCTAGGCAGGGCTGGCAGGAGCACGCCAGGCCAGGCTGGCGCTCTAGATCGGTCTAGGCCATGCTAATGGACCATATATCATCATGTATAATGATTGCTACCATGACTGCTGAGCTTCAAAAGTCCTATGTGGACTTCTGGCCCTACGAAATGCACCAAGATTTGATGGAAAGGTACCTTCAAAGTGCTCGACAGGAAACATATGAGATCATTGCCTCCATGATCACAACCAAAATGAAGGATGGAGAGTCCATCACGCCCCACTTGAAGAAGATGCAGAGATATGTGGACCGCTTGCTGAAGTTGAATGTGAACTTCAATGAAGAGTTGGCCATTGACATCATCCTACACTCGTTGTCTTCTTGTTATGATCAGTTCAGAATGACCTATCATATGAACAAGGAGGTGGTAACTCTTAGCAAGCTTCACGGTCTTCTAAGAAATACAGAAAGCAACTTGAAAGACAAGTCTGTTGTACCTACTCCTACTGCTACTGCCCCTGTTCTGGAAATTGGACATGGGAAAGGGAAGAAGAGGAAGGCTCCTTCTAAAAGCCATAAGGGAAATTCTCTTGATGGATCCTCTTCCAGTGGGACCAAAGTTGGTTCTGCTAATCCCTCTACCAATCCAAAGGATGCAGAGTGCTTTCATTGTCATGAAAATGGGCACTAGAAACGAAGTTTCCCCAGATACTTGCAGGACATTAAGGATGGGAAGATAAAGCCCACCTTCGCAGGTATTTACACTATTTTGTCTAATAACTCATCACATGCTAATTGTTGGGTCCTTGATACAGGTTGTGGTATTCACATTTGTTCTGATATGCAAGGACTAAAAGGAAGTAGGGATGTGGAGCACGGGAAGATAAACTTAATCATATGGAAAAGGAAAGTGTCACCTGTGACCAAGATTGGAGTTTACTCTTTATTGCTTAGTAGTGGGTTAAATTTAGATTTGAATAATTGTCGTTACTCGTCAGATATGACGAGAAATATTATTTCATTTCATAGTTTATATAAAACAAGGTTTTACCTTTTCTTTTAATAATGAAAGTGGTAGTATCAATGCTTATTATAATGGTGTTTTTTATTTTGAAGCATTACCATGTAATGGTTTATATGAAACTATGATGGTTGTAGATAACCTAGGAAATAATGTGTTGAATATTGATTCGTTTAATGTTTTGGACAAAGCATGCTTGTGGCATTGTCGTCTTGGACATGTAAACAAGCAGCGCATAGGCCAACTCCAAAAGGCTGGAGTCTTGGAGTCATTTGACTTGAAATCGGCTGACACTTGCGAATCTTGTTTTCTTGGAAAGATGACCAAGTCGCCCTTCACTGGTACTTGTGAAAGGAGTGAGGGTTTGTGGGATCTCATACACACAGATGTGTGTGGACCCTTCAGAATTGCCACAGGGGATGCTAACCGCTTCTATGTGACTTTTACTAATGATTATAGTAGATATGAGTATATTTACGTAATCAAGCATAATTCAGAAACTTTTGAAAAGTTCAAAGAGTTTAAACAGGAAGTGGAGAATCAATTGGGCAGGAAGATAAAGATGTTGTGATCCGACCGAGGAGTAGAGTATCTTAGTATCAAGTTCCTAGACTATCTTAAGGAATGTGGAATTGTTTCACAGTTGACGTCACCCAGGACTGTTGGATTAGTGTCTAAGTCCATAACTATAATTGGTATGTACTTGACCTGATTGGCATGGTCCATTTGGGTTGCATGGCATCATGCATTTGAATAGACTAAAATGAGAGAAATAACACTTAAGGTTTATTAATATATTATAAGTTCTAATATATTAATAATATTATTTAATTAGTATTGATCAAGAATTAATTTGGAATTAATTAAGTGATCAAAAGAAGACTAATTAAATATATGGGTTGATTGTGTAAATCATCCATACTTGTATAGTGGGCTAATGCTCCATGGTTTATCAAGTTGGGCTAAAACCCATAGGATACTCAATGGATGCTCCATGGTGTTTTTGAACCCATGGATCATGGAAATGAAAATCAATGACAATTAGGGTTTACATGGTGTAACCCTAATTGTAACACACTATATAAGCATCACTTTGATCACCAAAATCGGCCACTAGTATGAATGGTGAGGGCTAGCCGATTTCATGAAGTGTTTCATTTCTCTCTAAGTTATTCCAAGTGCATTTGATGTTGTGTGAACCATTTGAGGTGTCACACTTGAGGCACTAGGCTCTTAAGCTCCATGGAATCAAGCTACATCAAAATGTATGTCTTCTAACTTGCTTTATTACATATGAATCAATCTTTTGTATGCTAGTTAGGATAATACCTTGGAATATTCATATTTGCATGTATAATAGAGAAAACTTAGATCCAAGGTATTTAGGGTTGCATGTACACTTAGGAGTGTTAGAATGCTCAAAACCCTTCAGTGGCATCAGAGCCTAGGCTTGTTTTCTTGTTATACTTGCTTAAATTGTTGAAAATTCGAAGTGTTTTGTTGTCTGGATTGTAACATCCCAATTTCCAAGCCCAAATTTTCATTTTTAATTAAGTAATTCTCAACATAGTTTACCAAAACATTTCCCATGTCATATCATTTGCAAGCAAAATATAGCAATGTGTCTGAAAATCATAATGTCAAAGTAAAATCAATCAGAGTACAATCCCAGAAAACTCCATGCGGAAATCATGTGTGTGTGTGTGATGCGCTTCTACACCGCCGGCTCCTTCCCCTTAGACGAAGAGGTACCTGAAACCAAAACTAAAACTGTAAGCACAAAGCTAAGTGAGTTCCCCCATCGTACCGCATACCATACAATCACATAACATACATATACTGTCAGGCATATCTGGGTGCCCGACCTACCCCTTCGGTCCTCTCGACCGGATACCGCCTAGCATATCCGGGTGCTGGCCTCCCCTTCGGTCCTCTCGACCGGATACTGCCTAGCATATCTGGGTGTTGGCATCTCCTTCGGTTCTCTCGACCGGATACTGCCTAGCATATCTGGGTGCTGGCCTCCCCTTCGGTCCTCTCGACCGGATACTGGGGACTATTTCACCCCACTACTACTACCACATAACATGTAACACATAATCATATTCTATCTAGCATGACTAGGTATGACTACCCCCTTCGGCCCTATCGACCGGAAATCTTGGGGACTATCTCCCTTACTGCTAACATCATATCATACTAACACAGAACATAACAGGTAGTAGCAAACCTAGATGAATATCACAAAGACAATCATCTATCATACAACTCCTACTGGTGGGCCGGCATTATGTCCGTAGACCCACCGCTACTGGAAGGTAACTCACCTCGAACGAGTAGCTGCTGATAATCTGCGCGGGAAGTCTCTGTCTGCTGCTGCTCCGGAAATCCTCCGGCTTCTGTGAACTGCAAATGATGCACCAAACTCGAATCCTTCAGTTTCCTCTTGATCCTTCTATGCTCTTCCTTCTTCCTTGTGGTCAAAACCAACTTATGATATATGGTCCACTAGCATGGCCCAAACTGCTCTAGCGTGCCAGCCTAGCCTGGCACGCTTCTGCCAGCCTTGCCTGGCGTTCTCCTGCCAACCTTGCTGGGGACTCCCTTGTCAGCCTCGCTGGAGACTCTCCTGTTGGTTTATATGACTAGTTCCAGTCCGATGTCATTGGTCGCGTACCAATAACACCAGACTGGGGGGACTTGATGATATATGGTCCATTGGCATGGCCTAGACTGCTCCAGCGCGCCAGCCTGGCCTGGCGCGCTCCTGCCAGCCCTGCCTGGCGTTCCCTTGCGAGCGTTGCTGGGGACTCCCTTGCCAGCCCTGCTGGGGACTCTCCTTCCTGCCCGGCCAGGCGCTCCCTCGCCTGGCACTCCCTTGCCATCCCTTCCTGGTGCGCGCCCGCCAGCCCTGCCTGGGGCGCGCCCGCCAGCCCTGCCCAGCGCCTCCGGGCGGCCTTGCCCAGCTCCTTGCTAGTTGGGCCTGAATTGGGCTAGCCCAAGTCCTGCCCCAATTCCCCTTGACCTAATTGTCCACTATAAATAGAATAGTGCCTCCTCCTTGGAGGAGGACTCTCTCTCCCAAGTGGTTCAGCCGCCACTAGACCTTCCCCATGGCTCAGCCGCCACACTATACTCCGGCTGGGTGGCTCAGCCGCCACCCGCCGCCGTCAGCCACCATACACCACCACTAGCACCAAGATGGTTCCCTCCAGCTATGGAGAACCATCTCAGATCTTCTAGCTAATCTAACTTGACCGTCGGAGTCCGCTCCCGGGGCACAGTCCCTGGGACGGCTCTAACGACTTTGCACTGTGATGTCCAGATCTCCGCCGCAGCAGAAGACCAGAAGGCTTGCCGGAGGTCGATGTCGCATCATTTGGCGCCATCCCGGACTCGAACGAGCAGCCATCATCTCGTTCTTTCCTAGATCTGTTCAGATCTGATGTGCTTCAGCTCAGGTGTGACCAGATCTGTTAATGTTTAGCATCATTTGGTTCAGATCCGCTTGGTTCTTGCCAAGATCTGTCCAGATGCTTTAGTTTTTTTCTAAGATTTGTTCAGATCTGATGTATCCTCATCTAAGGTTTGCTCAGATCTGTCCATTTCTACATTCCTTAGTTCAGATTCGTTTGGATTTTGGCAAAGATCTACCTAGATCTGAATAGTATGCTTCACATCTTTGGATCTGATGACTTTTTCTTCAGATATGTAAATCTACTTCATTTTTAGCTCAGATCTCTAGATCTGAAGGTTTTTGTTCACTTAATCATCTCTCAAGTTTTAAAAACATCAATTCAAACCCGTTTTTACTTGTATTTTTGGGGAGAGAAGAGGTTTTTTCGACCATTTCTCCATCTTTGTTCATATTTTGGTGTTTATCCAAGTAACTTGAGAGGGGAAGAAAATTTTCGTGATTTCTTACTTTATTTTCAGTTTATGTTACAAAAAATGACCTTCAGTTTATGATTTTCTTTGCAAAGCTTCTCTGAAGTAGTCTATTTAGTGTTTTCTCTAAAAAAGATTAGAGATAGAGAATGAAAATTGTTCCAGATCTGTTTCTTGCTCATATCTTCATAGCTTGTTGAGCAAGCTGAAAAGTAAAAAAGGTTTCGTGAGGAAGAAACCCCTTTTTAGACCCGTTTTTTGTTTATTTGTCGGAGGATTGTTGAGCAATTTCAGAAAAAAAAAAAAAAAAATTTTATGAGTTTTTACTTCATTTTCTGTTTATATGATACAGAAAAACGATTTTAGCTTAGATTTTCTGTAAAGAACTTCAATTCCTGAAGCATTTATTTGTACATACAGCTGTGTTGCTTGTACATTTTACAAAACTCTTCAAAAAAAAAAGAGAAGGGTGGAGAAGTTTTGATGGGTCTTAACCCACCCTTAGTTCATAGCTTTTCAGAAACTTCATTTAATTTATGCCTTTCCATTTATCTTCGGTAGTTTTGAAAAGCAAGAGAATTCTTATGAGTTTTTACCATCTTTCAGATGTCATATCATCAAAGGAATATTTCAGTAATAAGTCTAAATGCACAAATCTATTTAAGTTGTGCTGTAATTTTTGCACATTTCAAAGGGTAAAAATTACTTCTACCCTATAGCTTTACCATTTTGGTTAATGGTTTTCAAAAAAAAAAAAAAAAAAGTCGTGCGTGTTTTTATTGCAAGATACATCTCATTATCTTTTACCACACTAAAAAAAAATACAAATTACCATATCACTTCCACATTTTACAGCACAAGAAATAGTATAAAAAAAGAGAGAAATAGTTGGTGTTTCTTTTCAGTCAACAGAGCCAAAAAAGAAAAAAAAAGGAGGGGTAGTACGGGTGTATACAATATACTGTGTACACTAAAAACCAAATGACAAAAGCATTTTCGGGTGGGACCACCTGGTCCAATTCTCGATACACAAAGTCAAAACTATAGCTTTGCCCGACATTTGCTGCTACTCTCCAAATATAAAAAGGCGTGCGGTCCCTACACGGTCAAAAAGCTAGTAGAAAGTCAAGAGGTGGAGCCGACCTGATCCATCCCTTCCATGGAACACCCAGTCGGTGATTTTAATCAGTCCATCACCGGCCGACTGTCGTTAAGTGACCACGGAAGCCCTAGCAGTGACGAAAGTGTTGCTCCGACCTACTTTATGTTCGATGACTTCCAATCACCCTCTTCTGTGTTTAATTAATAGCCGCCCACCAGAGCCAGGGCACCACCAAATCGCCTGCATCCACCGGATCCCACCTGGCCTCCTTCTCGTCGCAGACAAGAGCCACTCAGTTAACCCAGTCGACGGACATCTTCAACAAGCCATAATTCCCGTCGCCGGGAAATGAAGCCAACACATCACCAATCAATTTCAGCTCAATCAAGCATCGCCATCATCAAGGGGGAGAAGGGTCGTCGGTACCATCCTCGCATCGCAAGCCATCTCCAAGCGAGGGTATAGCAGACCTGTACAGCCAAACCAAAAGCCCCAATCTCCTTCTACAAGCCACGATTTCCAATAACGAAAATGGAGAGTAGTCTCCGGTAGCTGAACGACCACCACCAGCTGGAGTCACATTACCAGTCAAATCACCACCGGTATCGATCGGCGGCCACAGTTCCTTGAGCCGCCGCCGCTCCAGTCTGCACCGCCGATGGTCCGAACCCGGGTACAACCAATCGCCACCTCCGAGCAAATGTCGTTGACGAGAGAAGTTAAACCACAGTCGCCTTCAACGAACGACCCAACAGATCGATTTCGCCTGAAATCACGTTGTTGTTCCAACATTCCTTCCCAGTCGATAACTCTCAGACGAAAGACCACCAAGGTCGTCGTGGACCTTCAACCGTCGCGCCCCTGTGACCAATTAACCACCACATCCTCTTAGCGACTGATAGCCTTCAACTGAAGACCATCGGATCTGGCGCTGCCGGCGAACTCGCAGCCCCGATTTTCCTCCATATCCGGCGAGTTCCGAAGAAGAGGGCGCCATCTCCAGTCGTGCATTTTATTTTGGGATCGTGACAAGTGATGCTAGGGTTCAGTTTGATCCGCACATACAACAAAAAAAGATAGGAAGGAGCTGGGCTGGTAACCTATAAATGGGCTAACATTTATTGGGCCGTTTTCTCATATGGTCTCATATCATTGGGCTGCCAGAATTCATTTATGTTCTTGGGCTATTCCACCAACAGAAAAAATACCCAATTTTACAAAAAAAAAAAAAAAACTACTCAGTACTCATGTCCTACATTCCCGCTCAGCAAAAATGTTTTCAGAATATACATCGCGGGCCGATGCTTTCAAACAAAAAATATAGAGTATGTGGGCTTACAACTCCATACACCCTAATGGGCTGCACGTGGACTATAGCACCTTATTTGAGTTTCCCATATACTTCAACATTGGGGCTGCCTTAAAGGATTAAATGACACAAATTTTTCAAGAATAAATTGGCCTATCAGTCTTAAGTAATATGACCTCGTCCAACATAATTCGATTTTAGAAGATGTTTTATAGTCCAATCTACTCGGAACTTTCCAAAAAAAAAAAATCAAAGCTCGTACGCTCCAGTCCAGTCAACCTACATCCGATTCTAGAAGATGCGATCCAACTCGGCATTCAAAAAAAAAAAGAAGAAGAAGAAGAGGGGAGGGGAAAAAGTAGTATGCTACTACTACTTGCAAAGTGTCTCGAGATGATCGTGACAGAAAATCCGAATCGATTTATGGTTTCAAGGAAAACATACTAACGATTAGATTTGGTTATGTTGGCCTTTCAGATAATCGCTCCAGCGTCGCGGCACTCAGAGCACGCCAACAACAAACTCACGGAGCAAAGCTCGACCCATAAAATATTTACAGGGGACTTGCGAAGTGTGCACCGCTGACCAGTCACTCAAAGTTCCCATCTAGCGGACATAGAAATATAACTCCCCACCCAGTGTTGGCTACGGGTCTCGTCCCTCTCGCTGGGGCGCGCGCGCGACGCTCAGAGCGTCTATTTCTATGAACAACTTTCAGCTGTGACTGGAACGCGGGAATCATGGACCAAGTACGTTGTATCTATTTACAGACTTCGGAGCTCGACAACAATCTCAGAGACTATATGGCAAGGTTATGCCTCCTAGCTACCCCGACCCGACATTTTATCGACATCAGTATCATGCAATGCTCTTTAGCAGCCTCGGTCTGCATGATCGCAGCAACAGTTATGCTGCATCTCACCGACCGGCTCGCACTCCTCTCAATGAAGGAGTATCCATGTCAGCTCAGGATACATAAGCAATGTTTGGCTCACCGCACAACCCCACAGCTCTCGTGGGCGAGGTTCGGTCATTCTCTCTATTATTTAATGCTTTGGTGCTTTATCTAGTCCGATCCGATTGTTAGCAACCCAATCGCATCAGACTAGGGGGACTTGACGACGCACAGTTTATATGACTAGTTCCAGTCCGATGTCATTGGCCGTATACCAATAACACCAGACTGGGGGGACTTGATGATATATGGTCCACTAGCATGGCCCAGACTGCTCTAGCGTGCCAGCCTAGCCTGGCGCGCTCCTGCCAGCCTTGCCTGGCGTTCTCCTGCCAACCTTGTTGGGGACTCCCTTGTCAGCCTCGCTGGGGACTCTCCTGTTGGTTTATATGACTAGTTCCAGTCCGATGTCATTGGTCGCATACCAATAACACCAGACTGGGGGGACTTGATGATATATGGTCCATTGGCATGGCCTAGACTGCTCCAGCGCGCCAGCCTGGCCTGGCGCGCTCCTGCCAGCCCTGCCTGGCGTTCCCTTGCGAGCCTTGCTGGGGACTCCCTTGCCAGCCCTGCTGGGGACTCTCCTTCCTGCCCGGCCAGGCGCTCCCTCGCCTGGCACTCCCTTGCCATCCCTTCCTGGTGCGCGCCCGCCAGCCCGCCCGACGCCTCCGGGCGGCCTTGCCCAGCTCCTTGCTAGTTGGGCCTGAATTGGGCTAGCCCAAGGTCTGCCCCAATTCCCCTTGACCTAATTGTCCACTATAAATAGAATAGTGCCTCCTCCTTGGAGGAGGACTCTCTCTCCCAAGTGGTTCAGCCGCCACTAGACCTTCCCCATGGCTCAGCCGCCACACTATACTCCGGTCGGGTGGCTCATCCGCCACCCGCCACCGTCAGCCACCATACACCACCACTAGCACCAAGATGGTTCCCTCCAGCTATGGAGAACCATCTCAGATCTTCTAGTTGATCTAACTTGACCGTCGGAGTCCGCTCCCGGGGCACAGTCCCTGGGACGGCTCTAACGACTTTGCACTGTGATGTCCAGATCTCCGCCGCAGCAGAAGACCAGAAGGGTCGCCGGAGGTCGATGTCGCATCACCCACAAAAATCACTCAAAAGCCTTAGATCTTGCACCAAAACACTTAGGGTTTGCTATGGAGGGTTTCTGGGAGCAATCGGGACGAGTGGGGGCTGAATGAGATGATTAAATAGGGTGCAAACCCTTAGATTAGGGTTTTTGTCCAGACAGAGCCTACTCGTCGAGTCTAGGACCCGAATCGACGAGTCCCATACTTAAATACCGCGTCCCATCCCGCTTCTACTCGGCGAGTTGGGCCTTCAACTCGCCGAGTCACAGGCCAAAAATGCAAAATTACTTAAATGAAATACATACCAGGAACCAGGTGCTACAAATTTCCCCCACTTATTTCAGACTTTGTCCTCGAAGTCTGCTGCTCGTTCCTGGAACAGCTCTGGGTAATGCTCCATCATCTCATCCACCGGCTCCCAAGTCCATTCCGAGCCCTTCCGGTGCTGCCATTGCACCTTCACGAGCTCTACCCTCTTGTTCCTCAGATCCTTCGACTTCCGGTCGAGGATTGATACAGGTCGCTCGATGTAATTCAGACTGTCATCGACCTGAATGTCCTCAAAGGGTACCACTGCTGAGTCGTCCACCAGGCACTTCCGCAGCTAGGAGACGTGGAAAGTGTTGTGGATCTGGCCGAGTTCGGCTGGCAGATCCAACCTGTACGCCACCTTGCCCACCCGGGCTAAAACCCTGAACGGTCCATTATACCTGGGGCCTAACTTGCCCCGCTTCCTAAATCGGATGACGCCTTTCCATGGCGACACCTTCAGGAGAACCATATCCCCGACCTTGTCGGCATAACTTTTCTGCCGACTCTGAGCAGTCTGAAGCCTGCTCCGGACCTGCTGAATCCTCTCCGTCGTCTTGAGCACCACTTCGGTGCTCCCCATGACCCTCTGGCCAACCTCACCCCAGCATATCGGGGTCCTGCACTTCCTCCCGTACAACATCTCGAAGGGAGGACGATCGATACTCGTGTGATAGTTGTTGTTATAGGAGAACTCTGCCAATGGAAGGTAGGTATCACATCTACCTCCGAAGTCTAACACGCATGCCCGCAGCATATCCTCCAGAGTCTGGATGGTCCGCTCGCTCTGACCATCCGTCTGCGGGTGAAAGGCGGTGCTAAAATGCAGACGAGTACCCAGCTCGTCATGAAACTTCTTCCAAAACCTGGAAGTGAACCGCACATCCCTGTCTGAAATCACCAAAACTGGCACCCCATGCCGCGCCACCACCTCCCTAATGTAGATGTCAGCCAACTTCTCGGCCGAGATGCTCTCCTGAATTGGAATAAAATGGGCGCTCTTGGTCAATCGATCGACGATGACCCAAATCGAATCCACTCCCCGCGCGGTCCTGGGAAGCTTTGTGATAAAATCCATCGTGATGTCTTCCCATTTCCACAGCGGGATATCCAACGGCTGCATCTTGCCGTGTGGTCTCTGATGCTCGACCTTGACCTTCCTGCAGGTCAAGCACCACTCCACGTACCATGCCACATCCTGCTTCATGCAGGGCCACCAATAGTTCAGACGAAGATCCCTATACATCTTCGTCGCCCCGGGATGAATGGAGAATCAAGATTTGTGCGCCTCCTCCATCAGAACCTGGCGCACACCCCCGTGGTACGGCACCCACACCCTGCGGTGGAGGGTCAACAGCCCTCGGCTATCATAATCGAAGGAGGAAGCCTGGCCTACAATCCGCTCACTCTTCCGATGTTCCTCCTTCATGGCCTCCTGCTGGGCCTCTCGAATCTGCTCCAACAGTGGAGTAACCACGGTCATCCTCATGCAGGTATCCCTGATCGGCGCTGCCTTGCGGCTAAGCGCGTCAGCCACAACGTTGGCCTTCCCCGGGTGGTAGAGGATCTCACAATCATAATCCTTTACCACATCAAGCCACCGACGCTGCCTCATATTTAGATTTGGCTGGTCCATGAGATACCTCAGGCTCTTGTGGTCCGTGTAAATGGTACAAAGGACCCCATAGAGGTAATGACGCCAAATCTTGACGGCGAACACAACAGCCCCCAGCTCCAAATCATGCATCGGGTAGTTCGCCTCGTGAGGCTTCAGCTGCCTCGAAGCGTAGGCGATGACATGCCCTCTCTGCATCAATACCGCGCCCAAACCTGAAATAGACGCGTCGCAGTACACAACAAAATCCTCTACGCCCTCTGGCAGGGCTAAGATCGGCGCCTCGCACAACCTCTGCCTTAGTGTCTCAAACGCTGCCTGCTGCTCAGGCCCCCAACGAAAGACTACGGCCTTCTTCTTCAGCCGCGTCAAGGGTATGGCTATCTTGGAGAAATCCTGGATGAAATCCTGAACGCAGATCAATCTTGGAGAACCAAGATGCTCCCTGAAGCTGGTCAAAGAGGTCGTCAATCCTCGGGAGTGGGTAACGGTTCTTCATCGTTACCTTGTTCAGCTCCCGGTAGTCTATGCACATGCGATGTGACCCGTCCTTTTTCTTGACAAACATAATCGGGGCTCCCCAAGGCGAACTACTCGGCCTGATGAATCCTTTGTCTAGCAACTCCTGCAGCTGCATAGACAACTCCTGCATCTCGGGAGGAGCCAACTGATATGGTGCCTTGGCTATCGGAGCCGCACCAGGGACTAGGTCGATCCTGAACTCCACCTGTCGCTCCGGAGGTATCCCAGAAAGCTCCTCTGGGAACACATCTGCGTAGTCTCGCACCACCGGAACGTCACTCACCGTCGCCTTACCCGCCTCCCGGGTATCCATGACATAGGTGACATATCCTGCGCAACCCTGCTGAAGTTAACGCCTAGCCCTCGCTGCCGAACATAAAGCTGGTCCTCGTTGTGGCCTCTCACCCTGAATCACCAACTCTCTCCCACTTGGGGTCCTGATCCGCACCAACTGTTGCGCGCAGTCGATCACCGCCCCGTTGGGACTTAGCCAATCCATGCCGATAATAACCTTTTTCCCCCGCAAAGGTATGGGAACCAAATCTACCAGGTAGCGCTCCTCGAATAATCTCAACACACAATCTCGGAATACCGCTGATGCTCGCACCGATCGATCATCGGCAATCTCTACCTCTAAAGGGCAATCCAACATGCCCGAAGACTCGGGAAACCTCTTGCTGAGCACAAGAGAAACAAAAGATCGAGTGGCACCTAAATCAAACAACACCTGAACCGGAACACCATTCACATGGAACGATCCTAACATGTATATACCGAGCATATATCAATATTATAAACATCATATAAATGGATCAGAGGGAAAGAATCATACCCGTCACCACATCGGGTGCGGCGCGTGCCTCCTCGGTAGTCAACTGGAAAACCCGACTCCTCACCACTGGAGCCTCTGCCTTGCCCTGCCGACCATCAGTAATCCGCAGGGTCGCTGGAGCTGGGGCCTTCACTGGCGCTGCTGCTGTCAACTGGGGGCAATTGGCCTTCTTGTGGCCCCTCTAGTTGCAGTGGAAACACAGCAACTCAGATGTCTGAATAGTGGGTGCAGAGGCGGTACAATCCCTGCTGAAGTGCCCCGTCTTGCCGCACTTGTAGCAGCCCGACGATCCCAATCTGCATGCTCCCTCATGTGACTTGCCGCATTTCCTGCAGCGGCCTCGGCCATGCTGGCCTTTTGGCCCAGCGTCTGATCCCTTGGGCTTCTTCCCCGAAGCCCCAGCCACCTGTCCCTCCTCGACCTTCCTCTTCCGGATATGCTCCAGATCAATCTCCCTCTCCCTTGCCCTGGCAATCATGGAATCCAGGGTAGGGTAAGCTGAAAAACTAACATGCTCCCGAATGTCAGCTCGTAGCATGTCATGGTAGCGGGTCCTTCTCATATCCTCATCTCCAGCATACTGGGGCACTAGCAACGCCCTCTCCCGGAACTTGGCGGTGATCTCCGCCACAGTCTCTGTAGTCTGTCTCATATCCAAAAACTCCCTGGCCAGCTGCTGAAGCTCCACAGCTGGCGCGAACTCACTCCTGAACCGGGTCACAAAGTCCGGCCATGTCATAGCCTCAACAGCCGAGGCTCCCAGAGAGTCACCAACCGACTCCCACCAATCCCTGGCCCTATCTCTCAAGCACCCTGCTTCATATCTCACCTTCGACCCTTCGGGGCAGAAGCTGATCAACTGTGCAGACTCAATGTCTGCAATCCATCGCCTGGCAGCAATGGGGTCCTTCGCCCCATGGAAATCCGGCGCGCCACTGCCCCTGAAGTCCTTAAAGGACAGTGTGCGTGATCCTGACTGGCTGGTCGCCATGTCACTCCTGAACGCCCTAAGGCGATCCTCCATCAGCTCGACAATCCCTTCCTTGATCGACCCAAAGATGACCGGGGTCGCATCAAGGATGCCTCTAGTGATCTCGGACGCGATAAACTCGCGTAGCATGTCATCCACTGGTTCGGAGCCTGAACACGAACCCGATCCCTCTCCTGAGCTGCCAACTGCTGGCCTCGGATGTAGTACCACCATTCTGCAATCCATACTGACAACCATTAGTGATACTGATACATCTAGAGGGATCACATCCATCACGAGTTCCTTGGTCTTGCCTCAGCCTTCCTCGATTCAAGTACGGATCCTCTGCTTTCAGTAGTACGGGCCCATACTACCTTCCACATCTATTCGTATTTTCCTCAAGAACCGCCTCGACTTCACCAAGTCACTGCTACTGCTACTGATCTCTGCCATACTCTTCCTAGGCTCGCCCTAGGGTATTCACCAACCCCAAACTCAGTCCTCAGCTACCGAAGGTATCCTCATAATGCCAATTAGCCACTATCTGAATACCATCACATGTGACGAGGCTCAGATAATCCTTCGAGTGAAGGGCTCGTCCCTATAACGGTTAGACTCAAACAAGAGCTGAGCAATAGAGCCAAATCCAATACTCTGAGATTATTCAACCTTGATCACGTGTGACTTAACGTATTCATCTAATGGCTAATTCCCATCACTCAGAGTCCCTCAAAGCACAAAGCAAGTAGCATTCAGACGAAAGGAAAACCTAACCATATAATCCAATCATATTGTTCTATCCTTTACTCAGGAATCTATACTAGCATGCAATTCATAAGGCTCAAACACATATAACAGGCACATAAGGCATCCTTCTAGATCCTTAGCCCTAATCTAGCATGCAGTTCTGATAAGCATATCGGAATATAACTTGTATGGGTACTTTGGGGTACTTACTTGAGCTCGGCCGGTCGCGCACATCACACACCTTGTTCTTTCTCTAAACTCTTTAACTTAGATTTTAGAAACCATTTTCTTTGTAAAAATATCTTAATCCCTCCGTTTGAGTTCAGACACTCTCGAGGGTGTGTCCGAATCCCTCAAACCAGGGCTCTGATACCAACTTGTAACATCCCAATTTCCAAGCCCAAATTTTCATTTTTAATTAAGTAATTCTCAACATAGTTTACCAAAACATTTCCCATGTCATATCATTTGCAAGCAAAATATAGCAATGTGTCTGAAAATCATAATGTCAAATTAAAATCAATCAGAGTACAATCCTAGAAAACTCCATGCGGAAATCATGTGTGTGTGATGCGCTGTTACACCGCCGACTCCTTCCCCTTAGACGAAGAGGTACCTGAAACTAAAACTAAAACTGTAAGCACAAAGCTTAGTGAGTTCCCCCATCGTACCGCATACCATACAATCACATAACATACATATACTGTCAGGCATATCTGGGTGCCCGACCTACCCCTTCGGTCCTCTCGACCAGATACCGCCTAGCATATCCGGATGCTGGCCTCCCCTTCGGTCCTCTCGACCGGATACTACCTAGCATATCTGGGTGCTGGCATCCCCTTCGGTTCTCTCGACCGGATACTGCCTAGCATATCTAGGTGCTAGCCTCCCCTTCGGTCCTCTCGACCGGATAATGGGGACTATTTCACCCCACTACTACTACCACATAACATGTAACACATAATCATATTCTATCTAGCATGACTGGGTATGACTACCCCCTTCGGCCCTATCGACTGGAAATCTTGGGGACTATCTCCCTTACTGCTAACATCATATCATACTAGCATAGAACATAACAGGTAGTAGCAAACCTAGATGAATATCACAAAGACAATCATCTATCATACAACTCCTACTGGTGGGCCGGAATTGTGGCCGTAGACACACCGCTACTGGAAGGTAACTCACCTCGAACGAGTAGCTGCTGATAATCTGTGCGGGAAGTCTCTGTCTGCTGCTGCTCCAGAAATCCTCCGGCTTCTGTGAACTGCAAATGATGCACCAAACTTGAATCATTCAGTCTCCTCTTGATCCTTCTATGCTCTTCCTTCTTCCTTGTGGTCAAAACCCACAAAAATCACTCAAAAGCCTTAGATCTTGCACCAAAACACTTAGGGTTTGCTATGGAGGGTTTCTGGGAGCAATCGGGGCGAGTGGGGGCTGAATGAGATGATTAAATAGGGTGCAAACCCTAAGATTAGGGTTTTTGTCCAGACAGAGCCTACTCGTCGAGTCCAGGACCCGACTCGACGAGTCCCATACTTAAATCTCGCGTCCCATCCCGCTTCTACTCGGCGAGTTGGGCCTTCAACTCGCCGAGTCACAGGCCAAAAATACAAAATTACTTAAATGAAATACATACCAGGAACCAGGTGCTACATGGATAGTAGACTCGCCGAGTCCATGAAGGGACTCGACGAGTCCAAGAGTAAAATCATCCAACTCGTCGAGTTGGTTCATGCACTCGACGAGTTGGACCCCCAGACAACATATCTTTGACTGTTTTGGCTGGAATTGGACTAGGAACATTACCCTAAGCTGTTTTTGGACTTGTAAACCTGTTTTTGATGTGGTAATGTTCATGTTAATCCAATTTCAAAGATAATTGTCAATAGATTCATGTTTTGTATTAGTTTAATGGTTAGGCTAATTTCATGAAAAAGTTTGATTTGAATTATCTTGTTCTTATGAGTTGCTTAGATTAATAGAAAAGTTATGTGATAATGTGTTTTCAATCCAAATTAATCTAAGAGTTGATCATAAAATGTGTTTTTGTAACTTGTCCTCAAGTTATATCAAAAAGTCACATTTAAGATTCATAAAACTCATAAAGATTTCCATAAGTTATGAATAAGGAAGAGTCACATTCTTTTAATAGTTTAAAGTCTTCCATAACTTGTCCTCAAGTTATGGAACTTGAAGAGTTTTTTAATTAAAACTACTTTAAACTCATAAGTTATGGAATTGAATAGTTTTTGAACTGTTCAAAACTAGCCCTCAAGTTTTGGAATTTGTAAAGTTTCCCTCATGAATACTTTAATTCCAAGTTAAGCCCTTAGAATTTTAAGAGTTAAAATTCAACCCTTATACTTTATAGTATAAAAGTTAATAATATATATATATATATATATATATATATATATATATATATATATATGTATAAAAACAAAGTCAGTCTTACCGTTAGTAGGCCTCATTCACGAAGCCGGTCTATAAGGGGGGTATAAGGTTACTGCCTATAAAAATGGCAGTTTAATGGGTGTCCACTCTCACCCACCGCTTCCTTGACTGGTGGAGGGTCGTTAGCCGAACGGGTAGGACAAGGACTATAATTCTCCCTTCATTAAAAGTATTAATGATAAATACTAAGTAACTAAACCTTTTATGAATTCCCAATCTTAGTTACTTAGGAAATTGTGAATTTGGTGCTAACCCATGAAATTACACTTTGCACTTTGTTTAAGTCGTTAGTGGAGCGTGTGTGGTTAACCGGCATACTAACCTGGATTTAACAAGGTAGGCAAAGGGTAACTTAATGTTTATCATAGTATCGGTGGGCGCGTGTGGTTAACCGGCACATCGATTGAGGGGTAAATATTAAGGGTACCAACTATATTTGCATGGTTATTCACACCTTGTTTTGTGATCCTCGGCATCCCAGTCACAAAATTTGAGAGAGCACAATCGAGATTGAAACATGCCATTGAAAAGTTCAATGAATATCAAAAGACCCAGGAGTTTCAAATCCAGTTAAAACCTAATAAATTATTTAGTTTTTTCATGGTGGAAATTGGTGAATCGTCATTCGCCTACCTTCAAATATTTTATAGCTTGGATTACGGCATCCTTCTTCCAAGTTATAAAATATTGTGTTGGGTCCTAGCCTTAATATCTCATATTGGGTGTTATATTAAGGACTTTAGATCAACTATCTTGAATATCTCCCAAAAGATGTCTGGTTCAGACAATTATGATCTTCCCAAAACTCTTGAAGATGATGTCCCAGAAATCATTCTTCACTCCCTCTACCTCTTCCAATTATTCTCCCTAAACCACAAGTTCAAGGTCACTCAAGCCCTATTGGCAAGCAAGGTTTATGTGTGCTCACATCTTGAAGATGAAGTCACATATTGACAAGTCGGGAGAGTTGGGTGTCAAAGTCTTGAGAAAGTTGGTTGTTCAATCACTTTCTAAGGTGTTGTTTGTTTTTTCGAAGCGAAAATGTCTTAAGTCTGCGGACCACCTCTGCAATCCTCTGTAGCAGAAGAGGTGGAACAAAAGGCTGCAGCATTTAATAAAAAGTATGTTTGTTTTTTAACGTCTGCAGACTGCTGCAGTAAGTTAAAGTAAGGCGCGAAGAGGTTTGAAGCAGTTGGTTTAGTGTTGCGCCACGCAGCACACGCGCAACAGTTTTTAAGTCAGAAGTCTTCAGGAAAACAAACAGCTGCGAAAGGCCAAGTGTTGCCCGTGTGCTGCGCGGCGCAGCAATAAGTGGTCTAAAATGGTTTTTTTTAAAACAAACAGCACCTAAGTCACATAGTGAGTTTCCTTTGGGACTACTATGAAACAGTCTATGACATGACCCTTAATGATCTTATCTATTTGCTAGGTGCTGCTGAATCAGCAATGATTTGGAGCACTAGTAAAGCAAACTTGATTAGAAGATCAACTTCCCAAACTTCCATGGACATTGACAATGGTAACATTGAAAATCCAGTAAAGCTTTCTCTTCCCAATGGAAAGGGATCGGACATAGTCAACTCGGTTGATCGAATGGTAAAGAGAAAGGCTAAGTCTGAGATAGTCCCATGTACCATTACCAAAGGGTCCATATGTTTCTATTGCCAAAGGAAGGGGCATTGGTTGTGAAGCTGCCTTAACTACCTAAAAGATCTGAGAGAAGGTCAAGTCAAAAGTTTGACTCTGTTTCAGGTAAGTCCACTATCTAACTCTCTTAAGTTCCTATTTGAAGATTCTTAATACAGTTTGATGTATGGTATGATCAAGCAAAGGGAAGGAAACTTAAAGGAAGAGTAAGCTGATTCTGATCGCGAAGATGGATTTCGGTCGCATGGGTCGGTGATCAGAATTTTTGAGCTGCTGCTTAAGAGTTGTGATAGATTGCTCAGTAGTATATAACAACATAGTTTTCATATTCATTTGCATTGTAAGGATAAGTTTTTCCGCAAGTTTTAAAAATAAAAGAAATTTTTTTGATTTTATTTATTTGAAGTATCCTTACAATGGCATTTGTGGAAAATTGTTGTTTATATGATTCCATTGATAGCAATATCGGAAAATGAATTTGATTCTTTCATTTGTGGTAGTGTCTAAATTTACCAAATAAGGAAAGATTCTCATCACCCAAGTTTCAGTTGGATAGAAACTTGGAATCATACAAGTTGTATAGTATGATAAATGAGAATCTTCATCTTTGGAAAAATTAAGACTAAATTCCTTGTTCACATGTATATGTGAGTCAAGTGAAGGACTAAGGGATCGAGTACACATTCTTGTGCACTTGTCAAGTCCACCACAAAAGATCAATAAGACTATTCGTCATGATTTACTAAAGTTTAGTAAATATGTTTATACTTACTAGTTTTAGTATAATTCTGAAGCACTGGAAAAGTTTCGATGTATGGCAGAACGAATAAGAAGAATCAAATTTGGCAGAAAGATAAAAGTTTCTCAAATCTGAAAAGATGGGAGAGTACTTTAGTATCATGTTTTATGATCATCTTAATGAATATGAAACCATATCACAGTTAATCCTCTAGGTACATCTTAGTGCATTCTTATGGCTAAGAAGAGTAATCATCAATTGTTGAAATGGTTAAATCAAGAAGATGAGTCATACTTCGTTCCAAAACAAGTCTTAGAGTCATACTCCAAGATTGTAACTTGAGTGACACATCTTAAAGAAGGTTTATTAACACTTGTCAAATGTAAGAGTAAAAGGATTTCTACTCTTGTACATTTGAAATTGGTAAGTTGTGATGTTTTGGATAAAACAAAGACCAACTAAGGCCAACTGTGTGAAGTGTTTGTCTTGATAAGAATCCGCACTATCTCTTGAAAATTTGTTTGTCAAGCAATGGGTCTTGGCAAGAAAGTCTTATATGTCAAGAGGACAGTGGGAGTCTAAAATATCTTGAAAGGATCTAATCAAGAATAAAACAAGTAGTTTATCACTAGCACACGACTTGAGGTTTATAACCTTTCGTGTTGACATATTCCTATTTCTGTGCCCATTCCAGTTGAAGTTGGCTTTGCATATGAGTTCTGAGAGTTCTCAATAGGTTGCATAACAACTTGGAAGCAATGGCAGACCCTTGTACTGCCAAGTGGAAAGAAGTTAAGACTGCACAAGTTCAATCCATATGAGTTTGGATTTGTCACTAACCTTGTCTTGTGATTATGGTTTTGACAAATTCACATGGATAAAAACACATACACCACAAAATCTAAGTGTAATAAGGTTTCTCTCCGATTCATGAAAATGATGGTGAGGAAACGCTTTCACTAAGTAGATTTTAGGTAGATAACAAGTGTGATGTTTGCATTCTCAAAGTCGGTAGTGGAGCGTGTGTGGTTAACCGGCACACTAACATGGACTTGTGAGGAATGGCAAAGGTCTAAACAATTGAGACTATGATTACGACATCCCTTTTCATAGCTTTAAAATTGTTTAGACACACATGTGAGCTATCTAAGGAAGGGTGTATGATTTTGATAAAGTATTATCAAAGCATTTCGTATCAGAAGTCTGAACTTTGGTAAGAAAGTCAATAAAGTATTGATTTCAAGAAGTCCAGCTGATTTCTGAGTACATGTCATAGCTAGTGGGAGCATAAGTGTTATGCAAATAATCATCATGTTAGTAGGAGCATGATAATTATCATAAGTGTTGCAAGTTAGCAATGCTAATTATAGAAAACAAAAGGTTTCAATTGGAAAAGGTTGTTTTGCTATAATTAAGGGAGAGGAAATTGTACTTCATTTCAAATCTAAAAGCTTAGATCGTGAAATTTTAATCATATTTAGTCAAGTATATATATGAATGTTATGTTGGAATGGTTCAACATAAGGAAATTCTATATATGGGAACATTATTTGCTTTCTAAATTTCGATTATGATTACGGCATCCCTTTTCATAATCTGAATTATGAGAACTTGGCAAATAGAAATAGAAATATTATAGCAAAAAGACTGGTCTAGTATCATGTCTATATGTGAGACATCATGAATCGTGTCCCATATGCTTCAGTTATAGGATCGATTGCATGTGCTATAATATTCATTTGTTCTAAATTTTTTCAAATGCCTAGAGCATTAAGAGGGAAAAATTACTAAGAACTGGATATGACTAATTTGATTAAGCAATTGTCGAGGACAATCTAAGGTTTACCAAAGATTGGTTGCTCAGAGACAGTTGGAAGTATAGTGTTAATTTTAGAAGGACCATATTGACTTATTCTGAAAAGAGGCAGCTCTTGTTCAGAAGTGATAGTAAAAAATTAGAATATGGAAATATTCCATAGGTGGAAGTTATTCATTAAATCTGTGTAAGATTAGGAAACTTAATGCAAGAAGGATGTTCAAAGCAATGTACTTTGAATCTAAGACTTCGTTTCCATGGAGTTGATCTCCATTGGAATACTCTGTAATGTCTGTTGACAAGTCTTTGTGACTTTGTGCATAATCATTACAGAGGATTGGTGCATATAAGTTTAGAATCTAACAGATTTAGGTAAATGGCAGGAATTTGGAATTATTGAATTTGCGGTAAGGATTTGGGATTGTGAAATGAGAATCATTGGAATTATGTTCAATCGATCTATTTCACAAAGTAAAGATCATAGACAAACTTAGTCTGCATACTTGGTGTATGGCATAACTAATGTTTGGAAAAACATAGTGTGCGTACTTGGTGTATGGCATGACTAGTGTTCAGAAAACATAGTGTACATGCTTAGAGCATGGGACAACTATTGTTTTTAATTCAAGTATAAAGTTGATAAATTTGAAACAATATACAATTGATGATGTGTAATCAATATGGTGATAAATAAAAGGTGTTCTATTTATATTAATAAGTTCTGAGACCATATTGGATTCGATCATTATTGTGTTTCACTTTGCATGTTTTGACTTCCAGAATAACTAGGTCATTCTTTCTGAATGACTAAGATATTAAAACCATCCACAGTCGATAATACGTTGGAAGTAGGTATTAAGGCAAGACTGTCATGAAGCTGGTTTGTAGATGTCCAAGGTAGTGGACATAGCAAGAGTTGCTACAACATTCATGAGTGCTCATAAGTTCTGAGTATTGGATTTAACCCACGCTCATTTGACTCACTTCATGGATTTTATCACGAGTGATCATGAGACAATAATATCTTATATTCTTCAAACCTAGAGATATGATTTGTTGTCTATGAGTTGGTTATACATTGATTGTACGAAAACGCATTGGTAACTCGATGTTATAAAACGTGCCTTTGTGTATGATTCAACAAGTAGTAGAACAAGCATATGAGTCAAATTTTATTCATTCCTTTTACCCTTGAAGGGATAAAAGCGATATTTGTGGGCCCCTCGATGATTTAGTGATGACGCCTGAAGTGCTTGGCCAAGCCTGGACTGATTTGATTTGTTCAATTAGTCGGTCGTCATAAATCATAAATCGGGAAACAACAGATGGACAGAGAGAATGATTATAATCCATGTCTCAGTCCATATGATATCTAGAATGAAGGAATATATGATCCCTTATCTAATGGACGCGTCATTGATTTATTCAGAGTTCGACAGCAGCTTTCAAGAGCTACGATTGCTAGTCGGGTTTTGAAGTCATACGCAATAATAGTTTTAAACTTATCCAAGTGGGAGACTGTTGGATTAGTGTCTAAGTCCATAACTATAATTGGTATGTACTTGACCCGATTGGCATGGTCCATTTGGGTTGCATGGCATCATGCATTTGAATAGACTAAAATGAGAGAAATAACACTTAAGGTTTATTAATATATTATAAGTTCTAATATATTAATAATATCATTTAATTAGTATTGATCAAGAATTAATTTGGAATTAATTAAGTGATCAAAAGAAGACTAATTAAATATATGGGTTGATTGTGCAAATCATCCATACTTGTATAGTGGGCTAATGCTCCATGGTTTATCAAGTTGGGCTAAAACCCACAGGATACTCAATGGATGCTCCATGGTGTTTTTGAACCCATGGATCATGGAAATGAAAAGCCATGACAATTAGGGTTTACATGGTGTAACCCTAATTGTAACACACTATATAAGCATCACTTTGATCACTAAAATCGGCCACTAGTATGAATGGTGAGGGCTAGCCGATTTCATGAAGTGTTTCATTTCTCTCTAAGTTATTCCAAGTGCATTTGATGTTGTGTGAACCATTTAAGGTGTCACACTTGAGGCACTAGGATCTTAAGCTCCATGGAATCAAGCTACATCAAAAGGTATGTCTTCTAACTTGCTTTATTACATATGAATCAATGTTTTGTATGCTAGTTAGGATAATACCTTGGAATATTCATATTTGCATGTATAATAGAGAAAACATAAATCCAAGGTATTTAGGGTTGCATGTACACTTAGGAGTGTTAGAATGCTCAAAACCCTTCAAGGACACCATAGCTTAACGGTGTGGCTGAGAAGCGCAATCGAACCTTGTTGGATATGGTTCGTTCCATTATGAGTCGAGCTCCGTTACCTATCTCATTCTGGGGGTATGCCTTAGAGACTGTCGCTCATATCCTTAATCTAGTCCCCACCAAGAAGGTTGCCAAAACACTTCACGAGATGTGGACAGGGAAGGTTCCCTCATTAGATTACATCAAGGTTTGGGGTTGCGAGGCTTTCGTAAGACGAGAGACTCACAACTAGCTCAAACCTCGTAGTGAGCGATGTATTTTCATCGGCTACCCACAGAAGTCCTTTGGATATCTCTTTTACAGATCGAATGACAATGTTGTCTTCCTTGCGAGGAGAGGAATCTTTCAAGAGAGAGAGAACTCATATGCCAAGAGGACAGTGGGAGGCAAATTGACCTTGAGGAGCTTCAAGAGTTAAGTGATGAAGGAACCTCAAACACTGGCACTCAACCCGAGGAGGAAACTCCTGTTGAACCTATTGACGAGTCATTACCTCTTCGACGTTCCTCTCGAGTTAGGATGGCACCTGAGTTTTATGGCTTTCATATTACTATTGAAGTTGATACGTTTATCAGTGATAGCACACTGGTAAATTTGGATGAACCATCTAACTACAAGGAAGCCATGGCAGGCCCCGAGTCTGCTAAATGGAAAGAGGCAATGGACAACGAGATTCAGTCCATGTATGACAATCAAGTTTGGAACTTGGTTGAATATGTACCAGATCGCAAGACATTCGGGTGCAAATGGATCTTCAAGAAGAAGACCAACATGGATGGGAAAGTACACACATATAAGGCGCGATTGGTTGCGAAGGGCTTTACTCAAACTCAGGGAGTTGACTATGATGAGACCTTCTCACCAGTAGCGAAGATTAAATCTATAAGGGTTATGTTAGCCATAGTTGCATTTCTTGACTATGAAATATGGCATATGGATGTCAAAACCACTTTCCTTAATGTAAAGTTGACTGAAGATGTCTACATGTGTCAGCCAGAGGGTTTTGTCAATGCAAAGTACCCTAATAGAGTGTGTAAGCTTGAGAAATCCATCTATGGATTGAAACAAGCATCTCGCAGATGGAATCTTTGTTTCGATGAGAAAGTCAAAGAGTTTGGATTTTCGAGAAGCGAGGATGAGTCCTGTGTATATGTCAAAGCTAGTGGGAGTATAGTAAGCTTTCTAGTGTTGTATGTGGATGACATACTACTCATAGGAAACGACATCCCAACCTTGCTGGAGGTTAAGTCCTAGCTTGGGAAGTGTTTCGCTATGAAGGACCTTGGAGAAATTGCCTATATTCTAGGGATAAGCATGGTCAGTAGATATCAAGGGAATCCTAGTAAAGCTCACTGGACTGCAGTTAAAAACATTCTTAAGTACCTGCGGAGGACTAAGGACGGGGTTCTTACCCTCGGTGGGAGTGATGACTTGAGAGTGACAGGGTATTGTGATGCCAGTTTTCAGACCGACAGAGATAATTTGCGCTCTCAGTCGGGCTGGGTGTTTACCCTAAATGGAGGAGCAGTAACATGGAAAAGTTCCAAGCAGGAGACTGTGGTTGATTCAACGTGTGAATCATAGTACATAGCGGCGAGTGAAGCATTGAAATAGGCGATATGGTTAAAGAACTTCATCGGAGACCTTGGAGTTGTGCCATCCATAAAGGAGCCTGTGGAGATTTTCTACGATAATGAAGGTGCGGTTGCCTTAAACAAGGAACCGAGTAAGACATCAAGTAGAAGAAGGACACCTTGTGGTGAAGAGGATGTCGTCAGAGGACAACCCAAAAGATCCCTTACGAAGGGACTGAGTAGGGTTAGGCACTTGCAGCATGCAATGTGCATTAGGCTAACAAACGATAGTAGTTTTAGTGATTAGATATATATTTTGAAACTTGTAATAGCTAAATTTTAATTGACATTTGACGATTGAATAAAATGAGTATTATTTATAAGTAAAGTTACTGTCTTGTGTCAATTATTTACTATTGTTTCACTTTTGCATGTTTTGACTTCCAGAATAATAAGATTATTCAATCTATCCACAGTCGATCATACTTTGGAAGTAGGCTATGATGTTAGATTGTCATGAATTTGACTTGTAGATTGTCTAAGGTGTTAGACATAGAAAAAGTATGCTACAACGTTCATGAGTGCTCATGAAATAAGATTTGAGTATTGGATTAAACCCACGCTCACCTGAATCACTTCATGGAATTTATCACGAGTGATTGTGAGACGATAATATCATATAGTCTTCAAACCAAGACATATGAGTTGTTGACTACGAGTTGGTTGTGCATTGATGATACGAAGACGCATCAATAACTTGATTTTATAAAACGTATCGGTGTGCATGATTTAATGAGTAGTTAGTACAAGCATATAATGTCGAAGTTTATCTGTTCCTTTTATCCTAAGAGGATTAAAAGCGATATCTTGGGCCCCTCGATGATTTTGTTTTGACTTATGTGTCGGGCCCGGTCAGAACTAAATTGATGTGTTCAGTTATGTTTTATGTCAGACAAATCGGAAATCGGGAAACAAACTGCAGGACAATAAGTATGACTATGTTCCATGTATTTGTCCGCATGATATCTTGAGAACAGAGGAATATATGATCCCTTATCTAAAGGACGCATCACTGACTGGGTCAGAGTTCGACAACGGATTTAGAAAGCTACGATTGCTAATCGGATCCTGAAGTTACATTGGCAGTTATAGTTATTAGACTTGTCCAAGTGGGAGACTGTTGGATTAGGTGTTTAATCCCATAAATTTAATTGGGATGTACTTGACCCGATTGTAGCATGGTCCTTTTGGGTTGCCTTCACCAGTGCAATTTGATAGGATGGACTTTTGAGAATAAGGTTATTTGTGATTTATTAATATATTATAAGTATAATATATTAATTGAGAAATCATATTATTTAATTAGTATTGATCAAGAATTAATTTGGAATTAATTTAGTGATCAAAAGAGACTAATTAAATATACGGGGACTGATTAGATAAATCAATGATTCTTGTGGGCCAATGATCTGTGGTTAATTAGGATGGGCTAAACCAATGTGATAGTCCATGGATAGTCCATGGAGGTTTAACCCATGGAGCCTAAGTAATATGAAAGGTCATGGTGCATTAGGGTTTTCAAGGATGAAACCCTAGCCTTTGTAACACTATAAAAGCACACCCCTAGAGCCAAAATCGGTTACACCATTCATTCTATGAGAGTGATATTGATTTTGTGCTAACTAGCTTATTCTCTCAAGTCTCCCCTTGCATTTGGTGTTTGTGATACATTAGAGGCATCACACTTGCGGTGCTAAAGCTTTCTAAGGCCAAGAACTACAACTACATCAAGAGGTATTCATCTAACTATGAGTTTTGTATTGTATATCCTCTATTGTATGCTAGTTAGGATGTATGCTTTGGAAAATTGAAAATGCATGTATAATTAGAGAAAACATAGATCCAAAGCATCTAGGGTTACATGTGCACCATAGGAGTGTTATAGTGCTTAAAACCCAACATATTCATCATAGGACCACTTCCATAAATTCCCAATTTACTCAAATAACCCTAGAAGTCAAACTAGTCAACCCTTGGTCAAAGTCAAAGTCAACGGTTAAGGTCAACAGTCCATGTTGACCCAACTCGTCGAGTCCTTCTAGAACTCGAGAAATCGTAAAAACCCCTAGTTGACTTGCCGAGTTTCTAACCGACTCGTCGAGTCCATATGTGTCCAAATGTCGGCAAAAACCCTAACTGACTCGTCGAGTCTTCTTACTGACTCGCCGAGTTCATGCCGAACCAATACAGGCAATCTTCATCCGACTCGTAGAGTCCCTTCAATCCATTTGTTATTCAGACGTTTTTAAGTTACCCCAAAGCTCCAAATTTCAGATCTAACCTCCTAGGGCATGGTTTCCACGTAAAGTTGCAAACTTTACGTACATGCATGGTCCTAAATGCCAAAACCAAGCTAAGGGAAAGGTTTAACCCAAAGAGAAGGGCCAATGCTTGCTAAATCTGATAACTTTATGACTATAGGGACCGAGAGGAGTCCATATCTGAAGTTACAACATCAGATCATGCCCAATACCCGAATTGACTCACAAATATGCTAAAAATGGCCCTAAACCTATGCATGAAGAGATCTAGCTAAAGATAAGTCAAGGTAACGACTTGTTACCTTCAAAATGATGCTAAGATGAAGTAGAGTCGGATCCACAAGCTTCCCTTTGCTCCAAGCTCTTTGGACTTCAAGCCTTCTGGGAGTCGGGTTGTTACATATTGGAAGGCGGTCGTCTGTATAAGTCGACTTCTTAGTTCGAATCGAGATTCTGGAAGGATTGTTCAAATAGCCTGGGGACCTAGGATGCAGTATTTCAAGGAAGAAATCTAATTTAAGTGGAGGAGAGTTGTAACACACGCGTTCCGGATTGGTTAAGCTTACTTTTATCAAGGGCCAAAGATGAAGTTTTGGAGGAGACTTTGTGCCACGACATGATGCAAGGATGCCCACGACATAGAAATGGATTGGTGGACCGTGTGTTTATTTGGGTCACCACGGCGTGCCCAAGTTGTGTCACGACGTGGTAGTTGTTCTAGCCCAAGACCATGATTCTGTTAGGATTTGCTTCATATTTAAACCTCTCTAAGCCATTTCTAGGGTTCTTTTCCAGCCCCCAACACCCTTATACCTCAGAGAAACCTTATCTCTCATTCCCTTAGTGATTTCTAACCTTTTTGGAGCATTTTTGGCTTGGAGAAAAAGAGAAGAATGAGAAAAAGGTGCTCCATTGGTGGAACTTGCAAGGAACCAACATCATCAGCATCTCTCATAGCTTTTGGACCTTTGTAAGTGTCAAAGGCTCAATCTTTATGGCTTAAAGTGGCTAGATCTAAGATATTGTCCCATGTTCTTCATGTTTGAGTAGGTTTGGAAAGATGGAACTCATAAAGTTGGCAACTTTATGACTCTCCTGAGCCCCATGAGCATCATACATTGTAGATCTAGACTTTGGTTGGAGTTCTTATCTTTTGCATAAATTTTGATCATTTTTAGCTCATTTTGACCTAAAATGGATTCTAGGCTTGTTTTGGATATACATGTCGACAAAGCTTTCACCTTTATGATAGATTTGGTATTATAAACCCTTCTTGAGTGGTTGGATTAAGGACTTTTTTATATTAAGGACTTAATGGTTAAGACATTGTGAAATTTGGCTTTATTTGGACCTAGGGATTGAGATCTTGATCTATTTGGGTGTCTTAATGGATAAAGTTGGAAATTTTATCCATTTAGACCATATATTGGACCAGATCTGAACTTTGTAACTCTTGGAATCGAAGGAAACAGCTTAACACATTAAGGTGTTGGAATCTCAGCGCCCACGGTGTGGCCATAGGTCGCCACAGCGTTGCGACTAGGAAATTTTCATCCGTTTGATTATATGAGGGTCATGATGTGTCCAAGGAAGGCTACGACGTGGCGGTTGACTAAAGTCAACTTTGGTTGTTGACTTTTACTGATGACTTTTGGCATGGTTGACTTTTGGTCAATTTCTATTTTAGAAGGTAGAC
The DNA here is from genome assembly GCF_052849685.1 of Lactuca virosa. Taxonomy (NCBI): domain Eukaryota; kingdom Viridiplantae; phylum Streptophyta; class Magnoliopsida; order Asterales; family Asteraceae; genus Lactuca; species Lactuca virosa. Next base: position 173,923,774 of record NC_136432.1, read on the forward strand.
TTAGGGTTTGCCTTGTGTGAATTGTTAGGAGTTTTTTAACACCTATCTTTTGGCGGTGAGAGTTGTTAGCTATGGTCGGCGTGATATTGACTTGGGTTTTAGTTGGCTTTGTGATTCAATTGAGTTTCCTCACTATAGAATGCACCAATGTCGGCCTATTGGATTATGTATGTAGGAAGACCAGGTGGTGGCACTAAGTGAAAAGGTGTGCCACTTAATGCCATGTACATGATGTATCATTAAGTGACAAGGTGTGCCACTTAATGGCACCTGATACACGATCATGGCACCTTATGTGTCATCATGGCACTTGATGCGCTAGTAGTGGCACATGATGAGCCATCATGAGCATAGATAGTGCTAATGCAATGTCTCTCACAGTTGAAGGTTCTAGAAGTAGTTGCATGGCAGATTGTGATTGGTTGACACCTTTCATGGGCCGATGGATTGATGGGCTTGGCTCATTAGGGTTTTAGGTTTATCCCTAATCTATTAATAAGGATGTATGCTAAGTATTCATGGGTCTCATTCTTTGTATCTTGTATCCTAAATAAGTAGGTGAATCTCTACTAGTTATACTTGTAATCTCAATTTGAGAACTTTGTGAATAAGAATATTCCCCTCCTGTTCGTGGATGTAGGTCATCTTGACCAATCCACGTAAATATTGGGTCTTTGTGTGCTTTTGGTTTTGTGTGTTATCCATAGTACTTCCTAACGAGGGTCATCAGAGTTTGACATGTGACATCAGATATGTTCTAATTTTTTACAAGTATCGTCTAATTTCCTAACAGTGTGATATCTGGGTTGGTGCTTTTAGGGAAATATGATCAATTACACCTTGTGCCCGAGGGAAATATATTTGTTTCCCGATGTTAGGGGTGTGTAGGTGCTTTTGCATCTAGGCAATCAACATAATCTATTATTTGGTGGATTGATTACCGGTGAGTTTATTGGTTTAAAAGACATTGATTGAAGTATGGTCTAGAAAACTAGCCGATCATTCAAGTTTTTAACTTTTTAGTTGTTTGGCATATTACCAGATAAGAGACAACAAGTTAGAGCCTCACACGAAAATCCTAATTTTCTGGGTCCTAATATTCTGGTATGTGGTGACAACGTCAAAGGATGAAAAGGTTGTTCTCAATGCAAGAAGCACGTCATAATAACTTGAGACATCACTTCTTATGACAAGTCAATGGTTTAACGAAGTGTTCGCAAGAAGGTAGAGGATATCCAAAAAGTAAAACATGTGGAGGATAATGGTATTTCCACAGCCCTAGCCGTCAAGATTTTATAACAATGGATGTCTCGGACTCCTACAACCATGGGGGTGCCTTAACCAACCATCATGATGAAATAGACATCGGGCAAGAGATTTAAGACATGACTTGTGACTAAGGGTTTATAGCTAAAAAGGAGGGGTCGACTACAACAATTTCTTTTTCTATCAAAATACATGTCTATCCATGTATTATTGTCAATGGTTAACATGAATTGGAGCAATTGGACGCTAAGACGATATTTCTTCACCACATCTTCTACAAAGGATTTGTCATGTCTTAAACTGAATGTTTCACCGTAACAACAAACAAGATTGTGTGTGTGTGTGTGTTTTGCATAAACTATTTTATGAGTTTAAATAGTCACTAAGACAATGGTACATGGTATTTGATAGCTTCATGGTCGAACATGGGTTGTAATGGAGACCGCATGATGGTTATGTGTATCATAGGAAGGTCAATGATGGTTCATTGGTTTACATCTAGAAGGTTATTTATCGATTCAGAATATTATGACAAGTTCATTATCCGGCTACAATAGACGGTCTTAATGTATGCCATTTTGTGTATCAGACTGAACATAGCAAGCTTGGTCAATATAATGTCTCAATACACGGTGGATCAAGGAAAATATTTTGAAGCAATAATAGGAAGCAATAACAATGCCAATGACAATTCCATTCAATTGTTTATGTATTTCAATTATGCACCACAAATCCACAATATTACTTAATTTAAAGGTCTTAAACCAAAATGATGCTTTACATATGAAATGTACATAACCAATGTCTTGGTATGCGAAGTTTTGTCTCGGTTTCCACGTGTCTTTTACTTTAGGGAATACCCCACGCGTGCAACAAGAAGTAGATTCCACATACCAATGCAAATCTTTTGGAACCATTATCATACATGTAGCCGTTAGATTTTGATTTAATTTAATTAATCACATGTTTTTTAATTACAATAGTACAATACTGATTTTATGTTGTAATAGTTTTTTCAAACTTTTCGGCTTGTTTTCATGTGATATGAAATCGATACATTTTTAAATGCTGACATGTCAGTCACCAGAAGAAGATACATACAATTACACTGTCAGGAATGCTTTGAACAAAACCAAGTTCACACGTTCTAAGCATTACCCTTTAGTCCTTACCCCTTCGAAACTTTGAAAACATAACTACTATAAACAAATATCTAATATTAATAATAACTTAATATAATCGCAAGATAAATAATTAATATTTCGGATGTTATGGTTTCAAAAAATACCAGTTGTCAAAAGAGACACGTAGGCCCACTGCCCACCTCACCGGGAGCAAAAGGCCGGTGCTCCATGCCGCTTTCCGTCGCGATCCATGCTTTTAAGCCCGTTGTGGGCCCAGATGAGAATTGAGATCACCGTCGTCCGCCGTCAGCCGTCCGATCAGATCATGGTCAAACCTCATACTTCAAGTCAAATACACTTGACACTGTACAACGGTTTTACCGACTTTAAACCCTGGAACCACCGTGAACGCCACTTCCGGCGAAGCTTTTACCGGTTCTTCGTTTACGCTTTCCATGAACACCTCCGTGAACCGGCTACCTTTTCTGACCTGAAAAATCGACGCCCCGGGATCGACGGCGAATGCTAGACAATGGAGGAGATATACTCGTTTTGCCACGTCAGCAAACGACGAGAAGAACGTTGTTTCCGGGAATTTTCCGGCGGACACCAGATTTCTCTGATTCAAATTCCCGAAAAGTAAGAATTCCATAATCGGGTGGATAAGTCTCAAATACTTTGACCAGCAAAATTTCGCAAACATGGATTTTGGTTTTCGTGTTAAATATTCTCTAGGTTTGAAGGATTTCAGTTCGTTGAACTGGTCGGTGGTCGGAGACTCGGAATCGCCGGAAATGCAGAAACTCCGGTGGTTAAACCCATCGAACATCACTTGACAAACAAACGACTCAAACGCGTAGCATTTATGGTTCATCTCGCTGTAAACAACATCCGGTTGGATTGCGCCGGCGGCGGCGTCGATATCCCAGTCGGCGACTTCCATTTCTCCGATCATAAATCTCACGAAACTTCTAATCGATTTCGTCGTTTGACGAAGAGCTGAGGGAAAATCGTTTAGGGTAAACGATGGAAAATGACGCGATAATGGCCCACTCGAGTTTAATCTTCTCTCGATCGATTTGTTTTCTCTGTTAGCTTCGTTTAATTTCTCTTTTAAGAAGATGATCTCTGAATCCTTGAGTTTTTTCTGACTATCTAACTTTTTTCCGGTTATCTCATACATTTGTAACAGATTCTTCTGTTCACGAATCTCCGCCTGCAGTATGGTGGTTTCCGGTGAACTGTCGTCGAGGTGTTTCTTCAAGAACGATTGCTTTAACTCCGATAAGTTTTTCAGTTCCGATACCACGATCTGATCAGCCGACTGAATGCCATCGGCGTCGTAAGGAGATTGAGCGTATTGAAACTGTGCATACGCAGCTTTCACAGATGAAATTGTCGAAAACACTTTAGCGATAAACGCATCCATAATCGCTCTCTGAAACTTGTCGTCTTCTTCATCGAAGAACTTTGGTTGACCGATGTCTGTGATTGGCGTTTCATGTTTGACTTTTGCAGATCGAATATGTAAAACTTTGGCGAAAGTTCGAGCTAATTTGGTTTTGTTTGGGGTAAGCGCAGATTGGTTAACTGAATCCATCTGCAACAAAGAAATTGGCAATGATTATTCAGGGATTGTGATTTAGAAGGAGATTGACGATGGTTTTTCTAATGATTTACGCAGAATGATTATAAAAAAAGATGATGATAAAGACTACAACAATGATGATATAAAGGGGAAGAACGTTATTAAATAGGAGGGAAAGCAGAGTATGCTTTAACTCTTAGATCGAGGCCATTTGTGTGTTTATGATCTATCCTGCTTTATAAAAAAAGAGCAAATGAGATTAAAACCAAAAGAATAGAGAAAAAAGAATATTTCATAAAAGAGACAAAAACTTGTTTTTCATTTGTATAAAGAAATTTGACTAAAACATGAAAACCCACTAAAGAGCATTATTTAGAATTATCAGAAAAATTAACATTAAGTGCAATAATTCAAAGTAAATATTCTAATTGGAGAGACCAAAATCAACACAAATGGCATATGTAAAAGCCACACAAGCTGAACTCCATCAAAATCAAGATTCAAGATCATTAATCACAAATGCAATGATTGTGGGGACCAATTCTCAGATATGCATACGTATATTATATATAATTATATATGGTTCATGTAACATTACTAAATTTATTATTGAAACAAATCAATGTAATAAATATAATTTTAAATGTGAAAGAAGTTCAACCTAAAGTATACTTTGGTAGAGAAAAGGGTATAATATTTTTTATAATATGTTTTTACTTTTACCCAAGGGTAAAAAATGATAGCCAACACAAAGGGACAAAAATGGCGGGGTCCTCAATTTTACTTGAAATGATCATGAACCAGATTATATGTGAATGGCCCTTTAGTTTCATCGATCTAGGAGCCTTTTTTCTGCACTATTATGTCCAAATTACAGAACACAACAGTAGAAAAAGTGGAAAAAGCTCAGGAATGGCAGGAAATAGATCACATGGAGGATCAGATCGGCTACTATATTTCATTAATCATAATGATCAAAACTGTTTCAAACATGGGGTAGTTCGCAGAATTAAAACGCATCCAATGAATTAATCGTGTTAATGTCAGTCAAGTGAGAAATTACCTTTCGTTCAACGAGAAATTGCGACACTTGATGTAAATCTCAAGGTATCGTAAGCGCCTACAATGGCGACGACTGCAATCAGAAACTAAAACCGAAGAGGTAGCTTTCGCAAATTGGAGTAGAAACGCGTTTTTGACTAGACACCTGAAGAAGTAATGAAAGTATAAGAAATTGAAACGTAAGGGAAAGGTGAAACGTTGAGTAAACAATTTAATAAAATAATGATTAGATGTAAACAGTATTGAATACACGTACATTAAAATAGGATTAATTAGGGAAAAGAACAAAGAAATTCCACAAACAAAGGCAAATAAAGTATTAATAAAATCCAGTTGCAGGAAGATTCGAGAGAAACAACATGAAAATTCCGGTGAATCGAATACTTACCAAAGCAACGAGAAGGAAACTTCGAGTGTGTGTGCTTATTAGAGAGTTGATATGATTTTCAGCATTTGTTTAGTAATTTTCACTAGCAAGTAGACCAGAACTAAATTACGATTAACTAGCTACAACAATGGCGATTTACAGAGAAGTTTGAGGTAATGTATGGAGGAAATATAGCAAGGGGGAGGAGAGGCGACCGGAAATAACAGGAGATAAAAATGTCCGTTGGTTTAAGCAGAGACATTGCTATTTTAAAAACGCTCGAAGGTAGGTCTGGGTCGTGTTTGGTTTTACTGTTTTGTCCTTAGTGGTATTGAGGGATTTAGTTATAGACTTTTGTACTCAGAGGGGTAGAGTAGTAATTGTACCTTGTATATATATATATTTGGTAGGATAAATTATAGAAATAGTCCCTTTTGTGCAATTGAAATTACAACTTTAGTCCACTTTCCATTGTGGTGTCGAGCAATATTTGTTATTTAGTCCCTCTTATAACACTTTAAAAAGAAAACTATAAGGGCACGCTCTTTTTATTTTTATCTTATTCTCTTTTACTTATATTTATAGTTAATCTCCATGTCCACCCTACACCTCCTTCCCTACCATCTAGGAGCTTTAAAAAACAAAACCAAGTGATTGAAACTCTAACGCACATGTTCATCATCTTATGTATGGTCGTCTTCTCGACCTAAAACCTTGCATCAACATAATGGGAAATCTATATGGCCGTCCGGAATACAGACCACGGACCGGCTTGTGGTCTACGTGCCCACGAAAAATGCTCGTGTACATTACCTGTTGGTGATTTTAGTGTCACCATGTCATTTTAAGTAACTGGAACTAACATGTGAGCTAAGGGGCTTCATAGTTTGTACTCTAATATATGTATGGGGGTTGTACGGAGTGCACGCATGTATAAGATCGAATTAGAAGCCGGTCCGACGATTAGTCGGGGGTCCGGGGGCAGCGCCCCTGGGTCCGGGGTTTCCAAAGGGGCAGCGCCCCTTTGGCGGGGTCTAGGGGCAGCGCCCCTAGCGGGGTCCAAGGGGCAGAGCCCCTGGCTGGGGTCGAGAGGCAGCGCCCCCGCAGGGTTTGGGGCAGCGCAGATTAAGATTACTAACAAAATCCGGATTAAGACTAACGAAACTCAATTTCTTGAGGGTGTTTATGGTAAAACTAACGAAACTCGTTAGTTTTGGTAACCCTAAATCCTCATTAAATCCGGATTAAGATTACTTGTTTCCAAAGCAACTAATGACGACCCAACCTAATAAAACCCTAATATCGTTTATTATATAAACGGATCTTCTTTTCAGAAGAGGGTGACGATCTTAAGCTCTTGTTTTTCATCATACTTTCAAAGAATCTTCTAGCATTTTGGCTTACGATTTCTGTGCCTAGAATCGTAAGTGTCCACTTGGATTATCCTAGGCTGAATTTCTTGTAACTCAGGCATAGGGTAGAAATATCAGTTCGGAAAGTGATATCACGATCCAAGTCGGTATCCAGATCTCCACCACAAACCCTAAATTTCCCAACATTACCCGATCATTCGTTGTCCGTGATGGATCGTGATGCAGGCGACGAAGGAGCACGACCAATGGCAGCCTTTCTTCTCTTTGAAGCCGTTCAACGGTCAAAAACTTAATTGTTTATTTTTTTTTAATATATAAACATTACCTATAGAAACACAACAATTTTATAACCTTTATACATTCAAACTATTCTCTTTTACACTCTCTTTAAAAACCATATTTATGGATTTCTTTAAGAATATTTCGATTTGGGTGACGATGGAAAATTCATTTGGACGTTCTTCAACCTTGTGCAACACATTCACGACAAAAAAAAGTTCGAATGTAACGCATTCAAGAGTGGTTGTCAATCGAGATCATCAAGCCGCACATGACTTATTGGTACTTGATTATTTTGTCGATAATTGTCTTTATAATGATAACACATTCGAACTAAAGCTATATTTTTACGTATTAGTAATGCTTTAAATGTCTGTTATAATTATGTTAAACAAAAACCTGATGCTAAAGAAAGAATGAGTTTTAATAATATACAAAAATGTACGGCTGCGCTTAGATATTAACGATACGATATAGCATTTGATGCATCCGACGAGTACTTGAAAGTGTCCGAGAGGACCGCAATTGATTGTGTAGATTGGTTTTGAGCATGTGTGTATGAGGTTTTTCACAAAGAATATTTGCGTAAACCTACTCCACGTGATATTGAGAGATTATATTTGTCTCATCAAGAGAGACATGGATTTCCGAGAATGCTTGGTAATCTTGATTGTACGCATGTCGCGTGGAAAAAATTTCTAATTGCGTAGCGCGATCAATTTACTCGAGGTGATATAGGTGAGCCAAGTATAATACTAAAAGTTGTTGCATCTCATAATTTGTGGAAATGGCATTCGTTTTTTGGAGTTACGGGGTCTAACAACGTGTGACAACCCGAAACTTCTATGTTGTACAATTGGTCAACTCTATCAATGTTAAAATCGATTATGTTACCTTTTAGCACTGTTTAAGGGTTCGTTTAAGTGTTCTAAGCTTGAGTACAACCAAGGTTGAGATTAGGGATGAGCTATCAAGTCGTAAAGTAGCAAAAATCGGGCCATACACTCTCTTAGGAGGAGTGTACAGCCGTACACATGGGTGTGCGGCCGTACACCCCCCCTCATGGCCGCACACTCGAGGTGGTGGGTCACCCACCCCTATATATACGAGTAGACCCCCTTTCTTCATTCCTTTCTCCTCTTGACTGCACACTACTCCCTTCTCTCTCAAGTTTCTTCAACCGTGAACTCTTCAAGGCTTCAAAAACGTGAGTATTCCATCCTTTAGCTTGCTATACTTGAAAGACTTCTTGATTCAAGCCTTGGTTCATCAAAATCAATCATGTTCTTCATCCTTTGAAGGAGTACGGCCGCACACCCTCATAAGGTTGGTCGTACACCCCCTTAAAGGCTCTCCAAAGTGAGAGTTTGGCCCCTATCTTCTGGTTGGACATGATCTTAGCCTTGATGCACCTTAAAGTCGACAACTTGGGCATGAACATGACGAGTGTACGGCCGCACACACACCTTAGGGCCGTGCACCCACTTTGATGGACATTTTAGGCCTCAAACTTGCATTACAACCAAGCATGGGACCTAGAACACTTCCTTGATACTTCTTAGGGCCTTAAAACACCTCAACATGCACACTTTTTCATGAGTGTACAGTCGTACACTCATGGGCCGCACACCCAGGGCCGTACACACCCTTAGGGTGGCCGTACACCTCCTTCACTCAATCCCATACGGTTTTAACACTTAGTCCAAGTGTTTCCAAGTCCTTGGGGTGGTTTCCTATCATGTCTAAGTCGTGAAATACCCTAAATTGAATCATATATGTGTTATTACATGTTAAATAGGATCCATTTGTGTTCGAGGTTTCAATTGACACTTAGTATCTCTTATCGATCCTTCATACAAACTCCTCACTCGAGGTGAGTTCATACCCCTACACCTTTACGATTTTTAAACGTTTTCAGGGGGAATACAAGCCAAACACAAATGCTTTTGTGAACTAATACGAAAGGACTTTTATAAGTATAAAACTCATGCAATTGATTCAGACAAACGATTTTCATATTTGTATAAAATATTTAGATATCTTATCCCTTTTGTACTATGTTGAGCATAAGGGACGTTTTCAACTTACAACCAAAATTGCATAGTTTTTCAGATTCAACATTCACATCATATACATGTAAACTATAATAGGTATAGTTTGGGGTTTCAAAACATAACTTCTACGAATTCAGAGTTATTCACCACTAAACATATAAACTATGGCAGATTTAGTTTATGGTATTCTTTACTACAAAGGCATGGCATTTAATAATTATTTAAGTATAATTATTACCGTATACCGCATCCATCGGATTCTAATACAAGAAAACACCTTAGAATTACATGTAAACTAGATTATACAGAATTGTGAGACACTACTTCAAAACGGTACCCTTAGGTGTACTGAATTAAATCCTATCCTAGTATAACCAGAGTCTCCTGGAGGGAGAGTGTGAGATTTGTGAATAGATCTATTCGGGATTGACAATCCCACACCTGAACTGCTAGCTACAGTTAGGCAGGCATGCATGGGGTGACAAATGTCATTTAACCAACACTTGAAGAACGTTGTAAATGTCTCTAGGTCATATCAAGCATGGTTATACGACTCACAATAAGTATAAACTAATCATTTGTGTACGGGATTTCACTCTTCAATGGTTTTATTTTAAGTAATAAACCTACTATACATTAATGGTGGTAGCCAGGGATTTTCATACAAGAACTTTCATACAAAACAATACAATACAGTTGGTGGTACCAGACATACATACAAGTACTTTCAGACATAAGAACAGAATTCAATAACGAACTTACAATTGGTCTTAGGGTTTAAGACTACTTTTCATTACTTAAGAAAATATTGGATTTTCTTGGAAACATACAAATATTTCTACAAATTCATTAACAGATTTTCACTACAAAACATCGCTTATGAACTCACCGGCTTTATGCTTATACTTTTTCAAAACTACTTGTATTCTCAGGAAATCAGTAGACAGGTACCTTCTGGATTTTTTGAGAAGTTGGAGCAACTAAAGTCATGTCTTTAGATTTTACTTTCACTTTTGATGTATTTAAACAAGACATATACAGATGTAAACCTTTTACATATATGTATTCAATGTAATGGTTGTGTTTACTATGATTGCTATGATACAATGGTTGTGATACTCCACATGACGTAATCCACCCCTGAACGTTTCCGCCGCTCCGGTTAGGGGGTGTGACACAACGACATCAATGTTCTTGGTCAGTCTCCTATTTTCAATGATATTTGGACCGGCAAAGCACCTGATATGTCGTTCATGGTGAACGGGCATTCGTACAAATATCCTTATGTAACGACCCAACAATCAAGGGTAAAAATTTCAGTTTTAATATTACCCAAACATAGATATCATTTATTCCAATCATTCCAAAACATTGTTAATTAAAAACATTTATCAGAGTTCATCCTAAAATCATTCATTGCGGAAAACATGGGTGTGTGCGCTGCGATCAAGCTGAGCCATTCCTTTCCAAAACAAAAATACATGAAACCACAAACAAAACTGTAAGCACGAAGCTTAGTGAGTTCCCCAGAGCATACCTCACATAATCCACATAATCACATAATCCATACACAGCTGTAACAGCTACATAAACCTTATCAGTCACACAAGTCATGCATACAAACATATAAGGATGCCCTGGAAACCCTCTAGGGTCTTACTCCGGGTGCCATGGGAACCCCCACATGGTCTTAGCCCACTTTCATACCAACCATACATATAAGGATGCCCTGGAAACCCTCCAGGGTCTTACTCCGGGTGCCATGGGAATCCCCACATGGTCTTAGCCCAATGCCATGGAAACCCTCACATGGTCTTGACTAAGGATGATATGGAAACCCTCCAAGGTCTTACACCCTAGTGCCTCGGGAACCCCCCTGAGGTCTTCCATGCAAGCATCACAAAGACAACTAGCATATCACATACCACATAATCAACTAGCATACTACATAACACGAAATCAGCTAGCATATCACATAATGCATAATGGGCCGGCCTTGGTGCCTTAGACCCATTGGTATGGTGAGGAGACTCACCTCGAATGCAGAAGCTTCCCGAAAGAAATCCTTAGTTGCTGCCATGTCCACTTCCCGAGCTTCAGCAATACCAATCAATATACCCAATTAGCAATTGGGTCCCATACCATAATCCTTAATCCATGTATGGGGGTAAAATGACCATTCTACCCCTGGACCGGTACGATCCAAACTTAGGCCCAAACCCAAAACAAAAGCCCAACATTAGGTAGGCTTTCCAAGCCCACCAATGGCCCAATTTGCCAAATTGGGCCCAACCCCTCAAATGGGCCTTACCTTAAGCCCAAACATATTCCTGGCCCAAAACATCTGACTTCTGATGGTCCACTAAGGCCCAAAGGCCCAAAGTCCACTGCCTGGCCCAACCCGAGGCCCAAAACACTCCAAGCCAAATACTGATGAGTATGTGGGACGTACTCCCTTGTACGCTAAGCGTACTAGCCAAATGGTGTGTACGCTGGACGTACCTGCATGTACGCTCAGCGTACTCCCCTGTTAAGTCATTCTCCCATTAAGTGCTTAATACTCAGATCTAGAAGCTACAATCACAGATCCAAGTCCTCTTCAACGTCTAAAGCCATAAAGTTGCTTACTTGATGGCTTTGCATGACCCACATAAGCTCAAACTCCAAAAATGATAAACTACTTCCATGGAAATGGTCTTAACTCATGCATGAACCCATAAAGACCTCCAAGATGGCAACTTTCTGCCTTAGGGACTCATCTAACACTGAGAGTGGCAACTCAAAGCCTAAGAATCGGATTTCAACCATAAAGTTCCATCCTTGGGACCAAAATGAACTAAAACTCACAATGGTAGATCTAAGGGATGAAAGATCAAGATCAAAGCTTTATACCTTCATCAAGCTGAGAATGAGTCCCAAATGCCAGATCCACAAGCTCCTCCTTGATTCCCATCTTTGCAACAAGTTCCAACTTCTTGAAATGCACCACAAACCACCCAAAATGCACCCACCAAGCTCACAACACTCTTGGATGAAGCTACCACTCGAAATTAGGGTTTAAGGCTCTGAGAATGAAAGGGAGGCGCACCCCCTCGGACTTAAGGTGCTTTAAATAGTGAGCCAACCCTAAAAATTAGGGTTTAGGGACTCCAGCGTACGCCTCTCCACACCCGCGACCATAAATCCTTATACGCTGGGCGTAACCCAACTTACGATGGGCGTACCCATCTAAACACACGCATGCATTCCTTGCATGCATGGGCTGCCTTGTCACAAAACTCCATTAGGGGTTAAAATTGACAATAACTTCAAAATGCCATAACTCCTTCATTCTAAGTCCGTTTCCGACGAACTTGATATCCATGAAAAGGTGGCGGGAAGCCCTACGCTCCTAGCCACACTCCCAAGCCTAAAACCTTCCAGATAAACTCGAGATCCCATAAAAGACCGAATCGCTTATACCCTGGGCTTCCAAACCCGCAACCGAAGTACTTTTCAAAACCGGGTGTTACACCTTACTACCTTTGTGATGGGATATACCCTGATTATTCTACATTTATGAAGGCATACTCGGTTCCTCAAAGTGAATAATCAGAGTTGTTCACAAAAAGGCAGGAATCAGCGAGAAAGGATATCGAGAGGGCATTTGGAGTCCTCAAGCAGATATGACATGTAGTGAAATACGCTACACGACTCTGGGATAAGGATAGAATTAAACGAATGGTAAATGCATGTATTATAATGCATAATATGATTATTGAAAATGAAGGTAAAGCGATTTACACGTTTGATCCGGACGACGTAGTTATCCCGATTGAAGAGTGTGTACCCGGAACGACTGAATTTTTAGCACGAGTTGTTGAGATTCATAACAGTGAAACGTGTTTTAATCTTCGAGAAGATGTCGCGGAACATTTATACAAACAAAACATGAACGAACAGTAGTTTTTTTATTTTTTGAATTTTTATGTTTGTTTTTTTTATTCTAGTTTTTTAAGTAATGTGGTTTTTTAAATTAATGTAATATTTTTTTTATTGAATAAAAAACTAGTTTAAAAAAATTATATGTTTTTATTGTATTTTAAAATTGTATTTTTGAATTAAAAGATAAAAAATGACGTGAAGTGGAGTGGTAGTGGTAGTGGTAGTGGTGCGTATCTCATAGGTTTAGTGGTAGGATGTGATGATGATGTGGCACCCACCACTATAGTGATTAGTGGTGGGTATTATAGATGATCTAGCATTGATGGGAAATCGAATCTCATAGTTTCATAAACAATATCAATTAGAAATTGTTTGCGTTCATGTTCTCTATCGAACCTGCAACTAAACACAAATCATTCTTATTCATGTTTTTCATCGAACATACAACCAAAACAAATAATTTAATTTAACAAACAAAATTGGTTATCCCTATTTATATTCTTTCATCAAACCTACAACCAAAAATAAATCGCACGTGTTATCAAACCTATGTTGAATAGCTTTCTTGATCTTTCTCTTTGATCAAAACAAACGTACATTTGGTTTTCCTCCCTCCTATGATCAGTAGAATGTCTATATAGGCACCAATTGTGTTTTTTTTTCTTTTTTTTTTAACGGCAAATCTAACTTACTCGTAGACTACTCTTTAAATTCACATGTGTCCACGACGGGACTTGAACTCTCAACCTCAAGGAGGGAGGGAAACATTGGATACCGTTGGGCTAAAAGCCCTTTGTAGGATCCTTTTTATACCTCTACCTACTAGGGGGGTGTTTGGCAAAATATCATACACCGCTATAAGCTAAAAAAGTGTTTGGATAAAAATATCTTATAGTTGTGGCAAGCTGCTAATAAGTTATTTTTTCATAAGTCAATTCCCTCTAACTTATTAGCTTATAAGTCAATAAGTTAATAAGATATAAGCTAATAAATAATAAGCTTTTTTGTCAAACACCCCCTAATTTCTAATTTACCAATCAATCAACAGAAGTTAATTATCTTTTATCTTATGACAACTTAACCCTCTCGATTAAACCAAAAGTATAAATAAGACCCATTCTATCATTCCTTTAACTGGATTAAAGAGGTTCAAGGTAACTTGTTTTGTTTGGAGGGTGGAAATGGATAGGACCCCCACTGCCTTGGCTCTTAGATCCCGTGGAGTTTATGTTAACTCCATAGCTTGCAACTTTTGTAACTTCGGTCATGACAATTCTAATCACATCTTTTGTGATTGCTCTTTTGCTAAATCTGTTTGAGAGTGGATTCTTCAATGGTGTGGCTGCCAGACAATGTCTCCTTGCATTTCCATAGCATAAATTTTAGACTTTGCTTATAAATGGGGTAAGAAATAGAACACCCTTTTGGGTATTTGCTATGGCACTATCTGGAGTATATGGAAGGCTCAAAATAATAGAGTTTTTAACAACTCTAAGAGCCCCCTACTAAAGATGCAGACCTCGTCAAATCAATGGTATTCAGTTGGTTTAAACATAGGAGCAAGATACAAAACCCCGGTTGGATTAATTGGAGTATTGACCCATTTATTGGCATGTAATTTTCCTTTTTGCTCTTTCTTTTCTCCGTACTCCTTTTGTTCCTTTGCCTAGCTCCTTGTTAGGCAGGGTCATTTTTAATATATTTTCCAATTCCAAAAAAATCAATCCATTATAAAAAAAGGTTTAATACATATCAGACTAAAGGTTTGGTAAGCATAAAGCATGACCTTCATCCATTGTCCAAATAAAAAAAGTTTTGACTAATGAGTAGCCATGAAAGATCAAATAACATATGAACTCAATATGTTAAATGAGATAATTATACAACAAATAAATAAAGTGCATATGCATCTATCTCAACCTTAGTCCATCTTATATGTCCAAAACTCCCAAATATAAATGGTTTACAAAATCAGACTCATAAGTAGTGAGCACTTAGTACAACTCTTAGTATTTGTCGATTCTAACAATCTAGTAGCATTTCACTCACACTCTAAAGGATAGTCTTATAGGGTGATGTTACCAATAATTTGAAGCAAATTCAAGGGCATTCAAACAAAATCAAGGTTCAAGCCTTTTAAGTGAATCAAGGTACATCCTTCCTTCTTTTTATCAGTAGCACATTATGGTCCTATTTTGATGATTGATATCATTTGGTCTGTAAGATTATGCAAACTACATTACCGTTTTGGTCACTGTTATGATTTACTCATCAGGCCGTAAGGTTACGAAAAGTATAATACCATTACATGATAATAATGTATTGTTATGTAAAGTACATTGATATTAACACATTACATATTAACATAAAATATATTATGGTTCACACAAAGTACATTACCATTAATATAAAACATAATACATTATGATTAACACAAACCACATTAGATAACATTTCCATTAACCATGATCCCATGTTAAAATTGTATTTTTAATTAAAACTAAATACTTCGTTTAACTTTGTTATTAGAAATTTTGCATTCATCATCTCCAATGTTATAAAAAAAGAAGTGAAAGGAAATGTCAATCATATTTTGTATGCCAAAGACTATTTTATATATATGATAAAGACATCGGGATTAAATGTTAAATTTTCATTTTTCATATATTGAACTTTTAACTCTTCCAAGTTATCATCTCTTTTTAATTGACTTCAATTTCATATGTATGCCGAACATAATGGTTTTCTACAACTTGTTGGACTGCTTGGGGTCAATCCCATAAAGGAAGCTCTATATTATCCTTCCATCTTACACATTTTAAAAAACTAGTGTAGGGTTGTATAATCTTGTGAAACTTACTTACAAATGAACAGAGCAACTTTAAAATCGTCTACATGAGTTTGATTACGTCCTTGATGTCATACATTTCATTGTCATACCACAACGGAATTAAATTGGGGAGTTGATCTTATATTCACCATCAATGTTAGGTCTATTGTGATGAAAAGATGAAGACATTGTCCTTCATTAATAATTGATTTTCGATACCCATTCGATTATGCTTCAATCCCCGACCTTAGTTAAAAATGTTATGAAACTTAAGCTTTATAAAAACGGCAGAAGAAACAACATAGTTTAAAATACTATGAAGGTAATTTCAACTTCTTGTTTTTACTTTGATACTATCAACGCCATGTGTTTGTAGCGTAGACAAAAAAAACCCATGCTACCAACTATAACCGATTACGATGATAAAATAAATACAAAACATCAAGTTAAATATAAATTCGCTTTTAAGAACTTTACCTGTCAAAAGAGTAAATCATAAACATTTTAATCACCATTTTGTATTATAAATATTTTAAAAAAAAAAAAGAAGGTATATTTGGCATAGATTAAAACGATAAGCTGTGGTTTTTATTTATATAAATTTTTTCGGTAAAAATAATTATAAGCTAAAATTACATAAATAAAATAAATAAATAATAAAAAAAAACTAATTAAAATAACTTTTTGATTAACCAAAAGTTCAAAACCAATTATAACCACATACTAGCCCATAGATGATTAGATGTTCCCATTCGTTTCACAATTTATCATGCTACTCGCTCTTTTTCTTCCTTTTAAGATACTGCGATAAAAGGGGGAAAAAGTAAAAACAAAAGGAAAGAGAAAAAAAAAAAAATCAGAAAGCAGAGAGAGAGTGGTCATTGAGAACTGTGAAGATGTTGTGAAGTTGCTAGTGGAGAACAGAGCAAAACTCAACTGGATTTGGGGTATGAACACTAATATTACCAGAGGAAGTTCCATTCAAAACCTAACCTCCATAGCCATTACAGTTTTGCTGATCGGCCACAACACTCAACTCCGATCTTCTTTTCTCTTATGAGAGAAATGAGTTCTTCACTTCTTTATCTGATTTTCTCAACTCTCGTTTCCATTTACGTGTTCCAGTTTCAAGCTCAAGCTGCTCCTGCTGGTATGCTATCTTCCTCTCCCTCTTTAACAAATTCGATTGTCTATGATTCAGTTTCTGTGCTACATGTATTCATGATTCCGTCGTTTTTAATCAGCTCCGGTGATTAAGCAATTATCTTCCATACTCAAATGGACAGCTAGGTCTTCTTCCAAATCACCATTATCAGGTACTTTTTATTTCTAGGTTTCGTTACTTTCATTATTTTATTGTTTATCTTCTCATTCCATAAATACATACCACTAGATTTAAGTCAATAACCCTAGATTTTATGAATATTCAATTGATATCGATTGATTTATGTGTAGATAATGTGGATTGCCTTTTTTACTTTTTTAATTTCGTGATACACAGATGGGAATATTCTTCAATTTGAGGATGGATATTTAGTAGAAACTGTAGTAGAAGGGAATCAGCTAGGGGTTGTGCCTTATTCCATCAGAGTCTCGCAAGATGGTGAACTGTTCGCTGTTGATGCAGTCAATAGCAACATCGTTCGAATCACTCCTCCATTATCTCAATGTAAGCTTTCTCATTATTTCTCACCTTCTCCTAAATCTAACATTCTTCTACTAATTACACAATTCTTATGAACACAGATAGTAGGGCAAGATTGATTGCCGGATCCTTCCAGGGTTACACAGGACACGTAGATGGAAAACCAAATGATGCTCGTTTTGATCATCCAAAAGGTGTTACAATGGACGATAAAGGGAATGTTTATGTCGCTGATACATCTAATCTTGCCATTAGAAAGATCGGTGAAGCAGGTTTGAGATCCATTTCACCTCATAAATCTACTCCACTTCAAAGATTATTGAAAAACGGATTTATTTACAGGTGTGACAACAATTGCTGGAGGAAAATCAAATGTAGCAGGATACAGAGATGGCCCAAGTGAAGATGCACAGTTTTCATCTGATTTTGATGTAATTTACGTGAGACCAACATGTTCATTGCTTGTTATTGATCGAGGAAATGCTGCTCTTAGACAAATTTCTCTCAATCAAGAAGATTGTGATTTGCACTCCACCTCTGTCTCTTCCACAGGTTTTGAACACTTATCTACATATTTGACCTTGACTTTATTTGACTAAACTAAATCCAAATACATCTTACATTTTATTCACTTTACAGATATTGTTTTAGTAATGGGTGCTATAGCAATTGGATATGTTGTAAGCATGATTCAACAAGGTTATGGTTCATCATATTTCTCAAAAGTGGTAAGACTTTGATGCATTTTTCCAATTCATGTTTTATATAATATTAGAAAAGGTAAATCTTTTTAATTTTCTATAACCTAATTCAACATATTGGCAGGAAAAGGTGGAGAGTGATAGTAAGCCACTACAAAGCAAAGAGAAAACCTTAAAAATCACAAAAAATGTGGAAAGTGTGAGGGAAGAACAAGAAGCGGGGTGGCCGTCTTTCAGCCAGCTCATCCTCGATCTTTCCAAATTAGCCCTCGAAGGCTTCACCAGCGTCTTTTCTTTCAACCCATTTCAAGTCCCCAAAAAAGGGCTCACCCCATTAAAAGATTCCTTAATCATGCCCGAAGATGAGCCCGGCCCGTTACTCCAAAAGCACAGAACTTCAGGCCCGGTTTCCGAAACCCATCAGGCCCATAATCCAAATGAGAAATACTCAGAAACAAAGCCCGTTAAGGTTAGATCATCGAAAGATCCTTTAAAGCATCGGGCTTCAAAGAGGGAAGAATACGCGGAGTTTTATGGGTCGAGTGGTGGTGGTGTGGGCCCACATGTTCGGTCAAAAAGTCAAAAGGAAAGGACGAAGCATCGGGTTAGAGATAAGGATAAAGATAAAGATAAAGATAAAGTTGTGTATGGGGAGCACAAGAGTACGGTTGACTTGAAGCAACAACCGGTCAACTTTGAGGAGGGGAAGTTTAGTTATATGAGGAATAAGTATGGTGATTCGTATCGTTATACTTAGAGAAGGTTTTGTGAAATTGTAGTGTTGTAGACTTATTATAATATACAACTTGTTTTATGGCTTAAGATATATTGTTGTTCATTTCTAAGTTGCTTTAAGTGTTTGTACTTTGTATAGTGGAATTATGTAGCTTCCAATCAATCTTTGACCTTTTAGGCAAAATTATGTTTCACAAAAACTTTTTTTTTTTTGCAAAATGTGGGAAATTTGGTATATAGGACAGCTTAATGGTAACCGAATCACATATCTTCAAACACAAATCCAAGTACGAAACCAAATCACATATCTTCAAACACATAAAATAAGGTACTTACGAGCACTTTTTATTTGAGGAGGACACGGAAGAAAGATATGATGTTTCATAGCACATAACGTTAGATTTGATGAGTTGTTTCTTGGATTTGATGTCTGGTATAGCACATTATCAGTTAGGTAAGTTTGGTGATGAGAAAGTTATGTTTAGCAAATTATCATTTCAAATATCCTAAACTTGGCAATTTTGTCTGGCTATAGCCTATATGACGACTATGATGCAAAATACTTTATAGACCTTGTTCATTGTATGTTACCACAAATGGTAACATTATGCGTTGGTATATCTGACCTTAGATAATAAAATAGTGATGGTGAATCTGAATATAGAGAATAAAAAATCAATGTCTATAGAGGTAGAAATTATTTCTAGGGTGTCTCCCTACCAATGTAAGTTGATGTTATCGCACCAAGAGTATTAGTATGCTATGAGCCTTCTACACATGTCAAAACCCGATAAAATTTCAAAGGTAACAAAGATTTGAAGCTAGCATTAAGAATGAAATGTGTTGAAGAGGGTTTTTGAAATTTGTATTAAAAATAAAAATAAAAATAAAAATAAATTGATATCCTTGAACAGAGGTGGGTGCTAATGGCAAACGATTCAAGGAGAAAGTGGTGAGAGAATATAACGCGGAGTATGATGGTTTTCGTAAAATAGGAGGTGAGAAGTACAGAGAAAGGTGTGAATGGAGGCACAAAAGATGCCAAAGGTAATAAAGTGAAGGGTTGTGGCGTTTTCATTGGAGAGGAGAATGAAAAGATTGTACATTTTATAGTGCTTTTCTAAAAATAAACATGTAAAGTGGTGTTATCTTTTTTTCTTTGTAGTTGTCTTAGCCATAGAAAATGACTAGAAAAGAAGAAACTAACTAAATGTATACAACAATTAGTTTAATGGTAAATTATGTATAAAAATATAAGTTTGATGAATGTGAGCTTAATGGTATTTTTTGATCAGGTAAACCAACTTACCGATTAGAATGATACTTCTTGAAGAATAAATATGAGTTTAATAATAAATCATATAAAAAACAAATATGTAAATTAATATTATATTTCTTCTTTGTAGTTGTGTTAGCCATAGAAGATGACCAAAAAAGACAAAACCGACTAAATATGTACAAAAATTAGTTTAATGGTAAATTATGTAAAAAATGAGTTTGAAAGATGTGAGTTCAATGGTCTTTCTTGAACAATAAACCAACTTGCCTATTAAAATGGTATTTCTTGAGCAACAAATGTAAGTTTAATGATAAATCATATACAAATATAAAATATAAAATAGAAAATAAATATGTACAAAAATAATAGTTCATTGTCTTATAAAACAAATTGTTTCACCGTGTATGTTCCATTTCTAAATAGCTTGTGAATGCATGGTGAAGCTGTACCATGGATATGTGCTAAAGCTACTGTTTTCAAAAAAGAAAAATATCTTATCAACTTTAAACTGTTGTTTTTTGTTCTCATGGGTTTGATTTAATTATCCAATGAAAAACAAGTTGAGAAGAATCACATGAACTTCAAACTTTTTATCACGAGAAAGAAACAATGAAGCTACCCAAGTACCCAACCACTCGTATTTAAATCTTTCTTGAAAGACTTCATTTGCCTTGAATACTATTACAATAGTGTCTCCACTCTCCACTCTCTACCTGTGAAGTTTAGAGACCAAAAATGGGTTGTTATCCATCTTCACTAAATAAAGAACACTGTAAGTCTCACCATGTCCAAACGAGGATTTTTTGTTTCTTGTTTCCTGATGTTACAATTTTATTTTATTTTGCTAAAAAATGACATTAATTTTGTTTATTTTATATATTAAAGCGAGAAGGACAAAAAAGATAAGGAAGCCAAAGCCATGGAAGTTCCCACGCCCGGTGACGTGGAGTCAGCTTGTGCAGATGCGTGATGAGTTTTGGGATACAGCCCCCCACCACGGTGGCAAGAAAGGTAATTTCATTTTACTTTTTTATTACTAATATTATTAAGAAAAACTTATTTTTCATTTCTTCTGATAAATATTTAACGTTATCCAAAAAAAAAAAAGAAATATGGGATGCCATACATGCGGCAGCAGAAGCTGATATAGAGCTTGCTCAAGCAATCATAGACAGTGCTGGTGTCATTGTTCATAAACCCGATATGACAGTTTGTTATGATGAAGGAGGTCTCTTTCCTTTCCTTTCCTTTCCATTCATATCAACAAATGCATCTCTTGGTTGTACCATATGGTACAACCCACCATTGCATTTCATATCTTGGGTATATAATTTAATAATTTTTTTGTGATATTTACATTTACAGGTACTAAATATGAAATACCGAGGTATGTGTTGAGCGAGCCAACAAACTTAATACAACTAAGTTGATTGAGATAATACATACAAGAAGCACACAAACAAACGGGGGATATAAATATAATGATATATTATTATTACTACTACATGTATCTTAATAGTTTTTTTTAAAGCCTGGTTCCACTTTTACTTTTCAACATTTCCAGGCTCATGATTCCATTCTGTAGTTTTATTAGTTTTTAGGCATATTTTTGTAATGGGTTCCAGAAATCCTATGAAAAAAATAATAACTTACAACTTTCGTCTTCTAGTTCTCTTATCTATTGTATTTGTGCAAAGAAAAACCATAGGCTAAAATGTAAGCATGATATAACCAAACGAGTGTACATCTTAATCAGCATAAAAATAAATTCCACATAACAAAACTATAGTAGTTATCCAGAAATGAGGAATTATTTCTTTTTGAAGAAGGACATGATATTCCCCTGTTTCGGATCCTTGGAAATGGCTTTCTTGTTTCCTGCTTTTCCTGTTGCATTGGATTGAACATTTCCAACCTTCTTGGCAGCAGCTGCTGCAAGAGGACTGATATCACAAAAAATTTAGCTTTTATTTAATAAACATCGAAAAGCTTATAACTTTATTCAAAAAGTTTAAATCTTTACTCAATAAACCTAAAAAGTTTAAAGCTACTCAATTATGAGAAAAGCCAAGATAGACATCACTTATCACAATATGGTGGTATTTAATATCATGTAATATGCATGAAAAAGTAATTATGAAGTAAAGATATCAGATATGATATGCGATGTGTGATATATATATATATATATATATATATATATATATATATATATATATATATATATATATATATATATCACACATCACATATCATATCTGATATCTTTACTTCATAATTACTTTTTCATGCATATTACATGATATTAATATATATATATATATATATATATATATATATATAATTCAAAATAGGTACAAAGATACTAATTAATTACCTGTTGGTGGTAATGCTATTATTGTCGTCTTTATTTTTTCTTGTATTGTCATCAGGTTTTGTTTCTTTCTCTTCTTCATCCTCCCAAACAACCTCAGTTACTGATAAATAATCAAAAACATGAGATTATTTACTTATAGAATACTTCAAACTTTTTCTTACTTTTATTTATTCATGTTTTTTTTAATAATTCGAAGCTAAATTTAGTTTATATCATACCTTCTCTCCCACGCTCATCGATTCTTGTCTTCAAAACTTTTCTCTTTTTAATCGCCTTTTGAGCAGCATCATTCCCTTTAGCTTTCTGTTCTACATCATCTTTTTCAGGACATATTTTCTCATTTGAAATAGGCTTTCCAATTTTCTTGTCATGGTTTTCTTCTTTTAATATATTTTTAGCATCAATGTCAGATACCTTCACTTTCTCTTCCTTTGGTTCATCAAAATCCAAGCTCTTATTTTCAAGACCTGCAGTTTTTTTAGAACTTTTCTTTGAATCAACAGAAACTTGCTTTTTTGGAGGATCAGGTGAGGCTAAACTCACTACATCTTTTATCTCCTCATCTTCATCAGAGTAATCAATGACAACTCTCCTTTTTCTATTATTCCCATCACCATTAGAACCTCTCTTGAAGTTCATTTGCTTATCTTCATCACCACTACTATCATCTTCTTCCAATTCATTAGCAAGAACTTGAGCATCTGATAGAATTTAAAAGCACAATTAGATGTGTAAACAAAACTTTCAGCTAAATCACAATGAGATTAGATTATTAGAAGCAATAAAGCAAACCAACCATTTGAAACAGGAATGGGATTATCAGTTTTTACAGGGGCAGATTCGGGCTTTGGTTTTGCAGATGCACGACCCCACATACTAGCTAATGAACCTGAAGTCCCAGAAGATGTTTTATCATTCTGGGCTTTCTTTTTGTTTGGCAATTGAGGAGCTTGCTCTTTTTTTGGAACTGGTTTGACCTCTTGTTCAATTGCTTGTGCTCTATGGCTTCCATTTTGAACATCTTTTCCCTTATCAGGTTTAGGGTTTGATTGTTCAACCTTTTTTTCTTGAAATGAAGCTTTGCTGACTATAGGTGTTCCTTCAGCATTGCGTTTCACAAATGAATTTGAGACCCCACAAAACCTGAAAAAAAAAAGTTAGAGAAATGAATGTGTATTGCAAGCAATTGATGAAAAAACAAAAAGATATGAACACCTCACCTGTTGTCACGTAAGCAATTAACAACATTAGGGGGCTCCTTGAAGAGCTCTTCTGCTTGTATAAACTCGGCATTCCACAGCACTGCTGGATCTTTAGGGATACAAGCTTGAACACTATACACTTGAACTGAACAATTGTCACCAAATTCTTCTTTGGCTTCTGCATAAAATGAAAAGAGGAATTGAACGTGTATATCACGTATTACAACTGCAAAATCTAAGCCATGGTTGTACAGAATCTGACCTGAAAGTTTAGAGCTCAAAACAAGCTTTGTATGGTAAACTGAAGGATTATTCTTCAACCATCCAGATAAAGAACATAAGACTTCCAGTTGAGATCCTTGCTTTTCCACGAACTCTTGAAGGAGTCTATGCACAAAGATGTTGATCAAAAATCCACAGATGGAAGTGTAAGTGATATTAGAGCTAGGAGAATATCTGAAAAGAAAGAAGAACTCACTTCTTGGCAGTATTTGATGGCACCAAAAAGTTCCGACTCAGCCACTTGTAAGAAACCTAACGAAAATAATTATGATTTATGAGTTGGAAACCTAAATAGAAGTTCTTTTAGGGTTTCTATGTATAAGTCAGAAACCTAAATATAAGTTCTATATGCAAGCACACACATACCACGAATCAGTCATACCACATAATTAATTACTTCTTCCAGACAAATTTAATAACGAAACGATTGGAAAACAACACAGTAGGCACCAGCGATTATAGATTTTGTTATCAACTTTCAACCTATGATTCAATCAGTCTTAGATTTAACGACTATGAACAGAACATAACGAAATACAACATGATCTACGAGGCGCTGCATATAGTGGCGAACAATTTGAAGAAAACGATAAGGCGATAGATAGAGCAAGAGATATATACCACTTGTAGCTTATCGGAGACGAGTGCTTGAATCTCATCTAGAATACCTAGGGTTTCGATATCGGCCATGTCTCCTGAGGTGGGAGGGATCTTTCTCTAACCAACAATATGCAGCGATTACACGATTTCAGCGTTTCTCTTCCCTCCAGATTCTTTGATTTCCCGCCATTTCCTTTGCCGCTTTTCTTATTTTCTAATTTCCCTTTTTCTTCGTTTATATCATCAAGCCATCGACATTCAACACTCAACAGTTGGGCCTGTCCGAGTCATTTGTGTTGTGCACGTGACGTCTACAATGCACGTGATTTTGTTTAAAGCAAATCACAAATTTTCTTATAAGGAATGTGTAATATTTTGTATAAACTTGAAAGTAACTTTAGATATAAATTTTTATATTTTTTTATCGTTTAGATATAGACAAATATTGCATTTGTTATTAAACTTTATCATAAGAACGTAGATACTTGTGTATGGAATGAATTTGAACATAGTTTATAAAGGGAAATTGAAAGTATATCGAGCTTTATGTATGACAAGTATTAACAAGAAATGTTTTAAATGATAGTCTTATCCTTTTTGTTGATAACTTGGTAATATGGAATATTGTATACGTTTTAAGGTATTAATTATAAATAATAGTTATTATAAATGGATTATGTATCCTTAATTAATAATAAGTTTTTTCTAGCATTTAAATTTAAGGATTTTCAAAAATAACAATCAATTTCATTGGCCAAATTTGACTTACATTACATAGCTACATTAGTTGAGACTTCATGGGCTCAAATAGTTCGTATTTCCGGGTTTACTATTTAGGCTTTCCTTTAAACTCTAATTTTCAACAATTGATATCTACTCATTTTAATTTCTAATTTTTCATCATTATGTAATTTCTGATTAATAAGTTTTTCACCAATCTATCTACAATTCACTATTGCATTAAAATCACTATGCATCATGAATCATGATTCACATATCTCACACACGTGTCCCTTTTAAGCTATACTTCAATTACAAATACATGTTTTTACCAAATACCAATAATGTGTGTCGTGTAACATTATGACATTTAAAACAATCACATTCGAGCAATCTTATCAGTGAAGATGTAAACCTCATCGTATCCCTTCCTGCACCCAAACAATAATATTCAAATAACTAAAAGTCTAAAACCAATATTTAAATTCATTACAACAATTTTAATTTCATAAGTAATTAATTTTATGCTCAAAAGATGGGAAAACTTACCCAGCATACCCACAATAAGTGGGGCTGAAATTGTAAATTAGATTATCCAGCACTTCCTTTGTGGGCGGCCTGTTGTACGATTTTCTAGCCTCACTACATTTCCAAAAAAAAAAAAATCAAACTTTCATTACATAAAAGTATATAATTAAAATCAAACTTTATTAAATTAACAAAAGCGTACCTCACAAAGAAGTTGGCAACATGTTGAGTCACTTGAACTGCATCATCTGAATGTGGAATCATCGATAAGCCCCACTCAAAAGCATTTTTCTGCATCATATATACAACATTTACTTGCATATTAAATTTCTGCATCAATAAGCTATCTCAAATAGCTCTTTTTAAAAAGCTAGCTTATAAGCTACTATATAGCAAGATGATATAGACATTTAGTAAGAGTAATACCTCTGGGTGCCATTGGACAGCTGTCACAGGGTAACTTTTTGATTGAACTGTTGATACATATACCTCGTTATTTTCATCAACACTGGTTGTTAAGATCTTGAAGAAACTGCAGAGTTCCATGTTTCCTTGAAATGTTTCTGGTGATATGCCAAACTGTTACATAGACAAATCAAAATTTAGGATTGAAAAGAATTCTTTGGATTAAGATCATTTTAGCAATGGTTGAACTCACTTTATGGTTTTGCATCACAAGGCATTCTGTGCTCATCTTTGCAAGTAACTCAGGAGGAAATCTGTAGAAAAACAAAAGGATTAACTTAACATTTCAGTTATGGAGATCATACAAGTTATTCGTTTTTAACAGCGGTTTTTTCAATGTAATATACCTTTGAAACAAAGTTCCTTCAACGTTTATGTTCTTCATGAACTGGAGTGTTGAAGCTTGATCTGATGCACTAAAGCTTTCAAGGATTTCATTGTTCTAGTGACATAAAAGAACTACAAACAGTGAAAATCAATGCATAAACAATGATAGTGTAATACATGGATGAACATGGCTTACTTTGCTAACAATCATTGTTAGCAGTTCAAAACCTAAGCATATTGCAAGCAATGGGAAATGGTCGCCTGCATCATTCTTCTTCAGAACTTGCTGCAAAAGTAGAGAATTAAAGAACCCGATAACATTAAGAGCACATGATCATGAATCAAGATGTTTTTCAGAATAATATTTCAATAAGAAGTTGCAATTACCTTAAAAATTCTGTCTACAACATCAAGGTAGAGGCCAGTCTTAGCCCATCCACCGGTGAAGATCACTCCATTGATCAGATTGAGTTTCTGCAGTGCAATTGAACAGGTTATCTAAATTTATGATGACACAATCAAACTTTGACAACTAAAAGCGATTTTATAGGATAGGCACATACGGCCATTGGATTTCGGATGCTAGATAACACTAACGAATACACGTAATTAATTAGATCCAGATAATTTTATAGGTTAAATTTCAACGTTCTATTCGATGCCGATTAATCAATTCAGTTGAAATTTCTGGAAATGGAATTATAGATTGAAGATGTGAGAAATTACACTCTGTAGAACCTCCGAAGGTTCGTTATAGATGAGAGGAATGACCCTGGCTCCGGCAGATTCAACAAATTTGACATACGAGGCAGCAATATACGAGGCATTAGTAGCGTTATTAAGTCGACCGGAGGCACCGTCGCCTGGATGGCTGAGAATCCCGATTATCGGGCGGTAATTCAGCTTAGGATCCGGCGCAGGACACGATGAAGTCAAACCAGCAACAGAAGCAGAGCGCAAGAAGATTTTTGACTCAGAAGCAGCGTTAGCGGAGCTGACCTCTTTCATGAGAGACAGCAGAAAAGGGATCCATATGTAATTCCACATGTCGGAAGTAGTAGCAGGTGAAATGGACGGAGAACTGGAGGAGGATGAGGAGTGTTCAGTAACGATAGTGACAGAACACGGTGGTGGTAGTGGTGGTGGTTGTGGCGGTTTCATCAGCAGATGATGTGAGAGGAAGCAGCGGAGGAGGTAATCGACGGCGCTTGAGGTTTCAACATCGGAGAAACGAGAAATGTGATCGACGCCGCCGTTGGCTATATTACCGGATCGATAATCCGGAATTTAATCGGAAATAAGAATTTTGTCTATATTTACACGTTCTATTCATTATTGAAATATAATATTTGTATTTTATAAAAGTAAAAAACAGGATATTTTAATTATTAAAAAAATCTGTATCTTCTATATAATAGCCGTTCGTTCATGACCCGGGCACGCGTAAAGCCGTGAGCGACACGAAGTAACATCACGTGAACAAGAAAATGTTATCGCTAACTTTTAAATTGTTCTTTACTTACTATTAAGTAGTGTGAGACTCGTGTATTATACGGGTTTATTAACAAGACCACAGTGTGAGCAAAAAAAATCATTCACGCAAGTTTTGGTAACTACAAAGATCATTTTCATAAAAAAATAAGTAACGCAGTTTGTGACATTTGTTAAACCGTATGGATTATTTATGTAATTTGGTATTAATTAATCTATACTAACAAAATTAATTAATATGAATTCACAAATAGAACTACTATCTACATTAATATACATATACATTAATTAATATATTAATAGAAAAAAGAATTCATAAATAGAAAGTTATTATGTACATTAATTAATATTTAATTAATATGAGGTGGCATTTAATAGGTGGAATTTTAATAAAAAAAAGAAAAAAACTATAAAAATGACAAGTGAATATTAAATAATTCAAAAAGATTTAGAAAATGACAAGTGTCAAAATGAAGGAGAAGATGACATGTGGCAAAATCATTCTTATTTATTAGGGTAGATATGTTCTTATTAGTATTGGCAAATATTAAGTTTATATAAAAAAAATCTATTTTGACACTATTTTATTTCTTTTATCTTGAATTAGACATTTTGTTTCCAGTTTGTTACAATTCTGAACATTTAACCGGTCAAACTAATTGTCTGCTGACGTGACAGTTTTTTATGATGTGACATATTGTTGAAAATATTAAGGGTTTTTAACATTCAATCTCATTAGTTATTAGTTTTGGATTAGTTTTGTATTTATTTTTGTTACAGGGTTGGTTGTGTACATATTGTTATTCCTTGTTGTGGCACTTTTTGTTATTAATCTGGTTCAAAGGGTTGTTTATGTTATTATGGCTTTTTTCTGGGCTGCGCCTCGTTTTTATCAAACTTGTGCAGAATTAGACACACGGATTTTGGGATCCAACCCATAATCTTGACCCGATGATATAAAAGGAAGGGCAGTTGTATTTTTTTAGTATTAGATTCATTTTTTCTTGACAAAACTTCAAAAATGGTCTCTGTGGTTTCCGAAAATCTTAAGTTTAGTCTCTAATTTACAAAAACCTCACGAATCGTCCCTGTGGTTTCAAAACTTTTAACATTTGGTCCTTCCGGCTCACTCCGTTACCATTTAGCCATTAAATAAGGGGCATTTTTGTCATTTCACTACCAAGGACCAAGGTTTTCTATTACTTTTTAAAAATAAATAAATAAATAAATAAAATTTAATATGCAAGAGGTCTCACCCCTCTCTCTCTCTCTCCACCTACAAATCAAACCCATCTCTATTTTGTGACTGTCGGCTTCCCTTTTTGCTTCTACTCTCTTCTCCCCTTTCTTGATTAAGCTTTTTGACAGCAACAACAAGACGGGTTCCAGGATTAGTAGTCTCATCGATCCAACCCTTGAAACCGATTCAAAATCGTCTTCTCCCAGGCACTATAAGTTTCTCTCGGATATCAAGTGTTGTAATCGCTGGTGATGACAGAAGGAGTGATAATAACTCCGGTGAGGAGCTAAAGATGTCGGGGCCTGAATTCCTCGTTGAGGTAGCGAAGGGCCTGAGAAAGGATCTTGGATTGTACCTCTTTAATTTCGATATGATTAGAGATGGTGAAGGAGATGGGTATCTGGTGATTGATATGAATTACTTCCCTGATTACGAGAAATTGCCTTCTTATGAAACTGTCATGATTGATTTCTTCTTAAATGTAAAGAAATTACAGGAGTTGGAAAAGATGAAAAAGAAGGAGATCGATGACAGGTGGAAATTTGATAATCAAAAGTAAATCTGGTAATGAAGTTGATGAAGTAGATATGATAAAGAAGGTGTCTTATAGGGGGGCTGTTTTTAGTTGCAGAAACACACTGAAGAATGGGTTATGAATCTGATCGATTCCAGGAAGAAAGATTCAAAAGCAGTCGGGTTTTATGCCATTAAAATGGGTTATGAATCGACTATCGAGTGAAGAAATTCAACATGTGACAGTAGGAAATTGGAGGCGAGATTGGAATTATTCACTGTAGAGTATACACTTCTCATCATTTCTGCAAATCAATCGAAACTAGCACCAAAAAGCAACAAGAACATCATCATGCAGACATCTAGCTACAAGTGAATAAAGAAAGGAAGTTGATTTCTTTTGTGTTTGTTTTCATTCTTCAAGGGCTGTTGATTATTAGCGAATAATGGGGGATGTAATTATCAGGCTTAACATGATCTGGCACTTGATCATGTATTGGAGAGAGAGAGAGAGAGAGAGAGAGATGGGGTGGGACCCCTTGCATATTAAATTTTATTTATTTATTTATTTATTTAAAAAAAAGTAATAGAAAACCTTATAAATGGTCCTTGGGTAGTGAAATGACAAAAATGCCCCTTACTTAACGGCTAAATGGTAACGGAGTGAGCCGGAAGGACCAAATGTTAAAAGTTTTGAAACCAAAGGGACGATCCGTGAGGTTTTTGTAAATTAGGGACTAAACTTCAGATTTTCGGAAACCACAAGGACCATTTTTGAAGTTTTGTCTTTTTTCTTTTGCACACACAACCTTCTGGTTATTTGTCCTTAAATTATATAAGAATAGTTGACGTTAGGAAAAACTTGTTTCCATACTTTTCAACATGGTATCAGAGCTATGGCGGTTCAAAGTTTTATTCATTAACTAATCTGTTATTGCGTTCGTCATTGACGTCAAGGTTAGGGAATCTGATCCCTTTGTTTTTCCGCATTTTATTTTCCGGTTGTTTTGCCCTTTAGATATGAAGTTATTGATTCAGATCTTAGGTTTTCCTTTGGTGCCTTGTAGATCTATCTTGATTTGATAGATCTAGGATTTCTTGGTTAAACCTTATATACTTCTAGTTACTACGAGGTTGTTTGTCTGTGTTTCAGGATCAATCTACTATGGTCCTATTCTCTGTTATTCCTAGGAAGCTCTGTTGTTGCTATTAGCTTCAATCGGGCAATCTCTAAAAGTGTTTAGCTTAACTCTATTGATAATTGATTTGATCACTGAAGTAACTAAAGATGGAACATAATTAAGGGATACGGTCTCTCCAAACGTGTTTATAAGGAACTTTGCGATACATTTCTTGTTCCCTTTTATATCTCACGTCGTGACCCCCCCCCCCTAAAAAAACAAAAGCTATAAATTCAAGGAATTAAGTACCTCAGGGATCTGGATGTTACACCAACTCAGACATGGAAAACTCATTTGAGCTGACCTCAAGACGTGAACATGTTGTTGTCACGTCGTGAGCCCTAAAAAGGCCCAGGAAAAAATAAGATCTTTCATTCTCACGTTGTGAGACCTTATGTCTCACGTCGTGACTACAGTCTGAAGCCAAAATCCAAAGATATAAGTCCTTAGTCCCTAAATTCTTTCACTCTAACTTTCCTAAAAGCCAAAGGGGACTCCAAAGGTCCATAAAAATGATTACTTGATGGACATGCATGCCTCATGCATGTCCTCCATCTATTATAGGTCAAAATGAAGAGGTTAAAGCAAAATCCTCATGCATGGGTCCAATAATCAACCAACTTCTAGATCTGAACAATAATCATACTCCAAGGACCCTTAGAATGCATAACGTTGCCAATTTTATGTATTCCTTCCAATCAAACTTGCTTAGACATGAAATAAATGGGACAACAACTTAGATCTAACCACCTTAAGCAATAAAGTTTGAGTCTTTGCACTTAAAAAGGTCCAAAAAACAAAATGAGGTGATGATGATGATGTTTCCTTGCAAGCTCCACCAATACAACTCCTTCTTCTCTTATTCTTCAAGCCAAGAAATGCTCCTAAAGGTGAAGAATCAACCAAGGAATTAGGGTTAGGGTTTTTCTGAGGTAAAAGGGTGTTGGGGGTTGGTAATGAACCCTAAAAATGACTTTAATGGGCTTAAATATGAAGAAACTCCTAAAAGATCATGGGATTGGGCTGTAACGGTTCTCACGTCGTGAGACCTTATGTCTCATGTCGTGAGATTAGTCCCGAAACACATTTATCATATTTACCCTTGTCATGCCGTGACCACCTAATGGTCACATTGTGACACTCGATTTTCTCCAAAAATCGACCTCTTGACTCCTTGAAACCCTAAATTGACCCATCATGGAAAACGGGGTTTACAATACAAGTTGGAAATATCTTTTCGAAACCCCAAATGATCGAGCCACTCTTCAGGCATATATATCAACATACTAATATTTCTTTACCCATAATCGTAATGTTTCGTCCATTTTTAGCAATGATTGTAATATACAACGTGAAATTTGTTAACAGTTTACAGGTTCAGTGAAGTTATATATTGCTACTTTTGCTAAAAACATATAAATAATTACACTATTATTATCGTTGGAGGCAATTTGAATGCCAACTGTTTTTTTATTTGCCTTTCATAAATGATATGTAGTGTCCACAAGCATAAAGTGCATGACAAAAAGACTTGAAAACATAAAGGATGAAGGTGTGGAGAATTGGATATCGACAACATGTCCACTTCCCCCACACCCTAAAGGAACCCATGTAGTTTGCAACAAAATCTCAAATGAATAAGAGAATATACATTATATCTCAACGTTTTGTTAAATATTAACTAAACCTGCATATTTTCATATTATTGTAGTAACCTCATCCATTAGCAAACCCAGATAGTCCTTTGGTTTCTCTGAGAAAAAGCGATGAAAAGAAGGTAAGTATTATGTATATTAGCTATCTTTTTAGTTTCTTTTGTTCGAGTATCTAACTAAAATACATATTCAAAGGTACGTATATAGCGACGTGAGAAGAAACACATAGGGACCGAAGATAGGCCGATGTAACGTCCGCAGATTCGGGCTAGTCAATTTAGAGACAATAAGTGTTAAAAATGAATTTTTGATAGAATATTATTTAGAGTAAATAATTTTAACCAAAGTTATAGTATATGTCACAAGGACTCCGTACATATAAAGAACGTTGAAATCCGACTTATAACAAAGAAACTATGGCCCGTCGAAGTTTTGCGACAAAACCGGCACAATGCCGCATATCGTAAAAAGTGAGTTTGCGATAGAATACTTTTTAGCCATATCGATCTAAATGAAAGTCATAGTATACGTTAAACCGAGATCGTGCATATAGAGAACGTCCAAATTTGACTTCGTTTGAGGAAGTTATGATTTTTCTAAGATTTGGCATAGCAGTATGCAGTCCGGAAATCGAATTTTAGATCGATCGATTTTTAGCCGACACAACCTGAATGAGAATTGAAGATCTCGTTAATAAGAGATCAACGATATAAATACAGACAAAAATGAACGTCGGATGACAAAGTTATGAATTTTTAATGGACTTTAACTATCTAAGCCTGTTAAAATATGACTTTAAAAATAAAGTCAAAATTGGCCGACATAGTCTAAAAGAAAATTGTAGATCACGTCGCTACCTATGCGTGGATATAAAGAACGTCAAAAAACGGAGCTCGTATGTAACACCCATAAAATTCATGCCAAATTTAAACCTTTAAAAATATTTCAAAACCAATAAATCATTACAAACTTGTTTTCAAAATGTATCATATCAGAGTTTCCCACAAACATAAACAAAACAGAAGGAGTTGTACGATCACGCATTTGCCTTGTCGCGATCCCCTGATGTACTTGAAACAATAAACTGAAACTGTAAGCCCGAAAGCCTAGTGAATTACCCCCAAAATACCAACTCATATAACCATAATCATATCATATCAACAAATACATAACAACATGCATAATGTGTTGGACAGTGTCTAAGTCCATAACTATAATTGGTATGTACTTGACCCGATTTAGCATGGTCCATTTGGGTTGCACTTCACCGGAACAATTTATATGGATAGTGTTTTGAGAATAGTATGTTTATGATTTATATTAATATATTATAAGTTCTAATATATTAATATGGAATCATATTATTTAATTAGTATTGATCAAGAATTAATTTAGAATTAATTTAGTGATTAAAATGAACTAATTAAATATGGACTCTTATATATAGTATGGGCCAAGTTCATTTAGGTTGGGCTAAGCTTGCATGGATAGTCCATGGAGTTTTTAACCCATGGATCCTATGGAAATGAAAGGTCATGGGTATTAGGGTTTACATGGATGAAACCCTAATCCTCCATACTATATAAAGAGGTCTTTGGCACATGAAATTGCACTAGTGTGTGAGGATACAAGAGTGGGCCAATTTCTAGTGTGTATTTTATTCTCTCAAGCTTTCCAATGTGTTTTTGGTGATTTGTAATTCCACTTGAGGCTTCCACACTATTGGGGCTAAGCTCTTAAAGTTCAAGACTTCAAGCTACATCAAAAGGTATGCTATCTAACTAGGCTTTTGTAGTATAGTTGCTTCATATTATGCTAGTTAGGATGAAACCTTGGAATATCAAATATTTGCATGTATAATAGAGAAAACATAGATCCAAGGTTTATAGGGTTGCATGTACACTATATGAGTGTTAGAATGCTCAAAACCCATCAGTGGTATCAGAGCCTAGGCTTGTTTTCTTTTATACTTGATGCAAATTGCTGAAAATCGAAGTTTGTATGCTGTCTGAACAGCTGACTCATCGAGTCCATTAAGGGACTTGACGAGTCCATGCCTAAATTCATCCAACTCGTCGATTTGGTTCATGCACTCGACGAGTTGGACCCCCCTGACAGCATATCTTCGAATTTTAAGGTTGGAATTGGTCTAGAATCATTACCTTAAACTGTTTTGGACTTATAAAACCTGTTTTTGATGTGGTAATGATTATGGTAAACCAATTTCAAGGTGGTTATCAAAATTTAAAGTTTTATGTATGTTTATGTAGTTCTTGAAATTGTTGATATGGTTGTTCATACACTTATGAGTTTTGGTAGATCATATGAATTATTTGCAAATTAGTTGTTAGTTAATTCTTGATCTAAATGTATTTTAATGGAGTCCATAATTTGGACTCAAGTTATGGATTACCAAAAGTCATTTCTTTTAAAGACTCATTAAAATGCATAGGTTACACAATTGAAGAGTCTTTTTGTTTTATGAACTCCATAACTTGTCCTCAAGTTATGGATGTTCAAGAGTCTCTTCATTAAAGTTTTTAAAACCTTAATTAAACTCATAAGTTATGAAAATCCAAAAGTTTTTGAATAGTTCAAAACTTGCCCTCAAGTTTTGGAATTTGTAAAGTCTCACACACACTTTAATTCCAAACCCTAGAGTTTTAAAAGTTAAAATTCAACCCTTATACTTTATAGTATTATCAATTAATATATATATATATATATATATATATATATATATATATATATGTATAAGATCAAGTCAGTCTTACCGTTAGTTGGCCTCATTCACGAAGCCGGTCTATAAAGGGGTATAAGGTTACTACCTATAAAATGGCAGTTTAATGGGTGTCCACTCTCACCCACCGCTTCCTTGACTGGTGGAGGGTCGTTAGCCGAACGGGCAGGACAAGGACTATAATTCTCATTATAAGTATAATGATAAATATAAAGTTGTTGGGTCTATAAATATGGTTTATACTTTGCTTTTCTAAGCATTTATTGTATTTATTATTTGGGCCGAAAATAGTATTAGATTATTTGTAGCTTGGACTGAAAACCATTCGGTCTAGCATTGGGTTTGGGCCTTGAGTTTGTAACCCATATATATATATATATATATATATATATATATATATATATATATATATATATATATATATATATATATATATATATATATATATATATATATAGAAGTAAGGGGTGAGGAGGGGGTGTGGCCTAGAGGAGAGTTATTGGAGAGGAGCATATTGTAGACAGAGAAACAACAGAGAAGAAGAGTGTGTGTGAGAGAATCTAATGTGTATGGAGTATCACTCATATCTTTGAATACATCATAGATTCAAGTTATTATTCTTCTTCTTCTTCTCTATTTTGATCTGGCATCATCCAGTTGATTGGGATTCCGCACCATCAAACGGATCTGATTGATACACAAGCATTTTGGGGACTTACAATTGGTATCAGAGCTTGGATTGTATCAATCAATTTTGTCAGATCTGGAGCTTATTTGATCTTATTTTGAAAAGATTTTTGCGTTTTTGGATAGATCTCTGAAAAATAAGGGGGGGGGGGGGGGTTTGTTCTTTGCATTTTTCATAAAAACGAGTTTTTGATCGAGTTTTAGAGCAAAAAAGGATGAAAAACGTCGTTTTTTCGCGAAGCTGTTGAAGGTGTGCGGCTGGTTGAAGGTGTACGGCTCGGAGTGTGCGGCTCAGCAGCCTCGGTGTACGGCTCGGAGTGTGCGGCTCGGTGAGCGGCTAGGTGTACGGTTCAGCAGCCTTGGTCTCGGTCTCGGTCAGCAGACGCCCTCGCACCTCGTCCTCGCAGCACAGCTCCGTATTAAAAAAAGGAAAGGAAAATTGGGGCTGCTGGGATTCGAACCCAGGTCCCTTGAGTCAACAAGCACGCGCCTTACCTGTTGGGCTAAGCTGAAACTTGTTACAAACCTTCGAAATCTAACTCAAATACAATACCCTCGGTTCCTAATTTCGCAAATTGACACTTTCAGCCCAAAATTCAAAATCTTTTATTTTTAAATTCCATTTTCTACCAAAAATTTTAGCTTTTAAATTTTGACTTTTATTTTTGACTTTTTACTTAAAATTTTGATTTTGACTTTTAAAATTTAACCTTTGACTTTAAACTTTGATTTTCTCGTTTGACTTTTAAATTTTCAAATTTAGATTTTCGGTTTGACTTTTGAGTTTGACTTTTAAGGTTGACTTTTAAGTTTTTAGTCAAAGGGCATATTTTTTTTAAAATGAGTTCCTCATCAATTCCGGTAAATGAAGTTTCATGTACTCCGTCTTGTGAAACTACTATTAAATTTCTCCGAGATCAAATCGATTTATTAAAAAGAGAAAATGAGGACCTCAAATACGAAGGCTATACTCTTAGGAAATGTCAGAAACCTCTGAAAGCTCAATTAGAGGCCAAGACTAAGGACTTTAGAAAATTAAAAGAAGATTATAGCAACAAGTGTGAAAATTACGATCACATTAAGAAAAAACTTGTTGCTGTAACTGAAGAACTTGACGCTTTGAAAATTAAGTGTGGAAAAACAGATGTTAGTTTCAAAAATTATACTGCGTCAAGTAAGACAGTCGAGTCCTTATTTGAAAACCAATTGAGTTTTAAAGATAATCAAACCAAGGGTTTAGGATATGAGAGTGTCCCTCCTCCATTTAACCATTCGTATTATGTTAATCCCTTGACTCAGGAAGAGATTGACCGAGAACCATTTATGGTATACGGTAAACCAGCTGCTGAACAGGCAACTAAGGGTGTTGAGATAAAAGATACTAATGATTCTACTTCCTGCGCAGGTAAAGCAGTAGAGGATGAGAACAAGGAGAAAACTATTGAACAATCCAATGACTCCTTGAACTTTGAATATGTTGCTTCTAACTCAGTTACTCCTAACAAACCTGCTGTTGAGAAATACAGGCCACCAAAACAAGCGAAATCGACGGCTTGTTGCAAGTGTGCATGTGGGAACAACCTGAGACAAGGCATGGACACGCCACTAGGGGCAGGAAGAAACAACTCCTACGTGAAGAAGCAGACTTGCTTTCACTGTGGAACACCTGGACACATTGCCAGAAATTGTCCAAATCGCGCGTATGTTCCCTACTATGCGCAAGGGTGGCAGAACGCACCAAGAGAGAGATTTTCCAAAAGAAACCCCTCAAGGTCACGATCAGACATTGGGGACTGGAATGCCAAGAAGGCCAAGAGTTCAACTCCCAAGGCCAAGAATCCAAATCCCAAAGTTAAGAAGGGAATGCCGGCCAAGAAGCTAAATCCAAGAGATGCTCCCGCGAAGCCAAAATCAAAGTCATCTCAACGGACAACATCAAGTTCAAAAGCAAGTGCCGAGGCACCCATCAAATCGAAAAAGAAATGGGTTAAACCCGACTACAGATGGGTTCCGAAGGTTCAATCTCCCAAATCATCTAATGATTCTAATATTTCTACATCTTCTGTTTGTAATAAACAGGACATGTCATGGGAGAGAGTTCCTTGCAAAGATGACAAAGGTCGACCCAGTTTCAAAATGGACTGGGTTCCAAAGACCAACTAATCACGCTCTGTGTCGGAGCAGCTATGGAGGCATATCATCATACTTCGGTTTGTTGGTAGTGGCTGTTCCAGGCACATGATAGGGGACATCTCTCAACTGTACAACATTCATAACCTTGTTTGGGAGTATGTGTCCTTTGCGGGAAAGGAAGAAAAGAAGGGATCACACATGGGGTTAGTGCATAACGATGTGAAGAATTTTTGGATCTGTTCTGAGATTACGCGTGCTGTTCTCAGACCTTCTGGATGCAAATTCAATCGGTGACTTACGGTTTGAGTTTTCTTCTCGATACTCCTGAGTTTTTCTTAAGTTGATTCATTTTAAAGACTAATTTTTGTTTTAGGATAGTTTAAATTTGTGCATTTACTTTCGTTTCTCTCCTATGCACAAATTTAGGGGGAGAAATAAAAACTAAACAAAAATTAGAAAATTTTAAAAAAAATCCAAAAACATTAGAAAATCAGAAAATCCAAAAATATGTTGGTTATGGAATGTGCTTGCAGGTGATGTGATGGGAAGTGATATGAAGTCTAGTGCTAAAGGGCAATATGCAATTCGTGTAATGCACTAAAGCCGAATTGTCTAGACTCTGTATTCAATGTGCTGGTAGGCACAAAGGATTCAAATGGACTAGACATTGATTGACCATGAAAGGACTAGACAATATAGACTTAGATAGTTTCATTTGGACTGACCATACGACGCTCGGGTAGATTGAGCAGTGAGATAAACATGGGAACCTGCGAGATACACTAAAAGTTAATTATCTAGAACCGTGGCTCAATATTTCCTTGATGTATGGACTTATGTTCTTAATTCCGGTATTGATAGGGCAACTGGGGGGTTCTGATAAAGTAGGTCTGTAGGAAATTATTTTCTTGCTTTCTATCTGTCAGTCATATGTTGCTTCCTTTGCGTGATTGGAACATATCTGACCTGGATTGTAACATATGCAACTCTAATTCTACGCACCTCCTTATCTATGAAATTTTTTCTATCTGTTAGCCATATGCTGTCCCCTCTGCGTGATCGGAAGATCCGACCTGGGACACAACATATGCAACATTCTACTTCTCAATCCCTCTATCTCTGTTAGTCATATGTTGTTCCCTCTGTGTGATTGGAAGACATCTGACCTGGGATACAACATATGCACTTCTATATCTGACTTCTTTCTTAATGATTGAATACTCACCTAAAGTACGGAGTTCTTTGGAAGTTTTTGATTACCGGGGTATATCAGGAAGTGGGAAACACGTTCTAGTACATCTAAAATTGAACCATTTAATAGGTTGTCTGTAGATCTTGCTGCTTAATTTAAGTGGACAACAATATCCTTGGTCGTCGTCAGCTAAATGTCCATTTAGGAATATATACCACAATGACTTGTCACTTATAATCTGTCCAAATTGTCAACATAATTTGTGTTTAAGTGGACCACAATACCGGTGATTAACCAGATCTAGACATGCAGGCGTGTGCTGATAAACGATATTGGATTGCTTGACAACTTTGATCCCAAATATTTTTGTTTTTGTTAAATTTGTTCATAGTTTTCCTCTATGCACAAATTTAGGGGGAGAATCAGAAAAATTCAAAAAAATCAAACAAAAATCAGAAAATTAAAAATCCAAAAATAGTGTTATTTCTGTTTTATTTTTTTCAGAAAATATGAAAAACCCAAAAATATTGTGTGCTAAATTTTCTTTTAGTTTTGTTTTGTCTTGAAAAGTGAATTCAGGTGAAGATGAAACTCATGAAGTTTGTGTCGAAGATTTCTGAGCCAAGGCTTCATCCGTGATCATCGAAGAATTCTCATTCGAAGGAGCAAGAAATGAAGATTATTCTTTCAACATTCAATCTTTCAAACCTAGAAGCAAGGTCAAGCAATTGTAGATTATGTGACGGATTGCATTGAAGCCTCCTCAATCAGTCTGCTGCTATCTTGTACCTGCTGAAGTGATCCAGAAGATTGTTTCTCTCTGATATTCTGAAGATTCTCAAGCTGAAAGTGCTATCTTTCAAGAATCTTTTCAAGAAGCCTCCTCACCCGACGAGCGTTCAACGTCAAATTTTGAAGAAAAGCCCGACTGCTCGAGATGAAGTCATTTATTGAAGATTCATATGTGCATCTTGAACTTGTGAAGAAATTTGAAGATTAACGTTGAAGCCAATCTCCAACTGAAGATTAACAAGAAAAGCCAGCTAGTTTTTAGGGGGAGCTTGTTGGGTCAATTAGAAAAGAAAGCTATAAACCAAGGGGGAGATTGTTGGGTCTATAAATATGGTTTATACTTTGCTTTTCTAAGCATTTATTGTATTTATTATTTGGGCCAAAAATAATATTGGATTACTTGTAGCTTGGACCAAAAACCCATGTGTTTTCGGTCTATCATTGGGTTTGGGCCTTGAGTTTGTAACCCATATATATATATATATATATATATATATATATATATATATATATATATATATATATATATATATATATATATATATATATATATAGAAGTAAGGGGTGAGGATGGGGTGTGGCCTAGAGGAGAGTTATTGGAGAGGAGCATATTGTAGAGAGAGAAACAAAAGAGAAGAAAAGTGTGTGTGAGAGAATCTAATGTGTATGGAGTATCACTCATATCTTTGAATACATCATAGATTCAAGTTATTCTTCTTCTCCTTCTTCTCTATTTTGATCTGGCATCATCCAATTGGTTGGGATTCCGCACCATCAAACGGATCTGATTGATACACAAGCATTTTGGGGACTTACAAAAGTAACTAAACCTTTTATAAATTCCTAATCTTAGGTACTTTAGGAAAATGTGAATTTGGTGCTAACCCATGAAATTACACTTTGCACTTTGCTTAAGTCGTTAGTGGAGCGTGTGTGGTTAACCGGCACACTAACCTGAATTTAACAAGGTAGGCAAAGGGTAACTTAATGTTTATCATAAGATCGGTGGAACGTGTGTGGTTAACCGACACATCGATTAAGTGATAAATATTAAGGGTAGCAATTATATTTGCATGGTTATTCACACCTTGTTTTGTGATCCTGGGCATCACAGTCACAAAACTTGAGAGGGCACAATCGAGATTGAAACATGCCATTGAAAAGTTCAATGAATCTCAAAAGATCTAGGAGTTTCAAATCCAATTGAAACCTAATAAATTATTTCGTTTTTCATGGTGGAAATTGGTGAATCGTCATTCACCTACCTTCAAATATTTTGTAGCTTGGATTACGGCATCCCTCTTCCAAGTTATGAAATATTGTGTTGGGTCCTAGCCTTAATATTTCATATTGAGTGTTATATTAAGGACTTAAATCAACTAACTTGAATATCTCCCATTGTAGATGTCTGGTTCAAATAACTATGATCTTCCCAAATCTCTTGGAACAAGCTTTCCTAATAAAGATGATGTCTCGTGGTTGGCTCATGGAAATCATACTTCACTTCCTCCACCTCCTCCAATTATTCTCCCTAACCCACAAGTTCTTGAATAATTCAAGGTCACTCAAGCCCTATTGGCAAGCAAGGTCTATGTGTGGTCACATCTTGGAGATGAAGTCACATATTGACAAGCTGGGAGAGTTGGGTGTCAAAGTCTTGAGAAAGTTAGTTGTTCAATCACTTTCTAAGTCACATAGTGAGTTTCCTTTGGGACTACTATTTGCTTGGTGCTACTGAATCAGCAATGATTTGGCGCACTAGTAAAGCAAATTTGATTAGAAGATCAACTTCCCAAACTACCATGGACTTTGACAATGGTAACATTGGAAATCCAGGAAGCTTTCTCTTCCCAATGGAAAGGGATCGGCCATAGTCAACTAGGTTGACCAAATGGTAAAGAGAAAGGCTAAGTCTGAGATTGTCCCGTGTACCATTCCCAGAGAGTCCAAATGTTTCTATTGCCAAAGGAAGGGGCATTGGTTGCGAAGCTGCCAAATTTACCTGAAAGATCATAAGGATGGTAAAGTCAAAAAGTTTGACTCTACTTCGGGTAAAGTCCACTATCTAACTCTGTTAAGTTCCTAATTGATGATCCTCGGTTACATTTTTGATGTTTGGTAGGATTAAGCAAAGAGAAGGAAGCTTAAAGGAAGAGTATGTTGAATCTGATCACGAAGATGGATTTCAATCGCATGGTTCGAAGATCGGATTCTTGAGCTACTACTTAGGAGTTA
The DNA here is from genome assembly GCF_052849685.1 of Lactuca virosa. Taxonomy (NCBI): domain Eukaryota; kingdom Viridiplantae; phylum Streptophyta; class Magnoliopsida; order Asterales; family Asteraceae; genus Lactuca; species Lactuca virosa. The sequence continues at coordinate 173,966,361 of NC_136432.1, forward strand.
TGATAGATTAGCATAGTTTTTAATTTAAAGTTGCATTGTAAGGAAAAAGTTTTTCCGCATTTATAAATAAATAAAATTTTGTTTTATTTTAATTATATCTCCTTGCAATGGCATTTATGAAAAATTGATGTTTGTATGTTTCTAGCAATAATGGAAATATGAATTTGATTCTTTCATTTGTGGTGGTGTCTAAATTTACCAAATAAGGAAAGATTGTCATCGTCCAAGTTTCAATTGAACAGAAATTTGGAATCGTGCAAGTCGTATGATGAATGAGAATTTTCATCTTTGGAAAATTAAGACTAAATTCCTTGTTCACATGTATATGTGAGTCAAGTAAAGGACAAAGGGATCAGGTACACTTGGTTGTGCGCTGTTCAGGTCCACCACAAAGATCGATAAGACTATTCGTCATGATTTACTAAAGTTTAGTAAATATGGTTATACTTACAAGTTTAAGTATAATTCTGAAGCATTGGAAAGGTTTCGATGTATGGCATAACGAATGAGAAGAATCAAATTAGGCAGAAAGATAAAAGTATCTCAAATCTGAAAAGATGGGAGAGTACTTTAGTATCATGTTTTATGATCATCTAAATGATTGTGAGACCATATCACAATTCATCCTCTAAGGACATCTTAGTGCATTCTTATGACTAAGAAGAGGAGTCATGAATTGTTGAAGTGGTTAAATCAAGAAGATGAGTCATACTTCGTTCCCAAACAATTCTCAGAGTCATGCTCCAAGATTGTAACTTGAGTGACACATCTTAAAGAAGGTTTATAACACTTGTCAAATGTAAGAGTAAAATGCTTTCTACTCGTGTACATTTGAAATTTGTAAGTTGTGATGTTTTGGATAAAACAAAGACCAACTAAGGCCAATTGTGTGATGTGTTTGTCTTGATAAGAATCTGCACTATCTCTTGAATATTTGTTTGTCAAGGAATGGTTCTTGGCAAGAGAGACTTATATGCCAAGAGGACAGTGGGAGTCTAAAAGGTCCTGAAAGAGGTTCAAGAACTGATCAAGAATAAAACCTGTAGTTTATCTCTAGCGCACAACTTGAGGTTTGTAACCTATCGTGTTGACACATTCTTATTTCTGTGCCCATTCCAGTTAAAGTTGACTATGCATCCGAGTTCTACAAGTTCTCAATCGCTTGCATAACTACTTGGAAGCAATGGCAGGCCCTTGTGCTGCCAGGTGGCAAGAAGTTAAGATTGTACAAGTTCAGTCCATATGAGTTTGTATTTGTCACTAACCTTGTCTTATGATTATGGTTTTGACAAATTCACATGGATAGGAACACATACACCATAAAATCTAAGTGTCATAAGGTTTCTCTCCGATTCATGAAAATGATGGTGAGGAAACGCTTTCACTAAGTAGATTTTAAGTAGATAGCAATTATGATATTTGCATTCTCAAAGTCGTTAGTGGAGCGTGTGTGGTTAACCGGCACACTAACATGGACTTGTGAGAAATGGCAAAGGTCTAAACAATTGAGACTATGATTACGACATCCCTTTTCATAGTTCTACAAATTGTTTAGACACACATGTGAGCTATCTAAGGAAAGGTGTATGATTTTGATAAAGTTTTATCAAAACATCTCGTATCGGAAATCTGAACTTTGGTAAGAAAGTCAATAAAGTATTGATTTATAGAAGTCTAGCTGATTTCTGAGTACATGTCAAAGCTAGTGGGAGCATAAGTGTTATGCTAATAATCATCATGTTAGTGGGTTTATGATAATTATAATAAGTGTTGCAAGTTAGCAATGTTAATTATAGAAAACAACAATTTCAATTGGGAAAAGTTGTTTTGCTATAATTAAGGGAGAAGGAATTATACTTCATTTCAAATCTAAAAGCTTAGATCGTGAGATTTTGATCAGATTTAATCAAGTATATATATGAATGTTATGTTGAAATGGTTCAACATAAGGAAATTCTATATATGGGAACATTATTTGCGTTTAAAAATTCAATTATGATTACGGCATCCCTTTTCATAATCTGAATTATGAGAACATGGCAAATAGAAATAGAAGTATTATAGCAAAATACTGGTCTAGTATCATGTCTGTATGTGAGACATCATGAATCGTGTCCCATATGCTTCGGATATAGGGTCGATTGCATGTGCTATAATATTCATCTGTTCTAAATTCTTCCAAATGCCTATGGCATTAAGATGGAAAAAGTACTAGAACTGGATATGACTAAAGTGATTAAGCAATTGTCGAGGACAATCTAAGGTTTACCAAAGATTGGTTGCTCAGGGACAGTTGGAAGTATGGTGTAAATTTTTGGAGAGGACCATATTGACATATTCTGAAAAGAGGCAACTCTTGTTCAGAAGTGATAGTCAAAATGGGAATGTGGAAATGTGCCCATAGGTGGAAGTTATTCATTAGATCTGTATAAGATTAGGAAACTTAATGCAAGAAGGATGTTCAAAGCATTGTACTTTGAATTTGAGACTTCATTTCCATGGAATGATCTCCATTGGAATACTCTGTAATGTCTGTTGACAAGTCTTTGTGACTTTGTGCATAGTCATTACGAAAGGATCAATGCATATAAGTTTAAAATCTAACAAATTTCGGTAAATGGCAGGAATTTGGAATTCTTGCATTTGCGGTAAGGATTTGGGATTGTGAAATGAGAATCACTAGAATTATGTTCAATCGATCTATTCCACAAAGTAAAGATCATAGACAAACTTAGTGTGCATACTTGGTGTATGGCATAACTAATGTTTGGAAAAACATAGTGTGCGTACTTGGTGTATGGCATGACTAGTGTTCAGAAAACATAGTGTACCTGCTTGGAGCATGGGACAACTATTGTTTTAATTCAAGTATAAAGTTGATAATTTGAAACAGTATGCAATGAATAATGTGTAATCAATATGGTGATAAACAAAAGGTGTTCTATTTATATTCATAAGTTCTGAGACCATATTTGATTCGAACCAGACGGCGGAAAACGTCTGGGGGCTTGTGCGTGACTTCATCTTGTAATATCATCACAATGTATATAATTGAAGCAAGACAACACCATCATCATACATATCAAAATACAACCAACATTGTTTACATCAAGTATAGTATCATAAATTACATGCCAAAATATTTAATGTATGATGATAACAAAATATAACAAATTCCACATTTCTTGCTGACCTTTCCGCTTAACGATTCCCTGAGAATACAAGTTATTTTGAAAATGTCAACATATATAATGTTGGTGAGTTCATAAGCATGTTTGAATGAAAAGTTTTGTATTGTTCGTAAAACGCCAGAAAATCCAATATTTTCTGTAAAATAGTTTGAAAGTAATGTGTCAAAATCAAGTATTAATGCATGTGTGTTTTCTGTTTTTGGAATGTATATAAAAATGTAATCCGGATAAAATCCTGTATTTTCTGTTTATAAAAGTGTTGTATGTTTTCGTATCAACAAGATTTTATAGGTGTTCCATAAAATTATGTTGGAGAGGATCTCTAGGTGAGCCGTTTTAACCATACTTGATTATGACGAATTCGCATGTCGTGCCATTTTTAGGCGCCGACTTGTTTACGGTAATGTTTGTTACCCTAGACTGGCCTAGTCTAACTGTAGCGAACAGCTCAGGTGTGGGGTGTCACCCCTTATAGATCTATACACAAACTCTCGCTCTCCCTCTAGGAGACTCAGGTTATAACTACAGGCTACGATTGTACACTCTAGAGGTGTCAACCGACATGTCTCACTAGATCCTTAATTGTGTTTACGCGAATCTGGTATCATGTTATGTATAATGTTTTTCCGAGTAAGTTTTATGTTTGAAAAGTCCAACGAGTATGTATGTGAATGTACGAGGCCCAATAAAACATGTAGGAGGACCACTAAGGCCCAATAAACATGTAATGTATAGTCTAGGCCCAACAAGCATGTAAATGGGCCACAAAGGCCCAATAAGCATGTATTGTACATTCCGGGCCCAATAAGCATGTAAATGGGCCCTTAAGGCCTAATAAACATGTAAGGCAAGTATTAAGTCCCATACGCATGTAAATGGACCACTAAGACCCAATAACATGGAAATTTACATCTTTAGCCCATTTGTATATAAATTAACCTTTTTGACCCAAGTATACATATAAGTTGATGTTTTTAACCCATTATTATAAACCTTTACACTTTCGGCCTAGTTATATATATATATATATATATATATATATATATATATATATATATATATATATATATATATATATATATATATATATATATATATATATATATTACATTTTTAGCCCAATTTAGATAAAAATGGCATTTTCGGCCCACTTTTTGTAAAAACGACATTTTAGGCCCAAATCCAAATAAAGTGACAATTTCAGTCCATAAAACCGTAAAATTTCATTTTTTGCTCAAATTTGTGTAAAATGACAATTTATTCCATAAAAACCATAAATTTACAATTTAAGCCCAAAGAAACCGTGAAGGCCCACATTAAAGCCCATTATACGAAAATTTACACTTTTGGCCCTTTTAAAACTATGATTATCATAAAGAACCACTTTTATGTATATATGACTCTTTTAGTCCATGTAAAACCGTAAGTTTCATAAAACTTCATTCTTTTTGTTTATTTGTCAAAAATGGTCCCTTTACAAGATTTTGTTTAGTTTTTCAACATTCTTAACATGTTTAATACTTTCATCTTTATGGTGAGTTGTATAAAGTGTTTTAGTTCACATATATTGTCGAGATCTATGAAGTTCTTCACATAATCACAACATATAACTTAGAAAACACGCATAAACATGCACAAATACATAGATCTAGCACATAAGCAACTTGTATCCTCCCCCAAAACATAGTAGATACGAAAACAAGGGGTATGAACTCACATTGGGGTTTGGATTCGGTTTTTGATGAAGAGATGAGAGGAGATGATGTTGTTTTCGGCCTTGAGTGCTTCTTTGGAAGGAGTTTCGAACTTATATGGTCCTAGGAAGCTAGAACACGAAATGAACCATGTAAAGGAGTGTTTTTAGCTTAAAATGGAAATCAATGACTTATGTAAGATGAAAACTTACCAAGTAGATGATACTTGTTGAAAAACTCTTGGAATCCCACCCAAGATCACGAAAATGGCAAAGGAAATGAGTGAGTTTCTCCTTGAGCTTAAGAGGATTTGTGAGAGTGTTTGAATAATTTTGAAGTGAAATGTGGAGAGAGAGGGGGGGGGGCTCTCGGCCGATAATAAGAGAAGAGAGAGAGTGAGATCTTGAGGTGATGTTGCATGGAAATCCACCATGCAAAGGTTATGTGGCACTTGCTAGATTAATCTCCTTTTCCCTTTTTTTGTTAAGTAGGCCGAGAATGGGCTTAAAGAAAAATGGAGATGAATTGGTTTTGGGCCCTTCCTTAGTTTAGTTCGAATTTATGGAGTCCAATAATATTTTTCGGCCCATTGGGCCCTTTTTATGGATCTACGGCCCAAAGGTGGTGAAGGAATTGAGTTTAAAGCCCATTAGGGCTAATGAATCATTTATGGCCCAACATGGCCCATTAGAGATAAAATGAACTATTATAGGCCCACATGACCCAAAATATTTTAGTTTCATGAATGTGGGTTTCATTAGAGCCCAAATAGGGTTCCTAGGCCCAAAGTAGTTAAATTGAGGGCTTATTGGTCCATCAGGCCCAATAAGAGAATCCTAGTCCATATTAACTTGAACCGGGATTTATAGGGTTTTCAATCCATACGAGATGCATTGTATTAGGTTTTGAACTTAAATCAAGAGTTTGGATTCAAATGGATGGTTTTGATTGAGCATAGAGTATGATTTTCACTTAGAGTGCATGCCTTACAATAAATAATGTTTACATGAGAATATAATTTCCTAGCTAAAAATGCTAGTTGTGACATCATCCCCTCGTTAGAGGGAATTTCGTCCCGAAATTCTTTCGAAAGGTAGGATTATGAATGAGAGAACAAGTGAGGGTACTTCTGCTTCATTTGGTCTTCGCGTTCCCATGTGAATTCCGGTCCACGCTTGGCGTTCCATCGAACTTTTACAATCGGAATGCGGCTTTGTTTCGTACGCTTCACTTCTCGGTCCATAACCTCAATTGGTTCTTCGATGAACGGGAGATTCTCGTTTATTTCGATTTCTTCTAGAGGAATGACAAGAGTTTCATCTGATAAGCACTTTTCCATATTCAAGACGTGGAACACGGGGTGTACGTTGTTGATCTCTGAAGGTAGCTGCAACTTATAGGCTACCGGGCCAATTCGAGCAAGAATCTCGAACGGTCCGATGTATCGCGGGTTTAGTTTTCCTCGTTTCCCAAAACGGATAATCCATTTCCAGGGAGAGACTTTCAATAGCACCCGATCTCCGATTTGGAATTCCAGAGGCTTTCGCCGTTTGTCAGCATAGCTCTTTTGTCGTTCTCGCGATGCTTGAAGTCGGGATTTGATTTGGATTATCTTTTCAGTCGTTTCTCAAATGATTTTTGGCCCTGTGAGAGTGTTGTCTGGTAATTGTCCTTTTGCTAGTTGGTTGTCACCTACCTCGTCCCAGCATAGAGGCGATCTGCATTTACGACCATAAAGAGCCTCAAAAGGAGCAACCTTGATGCTCGTGTGATAACTGTTGTTGTATGAGAATTCAACCAAGGGAATGTGGGTATCCCATGACTTTCCGAAATCAATCACGCAGGCTCGGAGCATGTCTTCGAGTGTTTGGATGGTTCGTTCGCTTTGGCCATCGGTCTGAGGGTGGTAAGCAGTGCTCATGTCTAGTTGTGTTCCCATTGCCTTCTGAAGTGACTGCCAAAATCATGAAGTAAACCTATTATCTCGATCCGAGATAATAGACACTGGCACTCCATGAAGTCTTACGATCTCTTTGATGTAGATTCGCGTCAACCTTTCCATCTTGTAAGATTCTTTTATTGGCAGGAAATGAGCGGATTTAGTAAACCTATCGATGATTACCCAGATAACATCCAAACCGTATGTCGTCATAGGTAATTTGGTCCTGAAATTCATAGTAATCCATTCCCATTTCCACTCGGGTATTACTGGTTGTTGTAATAGTCCCGAGGGCTTTTGATATTCCACTTTAACCTTGGCGCAAGTGAGACACTTGCCCACGTAAGTGGCGATCTATGCCTTCATATTTGGCCACCAATAATGCTGCTTTATGTCTAGGTACATTTTATCCGAACCCGGATGGATGGAATATCACGTCATGTGGGCTTCGTTCATGATCACCTCTCTGAATTAGACCCAAACTCTATTCATGAAGTAGTAAATTCCGTCCTCCTTGGTTTCAAAGTTCTTGTCCATCCCACACAGTGTTTCATGTGCGACGTTCTCCGGCTTCAATACATTTGTTTGGGCTTCATTGATCTGCGAAGTTAAGTGGGATTGGATGGTTATTGATAAGGTTTTTACCCGGCGACCTAAGTATTATTTTCTGCTCAGGGCATCGGCTACCACGTTAGCCTTGCCTATGTGGTACTTGATCTCGCACTCGTAATCATTTAGCAGCTCAACCCATCTTCGCTACCTCATGTTTAACTCATTTTGGTGTAGAATGTGCTGGAGGATTTTGTGATCGGTGAAGATGGTGCACTTTGTACCATAGAGGTAGTGCCTCCAAATCTTTAGGGCGAAGACCACAGCTCCCAGCTCGAGATCATGAGTGGTGTAATTTACTTCATGCGTCTTTAGTTGTCTGGATGCGTAAGTTATCACCTTTCTACGCTGTATGAGGACACATCCTAACCCTTGATTCGAAGCATCGCAGTAGACTACGAAATCTTCGGTTCCTTCTGGTAAGGATAGCACTCGTGCACTACAGAGGGTTGGTTTCAAGGTTTGGAAGGCGACTTCTTGCTTTTTCGTCCAGTTGAAAGGCACACCCTTTTGTGTCAAGGCGGTAAGGGGTTTGACCATCTTAGAAAAATTCTGGATAAACCTTTGGTAGTAGCGTGCAAGACCCAAGAATTGATGGATTTTTGTTGGTGTTTTCGGAATCGCCCAACCTTCAATGACATTGATCTTGGAAGGATCTACATGAATCCCCTCCTCGTTGACTACATGACCCAAAAAGTTTACACTGCGGATCCAGAATTCGCATTTGGAAAGCTTCGCATAGAGTCTTTAATCTCTTAGGGTTTCTAAGACTTGACGAAGATGTTGACCATGCTCTTCTTTGCTCCGAGAGTAGATAAGAATATCGTCGATGAAGACGTTTACGAATTTATCATGGAATGGGCGACATACTCGATTCATGAGGTTCATAAATGCAGCGGGGGCATTTGTTAGTCCGAAGGGTATCACAACAAATTCGTAATGACCGTATCGAGTTCGAAAGGTAGTTTTTGGAATGTCCTCCTCCCGAACTCGAAGTTGATGATAACCGAATCTCAGATCTATTTTGGAGAAATAACTAGCTCCTTGAAGCTGGTCAAATAGATCGTCAATCTGAGGGAGTGGGTATCAGTTTTTGACAGTGAGCTTGTTTAATTCACTGTAATCGATGCTCATTCTGAAGGATACGCCCTTTTTCTTGACAAACAAGACAGGAGCTCCCCAAGGTGAGAAGCTTGGTCGGATGAATCTCTTGCTTAGCAGCTTGCTTAGTTGGCTGGATAACTCTTGCATTTCGGCGGGAGCTAACCTGTAGGGTGATTTGGCAATTGATGTGGCTCCTGGTATTAGGTCGATTCGAAATTCGACCTGTCTTTCTGGGGGTATTCCCGGAAGATCTTCTGGAAATACATCCGGGAAGTCGCATGCCACTGGAATGTCTCGAATGTTTACTTCTTCCTTGGTCTTATTCACCACATGAGCGAGGAATGCGTAGTTCTTCTTGTGTAGGCACTTTTGTGCCTTGATGCACGAGATAAGGCGAAGATTGGCGCCAGGTTTATCACCATAGATTATTAGGGTTTCGTGATTGAGAAGATGAAGGCGAACGACCTTCTAGCGACACATAATATCAGCATGGTGGGGGCTTAACCAATCCATGCCAATTATCACATCAAAACTCCTAATGTTTACTGGCATCAAATCTATTTGAAAAGAGTGATTGTTTAGTGTTAATGTGCACCCTACATAGACATACTTGGGTGTTTCAGTTTTCCCATTAGCCATTTCCACCGTGAAGGCTTCATTGAGCTTCTGGGGTTGTTGATTTAGTAAGTGTCTGAATTTATTACTAACGAAACTTCGCTCCGCCCCACTATCGAATAAGATGCATGCATATGTGTTGTTAAGTAGGAACGTAAAAGTAACAACTGTTGGGTCCTGAACATCTTCCCATTGACCCATTTCCAACACTCTGCCTGATGTTCTTGCCCCCTGGTTGTTTGCTTTGGGTCAGTCGCGCTTGAAGTGACCGGTTCCATAATTGTTGTTGTTGTTGTTGTTTTTGCGATTGTTGTTGTTGTTCGACTGTTAGTTCTGTTGAGGTTGAGTTCTACAATATCTTGCAGTGTGACCCTTTCGGTTGCAGCTTGTGCAATGCATCTCTCTGCATTCTCTGTGATGGAGGAAATTGCATTTGCTGCACTTGGGTAGGGTCCCTGAGTATTTCTTGGGAGTATTTGGTGTGGATGAGGCTGGAGCATGTGGTGTTGTGGTGGCTTGAGTAGCAGCATGGACAACCACCTTTTGTTGTTTCTTTGATGATTCTGAGTTTTGTCTTCCCTTCGCTTGTTATTTTTCCCCTTCTTGTTATCACCTTCTTTCTTAACTTCTGTTTCCCCTGCTTTGGCACCCTTTTTGTTGCCATGGTAATATAGTTTCTTGGCTAGCCTCTTTGCACTGTCATACGTGGTCGGGTTTGCTGCTATCACATTCCCCTGGATTGGCGCGGTCAATCCCCAGATAAATCTTTCAATCTTCTTCCCCTCAGATGTGATCATTCCTGGATACAAGAGAGACAACTCACTAAACCTTGATATGTAAGCATCGATATCAGAATTTTGACCTGTAAGGTTCCACAGCTCTTGTTCCATTTTCTGGATTTCTCCCCTTGGACAGTACTCAGCCAACAACATTTCCTTAAGCTCCTCCCATGGCATAGCGTTACCGGGAGTGTCATGGCCTCTACGTGACCATTCCACCAAGTGAGAGCTTGATCAACGAATGTGCAGACCGCAAACTTGACCTTGCACCCCTCCGGACATCCGCATATTTCAAACATTGATTCCACCTTCTCTATCCATCTTTTCAGGGTTATTATTCCTCCCGTCCCATTGAAGGTTCGAGGCTTGGCGTTTGTGAAGTCCTTGTAGGTGCAGGTTCTTGTGGTTCCGTGGTTTGTTCCCTGATTTGTGCTTCCGGTTCCCTATCCGTCACCTCCACCGTTGTTTCCATTGCGAATTTGTGCCAGTGCTGCAGTGACCGCAGCTGACACTGCCGCTTGGAATGCGGCTGATTTTATTTCTGGTGGCGTCGGTGTCGTGTTGTTTCTGCAGTTTGGTCTTTGAGGCATCTTTCTGTCATGGAACGGAAAGATGTTGAGTATCCAATGTATCTAGTTTCACGGTTTCTTGGTTATAGCACACTGTTAGAGATTTGGTTGTGTATAAGTGAGTGAATGCATACAATCAACATGTAGTAAAAGTAATAGAACACATAACAGATAACAACATCACGATAAAATATATATCATTTCCATTAGTAATAATCATTTTAATACATGGAAATTTTGCCTAAAAGGCATACAGTACATAGGGAGACATATGATCCGACAACATGACGACCCTATGAGTAGTGTAATCACTTAAACATATGGTCGATAGTACATAGAGCAGTACATAAAAGGAAATCATAACGATAGTACATGAACGGGTACTAGTTGCGACGGGGTGGGTTTGGCAACGAAATCACATGCCGAAATGTCGTGGTACAAGATCAGCCATCTCGGTCATCTCCCTGACTACCTTGTCCCTCTCGTGCTCTGCCTGTATAGCTCGGGCCTCTGTTGCTAATAGTTGTTGCCGAAGGGTGGCAACCTCCTCATCTAGGGAGCGAGTCCTATCTACGTGATCATGTGGTGCTGTGGAGTGATCATGTACTATCTCTGAAGTGGGAGGCCCATTGGAGACTTCATTAGCGTCTCCACCCTCCTCCATGATCTCATCGGATTCTCCAAACTCATAGCCCATCTCCACGTACTCCTCGGGCCCAACACCGGGGGCTGCCTCCTGACCCATTACGGGGTCTTCCTCAATCATTCTGTGGGCCACTAGGGCCTGATAGAAAAGAACGTCCTGATGTGCTTCGTCCATGACGACTGCGCGAGAAACTGGGAGTGAGAAGTGGGTAAGAGGGGGTATGTGCAATAAGTGTTCCAAAAATACTCCTATAGTATTATTATTTTTTAATTATTTAAGTTTGAGTTCCTTAGAAGTTTTGGATACGAGGTAAGCTTCTAGATCCATTTCCCACCATGATTACCCCCAAACACATGTTGGTCATATTTTTGAATAAATATAGTTGATCGTGCTATATTTATCCCCAATATGACTACGTAACTGTTCGGGTTTAATCACAGTGTTCAATTTCCTCAAGAGACTTTTAGTGTTATTGTTTTAATGTATACCTAGGTATCATTTTATGTCACACCCCAAACCAAGGATGGCGGAAACGTCCGGGGGTGGAGGACTTCATGTGTAGTATCATAACAACGAGTATAATAGTGCTCAAAGTAAATACAACCATCATAAATATAATTGAAAAGGTTACACCATAGTATATGTTTACATGTTTCAAATCAATTATATTATGATGACAAAATAAACTGTTTGACGATTTAACGTCCCATCCTCAAAGTGCTGATGTTTTCCTGTTTCACTGATTTCCTGAGAATACAAGTAGTTTTGAAAAGAGTGTCAACAATTAAGTTGGTGAGTTCATAAGAGTTTTGTTTGAGGAAGAAGCCGTTTTCCTTGTAAAAGCGATAGAGTATGATTTCCAGAAAATCCAATATTTTCTTAGTTAAGTGTGGAATGAATGCTCCTATGTTATGCGATAATGAACCCTAGAAGGACCCATAGATTCCTTCTATAATCGCCCAGCGTATATAAGTTATATAAAAGTTAAGTTAAATAAACCGTTGAATATAATGGGTCTGCCCTAGGTCCACAACCAAACAAGAAACAGGAGATAAGGCGGGCCCATCAATTCTAAGTCGATTGTGACTAGATTCTATTATAACTCTAGCATATACACTTAGCAATTATAGCTGAAGTCTAACAATTCTAGATGAGATGTAGTTTTAATAGAAATATGTTTCCAAAGAAAATCCAATATTTTCCTTATAAAAGTTATGTAGTCCTAAATCCCAGGACCGAGAATAAACAAGTATTTTTCCATACTTAAAGTAATTCATGTAAGTTTAAATCGACATAAACTCGTTTAATTTAGAAGTGAACCCCTTTTCAAAGTAGAATTTTCCATGTAAACTTGAAAGATTGTTAACTACCTATGTGAGTCGCTATAACCATACTATGACGAGAAATAACCTGCACAACGTTTTTCAGACGCTAAGATACTATGACTCTTGTCACCCGCAGACCTGCCGGTCCGGCTGTAGCTAGCAGCGAGGTGTGGGGAGTCAATCCCAATATAGATCTGTACACAATTATCACGCTATCCCTACAAGAGACTCTGGTTATAACTTACAGGAATTGGGATCCCGTACTCGAACGTACGGGGAGAGAATTGCCTCACAACCTAAGTTAACTAGTTTACACATAGTTTGATATTAAAACCTCTTCCGTGGAGGAAGTAAAATCACCTTTTATGAATAAATTAGTGATATGAAATCCTTAAACTATTACTATTATAGTTTATCATGTAGTATATGAAAAAACCCATTTGTTTTAAGAGTAAAACCTTTTCCATGTAGTAAAAATCCATAAACTATGCTTATTGTAGTTTATTATATGTGTTCGAAATTAATGAGTAAACATTATCATGAATGACTAAATTTCAGTTTATGATGATAAACTAACAAGAAAATACATTCAATACTTAGAACTTATGGTTATACACTTTGCTCAACATACTACAAAGTGTTATGAAAGTTGTAAGCTGTTAACTAGTTTTTAACCTTTCAACACTGTTTTAGAAAAATCATAGAAAAATCATACGAAGTCGAAAACTGAATCCGTAAATTCTGAGAGTTCACAAAATGTGTCTAGTTTACTCATAATTTTTATTATGATTTTTAGAAGTCTTTAACTTGTGTTAAAATGTTCATATTCACAGACTGGTCCGAATTCATTTCTGAAATGATAGGCAGTTTTGTAAAAATCACCATAAATTGTAGAAAAATCGTATGGAGATGTGCAAGTAGTCATTTTATATGAAGCTGAACTATTTTCATATTAAACAGTTTTGAAAGATATTAAGTTTAAGATAGTCAAAACAGTCCATGAATAAGACTCAACTTTTCTGATGAAAGCTGTTGTTTGAGTTTAGTTAAGTTTTTGGTGTTTTAACTTGTATTCCCCCCCTTAAAACTTGAAGAAAACATGAAAATGTAGGGGTATGAACTCACCTTGAGTGATTTCAGTAGATGGATGATGGAGAAAAGAAGTGTTCAACTCAAGAACACTTGGGAGATGCTTGAAGATTTGAAGATCTAACAACACATATGACGATATTTGTGTAAGCAATCTATGATTTGGATGATGGATAGTAGAATATGTAAGTGTAGGAGGAAGATACTTACCAAATGTGGAGGAAAAACCCAAGACTAGCCTTTGAATCTCGAATTTTTAGAGAGAGAGAAAGTGGAAAAGAGGTGTTTGTTCTTCTTGAGAAAGAGTGAATAAAGTGGGAGGAGAGATAAGGATATCTCCAGCTTTTGTTCAAGATTATGGCTGAAAAAGAGTGGGAAAGGGACAATGATTGACTAGGTATGGGTGAATAGTGACTGGGGGTTGTACTATGAAGGTATGGGGAGGTTGCTTGTGTCCTTGTCCGAAGGATAAGTCAACACTCCACCTAAATATCTCACCAAGTAGATTTTATTCTTAGGCAAGGATTTTCCCCAAAATATAGTTAAAATATGAATATTTAGGGTTTATTATGTTAAAATACGAGTTTGGGTGAAAATCCCGTGTTATTATCTCGAAAAACGGGCTCAAAACGCTAAAAATATTGAAAACCGGGCAAAAATTGTCAAATTCCGAAATTCAGGGTCGGAGGTTCGGTTCCAGCTCATAGAACCGAAAGTGGATGAGGAAACCGAGAGTAAGGTTCGGCTGTGACGGGTCGCCTCTCGGACCGAAGGTGCGAAGGGAAGGGCCGAAGGTCAGGTCTCGGTCTTAGCAGCACTAGAACCGAAGGTAGGGTTCGGCTGGTGCATTGGAACCGAGAGTAGAGGGAACCGAGAGTGGAGTAGGAGCCGAAAGTAGCAATCTCGGACCGAAGGTCAAGATCTCGGACCGAAGGTGGCCTCTCGGTCCCTTAGCAGGTTCGATTCTCAGGAGGTGGTTTCGGTTCTTAGGAGGTTTCGGTTCCTTAAGGGAGGTTCGGCTCCTTGAGAGGGTTCGGCTCCTTAAGAGGGTTCGGCTCCTTAAGGCTGTTTTTCTCGTAGACTTCCGTTTTCGAGCTGTTTTTGTCTAATTCGAGGGTCGGGATGCCCCGAGTGATTATAAGAAGTTGAGAGAGATTTTGAGAGAGATTTGGGAGAGATTTGACATACTTGGAGAGATTTGACATACATAGAGAGATTTGGGAGAGATTTCACATACTTGGAGAGATTTCTCATACAAAGAGAGATTTGGGAGAGATTTCACATTCTTGGAGAGATTTCTCATACTTGGAGAGATTTGGGAGAGATTTGACATACTTGGAGAGATTTCTCATTCAGATAGAGATTTGGGAGAGATTTCACACACTTGGAGAGATTTCTCATTCAGAGAGAGATTTGGGAGAGATTTCACATACTTTGAGAGATTTCTCATACAGAGAGAGATTTGGGAGAGATTTCACATACTTGGAGAGATTTGAGGTAGAGAGAGATAGAGTGAAAGAGATTGGGAGAGACTTCTTTTGTGACCTTTTTGAGTGTTTGGCTTTGTAACGCAAGGTTTGTAAACCTCGTTAAGTCTTGTTATGATTGTTATATGCCCCCGAGGGTTAAGGAATAATGTTTTATCGAGTAGTTTCATCACTTGCCCTGATTAGGGTTCAGAATTTTCGAACATGTGAAAACTCTAAGTGATACTTTGTATTAAGGTTGCGAGTAGTACAATAAGAATCATAATGGAAACCCTAATATACAAGGGTTAGATGAGTTGACCGGTTTGACTTGTTGACTTTAGTTGACTTTGACTTGGCCAAAAATTGACGGTTGTCACATTTTATTCAGAGTGTTTTAGTCCCATTGTATGTATAGTTGCATATCAAGTATGATTGGATATGCACGTTCACTATAAACAATGCTCTGATACCAATCTGTCACACCCCCAAACCAGACGGCGGAAAACGTCTGGGGGCTTTTGTGTGACTTCATCTTGTAATATCATCACAATGTATATAATTTAAGCAAGACAACACCGTCATCATACATATCAAAATACAACCAACATTGTTTACATCAAGTATAGTATCATAGATTACATGCCAGAATATTTAATGTATGATGATAACAAAATATAACAAATTCCACATTTCTTCCTGACCTTTCCGCTTAACGATTCCCTGAGAATACAAGTTATTTTCAAAATGTCAACATATATAATGTTGGTGAGTTCATAAGCATGTTTGAATGAAAAGTTTTGTATTGTTCGTAAAACGCCAGAAAATCCAATATTTTCTGTAAAATAGTTTGAAAGTAATGTGTCAAAATCAAGCATTAATGCATGTGTGTTTTCTGTTTTTGGAATGTATATAAAAATGTAATCCGGATAAAATCTTGTATTTTCTGTTGTAAGTAAAAGGTATTGTTTAGCTGTGTATTTTCCCATAAAATCCTATATTTTCTGTTTATAAAAGTGTTGTGGTCTCAACCCTAAGACCGAATACCAGTGTATGTATGTTTTCGTATTAACAAGATTTTATAGGTGTTCCATAAAATTATGTTGGAGAGAATCTCTAGGTGAGTCGTTTTAAGCATACTTGATTATGACGAATTCGCCTGTCGTGGCATTTTTAGGCGCGGACTTGTTTACGGTAAGGTTTGTTACCCTAGACTTGTCTAGTCTAACTGTAACGAACAACTCAGGTGTGGGGTGTCACCGCATATAGATCTATACATAAACTCTCGCTCTCCCTCCAGGAGACTCTGGTTATAACTACAGGCTACGATCGTACACTATAGAGGTGTCAACCGACATGTCTCACTAGATCATTAATTGTGTTTACGCGAATCTTATATCATGTTATGTATAATGTTTTTCCGAGTAAGTTTTATGTTTGAAAAGTCCAACGAGTATGTATGTGAATGTACGAGGCCCAATAAAACATGTAGGAGGACCACTAAGGCCCAATAAACATGTAATGTATAGTTTAGGCCCAACAAGCATGTAAATGGGCCACAAAGGCCCAATAAGCATGTATTGTACATTCCGGGCCCAATAAGCATGTAAATGGGCCCTTAAGGCCTAATAAACATGTAAGGCAAGTATTAAGTCCCATACGCATGTAAATGGACCACTAAGGCCCAATAACATGGAAATTTACATCTTTAGCCCATTTGTATATAAATTAACCTTTTTGACCCAAGTATACATATAAGTTGATGTTTTTAACCCATTATTATAAACCTTTACACTTTCGGCCTAGTTATATATATATATATATATATATATATATATATATATATATATATATATATATATATATATTACATTTTTAGCCCAATTTAGATAAAAATGGCATTTTCGGCCCACTTTTTGTAAAAACGACATTTTAGGCCCAAATCAAAATAAAGTGACAATTTCAGCCCATAAAACCGTAAAATTTCATTTTTTGCTCAAATTTGTGTAAAATGACAATTTATTCCATAAAAACCATAAATTTACAACTTAAGCCCAAAGAAACCGTGAAGGCCCACATTAAAGCCCATTATACGAAAATTTACACTTTTGGCCCTTTTAAAACTATGATTATCATAAAGAACCACTTTTATGTATATATGACTCTTTTAGTCCATGTAAAACCGTAAGTTTCATAAAACTTCATTCTTTTTGTTTATTTGTCAAAAATGGTCCCTTTACAAGATTTTGTTTAGTTTTTCAACATTCTTAACATGTTTAACACTTTCATCTTTATGGTGAGTTGTATAAAGTGTTTTAGTTCACATATATTGTCGAGATCTATGAAGTTCTTCACATAATCACAACATATAACTCAGAAAACACACATAAACATGCACAAATACATAGATCCAGCACATAAGCAACTTGTATCCTCCCCCAAAACATAGTAAAACCGAAAACAAGGGGTATGAACTCACATTGGGGTTTGGATTCGGTTTTTGATGAAGAGATGAGAGGAGATGATGTTGTTTTCGGCCTTGAGTGCTTCTTTGGAAGGAGTTTCGAACTTAGATGGTCCTAGGAAGCTAGAACACGAAATGAACCATGTAAAGGAGTGTT
The DNA here is from genome assembly GCF_052849685.1 of Lactuca virosa. Lineage (NCBI taxonomy): Eukaryota > Viridiplantae > Streptophyta > Magnoliopsida > Asterales > Asteraceae > Lactuca > Lactuca virosa. The sequence goes on from NC_136432.1 coordinate 173,984,008, forward strand.
CTTAGCTTAAAAATGGAAATCAATGACTTATGTAAGATGACAACTTACCAAGTAGATGATACTTATTGAAAAACACTTGGAATCCCACCCAAGATCACGAAAATGGAAAAGGAAATGACGGAGTTTCTCCTTGAACTTAAGAGGATTTGTGAGAGTGTTTGAATAATTTTGAAGTGAAATGTGGAGAGGGGGGGCTCGGTCGATAAGAAGAGAAGAGAGAGAGAGATCTTGAGGTGATGTTGCATGGAAATCCACCATGCAAAGGTTATATGTCACTTGCTAGATTAATCTCCTTTTCCCCCTTTTTTTTGTTAAGTGGGCCGAGAATGGGCTTAAAGAAAAATGGAGATGAATTGGTTTTGGGCCCTTCCTTAGTTTAGTTCGAATTTATGGAGTCCAATAATATTTTTCGGCCCATTGGGCCCTTTTTATGGATCTACGGCCCAAAGGTGGTGAAGGAATGGAGTTTACAACTCATTAGGGCTAATGAATCATTTATGGCCCAACATGGCCCATTAGAGATAAAATGAACTATTCTAGGCCCACATGACCCAAAATGTTTTAGTTTCATGAATGTGGGTTTCATTAGAGCCCAAATAGGGTTCCTAGGCCCAAAGTAGTTAAATTGAGGGCTTATTGGTCCATTAGGCCCAATAAGAGAATCCTAGTCCATATTAACTTGAACCGGGATTTCTAGGGTTTTCAATCCATACGAGATGTATTGTATTAGGTTTTGAACTTAAATCAAGAGTTTGGATTCATATAGATGGTTTTGATTGAGCATAGAGTATGATTTTCACTTAGAGTGCATGCCTTACAATAGATGATGTTTACATGAGAATAGAATTTCCTAGCTAAAAATGCTAGTTGTGACATATAACGAGGACACCGACCTAACCAGGTCACTAAGCATAAGCATATCACCATCCTAACTACCAGGATGTAATCAGTAAACATATCATTCCCTAATCCAGATACAAACCATAAAGTGTCGGCCTTGGTGCCTTAGACCCTATTGATATAGTGAGGATAACTCACCTCACACTGTCGTCTCGAAGATAAACTCAAATTCTCAGATCGCCGACACAACTCCACCACCTATATCCACCATAGAACCATGCTTGTAAATTTCCAATTTTCCCAAAATGTCCCCAGAAGTCAACTGGTCAACCTTTGGTCAAAGTCAAAGTCATCGGTTAAGGTCAACAATCCATGTTGACCTCAACTCGTCGAGTACCCTCAGCTACTCGTCGAGTTCCTTGCATAACTCGCCAACTCGCCGAGTCACTAGATTGACTCGTCGAGTTCCTAAGGTTTGCGGTCGTGAACTCCTTGGCCGACTCTTCGAGTTTTCCCCTTGCCACTCGCCAAGTTCATACATGTCCAAAGGTTGGGAAAACCCTAGCCGACTCGCCGAGTCACTCATCTGACTCACCGAGCTCACGACAATCTTCATCGGACTCGCCGAGTTGACCATGAAACTCGTCGAGTCCCTTCAGTCCTTCATCCATACATATTCTTTTTAAGCCATGCTAAGGTTCCATATTGTAGATCCAGCTTCCCAAGGCATGTTTATCACGTAAAGTTGAAAACTTTACGTGCATGCAAAGCTCTTAAGTCTCAAAATGACAAAACCAAGCTTGTAAAGAAGTCTCACACTTGAGGGAAGGTCCATACTTGACAAAGCTGACACTTTACGGACCTAGAGACCCGGGAGAGCTCAGATTTGAAGTTGCAACTTCAAATTTTAGCTCAACCACAAGAAAAGCTTCCTAAAATCCACCCAAATGAGATTTGATATGAAATGAGGCCAAGATAACAACTTAATACCTTCCAAAGGATGCCAACTGAGGTAGATCTCTGATTCCCACAAGTCCCTTGCTTCTTATCACTTGTTCCCCAAGCTTTTCTCACCAAAAATCCTTCTTCAAAGCTTAAGAAACACAAATGGAGTACACTCACACGAGTTAGGGTTTTTGGAGTATCAAGAGCTGTAAAAGGGAGGCTGGGGAGGCCAATGATCCTTTAAATAGGGTGCAAAACCCCGGAAATTAGGATTTCATCCTCCAGCTCCTACTCGTCGAGTCCCTACTTGGACTCGGCGAGTAGGTCACTTAAACATGTGGACTAACCCGCTGCTACTCGACGAGTCGGGCAACCAACTCGTCGAGTAGACCTTGAAATCAAGAAAAATCTTATATTAAAAATCAATACCTGAGAATCGGGGCGTTACAATTCTCCCTCACTTGAACTAGACTTTGCCTCGAAGTCTGCCACGGTGAACAACTCCGTATAGTGCTCCATCATTTCCGCCTCCGGCTCCCACGTCTACTCAGATCCCCTCCGATGCTCCCACTGTACCTTCACCAAAGGTATCTCCTTGTTCCACAGAACTTTCATCCTCCTCTCCAGTATGGCCACATGCCTCTCCACGTAATTCAGGCGTTCATCGACCTGAATATCATCTAACGACACCACTGCCTCCTGATCCATAATGCACTTTCGCAACTGCGAAACGTGGAAAGTGTTGTGGATTCGGCTAAGCTCCTCCGGTAACTCTAGCCTGTATGCCACCTTGCCAACCCTGGCAATGATCCTGAACGGCCCAATGTAACGGGGACCCAATTTCCCCCTCTTCCTGAAGCGGATCACACCCTTCCAGGGTGAGACCTTCAGGAGTAACATATCACCCACCTGAAATTCTAACTCAGATCGGCGTCTGTCGGCGTAACTTTTCTGCCGACTCTGAGCGATCTACAGTCACTGCCTAATCTGCTGAATCTTCTCGGTAGTCTGCAAGACTACCTCCATCTGTCCCATCACCCGGTGTCCGACCTCACCCCAACAAACCGGGGTGCGACATCTCCGCCCATACAATCGCTCGAAAGGCGGGGCGCCAATGATGGAATGATAGCTGTTGTTATAGGAAAACTCTGCAAGGAGTAGGTGGGAATCCCAGCTCCCACCGAAATCTATCACATACGCCCTCAACATATCCTCGAAGGTCTGAATGGTCTGCTCGCTCTGACCTTCGGTCTGCGGATGAAATGTTGTGCTAAAGTGCAGTCGCGTGCCCAGTTCCTCGTGGAACTTCTGCCAGAAATGGGAGGTAAATCTAACATCCCGGTCGGAAACAATGGAGACCGGAACCCCATGGCTAGCGACGATCTCGCGGACGTACATGTCGGACAACTTCTCGGCCGACAAACTCTCCCGTATAGCCAAGAAATGGGCACTCTTGGTGAATCGATCCACGATGACCCATATTTCATCAAATCCCTTCGCCGTCCTCGGCAGCTTGGTAATGAAGTCCATCGTGATCTGTTCCCATTTCCATATGGGAATCTCTAGAGGTTGCAGCATGTCATGCGGCCTCTGATGCTCGGCCTTGACCATCCTACATGTCAATCTCGACATACCAAGCGATTTCTCGCTTCATACATGGCCACCAGTAACTCAAACTCAGGTCTCGGTACATCTTGGTGGCCCCCGAGTGAATAGAGAAGTGAGACTTATGAGCCTCCTCCATGACTATCTGTCTGACCCCACCAGACATCGAAACCCATACCCGACCGCATCGGGTCAATAATCCCCGGCTGTCCAGCACAAACCGGGTGTTCTCGCCCTTGATCCTCTCCAACTTCCAGTTCTCCGGTCGCATGCCCTCCACATGAGCATCCTTGATCAAACTCACTAGCGGATAATCCACCGCTATCCTCATACATATCGCTGGGGTGGAAGACCCAGTTGACTTGCGGCTCAAGGCGTCCTCGACCACATTCGCTTTACCGGGGTGGTAAAGGATCTCGCAATCATAGTCCTTGACTACATCCAGCCACCTGCGCTGCCTCATATTCAGATTCGGCTGATCCATGATGTGTCTCAAACTCTTGTGATCCGTGTATATAGTACAATTGACCCGATATAAATAATGTCTCCATATCTTGAGAGTGAACACCACTGCTCCCAGCTCCAAATCATGCGTAGGGTATCTAGTCTCATACGACTTCAGCTGCCACGATGCGTAAGATATCACCCATCCTCTCTGCATGAGGACTGCCCCTAAACCTGTGATGGATGCATCACATAACACCACAAAATCCTCCACTCCTTCCGGGAGTGTCAAGAGTGGAGCCTCGCACAAACGCTGACGGAGAATCTCAAACGCCTTTTGCTGCTCGGGGCCCACCGTAAATCCACCCCTTCCTCGTCAGACGGGTGAGGGGTACTGTAATCTTGGAGAAATCCCGAATCAATCTCTGATAGTACCCTGCTAATCCCAGAAAACTCCTGATGTCCGAAGGAGACCTCGGTACCTCCCACTGCATGACTGCCTCGATCTTGGCCGGGTCGACCAAAATCCCATCCTGACTAACGAGATGCCCGAGAAACTAGACCTCTCGTAACCAAAAATCACACTTCGAGAACTTGGCATACAACCATTCTCGTCTCATAACTCCCAACAACTCCCTGAGGTCCTCCTCTTGCTGCTCTCGGGTCTTGGAATATACCAAGATATCATCAATAAACACTATGACCGAGCGATCAAGCATCGGTCTGCAGACCCGATTCATCAGGTCCATGAATACTGCTGGTGCGTTGGTGAGCCCAAATGGCATCACCACAAACTCGTTATTACCATAACGTGTCTGAAACGCGGTCTTCTCCACGTCCTCCTCTCTGACCCGGACCTGATGATACCCCGATCTCAAATCAATCTTGGAGAACCAAGATGCACCCTGCAACTGATCAAAGAGATCATCTATCCTCTGGAGTGGATAACGGTTCTTCACCGTCAACTTGTCCAACTCCCTATAATCAATGAACATCTGGTGCGATCCGTCCTTCTTCCTGACGAAGTGGATCGGTGCTCCCCATGGAGAACTGCTAGGTCGAATGAACTGCTTGCCCAACAGTTCCTGCAACTGCGATGACAGCTCCTGCATCTCAGGTGGAGCCAACCGGTACGGCGCCTTGGCGATAGGGGCCACTCCCGGCACCAGGTCGATCCGGAACTCGACCTGCCTCTCTGGAGGTACCCCTGGCAACTCCTCCGGAAACACGTCAGCAAACTCTCTGACCACTGGAACCTCTGAAATTGGAGTCTAACCTCTAACCCGTGTATCCACCACATACGCTAGATAACCCGCACACCCGTGCTGAATATACTGCCTAGCCCTGGCAGCTGAACAAAACCCTAATCCCACTCTGGTGCCCTCGCCATATACAATCAGTTCTCCCCCACTTGGGGTTCGAACTACCACCCACCGACCCTCAAAATCAATCATGACACCAAACCGACTAAGCCAATCTATCCCTACAATCACGCATCACTCCCCCATGGGGATCAGAATCAAATCTATCAGAAAGGACACTCCGAAAATCTCCAACTCACATCCTCGGTAGACTGAATAAGCATATACCCCGTGTTCGTTGGCGATAGAGACTCGCAACGGACACTCTAGCTCGCCTACTGGCACACTGAACTCCCTACTGAATGACTGAGATACGAACGACCGACTCGCCCCCCGAGTCAAATAAAACCAACGCAGGTAATGAGTTCACTAAAAATGTACCTAATCACAGGTACAACAGATAAGCATAAAACAAATATAATAAATGAAATAAAGGATAGAAACATACCAGCAACCACATCCGGTGTTGCCCTGGCCTCCTCTGCTGTAAGCTGGAAGGCACGCACCTGAGCCTTCGGAGGCTATGCCTTGAATGGCCTGCCATCCGGAATCCTCAATGTAGCCGGCACTGGAGCCTGCGCCTGCCTGGCTGCGAGCTGTAGACAGTTGGTCTTCATGTGACCAACCTGATGACAGTGATAACATATCCTCATATCTGGTGCAGGGGATGTCTGGCGACAGTCCTAGCATAGTTCCCCTCCTTTCCACACTTGTGGCACCCACTACCCGTCCGAAAAACTCAAGAATGACCCTTGCCGCACTTTCCACAAGTATGGCTCTGCTGACCCCCAGTCCTAGAATCAGCGGTCTTAGACTGCTTCGGCGCCGGCTGCGACTGCGCCGGGGCCTGCCGCTGCTCCCTCAACTGCATCTCAATCTCCAACTCACGCCGGCTAGCAGCCTCCTGCAACTCCAGAAGAGTATCACATCGCTGGGTAGACACAAACTGACGGATGTCAGTCTTGAGCATGCTCATATAACGGGTCATCTGAGCCTGCTCGGAAGCAAACTCTGGGCAGAACATCGCCCTCTCTGTGAACATGCGAGTGATCTCCGTCACCGACTCCCCATCCTGCCTCAAACTCAAAAACTCTTGTGACAACCGTTCCCACTCGACCCGTGGAATGTATCGGCTCCGGAACATATCCCTGAACTGCTCCCAAGTAACAACAGCTCTCTGATCATCAGAGTACGACCCAGTCGCCAATCTCCACCAGTCCTTGGCCCCGGACTGTGACATCCCCTAATTTCTCGGCCAGAAAAGACCGATTTAATTTATTCTTTTAAAATAAAATCAGAGTAATCTTTTTAAAAGATGTTGCGGAATTCGTCCCCAAAACAAAATATGATAAAATTTTATCAAAACCTTTCTTAAAGAAATATATATTTTCATTTTATATCAAAACCTCGGGATGTCATGTTCCGATACAGCTCAAAAGCATAAACAAGACATTATAAGCCTTACAACAGTTATTTACAACTACTGACCTATAATCCAAAAATCTCTCATCATCATCCGACTATGCTCGGGGTCCACTACCTGTAATACAAAAATCTGAGTGGGTCAGGCTTGGGAGCCTGGTGAGCATATAGGGTTTTCAACCCACAAATAATAATAAATTTATTAAATTCATCAACCAACAATAACCCTGATTACCCATTCCCGTTATCCTCACTTTACGTCCCTAAACACCTATCACAAGGGACCTAGCCTAAGGATTATCATCGGGAGGGACACTACTACTAAGGGGACTCCTTAGACATATATTTCCTAAAGGCAACCATGAGGGGGATGGAGTACACCAATGAACATATAGTTCACCGACACCTACAGGTTGCGAACCTGCTAGCGTTCCACTGGACTGTTTAGAAAGGTCCGTGGTCGTCATCTATACTCCGCTAGATGACTACAACAACAAAAACAACATCGAGGCCTCTCGTCATTTTAACACAGATCGACTATTTCGTCTACCCATGTTTTACCCAACATATTTGTAGATAAAAATACATATACAGTTTAAAACTTGTATAAAGCATCTATTCAGCAGTCATCTCAAATAAACAATTAATTACACATAGCACGTATTTTATGGAAAATACTTCATATCTATGTGTAAGATGAAAGTGACTATACACTCACTTGATTTAATGATAATCGGGCAGCACTTCGTTTCCTAAAACAATCGTTTCTAATAAAACCGGGGGTTTTAATGAGAAACCGGGCTTTGCGAGGGTTGGGCTTCAAAACCGAAAAGATAAATTTCTCGGGCTCTTCAGGCTCTTCGGGACGTGTTTCGGGTGTTTGGTATAATACCGGGGCTTTGGGGGAAGTTGGAATGGAAGAAATATGGGTTTAGGGGTGAAATATGGCACTTTTCCAAAATATACCCAGGAGGTCTCGCACCCTTCTATTTATAGGGGAGGCTTCGGAACGAGGGGGAGGATAAGTGAACACGCGGCTCGCAGGCGAGGATACAGGTGGCGGCTTCTAATTGGACCGAGGTCTAGGGTGCGAGGGGGGAAGAGGTGGCGCGCCTGCGAGGCTCGGACACGCAAGGAGGGCCCGTGTCGGACGCCCATTGGACCGCGCTTCGGATCTGCCACCGGTGCGAGGCGTGTCGAGTCCTTACTGGGCCGCACCTTTGGTCGAATCAGCAACGAGCACGTGGGGGACACGAGGCGGCCTGCGAGCGAGGGTGATGTGGCCGAAGTCTGACCATGCGAAATTTCTCGGATTTTGGGATTTTCTCGATTTTTGTGTCCCGAACTTCTAAAATCCATATCTTTCGCATACGGGCTCCGTTTTTTACGTTCTTTATATGCACGCGTAGGTAAAATTATGCTCTACAACTTTCGTTTAGACTTCGTCGGCTAATTTTAACTTTAATTTTTATATTATTATTTTTAACAGACCGAGACAGGAAAATCCGTTAAAAATTCATAACTTCTTCATCCGACGTCCGTTTTCGTCTGTCTTTTTACCGTTGTACTACTATTGACGAGACCTTCGATTCTCATTTAGGTTGTGTTGGATAAAACTCACTCGATCTAAAATTCGAGTTTTTAGCTGTCTACTGCTAAACTGAAACTTAAAAAAAATCATAACTTCCTCATACGAAGTCAGATTTGGGCGTTCTTTTTATACATACTCTCGGTTTAACGAACACTAAGACTTTCATTTAGATTACCAAGGCTAAAAATTAGTGTATCAAAAACTCACTTTTTACGTCATTCGGCGCCGTGCGGGTTTTGTCGCGGAACTTCGACATGTCATAACTTCTTCGTTATAACTCGAATTTCGGTATTCTTTATATATCCGGAATCCTTGTCATGACCACTACAACTTTCTTAATAGATATCGGCTGTATCTAATATTTATTTTCGACGCTTATTTTTATTCTTAATTAATTAATTCCTAATAATTAAGCATAAAACACATAATTCACATAATATTCACATAATTCCTCTTTATTTCTTCAAAATGAGTTACAAAGGTTGACCTAGAATATTACATCATCATTAATGCCTATCGTAGAAACACGGGCGTTGCACGGACCTTAGGAGGTTCAGAGCACACCTGACCTTCTGGTCAGTAGGACACGAGCAATTAAAGAAACACCCCTCCACATCTGAAACCCACCTCATAGCCTTGATGGGGTCCTGAGTTCCATCAAAAGTAGGGGGCTTCGTGTTATCGAAGTCCCTGTACTGGAAGCCCCGAGTGGCTCCTACTCCCCCCTGCCGTTGTTACAGCCGATGCAGCGACAACCGTCTCTGCAAGGGCTGAGTATCGCTCGTCAAAGTACTTGATCATGGCGGTCTGAATAGACCCAAACATCTCCGGTAGCTGCGCCCGAAACAAAATGGCAACCTCATCATGCAGGATCTCTCGAATCCTGGCGTCTAACTCATCTATCCCCATTTGCACCACAGGCTCAGGTGCTGCTGGCCCCTCCTGGCCTCCGTCTCCGTCTCCTGATCCTGAACCGGATCCAGTCACAAAGCGTCTCGTTATCACCATTCTTAAACATACCACAAAATATCAGATAATCCACATAATAACTGGGAACCAACTCCCGACTAAACCCTAGGGGTTGTGACTTCCTTGATACACGTATGAGTCCTGTGTTTTCAGTAGTACGGGCCCATACTACCTTCCACACCTACCCATATTTGTCTCAAGTATCACCACAACACCCGAACAATACACATGCACCTGGTGGTCGCTCAACCTCACCCCTAGAGGAAGGCTAACTGACTCACAACTGACCTATCGGCCTCATACAACCCACTCATCCATAAAACTTCCACCAACCCTGCAGCACTAGCGCATGCTAGCCATACATAACGTTGGACCCTATAGACTTTCGAATATCCGATCCTACCCTAAGTCCCTAATCGATAAGAACAAAACATAAGGCCAAATCAAGCATTCTCAGGCTATAAGATCTTAATTATGTACAGCCGTGATGCATACACAAGTAACTTATAGTAATTATGTCAATCTCATATAAAGAAACCCTAGGCTAGCAGGCATCACGTAATCAGGCAATTCTATAATGCAATTCCTGAAGATCCCTAGCCTAGTACTAGCATGCTGTTCTAACATATCACAATATCAAATAATCATATGGTATTTTGGGGTCTACTTACTGGCTCCGGGTGATCGTACACCCTGCATCCTCCTTTAATTATTTTGAAAACCTTTTTAAAAAAATTATTTAAAAAAAATCTTTTCCTTGATTTGAGACTGGAGTCACACGAGTGTTCCTCCAATTCACTCAAACCAATGCTCTGATACTAACTTGTAACACCCATAAAATTCATGCCAAATTTGAACCTTTAAAAACATTTCAAAACCAATAAATCATTACAAACTTGTTTTCAAAATGTATCATATCAGAGTTTCCCACAAACATAAACAAAACAGGAGGAGTTATACGATCATGCCTTTGTCTTGCCGCGATCCCCTGATGTACCTGAAACAATAAACTGAAACTGTAAGCCCGAAAGCCTAGTGAATTACCCCCAAAATACCAACTCATATAACCATAATCATATGATATCAACAAATACAAAACAACATGCATAATGAGCCTTCAGCCTGACTGGACCGCCTCGCAGGACCTACAGCCTATCTGGACCGCTCTCGAGCCTTCGGCATGACTGGACCGCCTCGCAGGGCTTGCAGCCTATCCGAACCGCTTGCCGGGTATGTTGGGCTAAAGCACAAAGCATGTGACAACCTGAAATTTCTATCTTGTAAAGCCATTCAATTCAATCAAAGTTAGACTTGTTTCTGTTACCTTTTAGCCTTGCTAAGGGTTATTCTAGAAGTTTTAAGCATTGTACACATAGGACTTAATGCTATGTATTGTGAGTAAGGAATTTATGAGTTTCAAATTGAGCCAAGATCATCCATCAGGGGATGTTTACGGCCCAAAGTAGGTTTACGGCTGTAAACCCAAGTGTAACACCCAAATTTTTTTTAAAACAATTTTTCATTTCAAAACATACTTTCCACCACATAAAAATCACAAAATCATAATAAATCTCTGTATCATCACAAAACATGTCCCAAGATCTCATATAAATAAATCCTCTCTCGTGTGTACGAATCATGCCGGCGCCTTCCCGCGATCCTCACTAGTACCTGAAACACATCACACATCAACTATAAGCATAAAAGCTTAGTGAGTTCCCCAATATACCACATACAACACATACGCCACTCGAGGCTACAATACAACCCTCCGGTCCGATGTGTCTCAGCGGGACCCTCCAGTCCCGTAGCTCGTTGGACCCTCTGGTCCGGTCATAGCTCGTTGGACCCTTCGGTCCGGTCTGTATCGTTGGACCCTTCGGTCCGGTCTATATCGTTGAACCCTTCGGTCCGGTCTATATCGTTGGACCCTTCGGTCCCGTCTATATCGTTGGACCCTTCGGTCCGGTCTATATCGTTGGACCCTCCGGTCCGGTCTATACAAAACATAGCATACATATAACACAATGCACATAATCTCATACATACACATAGCATACAAGACCCTCTGGTCTACACATAAATACCACTCTAGGTAATGTATAGTGAGAAGACTCACCTCGGATGTCTCGGATAATATCCCGCCCGTGTATATATTGATCTAGCCTCTGCCTATACACATAACATAATTATCTCAATCAATCACGACTCTCTAGGCTAGACTAGACTCTCACATGTCCTCTAAGAAGGCTAAAAGGCTATTTTACCCTTCAAACAGTCCACAAGTTCCATTGTTGACCAAACCCAAAAAGTCAACAAAAGTCAACGGTCAACCCTTGACCAGACTCGCCGAGTGCACAAATGTGACTCGGTGAGTTCAGTCGTGAACTCGAGTCCTCTATCCCCCTTCTGACTCACTGAGTCATTCCCCCAATTCGGCAAGTCACTCACAGTGTGATTCACGGGAAACCCTAACCCTACTCGCCGAGTTTGCCCTTGGACTCGGCGAGTTCATGTCATGCATAAACTCAATTGACCTCCTAAGGTCAGATCTGTTCCTTAGAACCATAGATGTGACCTTCCCAAGCCTGATAATCACGTAAAGCTTGGATCTTGACACTCATGTGACGCCTAGGAGGCTTTACTTGGTGATTTAGCCCCAAAAACAACAACCTGAGCTCATTGCCTCCATAGCTCAACATAAAGCAAGCTGGAATAAGCTCTTTAGACCACTATGGGTCCAGATCCGAAGTCTCAAAGTGAATAGGGGCCATATTCTCACAACTCCTTCCAATAAAAGACATAAAAACTCTACATCTATGGATTCCTTCAACAAAACAGATAAAGGGGCGACATAATACCTCAAAGATGAAGTCTTTTGCTCGAAATCCCCAGATGCACAACCTCCTTGGTCCCCTCCAAGCTGGAATCACCTCCTTCTTGTAAGAATCAATCACAAAGATCAAGAAATGGCTCCTTTCCTCTCACAAACGCTCTAGCTCTTTTAGGGTTTCTCTCTGGGGTTTGGTAGCCGCAAGTGACGGCCCTAAGGGCCTTTAAATAGGTCCCAAACCCAGAAATTAGGGTTTCATTAAACAGCATGGACTCGCCGAGTCCAGTCATTAATCCAGTCCAACAATGCACGGCTCTACTCGGCGAGTCTAAGCGCCTACTCACCGAGTCCCTCTCCAAAACTCAAAAATAATTAGATAAGTACAGTACCTAGAAATCCAGATGTTACAATTCTCCCCCACTAGAATCAGACTTCGCCCTCGAAGTCTCTCTCAGCAAATAACTCTGGGTACTGTTCACGCATCTCTAACTCCGGCTCCCAAGTCAGCTCGAACCCCTTCCGATGTTGCCACTGGACCTGAACCAATGACACCTCCTTGTTTCTCAAAACCTTGATCCTCCTATCCCGAATCGCGATTGGCCTCTCAATATAGTTTAGGCTCGCATCCACCTGAATGTCCTCAAGGGGAACCACTGCCGACTCATCGGCGATACACTTCCTCAACTGAGATACGTGGAAGGTATCATGAATCTGACTCAACTCCGCAGGTAGTTCCAAACGATACGCTACTCTGCCCACCCTGGCGATCACCCTGAAAGGACCAATATACCGAGGCCCCAACTTGCCTCTTCCTGAAGCGGATCACTCCTTTCCACGGAGATACCTTCAGGAGGACGAAGTCACCAACCTGAAATTCGAGCTCGGACCATCGTCTATCCGCATAACTCTTCTGACGGCTCTGGGCCGTCAGTAACCTCTGTCTGACCTGCTGTATCTGCTCTGTCGTCTGAAGCACTATCTCTGTACTACCCATCACACGCTGCCTGACCTTACCCCAACAAATGGGAGTCCGACACCTCCTCCCATACAACAGCTCAAAAGGTGGCATACCAATGCTCGAATGATGGTTGTTGTTGTAGGAAAACTCAGCCAAGGGCAAGTACGTGTCCCAACTTCCTCCGAAGTCGAGTACGCATGCCCGGAGCATGTCCTCGAGCGTCTGAATCGTTCGCTCGCTCTGCCCGTCTGTCTGGGGGTGGTATGCGGTACTAAAATGCAGCCTCGTACCCAACTCCTCATGAAACTTCTTCCAGAATCTGGAAGTGAAACGCACATCTCGATCCGAGACGATCGAGATCGGTACTCCATGCCGTGATACCACCTCCCTCACGTACAGCTCTGCCAACCTCTCAGCGGAAGAGCTCTCACTGATAGCAAGGAAGTGAGCGCTCTTCGTCAACCTGTCCATAATCACCCAAATTGCATCGACGCCCCTAGTAGTCCTCGGCAATTTGGTGATAAAATCCATGGTAATCTGTTCCCATTTCCATTCGGGAACCTCCAACGGCTGCAATTTACCATGCGGTCTCTGGTGCTCGGCCTTAACTCTGCGACAGGTCAAGCACCTCTCTACGAACCATGCAACATCCCTCTTCATACAGGGCCACCAATACTCTCTCTTCAGGTCCAAATACATCTTAGTGGCCCCGGGATGGATCGAGAACCTTGATCTATGCGCCTCCTCCATCAAGATGGTACGCGTTCCACCCACGAACGGCACCCAAATCCGACCCTGAAAGGTCATAAGTCCTCGACCATCGGTAACGAACTCCGATACCTGTCCGATAACCCGCTCTCTCTTACGGTTCTCCGACCTAATGGCCTCAGCCTGCGCCCCTCGAATGGTGTCCAACACCGGAGTCATCACTGTCAATCTCATACAAACATCTCGTATCGGGGCACTCTATGCCCTGCGACTCAGGGCATCAGCTACAACATTAGCTTTGCCCGGGTGGTACAGGATCTCGCAATCATAGTCCTTCACCACATCTAACCATCTCCTCTGACGCATGTTCAGGTTGGGCTGATCCATCAAATACTTCAAGCTCTTATGGTCCGTACATATGGTACACCGAACCCCGTACATGTAGTGACGCCAGATCTTGAGGGCGAACACTACTGCCCCCAGCTCCAGATCGTGGGTGGGATACCTCGTCTCGTGAGGCTTCAGCTGCCTTGATGCGTATGCTATCACATGCCCTCTCTGCATCAGCACCGCTCCCAGCCCCGATATCGATGCGTCACAATACACCACAAAGTCCTCCATTCCCTCCGGAAGGGCTAACACCGGGGCTTCGCATAGTCCCTGGCGAAGTGTCTCGAAGGAGGCCTGCTGATCTGGGCCCCATGAAAAAGCAACACCCTTCCGGGTCAATCTGGTGAGTGGTACGACGATCTTGGAGAAATCCCTGATAAATCTCCTATAATAGCCGGCCAACCCGAGGAAACTCCTGATCTCGGTGGGGGATCTCGGCACCTCCCAACTCATCACTGCCTCAATCTTGGCCGGATCGACCAAAATCCCATTCTAGTTAACGAGGTGCCCTAGGAACCGGATCTCTCGTAACCAGAAATCACACTTGGAGAATTTGGCATAAAGCCTCTCCGATCTCAAAACTCCAAGTAACTCTCTCAAATGCTCCTCATGCTGCTCTCTGGATCTCGAATACACCAATATGTCATCGATGAACACGATCACTGAACGATCCAACATCGGTATGCATACTCTGTTCATGAGATCCATGAATGCCGCCGGTGCATTGGTGAGCCCGAAAGGCATCACCACGAACTCGTAATGCCCGTAACGAGTCATGAATGCTGTCTTCTGGATATCCTCATCTCGTACTCTCATCTGATGATATCCAGATCTCAAGTCGATCTTGGAAAACCAAGACGCTCCCTGCAACTGATCGAATAAATCGTCAATCCTCGGTAAGGGGTAACGGTTCTTGACCGTCAGTTTGTTCAGCTCCCGGTAATCAATGCACATCCGGTGTGAACCATCCTTTTTCTTGACAAAAAGGATCGGCGCTCCCCACGGCGAGCTACTCGGCCGTATAAACCCCTTCCCCAGCAGCTCCTGAAGCTGCGAGGATAACTCTTGCATCGCTGGTGGCGCAAGGCGATAGGGCGCCTTGGCGATAGGCGCTGCCCCCGGAACCAATTCAATACGGAACTCTACCTGCCTCTCGGGAGGTACACCCGGCAACTCCTCGGGGAAAACATCCGGGAACTCACGCACTATCGGAACCTCATCGACCGACCTCGGTCTCTCTGCATCTACTCTCGTATCCACCACATAAGCCACAAACCCACTACAGCCCTGCTGTAGACTCTGCCTCGCTCTAGCGGCCGAACAAAATGCTGAGCCAGAACGGGTACCCTCGCCGTACACCGTAAGTACTCCCCCACTGGGGTCTCGTATCGTCACCAACTGTCGCTCGCAGTCTATCACAGCCCCAAATCGGCTCAACCAATCCATGCCTACTATGACACATACGTCCCCCATAGCAATCGGGACCAGATCTATCGGGAACTCGACACCGAAGATCTCTAGTACACATCCTCGAATCACATCAGTAGCATACACTGCTCGCTTGTCGGCTATAGAAACTCGTAGAGGTCGACTCAACGCCTCTCGCTGAACACTGATGTGTCGACTAAACGCTATCGACACAAATGAACGACTCGCACCCGAGTCAAACAACACCAAAGCAGGTACAAAACACACAAGAAATGTACCTATGCATACCTCAAAATAAGCATAATATCACAAACTCAATATAAACCGAGGAAAGAATACATACCAGCTACCACATCGGGTGCTGCGCGGACCTCCTCCGCTGTCAACTGGAAGGCTCTCCCGCGAGCCTTCGGCGCCTCGGCCTTTGCCCGCCGACTCTCTGTAGCTCGAACAGCAGGCGCAGATCCCTGCGCTGATCTCTGCAGTAGCTGTGGGCACTCAGCCTTCCGATGGTCGGTCTGGTTGCAATGAAAGCAAACCGTGAATCCCTTGGGGCAGTCCCTCGCATAATGCCCCTCCTTCCCACACTTATAACACACCCCAGCTCTGCATGTCCCCTCGTGGCTCTTGCCGCACTTTCCACAAGTGCGGCCCTTCGGACCCCCAGATCTCGAATCAGCGGGCTTTGCCCGCTTGGCTGCCGGCTGAGACTGTGTCGGTCGCCGATCCACCCTCTGAGACTCGGCCTCCTCCCTGGCCTGCGTCTCCAGCTCAATCTCCCTCTTCCGGGCATTTTCCCGGAGCTCAGCAAATGTCCGATAAGTCGAGTTCGACACGAACTCCCGTATATCCCTCCTCAAAACACCCAAGTACCGGCTCATACGTGCCTGCTCAGTAGACACCTGCTCAGGGCAGAACATCGCCCTCTCATGAAACTTCCGGGTAAGCACAGTAACCGAATCAGTACCCTGTTTGAGGGTCAAGAACTCCTGCGCCAATCGCTCCCTCTCCACCGGAGGAACATACTCATCTCGAAACATCGTGGTGAACCTCTCCTAGGTCACCGCAGTCAGCTCTGCAACAGTGAAGTCTGTCGTCACAAACTTCCACCAGTCCTTCGCTCCCAAGCGAAGCTGGTTCAGCGCAAACCGAACCCTCAGATGCTCTGGACACGAGCAGGTATAGAAACAACCCTCAACATCGGTAATCCATCTCATAGCAGCAATCAGATCCTGCGTCCCATCAAACTCTGGTGGCTTCGTGTTGCTGAACTCTCTGTACAGCAACGAGTCACCCCCCTGCGGCCTGGCAGCAGCAACGGCTGCGGTGGCCGCAACAACAGCTGCATCAGTAAAAGCGGCGTACCGCTTCGCGATCAGAATCAACATATACTTCTGATGCGATCGAAATCCACCTTCGCGATCAGAAATCCACCTTCGCGATCAGAATCAACATATACTTCCTTTAAGATTTCTATCTATTCTTTGATTCTTAAAACATCAACATGTGACCCAGTCACATCATGTAATGAGGATCTCAGAATAGAACTTAACAGAGTTAGATAATGGGCTCTACCTGATGTAGAGTCAAACTTATTGACTTTAACATCCTTAGGTAAATTTGGCAGCTTTGCAATCAACGCCCCTTCCTTTGGCAAAATAAACATATGGACCCTTTGGTAATGGGACTATCTCAGACTTAGCCTTTCTCTTTACCATTTGGTCAACCGGGTTGACTATGACCAATCCCTTTCCGTTGGGAAGAGAATGCTTTTTCTGGATTTCCAGTGTCACCATTGTCACTGTCCATAAAGTTTTTGGGAAGTTGATCTTCTAATCAAATTTGCTTCACTATCGTTCCAAATCATTGCTGATTCAGCAGCACCAAGCAAATAGATATGATCATTAAGGTTCATGTCATAGTCTGTATCATAGTAGTCCCAAAGGAACTCACTATGTGACTTAGAAAGTGATTGAACATCCAACTTTCTCAAGACTTTGAAACCCAACTCTCCGGGCTTGTCAATATGTGACTTCATCTCTAAGATGTGATCACACATAGACCTTGCTTGCCATTAGGGCTTGAGTGACCTTGAACTTGTGGGTTAGGGAGAATAATTGGAGGAGGTGGAGGAAGTAAAGTTCCAAGAGATTTGGGAAGATCATAGATGTCTGAACTCGACATCTTTTGGGAGATATTCAAGATAGTTGATCTAAAGTCCTTAATATAACATCCAATATGAAATATTAAGGTTGGGATCCAACAACCTATTTATAACTGGAAGAGGGATGCCGTAATCCGAGTTATAAAATAGTTGAAGGTAGGTAAATGACGATTTACCAATTTCCACAATGAAAAACGAAATAATTTAATTAGGTTTTTTACTTGGATTTGAAACTCCTAGATCTTTTGAGATTCATTTAACTTTTCAATGGCATGTTTCAATCTCGAGTGTGCCCTTCAGGTTTTGTGACTGGGATGCCGAGGATCACAAAACAAGGTGTGAAGTAATCATGCAAATATACTTGGTACCCTTAATATATACCCCTCAATCGATGTGCCGGTTAACCACACGAGCTCCACCGATACTATGATAAATATTAAGTTACCTTTTGCCTACTTTGTTAAATCCAGGTTAGTGTGCCGGTTAACCACACACGCTCCACTAACGGTTTAAACAAAGTGCAAAGTGTAATTTCATGGATTAGCACCTAATTCACATTTTCCTAAGTAACTAAGATTGGGAATTAATAAAAGGTTTAGTTACTTAGTATTTATCATTAATACTTTTAATGAAGGGAGAATTATAGTCCTTGTCCTACCTGTTCGGCTAACGACCCTCCACCAGTCAAGGAAGCGGTGAGTGAGAGTGGACACCCATTAAGCTGCCATTTTATAGGCAACAACCTTATACCCCCCTTATAGACCGGCTTCGTGAATGAGGCCTACTAATGGTACGACGACTTGCTCTTATACATATAATATATTAAACTTTTAATATTATAATAGTATAAGGGTGTATTTTAGACATTTAAAATACTTGATGGTTTAATCTATTAATTAAACTAGACTTTTAATTTAATTAAACTCAAACCATATATTTATGGATTTAATCATACTCTTTTAACTAAACGCTTTAATTAACTATTAATAAAGTCCATAAGAGTTAATTTGAACTATTCAACAAAACATCATAATTCCAATTATTAAACTCAAAATTAAAACCATGTAATTAATTGTTTAAGTTATGAACCCAAGAGTTTTAGAATTCAATTCTTTTTTTTATAAAAAACTTTTCTCAAATTCCAAAACTTGAGGGCAAGTTTTGTAATTCTTGAAAACCTTTGGATTCCATAACTTATGGAATTAATGGTGTTTTATGATGAAACTTTCCATGTTCCATAACTTAAGAACAAGTTATGGAATTCTTTAAAACATTAACACCAAATTTTGTAACTCCATAAAAACTTTGAATCAAATTTTTTTTTAAAAAAAAAACTTTCATATCCATAACTTATGGAAGTTTCAAAAACCCTTAAGATCACAACTTTAAAAAAACTTTTGAGCTCCAAAATTTTATGACAAAATTTGTAACTCCTTAAAACATTTAGATCAAACTTTTAAAACTAATAAAATAATCATATCATTTTATCTTTTACTAAATTTGACCTAATTCAACTCATATAACAAATTATTTAAATTTTACAAATAATTCGTTTTTCACAAAACAAGTAATTATCTTAAAATTTGACAAACGTCATGTTTTTTTTTCTTTTTTTTTCCAACTTGAAAATAAAACATTTGCATCAATATAACAGAAAACAACCCATGGCTCTGATACCACTGTTGGGTTTTAGTATACTACAACATCCTATGGTGCACATACAACCCTAAATACCTTGGATCTATGTTTTCTCTATTATACATGCAAATGGTTTCCAAGGCATTAAACCTATAACTAGCATGCATTTGACATAAACCATATAATATACTAGTTAGGGAAACATACCTTTTATGTGGCTTGAAGTCTTGATGTATTTGGCCTTAAGAGCTTAGCACCAATAGTATGAAATGCCTCAAATGGAATCACAACACACCTAGGACAAAGGTGGCTCTTGAGAGAGAATTCCATGCACCAAAACACCTCCATATTTCTCTAAGAAAAGAAGTGGTGATTTTGGCTATGGAGTAACCTATTTATATGTAGGATTCCAAGGGTCATGGGTATAACCCATAATCCATACCCATGGGTTTTATGATCCATGGTTCATGTGGCCCAACTCTTTATGTATCCATACATAAACTTGGTCCAACATGGATCATAAGCCCAACACATATAAATATAACTAATTATCATAATTAGTCCCCATAGATTTAATTAGTCTCTTTTGATCACTAAATTAATTCCAAATTAATTCTTGATCGATACTAATTAAAACATATGATTTCATATTAATATATTATAACTTATAATATATTAATAAACCATAAATAACCTTCTCTCAAAAGTCCATCCTAACAAATTGTCCTGATGATATGCAACCCAAATGGACCATGCTACTCTCGGGTCAAGTACATACCAATAATAGTTATGGGCTTAGACATCTAATCCAACAGTCTCCCACTTGGGCTCTGTCCATTTGTTGTTTCCCGATTTTCGATTTATGATGACTGACTGATTGAACAAATCAAATCAGTCCTGGCTTGGCCAAGCACTCACATGTGTCATCGCTAAATCATCGAGGGGCCCATAGATATCGCTTTTATCCCGAAGGTAAAAGGAATGGATAAACTTCGACTCATATGGCTTGTTCTACTACTTGTTGAATCATACACAAAGGCACGTTTTATAACATCGAGTTACCAAATGCGTTTTCGTGCAATCAATGTATAACCATCTCATAGTAACAACTCATATCTCTAGGTTTGAAGAATATAAGATATTATCGTCTCATGATCACTCGTGATAAAATCCATGAAGTGATTCAAATGAGCGCGGGTTGAATCCAATACTCAGAACTTATGAGCACTCATGAGTGTTGTAGCACCACTTTGTCCACCAACTTGGACCTCTACAAACCAACCCATGACAGTCTTGATTCATATCTACTTCCAACATATGACCGACTGTGGATGGTTTGAATAACTTAATCATTCAGGAAGAGCGACTTAGTTATTCTGGAAGTCAAAACATGCAAAGTGAAACACAAGAATAAATGAATCAAATATGGTATCAAACCCTATGAATATAAATAAACACTTTTATTTATCACCATACTGATTACTCATTATTCATTGTTTCGGTTTTATCAACTTTATACTTGAATTAAAAACACTAGTTGTCCCATGCTCCAAGCATGTACACTATGTTTTTCTTAAACAATAGCTTTGCCATACACCAAGTATGCACTCTATGTTTGTCTATGATCCTTACTTTGTGAAATAAACCAATTGAACATAATTTCAATGATTCTAATTTCACACTCCCAAATCCTTATCGAAAAATGTGAGAATTTCAAATTCCTATCATTTATCGAAATCTGTTTAGATTTTAAACTTATATGCACTGACCCTCCTGTAATGAATATGTACAAAGTCACAAAGACTTGTCAACAGTCATTATAAGGTATTCCAATGGAGATCAACTCCATGGAAACTAAGTCTCATATTCAAAGTACATTGCTTTGGACATGCTTCTTGCATTAAGTTTTCTAATCTTACACAGATAACTTCCACCTATGGAGACAACTCCATATTCTCATTTTGACTATCACTTCTGAATAAGAGATGCCTCTTTTCAGAATATGTCAATATGGTCCTTCCAAAATTAGCACTATACTTCCAACTGTCCCTGAGCAACCAATCTTTGGTAAACCTCAGATTGTCCTCGACAATTGCTTAATCATTTTAGTCATATCCAATTCTAGACCTTTTCCCTTCTTAATGCCTCTGGGCATTTGGAAAAATTTAGAAATGACAAATATTATAGCACATGCAATCGATCCTGTACCCAAAGCAAATGGTACACGATTCATGATGTCTCACATAATGACATGATTCTAGACCAGTCTTTTGCTACAATATTTTTATTTGCCATGTTTTCAAAATTTGACTATGAAGAGGGATGACGTAATCATAATCGAATTTTGAGAACGCAATATATAGAATTTCCTTAAGTTGAACCAATCCAACATGAAATTCATATATATATTCTTGACTAAAATGATTAAGGTCTCAATCTAAGCCTTTAGAACTGAAATGAAGTATATCCTCTCCCTTAATTATAGCAAAACAACTTTTTCAAACCCTGCAGCCTCACGAATTGAAACTTTTGTTTTCTATAATTAACATTGCTAACTTGCAACACTAACAATAATTATCATGCTCCCACTAACATGATGATTATTAGCATAACACTTATGCTCCCACTAGCTTTGACATGTACTCAGAAATCAGCTGGACTTCTAGAAATCAATACTTTATTGACTTTCTTACCAAAGTTCAGATTTCTGATACGAGATGCTTTGATAAAACTTTATCAAAATCATACACCTTTCCTTAGATAGCATGCATGTGTGTCTAAACAATTTCAGAACTATGAAAAGGGATGCCGTAATTTTCATGAATCATTGTTTAGACCTTTTGCCATCTGCTTCAAATCTACTTGGTGGAAGTGTTTCCTCACCATCATTTTCATGAATCAGACAGAAACCTTATGACCCTTAGATTTTATGGTGTATGTGTTCTTATCCATGTGAATCGTCAAAACCATAGTCACAAGACAAGGATAATGACAAATCCAAACTCATATGGACTGAACTTATGCAATCTTAACTTCTTGCCACCTGGCAGTACAG
The DNA here is from genome assembly GCF_052849685.1 of Lactuca virosa. Taxonomy (NCBI): domain Eukaryota; kingdom Viridiplantae; phylum Streptophyta; class Magnoliopsida; order Asterales; family Asteraceae; genus Lactuca; species Lactuca virosa. Next base: position 174,006,359 of record NC_136432.1, read on the forward strand.
GGCCTGCCATTGCTTCCAAGTTTTTATGCAACCAATTGAGAACTTTCAGAACTCCTATTCAAAGCCAACTTTAACTGGAATGGGCACAGAATATGTCAACACGATAGGTTATAAACCTCAAGTCGTGTGCTAGTGAAGAACCTCAGGTTTTATTCTTGATTAGTTCTTGAAATTCTTTTTAGGATCTTTAAGACTCCCACTATCCTCTTGACATATAAGACTATATTGCCAAATATTCAAGAGATAGTGCAGATTCTTTATCAAGACAAACACTTCACACAATTGGCCTTAGTTGGTCTTTGTTTTATCCAAAACATCACAACTTACCAATTTCAAATGTACAAGAGTAGGACACTTTTACTCTTACATTTGACAAGTGTTTTAAACCTTTCTTTAAGATATGTCACTCAAGTTACAATCTTGGAGTATGACTCTAAGAATTGTTTTGGAACGAAGTATGACTCATCTTCCTGATCTAACCATTTTAACAATTCATGACTCCTCTTCTTAGTCATAAGAATGCACTAAGATGACCTTTAGAGGACTAATTGTGATATGATTTCTAAATCATTAAGATGATCACAAACATGATACTAAAGTACTCTCCCATCTTTTCAGATTTGAGAAACTTTTATCTTTCTGCCTAATTTGATTCTTCCCATTCGTTCTGCCATACATTGAGACTTTTCCAATGTTTCAGAATTATACTTAAACTTGTAAGTATAACCATATTTACTAAACTTTAGTAAATCAAATAGTCTTAACGATCTTTGTGGTGGACATGACCAGTGCACAAGAATGTGTACTCGATCCCTTTAGTCCTTCACTTGACTCACACATCCATGTGAACAAGTAATTAGTCTTGATTTTCCAATGCTTGAAAGTTCTCATTCATCATACTATTCAACTTGCATGATTCCAAGTTTCGGTCCAATTGAAACTTGGGCGATGAGGAACTTTCCTGATTTGGTAAATTTAGATACTACCACAAATGAAAGAATCAAATCCATTTTCCAATATTGCTGTCAGTGGAATCATATAAGCAATAATTTTCCACAAATGCCATTGTAAGGATACTTCAAATAAATAAAATTAAACAATTTTCTTTTATTTTAAAACTTTGCGGAAAAACTTATCCTTACAATCCACATGGAAAATTGTTGTTATCTATTCCTTAGCAATATATCATAACTTCTTAAGCAACTGCTCAAAATTCTGATGCGATCGAAATCCACCTTCGCGATCAGAATCAACATATACTTCCTTTAAGATTTCTATCTATTCTTTGATTCTTAAAACATCAACATGTGACCCAGTCACATCATGTAATGAGGATCTCAGAATAGAACTTAACAGAGTTAGATAATGGGCTCTACCTGATGTAGAGTCAAACTTATTGACTTTAACATCCTTAGGTAAATTTGGCAGCTTTGCAATCAACGCCCCTTCCTTTGGCAAAATAAACATATGGACCCTTTGGTAATGGGACTATCTCAGACTTAGCCTTTCTCTTTACCATTTGGTCAACCGGGTTGACTATGACCAATCCCTTTCCGTTGGGAAGAGAATGCTTTTTCTGGATTTCCAGTGTCACCATTGTCACTGTCCATAAAGTTTTTGGGAAGTTGATCTTCTAATCAAATTTGCTTCACTATCGTTCCAAATCATTGCTGATTCAGCAGCACCAAGCAAATAGATATGATCATTAAGGTTCATGTCATAGTCTGTATCATAGTAGTCCCAAAGGAACTCACTATGTGACTTAGAAAGTGATTGAACATCCAACTTTCTCAAGACTTTGAAACCCAACTCTCCGGGCTTGTCAATATGTGACTTCATCTCTAAGATGTGATCACACATAGACCTTGCTTGCCATTAGGGCTTGAGTGACCTTGAACTTGTGGGTTAGGGAGAATAATTGGAGGAGGTGGAGGAAGTAAAGTTCCAAGAGATTTGGGAAGATCATAGATGTCTGAACTCGACATCTTTTGGGAGATATTCAAGATAGTTGATCTAAAGTCCTTAATATAACATCCAATATGAAATATTAAGGTTGGGATCCAACAACCTATTTATAACTGGAAGAGGGATGCCGTAATCCGAGTTATAAAATAGTTGAAGGTAGGTAAATGACGATTTACCAATTTCCACAATGAAAAACGAAATAATTTAATTAGGTTTTTTACTTGGATTTGAAACTCCTAGATCTTTTGAGATTCATTTAACTTTTCAATGGCATGTTTCAATCTCGAGTGTGCCCTTCAGGTTTTGTGACTGGGATGCCGAGGATCACAAAACAAGGTGTGAAGTAATCATGCAAATATACTTGGTACCCTTAATATATACCCCTCAATCGATGTGCCGGTTAACCACACGAGCTCCACCGATACTATGATAAATATTAAGTTACCTTTTGCCTACTTTGTTAAATCCAGGTTAGTGTGCCGGTTAACCACACACGCTCCACTAACGGTTTAAACAAAGTGCAAAGTGTAATTTCATGGATTAGCACCTAATTCACATTTTCCTAAGTAACTAAGATTGGGAATTAATAAAAGGTTTAGTTACTTAGTATTTATCATTAATACTTTTAATGAAGGGAGAATTATAGTCCTTGTCCTACCTGTTCGGCTAACGACCCTCCACCAGTCAAGGAAGCGGTGGGTGAGAGTGGACACCCATTAAGCTGCCATTTTATAGGCAACAACCTTATACCCCCCTTATAGACCGGCTTCGTGAATGAGGCCTACTAATGGTACGACGACTTGCTCTTATACATATAATATATTAAACTTTTAATATTATAATAGTATAAGGGTGTATTTTAGACATTTAAAATACTTGATGGTTTAATCTATTAATTAAACTAGACTTTTAATTTAATTAAACTCAAACCATATATTTATGGATTTAATCATACTCTTTTAACTAAACGCTTTAATTAACTATTAATAAAGTCCATAAGAGTTAATTTGAACTATTCAACAAAACATCATAATTCCAATTATTAAACTCAAAATTAAAACCATGTAATTAATTGTTTAAGTTATGAACCCAGGAGTTTTAGAATTCAATTCTTTTTTTTATAAAAAACTTTTCTCAAATTCCAAAACTTGAGGGCAAGTTTTGTAATTCTTGAAAACCTTTGGATTCCATAACTTATGGAATTAATGGTGTTTTATGATGAAACTTTCCATGTTCCATAACTTAAGAACAAGTTATGGAATTCTTTAAAACATTAACACCAAATTTTGTAACTCCATAAAAACTTTGAATCAAATTTTTTTTTAAAAAAAAAACTTTCATATCCATAACTTATGGAAGTTTCAAAAACCCTTAAGATCACAACTTTAAAAAAACTTTTGAGCTCCAAAATTTTATGACAAAATTTGTAACTCCTTAAAACATTTAGATCAAACTTTTAAAACTAATAAAATAATCATATCATTTTATCTTTTACTAAATTTGACCTAATTCAACTCATATAACAAATTATTTAAATTTTACAAATAATTCGTTTTTCACAAAACAAGTAATTATCTTAAAATTTGACAAACGTCATGTTTTTTTTTCTTTTTTTTTTCCAACTTGAAAATAAAACATTTGCATCAATATAACAGAAAACAACCCATGGCTCTGATACCACTGTTGGGTTTTAGTATACTACAACATCCTATGGTGCACATACAACCCTAAATACCTTGGATCTATGTTTTCTCTATTATACATGCAAATGGTTTCCAAGGCATTAAACCTATAACTAGCATGCATTTGACATAAACCATATAATATACTAGTTAGGGAAACATACCTTTTATGTGGCTTGAAGTCTTGATGTATTTGGCCTTAAGAGCTTAGCACCAATAGTATGAAATGCCTCAAATGGAATCACAACACACCTAGGACAAAGGTGGCTCTTGAGAGAGAATTCCATGCACCAAAACACCTCCATATTTCTCTAAGAAAAGAAGTGGTGATTTTGGCTATGGAGTAACCTATTTATATGTAGGATTCCAAGGGTCATGGGTATAACCCATAATCCATACCCATGGGTTTTATGATCCATGGTTCATGTGGCCCAACTCTTTATGTATCCATACATAAACTTGGTCCAACATGGATCATAAGCCCAACACATATAAATATAACTAATTATCATAATTAGTCCCCATAGATTTAATTAGTCTCTTTTGATCACTAAATTAATTCCAAATTAATTCTTGATCGATACTAATTAAAACATATGATTTCATATTAATATATTATAACTTATAATATATTAATAAACCATAAATAACCTTCTCTCAAAAGTCCATCCTAACAAATTGTCCTGATGATATGCAACCCAAATGGACCATGCTACTCTCGGGTCAAGTACATACCAATAATAGTTATGGGCTTAGACATCTAATCCAACAGTTCCCTTACATAATTATTTGTTATATACACTAATTATATACATATATGTGTCATCATATGCTTAATAGGATCCGTTTGTGCTCAAGACTTCACCTGGCATATTTAACATCCTATATCGATCTTACATTCTAATCACTCACTACAGGTGAATTCATACCCCTAAACATATCTTTTAAATGATTTTAAATGCTTTTATGGGGGTAAATACAAGTAGAAAACATTATAGTTATAATATCAATCACATGTGATTTATAACTATCAAGCAAAAGGATTTCTTAGACTTCAAAACTGTGTTATCAAACAAACTGTTTCAAATCATTTTATAAACTGACATCAAGTCATCAATAACCATTCAAATGGTTAAAACTCTTTTTATATGATAAACTCTTTATCGTTTTACAAAACTCTTTTAAACTTATATATTGACAAAATCATTACTGTACACTTTCATTTTCCCATTACATTCATATAGTGATCTTCTCACACAAAAGGTAATGTAAAATATTTTCTGGTAATGATAGTCATATACTTGGGAAAACACTCACTTTTACAAAAGAACAAACATACAGAACAGTCGGGTCTTGGTAGAAGACTACTCTCCATTTTAGTAGAAAATATAGGATTTTCTAGGAAGTAAACAAACTTTACATCAAACATTTACAAACTTTACATCAAGCACTTACAAACATTTTCTTCAAACTTATACAAACATTTGACACTAAAATACTTATGAACTCACCAACTTTAATCCTGATCTACTCTTTCAAAATAACTTGTATTCTCAGGTCACCAGTAGACAGGTACACTGTACCAGGTTTTGAGAAGGCGGAGCGTGTTCAAGACTCATCTTTTATTTTGATATATATAATTTTGGTGTCTTACAAATACATTCAAAACACACTTGTATTAACTATATTATTAATACAATGGATGATGTTGTTGCTTGTTTTACTATTGTGCATTGTTATGATACTGAACATGACGTCCTCCGCTCCCGAATGTTTCCGCCGTTCTGGTTTGGGGGTGTAACAGATTGGTATCAGAGCTGTGTTTATAGTGAATTGAGTATATCAACCCATAAAAGATATACAACTATAAACACATTGAAAGGACCCCTTTCTTGACTTTCATATTTCTGAAAGACCCAAACTTTCATACTTGACAATATAGTTATTCCAAAACATGCTACATGCGTATTTATAAAATAATATCTTACATTGATAAAGTGATTACAAAAGATTGGATACAAACCGACTATGTTTTAAGATTTTACATAACTACCCAGGATATTGTAATTCTATACAAACATAAACTGAAGTACAAAAGTACTTATTACAAACTATTCTAAGCCTTTCAACAGTATATGACTACACTGGTTACTTATCTCCTGCAAAATTTGTTAAACATTGAGAGGGTAAGCGATGACACTTAGTAAGTTCAATAATAGATACAATATAACGTTATGCCATATATATACTCCAATATGGCAGAAGCAAAGGGGAACAAGGAACAACAAATGCATACGAGACATAACATATTCCATACTTGATATATATAATCAATAAAGTTTTGGCCCAAATGGCACAGAAGACATACAACTTCGGATTAACCTTTTGGTAGATTTCAGGTTTTCACGCCCTGTCTAACCCTTTTTGCCAATACCATAGAATAGAAATCATTCTCTTACGGACACATGTTCTACATGGCCAGAGGCTACATACCAGTACCAATATGAATCTAAGTCCTTTCACTGATCACATGGTCAAATGTATTACTTTGCTATTAAACATAGCGAATAAAAATTAACACGGGAAAATACTCAGGAATATTATTCTACCGAAGCCAAAGTGATGCCTATGTCATACACTTCATGGTCAACGGTTCATACCAATACCCAAGTGATGCCTATGTCATACACTTCAAGTCAGAGGTACAGCCTTGCTATAAAAATAGAGGAAACAACAACTCGAGATGATAACATGGAAAAGCACATAGCACATATAACACATAACATACAATTGTTCCTGTGTATTAAACTCACCTTGAAATAACCGGGGGTCAAAATAATAATTTGGGCAGCACTTCGGCTCTAAATATGACTTTCTTCGTTGAAAACTGAGAGTTTTCTTGAAAACCGGGCTCTGTGAAGGTAGAGCTTCGAAACCGAAAAGATAAATTTTTCGGGCTTCTCGGGAATCTCGGGGCGTGTTTCGGGCATTGGAATTAATCCCGGGGCTTCGGGGGATGTCAAAATAGTAAAAATATTGAAAAAGGGTGAAAAAGTGCCAAAATTCTAAAAATACCCGGGAGGGTTCGCATGGCTGCTATTTATAAGGGAGGAGGACCGAAGGCTCGGATCTGAGTCTGGGAAGCGAGAGGCTCATATGCGAGCCTCGGACCAGCTGTCAGCAGGGCGAGGCTCGGTTCGGACAGATGTGCGCTTCGGATTGGGCCTCCTCCTCGGTCGAATCAGGAGCCAACACGCGGGTCGGATCACGTGGGGCACATGCGAGATCACGTGGCTTCTTCGGACACCTGTGCGACACACGTCGCTTCTCGGACATGCCACGCAGCAGCTTCGGACACGTGGCCAGCTCCGAGCGAGGGTGACGTGGCAATCACTATTCATGCGAAATTTCTCGAAAAATGTGCCCAATCTTGTAAAATCCATAACTTTCTCATACGGGCTCCGTTTTTGACGTTCTTTATATGCACGCGTAGAGAAAATTATGCTCTACAACTTTCGTTTAGACTTCATCGGAAAATTTTGACTTTATTTTTGTATTATTATTTTTAACAGACCGGGACTGGTAAATCCGTTAAAAATTCATAACTTCTTCATCCGACGTCCGTTTTCCTCAGACTTTTTATCGTTGTACTACTAATGACGACACCTTCGATTCTCGTTTAGGTTGTGTCGGCTAAAAATCACTCGATCTAAAATTCGAGTTTTTAGCTGTCTACTGCTAACCTGAAACTTGTAAAAATCATAACTTCCTCATACGAAGTCAGATTTTGGCATTCTTTTTATAGAACTTCTCGGTTTAACAAATACTACGAATTTCATTTAGATCACTAAGGCTAAAAAGTAGTTTATCAAAAACTCACTTTTTACGTCATTCGGCACCGTGCCGGTTTTATCGCGGATCTTCGATTGGTCATAACTTATTCGTTATAACTCGGATTTCGACGAGGTTTTCGCCTACATGTTTCTAACGAGATTATCTACAACTTTCAAGAATAAAATTTTACTTATTTCAAATTTTATATTTTTGCTAAATTTCACTATTTAGCTTTTAATTGGAATTTCATAAGACTTCCAATAATTTATGAGTGATTCTAAACATAGTTTTACTTCATTTCTAGTAAAAACTATCTGTTAGAACCCAACAGTCAATTTCACATAATATTTCATAATATTATTAACTTTTCAAATTACATAACACGATTTCAAAACCTGTATGTTACACACATCGGGATTAAAAATACTCTGACCAAGAGTTTATACTTTTTAAATAATAAAATATTTTACTAAAGTATACATACATGCATTCATACTAGGATCTGTGTCATACTAGAATAGAACAAAAGTATTGCGGTTATTGGACATCACAAGTAGGCTTTGGGACATATAATCATATCTGGGAGTGATATATCCTGATCAACTATATCTTTCCGAGAAGTGATTAGCATGTGCCTAAGAATGGTTCTGGTGTCGCAGCAAGTCTAAAAACTTACCAACACTACTACAATGAAAACTTTAGAACAGAACATAAACTTAAAATACTATAGGAGTATTTTGTGTTACTATAATTACTTATTTGAGAACTAAAAGGTCTTAATTTGTAGGTCAATAGTTGCTGAGTGGGTACGCTAAGGTTATATGTGACTAGGGTGTCATAGACTTAGAATCTGTGATCTTTGTTTACTTCCTGTTCCTTGTTTGGTTGTGGATTTAGAGTTAGGGTCACTTATTCGAAGGTCTATTCTATTTTGGTTACATATGACTGGTATGCACTACGCAAGTATTGAGGTAACTAGTAAGGATCATCCTATAATTATCTTAAGTAGTACGTCTATTAACTATCTCTTTTACCCCTATTCTCGCGTAGATAACATGGCTGGATTCCATCTCCCTGGTGACCCGTACTTTCCCAACCTAGGAAATGGTGGATGGCTCGATGCAGAGCCAGAAGAGAATCATGAAATTCCTTTAGATGATGACTTCGCAAAAAACTTCCCAGAGGATTCTGACTCCGAGCCAGAAGTCAATGATCTACCCCTAGTGGCTCCAATCCAAATCCTAACCCTCGTCCGACTTTTCAATGCCCGACGCCTTTGTGGGCTGAGAACTTGGGTAGATGGAGTCAAGAGCAGGGTCAACCCTTACCCTACAACGGAGACCGAAGCTTCTACAATCTGAGCGAGGGAGGCTCAGCAGACAGAATTCTTCCCATCTTGGTTCGCTGAGTGGCTTGAAATGTTGAGCTAGGAACGACAACCATTCAACAAACCGTGGAGCTTGATGCGGACACAAACGCCAAAACGGATCGTATTCACAAACTTGAATTTGTTGATGGAGAGCTATGAGGGACAATGAGGCTCTGCAGCAAGAGCTAGCTGCAACTCGAGCTGAAGTCATAGAGCTTCGAGCACGCCAGACAGTGTATGAAAGACACCTTCTTGATGTGGAGCGTCAGCTGGCCGAATTAAGGGTTCATCCGAGAGGTGCCCGTCGCCAGTAGGAGATGATTTACTCATCCTTTCTTTTGTTTTAAGTAATAGCCTTCTTATCTATGCTCTAAGTAGCACTTTTCCCTGTAAATATTCATGTACTGAAAGTACTGCTTCACTAGGTCTTTATGCTGTCAAAATTTTCTCATTCTGGTTTGATGTAAGACCTACTCCTAGGTCATTTTTCCTGAACTTGTTACATCTTTAATACCAATGATATTGACACACATCTAATCTTAAAGGCAAACCACGCGTGTCCATACGATGTGTTAAAGTGCCATTTTCGTCATAGTAATAACTAATGCAACCTAGTGAATTAGTGATTACATTACTCGCATTCGGTTCTAAGTTTATAGTCTTTTCTGTCATGACTAACAACAATAAATCGGATCACGAAATCTCAATTGAGAGTGATTATTTCTCAAAATTCATAAGTCTATTTTATGTAGACTCTATTATGAGCTACTTTCAAATCTTTTTGAAAGTTGGAACATGATATCCTCCAACCAAAGATAAATTAGTTCGAATGACGCCCGCCTTATGACCATTCTAGAAACTTACTTCTACTCCTTACCAGGACTGCATCATAGGGATGTAGGTCGAATCATCGAGGACAATATAACAAAACGAAAAATTTACATTCACATAAATGATTAGGATACATCTAGAGCCAACCATAAACACTCACGAACTCATTTCCTTATCATGTAACAGAATCATGCCTCCGAAGAAACGAAACCAAACCGCTTGCAAAACACCAATCCTTCAGATAGATACGACTACCTTTCAAGTTGTGGTCTCAGCTGTCATGACTCACATTAACGCTAACAACGCAAATGGTAATGGAGTTGTTATCGGCAATCCCAATCAAGGTGATAACCAAGTACAACAACGAGTGCCTACTCGCAACGACACTCCGAACCTCCAAATTAAGAACAAGAAACGGATGTTCTGGGATAAAAATAAGGGCAAATCACCTGAAAAGTTAGCCAAGATACAAGAACCAGTGGCTGCCTCTGCGACCACGAGATCTGTTACTCCTACTACTGTTTCTACTAATATCCCGGTTACCCCTACCCCAGCAAGGCAGTATGCTGGAAATCTACCCAAGTGCAAAGAGTGCAACTTCCATCACCTAGGAGTCTGTCGAGTGATGCATTGCATGAACTGCAATAGAAACGGGCACACTACCCGTTTCTGCAGAATTCCGATCCGACACCTTACTTCAACCACTAATTTTGGAACCAGTCCAATATGCCACCTTTGTGGTGAAATAGGACATTTCAAAAGGGACTGTCCAACAGAGAAAAATAGCGGGGGAGCAGGAGGAGTTTGACCCCAGAATATGGGGAAGCATCAAAGAACCCTGCTATAATTTTGGTACGCTTCCAAACCCCATTAATTAATTATACATGACTGGTGTACACCAAACGGTTATAGAGAGACCTAGTAGGAGTCATTTCTTGAAAGTTCATTGTTTCAAATTATCAGAACCCTCGCTTAGTTGTAATTGTTAATTTTGATAAAATAGGGTTCGTAGTAGTCATACCAAGGTTAGTTCATCGTCCTAGTAATCATTTCTGCTTCCAATTAACATAATATCTGATTCATCAAGAAGTCCCGACATCATCATCCGACATGGTTTGGCTTGGTCCTTACCAGGCAAAATTTCTATACCGTGTAAAAAGAACTCTTCCCTTAAATCAATCGTCAGATGAAATTCTTCCGATCCATAACGCAAACCCTTATATCAGCTCTCACTTCATAACTTCAGAAGTACCCATGCGAGGGGTACCACGCCCTTCTAACCTACCCAATAATTAATAGCCTTGAAGCGAAAAACACCAAAGAAGTCTTAGAAGTCAGTAACCACCCAAAGTATACCCAGTAGATCTCCGAGAAAGACCACATGTACCGCAGGCCAAGTTTAAGAATAGAGACTAAGAACTCATTTGGTTAATCAATCGCTGCTAAGTGTATACGCAAGAGTGGTATATAATTTAGACTTAACCGGATTTAGGATGTGTGATTCCGCCCTATCTCCTGTTCCTTGTCTGGTTTTGGACTTGGGGCAGAGCCACCCATCCGAACGTTTTGTCAATCTAAATTATATATGACTTGTATACACGAGGTGATGGTGGATGACCTAAGTATGAGTCTTATCATGAACTTCAGAGCAAAATCCAGCATGCTCACTACAAACCACCGGAGATACCTGAGAGGAAGTTGTAGCAGATTACAAAGAGCTTCATAATCAAGTTAGCCAAGGCAACAGGTGGACTTGATTGCCATTTTGGGTGATTGTCGTCAGATCAGCCAAATCCGCACCCTTCTTACAATTTTAAGGAATCAGGCAAAATAGAGAAGTTAACTAGGATGTGTGCCCGAGAAATTTATTAGACTGCAAGGTGTTCCAGTATCTGTTATCTCTGTTTGAGATAGTAGAATCATCTCCCAGTTCAGGCAGTCGCTTCTGAAATTTTTGGAAACTAGGCCAACCATGATGCATAGCCTACCATCCTTAAACCAACAAACAGAATGAGAGAACGATTCAATCATTAGAAGTTGTGTGGAGATAATATGTGATATACTTTGGTAGAACAAGAATACCCACTTATCAACTAGTCGAGTCCTTGACCATGCTAGCATTTAAAGTTGCTCCATTCGAAACCCGCTTTAGTCGCAAGTACAGATCCTATCTGCACTGGATTAAAGTAGGCGACACGCAACTAGCTAGAGGTCCAATTTCCAGACGACACCTTCGTTGGTCCGAAATTCATCCGAGAAACTACCAAGAAGAGAGTACTGATCCAGGAGCGACGTGAAGCTCCCAAGGCCAGGCAGAAAAGCTAACGCCTTCGATAAGAGAAAACCCTTGGAATTCCAGATTGGTGACCTCGTCTCACCTGGAGGGGCATAATACGCTTCGCAAAGCGTGGAATACTAAATCCAAGGTATGTAAGATCATTTGAGATTCTTACTAGAGTTGATCCAGTAGCTTATAGACCCCGACTACCTCGAAAACCAAATAGCATACACCCTACTTTCCACGTCTCTAACTTGAAAACTGGTCGTCCGACAAGACTTTGTTATTCCACTCGCTTTGATCGAGGTAAGCGAGAACCTCAACTTTGTGGAAGAATCCATAAAAACCCTAGACAGCGTAGTCGTTAGGACTAATCGGATCCATATTATGATAGTGAAAGTCCGCTTAAAATGCATAGCGAGGGCCTGAATTCACTTAGCAGCGCGAGGATCAAATGAAACTGAACTATCCTCATCTTTTCCCTTAGTTTATCTATAATTGGTTAAACTCTAATTTCGGGACGAAATTCCCTTTAACGGGGGGATGATGTGACAACCCAAAATTTCTATCTTGTAAAGCCATTCAATTCAATCAAAGTTAGACTTGTTTCTGTTACCTTTTAGCCTTGCTAAGGGTTATTCTAGAAGTTTTAAGCATTGTACAAATAGGACTTAATGCTATGTATTGTGAGTAAGGAATTTATGAGTTTCAAATTGAGCCAAGATCATCCATCAAGGGATGTTTACGGCCCACAGTAGGTTTACGACCGTAAACCCAAGCGTGGCCGTAAACCCCTTTCTACTAGTATAGAGTTCCTTCATTATTCTTCATTTCTCACATCATCAAGTCAAGAACACTCAAACTCTCTCAAGCATCATCAAGGAAATCATCCTTGATCTTCAAAAGTGTAAATGATTCTTCCATTCTTTCTTGATATCCTTCTTATTCAAGTGGAACCCTATGATTTCATCCATGAATTCATCTCTTTTGGGTTTAGATCTTCAAATCACCAAGAACACCAAGAACACACACTTGTTCTTTGGGTCATAATCACCCTATAAGCTTCCAAAACGTAAGTATCCTTTCCATATACTTGTTATCCACTAGGAGCTCTTGAATCCCCATGAAACAAACACCTTTTAAGCATCATCTTCAAGAGTTCACGACCGTGAACCCTTCATGTGGCCGTGAACCCTTCAAGTGATCTTGTTAGGGTCGTAAACCCTTTTTAGTTCATGTGGTGGCCGTGAACCCTTTAACCCATGGCCGTAAACCCTTCTTAGTTCATGTGGTGGCCGTGAACCCTTCAACCCATGGCCGTAAACCCTTCTTAGACCAAGCTTTGGCCGTAAACACTTAAGCATTCATGGCCGTGAACACATCCTTGTGTGGCCGTGAACACCCTTTCATACAATCATATGTGATTGTAACACTTCATTTCAAGTGTTTCCTAGTACCTAAGGTTGTTCCCTTACATGATTAGTTGTTATATACACTAATTATATACATATATGTGTCATCATCTGCATAATAGGATCCGTTTGTGCTCAAGACTTCACCTGACATACTTAGCATCCTATATCGATCTTACATTTTGAATCACTCACTACAGGCGAGTTCATACCCCTAAACTTATCCTTTAAATGATTTTAAATGCTTTTATGGGGGGAAATACAAGCAGAAAACATTATAATTATAATATCAATCACATGTGATTTATAATTATCAAACAAAAGGATTTCTTAGACTTCAAAACTGTGTTATCAAACAAACTGTTTAAAATCATTTTATAAACTGACATCAAGTCATCAATAACCATTCAAATGGTTAAAAGTCTTTTTTTATGATAAACTCTTTATCGTTTTACAAAACTCTTTTAAACTTATATATTGTCAAAATCATGTCTATATAGATATAGTTATATAAATAAGGTTGAAAGGACTTAGGACTGATAACTCGCTTTATTTCCTGTTCCTTGTTTGGTTGTGGACTTAGGGTATCGGTTGTTTGTCCGAGGGTCGTTTAAATCTTAGTTATATATGATCAGTCATTCAACTGCATAGCTTACTAGTAAACTATAATAGGTATAGTTTAGAGGATTACTACTTACTATTTCTAGAACAATGAAACTTACAAGAGTCAATTCATACATGAGTCAGTTCAAACATAGTATAAATAAGAACAAAAAGGAACATACAATAACTAGAACAGAAAGGAATATACAAAAACTATAACAGAAAGGAACATACAATAACAAGAATAGAAAGGAACATACAATAACAAGAACAGAAAGGAACATACACCATTTTTCAAGAAATGGATAACATTAATGTGAAACCACTACTTTACGGAATAGCAATATACTTGTTAGGTCGTGTTTTTTAACCAGAGTCTCGTGGAGGGAGAGCGGTCATTGTGTGTATTGATCTATACGGGACTGACAATCCCACATCCCGACTGTTCGCTACACTTTGGCTGGCAGGCCAAGGGGTGACAAATGTCACATCAGTTTCGACGCCAGCAGGTCGTCGTGTTAAACACTCGTCAATCAGTATGGTTATAACCACATCACATTTTAACCTTAATTAAGCAAATTGGTTTTAAGGTAGTTAGTGCTTCAGTAGTTACTTATTACAACATTATTGTACACTTTCATTTTCCCATTACATTCATATAGTGATATTCTCACATAAAAGGTAATGTAAACTATTTTCTGGTAATGATAGTCATATACTTGGGAAAACACTCACTTTTACAAAAGAACAAACTTACAGAATAGTCGGGTCTTGGTAGAAGACTACTCTCCATTTTAGTAGAAAATATAGGATTTTCTGGGAAGTAAACAAACTTTACATCAAACATTTACAAACTTTACATAAAACACTTACAAACATTTTCTTCAAACTTATACAAACATTTGACACTAAAATACTTATGAACTCACCAGCTTTAATGCTGATCTACTCTTTCAAAATAACTTGTATTCTCAGGTCACCAGTAGACAGGTACACTGGACCAGGTTTTGAGAAGGCGGAGCGTGTTCAAGACTCATCTTTTATTTTGATATATATAATTTTGGTGTCTTACAAATACATTCAGAACACACTTGTATTAACTATATTATTAATGCAATGGATGATTTTGTTGCTTGTTTTACTATTGTGCATTGTTATGATACTGAACATGACGTCCTCCGCCCCCGAACGTTTCCGCCGTTCTGGTTTGGGGGTGTGACAAAGCAGGACCGCCTCAACCCAACCCCCAACCAAATAAACATGTGCACATAAATATCATACGCTAGCTCATATCATATAACAGTCAAACCGATCTAACAGATCACTAATCATAGCAACATCCCAATAACCGGGATATAGACCTAACCGGTCACTAACATAGCATCATCCTATAACCAGGACACCGACCTAACCATGTCGCTAAGCATAATCATATCACCATCCTAACTACCAGGATGTAATCAATAAACATATCATGCCCTAATCCAGATACAAACCATAAAGGGTCGGCCTTGGTTCCTTAGACCCTATTGATATAGTGAGGATAACTCGCCTCACACTGTCGTCTCGAAGATAAAATCAAACTCTCAGATCGCCGGCACAACTCCACCACCTATATCTACCATAAAACCATGCTTGTAAATTTCCAATTTTCCCAAAATGTCCCCATAAGTCAACTGGTCAACCCTTGGTCAAAGTCAAAGTCATCGGTCAAGGTCAACAGTCCATGTTGACCTCAACTCGTCGAGTACCCTCAGCTACTCACCGAGTTCCTTGCATAACTCGCCAACTCGCCGAGTCACTAGAGTGACTCGTCGAGTTCCTAAGGTTTGCGGCCGTGAACTCCTTGGCCGAATCGTCGAGTTTTCCCCTTGCCACTCGCCAAGTTTATACATGTCCAAAGGTTTGGAAAACCCTATCCGACTCGCCGAGTCACTCATCTGACTCCCGAGCCCACGGAAATCTTCATTGGGCTCGTCGAGTTGACCATGCAACTCGCCGAGTCCCTTCAGTCCTTCATCCATACAGATGCTTTTCAAGCCATGCTAAGGTTCCATATTGTAGATCCATCTTCCCAAGGCATGTTTATCACGTAAAGTTGCAAACTTTACGTGCATGCAAAGCTCTAAAGTCTCAAAATGACAAAACCAAGCTTGTAAAGAAGTCTCACACTTGAGGGAAGGTCCATAGTTGACAAAGCTGACACTTTATGGACCTAGAGACCCAGGAGAGCTCAGATCTGAAGTTGCAACTTCAGATCTTAGCTCAACCACAAGAAAAGCTTCCTAAAATCCACCCAAATGAGATATAAGATGAAATGAGGCCAAGATAACAGCTTAATACCTTCCAAAGGATGCCAACTGAGGTAGATCTCTGATTCCCACGAGTCCCTTGCTTCTAATCACTTGTTCCCCAAGCTTTTCTCACCAAAAATCCTTCTTCAAAGCTTAAGACACACAAATGGAGTACACTCACACGAGTTAGGGTTTTTGGAGTATCAAGAGATGTAAATGAGAGGCTGGGGAGGCCAATGATCCTTTAAATAGGGTGCAAAACCCCGGAAATTAGGGTTTCATCCTCCAGCTCCTACTCGTCGAGTCCCTACTTGGACTCGGCGAGTAGGTCACTTAAACACGTGGACTAACCCGCTACTACTCGACGATTCGGGCAACCAACTCGTCGAGTGGACCTCGAAATCAAGAAAAATCTTATATCAAAATTCAATACCTGAGAATCGGGGTGTTACATCGTATGCAAAAGTTACGGATTTTAGAAGATAATTAATGTTTAGGATTAACCAACGAGTGACATGTGGCAAGATCTGGGCCACACCTTCCTCCCCACGGCTTCGCACGAGATGGTGACATGGGGCCTGAGTACGCCCAACGTACGTACATGCTGCCAACCTATAACTAGAGCTCGTTTCTTCTCATTTTCCACACCAATTCACTCCAACTCTCTCCCGAACACCCCCAAAACCTCAAGGCGTTTCCCTAGCACCTCCTACGTGTTAGTAGTGAGTCCCGGAGTGCCAGAAGGCTCCGAGAATAAGAGCTTTCGGCTCAGAAGTTCTGCCCGCGCAGAGCCCGATTCCTAGCTAAACCCCTTGTAAGTGAGTTATGCTTACCCTAATTTAAGTATAAATTATATTTAAGTTCATTATCATTATTATGAACCTATAAACAATATATGTGCTAAGTATTATAAATCATACAAAGTGTTATTATAATACATTTTAACTGCTCACGGTACGGGGAATCTGGTTTGAAGGGCCGCATAGGGCTATTGGATTTTAGAACAACTTTAATGCCAAAATGGTCCCGCCCTCCGGTGTTTCATGTCTGGCCCCTATCTGTACATAGTAGTTGAAAAATATTGTTTAACACTTATATAATACAAGAAAAAAAAACGATATTGTTCGTAGACCTTGAGTTAATGATAAATCTAGACTAATAATTAGTCGCAATAAATATTCAACTAAAATCTAGTAATAATGATACTAGGTTTATCGAAGGAAAATACGATTTTTAGAAGCGAAGCGCTGCCCGAATTTCAAGTCATCACTTTAACAAGTGAGTGCATAGTTACTTTCATCTTACACATAGATATGAAGTATTAATACATGCTATATGTGCTTATTATCTATGTTCCTGATACTTATGCTAAACGAACGATTTATACATGTTTTACGTGATTTAAACCGTATATATATTTTTATATCTATAAATATATTGGGTAAAGATGGGTAGATGAGTCATGAGAAATGAAAGATGATATAAATGATGAGAGGTGAAAGATGACGAGAAACCTTAACTTAAACGATGATCCAGTCATCTAGCAGAGTATAAATGACGACCACTATTTATTCTAGACAGTCCAGTGGAACGCTAGCAAGCTCGCAACCTGTAGGTGTTTTTGAACTACGTGTTCACTAGATGTACTCTAAAAACCCTGGCAACTATGAACTTAGCGCCTTACAAATGAACGTTGCCAGCTATGGATTTAGTGTCCTATCGATGAACATTGGCAGCTATGAACTTAGTGCCTAACAAATAACATCGACAACTATGGACTTAGTGCATGTTGGATAAACCCTAGCAGCGATGGACTTCATGCCTATTCCTTAAGACAATCCTTAGGAATAAATGAATGAAGAATAGATTATTCTTAAGGTAGATCCTTAAGAATAAATAAGATAATGGGGATGAGAAGTTGGGTTAATTGTTTGATGATTAAACATAATAATTATATTATTGTGGGGTGAAAACCCTATATAGTCACCAGGTTTTCAAACCTGACCCACTCAGTTTATTTGTATCACATGTGTCGATACGAAGCTACATTACACTGAGAGATTAACAGAGATGTAAATCATCAGTGTAAATGAATGAAAGGTCTGTTTATGCTTATGTTTTTGTATTGACGATGACATCCCAATGTTTTAATATAAACAAAATACATTTCTTCGGAAATGCTTTGATAATATCTTTATCATGTTTTCTGGGAACAAATTTTGCAACATTATTCTTTAAAATGGATACTTTGATTTTTAAATAAGCATAAATAAAAATTTTAAAATGACCGTGAATTTAGGGATGTCACAGTCGAATTGCACAAAAGTCACTACATTTTAGAAAATTATTACAAGAGTCACTATATTTTTGTTCTTTTTGCAATTTTGACACCTAGAATGTGATGTCACCAAAAACGTCACGTTAAAATGAAATGTCAGCATGTAACATCATCAAAATTGACACGTCGGCATGCCACAACAGCAAACAACCGAATTGACTGATTAAGTGGTTATAATTGTAACAAATTGAAAATAGAGTGTCCAATTTGAGACAAAAAATAACGCAGTGTTAAAATCGAATTTTCGTGTAAACTTAATGACTTTTGTGACATTTGCCCAAAACATATTTACATGTATTATCATATTAATATAAATATATACTATTATCAGAATATATAATAAAAATATTTAATTATCAATCATGGAAACATTTTTGTTATCAATTTATTTATGTATAATTTTTAGATATATAGTTTGTCTATAAAAACTTGGATTTTACAAAGACCTCATAGAATCCCAACCATAAGTAGTAGAGGTGTGCAATGGAGTCTTCGATTTTGGCCAAGCGAGGCAGCCAGGCTCAAGTCTTGTTAAGTGTAGGACCAGTTTAGAGCGGATTTATGGCCCGACCGAATAAGGCAAAGTGTGTTCTTTTTTAATTTTTTTTGTAGGAATGGATTCACATCCTATATTAATAAGGTGATGTTTGTTTTTTCGAAGCGAAAATTCGTGAAGTTTGCGGACCACCTCTGCAATCCTCTGTAGCAAAAGAGGTGGAACAAACGGCTGCAGCCCATAATAAGAAGCATGTTTGTTTTTTAACATCTGCAGACTGCTGCACTAAACTGAAGTTTAAATAAACTAATTTTATAAACTGAAAATAGTTTTCAACACCGAAATTTAAATAATTCTAGTCTTAAAACATTGAAAGAATACTAAAAAGAACATGTAAAAAAACAAAAATATAAAACTTTTTAAAAAAACTTACAAAATATAAAAGAAGCTAACAACTTTATTCTAGAAAAAAACTAATTTTAAAAAACATAAAAAAGAAAATAATAAAAAAATAAGAAAGAATTGCAAACGATGTCTACAAAGTTCGTAAAAAATTACACACATTAAAAAAGATGAAATTGAAACTAAAAATATTATAAACAGAAACGGTAAAAAAAATTAACAAATTAAAGTTTTTTTTTTAAATCAAGTTAAAAAAAATTGTGAAAACTATAATAAGAAATTTTATCAAATCCGTAAATAAAAGTTTAAAAAAATCTAAGTTTTTTAAAAAAATAAAATTTAAAAAAAAAATAAGTTATACCAAAATTCTAAAAAAAAAACACCTCAAAAAAATGAAAACCGGAGAGGTTTAAAGAGGCAAGTCAATTGTTGCACCACGCAGCACACGTACAGATGTTTTGCAGTCTGAAGCCTTCCAAAAACAAACTGCTGCGAGAGGGAAAGTGTTGCGCGTGTGCTGCGCCGCGCAACAGAAAGTGGTTTGAAGAGGTTTTTAAAAAAAAACAAACAGCACCTAAGACCCGGTTTAGTCCGAACAAATTCAACTAATATTTTTCTGTCTTTTTGTGAAACATTGATTTTTATAATCTAATAGCTCTATACTTTATTTTTTATTCCATTTTAAGTTATTATTTTTACCATGTTGTCCGGATATGTTGCATATAAATGGGATGGGTTGTTTTAGTTTCGAAACAGCTTAAAAAAAAACTCTCTAATCTATTATTATCAGTTCTAAGCTTTTATATTTTGTTATCTCTCTTTTTATATTTTGTGCTCTTGACTTTCATATTCATATTCTCGGACTCAATTGGTCCATTAACTTTTATATATTTTACATTTCACACACATTTCATATTCTTGTTTTTTTTAAACGGCATGAAACCAATATGATGTTTGTTGTTCTCAATCTCAACCTTTTGTCGGGGTAACGGTCCTCGTCAACCACATTGTTGAACTAGTGTCATGCAACCATAGGTTTAGATACTTACAGATTGATTAAAATAGTAATGGTGTCAAAAAGTTCGGTAAAAACATGTGACATAATATTTATACCAACTTCAAGGTAGTAGAGGTTTGGATTTACATTTTTTTTGTTCTTTAAAGGTTGATAATGGTGAACGACCAGATTTTAGGAAGACATAAGTGTTAAATATTTCATTAAAATGTGGCGGTAGGATCATTTGTGCAATAATTATTTTAATGTTATTATATTTATATTTTGTGATAATAGCTAATATGACATAATGGGCACCCCACAATTGAACACGTTGGAAATGAAGTACCATCCAATGACAATAACACTAGGGATGAGTAAACGAACCGATCCGGCTGGAACGGTCTGAACCGGAACCAGCCCGGGAACCGAACTTGATGGAAAATAGGAACCGAACCGGACCGTCAGTTCTACCGGTTCTTTCCGTATCTTCATTGTTGGAACCAGTCCTCGAGAAATAGCAACATACGGTTCCGGTTTTTGCCGATTCTACCGGTTCCAGGTTTCAAAAATCCACAAGAATATCGTCCCGGTCCTGGCCCGACCGGTTCCATCGGGTTCCGGTTTCGGTACCGATTCCGGCCGGTTCCCCAGTCCATATGTTCATCCCTAATGAAGACGACATAGACACTCAACAAAAAGACGAAAATTATAGTGTTAGAGTAATTTAAGTTTCATATTTCTCTTTCTTTTATTGTACTTTGTAACCAAATATAATAAATATATATTTGATTGGAGTTGTAAGATTATTAAAAATGCTTTTTAATTGTTATTTTGTAAAAAAAAAAAATCTGAAAATCGATCAAGGGTAACTAGGACAACTTAACCAAGGAACAATCACACCAATTACGATTACTTAAGATTAAGCACACGTCCAGTCCGAGAATGGTTTCTCTTGGCATGACTACAAAGGATCACAAATACCAATTACGATTACTTAAGTTTTTATGATTTATGTCCGACTCAAGACCTTATTTTATGAACCTCTTACTTGTAACCAATTTGACAAGAACCGTGAAAATCTAATAGTGTTTATCGTACATGTCATGGGCCATGAGCCATGAGCATGGGACGACTTAAGAAGGAACCTTTGATTTATCCATAGCTCCTAACTTCTAATCCCTAATGTATACAAATTTAGATACATAATCACATGGATGTTAAAATTAAAGATATGTGTTTGAAATCCAACGGATCTATTGTATATATATGGCCCATGTAATATATTGTTTATTATCATTATTTATAAATAACAAGACGAATACCCGCGCGTGGCGCGGAATACAAAAATACATTTGAAATCTTTACAAATATATGTTTTCTAAATATATAATTGACATTATTGTTAATCCTTATATAATAAATTTTATAATAAGTTGGTATAAACATTGTTTGTTTTAAATTATATGATAATATATAAATCTTTTAAAATTTTATAATCTTAATTGTCTCCATGGTCTCTACCTACGTGTTACTTATGAATAAAATTAAATATAATATATGGTTTAATAATATTTATAGTTTCTGTTATGATTAATTAATTTTAAAACGTTTATTTGCTTAAGATTTTAATTTCTATCATTTTAGTTGTTTAAAACATCAAACATTATTTTTGTTTTTAAAGGTAACAATATAATTTTTATATATAATGTTTACTTTTAACTATTGTTGTTGTAAGTTATTTAAAATAACGTATTTGGAAACTCTTAATTATTTTAAATTGGTTTCAGAATTTTAAGTTTTTTGAAATTTATTTGATGACTATTGTTAGTTTCTTTGATTGTAATTATTTAAAACAACAAATATATATATATATATATATATATATATATATATATATATATATATATATATATATATATATATATATATATATATATATATTGTTTTTAAAGATAACACTATAGTTTTTTATATAATATTACTTTTAATTATTCTTACTATAAGTTATTTTTAAGTTACTTATTTCAAAAATCTTAATGATTATAAAAATAGTTTCATGAGTTTTTTTTCTTAATATAGGATTACAATTTATTTTTAATACTATAATTTATAACTTTTACCTATTTATAAAATAGTCTCTCGATTTTTTTTCAAGTTTAACTAAAATTTTGATTTAAGTTAACCGTTTAACATTATATTGAAACTAATAACTTAACTATTTTGCATAAAATCATAAATTATACAAAAATTGTGACTTTGAAATGACAATTGATCACATACGACAACATATCTAAACTAATAAATTAACTATAATATGTTAAAAAATTAAAGTCATAATTTTATAAATAGAAGTAAAATATGATATTTTAATATTGTAGTTTAGTTAATTTATGATTAGAACTTAGTTTTTGCATTAATTTAATATTATTAACCAACTTACAATTATTTTAGAAAGAAATTGAAAAGTCATGGAGGTTTCAAATGCATGTGGTTCAAGAAAAAATGATAGCTTTATAAGTATGTATGATAATGTATTAAACTTGAAATATAACAATTATAGTATTATTATATATAATAAAAGCCAAGTTGGTTGTGAATAGTATACTTATGTTTTTTAGATTTTAGCCACATTATTATACATAATAAAACCAAATAGAATAATTTTGGTTTTAGAATTTGGCTACAATATTTTTGTATGCTGACATGTTTGGTTTCTATGTAAAAAATAAATTATAAAAATTGTTTTTATAATTTACAAAAAAAAGTTCATATTCAGTTGTTGTTGTTGTTGTTGTTTTTAATAGTCTACTAGGTTACAACCCGTGGAAACCATGGATAAAAAAGAAAAAACAATATTGATAATTAAAAATAGTAAAGAAAAATCCAAGATTCAAAAAGTTCTATTAAATTAATAAGATATAAGTTATGTTTAGACTTTTGATAATTAATAGTTTTAATTTTTATATATTTTGAACTCTAGATAAGACAACATATAATCGCCAATATGAAAACACATGATCCTTGAGATACAAACTAAAATTCGATAACGTCTGTCATTGACTCTTATTAATTGTCATTGCATCAAACTGAGCATGAACAAACTCGAACGTATTTGTAAGTCTACAATCTTTATATAAAACTAACAATTTTAGTCATTCTTTACTTTGAATAGTTAGTCTCAAATAATTTCATCTCGTCAATTAGTTTCATTCATGTGTGCATTGAATAGTTTTATTTTAGTTAGTCTTTGACATATAATTTCATCTCGACAATTAGTTTCCTTCATGTGTGCATTGAAAAGTTTTATTTCGGCAAGAAGTTTTCCTTTAAACGAATAGTTTGTTTCTAAAACATTAGTCAGTTTAGGGTATAGGGTTTAGTTTAAAAGTATGTTGGCGTGCAACGATTAGGTTGTGCTGACCAAATGACGATTATTTTTTCTCTGCAAATTGTTTTTTTTTCGACCAATAATTATTTTTAAACGGCCAGCTTCCAAAAAACTATTGTATTTGAAATATAGCTTACGAATGTGTGAAACTATGTTTGAAATCACAATTAAAATAATTTATAGCAATTGTCCATTTGTCTTCCATATTGATGCATGAATAAATCATTATTTATAAAGGTAAATAATATTAAAAATAAAAATTTGAAGATATTTCAAATAAAAGATAAAATATTTTGTTGTTTTTGAATTTAATCATCAAACTTATATATGCTTCGTTAAATGGAATAAAAATTAGCTTATTACATGACTTATTTTATCGTATTTTAAAGTAATTATATAATGTATATTTAGCATAATTAAAAAAATATATAAAAACATTATATAAATTAGAATTTAAAAAGTTATGTGTAACACCCGATTTTGAAAGTGTTCGATTGTGTCTTAGGAGGCCAAGGGAATTAGCGTAATCTGACGATTCAGTCTTTTATGGGTCTTGGGTTTTATTCGGAAGGTTTTAAGGCTTGGGGTATAGCTAGGAGTGTAGGGCTTCTTGCCACCTTTACGTGGATATAAAGTTCGTCGGAAACGGACTTAGAACGAAGAAGTTATAGTACTTCGAAGTTGTTGGCAAAATTGGTCCCTGAATGGAAAAGTTTGCATTTCAGCCCATGCATGCAAGGTGGCAGCCAGGTGGTTTGGATTGGGATTTTGTTTTGGGGTTGGGCCTTAGTTTTGGATCATGCTGGGCCAGGGGTAGAATGGTCATTTTACCCCATGCATGAATTAAGGATTATGGTATGGGACCCAATTGCTAATTGGGTATATTTTTTGGTAGTGACAGCTTGGGAAGTTGGCGGGGTAGCAGCTAAGGAATTTATGCGGGAAGCTTCTGCAGTGCGATGTGAGTTTTCTCACCATACCAATGGGTCTAAGGAACCAAGGCCGACCCATTTTATGATAGATGGTATACTTTTTGTGTAGAGGTGTGTGACTTGAGTATGTGGTAATATGCGGTAGAGATAGCCTTTATGGCTAATGGTATAGATAGCCTTTATGGCTAACGGTAGAGATAGCCTTTGGGGGTAACGGTAGAGATAACCTTTGGGGTAACGGTAGAGATAGCCTTTGTGGCTAATGGTAGAGATAGCTTGATAGCTAATTGATATGTGATACGTGGTAGAGGTAGCTTTTATAGCTAATGGATATGTGATATGTGGTAGAGGTAGCTTTTTGTAGCTAATTAATATGTATTACGTGGTAGAGGTAGCTTTTATAGCTAATATGATATGTGTTATGTGGATTGTGTGTGGGGTATGCTCTGGGGGACTCACTAAGCTTTGTGCTTACGGTTTACAGTTTTGGTTTCAGGTATCAACGTTTCGGAAAAGAAGAGTCTGGATTGATCGCAATGCACACACCTATGATTTCCGCAATGAATGATTTTGGGATGGACTCTGATAAATGTTTTACTTAACGATGATTTGGAATGTTTGAAATAAATGGTATTAATGTTTTAGCTATATTAAAAATGAAATTTTTACCCTTGATTTTTGGGTCGTTACATTATGAGATAGGAACTACGAAGTACGAACTAATCAGTGATTTTTAAAGCCATATATTTTGATAATATATATTTTAGAATGAGTAAACAAACATATATCATCATTTTTTCAATTTTGACCAAAATATCCCTTCCGTCAAAAAAAGTGCTGAACCAAAATTTTCTATTTTGACTGAAATGCCATTTTCATCCAAAAAAGGTACATATCGCACATGCAAACAATCCTTTCTAGTAAACAAATGTGTTTCTACATGAATTGCAATAACAATAAATATCAATTTACCCCTAACCCTCCTTCCCTTAACTTACATTCATCCAATTTTTCAAATCCATGATCTCCATAATAACAAAATTACTTTATCTTAAAAAAATGAAATCTACACCAAAAACCAACAAAAAAACACGCAACATATCCGAGAAATAAAGAAATCACATATTGCAAGTAAGATGTACACAAAATCGATGTCTCCAATATAGATGAATGTTTCTTCTGTTTCATATCAAAACAAAACAAAAATACCAAACTATTTTAGAAACTTTATAGCTAGAACATTCAAATAAATTAAAAAGTCTCCCAAAGTAAACTAAAGAGCTTTTAAATCCTACCCATCAAATAATCGATCCTCTAAAATAAAGAATGCAAAAGAAGGGAGTTTAATTTACCATCCAAGAACAAACTCCTTGTTTTTTCTTTAGAACCAGAGACATGTATGCTTCTTTTTTAGAACCACCGGTTGGCTTGAAAACGAACTTCTTGTTTTTCATCCCACCTGCAGTAAAACTTTCTTCTTCATCATATGTGCAATCAAACCAAGACAATACCGATGAGAAACTGAATTGATGAAGAAGAATAAGAAATGAATGATAGAGGAGAGTGAGCAGAGAAAACTAAAAACGGGAAGGAAACGGTGCCCAAGGTTTTTACATAGAATAATGATGATGGTTTAGAGAGACACGAAGAGGTTTCCTCATGGTATAACCAATGGCATGGCCCCGCTACTCTCTTGAACACCATTGAATCATTTGATTTTGATGATGGTTCTGACTGTCACTCCATTCATCCTTCTTAGAAGGATGCAACAACACCATTCACATGTATCAGACAAATCAACAACAAATCAAGGAAAACCTATAATGGAAGCCAAGGAAAGCCAAAATAAAACATGTAAAAATTGATCTAACAAAAGAGATGGAATGAATTTTGAAGTCCAATAGGGGCTTCTTGAAACTACACAAATCAACGACAAACAAACATATGTTAGAATCGAAAAGGAAATAGAGAAATCACGGGTATGGAGACGTAGAGACGATGGAAGCCATTGTTGTCTCTACAAACCAAAATCAAACATGTAAAAATCAACCATGATGTGGTGCCTCATAAGAACCCACATATGAAAACAAATAAAGAACATGAATAGGTGAAAGAGTAAGAACCCGATATGATGATTGCCTGATTCCTCCTGCTCGAAAAATAAGAAAACAAACACTTGGATAACATTTTTTTCGTGAAACCTGTAACAAACACAAAGAGAAATCAGAAGGAGGAGACGAAGAGGGTGGTGAGTGGTACACGATGGTGGTGCTGAGAGCAAAATGGTACGAACCTAAGCTAAATCAAAATCATTGAACACTATAAAATTTCAGAAGCTCTGATGTAGGTTTTCGTTCCTTTTAAGCTCGTCTTCATCATATTCGAGCATGCCTGGTGGCAGAGCAGCGACGACACCTAGGGTTACTTGCAATCGCAGCGATAGGAAAAAGTGGATTAGGGTTGAAAAAAGAAATAACGAAGAAAGGTAAGGGATTAACAAGATTTTAAGGATCGGCGACACCAAAGGAAGAAGGGTAAAAGAGGAATTTCAATTAGATGGAAAATGAATTGTAAAAGAAGACACCTGATAGAAGGATTCTTTTATTAGAGAGGTGAATGTGTTTAAATAATATACTCTTTGGGCTTGAGACTTTGGTCACAAGACTTTCGTATGTTAGCATATTTAATCCCTTTGTAGAAAATAAATTACAAACTTGTCCTTGTACAAAATGTTTTTTTATAGCAAATGGTCAATCTGTTTAAAAAAGTAGAAAATTTGCATATGCTTAATAGAAAATTTTATTGATACGCCCTTTGTAAAACAGACATTGGAAGTTTGGAACTTATGAGTTTGGCAAATACAATTGAAAATTAATGCATCCCGCAAAGTAGGAAGGGGACAATTTCTATTATAAGTAAAAATCTAACTTTAAACAAATTTAATTAATAAGTGGTATACATTAAAACAAATTTCAAATAACTTTTGACATGTTCAACTATCTATTCTGATTCTTTTTAGTTTTTCTTTTCTGATTATATCATTTGATCCACTAATAATTTACCTTTTTGGTTTTGAAGGAGTTCATTGACATAAAGTTTGGTCAAATATTTCTGCATAGATTTCTTTCAGAGATGCATTTGTTCCAAACATTGGAAATAGTCAAAGGTAAATACTTTATCTGTTTATTATGCTGTTTTTTACCTTTTTCTTTTTATTTCCCTTTATTTCTTCTTTATATTTCTTTTTTCAAAAGACATACCATGCCTTGTTCTTCCTTTTTTTTTTTTCAGATAAGACGTTGCTTTTATTCATATAATGGTTTGTAAAATACATACGTAATATAATAAAAATACTAGTGCAAATGATGAATTTGAAACAAAAGAACAATGTGAATATAGAACCTTTATATGTATCGATGATATGTCATTAAAATATATTAAAATCAATAAATGATTTACTTTATACACCTAAAATCATAAAAAAAATATGCCTAATAAATAAAAAAGTTATAAATGATGCACTTTGTACGCCTAAAATCATTAAAAATATGGGTAATAAATGTTAAAAAAATAAATAAATAAAAAGAAGATTAAAAAAATAAAAATCCGACCTGCCGGATTCGAACCAGCGACCTAAGGATGGCTATGTTAACACTACAGTCCTCCGCTCTACCAACTGAGCTAAGGTCGGTTTGATGTCAAGTCTATGTGAAAATAATATATAAAGTAATTTCGTAAAGGTTATTATTTTCTAACTTAAAAATAAGTGTGATATCATATCACAGCTTAATTAAATCACGTAATTGATATATTTGTGGAAAATCGAAGCATAAATTTTATGATTCATTTTGTTAATATACGAAAATTTGTACACAAGTTTAATTTATAAATAATATTTACAACATTTAACAAAATCAAATAAACCATTTCAATTTTAAATAGAAATATAAAGTCACAAAAGTATGGAAAGGGTTATAAAAACAATTGAGTTATGAAAACGTCACATGATGTCACTCAATATCCTTCAAACTTGTGTCACTTTGTACTTTATACCATGAATATAAAAAAAATAAACGAAAAAAATACCTTAAGTTATAATTGTTTTATGCGATAAATTGATTATTAACAAATAAACTATGTTGGTTTTAAGTGTATGTTGTTTAATTTGTACATTGTAAGTGTATACTTTCAAATTATATTTTAAATAACAAATTGTTTGATATTTAGCCTATTAACAGGTTTTATCAATTACATGACATAAGTGATATGGAATGTTTTCGTCCACGTAGATGCATGACCGGTCCAAATCGATTTAAGGTCTGAGGCAAAATAAAAATAAGACCCTTTACAATAATAAAAAGTTAGTAAAGAAAGTCGGTTCAAAACATTAATAGTCTTCATTTTCATTTTCATGTGTACGATTGATATTAGAAGTATCAACCTTTTTCATATATTTATCTACATATCCTTTTATAGATAGTTTTAGTTGTTTTGCTTTTTTGTTTTTATTTTTCTTATTTCACTTTCAAATAAATGTTTCCTCGGCAACATTTTTCTATTTCAAACTAAAAAAAAAATAACGACAAAAAAGAAGTAAAAAAACAAAGCACCTAATTGTAATGTCCATTGATGTCAATTATGAAATATGAAATCAACAAGGTAACAAACAACAAGATTAAGATTGTTTCTCTTATTTTTTTTTAATTTAACTACAAAAATGAATAGAAAAAAAAAAACTAGTAATAAAAAATTAAGAGAAACAAGAATATAAAGTTCAAATCACTAAATAAAAAATCAATAAAATCATGAATCCATTTTCAAAATCAGGAATGTATTAAATAAGTTGTCAATGAAACACCAAATGACTAAAATCAAAA
The DNA here is from genome assembly GCF_052849685.1 of Lactuca virosa. NCBI lineage: Eukaryota > Viridiplantae > Streptophyta > Magnoliopsida > Asterales > Asteraceae > Lactuca > Lactuca virosa. The sequence continues at coordinate 174,036,057 of NC_136432.1, forward strand.
ATCAGGAAACTAATAAATCTATTTTCATAATCATTAATATAAAGTATCGATTTTTAGAATCATTAGATTCATAAATCAATTTCCAAAATAATGAATACAATAAATCAATTTTTACAATTAGAATAAAAAAGTTAGACTTCAAAACTCAAAATCAGAAAATCAACTTTCATAAATTAAACTTTTAAAAAAATCATAATCATGGGAATTAAAATTTAGAAATCATAATCAATAAATTAGACCTACTGTTTGTTTGTTCAAAAGAGCCAATAATCAATCAATCAATCAAATAGAAATCGATTTTCAAAATCAAATATTCACTCTTTTATATATGTATCAATTTTAAGAAATATTGTTGGAGGTTTTTTGATTCTTTCTAGTTACTAAGCGAGTACAAAAAGGAAACATGAAGACAAAGGTGAGACTTAAGAGTGAGAGACCGAGAGTCGAACTGCCGAATGCTAAGGTATAGAACTGAAAATCAAATTTTTAGCATTCCTGATGTTTTTGGCTCCAGTTAGTTCCATTTGTGCCATATGTTGCTTTTAATCTAATCTATTGCATTAATACACAAGACAAAAAATATCTCTATGATCTATAATTAGAGGATGTATAAAAAAGGGGCCCTAAAAATTGGAAACCCTGTGTTATCGCCTATATTGTCCCACCCATTGCCACGACCCTACGTAGATGTCAATCGTATATATATGAATAAATGGCTACATGATTTAACCTTTTTAATAAACCAATACAAATTGTTTGAAAAACACACTTCAAGTGAAATCTTTGATCACCAATAAGCAAGAATGTTGTCGTTTTCTTCCTTAAATTTGTGATAAACCAACAACCTCCAAATCATACCTAGAGAATAGATTCCTATTTTTTTTTTTCTTACATAGCTAAGAAACACGAGTTGCAAAAACATTAAAACACACTGTTTAAGTCAATAACAAAACCATCCACGTTTAGTTTAATTCATATAATATGAGGAATTTGATCCATTTCCCTATGTTGGGAGTGGTATGCAAAATGATTGTCACGGCTTGAATGTATGACTGATCATGGAGAATGAGGGAGTAGAAGCCTTAAGAGATCTGAGCACCACTTCAAATCACTTATGATCATTTTGGGTTTTCTTTGAAGGATCTTCACACAAGGAAAAAGCACTTAAGTGCTAAGTCTAGCAGCGCTCTCCACCTTGATAAAGGTCTATGAGGCGTATGATGTCTGACATTCGGAAAACGACTAGTTTCTTCTGGCGAAGCTTCTAAAAGGCCGAACACTACATAGATGTATATACCATTCATTAGCGATAGCTAAGCCTAGAGGGGCATATGGTAGGATCCAAGCGCTTAGAACGAACCAAGAAAGGAGCTTAGAAGGAGTTGGATTTCACATATGATAAAATTAGTGGGAAACCATAGTTTACCTTTTTCATAGTGTTGTTAACGTTGTTGAAAGTTCATTATTTATTTAAATATGCATCTCTTTTTCAGAGTTGCTCCCAGCTCACATGTGACAACCCGATATTTAAAGTCAATATAATGACCTAAAGTCAAGTATTATAATCTATTTTTGGAATCAATAGAAGTTAGCGTCAAAAATGAAGTGTTCTAAAATCTAAATTGGGCTGCATAAAATGATAGATATCGTGTCAAGGTTTCCAAAAATATAAAGAACACTCAAATCCGAGTCATAACGAAGAAGTTATGACCAATCAAAGATCCGCGTCAAAACCGGTAAAACACTGTTAAGCGTAAAAAGTGAAACTTCAATAAAATACTTTTTAGCCTTAGGTATCTAAACGAAAGTCGTAGATTACGTTAAACCGTGAGCATGCATAAAAAGAACGCCCAAATCTGACTTCGTATGAGGAAGTTATGATTTTTCGAAGTTTCGGATATAGCGGTAGACAGCTAAAAACCCGAAATAGAGATCGAGCGATTTTTAGCCAACGCAACCTAAACGAGAATCGAAGGTCTCGTGAATAGTAGTACAACGATGAAAAGACAGACGAAAACGGTCGTCGGATGAAGAAGTTATGGATTTTTAACGAACTTTTCGTGTCCCGGCCTGTTAAAAATAAATAATTAAAAATAACGTCAAAACTAGCCGACGGAGTCTAAATGAAAGTTGTAGAGTACATTCTCACCTACGCGTGCATGTAAAGAACGTCAAAAACGAAGCTCGTATGCGAAAGTTACAAATTTTACAAGTTTGAGGCACACAAACCAAGACGATTTACGCCCAGCGTACCCTCGTACGCCCAGCGTACTCGGATGTTAGGCCTCGGTTCGTCCACGTCGCTCTAATACTTCGTCCGAGGATGCGGTAAGCCATGACGCGCCGCATAACCTCGCTGGTACGCCCCGCGTACGCGAGGGTTCCAGCCCCTATAAAAGGGATGCGAGAGTTCCGGGTTTCTTTGCTCATTTTCTCTCGTTCTCTTGCGTTTTACCTCGTTTTGCGTGCAAGAAATATCCCGAAGTCCCGGTTTTCATATCCAAGTCCCGAAGGAAGATTTACGCTCTCGAGATTCCCAAGAATCCCGAGAAATCCGCTTCCTCCTGTCGAAGTTCTGCTCGATTATTGCCTTATCTTTTTCAACCCGCCTCTTCAACCAAGTGAGTTCATACCCCTACGTTTTTCCGAGTTTTTCATGTTTTCAGGGGGGGAATACAAGCAAAAGTACAAGGAAACTTGTGCTCAAAATATATTATTTTGTTTAAGATAATTATATTTTCAGTATGTTTTTAACATGGATTACAGTTTTTACCAAACGATTTAGAAATCAACTCGTAGAAACAGTTTTCAAAACTAGTGTAAGGAACTTGTGAATCATGTAGTAAAATGTATTATTTTATAAAGGATTCATGCAAATCATAAAAAGGATTTTCAGTGTTATTACTTGTAAATTTGTTAGTCTAGTTGGAGACACGTCCTTGGTAACACTCACCACCGAAACAGAGTGTAGGACTAGCACATATGACCAGAATCTCTTGTAGGGAGAGCGTGACTGTTGTGTATAGATCTATACGGGACTGACTATCCCGCACCTCGCTGCTAGCTACAGTGGGACCGGCAGGTCTACGGGTGACAAAGTCATAAAGGATACTGGCCCCGATACGTGTCATATCAAGTTAATGTATGGTTATAAAACTCACAACGTAGATAACAGCTATTTACTTACGTAATAATGGATCAAGTGAACTAACCTCAGAGTAATAACCAATTAATTACTAGAGGATATTAATAATACCTTCAGGATTTAGTTCACCATATTTTTATTAGTTTTATTTATGTAATAAGGCTAATATACCTCACTGGGCGTAACCAGGGTTTTTCAAAGAAAACTATGTTAACGATTTAAGTATGGTAGATACTTGTATACTTCATTTTAGAACGGATAACTAACAACCTACTTTTAGAGAAAATATAGGATTTTCCCAGAATAACACGGTATTTTCATAAACGGATGGTTTAACATTGAACTAATCGAATGAATGGGTTTCAAACATGCTTTTATTAAGAAAATATGGGATTTTATTGAGGAACACTTTTCAAAAGGATCAAAGAACATTTTCCACCAAAACTAAATGCTTATGAACTCACCAGCTTTATGCTGATACTCTTTCAAAACTGCTTGTATTCTCAGGGATCCAGTAATACAGATAAAACATCAGCTTTTGGAGAAGAGACGCTAAGACGTCAATCTTAAAACTTATTGAATCATCATATTGTAATTATTTTGGGACATGTATTGTAAGCAACAATGTAACTTTTATATTATATATATGATGGTTGTGTGTACTTTCTTTACAAATATTTAACTGTTATGATACTACGTGAAGTCATCCGCCCCCGAATGTTTCCGCCATTCTGGTTTGGGGGTGTGACAGATTGGTATCAGAGCATTGTTTATAGTGAACTAAGTAGATCGAACCACATAAGATATACAAACTATAAATGCAAAGGGACTAAAACCCTCTCACAAAACGTTTTCACAAACTATACTTTTAAGGAAATAAAGTACTATTTTTATAAGTACATGCATGCATCGGTCTAGTATCATAGTCAAAACTATACAAAAGTATTAAGGCAAGTTGCGACGCTACGATTAGGCCTCGGGGTATGTAATCAGATCGAGAGTAAATATAGCCTGATCAACTATATTTATCCTGGATGTGACCAACGTATGTCGAGAAATGGTCATAGTGAGCAACAAGTCAAAAACTTACCAAAGAAAATACTAGAATCAAACTTACAAATTTGAAATACTAAAGGAGTATTTTATAAAACCATAAGAACTATAATAATCGTGCGAACCTCGATATTTAGTTAAAATTATGAATCATCAAATAAATAGAATCTTATTCAAAAACTAAAAACCTTCACTGGCAGGTCTATAATTGCAAAATGCATACTTTAAAGTTACACATGATTAGAATTTTATAGGCTTAGGATTTATGATTTCGCTTTAGGCCCTTTTCCTTGTTTGGATGTGGACTTAAGGTGAAGCTACTGATCTAACGACCTATTCAGTCTTGATTGTATGTGATTTGTATACACTAGGTAATTATAGGAGGACCCGGTGTAGGTCATATCACAAAAACTACCTTCTTACCCTTAAGTTGTATTTATATTTCTCTTATCCCTAATCTCGCTTAGATAAAAATGGCTGGATTCCATCCTCCTAGAGATCCGTACTATCCTAATCAAGAGAATGCTGGTTGGCTCGGTGCCGAACCAAAAGATGAGCCGCAATTTCCCCTAGACGATGATTTTGCTGAAGACAACGGTTCCGGATCATAAGCTTATAATCCACCTCCAGTTGCTCGGAACCCTAACCCTCGTCAAAACTTTCAAGGACCCACACCCCTGTGGGCAGCAAACTTGAACAGATGGAGTCACGAGCAAGGTCAACCCTTACCCTACAACGGAGACCGAAGCTTCTACAATCTGAGCGAGGGAGGCTCAGCAGACAGAATCCTACCTGTTCTGGTTCGCAGGGTCGCTCGTAATGAGGAATAGGGAAGGACAGCCATCAACCGGGTCATGGAGGTTGATGCCGATGCAGGAGTCAATACAGTTCGCATTCGCTATCTAGAGACTGCTCATAGAAGAACCCTGAACCAGAATATGACCCTGCAGAGAGAACTAACTACAACCCAATCTGAAGTTAGGGAACTTCGAGGGAATCAGGCAACGTTTGAAAGACGCATGTTGGACATAGAGCGTCGTCTGGCAGAATCAAGGACTCATTCGGGCGATTCTCGCCGCAAATAGAGTCTACTCTATTCTCTCTTTTGGATATAAATTATGTCTATTTATAGACTCTAGCATTAATTTCATGCTTATGTTAAGACCTTGAACTTTCAGTCGGTTAGGTCTATGTACTGTTAAAATTTTCTCGATTCTGGTGTAATGTGAGTCCTACTCCAAGGTCAATTTTTCCCAAACTTATCACATCTTTGCTACCAATGACATCGGCGAACGTCTAATCTCCTAGGGAAATCTTTGTCCAAATACTTTCATCCTTCTATTGTTAGAACTCTACCAAAATCACACACTTATTTAATGGTTAAACTATGGTGATTGAGTTCACGGATCACTTTCATTATTCTCACTCTTGAAATTCTTATCATTATCTCCATCTTCACACACTTAGTTGATAGGTGATGCGTCTGAAATTAACACCACCTGTACTCGCAACCAAGAGGAAACTTTAGAAACCACAATCTGTCGTTACCTTGTTAAAAACACCAAGGAAAAGTTCGCATGAACCCCTGGGATTCAAACTCTTCATTATGAAGTAATGGAGATCGGTGTAAGAATCGGAAGTAAGACGACACAGAAATTCAATATACCTACGATGGAGAAGGACACCCTATAAATATCAGGAGATAACAAATCATTATCACCCATAATAGAACGGAGGAGGACCACGCGTGTTACACACGAAGTGTTTGAGTGCCTTTTCGTCACAATAATAACTAATAAGTAATGCAACCTAGTGGGTTAACGAATACATTACTCACATTAGATTTCGAACTTATCATCTATTCCTGTATTGGCTAATAACAATAATTCGGATCACGAAACCTCAGATCAAGAGTGATTACTTCTCAATTTCATAAGTCAATTTATTGTAGACTCTATTATGAATTACTTTCAAATCTTTTCGAAAACTGAATCATAGTATCCTCCAACCAAAGATAACTTCGTTCGGATGACACTCGTCTGATAACCATTCTAGAAACTTCATTCTACTCTTTTACCAGGACTGCATCATAGGGATGTAGATCGAACCATCGAGAACAGTATAACAAAATGAAAAACTTACATTCACATGAATGATCGGAATACATCTAGAGCCAACCATAATCGCTCACAAACTCATTTTCTTATCATATAAAAGAATCATGCCTCCGAAGAAACGTAACCAAACCGCTGGCAAGGCACCAACCCTTCAGATAGATTTGGCTACTTTTCAAGCTGCGGTCACAGCTGCCGTAGCAGCTGTCATGACTCACCTAAATGCTAACAACACAAATGTTAGTGGAAATGTTATTGACGACCCCAATCACGGTGATAACCAAGTACAACAACGAGTGCCTGTTTGTAAAGACACTCCGAACCTCAAACCTAATATTCTGAAACGAAAGTTCGAGAACAAGAAAGGGAGTTGTTCAACTCAAGGAGCTACAGAAGGGCAACAAGCTGGGGCAGTCAATACCCCCATCAGCCATGTTATCCCAACACCGATCACACCGTACTTAGGAAACCTCCCACACTGCGGCAAGTGCAACTACCATCATCATGGGGTCTGCCGAGTACTGCATTGCAATAGATGCAACATAAAGGGGCACACCGCCCGTTTCTGTAGGACTCCGTTCAAATTCATCACTTCAACTACCAATGTTGGAACAAGTCCAATATGTCATCTTTGTGGTGAGAAAGGACATTACAAGAGAGACTGTCCAACAGAGAAGAACGACGGGGGAGCAGGAGGAAATTTGACCCCAGAGAATGGGGAAACATAAAAGAACCCTACTATAGTTTGGTATGCTTCCAAACCCCAATAATTTAATTATAATTATAATTAATCTTTCATTCGAACCAAATCGCAGCATTCATATAAAACTGAGAACCCTATCAGGTAGGCTATGATGGCTTAGTGTAAACATAAGGGACATTTATAATTAAGATTTGTAGATTTGAAGTGAGTGATCCCGCCTCATTTCCTGTTCCTTGTTTGGTTGTGGATTTAGGGCAGGGTTGCTCAGTCAACTGTCTTACCAATCTTAATTATACATGACTTGTGTACACCAAGCAATGATAGAGAGACCTAGTAGGGATCATTCCATGAAAGTTCATAGTTTCAAATTATCAGAACCCTCGTATTAGTAGTATCCGCCAATTTTGAATTAAAAAGGGGATTCGTAGCAAAATAACATAATAAAACTGAAGACGCTGAAAACTTATGTGCGTAGAATTGTTCATTATCCTAGTAATCATCTTTTCCAGAATAACTTAATATCTACTTCGTTGAGAAGTTCCGACATCCTCATCCGACATGGTTTGGCTTGATCCTTACCCTGCAGTTATTTTTAAGCCGTGTAAAATAACTCTTTCCTTGATCAGCTGAAATTCTTCCAATCCAGAAAACAAACCCTTATATCACCTATGACTTCAAAACTTCAGAAGTACCCATGCGAGGGGTACCACACCTTCTAGCCTGCTCAATAGATAGAAAGCTTGAAACAAAAAGCACCAAAGAAGTCTCAAAAGTCAGTAACCACCCGTAGCATACCCAAGAGATCTCCAAGTAAGACCACTTGCACTGCAGGTCAAGTTCAAGAATAGAGTACAAGAACTCATTAGGTTAATCTATCGCTGCTAGTTGTATATGAAAGAGTGGCATATAATTTAGACTCAACAAGATGTAGGATGTGTGATTCCGCCCTATTTCATGTTCCTTGTCTGGTTGTGGACTTGGGGCAGAGCCACCCAACCGAAGGTTTTGTTGATTTAAATTATATACAACTCGTATACACGAGGTGAGGATGGATGAGCCAAGGATGAGTCTTATCATGAACTACAGAGCAAAAGCCCGCATGCTTACTATAACAACCGGAGATACCTGAGTGGGAGTGGTAGCAGATTGCAATGGGCTTAAAAATCAAGTTACCAAGGCAATAGATGGACTTGATGCCATTTTGGGTGATCGTCGACAGGTTATCCAAATCCGCATGCTTCCTACCAACAAAGGAAACAGACAGGCTGGAGAAACGGACTAGAACCTACATCAGGGGGATTGTGCGACTGCATGGTGTACCAATATCCATTATCTCGGACCGAGATAGTAGATTCACCTCGAGGTTCTGGCAGTCACTACAAAAATCTCTAGGAACGAGACTAGACAAGAGTACCGCCTACCACCCACAAACCGACGGACAGAGTGAGAGGACCATTTAAACCTTGGAAAAATATGCTAAGGGTTTGTGTGATCGATCTTGGTAAGGCATGGGATACCCATTTACCATTGGTCGAGTTCTCGTACAACATTAGCTACCACACTAGCATCAAAGTTGCTCCATTCGAAGCCCTCTATGGCCGCAAGTGCAGATCACCTTTGTGCTGGGCTGAAGTGGGTAACACGCAACTAGCTAGAGGACAAGTACCTAACAGAACCCTCACAGGCCCAGAAATCATAAAGAGAAACGACCGAGAATATTGTCCAAATCCAAGGTATATCAGACCATTCGAGATCCTTTCCAGGATTGGCCCGGTAGCATACAAACTTCAATTACCACAGGAGCTCAATAACATACACCCTACCTCTCACGTGTCGAACCTAAAGAAGTGCTTATCCGATGAGACCCTCTTCATCCCTCTGGATGAAGTAGAAATCAACAAGAGTCTTCACTTCGTGGAAGAACCAATAGAAATCATGGTAGGAAAATTTAAAAGAACAAAACAAAGTCGCATACCCATTTTGAAGGTCCGCTGGAAGCGACTAGTTTCTTCTGGCGAAGCTTCTAAAAGGCCGAACACTACATAGATGTCTGACATTCGGAAAGCAGCGCTCTCCACCTTGATAAAGGTCTAGCAGCGCTGTCCACCTTGATAAAGGTCTATGAGGCGTATGATGTCTGACATTCGGAAAGCGACTAGTTTCTTCTGGCGAAGCTTCTAAAAGGCCGAACACTACATAGATGTATATACCATTCATTAGCGATAGCTAAGCCTAGAGGGGCATATGGTAGGATCCAAGCGCTTAGAACGAACCAAGAAAGGAGCTTAGAAGGAGTTGGATTTCACATATGATAAAATTAGTGGGAAACCATAGTTTACCTTTTTCATAGTGTTGTTAACGTTGTTGAAAGTTCATTATTTATTTAAATATGCATCTCTTTTTCAGAGTTGCTCCCAGCTCACATGTGACAACCCGATATTTAAAGTCAATATAATGACCTAAAGTCAAGTATTATAATCTATTTTTGGAATCAATAGAAGTTAGCGTCAAAAAATGAAGTGGTCTAAAATCTAAATTGGGATGCATAAAATGATAGATATCGTGTCAAGGTTTCCAAAAATATAAAGAACACTCAAATCTGAGTCATAACGAAGAAGTTATGACCAATCAAAGATCCGCGTCAAAACCGGTAAAACACTGTTAAGCGTAAAAAGTGAAACTTCAATAAAATACTTTTTAGCCTTAGGTATCTAAACGAAAGTCGTAGATTACGTTAAACCGTGAGCATGCATAAAAAGAACGCCCAAATCTGACTTCGTATGAGGAAGTTATGATTTTTCGAAGTTTCGGATATAGCGGTAGACAGCTAAAAACCCGAAATAGAGATCGAGCGATTTTTAGCCAACGCAACCTAAACGAGAATCGAAGGTCTCGTGAATAGTAGTACAACGGTGAAAAGACAGACGAAAACGGTCGTCGGATGAAGAAGTTATGGATTTTTAACGGACTTTTCGTGTCCCGGCCTGTTAAAAATAAATAATTAAAAATAAAGTCAAAACTAGCCGACGGAGTCTAAATGAAAGTTGTAGAGTACATTCTCACCTACGCGTGCATGTAAAGAACGTCAAAAACGGAGCTCGTATGCGAAAGTTACGGATTTTACAAGTTTGAGGCACACAAACCAAGACGATTTACGCCCAGCGTACTCGGATGCTAGGCCTCGGTTCGTCCACGTCGCTCTAATGCTTCGTCCGAGGATGCGGTAAGCCATGACGCGCCGCGTAACCTCGCTGGTACGGCCCCCGTACGCGAGGGTTCCAGCCCCTATAAAAGGGATGCGAGAGTTCCGGGTTTCTTTGCTCATTTTCTCTCGTTCTCTTGCGTTTTTACCTCGTTTTGCGTGCAAGAAATATCCCGAAGTCCCGGTTTTCATATCCAAGTCCCGAAGGAAGATTTACGCTCTCGAGATTCCCGAGAATCCCGAGAAATCCGCTTCCTCCGGTCGAAGTTCTGCTCGATTATTGCCTTATCTTTTTCAACCCGACTCTTCAACCAGGTGAGTTCATACCCCTACGTTTTTCCGAGTTTTTCATGTTTTCAGGGGGGGGGGGGAATACAAGCAAAAGTACAAGGAAACTTGTGCTCAAAATATATTATTTTGTTTAAGATAATTATATTTTCAGTATGTTTTTAACATGGATTACAGTTTTTACCAAACGATTTAGAAATCAACTCGTAGAAACAGTTTTCAAAACTAGTGTAACGAACTTGTGAATCATGTAGTAAAATGTATTATTTTATAAAGGATTCATGCAAATCATAAAAAGGATTTTCAGTGTTATTACTTGTAAATTTGTTAGTCTAGTTGGAGACACGTCCTTGAAACACTCACCACCGAAACAGAGTGTAGGACTAGCACATATGACCAGAATCTCTTGTAGGGAGAGCGTGACTGTTGTGTATAGATCTATACGGGACTGACTATCCTGCACCTCGCTGCTAGCTACAGTGGGACCGGCAGGTCTACGGGTGACAAAGTCATAAAGGATACTGGCCCCGATACGTGTCATATCAAGTTAATGTATGGTTATAAAACTCACAACGTAGATAACAACTATTTACTTACGTAATAATGGATCAAGTGAACTAACCTCAGAGTAATAACCAATTAATTACTAGAGGATATTAATAATACCTTCAGGATTTAGTTCACCATATTTTTATTAGTTTTATTTATGTAATAAGGCTAATATACCTCACTGGGCGTAACCAGGGTTTTTCAAAGAAAACTATGTTAACGATTTAAGTATGGTAGATACTTGTATACTTCATTTTAGAACGGATAACTAACAACCTACTTTTAGAGAAAATATAGGATTTTCCCAGAATAACACGGTATTTTCATAAACGGATGGTTTAACATTGAACTAATCGAATGACTGGGTTTCAAACATGCTTTTATTAAGAAAATATGGGATTTTCTTGAGGAACACTTTTCAAAAGGATCAAAGAACATTTTCCACCAAAACTAAATGCTTATGAACTCACCAGCTTTATGCTGATACTCTTTCAAAACTGCTTGTATTCTCAGGGATCCAGTAATACAGATAAAACATCAGCTTTTGGAGAAGAGACGCTAAGACGTCAATCTTAAAACTTATTGAATCATCATATTGTAATTATTTTGGGACATGTATTGTAAGCAACAATGTAACTTTTATATTATATATATGATGGTTGTGTGTACTTTCTTTACAAATATTCAACTGTTATGATACTACGTGAAGTCATCCGCCCCCGAATGTTTCCGCCATTCTGGTTTGGGGGTGTGACATCACACTATGGTACTCAACGATTCCTCAACTGTGTGAGTTCATTGGTAAACTTTGAGAAAGTAAATCGACTTAAGTTCTTATTGTTTGCTTCCATTTTTAAAATGGGTTACAACATAACACCATAAAATCGTTAGAAGAAAACTCAATTTTGATATTTCTTAAACTTTCAATTATCAATAAAAAAACTATAATTCTTCAAACAGATTGACCCTCCACTCAATCAACACTACACAAACACTACATGAAATTTGAAAAACCAACTCCACACTAGGGATCAACTAATTGAATTGGCTCATATACTAAAGAAATATTTTAAACATAATAAATTAAGGCTTGTAGAGTAGGAAATGTCAAACCAACATATAATGGAGCTGAAGGTAGAAGTAGTGCAACTGAAAAAGCAAATGAAATTACAACTATTGTATGAAATTATTTGTGTCTTAGTTGTTTGTGTCTTCTTCAAAGTTGTTTAGGTTCAATGCATGGTCAGTTATGTTGGTTGTATAGTTTGTTGTGGGGTCATAACTGTTTTGGGATATAAAACTTAGGATGACAAGGAAAGTGGATTTTTTTATTGTAAACAATCCATGACTTTAGGTTCTAAAAGTTGTGTGTTTGTATAAACAAACTTTATAATTTGTAGGGATCGGTTGAAGACTCCCTATTTTGTAGTATTATATTATTTTTCATCGCATAATAACTAAAATATTTTTTTATCCACATGTATAAATATACTAGTACAAAACAAATTCCCATCCACATGCATAAATATACAAGTAAAAAACATATTATGGTCCACATACATAAAAAAAGACATTTCACAGTTCATTAGAAAACAATATATAACTCATATTTTTTTTTCCAAACAAAAGGTACCATACATACTATTTCCAAAACAAATGTCCCCATGTTGTCTCCATATTGGAAAACAATAAGAACCATAGCCATGCAAGTACATTACAACTACATTAAATTTTACAAAATGCAAAACACCCTTAAAGTTTACTCTAAATTAATTGATTTTCTACTTGTGCTCCCTTCTCCATTTTCACCAAGAAACTTGCTTACTCAACTTCTTCGTAACAATTCTTTCAGACTTCCTTATCCTCTTTAAGACACTTGGCAGTTTAGTAGGTGGTACCATTTTTGTACCCGCCTGATGTTTCATATTTACTTGTTGTTTGGTAGGTGGTCATGCTTGATGATCCATATTTACTTGTTGTTGGTCATGCACTTATACATGCACTTCTCCAATTAATCTTACCAACTATAAATAGTAAGGATACGATAATACAATTACATACCTTTGGTCTATTAACTTGTTTCTTACTTCCTGTTGATCATGCACTTGGTTCCACTTTCTTGTTGATCATGCTCCTTAAATACACATTACATTGTTTACTTCCCTTCCTTTGACATTTTATATGTCCCAACCCTTTCTAATGCATCATTTTTCCTATTAATAGTAGGCTAGTAGCAACCCCAAACATCCTTGTATTTTTTTGGAGATAAAAGTTGGATATATGAGGTTTATGACGACATGGAGCTCCCATGTATAGAAATAATTATGTACTTGTAATATTTCATCTACATTTTAGCTCTAAACATATGGTTGGCATAATATTCCACATCTTTGTTTTTATAACAAACCATAGCAACTGAATGTACATATCCATATCCATTAAGATACCATAATCTGCAACTACATGATTTTCCTCTCAAGATCCATTTATACTACTTTCCCAATACATATGGTCTCAAACTGATTTAAGCCACTAGAAATACATGTCAATACATTTTTCTCTTTTTTCAACTCATTCGGTAAGGTCCTAATTTTTAGACAAATTTGGTTATCCCAAGGCCAACCCTTACTATTTATCTAACAAATTCTATCCATCACATAAATCCTTATTTCCTCCAAAAAGGTTATGATTGAATTTTTCCTAGCATATTTAATAAGAGAGTTGAAGCTCTCAAATTCCTATTTTCTACTGATGCACAACATTTACTTGTCTGGGAAAAACTATTGAACATGTTTTTGAGTCACTCTTTATCAAATACACATAAGAAATATGGTCTAACAACTGAAATTAGCTCATTAGTTGTCTTAAAATCGACTTTATTGTTTGAATGACAAGTTTTCATTAAAAGGTTTTGGAAGTGGGCATCACTAAATATTTTCTTGACATTGGAGACTATATGTTTTGCATATTGCCGTTGCTCAACATGTGGTAATAAATCCTTCACATCCTCCAACAGTTCGTGCAATTTAAGTCGACAAGTAAATGATATAATCATTCCAAGAAAATAATCAACACAATATAAGTAATTTAATTCACTAACGTACCTTGTATTGGTTTGAAATTGATGTCAAACCACCTCAAGTTTGGAGTTATAGTTCATCTAAAGTAAATCTAAATACAACTTCCAGTTTCCTTTGTATTTAATAAACACCACATTCAATGCAATAAGGAAAATTTTACTATTGATATCCTTCAAATAACACAAAGTAATTCCCTGGTGACAATGCCTTTCAAGAAACAACCATATACCCCAATAACCCTTTCTACACTATTCCTCTTCCCTTTTTCAACCCCATCAAAACATATATAAAATTTACAAAAATAATTGTTACCACATGACATAGGCAAAGACATCCAATTACACAATACTCATTTTTTTTTATCACACGACAAAAGTTTTGCATAATGTTCCACTGGTGTCCCCTCAATGAGGGTCAATGCATGTTTTATAGCCCTCCTATATTTCCTTTCACTCACCTCAATTTTAAACTTTTCAATAACTTTTAATCTTAGCTTCTTAATACTCAAGTTTTGTTTATGAAAGTTTCATTTGTGCAGAATTTCAAAAGAATGATATAAGAAATTTAGTTACATTGGTCAATAGTTATCACCACACGAAAATTAAAAATATTAAAAGTTCATTAGAATTCTCTACTAATTAAAAGAATTAAGTAAATAATTTCTATATTAAACGTCAAATTTACCCCGTTTTTTTGTTGGTCCTTAAATCTTATAATAGACAAATTAAAATAAAATTGGTATATATCATTATCAACTTGTACCAACCATACTTGTTATTGTTGATAGCTGAACAAATTGGTACAATATATACCAAATATTGGTAGCTAAAATTTTGATTACATTAATGTCACTCCGTTTTTCATATCGGTAGATGTAATCAAAAGCGTTGATTATATATATATATATATATATATATATATATATATACACTAGCAGTTGGCCCGCGCAAAGCGGCGGCAAAAGATTAGTTTGTTATTAGGAAACATATTCCAAAAAAACACTTACTGCATTGGTCAATCAAATATGTAAATTTTTTAAGTTTTGTGTTTTAGTGGACATGTGTTCTAAGTCTATTGATTGTTTTTGTGTTTGTTCGGTATGTATTTTCTTACATTGGATTCGTTATACCAAAAATAGATAATATACAACTACATTTTCATCTGGTATGATACTAGGAAAAGTGTCATCGGTGAATAGCTATCTTTCAGAGACATTTCACATTCCAAAAAACATATGGTGAATATTTTTAATAACAATGTTACTTATATTAATTGGGTAGGTTGGTTTTAACACGCTATTCTATCTCTTTGTTGATTTTGTAGCTTTTGGCTAGATTCTTTCTACAACTCTTTTAACAATAATCTCTTTTGTCCTTCAAAAAAACACATGTGACAAACAAAAAACATTTAGTGGTGGGTTTGCTTTTCGATTGACGTGTTTTTAATATATTTATTGATTTTGCATTTGTTGTATGTGTGTTTTAATATATTAATCAGTTTACATTTGTTGTGTGTGTTTGGTTTGCTTTTGGATTGATTTAGAAATTATCCAATATCACTTATAGAATGTTTAGTTCCTATTTATTAGATTTTGTTCACGATAACTTTTTTTAAGTACTTATAAGAATATTTAAATTAAGTTTTTAACAACCTTTTCTTCATCAAAATACTATGACTACCTTAAGGTATAAATAAATCAATACACATCGGTATATACAAATCAATTCATGCAGAAAAATTAGAAAAATAATTATATTAATATACGTTTTAAAATTGAAAAAAAAAAGTTACAATGATAAGAAACGACGTTTGAAAGTGAACTATACAATATATATGGAGTGTTTAAATAAATTATATGAAATTGGATAAGTGCCACAAACCTTTACATATGTTACTAAACATTACAAGGAAAAAGGAAACAAAATTCTATTTTACCACCAACTCCAAACTGGAACATGAACACATTGTGTGTTTTCGTAAAACTATTGCATAAACAACGGAGCAACAACGCGCTGCATATTGCTTTTTGAAAATTCTATAAATGAACAAACAATGGAATATGGTTGTTTTTGCTGTCACAAAGAAGGAATATGAGAAAATATGGAATGTGTTTTGGATAAAGATGTGTGTTTATCTTATCCTAATTAGTCGGCTCACAAACATACATCTTCTAAATCAAAGGAAAATAAATAAACTTAGAACCCAAATAATTTATTAGAGCTTAAAAATCATAAAGAAAGAGTCATACAAATATTGATACGTTTTATCCAAAAGAGTAGCGGTATGCTTAGTGTATCTATTTGCTGCAATTGGGTGATCACCGAGTTGTAGCCGAGTGTCTGGCTTCACGAATACTTTGTTTCACATCATTCACACCACATAATATGCCCGAATGGTTTTATGCCTTTAAAATTATTGAAGCTTTAATTTGTCTCCTATTTTACATTTGCATCTTCCCTGCAACTATTTGATGTCATAATATCTTAAATCTATAACTATTTTATGCTTTTAAAAAATACATAAGACAACAATAATTCAAATGAACAAAAGGTTATCCTATGACAATAGAAATATATATTTCTCTTTCTTTTTATTCACAAACCCTATTTGGCTATAACTTTTGTCAAGAAGTTTTTTCTTGAGTTAATTCGGGATGATTCACCAGGCTATAAGAACATAAATAATCTAATAAGATTCAAAACTGAAAGAATTGCGATAGTTGGGTAATATTTTTAAAGGTAAAATAAATCAAACTAAAAAGGGAGAAATAAAATTGCACCACTTGATGCATGGACTCAAACTGAAGGTAATTTGTTTGTTTGGTTCCATCATTACTTTTATAGCCTTATGTGTTCCGAGTTAAAGGCAAGTATCAAGATTATCTAAGAAAATCAAATCCAAATTTCTGTTAGCTCTGTATTGGTATAAATTTTCCCAAAGAAAAGAAGATCAAATCCAATCTACATGAACAACAAACATAAATAATATTGATGTACAAGTATATTTAAAAGTCAGTGAGATTAGGCTACCAAAGAGAATATATAAGTGAGAATAGGAGGTGAGTTCACAGAACATACATGCTTTCATATAGAAATCAAGATATGTTAATGTAGGTAATGTAATGGTTACCTTTGGGCATGTTAGATAAACATCAACAAAAAAAGAAGCAATTGTCCTTTGTCTAATTGCATCCAAATATCCAATGTTTCTTCAAGAAGTTTACCCTCGGGATCAGGTGACCTACAATGCAAACCATAACATCATGACAAAATAATCCCTTACAGTTTAGCCACTTTGTATGTTAATAAGCATTCACGTCACAAATAGTTTGAAATCATACATAAAATCAAACAATGGTACCTGAGTTTTTTCATAATCTAATAAATATTCACCAAATTAGTAATATTTTGTCAATTTAAAAACTTTTAAAAAATATCCAAAATAAGAGAAAGGAATTAAGAACTACCTGTTATAGCAGCAACCGTAGTTAGAATCCTTGATTCCTCCTGAGCATCCCGTGAACTTTGTTAACATAATTAATTTTCTAATATTTAGCACATTTTTCGGGCTTGAACCTAACAAAAAGAATCAGATTTAGCAATCTAAAAGTAATAAGCTTAAATCTTGTATGATTGGGTCACCAATTACACAGTTTACATGCTAGATATATGAGTAATTCTTGAACTTAGTGGTACTCACCTCACAACAAGCAATTGGGTGTAGTAGTTCTTTCTCCAGCTGTATCTCAAAATCGAAATCTAACAATTACAAAGTTAGCAATCTACTATAAGGAACAAAGTTAACAAACTGGCAGAAATAAGAAATCGATTTTGCCAATTTGTGTGTAATCAGATGAAAAAAAAAAGTCATTTTTTCCATTTAATTCTCGCTACAACCCTAAAAGACAGAGCATTCTTTCAAACTTTTAGGGTTCACGAAGAGGGGATGTGAAGATGGCGTCGTGTAACAGGAGGACTTATGGAGCAATGGGAAGTAGGTCATCCACCTATCTCCTCCTTCTCTGGGTGGGAGAGATAACATGATATTCAATCCACCGATTTCAATTTCAAGGATGACGATCATCTGTTGAATGCACAAACATAGTTAAAAAGAGGGTTAATTTCGAACCATAATATCACAGGGTAAAATAGTCACATTTCAGTTTCAGGGACAAATATAATGCATGGATGAGAAAAAGAACCATATCGAAGAAATCAAAATCAAACTTGGGAAAATAAAATGTCAAAAACTAAAATTTGTGAAATCAGAAAACAAACCTGGTATGTTGATCAAGTGAGTGAAAGGAGAGGTGACGACGGTGAGGACGTTGACCATGTCAGGTGGTGTCGTGGTTTTGGGTTTTTTAGAGAGATGAAGGTGAAGGAAGAGAGAATTCGCTGGTGTTTGGTGGTGAGATACGTGATCTAGGGTTGGTTACACTGGATGAAGTTGTAACAAAAAAACAAAGAGATGGAGTTTATAGATAGAGGACGATGATTACATAGAACCAAGATCTCAGTGGGCGGGGATTCAACGTTTTTAGGGTTTTAATTGGCTGGGAGAGGAGATGCATTTATATAACGTGTATCTTATGTGTTTTTGATGTGTTTTTGACTGATTTGATCGTTGAAAATGCCGATTCAATTGCTGAAAATATGAGGAGTTTCAATTCAATCCCTGAAAGTAAGGGATACTAATTCAAAAATATTATATTGTTGGTGGATCAAATATTTGTACCTATGGCATTATTATTTGTAAGATTTATATTATAATATTATTATATTAATGATTTGTTGTACACTAAGCTTAAGTACTTGAACGTCTTAAAAAAATATTATTATTATATTGAATTTATTTTTATAAATAGTAAGATTTCTTTTATAAGATAGTATATGTAACACCTATAAAATTCAAGCCAATTTAAAACATTTTATTTCATTTCAAAACCATTAAGTTCATACATCTTGTTTTCAAAATAATTTAAACATCAGAGTATCCCCAGAACCATATCACAAAATCATAAAACATGAGGAGCGGTACGATCACGCCTTCGCCTTGCCACGATCTCCTGAAGTACCTGAAACATAACACTACAACTGTAAGCCCGAAAGCTTAGTGAGTTACCCCCAAAATACCAACCACATAACCATACTCATATCATATCACAATACAGAACAGCCAAGCACATCGGGTCTACTGTGTGACTGGTCCGCCCGCACTGGGCCTTCAGTCACCTGGTCCACCTTCCGAGTCTAGCCATGTACATCGAGTCTACAGTGTGATTGGTTTGCCCGCACCGGGCCTTCAATCCACCTGGTCCACCCTCTGAGTCTACAATATGACTGGTCCGCCCGCACCGGGCCTTCAGTCGGCCTGGTCCACTCTCCGAGCCTCGGCACGTCTGGTCTGCCCTCTTGGGGCCTTCAGCCTATCCGGACCGCTCGCTGGGCCTTCGGTCTATTCGGTCCGCCCTGGGTATGTTGGCCTACAGCACAAAGCAGGACCCGCCTCAACCCAACTTCAGTCAAACAACCATGTGCACATAAAACAATTAATCACATAACAAATCCTTAACCAGACAACCAATCTAACAGATCACATAGCATATCAACATCCTAACCAGGATTCCGACCTATCCGATCACTAGCATAACATTACCCTATATATCGGGTATCGACCTTAACCAGGTCACTAACATAACACCACCCTAAATACCAGGATGCAAATCTAGCAAAGCAACAACATAACAACAAAACCCGGATTTCCATCCGATAAAGGGCCGGCCTTGGTGCCGTAGACCCTGTCAATATAGTGAGGATAACTCACCTGCAATTGCCGACTGAAGAGATACGACCAAGCTGCTCCGACCACCGACACGAACTTCACCACAACACACTACCAAGGAACCAATACCAAAATTACCAAAATACCCTTGGAAGTCAAACTGGTCAACTCTTGGTCAAAGTCAAAGTCCTCAGTCAAAGTCAACCTTCCTGGTTGACTCTACTCGCCGAGTCAACCCGTCGACTCGTCGAGTTCTCATACTCAGAAAACTCCTATAACACGACTCTACTCGCCGAGTCGCCCCAAGACTCGTCGAGTTCAACGATCTCGGAATCCCATCCTGTCCAACTCACTGAGTCGCCAACCGACTCACTAAACCAAAGCTTTAACCAAAAGAGATTGGGTTCTGCGACCAGACTCGCCGAGTCCAAGAACAGACTCGCCGAGTCCAAGGCAATCTTCAACAGACTCGCCGAGTTGTTCTTCAACTCGTCGAGTCCAAGGCAATCTTCATACAACTCGTCGAGTACACCCATGTGACTCGCCGAGTCTCTCCAGTTCTCAATCCATTCAGAGGCTTTTCGAGCCATGCAGGGGCTCCAATCCATAGATCCACTCTTCTACAGCCTAGCCCTCACATAAAGTTGCAAACTTTACGTGAAACCAAGGAGATATAAGCCCAAAACACACTAGGGCTTGGGTTTTAGACAAAAGGGCTTCACCAACAACTCAATGACTGAACTTTATGACATTCTGGACCAGCTCAAGACTAGATCTGAGGTAGCAACCTCAGATCTATATTCTAAACCCGAAATAACTCTCAATCCAAATATGGAACTCCTCATCGACCACCAAGGATGAACCAAAAAGGAAATTAGCATAAGGTTATGGCTTCTTACCTCTGAAATGTGCCCAAACAGATGTAGATCCCATATCCACACAAGCCCCTTGATGCTAGCTTCTATCTCCTCAAGCTTTTTACACCAAAATCTTCTTCCAAGCTCCACTCTCCTCAATCAATGGTGTTTCACACGAACTAGGGTTTGCTGGAACTCTCAGGGTAGCAAGGGGGCCGAGGGAAGGATATAATGTTCTTTATATAGGGTGCAAACCCTAAGATTAGAGTTTTCTCTCTTCAGCACCAACTCGTCGAGTCCTAGCCGCCGACTCGGCGAGTTGGCCACTTAAACCTGCGACAATTACCGCTCCGACTCGGCGAGTAAGCGGACCTACTCGTCGAGTCCCTTCTTCTATTTACACTTTTGGCCCTTCATTGAACTTCTGAAATTTCGGGATGTTACAGTATATATATATATATATATATATATATATATATATATATATATATATATATATATATATATATATATATATATATATATATATATATAGGGGACGGTTCACTCGAGATTAAAAGAAATAGAGATCTTGAGATTCAACCCCAGCCACATATTTCTCATTTGCCGCTCCAGCGTACCGGCAACAACGATGTACGTCTAATCATAAATGATTATACATATATGTCTGTTCACAGATTGAGTAATCATATATGATTATGACAGTTGGTGGCAGAAGATGTGGTGATGACAGAAGAGGTGGTGGTGGTATAAGTGACAGAGGTGACAGTGGTGGGGGCGGCTGGTGTCGGAGGTGGTGACGGTTGTGGTGGTGGGGATGGTGGCGGAGGAAAATGGTACGGACGACGCTATATAATCATTTATGATTATAATAGGTCTGCCGCGCCTGTACGTTGGAGGGAAATGTTTTGAAAACCGTTTTTTTAGTTGAACCAATATGGTGACCAGTTTCCGGTTCAACCGATTTAACCAGTCCGACCACCGAGTAAACATGTTTCTATAATTCTCATTTTTTTCGTATTTTCCTACACATACATACATAAATCAAGTCTGATGTCCACAAGTTCAAACATTAAAAATACGCATGAAAACAAGTTGTAGATCAATCTAAATACATTAAAATAACACATAACCATAAGTTTTATATCAATCACCATGCATTAAAAAGAAATAAAGTTCTAGATGAATATAAACACATCAAAAAAACTTCATAACATTTATCATGTGCCTTTATTTAGAAAAATCTTAATAGATATGAAAAAACCACCAAAATTTATTATGCAAAATATTTCAATTTCATGTGTTTTTATTCAGTTTAATCGGTTCAACCAGTTTAATTTAGCCGGTTCAACCAAATTTTTGTAAAAACCGGCTGGTTCGTTCCGGTTTAGAAATAGACGTAAAACCGGTGATAGTTGAACCGCTTCACTCTCCGGTTTTCGGTCCAACCGGTTCGACCGACCGGTTCAAATCAAATTTTAAAACATCACCGAAGGGTTAGCGCGGCAGATGTTGAATATGTGACTGAGGTTGAATCTCAAGATCTCTATTTTATTTTTAATCTCAACGGAACCTACCTCTCTCTCTCTCTCTCTCTCTCTCTCTCTATATATATATATATATATATATATATATATATATATATATATATATATATATATATATATATATAGAGAGAGAGAGAGAGAGAGAGAGAGAGTTAGGTTCAAATGTTTTTAGCAACTATTGTGTGCATAAATGCACCAATAGAAATTTAGGAATAATAAAATTATTAATAAATAATATAAGGGTAATTTTGTAACTTTACATCACCTTCATTTATTAAACCAAAAATAATTCTCTTATATAGATAGAAAACTCCTTAATTAATGGAACAGTTACCATAAAAGGCCCTAAACTAACCCTAGTCGTCCAAGTCCATTGTGTGAGGACGTGTTGTGTTGGTTCCCTTTTTGCTATCGGCCGAGAAAGAGAAATCTGGAGGGGAGGGGCTGTGCGATCGGAAGAGAAGAGGATGAAGAGAAGTGAGGCTGAAATCGAGTAGGAAGAAGAAAGGGGTGCCTGGTGGTGTCGATTTTGAGGTAAGTAGGCATTCTGTTTCATCATGTTTCATTAGTTGCCATCGACGACCAATTAACCATAGTTGCAATCGATTCCAATCGATTCCATTTTTCTTGTGTTTTTGATTTTTGTTTGATGCCAATCGATTCCAATTTTCAACCACGCTTCCATCATTGACTTATGTTGAGGTGCCTGGTGGTGGTCGATGATTCTATGGGTGTTTGGTTGTTGTTGATTTACAGAAAGAACGAGGGAGGAAGGATTTGCAGCCATTAACGTGGGTGGTGACAAACAGCATCTCCGATGAGGGTGGTTTGACAGCGAGGATCGACGGGAAGTAAGGGAAGGGTCTCCGGTCTTTGACTGGCCGCAGGAGGTGTTATCATTCGTCGATCAAGGGGTGTTTGGCTGGTTTACTGGTCGTCGATCATCAATCAGGTAAAAAAATTCTCTTTTTTATTTGGTGTTTAATAGAAATCATTGGGGTGTTTGGGTTTTCCTGGAAAATCGATATAATGAAGGGGATATGGGTTTGAGTTTTGAAAGAAATCCATGGGTGTTTGGATTGGGTGTTTGAGCTTTGGTGTTTTGACAGGGAAAATGAAGGAGAAGCAATGAAGGTTTGACGCCCTATTTTCTTGATTGATTTGTCAAGAACAACACCGTGTTCTTGACTGGAACATGATACTCAGAAGAAGAAATAAGGAAACTGGATGTTGCTTCTTTGGTGATTCATTGACTGTCAATCAAAAGGAAACACATGTTGAAACAGAATAAAAGTTAATTTAAAATTCAATCAGGTATCTTATTTTCTTTATTGGTTACAATATTCTATTATCTGAGATTTGATCAGATAATATATGAATACATTAAATTCCAACAGAATATCTGAATCGATTCCAATTTTCAACCACGCTTTAGTTGTTTTGTTTTTCTAAACCATTTGAATTGAGTAAAATTATATAAAAAAACTAAAAACTTCTGAGTTTTGTAGATAATAAGAAGAAAACAAAAGCTAAAAGTTGGTGTGTATTTTTTGTGGTGATGTAAGCAGGAACATGTGTTTCTTTCAAATATTCATGATTCAGATATTCTATTGGAATTTAATGTATGTTAGGATGATGCAGGAATGATGAGGTAACTTATGAAAAAAAGATATGTGATACTTCATTCTCAAAGAATGAAGAAAAACAACAATATTCTTTCAGAATTTCAGGATTCAACATCCAAAAACAGCAATATTCTTTCAGAATTCAAGAATTCAAGAAGAAAACATGGAGAACGAGAGTATTCTAGCAGAATGTTGTTATTTTTTAAGAATGTTATTCATTTTTGTTGATATTCTTTTTAGAATATTTATAACTATATTTAAAATGTATAAGACTTTTAGTCTGTAAGAATATGTATGAATTTGTATTTAAGTTCGGATGTATAAGAATATATTAGAATGTTTGTTATTTTTCAACATCTTATTCAAGAATTTTGTTTTTCTTCAATAATATTCTATTAGAATAAAATTCTAAAAGAGTATCATTCTAACAAAAAATATTCTGATAGAATAAAATCGGTAAAAATTGAAATAATTAATTAAAAAATTCAGATTTTTTTAAATTAGGAGAATTAATCATCCCTAAAAATTCGAAAATTTCCTTTTATAAATGTAGTTAATTGTCCAAAATACCCTTTTGCTAAAAGTTGTGTGATTATATGGTACATATTACCCCATTGTAATATCATACACTCTCAAATCATGTTCATTGATTAATTTCATCCGTTGGTCCAGATCTGTGCATTCTGACACACAATACTTAGTAAAATCAAAATAACCTAACCCTATATATATATATATATATATATATATATATATATATATATATATATATATATATATATATATATATATATATATATATATCCGAAATTTATTAATGTAGGTCCTATGAAGTGGTATCCAAAGCAAAACACTTTTTAGCTAACAAAGGGTGTAGGGGTGACCATATCATTTCCCAGTTCCCACACATTCTTTAGCCAGTGGTAAAATCGTAATAAAACTATGAAATGCAACATTTGACAGTTTACAGTTTACATGTCTAAATTTCCCCGGTCCAACTTCCTCGCCTTCCCAATATACACACGCACACAGAATTCACATATAATTTCTTTTCTTTCTCTCTCACTTTCCCGATCAGTCTTTTCCGGTGATCAGCCTACTTTACGTTCATTCTATCAGTTACGGCAATCGTCCGGTAATTTCTTCTCCAATAATGTTCGTTCGTCAGCTGACAATTACTACTCTTTGCTGAAAAAAGTTCTACAAAACCGATTCAGTTTCTTATGTCACAATTTTCCTGTTCTTTTCACGTGATTTTTTCAGCTGTATTTCGATATATGTAGAATTTATACACTGATGATCATTGCTGTGTGTATTTAGAGCGAGAAGAATGACGTCAGGTACGAGAATGCCGACATGGAAGGAGAGGGAGAACAATAAACGGAGAGAGAGGAGGAGGAGAGCGATTGCCGCGAAGATATTCTCCGGACTGAGGATGTACGGGAATTACAAGCTGCCGAAGCATTGTGATAACAACGAAGTCCTCAAAGCCCTCGCCGGCGAAGCTGGTTGGACCGTCGAACCCGACGGCACCACCTATCGTAAGGTATAATTCTGTTCGTAATACATTTCATTTCATCAATCGTTAATCATCAACTTACAGTAATTCTTCAAGGTCACATAATTCCGATGTCTCTCATCTCATCATTCGTACCAGTAAATTCTCCAAATTCTCAGAACAGAAGGTAATTGATAGAACAAAAATCTACAAAATCCTCTAATCTTATACGGAATAAATGTAGTAATTAGGATCCAACGGAGTCGAATCTGTAAAGCCCTTCGCCGGTGACTACGTGATGGTGGCGTGTTTTAGCAGGTCGTCGGAGTATCAATACGTTCCATGCGCTCTCGATTACTGGCGCACTTAGCAATACGCTGACGTGTATAGGCTCTGATTTCTATGCATTTTAACAGAGAATTGTTAAGATTTAGGATTTTATAACTTAAACATTGCTTTATCTCTGCTTCTGATCCTTCTCCGTGCCGGCGAAATTAGATCCGGTCAGGATTTGCCGGAGACTCCGGCATCCTTTTGTTCAGAAGCGCAAATCTCAAAGAATTCCGTAGTAAAAAAATCTAGAAAGACGTTAATACTGTAATACCCTCGTCGGTGTTTCAGAATTTCTTCCCCGGTTTCGAATTTACGCATCGTTTAAGGGTTATTTTTGGCATTTTGCAATTT
The DNA here is from genome assembly GCF_052849685.1 of Lactuca virosa. Taxonomy (NCBI): domain Eukaryota; kingdom Viridiplantae; phylum Streptophyta; class Magnoliopsida; order Asterales; family Asteraceae; genus Lactuca; species Lactuca virosa. The sequence continues at coordinate 174,062,186 of NC_136432.1, forward strand.
TGCTTTTTCTCCGATTACAGATCTGGTGCAACTCTTTTTTTCTCTTTTGGATAAACTTATTATTGGCAATTTCATGTTTGCTTTAGTTTTGCAAACAGGTCCTTTTTCAGTATGTGGCAGTTTCTGTCCCAAAACTGCAACAATGTATTCATTCTATGTTCATAAAAGCTCATTTCTTTCATCCAAATTCAGAACAACGTTGCATCATCACTTGTACATACTGCATCTCAACGTGTATATTTTTCCGAGTTCAGAAATGTCATGGCGTCATGCCTTTCGAAAATAGGACAGCAAAAACTTAAAACAATACCCAAAATAAGTAGAAATATTTGTATATGAGTGGTACTTTGCTATTATTGTCTTGCAAGGTCATGTTTCACTATTTGGGGTGTCATTTATTAATGCTAGTAGTTTGGTACTTACTCTCTCATACCAATTAATGTCAAACAAAATACTCAAAACATAATTTGGTAAATACTCTTTTTATACTAGCCTTATCAAACGTATATACAAATAGTAGACAACTTACTTTATCATGTAGAAAGATAAAATGGTTAAACAATTCAAGACAAATATTAAGTCCTCGATGATAATTTACTTTTAGGGATGCAAGCCTTTAGAGCGAATAAACATTAGTGGATCGACGTCAGCAAGCCCATGCTCATCATACCAACCAAGCCCATACACTTCATATCACCCGAGCCCAATTGCAAGCCCATCTCATAACCCTCACCCCGATTCCCTCATTCCATGGCTCAAGAATCTATCCTCCTCATCGAACTCTACAAAGCTTCCGAATCTTTACATCCAAACAGGGTCCATTAGTGCACCCGTGACCCCACCCATTAGCTCCCCAACTGCCCGAATCAAAACCGACATTACATGGGGCATGGGTCCCACGTCTCCAACTTTTAACCTTGTAGCTTCGAACTCGTTTGGGTTCAAGGAAGGAGTTATATCTCATGGTGGATCGCGGATGTGGACACCTGGACAAAGTGGGATGTGTTCGCCTGTAATTCCTTATGGATTTGACAACAATGGTGATATTCCAATGGCGGAATTGGTTTCGGATGAATTTGCGTTTGGTTGTAATGTGGGAAAGAAAGTGAAGCCATGGGAAGGAGAGAGGATTCATGAGGTGTGTGGGTCTGATGATCTTGAGCTTACTCTTGGGATATCAAAAATGAGGTACTATATTTTGGTAGAAAATATTAAACAAGTAATTATGTGTTTACAAGTTAAGAAGATTTATATGAACTTTTACTTTTGTGACAGATAAATTGGAATTTGGAGAAGAAAGGAAATCGTTGTGATGAGGAAAATTGAGAATGGATGGATGGTTTGATGCAAATTTGTGAAATTGGTCCAATATTTATAAGTTTTCCTTGTTAAAAGTATGTTGCCCAAATCTCTACTGAAATCCATGCGGTTTTTATGTATCTTCTACTTGTGAATGAGAGTCTGATTTTATTATGAAACAACGTGTAAAATGAGCAAGTTACATTTTTGGTCCCAAATAACTTTCGTTTACCAAGACTTGAGTCCACTAGTTCCAGTAGACTCCCTTGCTCTTGTAGCACATATGCCCGATCACTGATAAAAATCTGTTAATCAATCCGGGCCTTAAAAGAAATAAAGGAAATAGTAACATACTTTTGCCTTTTTTAACTGATATGAACGATATACTTTACTTCTTACTGATAATAGCAGCATACATACGTTTTTTCTAACATGAACCGAATTGGTTACCATATGATTTTTTTTTTCAACTTTTTGCTTGGAGTAAATTAAAATTTTGCTGTGAGTTTACCACGTTTTTTTGGTTTTGGTCCATAAAGTTTCCTGTTTGTAGTTTTTTGTCGTTATTTAATGTTTTGTAAAACTTTTGCTCCCCACTCCAAGAAAAATACTCTATTACCCTCTATCTTTTTATAAATATTTATATTATTATTATGAAGGGAAAGAGCCATAGGGGTAATATTAATCATTTTACCTAGTATAGACTAGACGTTACGAAAATCTCAAATGAGGACTAAAGTCACAAGAAAAGGAATCTTTAGGGATCAAAACAAAAAATATGAGCTACTTGTAGACCTAAATTGTAATATACTCTTTTGCTTATATGGCATTCAACCAATGATGATGTGGCAAACAACTGTCATATCTTCAGATACTACATAAGCAAATAGTTTGAAAACAATTCAAATGGTAACCGTCTAACCGATTACTTGTTCTCCATGTTGAGAAAACCAAATGTACTTTGGTACTAATAGTTAAAAATTAAAATATATATTGCTGATATCGATAAAAGAAAAAAAGGCAAAGTAAGTTTCTGTTTCCTGCAATAGTTTCACGTGTAACGGTAACAAACAAATGATTACTTGTCTAGCTATTTTGAAGGTGAGGTTTTCAGTATCAACATATTATCTTGACAAGATCTTCATATTTTTTAGGCTAACAAACTTTTTATACGAGCCCCTGCATAGTGCATAGGTCAAGGAGTCCATCACCCATTCATCCTGAAAACCAAAGAATAAAAATCATAATTTAAATGATTTTCGTCTCCTCTACCCAAAAAAGAAAAATTGTAATCAATTTATAATAAATATCACTTTTAAACAGAAGAGTAAAATAATAATTTCTCATATTCAGACTGTTTCAAAAAGAAGCTATCTCTGTTTATATAACATTTACTAGTAACACACATTATTTATCCTTTCAACAATTCAATAAATCACAGACAAGCAATCTTGTTTTGTCAAGTATGTATGTATCAAGTCTTTAATGGTAATGTATGTTGGGGCTAACGGATATTGGTGGATCTACATCAGCAAAACCATGTTCATCATACCAACCAAGGCCCTATGCTTCATCTTCAATCACAAGCCCATCTTCTTCCCGTTATACTCACACTCACAATCCTCACCCTGTGATTCAGTCATTCCATGGATTAAGAATCTATCGGCCTCATCAAACTCAACCATGCTTCCCAATCTTTAGAAGTTAAAGAAGTAATTACGTATTTAGCAGTTAGAACATTTATATGAACTTTTATGCTTGGTAACATTTATGTCAAAGTTTCAAGTAAAATGACTTTTTTTTTTTTTTTTTTTTTTTTTGCAAAAACCAGCTATATTCATAGACTAAAAATAGTCATTCTACTGGGAACATAGACCAAAAACGTTACAAGAACTTCTTAAGTAATTACCAACATTGCAAGAGAAAATTCATTTGATATCAACGCTACAAACATCAGCTATACTCAGGGACCAACAATATATATTACTCTCTATATAAACCACGAGATGTATTCAAACAAAATACATTGTAAATTATGAAGTACCACAAAAAATTAAACAGACCATCTGTAATCTATAAATAATTTGTACAAATCACATATATAGAAAAGGAAGAAATAAATCATCTTATACCATAAACCTTACAGATTCACATATCAACATCATAAAGATCCGGAAGAAGCTTCATCTCATGTGACTCATCCTTATACAAAGATGTATCCATCCACGGACGATGAGTAGAGATGCTTCTGAGGCCTTGACTATCTGCTAAGTGAGTTGAGACTTGTGGTTCATTGTCATGTAACAACATGTCAAAAGCTTTAAACCTCAAGTCAGGATTCTCCACCTCTCGTTTCACCACTGGGGGCAGAAGTGGTAATTTCCCATCCAACATTTTGACAACTGATGACATTGGTGGGCGAAGTGTGGGAGATGGATTTGTGCATTAGAGAGCTATATTCAACATCCTCATTGCCTCTTCTTTTGAGTATTTGCCAAGACTTGGGTCCACTAGTTCCAATAGACTCCCTTGCTCTTGTAGCACATATGCCTGATCACCCATAAAAGTCTGTTAATCAATTCGCGCCTTAACAAGAAAGGGAAGGGAAACAGCAGGGAGGGCAATATAGTCATTTTACTTGGAGAAGGGACCAATGGAAAACCTCAAGTAAGGACCAAAACTTAAGAAAAAAAAAGAAGAAGAAAGTTTAGGTACTAAACCGAAAAAAATGAGCTAAACTCCGAGACCAAAATTTTAATTTACTCTTTTACTTATTTGGCATGCAGCCAATGATGATGTAGCAAGCTATTAGACAAATGTTATATATATTAGGCATTAATTACATGTTTATATTCTAGAGGGATCATAGTGTAAATATATCTATTATTAATATTTATGTAATCGTGACATTCTGAGAAGATATACAATTCACGTTTTACCAATTTAACTTGGTATCAGAGCCGCTATTCCCTAACCCTAAAATTGGCGCCACAGCAGCCCTCAAGATCATCAACCGCACTAGACAGCTACAATCATCCACATCAACCTGCACCTGTTTCTACTCTTTCTTCCTCTTTTCTCTTGTCGATCAGTACACATTGACATTAGCCAATACAATGGCGCCTCTCACAGCATTCACTACTGCAGAGAAAACAGCCCACAACTCTCATAAATTTGCCTTTACTTTGTCCCCAAACAACTATGGCTACTGGAAAACTATGTTACAGCCCTTTCTGGTTACAAACAACCTGTTCGGGTATGTTGATGGCACCATACAGTGCCCACCAGCCACCATCGTGTCCACCACCCCTACAGGAAAAGAAGGCGACACCATGACCACATCCACATCTACTACTAACCCTTGTTACAATACATGGGTCTCTAATGATGCGCATGTTCGAATGCTTATTCTGTCCACCATCTCTGAGACGTCTTTTCAGCATGTTCAAGGTAATACATCACGTGATCTTTGGCTGTCTTTAGAAAGTGCTTATGCTCCTCATACTTCTTCTCGTGAATATACTCTTAAAACCCAACTTCTGAAAATCACAATGAAAGAAGATGAGTCCTCATCTGCTTACTTAACCCGTGCACAAGAGTATTCTAATGCTCTTGCTAATATTGGCGAACCAGTTAAAGAAAAGGACCTTGTCATGCTGGTTATCTCTGGCTTAAGAGAAGAATACAATGGCTTGAAATCTACCCTTTTAGCAAGACAGTCTCCAACAGCCTTTGCTGAACTTCATGGTCTACTGTCCGACCATGACTACATGATTACAAAGACCTCCACAGTGATGCCACCAGCCCAAGCGTTCACAACCACCACTAGACAGCCCGGTTCCATGGCTGCTGGTTCGTCTCTATCACAAGATGAAGCAATCCAAGCTGTTCAAAAGCTTGCACAACAGCTGGGGTTACAGCTTCAGCCAACTAATTCAACATCAGCTCAAGCTTTTTACAAAAATCGATCAGGAAACAATCGCAACAGCCGATCAACAAACAACCGTGGGCGTGGCAGCTACAACAATCGTCCACAAGGAGGAGGTAATAGAAACCAATTTAGTTGGGCATCTAATCAAAATACTGTGTATGGTACATGTAACAGGTGCGGTATTGGGCATGTTCCGTCTCAATGCCCTAATCGAGATCCCTCCACCATACGTGTGAGACAACAACAACCATCCGCTAATTTTGCAGATTATCGATCCCGGGCCTCCTCTACCTGGGTCACTGATACTGGGTCTAGTCATCATGTTGCATCCGATCTCTCGAGCTTTGATCACTCCGAGGCATACCATGGCCATGACAACTTACATGTTGGCAACGGTAAAGGTTTACCCATTCTCCATATTGGCTCCTCTAAACTCTATTCTCCTAATAAAACTTTTCATCTCTCACAAATTCTTCATGTTCCAGAAATCAAACAAAACCTTCTTTCTGTTCAAAAATTCTGCGATGATAATAATGTTTATTTTGAATTTCACACTTCCTTTTTTGCTGTGAAGGACGAGAATACTCACACTACCCTCCTCATGGGTCCAAGTAGTGGCGGCCTTTACTCCTTCCACCTTCCGCAGTTGCAGTCTACCTCGTCTAAAGTTGCTTTCTCCGCTACTCGTGCTTCTTCCGTCACTTGGCATCAACGACTTGGACATCCCCATCCGTAGCTGTTGAAGTCAATGATTTCTAGATATAGTTTACCTTTATCAAACAATTTTGTCAATTCACCTTGTGATTCTTGTTCTATTGGAAAATCTTCAAAACTTCATCTATCATCTTCTACTTATAAAAGTTCTCATATTTTAGATTTACTCTTTTGTGATGTTTGGGGACCAGCCCCTGTTACTTCTTTTGAAGACCATCGATATTTCTTACTATGTGTTGATCATTTTTCTAGTTTTATGTGGATTTTTCCCTTAAAATCCAAATCTGATGTCTTTAGTACTTTCCAACAGTTTCTTCTTACAGTAGAACGACAATTTCAAACCAAACTAAAATATGTTCAAACTGATTGGGGAGGTGAATTTCGAAACCTCTCTAAGTTTTTCTCATCTCTCGGCATTACTCATCGCTTGTCTTGTCCTCACACCAGTGAACAGAATGGCGTTGTTGAGCGTCGTCACCGTCATGTGGTCGAAACCGGCCTCACTCTTCTTGCTCAATCCGGTGTTCCACAACGGTTTTGGCATTATGCTTTTGACACAGCCGTCTATCTCATAAATCGTATGCCTTCTAGAACCAACTCCAATATCTCACCTTTCGAACATGTTTTCAAACACAAACCTGATTTTTCCTTTCTTCGTGTGTTTGGTTGTCGATGTTATCCACATCTCCGTCCGTATAACAAGCATAAAATGGATTTCAGATCTCTTCCGTGCATTTTTCTTGGATATAGCACCTCCCACCATGGTTATCGGTGCTTTGACCCTCTTTCCGAACGCCTTTATATCGCTCGTCATGTTCGTTTTCATGAACAATTATTCCCTTACCAAATCAGCCCATCATCTCCACCCACATCTTCCTTTGATCCTTATACATCCTCTTATCCTAATCCTGTACCTGTACCTGACATATCAACTCCTTCCAATACATCCCCTACACCTCCTACGTCACCTACACCATCTCCTTCCAATACATCCCCTCCACCTCCTATATCACCTACACCATCTCCTTTCAATACATCCCCTACACCTCCTACATCACCTACACCATCTCCCGCATCATCTTCTTCCCCTATATCTCCACATGAACCTCCTCTTCCGCCTCTCCTTTATACCTTTGCTCGACGCCCTAAAACTACCACCACCTCTCAACCAGAAAACACCACATCTCAACTAGCACATTCTACCTCCCAACCCGACAGTTCCTCCTCTCTACCTCGTCCTCGTCCCTCTAATTTGCGTCCTAATCCTAAACCCTCTCAACAAAAGACTATCTCGCGATCATCAACAGAATCCGAGTACAAAGCCTTAGCCGATACAGTTGCTGAACTCACATGGCTTCAAACTCTTCTACAGGAACTACGATTTTCTACTCGTACTGTTCCAGTTCTATGGTGTGATAATCTTGGTGCTACATACCTATCTGCTAATCCTGTCTTTCATGCTCGTACCAAACATGTTGAAGTTGACTTTCATTTTGTTAGAGAAAAGGTTGCTCAAAAACAACTCCTGGTGCAGTTCATCAAAACAGATGACCAGATTGCAGATGTGTTCACTAAACCACTGCCTTCTCAACGTTTTCAGTTCTTGCGGTCCAAGCTAAGAGTCGCTCCCCGACCTTAGCTTGCGGGGGAATATTAGACAAATGTTATATATATTAGGCATTAATTACATGTTTATATTCTAGAGGGATCATAGTGTAAATATATCTATTATTAATACTTATGTAATCGTGACATTCTGAGAAGATATACAATTCACGTTTACCAATTTAACTCAAGCAATTGCCAAATCAAATACTTCCACATAAGCAAAAGTTGAAAAATATTCAAATGGTAATCGCTTACTGGTTCTCCATGTTAAGAATAGTTGTTTTTGGTAGAAAATCGTAAATACATTGCTATTTGTGGGTAAAAATTAGATTATATTTCCCACATCAATAAAAAAGACAAAAGTATTTTCCTGCAAATTATTATTTAAAAAAAAAATTGAAGTTACCCAGTCGAGAAGGTAGACAAACTCCTCCTTTGGCCTATAATTTGTATTGCTTTTCCCGCTCACAATCTCCAAAGCCACAACTCCAAAGCTGTAGACATCCGCTTTATCTGTTGAGTATCCTCTCATTGCATATTCTGGAGCCATATAACCTCTATAAATTTACACCATAAAAATATGTCAGATTTTTAATGAAGTTACATCATTAAAAAGTATAAAAATTACATTTCTGGTCCCGGAGTATGGATATTTTCTGCAATTTTGGTCCCAAAAAGTTCTCTTGCAAAAATTGTTCTTATGATGTTTTTGGTCCCTGTTCCTAGAAAAAATAGCTATATTTTTGGGACAAAAAATGCAATAAATCAACTATACTCAGGGACCAAAAATGTAATTTACTCTAAAACAATATGCTTACATCGTTCCAGCAATTCGTGTGCTGATATGAGTATTCTCTTCTTCATCAAGTTTTGCCAAACCAAAATCTGATATTTTTGCATTAAGATCCTTGTCAAGAAGCACATTTGTGGCTTTTATGTCTCTATGAACTATTTTCAATCTTGACTCTTCTTGTAAATATGCTAATCCCTTTGCGATTCCCATACATATCTTCTTTCTTGCTGACCAGTTCAAATGAAGCTTCTGATCCTCTTGACCTATTAAAAATCACAATTTTTAAAACTAGGAAACTGCATGATGGATAGTGAAAAATATTAAAAGTATTTAGTTATTTACCAAAAAGGGCACGTGCGAGACTGTTGTTGATGAGGTATTCGTATACAAGCAACAACTCTTTTCCTTCGATACAACAACCATAAAGCTTCACAAGATTTGGATGTTGTAAAGCGGATATCATTCCTATTTCAGTCACAAATTCACGGTTTCCTTGCTTTGATCTTGCTGAAAGTTGTTTAACAGCAATCTCGGAACCATCCGAGAGTACGCCCTGTGATTCAACAAAACGCATAAACTTTAATATAAATAAATATAAAAATGGAATGTTACTATTTTCTGCAATTTGCCCAAATAAGAGGCCACATCTGAAACCTACCTTATAAACTGGTCCAAATCCTCCTTCACCGATCTTGTTTGTAGGATCAAAGTTATGAGTAGCGGATTTAATTTGTCGCAGGCTGAAATACCCCGTTTGTAATTCAAGCGCTCGAAGCTCTGTTGTTGAATACTAAAACCAGTTAGAATTGTTTAAAATCTTATACACATATTTTTTTAGATATTGTTTCTTGCCTTTATCTTCTTTGTCTCCTCGTATATAACCTCTCCACCAAAGTAGAGCTAATACTAGTCCACATGAGCCAATCACAATTCCAGCAATAGCTCCAGCAGAAAGTCCACCTGTGTTGATGTCGTAGTCTGCAACAAGGGAGAATAAGTATGTTATATGTGTTCTTGTATAATTGTAATTTTTTTTTTCATTTTCATCATTGAAAAGCCCTAGAAAGCTTATTGAGTCCAGTCCAATCAATCACGTCATGTCCCCTTAAGTTTTTTCCCATGTAGCAAATGCAGCCGTAGTTGAGTCCAGTCCGGTCAATCATCTTTTTGGGTAGTAGAAAGATGGTAGTATTAGACGAACGGGTGTGGGCAACGCGCATGAGGCGTTATCTTACGTGGCATACGCCCTTAACGGCGCCATGGCGGGGAACACCGCCCCAGGGTCGCGTTAAGGCGCGTTACGCCACGGCGCGTTATGGTGACAACGGGTGATAACGGGTGATTTTCTCTTTTTTTCGACATAATTTTGACCGTTTGAAACGGTAACATAAAAAAATCAACTTTTATATATATATATACTATATCAAATCATATTTCTTTCATTTTTACCTACAAAATTCTCTACATATTTCTTTCAATATTTCAAAACCAAAATATAGATGAATTTGATCCGGCCCATCCGTACAACGATGATAACGACGAAGATGATTTGTTCGTGAGTATGATGTACCAGTATTATACAGGCAGCCTAGTACAGCTAGATCCAGCTCCATTACTCACGCGTCGTGCGGCGTTAAATAGAGATCGCGAGGAAGGGCATAGACGACTAGTTAACGATTACTTTGCGGAAAATTGTGTCTACCAACCAAGCGATTTCAAAAGAAGATTTCATTTGCGAATTTTTTTTTTGAAAGGATAGCCAACGCTATGGAAGCAAGGTATCGTTTGTTTCAACTTTTATAATTTATAAAATGTCACTTTTAAATAAATAGAGATATAATTTTTACGTGTTTAATATTTATTTAGGTATGAATTTTTCCAAATGAGATATGATGCTAGAGGCAAACGAGGCTTCATAGGGTTGCAAAAATGTGTTGCTGCAATTAAACTTATGGCAATGGGGGAGTCGCCCGATTCTATTGACGATTACATGAGAATGTCTGAGAGGACCGCACGAGAAAGTTTGTATTTATTGGCAAGAGGTGTTGTCGAAACCTTCGGTGACCAATACTTGCGCAAACCTTCGTTGCATGATATGCAACAATTATATGCGGCACATGAAGAAAGACATGGTTTTCCGGGTATGCTTGGGAGCATTGACTGCACACACTGGAAATGGAGAAATTGCCCCGTGGCGTGGAAAGGCCAGTATTCGAGCGGTCATCATGGAGCGCCTTCATTGGTATTAGAGGCTGTTGCTTCACAAGATTTATGGATTTGACATGCTTTTTTCGGGGTTGCGGGTTCTAACAACGACGTCAACATTCTCGATCAATCACCGATATTTGACGATCTTTTGTCAGGAAAAGCCCCGGATGCTCCTTTCACAGTGAATGGAAATGAATATAAGTTCGGGTATTACCTTACAGACGGAATATATCCACAATATTCTACGTTTGTGAAGGCGTTTCGACACCCAATAGATCCAAGGGACAAATATTTCAAGATATGACAAGAAGGAGCACGTAAGGACCTTACGTTGAACGTGCTTTTGGGGTTTTGAAATCAAAATGGCACATTGTTGAACATGCGGCGAGACCTTATGAGTTAGATACTCTACGATATATCATGTATGCATGTATCATAATGCATAACATGGTTGTCGAAGATAAAGGACACAATATTGCAACGTATTCTCCTACGGAACCAAGACATGTGCAATTTCAACCAGGGACATCAGAATATTTACATAGAGTGGTTGATATTCAAGATCAGCGAAAACACAAGCAACTCCGTGAAGACTTGGCGGATTATATCTATGTTGGTCACGAAGATGAAGATGAATAGTTTTAGGGCAAAAAATGTAGGTTTTATCATCTTTTTTTTTGTTTTTTTGTTTTTTTTTAGGTTTTTAAATGTTTTTGTGTTTTGTTGTAATTTTTTTAATGTTGTTTTTAATTTAAGATTTATTAAAATTTTATTTTTTACTTTTCAAATATAAATAAATAAAAAAACAAATTCGAAATATAAAAAAAAACATCAAAAAAAAATAAAAATAAAAATAGAAAATAATTGGTGTTATCACATGTTATTAGATGTTGCCCATTTCCACCTTGGGTGTTATAACACCATGTATGAGTAGGATGCTGACATGACACCTTTTGGGTGTGGTAACATATGATAACATGTTGCCCACACCTAGTAGTCTTACTTACTAGGTATTATTTCGATGGCAGATAAAAGAGGCCCATATACACCTCGTTGTGGAATGGCAGTTGTCCCCTTTCCAGCCCGGTACAAGTGAATATCTAACGTGCTTCCGTTAACCACAATATTATCAAAATCTCTAGAAATCCCAATTCCAACACCTCCAGCTTCTTCCATAATGTTAAAGCCTTTCCGTTGCAAAACACCCTACAAAACAAAATTAAATTCATAAACTAAAATTTATATACAATAAAATAAAATAAAATTGGGAAGTGTTATTCTATTATAGACTTAAATATCATTAATTCTTACCGACTTGGATTGATATATCGAAATAGCGTCTTCCAAGGCTTGAAAATGTGGAATCATTTGTGAAACTGATTTCAGCGAAATGGAGCCTCACTTTATAACTCCCTTTCCTCAAACATAATCCATAGTACCTAAGTGAAGTGGGAGAAAAGCGGGCTGATGTGTATATTTCGCCACCTGTCACATTTGTATTGGTTCCAACAAATGGGGCAGTCCTGTTGCCCATGAAAACACCGTTAGCGCTATAAGCCCATCCATCCGATTCAGTATAGAAATAAGATTGCTCGTTGCTTACATCCCATTTGATATTCGTTTCCCTCAAACACTGTTCTAGCTCCACCACAGTTAATAAACAAAGAATGATCTGGAATTTCAGATACATTTCAAGATTTAGATACTGATATAATATAATAATAATTTACAAAATAAGTTTAGTAATTTCTTACGGATGGGGTTTCTGCTGCAACTAATTTCGTCTGTTAAATACCAACTGTCTCTAAAAGATTCATTAAACATGTTAGGTAACATCATTATAGACAATTGAAAAGTTTTATGTGTGCCAGATTGCGGAAAATAGCAATCTACTTTACTCTTTATACCAATATAAGCAATGTACTTTATTTTTTTTACCCATAATAGCAATATGCATGCATTTATTTACCCATAATACCAACACACTTACTCTTTTTACCAAAAATATCCATATATACTAGTAATAGCAACATAATTACATCACTATTATAGGCAAAAATACACTGCTTTTATCAGTAAAGTTTTGTAAGTACGTTTCTGTTATGGGTAAAAAATAAAGTACATTTCCTCTATTGAAACCGAGAGCAAAGTACATTGCTATTCTCTGCTTTTTATGTGAATGGGTTGACAGGGGACATACCTGTTGGGTGCAGGGGCTGAAGGTGACAAGGCTGAAACCAAATTCCTGTTATAAATAAAGATATATATATATATATATATATATATATATATATATATATATATATATATATATATATATAATTAGTGAATATAGAAAGTAATGATATTGTGATATGGTAAAGGAAGGGTAGAATAGGAAAACTCACACTCTAGATGACCCACAAGAGTGCAGTGGAGCATTTATAAAATTGTTGTAAGATAAGTCACTGCAATAAACATAATGGTGATCTTGTACCTCCAACTCCACAACATCAACATAATACCAACATACTTACTTATAGCATAATGATAAGGGAGAATTGAGGAGAATAGAAACATATTTTGCTCTTCATTATCAACATGGGCAATGTACTTTATATTTTGCCCATAATAGCAATGTATATATATATATATATATATATATATATATATATATTGCAGATAATACCAATGTACTTTTATTTTTACCTAAATAAGCAACATACTTGCCTTTTGCTACACATTATGTATAAAGAAAATGTATATTATGAATTACATATAGCTATTTTTCGGTAAAAATGTAAGTACATTGCTATTATGGGTATGTAAATCAGTAAATGTAAGTATATTGCTATTATGGGTAAATGATGAAATTACATTGCCTATATTAGTAAAAAGAGTGAAGTACAATGCTATTTCCTAAAATTTTCCCTAATAATAATAATAATAATAATAATAATAATAATAATAATAATAATAATAATAATAATAATCAAGGGGTATCACTTACATCTTGTCTGTGCGAACAAACATCCACTCTGGAATGTTTCCGGATAGTAAGTTGTTATTCAGAAACCTACATCCATGGACAATAATATTATATCTCAAAATAACAAATTTAATCTCAAAATTAAAATAAGAAATAAATTATAACATCTTATGATGTAGTTGTAATTGCATACAAGGCATCAAAGTCTATAAATTGAAATAATTCAGGTACTGGACCATCCAACCGGTTGAAGCTCAGGTCTCTGCAAATAAAAAATTAATTCAGACAACAAATTTAAATTAATAAAACTGTAGCACAAAGTCACAAAATAAATAAATAAATAAAAATCTTAACATTAATACTAGCAACTGACTTACATGTTTTTTAAATTGACGTATCGTCCATTAATGTAGTTAGGTATTGGGCCAATAAGCAAACAATTTCTCAAAATCCTGCATCAAAATTATATGTAAGTATCATAACACACTTATTATGTTAAATTTTTTCATTTTCTTTCACACAAATTATTTAATCAACTCACAAATCCTCCATGTTTGTCATAGCCTCCAGATTAGGAAATGGAGTACTTGATGATCCAGTCAAATCAGATATCCTCCTGATATGAAATAAGTTCAATGTTAATAAAGTCTATTACCATAAAATTATTGACTGAAAATTCAATAAAATTAAAATAATGTGCTCACAATGAATTCAAGTTTGTCAGCAGAGATATTGTAGAAGGAATGGGTCCAGACATGTTGGTTCCTTGCATATCACTGCAAAATAAATTATACATAATTAAAGTTTTAAAATTTTTAATCACAATAAAGAGGGTAAAATAATACTCACAGTCTTGTGAGATTTCTCCAGTTTCCGATAAAATCAGGTATACTCCCAGATAATGTACTCCCATCTATCCTACTGCAAGAAATGTTTAAAAAAAATTAAGATATAACAATTTATATAGAGTACTTAATGAAAATAAGTATAATTTATAGAAGATATCTATGACTTACAAATCTTCTAAATTAGTCAGACTGCCATAAGAATCCGGTATAGTTCCAGTAAAGTTATTTGCAGAAGCAACGCTGCAATAAAAAAAAGTTTCTTGTTAACTACACGAAAATATATATAAACATTATAAAAGAAGTATATAATAAATAATCTTACAATCTTCTCAAGCGAGACAAGCGTCCAAGTTGTGGAGGAAGTGGTCCTCCAAGAAGATTGTCTGACATGACCCTAAAGGTCAAAATAGTAAATTCTATAAAAGGTCTCACTCACATAGGGTGAACATGAAAGGCAAGGATTTTTACTTACAACTCCTCAAGTGTAGACATATCACCTAGTGCTTCAGGTATAGACCCATTGATGCGGTTCCCCAAAAAACTCCTATGGAAATACAGTGTCAAAAGTACATTCACAAGCGCAAAATGGGAAATTTGAAACAAAAAGTAACTCTTACAAAATGCGAAGACGAAGCTGACCGTAACTTGCAGGAATAGGGCCACTGATATAGTTGCGAGACAAATCTCTGCATGAAGATGTATCATATTACACAAAATGAATTTCAAAGGCATAACAGAGTTTAATATTAGATTTAATAATAATGAGAATATATTATAATGGTGCACCTAATTACATTTCTTGCAGAGAAGGGAGATTAGCAAATTCTTCAGGTAAAACTCCTGTCAAGTTCATTCCTTTTAACTAGCTGCAATTTAATACAAGTATAAAAATATATCACCAAACATTGATTAGTGACATAATTAATATATGTTATTGAAAGATAGATGCATACATTGCTGTTATGTGGCAAACAGTGTTGCTACAGTTGCAAGTTATATTGGTACCAATGTCAACAAACCCGTTAGCTCTCGTGGTAATTGTCCTATTTAGCCCTTGACTTCTGCTGCATGAATCTCTAGAAACATTCCAACCAGTATGTTGTAGCCTTGAGGCTATGGCTTCCAGAGCTTCAACTGTTACAAACAAAAAAGGGAATAACAAACTACCATAATTATTTTCTCCTAAAAACCTATCTATATTTATGAGTTTTCACAAGACAACTAGCATCTATTATTTAATCATGCTTATAGTAGTCAAACTTTCACAATAAGTTGAATTGTTCACAAACTACGTAGAAGGTCAATAAATGTTCAAAGGTATATAAGTTAATTGATTTGTAGATCAGTGGAAATGAATAGTCGTCCTTGTTATTTGTAACATATTTAGAGGAATGGATCAAGATCATAAACAACATTGAAATTATATCAAGCAAGTGGAAGTAGGTTATTATAATGTCACTTATAATTATACTCACCAGATGGAAAACAAATATATATATATATATATATATATATATATATATATATATATATATATATATATATATATATATATATATATATATATATATATATATATAGAAGAGGGTTCAATTGAGAAAAAAAAAGGTTGAGAATGGGGGAATCATCCTCAGCTACACATTTATTTTGCCGCAAAACACTTAGGCGTACCGTCGGAAATGGATAACGGATAAACATGTGTTTTCCAACCAAACATGTTTCATTAAACTATGCTAATCATTATCTTAATATACACAAAAACATATATATTTTTTTTGTTTTTTTTTAAAAGCTATTTTTATCGAAAATTTATTTTAAATATATCAAAATTCATAATTATTTATTCTCTATAAATAGACATCCATATTGATATGGTTTTAAAATAAAATAAATTTTTTTTTTTTTAGAGTTTCAGCTCTCGTTATTCATAAATGAATAAAAATCTATCAGATTTTCACTTATGAATAAAACGTATGCTTACCTTTTTTTATAATTTAAGTATCGTTCATATATGAATATGACACGTAATAAAGTTTTCTTACTTAAAATATATTTTTTACATCATCTTTCGTCATATATTATATTTATATATGAATAAAACGTGTATTAGTTGTCGTCATATTTTATATTCATATATGAATAAAACATTTATCAAAATTTTGTTACAGTTAATTTGTTATTCATATATGAATAAATAGTATAAATAATACTTAAACTGACAAAAAAATTAATTATATATTTTTATTCATAAGTGAACAACGAATATACTGTAGCAAAAATCTGATACATTTTTATTCACTTATGAATAACGATAGCTGAAAATATAAAAAAAAAAAATATTTTATCTTAAAAGTATATCAATATGGATGTCTATTCGTAGAGAATAAAAAATCATGATATTTGGTATATTTAAAATCATTTTTCGATAAAAATAGCTTTTTAAAAATTGAAAAAACAAAAAAAACTATGTTTTATATATATTAAGGTAATGATTAGTATAGTTTAAGGAAACATGTTTTGTTGGAAACAAATGTGTATTCCTTATCCATTTCCGTTGGTACAACGGAGGCTTTTGCGGCAAAAATAAATGAGTGGCTGAGAATGATTCCCCCATTCTCAACCTTTTTTATTTTCTCAATTGAACTTACCTATATATATATATATATATATATATATATATATATATATATATATATATATATATATATATATATATATATCTTTACTATCTTATAAAACAAATTTTATTATTTCTATAAATAAGTTTAATATAATAATAATATTTTTTTAAGACGTTCAAGTCTCTAAGCTTACAGTACAACCAATCATCAATAAAATAATATTATTTTATAACTTAGCCTTTTATCAGCATTTGAACCCTTATAAGTCTCCTAAAATCTGATCTCCTTGACTTCTTCCCAGGTATCCAGGTGCATTCAAAATTTGAATTGTAGATCCAATAGGCTTCTGCAAATATCCTTAAATTTCGTATGTTTGATTCAATTTTCAAAATTTGAAGTCTACGTCCCTTTGTTGCTCTCCCCTACTATAAAGCCCACCGCCAGATCATTCACCATCATGTCGGTGTTCTTCTCCCACCTCTCTTGATCCAGGAAACCTAGATCGACCTTCTGCTACAACTACCAGACCACGACTAATTTATTTTGTTGTTCATCTTTCTTCTGTATGATTTCTAACCATACGCCTCTCTTTCTAAACCTTATCTCTACTAAAAATCCTACCCTAAGCGACCACCGTCCGCCGGAAACAATGATCTGATCTGCTGGAAACGAAGACACCCACCCATCAGGTACTATTATGTTGATTGCACCTCTCTCTCTCTCTCAAGCATATTTGAATTTATGTTTCTCAAGTTCTTAGCCTCAATTGATGTATTCAATTTTTTTCAGGGTTCTGAACGCAAATGTTCTTCTGTCAACCTATTGGATTCCACCGTCGATAAATTTATGTTGCAATTTTGCTGATGATCTTCACTGGAGAAACGAGCAAGACGACGATGTCGATAGGGAGGGAAAACAGAACAAAAATTTATTGGACTTAAGGTTAGTTCGTGCTTTCTCAATTCCTAATTTGATTTCATTTTACATCCATGTTTTATTTTAGTTTCAATCTATCAGGTTTGTTTACCTTCTTTCTATTACGCACGTCAATTCCTGTTTTTGACTGATGGCAATCGTATTTTGTTTTGTTTGATTTTAGGATAAAGATAATTAAAGTGGCCAATAGAGGAAAATTGTAAGTGACAATGATTTGCAAGAACCTATTTGCTACACTAGGCCAGGTGTTTGTGAAAATGCATTCGATTTCTATTTTAATGCCTACATAAACCCATTTTAGGGTATAAGTTTCATGGCTCTCACTCCCAAACCAATTAAAAACCTAATCTTCTTCCATCCGTGCAGATTTTTGTTTCTGGATTTCACTTTGTTGTTTTTTTTCAGCCATATATATATATATATATATATATATATATATATATATATATATATATATATATATATATATATATATATATATATATATATATATACACACCCTAATTATGGTTATCTGAAAACAAGATATTTGGGCAGAGTAAGAAACTTAAAGGTGCATTATTCCTTTCACATTTTAAGATTTTAATATGCTTTCCAAGAATTACTTTTATTTACTTTAATGTTCAAATTTGATTCTTAAACTTGTTTTGTTGCTACTTAAGATGAATGCAGTTCTTGGACAGATTGCTTCTACAACACAAGAGTTGGCTCATTTCATACATTTTGGTCGGTTTCTATTCTAATACACTGTACATTAATTGTGTAATTTTCTGACTATTTAATTATTGTTATAGCCTGTTCAATATGATTAGTCAAATGAGAATGAAAAGTTTGATCAACTTATAAGCATCAGGTTGATCGCCTTTTGAATCACTTTTGATTTTAATAGCATTAATTCTTTCTTTTTCTTTTCTAACGCCGTTTTCTTTCGGAATGCATACTCGTTTATTTCTGAAAATTTAGGGGCCTTTTGATTTCAAGAATTAATTTACAGCAATATTGGTTATACAGTTGATTCTTTTCGCATGAGTTCCTCAGTTTATTATGTATTCTTGCAGGAAAATTATTCCATATAGCTCGAAAAAGATCTTGCAAAAGCAGAAACAAAGCATGGGTCTCGACCTGTTGGCAAAATTGACAACCGACATCCAGTAAGTTCTAGTTTTTAAAACATAGACACGATCCTGTTTGACTTTTAAGTTGATTTCCTTTATAATTTTTTAAAGGCACAATCTTATTGTGGATATAAATGAAGGTCTAAATGCAAAGAAATAGAAACTTACTTTAGTTTATTTTTTCATTATAGCATCCTATTTTCATTTCCTCCTATTATAGCATTGTACATAACACAAGGTTTTTTATTCAAAGACTCTACCATGAAAGATCTATCGATTATAGCATTGTATTTTGTAAGATCTACCCAATTTTGACTATTCTATAATTTGGTATACCCTTCAAAGTACAATGCTATAATAAGAAGAATAAACTAAAGTAAGTTGCTACCCAATTTTGGCTATTCTATAATTTGGTATATCCCATCAAATATTATGTTTTGTTCGTTTGTTTAAAAAAGTTTTTGTTATTGATTTTGGGTGTTTTTAGAAATTAAATGAAATAATCAATTATTTTTCATACTTTACTTTTTATTTATTATAGGATATAACATCATACTTTTCTTTCTTTGTATTGTATCATTTAAATTTCATTATTTTTTAGGCATTGTACTTTATAAAATTTACTAGACAGAAATAATGGTTGTGTGTTGCATTGTTGCCTGTGAAAGAAGTTGTGTGTGTGTGTGAGTAAATAGACATATTTGGGTTAGGTTTTAATCCAAGAAATAGCAATCTACTTTCTTGTATTTGTTTGTGATAGCATCCTACTTTCATGGAAATTGCTAAGGTTGATAGTCCCTTTTTTCTATATGATGCTTCATCCTAAATGGATTTCAGGCATATACTGATTTAAGAGTTGTGTTTATGGTTTTCACGTCTAAATGTTATATATTTTTGTTATTTTCTCTTAAAAGAAGTGTTTTTCAGCAGGTTCAAATCCTCGGTCCTAAATCTAGAATGTGAATTTTTGCCATAAGTATGCTTCTTCCTCTTTCTCTTTAATGGTTAAATCTATTTTGGAAATGCTATGTCATTTCCGGGTTGGTTTTTGGCATAATTCCGGGTTTTTGTTTCTTTGTCGGGACTGTACGAATTATTTTTGCTTTTGTTTTAGATTTCTCTGTTTACTTTTGGTATGTATATTCTCTTTCTACAAACTGGTTTTTATTCCTCTATTAGTTCAGTTTTTAAATGTGAAGCTCTACTGATGAATAGTTGTCGGGGTTTGGACGAGAAGGCAAAAAACAACACATGACTTCCATGGTCCATAATCTTATAGTAAGAAAACATATGAATATTGATTACACGGTCATAAACATGGATCGGTAGATGGGCTTCTATAGATTATGCAATGAGGTAAATCAAAATATGACAACAAATTTAAAAATTCATTTTGTTTTACCCTAATGTTTCCCGAATTTTGAAAATTATGATTAGGAACTTGCTTGGCCTTTGATTCTAGACAGAGTGGCCGAGGTTTCATTGCCATGTCTTTTTTTTTTTCTCAGTTCTTTGATGTAACTTAATTAATTTAGGTTCTTATTTCTTCAATGTTAGAAGAATGTAATTGAGACAAAAACATGGACTGGCATTTCTATTTCTTCTGGGAATTGACATGATCACAGATAATGTTTATGACTTTATTTCTATAAATATGTTTTGTAATATGTTTAATCTATACTTGGTTTGCCAGTTCAATCTATAAATATACTTGGTTTGTAAGTTCAATGAACTTTTTATGAAAATATATTAACTTATAAAATAAATCAAACTCGATATCATACTTAAAATTATATATACATTTGACGGCAAGAAGTTCAAATATTCAAATAAGCAATGACGATGATTATGTGTAATACTTGTGCTAAAAGTGCTTATATTTTAAAGTATGACTAAATTGATTAGGTGACTAACAGTTTTAATTTATATTTGTAGTTTTAGTTTATTCTGACTTCCAAAATGAGTCATAATATATGAATCATAAAATGGAGTTTTAATTTTTTTAATTTTTTTTATATTTTGGTTTTTTAAATATTGAACTATAAAATTTTGGGTTAAAAAAAAAGATATAGTGTTAATGATGTGTTTTTTAAAGATGCATAAGTTCTCTAACTATCTAAATTAAATGAGTGAAAATAACATTCATTTTATTACTATTTAGACCGTTCAAACTTGATAAAACAATGTTCCTCATTTTTATACAGAGCATTAGACTAACTATCGTTTTATGCATTTTGTGTCCAACAAAGATGGTGTTTGAGGATCAATAAAAACACATCCCTATTCTAATAAATGAATAGGTTTATTCTCATATTGTCAAGTATCATACTATTAGAACTCTTCATTAATATTGTATATTACATATCATGCCACTTGATAACCTATTAATTATCAATTTCAAATTTCAAATTTTAAAATTTTCACTCTAATTACATTAAATTATTAATTGATTCTCTATTTTAAATTTCAAATTTTAAAATTTTTCACTCAAATTATATTAAATTAATAACTAATGATTAAACAATATAATTAAATTAATACAGATTATAAGGTGATATAACTTCACGTATTTATATAAATCAACGATTATAATTTTATATAACTAAAAACATATATCTTAAGTAATAATTTATTTAAAATAATTGATTAATAATTTTGATTTTTTAATATGAAAGTTTAATTAATTTTATAATCGTGGTTCTCACGGGTTATATACTAGTGGTTAGGATAAATTAACTTGGCAAATGACCATACTACCCTCAGGCTCAAAGTTATCAGATATAGATAATGATAAAAATAATAGTTCATTCAGAAAATCCTTTCGCTCATAATACAAAGAATTCACTGTTAGTTACACAGGCTTCTAAATATTTTTGTGCAAATATTATACTTCCATTGCTTTAATTAATTCGATTTTCCAAATCACAGTGTTGTAATAAAAAAAGCATGAAGCTTTGTCACTATCCAAGAAGAGAAACCAAGAAAACAACACATTTTAGCCAATGTCACATAAAAAATATAACGAATGTTACATTTTAACACCAATAGATGTCTTTGAATTAAGATATTAATGTTCAAGTCACTTTTATATGCCATCAACATTACCAATAAAGTATAACGATATAAAATCAGCATACGTGGCAATACAAAAGTGTTAGTGAAGCCTAACAAAAATTTCAAAGGTGATTAAGTCTATACAACCAACATGGTATATAAAGAAGTATTGTGCGATTAATAATGTATAATTAGTTATGTGTTTTTATGCATTTTAATATTTCATTTATTTTTATATAACTCTATTATTATTTTTTGAACGGCTTATATAATTTATATTTTGTGCCGCATGGAACGGTTTACTATTATCGATTATTTGATGTACCATGTCACAAATACGTCAAAGTTGGATTCTATTGTGTTAAACACATACTTTCTTTTGGAACATAACATTTTTGTCAAAGAAACATATCGCCGAAAAAAAACTATTTTCCGCCGTCGCTTTGCGCGGGTATACCACTAGTGTATATATATATATATATATATATATATATATATATATATATATATATATATATATATATATATATATGCATGGTTGACAAAAATAACACGACATCCATTCAGCCAAGCATCACATCAAGTTTCGCTTGCTAGCTTCTTCCTGGGGGATTCTATATGCACCCGGTTAAAACCATCTTTAAAAGTCAAAATGGTTTTGACTTGTATTAACCCAATTTGATGTGACAAATGTTGATTAATTAATTCATATAATAAAGATATGCAATAGATGTCTCCATCGTTAAGTTACATAATCAATTTTATTTTGTACAATGTCTCAACTTTATTATAGGGATTTTCATATAATATTTCTAACTTTAAAATTTTATTTAAGTTTTAATTTTAGTGATATCAACCGGACAACGTACCTAACGAACATGAGTATAGATTTGTTCATATTAGTTCATTTAACCTTAAACGATAAATAACGATCACGAACAATTAAACGAATAATAAAAAACATAATATGATATTTTTTCACAACTATAATAAATAAAATTATCATTTTCATTTACCACCGTTTTGTCAAACACTGTCATATTTTAATTTTATTAATTATCACGGACATCAACTATATTAATATTACAATTATTATGTGGCGTATTCGGTGGAATATATGCATTAAGTCGAGCATTATACAATATTTCCCATCTAGCAGCACGTTCTGATCTATGGTGACACCAAAGTGACAAAACTATAGGTATTGGATGTGATTCTTGTAAATCAACTTTTACGTAATGACCATTATAAACGAAGACGATAACAATAGATCTATGATGTGAGATGTCTTGCGGGCCATGCCAAAGCGGAAAACAGGTCGACGAACCTTGTTTGTCTAAAAAATAGACGATTACACCATACTTATTATAATATATATATATATATATATATATATATATATATATATATATATATATATATATATATATATATATATATTCTACTATTATTCATTTTTATATACATATATGACTTAACGCGACATTTGGTCAAAGCTCGGCGGCAGGTACAAGCCTTGAAGCAATGACGAGTTTTTTTAAACCTTTTATATATATATATATATATATATATATATATATATATATATATATATAAAAGAAAAAAGTTGAAATATCGATATATATTAAACTAGACTAATAAGGATTGAAAATAAGTTTTCAAAATACAAAAAGATATAAACTGAAAATACGTTTTAAATAGAAGGGGCAAAGTTGTTAAAATTATTTAATGTTTGATTAAGTGATTGTTTGATGGGATTCCGTTATACCGTTCCAATAACAATAATATAAATAATAATACTTGTCATTTCAGTTTGGGTTTTAATGCAAAAGAGTGGTTTTGATTTTTAGAATGGGTGGTTTTGACCCAAATTCTAGGTGCAAATAGCAACACCCCTTCTTCCTACAGGCGCTTTTTAATGATTATTTGCCGTTTCTAAAAAAATCAGCGTTTGGAATCCCATAATAAATTAGCCATAACACTTTTCATCTTAGAAATCCGGGGGAGACCGCACTGCCAAGGTATGTATAGGAATAAGGGAAAGGACTGATTTTAAGAGAGTGAGCTTACTACCAAAAGAGAGAAACCTGGCCTTCCATCCGTCAATCCTTTTTCTGATATTCATTTAAGTCTTCAAATTCAAATGGTGTTTTCAAGTAAGGTTAGCCTTAAATGCTTCTAGATGATAGCAGCCAGCTTGTGCAAAAGCGATATGGTCAAACTATCTGAAAAGGAAAGAGTAAAACACACGCCCTTTAAAGCAACTCATCCAACTATGCTTCACATATAGGAATTAAAAGTCAGGATTTTCTTGTAAGATAGAGATAACCATTTCATAGATGAAAATAAAAATACTAAGGAAAAAAGACGTAATAAAGGAATCACATAATAATATGATAAAAATGTTAGGTCGGGTAATATCTTATTGACTTGTTCTATATTTAAATTAAGAACAAAGAAAACAAAATAAATGGAGCCCATCAAAGCTGACATGGTAATGGAATCTATGCTATTAACTATATCCATAAGACCAAATGATATACATTGCACGAGATAGTCCGTGGTATACGTGGCCACGAACCACGATCGTGCACACCGTCCCGGTGTGTCGTCGTTGTGTCGCCGTGAGTTGTGGTTGTGGCGATTCGTGATGGCTACGGCGATAGTGCACAACCAAATTGGAACGAGGCTGACCAATTTGACCGTTCAACGGTAACAGTTGTTTTTTTTGAAGATTTTAATTTTTTTATTTTTTTAGTATATATATTTTAATTTTTTAACTTTTTAATTATTTTTACAAACTCATTACCTGAACACAATACATATGATCTTTCGTCAAATTTTACACTCTCATTCTCTAAAACAAAATTACATGGATTTCTTTAAGAATTTTGACTCGGATTATGACGGATAATTCATTTCAACCTTCTTTAACGTTGTGCAACACATTCATGATGAAGAAAGTTCGAATGTTGTGCGTTCAAGAGTGGTCGTCAATCGTAATCGCCAAGCCGCACACGACTTATTGGTACGTGATTACTTTGCTGATAATTATCTTTACAATGATGACTCGTTTGAACGTCGTTTCCGTCTAATAAGGCTATATTTTTACGTATTACTAATGCTTTAGAGGTCCGTTATGATTTTTTTAAACAAAAACCCGATGCTAGAGGAAGAATGAGTTTTTCTAGTATACAAAAATATGCGGCTGTGTTTAGGTATTTGGGATACGATATAGCATTTCATGCAGCCGACGAGTACTTAAAAGTATCCGAGAGGACCGCAATTTATTGTGTAGATTGGTTTTGTGCATGTATGTATGAGGATTTTCACAAAGAATATTTGCGTAAACCTACTCCACGTGATACTGAGAGATTACATTTAGCTCATGAAGAGAGACATGGATTTCCGGATATGCTTGGTAGTCTAGATTATACGCATGTAGCTTGGGAAAAATGTCCAAATGTCTGGCGCGGTCAATTTACGTGAGGTGATATAGGTGGGCCAACTATAATACTAGAAGTTGTTGCATCTCAGGATTTGTGGATATGACATTTGTTTTTTGGAGTTGCGGGATCTAACAACGACATTAATGTTCTTGGTGAGTCTCCTCTTTTCAACGATATTTAGACCGGCAAAGCACCTGATATGTCGTTCACATTAACGGTCATTCGTACAAATACGGTTAGTACCTTTGTGATGAGATATACCCTGATTATTCTACATTTATGAATACATATTCGGTTCCTCGAAATGAAAATGCAAAATTGTTCACAAAAGGACAGGAATCCGCAAGAAAAGATATCGAAAGGGCATTCAGAATCCTCAAGCAGACATGACATGTAGTGAAATATACTACATGACTCTGTGATAAGTTTGGAGGCTGAATTTAATAGGGATCCAGCTTAAAATCTTGAAATGAACTCTTTAGTATGACCTTGTATATTTTGAATTATCAATCACAAATGGATTTGGTACCGTATCATTAATATTAATTTTCTAACTTATAACTTTATTACTACATTATAATCATAATTGCAGTTTTTATTGATATTCTATATTGAGATGTGCTTGAAATATAATCAATAAGTAATTTTTTGTATTAAGAAGTGTATTAAAAGGACTACTATTAGTCTATTATTGAAAGAGGATTATTTGTTTTCATTAAAATAATAAAATAATAAACCCTTAACAGTGATCACATATTGAAGAAGTCAAACATAGATAACAAGTATTATAGTTTTCTAACGTTTGAAATTTTCTAATGTTCTTAGATCATCGATGATAGATGATTTTTCTTGAGAGATAAACAAATAGTTCAAATTTTGGTTATCTTATTATTATTGTACGTAGTCATTTCCATACTTGAATAATAATAAAGTCCAAACCTGGGCAAATTTCTTGGAGAGATCAACGTATTTTCAATAAGGTCGATGAACGGATCAAAACTTTAGTAAACTTCTGGAGTAAATGTTTTTATCTCCGTTAAAGTTCTACACTGAAATCAATTTCCGTACAGTTTCCTTTTGCAGTTGATTATGAACATTGTAAAAGTAGCTGAGCTCCAAAACAGATGTTTATTTGGAAAAGGTAAAAGAGAAACTGGGTAACAGCATAACGATTATCATCGACTATCCAAATAAAGCTTTAAACCGAAATCAATTTTCTCGAAACGCAAATTCCAAAGTCAAAATCAAGAGAAGTATCAGCTCGTTCAAACATTCAGAACAATGATCTAGCGAGTAGTGACTAAAACAAGAGAAATTAAATATCCTCATGCTTTTCTTCATTAATATCCTCCTACCCATTTGAAATGATGACAAATGTACTAAATTAATGATAATCTTATTCAAATATGACACATGTCACCATTTTACATGCATAAGTAGGAAAAAAATGTAGGAGGATATTTAATTTCTCCTAAAACAAACACAAAAACAACAGCAGATATGTTATGAACGGAGAGCAATTAAAAATTAAAGGAACACTGTACCTTCTTCATTAGGCAAAAGTTGAGCGGCGGATCCGATATCACGAAGACTCGTCGATAAGAAGAATAGAAGGATGAAGAACTTGAATAATCCCGACATCGTCCATAGAGACGACTCTATAACGTGATTTCCTTTTATCATTATAAGGCCTCCACCGATTACAGTTCGGCGTCTTCCTCAGCGTGTGTATGCTTATGTGTGTGTGTGTGTGTGAGAGAGAGAGAGAGAGAGAGAGAGAGAGAGATATGAAAGGCGGGAAGATAAATAGCGATTGCAGTTGGGTTTCTTATTTGCATAGCGAGATGGGAATATACAGTCAATACACTGACTAAATCATAAACAAAATAAATTTTTTTACAAATGTTCCTTTAGGTTTAGAGTAAATTACACGAGTGGTCCCTATGGTTTAAGGTAATTTACATGTTTGGTCCCTAACTTAATTTTTTAACTCGGAAGGTCCCTATGGTTTAGGGTAATTTACACGTTTCATTATGAACTGGTCACTTATAAAACTTTTTTTTTCTGGTATTTATGGAGCAAACTTTGCACACAAATTGTTTTTACTGTGGATGTCCGTTAGATGGATAATGATTATTTCTATCATTTTGTGAAACTTGTTTAAAGATCATTTATGAAATTTTACACAAGGACCATTTAAAATATTATAATGTTAGTCTCTCATTTTTTTCTTTTTACATTTTTGGCCATCTTTTTTACTTTTTTAATTCAAATTTCTTTTAAAAAATTTCCTTAATTTTTTCACAACTTTGTTATTATATATATTTTCTAAAGTTAGAATTTTAGAAATTAGTTTTTACAACATTGTTTTACATAAAACTTTTTTATGAAATATATTTATTTTTACATGAAATGTAATATTAGTATAAATAAAAAATTAAAACTTATAAATTTTAATCATCATACAAATATATTTTATTTAATATATAATTTTTTTTGTCTAGACCTTATTTAAATTATTCAAACTACAATACATAATTAAATATTTTTGTTTTCTATTTTTTATCTAAAAAAATTGAAGTATAAAGACATCATTTTATTACTTTTTAATTTTGCATGATGTAATTTTTAAGATTTATCTTCATTTATCTTATACAAATACTATTATTTTTATAAAAAAATATATGATGTATTATTATTAAAAAAAATACGTTATTATAGAAATAATAATATGCTGCTATTTTATTTTAAAAATATAAGTATACGATTTTGAGTTTAAGATAAAAATATGTTTCGGTTTTGGTTTCATAATATAAGTACGGTAAATTCTATATTATTTCGATATAAACTTTTGATATTTAATTTTAAAAAATTATTTAGTTTTATCAAATTTTAAATATATTCCTTAATAAAGACATAAACTTTTCAAAATAAAATTAAAAAACGCTTGTTAGCTAATAGTTAACTATACTGCTACACATACTAAAATATTTAATCATATGAATGTTATGACTTATATTCCGTTTATGTAAAATAAATATATTTTATAAAAATAAATATATCATAAAAAGATTTCATGTAAAACAATGTTTTAAAAACTAATTTTTAAAATCCTAACTTTAAAAAAATAAATAATAACAAAGTTGTGAAAATGTGAAAAAATTAAGGAAATTTTTTAAAAGAAATTTGAATTAAAAAAAAAGTTAAAAAAAGAGTCGAAAATATAAAAAGAAAAAAATGAGAGACTAACATTGTAATATTTCAAATTGTCATTGTGTAAAATTTCATAAACGTTCTTTAAACAAGTTTCATAAAATGACATGAATAATCTTTATCCAAAATTATTTCAACTAAACGGATCTATCTAACGGATATTCACGGTAAGAACCATTTACATGTAAAGTTTGCTTTGTAGAGACAAAAACAAAATAGTAAACCTAAAAGAACCATTTGTGAAATTTTTTCCTAGAGAAAAAAAGTTTCATAGTTCAGAGAAAAATGGTAAACTTAAAAGACCATTGTGAAACTTTTTCAAAACAAAATGGTAAGTTGTTAATGATAACGGGGTCAAATGCGAGTCGGCATATAAACTATTACAAGTCAGCGTTACCTTTACCTTTTCATCATCATTCATACACCATAACACAAATCCACCATTCCTGACCAGACTTTTCAACTAAGAGTAAATTATACTTTTGGTTCTTGTGGCTTAGGATAATCCATAGTTTTAGTCCAAACTTTTCAAATTTTATGTGATTAGTCCTCTTGGTTTCCAAAAGTTGCATTTATGGTCCATTTGGTTGTTACCATTCACTCTCGTTTGTTAAATACATCTAAATAACCATATTACCACTACTTTTTTATTATGTTTTTGATACTTAAGATTTTAATATGGACCCCACTCGATCGCCTCCACCACCACCACCTAAAGATGCACAAGTGTATATAATCAAAATAACTCTTTGATTAAATAATGAAATATAACTCAAAAACCTTTACATTTGTTTTTTTTTTAAATCCTAAAACTCAACTAAGACATTGTATTTATAGACTTCTAATAACCGACTTGCTATTAGACTACAATTAGGATTCATGGCCAACTTGCCATCTTTACGATTACTTGGTCTCTAAGTCCTCATCGACTTAGGATTCCAACAATCACCCCGAATCTCTAAGTCCTTCTAGAGAATTCTTAAATCTCGATTCATATTTAAAATGTGGGCTCGTCGTTGTCGTCACATTCCGAAAAATCACATTCTTGTAATTTTTGGAGTCGTTCCGGACATTCAGAGGCAAAGTGACTCGGTTTATCACACCGAAAACAAATCACCTTAGATTTTTGTCACAACAACAATTTCAATTTTTGCAATTGGTGGAATTGGGTTAAGTTAAATCAGAATTGGACTTGTGGTGATTGGGCTTACCCCTTTGTGATACCCGATTACATGATTTAGGCCCACTTGACCCGTCAGACCCATTAAACCCTCCTGATCCACTAAATCCTCTTGATCCATGATTACCAGTCGACGCCCCTTTTCCCTTTGTCGATCTTTCCTTAGCCCCACCAGACAAGCCATCGCCACCACCTGAACCACTACCGCCACTGCTCGATGACCACAAAACCTTCAGTTCTTCTCCTCCGTCATCACCTTCTTCCCTAATCCTTTCTTCATAAGCTTTAAGCCTTCCCACAACATCTTCAAATCCAACCGATTTGAGATCCAAGACTCGTTCCAAAGAAGCAACTATGTGGATGAAATTTTTGGGCAAAGCTTTCGTAAATTTGTTAACCAATTTGGATTCTTCGATCACTTCTCCTAAAGCAGCCAATTTTGAGGCGATTCCCGACAATTTCCCGCTAAAAGCATCGATCGATTCAGTCTCCTGCATCTTCAGTCTATCGAAATTAGCCATTAGGGTCTGGAGTCGGGCCTCCTTCACTCGATCAACCCCAATGTGTCGAGCCTTGATTGCATCCCACAAGGATTTTGAAGAATCGACTTCTCCAATTTGCATAATCAAACTTTCAGCAAAGCTTGATAGAGCAGACCTAACGCAAGGCAGTCCTTCTCTTCGGTTATTGCGGTTCCTGGATCAATCATGCTCCAAGCTTTGTGAATGTAGAGCACAACCTTCATCCCCATAGCCCACACCGTGTAATTGGTGGGTGTGAGCATCAGACAGGTAACAGAGGTCGTTCCAGTCTCCTTCTTCCTCCCCGGAGTACCGCCTGTAACTCCTTCTTCTCCCGCCATATTGACCTCATTGTTCAACAAGTAAGAAATCTGATCTCACAGCCTCTTGTTCTTAGATCTGATACCAATTAAAGATGCACAAGTGTATATAATCAAAATAAGTCTTTGATTAAATAAGGAAATATAACTCAAAAACCTTTACATTTTTTTTAAATCCTAAAACTCGACTAAGACATTGTATTTATAGACTTCTAATAACCGACTTGCTATTAGACTACAATTAGGATTTATGGCAAAATTGCCATCTTTACGATTACTTGGTCTCCAAGTCCTCATCGACTTAGGATTCCAACACCACCACCACCACCACCGATCTATGGTCTTTGTTGAAATCGGGAACCTTAAAAACCTGGGTGTATTGACTTGATATGACAATCAACTAGGTGGAAAAATTTCGAGTTCCATCAGATGATAAGGCTAAGGGATATGATCACTACATTCCCACTAGAAAAGTGATGTCACATCTGCACCACATCATTTCCATTACATCTTCACTAACACATTACTAACCCTTGGAAATGGATACCACTCCACATTATTTATTTATTTATTGACATTAGATTAAATAAAAAACATAATTATTAAACATAAATAAATATCTTACATTACTTAAAAACATAGACATTTAAAGGGAGAATTTCATATATACCATTATTAAACGACTAAATATCATATTTGTCCGACCTAAACCTTAAATATCGTATTTTCCCTTCTTAATGTTTTAAAATATCAAAATTTATCCAAATTTATTTTTTAATAGTTTTTATTATTTAATTATCATTTTTTATAATTTCAATTCATTAAAACTAAAGAAAATAACAAAATGGTCAATAATACCATTCGTTCCTAAATCCCATGAATATTTCAAACGAGGTTTTATCTGATTTGTCGTCTTCCTTATGATCGGTGTACGTTCACCTCTCTCCATCTTCCTTTTTACCTCTCGTCACTTTCTTTTTGCAATCGGTAGTAAGCACCGGGTAATAAATATGTCCTTTCCTTATACCCCTTCTTTTTGGCAACAAAATCCACACTTATGCGACAAGAATCTCGAATTGTTGAAACCCTTGTATTAATTTCACAATTTCTTTTCAATATATGCCCTTCGTTAAGGCCACGACTCCAAATCATAAGCTTAATTTAATTTTGTGACGGACGTAACGTGCACCTTTTAACAATATGAGAGAAAATCTGAGTTAATTTTTAAAAATATAGACTAAACGTGCGTTTCGGCACATGCACGAGAGACGATTTGTGTAATTTACCTTTTTTTGTATTATTTGTAAATATACTATGCCCTTCTACATAAACATTTTTATATTTATAAGACAAAACTGCACAAATGGTCCCTGTGATATGTCAAAAATTGTCACTTTGGTCCAAAAAGGTTTGGACTAGCATCAGAGGTTCAATCTTTTCATTTTGTTGCAACTTTGGTCCAATTTGGAATGAATTTTATTATAAAAAAGATTTTGCCCTTAGCTTTTGCTTTTTTTAGTTTTTATTTATTTATTTAAATAGTTTTATGATTAAAAGAAATTAAAAAATAAAAATAAAATACTTTCACACACACACCCATCCACCCACACACACACAAATAAATATCAAACAAATATGAGTTGAGCTTAAGAAGCAAACCAGAATTAGAGATGATGAATACGCAACATCGCACGATGCAACAGTAACGGGTGGGGTAAATATGAAGCGGTGCTGCTGCTTCATTTTTCATTAAGTTTTTTTTTGTTTATTATTATTATCTTCATGTAAACCATCGTAGATCTGGACAACATATTGTAGATCTGAACGGCGATATGGCGGATCTGGTGGTTTTGGAGGACGAGCGGCGACAACGATGTAGCTTTCTAGAGGCGGAGATTTGAGATGGATGTTCAGATTGTAACACTCAAAAATTCAAACCAATTTAAACTTTTTAAAAACATTTCAATTCCTTAAAGACCATTACAACTTTGTTTTCAAAATGTATAATATCAGAGTTTTTTCCCAGAAACATAGACAAAACATGAGGAGCTGTACGATCACGCCTTCGCCTTGCCGCGATCCCCTGATGTACCTGAAACAATAAACTGAAACTGTAAGCCCGAGAGCTTAGTGAGTTCCCCCAAAATACAGATACACATATAGTCCACATAAATATTCAATAACAAACTGAACAACATGTAATGGGTCCCCAACTTTACAGACTGGATTACCCCCGAGCCCACAGTACGAGTCTCCCTTTAGCCCGTAACTGGAATGCTCCCGAACTCACAGTATGGGTCTCCCTTTAGCGCGTAATCATAACCAACTGAACAACATGTAATGGGTCCCCAGCTTAACAGACTGGATTACCCCCGAGCCCACAGTATGAGTCTCCCTTTAGCCCGTAACTGGAATGCTCCCGAGCCCACAGTACGAGTCTCCCTTTAGCCCGTAACTGGAATGCTCCTAAGGTCTGGTGGCTACCGCACGGAGCAGTACAACCTCAACCCATCCCACATAACATATAACATACAACATAACCACTGAGCATGCAATAAACATATAACATCACAGGTAGTCCTACAGGTCTACCTAACTGGCATAACCACTAACATGCAACCCTAACTCATACTCAACATCTATCATTACTAGGATAACATACCCAATGGGCCGGCTTTGGTGCCTTAGACCCCTTAGTATAGTGAGGATAACTCACCTTGCAACTGTCGTCTGAAACTAGAAATCTCAACTCCCGGATCACCAACACGAGCTCCACCACCTATAGCTACCATAAAATCCTTTTTCATAAATCTCCAAATTACAAGAATACCCTTAGAAGTCAACTGGTCAACCCTTGGTCCAAGTCAAAGTCCACAGTCAAAGTCAACAGTCCATGTTGACTCGACTCGTCGAGTGCAGTTCACCGACTCGTCGAGTCCTTACTGAACTCGAGAAGTCGTGAAATCCTTGATTGGCTCGTCGAGTTCCCTTTTAACTCGCCGAGTTCATACGTGTCCAAGAATTGGGAGAAACCCTAGCCGACTCGCCGAGTCTTCAAACGACTCGCCGAGTTCAAGGCAATCTTCAACGGACTCGCCGAGTTGTTCATCCAACTCGTCGAGTTCATGGCCATCTTCAACGGGCTCGCCGAGTTGTTCCTCCAACTCGCCGAGTCCTTGCAGACCTTCATCCATGCAGACGCTTTTTAAGCCATGGCAAGGTTCCAGACTACATATCCAAGCTTCTAGGGCATGTTTATCACGTAAAGTCGCAAACTTTACGTGCATGCAAGGCTTTAAGACCCTTAAATGGCAAAACTAAGCTTGCAATGAAGTCTCACACTTGAGGGAAGGCTCCTACTAGGCAAGGACGATGACTTTATGGATCTAGAGGTCAAAGGGAGTCCAGATCTGAAGTTACAACTTCAGATCTTAGCTTAAACATGGGGAGCCTTTCACAAAACCCATCCAAAAGAGGTTAGAAGAGAGATGAGTTAAATGAACAGCTTAATACCTTCCAAAGAGTGACAACTGATGAATCTCTTAGCTCCCCACGAGTTCCTAGCCTTGATTTCCTTGCTTCCCCAAGTGTTTCCTTCTCTAAAGTTCCTCCTCCAAGCTTGAACACACCAAAAGAACACACACACACACACACACACACACGATTTAGGGTTTGAGAGGGACAAAGGGCAGTAAAGGGGAGGCTGGGGGAGGCCAATGATCCTTTAAATAGGGTGCAAAACCCCGAGATTTAGGGTTTCATCTGCCAGCTCCTACGCGTCGAGTCCCTTCTTGGACTCGGCGGGTAGGTCATTAAAATACGTGGACCAACCCGCTGCTACTCGACGAGTAGGGCAATCAACTCGTCGAGTAGCCCTTGAAATCAAGAACTCACACATTAAATCAATACCTGAGAATCAGGGCGTTACAATTCTCCCCCACTTGAACTAGACTTCGTCCTCGAAGTCTGCTGCAACGAATAACTCCGGGTAATGCTCCCGTATTTCTGCCTCCGTCTCCCACGTCCACTCGGACCCCCTTCGATGCTCCCACTGTACTTTCACCAAAGGTATCTTCTTATTCCTCATAATCTTCATCTTTTTCTCCAGTATGGCCACAGGCCTCTCTACGTAATTCAGGCGTTCATCAACCTGAATATCATCCAGCGGCACCACCTCCTCTTGATCCATAATGCACTTTCGCAGCTGCGAAACGTGGAAAGTGTTGTGTATCCGACTAAGCTCCTCCGGCAGCTCTAGCCTGTAAGCTACCTTGCCAACCCTGGCAATGATCCTGAACGGCCCAATATATCGGGGACCCAATTTTCCTCTCTTCCTGAAGCGGATCACGCCTTTCCAGGGCTAGACCTTCAGGAGTACCATGTCACCGACCTGAAACTCTAACTCGGAGCGGCGCCGGTCGGCGTAACTCTTCTGTCGACTGCAGCCGCTGCCTAATCTGCTGAATCTTCTCGGTAGTCTGCAAGACCACCTCCGTCCTACCCATCACCCTGTGGCCAACCTCACCCCAACAAACCGGGGTGGGACATCTCCGCCCGTACAACAGCTCGAATGGCGGGGCGCCAAGGCTAGAATGATAGTTGTTGTTGTAGGCGAACTTCGCAAGCGGTAGGTGAGAATCCCAACTCCCACCGAAATCAATGACACACGCCCTCAACATGTCCTCGAGGGTCTGAATAGTCCGCTCGCTCTGGCCGTCTGTCTGCGGGTGGAATGTTGTGCTGAAGTGCAACCGCGTGCCCAACTCCTCATGAAACTTTTGCCAGAAGCGGGAGGTAAACCTGACATCCCGATCAGAGACAATGGAAACGGGAACCCCATGGCGAGACACGATCTCGCGAACGTACACTTCGGCCAATTTCTCGGCCGATGAGCTCTCCCGTATAGCCAAGAAATGGGCACTCTTGGTCAATCGATCCACGATGACCCATATAGCATCAAACCCCTTCGCCGTCCTCGGCAACTTAGTAATAAAATCCATCGTGATCTGTTCCCATTTCCACATGGGAATCTCTAGAGGCTGCAGCTTTCCATGCGGCCTCTGATGCTCGGCCTTGACCGTCCTACAGGTCAAGCACCTCTCGACGTACCAAGCGATCTCTCGCTTCATGCACGGCCACCAATAGCTCAAGCTCAAATCCTGGTACATCTTGGTGGCCCCCGGGTGAATAGAGAAATGAGACTTATGAGCCTCCTCCATAACCGTCTGCCTAACCCCACCAGACATCGGAACCCAAACCCGACCGCATCGGGTCAATAGTCCTCGACTATCCTGCACGAACCGGGTATTCTCACCCTTGATCCTCTCCAGCTTCCAATTCTCCGGTCGCATGCCCTCTACCTGGGCATCTCTGATCAAACTCACAAGCGGAGAATCCACCGCTATCCTCATACATACCGCGGGGGTGGAAGACCCAGCTGACTTGCGGCTCAAAGCATCCGCAACCACATTCGCCTTACCAGGGTGGTAAAGGATCTCGCAATCGTAGTCCTTGACTACATCCAGCCACCTGCGCTGCCTCATGTTCAGGTTCGGCTGATCCATGATATGTCTCAAGCTCTTGTGATCCGTGTAAATGGTACAGCGGACCCCATAGAGGTAATGTCTCCATATCTTGAGGGCGAACACCACCGCCCCCAGCTCCAAGTCATGCGTAGGGTATCTCGTCTCATGCGGCTTCAGCTGCCGCGATGCGTAGGCTATCACTCGTCCTCTCTGCATGAGGACCGCCCCTAAACCTGTGATGAATGCATCACAGAACACCACGAAATCCTCAACTCCCTCCGGGAGTGTCAAGACTGGTGCCTCACACAAACGCTGACGGAGGGTCTCAAACGCTCTCTGCTACTCGGGGCCCCACCGGAAATCCACCTCCTTCCTCGTCAGACGAGTGAGGGGTACTGCAATCTTGGAGAAATCCCGTATGAACCTCCGGTAGTACCCTGCCAATCCCAGAAAACTCCTAATATCTGAGGGAGATTTCGGAATCTCCCACTGCATAACCGCCTCGATTTTGGCAGGATCGACCAAAATCCCCTCCTGGTTAACGAGATATCCGAGGAACTGGACCTCTCATAACCAAAACTCACACTTCGAGAACTTGGCGTACAGCCGTTCTCGTCTTAGAACTCCCAACAGCTCTCGCATATGTTCCTCATGCTGCTCTCGGGTCTTGGAATACACCAAGATATCATCTATAAACACTGTGACCGAGCGATCAAGCATCGGTCTGCAGACCCGATTCATCAGGTCCATGAACACTGCTGGCACGTTGGTGAGCCCAAACGGCATCACCACGAACTCGTAATGTCCATAACAAGTTCGGAACGCGGTCTTCTCCACGTCCTCCTCTCTGAACCTGACCTGATGATACCCAGACCTCAAGTCTATCTTGGAAAACCAAGATGCGCCCTGCAACTGATCGAAGAGATCGTCTATCCTCGGGAGTGGATAACGGTTCTTCACCGTTAACTTATTTAACTCCCGGTAATCAATACACATCCGGTGCGAACCGTCCTTCTTCCAGACAAAAAGAATCGACGCTCCCCATGGAGAAGTGCTAGGTCGTATGAACTGCTTGCCCAGCAGTTCCTGTAGCTGCGACGACAACTCCTGCATCCCTGGTGGTGCCAATCGGTACGGCGCCTTAGCAATAGGGGCCGCACCTGGCACCAGGTCGATCCTGAACTCGACCTGCCTCTCCGGAGGTATCCCTGGCAACTCCTCCGGAAACACATCTGCAAACTCCCTGACCACCGGTACATCGGAAACCGAAATCTGATCCCTGACTCGCGTATCTACCACATACGCTAGATAACCCGCACACCCGTGCTGAATGTACTGCCGAGCCCTGGCAGCTGAACAAAACCCTGATCCTACTCTGGTGCCCTCGCCATATACAATCAGTTCTCCCCGACTTGGGGTTCGAACTACCACTCGCTGGCCCTCGCAATCAATCATAGCACCGAACCGACTGAGCCAATCCATGCCCACAATCACGCACACCTCCCCCATGGGGATCAGAATCAAATATATTGGAAATGACACCCCAAAAATCTCCAAATCGCACCCTCGATAAACTGAAGAAGCATAAACTTCGTGTTCGTTGGCGATAGACACTCGCAACGGACACTCTAATTCGCCTACTGGCACACTTAACTCCATACTAAATGACTGGGATACAAAGGACCGACTCGCCCCCGAGTCAAATAAGACCAAAGCAGGCAAAGAGTTCACTAAAAACGTACCTAATCACAGGTACAACTGATAAGCATACGACAGATATAGTAAACGAGGTAAAGGATAGGAACATACTAGCAACCACATCCGGTGCTGCCTTGGCCTCCTCGGCCGTAAGCTGGAATGCGCGTCCCTGAGCCTTCGGAGGCTCTGCTCTACCCTGCCTCCCATCGGTAATCCTCAACGTAGACGGCGCTGGAGCATGCGCCGGCTTGGCGGCTAGCAACGGATAGTTGGCCTTTATGTGGCCAACCTGATCGCAGTGATAACATAACCTCATACTCTGGATCGGGACTGCCTGGCGGCAGTCCTTCGCGTAATGCCCCGTCTTGCCACACGTGTGTCACCCACTATCAGCTCGACATATACCAGAATGACCCTTGCCACACTTTCCACAAGTGTGGCTCTGCTGACCCCCGGTCCTAGTATCAGCGGTCTTAGACCGCTTCGGTGCCGGCTGAGACTGTGTCGGGGCCTGCCGCTGCTCCCTCAACTGCAGCTCGATCTCCAACTCACGCCGCCTGGCGGCCTCCTGCAACTCTAGAAGAGTATCACATCGCTGGGTAGACACAAACTGACGGATATCCGTCTTGAGCATGCTCAGATAACGGGTCATCTGAGCCTGCTCTGAAGCAAACTCTGAGCAAAACATCGCCCTCTCAGTGAACATACGGGTGATCTCCGTCACCGACTCCCCATCCTGCCTCAAACTCAAAAACTCCTGTGCCAAACGTACCCGCTCAACCCGCGGAATGTAACGGGCGCGGAACATGTCCCTGAACTGCTCCCAAGTAACAACAGCTCTCTGATCATCAGGGTATGACCCAGTCGTAAGTCTCCACAAGTCCTTGGCCCCAGAACTAAGCAGGTTCAGAGCACACCTGACCTTCTGGTCAGCTGGACACAAGCAGGTGAAGAAACATCCTTCCACATCTGAAATCCATCTCATAGCCTTGATAGGATCCTTCATAGCCTCGATGATTTGGTGTTGACTTATGTGTTGGGCCCAGCCAGGACTAGATTGATGTGTTCGATTAGAAGTCCTACATCATCACAAATCAGAAATCGGGAAACATAGATTCTGGACAAAGAGATTGATTACATTCCATGTCTTATGTCTAGGGATATCTAGCAGAACGAAGGATTATATGATCACTTATCTTAGGACACGTAACTGACTGGGTCAGAGTTCGGCAGCAGCTTTTGGAAGCTACAATTTGCTGGTCAAATTTAGAAGGCATACTAGCAATTATAGTTACAGACTTATCCAAGTGGGAGACTGTTGGATTAGGTGTCTAAGCCCATAACTATAATTGGTATGTACTTGAATTGATAGCAGCACAGTCCTTTTGGGTTGCCCTCAACCTAGCAAATGGACAAGGAAATTATGAAAGAAGAGATATTAATTTATAAGATTAATAAATTAATATAAATGATTTATTAATATGTTAAAAGATTAATATATTAATTAGAAATCATTATGTTTAATTAATAGTTAGCCAGAAATTAATCGGAATTAATTTTGGGGTTAAAAGTATTAATTATAAAGTGCAGGGACTAGTTTGCAATTAACTAATAGTTGAGTGGAAGGATCCAGAACCCCCTTGGAAGGAGGTGGACGAAATCCATAGGGGAAACCCTAGAGATTTCGTCCAAGGGGTCCAGATAAGGCCCTTGGGTTTTGCTTAGGCCCTAAGCAAAGGATAATTAGGGTTTTCCCTAAACCCTAGATCCCTCAGCTATTTAAGGAGCCTCCTGGCTCACATTTTAGGTCACTTGTTCTTTGGAAGAAACCCTAGGCCGAATTGCATACTCCCTTCCTCTCTCTCTACTTTCCTTCTTGCTAGTTCTTGGGTGTGATTCCATTAGAGGCATTACACTTGTGGTGTTGAGCTTCCAAGAAGATCAAGATCAAGATCAAGGGAATTATCAATTGTTTGCTATAACAATTGAAAGGTATGTAACTCCTAAACCCTAGTTTACTATTTTCGAAAATAGCCTCCTCCTCTAGGGTTCTTGTTTTGCAATTCAAAGTTATATGTTCAATAGTTAAAACATAGATCCAAAGTAGGTTGCATGTGAACTTAGGAATTGTTTTCTAGTTTATTTGTTTTACCTAAAACCCATTAGTGGTATCAGAGCCATTGTTTGTTTTAAATTGAATTGCTATAATTGTTGAATTGCAAATTAGGGTTTATAGCTATTAAACCCTAAAGGCCAAATTTTCGAAATTAGGGTTTTGGATAAAAGGGTTTTCGAAAACCCTAGCCTCCAAAGAACCCTAATCGAAATTAGGGTTAGGGTTTTGAAAACCCTAGCCTCCTCCCTTGTAAATTTCGAAATATGCTAGAAGTTTTAGGGTTTCTTGTTTTGGATAATTGTTACTTGATTAGATTAATTGGACAATTATCCTTACCCAAATTTTCGAAATTTAGAGGGATAAGGATTAGGATTAAATTAATTGATTAATTTAATTAGATAATCCTTACAAGATTTAATAAATTGATTAAAAGTTAATTAATATATAAATATTAAATCTAGTAATTTGGTTTATTTTAAATTTAAATTAATAGTTTAATTTTCGAAATTTATATAAACCTTAAAGTTTTAAGAAGTTTAAAACATACATTATATATGTATTATGATTAAATGTTTAATATTATATATGTATAAGAATATGGTCAGTCAAATCGCTAGTATGCCTCATTCACGAAGCTAGTCTATAAGGGGGGTATAAGGAAACTGCCTATAAAATGGTAGTTGAATGGGTGTCCACTCTCACCCACCGCTCCTTTGATTAGTGGAGGGTCGTTAGCAGAACGGATTTGATAGGACAACTACTTCTCATTAAAAGTATAATGCTATTAAAGAAAGTACTAGAACATTATTTTACAAAATCCCAACTCTAGTTACTTTAGAAAAAATGTGAAAAGTATGCTAATCCATGAAATAGCACATTATGCTTTATTGGTCATTAGTGGAGCGTGTGTGGTTAACCAGCACACTAAAAGGCACTAATAAAGAGTAGTAATGGGTATCTCATAATTGTCATTTTGATGGAGCGTGTGTGGTTTACCAGCACATCAATAGTTAATGATAAAGACAATGAGGTTACCAAGCACATTTGCATGGTTATTCACATCTTGTTTGAGATCCTCGACATCCCAGTCACAAATAGAAGAGCATAATCTGAGATTAAAACATGCCATTGAATAGTTTCAATGTATCTCAAAAGAATTAGGAATTTCACTTCGTTTGTTTCGTCTAATGGTGGAATTGGTGAATCGTCATTCACCTACCTTTATGAAATTTACACTTGGATCTCGGCATCCCATTTCTAAGTTGTGAATCTTCATAGTTGGATCCTAACCTTGATATTTTATCTTTGGGTTATTATATTGAGGTATCTTGAAATCTAACTAAAACTTTCTTTCTTTTCAGATGTCTACTCCTGGAAACACTTATGCTTCATCCTCCTCCAACCAAAACTTCTCTTTGCTCAATATCTGCTCCAAAGTCGTTATGGATGGCTCTAACTATAACGATTGGATGCGCAACATCAAGATGGCTCTTCGTTTTGAGAACAAAGAATATGTTCTTGAAAAGGAGCTCAAAGAGCTTGATGAGTCTGAAGCTACTCCTGAAGAATATGCTGCCTACAAGAAACATTACGATGATGCTACCAAAGTGGCATGCATCATGGTGGCAACCATGTCCCCAGAACTACAGAGGTACTATGAGGACTACTGGCCTTTCGAGATGAACAAGGACCTTATGGAAAAGTACCATAAGCGAGCTCGTCAAGAAAAGTTTGAAGTAGTCAAGTCACTCATGGCTTGCAAGATGAAAGAAGGGGAATCGGTTGTGTCACATGTGCAAAGAATGCAACGCTACATAGAGCGTTTGGTCAAGCTCAACATTCACTTTGATGAGGAATTGGCCATTGACATGGTCTTGAACTCACTACCTGATTGTTATGGTCAGTTTATTCTAACTTACCATTTGAACAACACTGAGCAGACTCTAGCCCAATTGCACAACTTGTTGCAGACAGCTGAAGCAGGGATGAAGGGTAAAAGTATACCCTCCACACCTGCAAGTGCCACTGTCTTGGCTATTGGATAGGGAAAGGGGAAAAAGAGGAAAGGTCCTCCCAAGCAAAACTGGAAGAGCAAGGCTCAAGCTGGGTCATCTAGCAATGGCCCAAAGGCTAAGCCCAATGGTTCCACTCCCCATGTTTCTGATCCAAAAGAGGTTGTTTGCTTTTATTGCAATCAAAAGGGGCACTGGAAGAGATCTTGCCCACAATATCTGCAAGATATCAAGGATGGCAAAGTGAAGCCATCTTCGACAGGTATTTACACTATTTCTGCTAATAACTCATTATCTTCTCGTTCATGGGTCCTTGATACAGGATGTGGTTTTCATATCTGTTCTGATATGCAGGGGTTAAAGGAAAGTGAGGAGATAGAGCGAGGAAGGATAAACTTGATCATGGGAAACAGAAAGTCTTCACCAGTAACCAAGATCGGAGTTTATCAGCTTTTGCTTAGTAATGATGTTAGATTAGATTTGATAAATTATTGCTATTCGTCTGAGATGACGAGAAACATTATTGCATTTCATGCATTGTTCAGACAAGGTTTTAAATATTCTTTTAATGATTTGAATGGTTCAATTTCTGTTTATAAGAATGGTGTTTTTATGTTTGAAGCTTTACCTTGTGATGGTGTGTATGAAACAGTGATTTGTGTTGATAGCTTAGGAAATAGTGTACTTAATATTGACTTGTCTAATAGTGTAGACAAGGCATTCTTGTGGCATTGTCGTCTTGGACACATTAACAAGAAACGCATAGCCCAAATCCAAAAGGATGGAGTGTTGGAATCATTTGACCTAAAATCAGATGATATGTGTGAATCTTGTCTTTTGGGAAAGATGACAAAATCACCATTCACAGGGTCTTGTGAAAGAGGTGAAGGTCTGTTGGATCTCATACACACAGATGTGTGTGGGCCCTTCAGATCAACTACAAGAGATGCTAATCGATTCTATGTGACTTTCACTGACGATTATAGCAGATATGGTTATATCTACTTGATCAAGCATAAGTCAGAAACCTTTGAAAAGTTCAAAGAGTTTAAGCATGAGGTCGAAAATCAATTGGGCAGGAAGATAAAGATACTTAGATCCGATAGAGGCGGGGAGTATCTTAGTATCGAGTTCAACGACTATCTGAAAGAATGTGGGATAGTCTCACAATTGACTCCTCCTAGGACACCACAGTTAAATGGTGTAGCTTAGAGGCGTAATCGAACCTTGTTAGACATGGTTCGTTCTATGATGAGTCATGCTTCGCTTCCTATTCACTTCTGGGGGTATGCCTTAGAGACAGCCGCCCACATCCTCAATCTTGTCCCTACAAAGAAGGTTGCCAAAACACCTCACGAAATGTGGACGGGGAAAGTTCCCTCGTTAGCACATATTAAAGTCTGGGGTTGTGAAGCTTTCGTAAGACGAGAGACTCACGACAAGCTAGCAGCTAGAAGTGAGAAATGTGTTTTCAATGGTTACCCAAAGCAATCTTTTGGATATTTGTTCTACAGGTCTAGTGAAAACGTGGTCTTTGTAGCACGAAGAGGAGTCTTTCTAGAAAGGGAGCTCATATTCAAAGAGGACAGTGGGA
Organism: Lactuca virosa; assembly: GCF_052849685.1. Lineage (NCBI taxonomy): Eukaryota > Viridiplantae > Streptophyta > Magnoliopsida > Asterales > Asteraceae > Lactuca > Lactuca virosa. The sequence goes on from NC_136432.1 coordinate 174,105,909, forward strand.
GTACCATTGAACTTGAAGAAATTCAAGAGTTAGCCAATGAAGGAACCTTAGATGACACTAGCACTCAACCAGAGGAAACAGTTCCTGTTGAACCAGTTGATAATTCATTACCTCTTCGAAGGTCCACTAGGGTGAGTGTGCCACCTGAGTTGTATGGTTTTCATATTACTTCAGATGGTGACACATTCATAAGTGACAGAACACTGGTAAACTTAGATGAACCAGTCACTTATAAGGAAGCAATGGCAGGCCCAGAGGCTTCCAAGTGGAAAGAGGCAATGGACAGCGAGATTAAGTCCATGTATGACAACCAAGTTTGGAATTTGGTTGATAGTGCACCAGGTCGTAAGACAGTTGGGTGCAAATGGATCTTCAAGAAGAAGACAGACATGGATGAGAATGTGCATACATTCAAGGCTCGACTAGTTGCAAAAGGTTTCACTCAAACCCCAGGGGTTGACTATGATGAGACCTTTTCGCCAGTAGCTAAGATTAAATCTATTAGGATATTGCTCGCCATAGCTGCCTTTCATGACTATGAAATCTGGCAGATGGATGTCAAGACTGCTTTCCTTAACGGGAAGTTGGCTGAGGATGTTTACATGAATCAGCCAGAGGGTTTTGTTGATGCAAAGTTTCCCAATAGAGTGTGCAAGCTTGAGAAATCCATTTATGGATTGAAACAAGCATCTCGCAGCTGGAATCTTTGCTTCCATGAGAAAGTCAAAGAGTTTGGTTTCTCTAGAAGTGAAGATGAGTTTTGTGTGTATATCAAGGCTAGTGGGAGTATAGTAACTTTTCTGGTGTTATATGTCGATGACATATTACTCATTGGTAACGACGTTCCAACCTTGAGAGATGTTAAGTCTTGGCTTGGAAAGTGTTTTGCCCTGAAAGACCTTAGAGAAGCTGCCTATATTCTTGGGATTAGAATATTGAGAGATAGAAAGAAGAGACTAATTGGACTTAGTCAGAGCACATACTTGGATAAGGTACTAAAGAGGTTTAGTATGGAAAATTCCAAGAAGAGAGAGCTACCTATCCAGAGCAATACCAAATTGAGTAAGACTCAATGCCCGAGTACAGATGTTGAAATAGATGACATGAGTCGTGTACCTTATGCTTCCGCTGTCGGATCGATCATGTACGCTATGACATGTACTCGCCCTGATGTGGCATTTGCTTTGAGCATGGTCAGTCGCTATCAGGGAAACCCGGGTAGAGCTCATTGGATAGCAGTAAAGAATATACTCAAGTATTTGCGAAGGACAAAGGACTGGGTCCTTGTACTTGGTGACAATGATACTTTGAGAGTAGATGGTTACAGTGATGCCAGCTTTCAGACGGATAGACATAAGTTCCGTTCACAGTCAGGCTGGGTATTTCTACTGAACGGAGGAGCAGTTACTTGGAAAAGTTCCAAGCAAAATACGGTGGCTGATTCTACTTGTGAATCAGAGTACATAGCAACGAGTGAAGCGTCGAAAGAAGCAGCTTGGTTGAGGAACTTCATCGGAGATCTCGGAGTTGTTCCAACCATCCAGGAGCCTATGGAACTGTTCTGCGATAATGAAGGAGCGGTTGCCTTGACAAAGGAACCGAGAGATCATGGTAAAACCAGACATATCGACAGAAAGTACCATTTCATCAGACATAGAGTAGAAGAAGGCCATCTTGTAGTAAAGAGGGTGTCATCTGAAGATAACCCAGCAGATCCCCTCACAAAGGGTCTCAGTAGGGCTAAGCATATTCAGCATGCTCGGAGCATAGGACTGAAAGATGATATTAGTTTTAGTAGTTAGATCAGTTTTGTTCTGAAACTTGTAACAAAATAAATATAATTGACTTTTGGTGATTAAATAATAAAGTATTGTTTATTAGTTTGATTACTGCCTTTTGTCAATTGTTTATTATTGTGTTTCATATTTTGCATGTTTTACTTCCTGAATAATAATATTATTCAAACTCCACAGTCGCTCATACTTTTGGAAGTAAGTAGTGAATTAAGACTGTCATGAACTAGATTGTAGATTGTCTGAGGATAGACATGGCAATAGAATTGCTGCAATGTTCATGAGTACTCAGAAATTGAGATTTGAGTATTGGATAAACCCTCGCTCAGAGTATCACTGCATGGAATTCATCACGAGTAATACTGAGACGATAATATCTTATAATCTTGAAACGAAGATATATGAGTTGTAATTTACAAAGTCGGTTATACATTGGTGATACGAAAACGCATCAGTAACTTGGTGTTATAAAACGTATTGTCATGTATAATTTGATGAGTAAAAGATACAAGCATATGAGTCGACGTTTATTCGTTCCTTTTGCCCTAACCGGAAAAGCGATATCTGTGGGCCCCTCGATGATTTGGTGTTGACTTATGTGCTGGGCCCAGCCAGGACTAGATTGATGTGTTCGATTAGAAGTCCTACATCATCACAAATCAGAAATCGGGAAACATAGATTCTGGACAAAGAGATTGATTACATTCCATGTCTTATGTCTAGGGATATCTAGCAGAACGAAGGATTATATGATCACTTATCTTAGGACACGTAACTGACTGGGTCAGAGTTCGGCAGCAGCTTTTGGAAGCTACAATTTGCTGGTCAAATTTAGAAGGCATACTAGCAATTATAGTTACAGACTTATCCAAGTGGGAGACTGTTGGATTAGGTGTCTAAGCCCATAACTATAATTGGTATGTACTTGAATTGATAGCAGCACAGTCCTTTTGGGTTGCCCTCAACCTAGCAAATGGACAAGGAAATTATGAAAGAAGAGATATTAATTTATAAGATTAATAAATTAATATAAATGATTTATTAATATGTTAAAAGATTAATATATTAATTAGAAATCATTATGTTTAATTAATAGTTAGCCATAAATTAATCAGAATTAATTTTGGGGTTAAAAGTATTAATTATAAAGTGCAGAGACTAGTTTGCAATTAACTAATAGTTGAGTGGAAGGATCCAGAACCCCCTTGGAAGGAGGTGGACGAAATCCATAGGGGAAACCCTAGAGATTTCGTCCAAGGGGTCCAGATAAGGCCCTTGGGTTTTGCTTAGGCCCTAAGCAAAGGATAATTAGGGTTTTCCCTAAACCCTAGATCCCTCAGCTATTTAAGGAGCCTCCTGGCTCACATTTTAGGTCACTTGTTCTTTGGAAGAAACCCTAGGCCGAATTGCATACTCCCTTCCTCTCTCTCTCTACTTTCCTTCTTGCTAGTTCTTGGGTGTGATTCCATTATAGGCATTACACTTGTGGTGCTGAGCTTCCAAGAAGATCAAGATCAAGATCAAGAGAATTATCAATTGTTTGCTATAACAATTGAAAGGTATGTAACTCCTAAACCCTAGTTTACTATTTTCGAAAATAGCCTCCTCCTCTAGGGTTCTTGTTTTGCAATTCAAAGTTATATGTTCAATAGTTAAAACATAGATCCAAAGTAGGTTGCATGTGAACTTAGGAATTGTTTTCTAGTTTATTTGTTTTACCTAAAACTCATCAGTGGTATCAGAGCCATTGTTTGTTTTAAATTGAATTGCTATAATTGTTGAATTGCAAATTAGGGTTTATAGCTATTAAACCCTAAAGGCCAAATTTTCGAAATTAGGGTTTTGGATAAAAGGGTTTTCGAAAACCCTAGCCTCCAAAGAACCCTAATCGAAATTAGGGTTAGGGTTTTGAAAACCCTAGCCTCCTCCCTTGTTTTCGAAATATGCTAGAAGTTTTAGGGTTTCTTGTTTTGGATAATTGTTACTTGATTAGATTAATTGGACAATTATCCTTACCCAAATTTTCGAAATTTAGAGGGATAAGGATTAGGATTAAATTAATTGATTAATTTAATTAGATAATCCTTACAAGATTTAATAAATTGATTAAAAGTTAATTAATAGATAAATATTAAATCTAGTAATTTGGTTTATTTTAAATTTAAATTAATAGTTTAATTTTCGAAATTTATATAAACCTTAAAGTTTTAAGAAGTTTAAAACATACCTTATATATGTATTATGATTAAATGTTTAATATTATATATGTATAAGAATATGGTCAGTCAAATCGCTAGTATGCCTCATTCACGAAGCTAGTCTATAAGGGGGGTATAAGGAAACTGCCTACAAAATGGTAGTTGAATGGGTGTCCACTCTCACCCACCGCTCCCTTGATTAGTGGAGGGTCGTTAGCAGAACGGATTTGATAGGACAACTACTTCTCATTAAAAGTATAATGCTATTAAAGAAAGTACTAGAACATTATTTTACAAAATCCCAACTCTAGTTACTTTAGAAAAAATGTGAAAAGTATGCTAATCCATGAAATAGCACATTATGCTTTATTGGTCGTTAGTGGAGCGTGCGTGGTTAACCAGCACACTAAAAGGCACTAATAAAGAGTAGTAATGGGTATCTCATAATTGTCATTTTGATGGAGCGTGTGTGGTTTACCAGCACATCAATAGTTAATGATAAAGACAATGAGGTTACCAAGCACATTTGCATGGTTATTCACATCTTGTTTGAGATCCTCGGCATCCCAGTCACAAATAGAAGAGCATAATCTGAGATTAAAACATGCAATTGAATAGTTTCAATGTATCTCAAAAGAATTAGGAATTTCACTTCGTTTGTTTCGTCTAATGGTGGAATTGGTGAATCGTCATTCACCTACCTTTATGAAATTTACACTTGGATCTCGGCATCCCATTTCTAAGTTGTGAATCTTCATAGTTGGATCCTAACCTTGATATTTTATCTTTGGGTTATTATATTGAGGTATCTTGAAATCTAACTAAAACTTTCTTTCTTTTCAGATGTCTACTCCTGGAAACACTTATGCTTCATCCTCCTCCAACCAAAACTTCTCTTTGCTCAATATCTGCTCCAAAGTCGTTATGGATGGCTCTAACTATAACGATTGGATGCGCAACATCAAGATGGCTCTTCGTTTTGAGAACAAATAATATGTTCTTGAAAAGGAGCTCAAAGAGCTTGATGAGTCTGAAGCTACTCCTGAAGAATATGCTGCCTACAAGAAACATTACGATGATGCTACCAAAGTGGCATGCATCATGGTGGCAACCATGTCCCCAGAACTACAGAGGTACTATGAGGACTACTGGCCTTTCGAGATGAACAAGGACCTTATGGAAAAGTACCATAAGCGAGCTCGTCAAGAAAAGTTTGAAGTAGTCAAGTCACTCATGGCTTGCAAGATGAAAGAAGGGGAATCGGTTGTGTCACATGTGCAAAGAATGCAACGCTACATAGAGCGTTTGGTCAAGCTCAACATTCACTTTGATGAGGAATTGGCCATTGACATGGTCTTGAACTCACTACCTGATTGTTATGGTCAGTTTATTCTAACTTACCATTTGAACAACACTAAGCAGACTCTAGCCCAATTGCACAACTTGTTGCAGACAGCTGAAGCAGGGATGAAGGGTAAAAGTATACCCTCCACACCTACAAGTGCCACTGTCTTGGCTATTGGACAGGGAAAGGGGAAAAAGAGGAAAGGTCCTCCCAAGCAAAACTGGAAGAGCAAGGCTCAAGCTGGGTCATCTAGCAATGGCCCAAAGGCTAAGCCCAATGGTTCCACTCCCAATGTTTCTGATCCAAAAGAGGTTGTTTGCTTTTATTGCAATCAAAAGGGGCACTGGAAGAGATCTTGCCCACAATATCTGCAAGATATCAAGGATGGCAAAGTGAAGCCATCTTCGGCAGGTATTTACACTATTTCTGCTAATAACTCATTATCTTCTCGTTCATGGGTCCTTGATACAGGATGTGGTTTTCATATCTGTTCTGATATGCAGGGGCTAAAGGAAAGTGAGGAGATAGAGCGAGGAAGGATAAACTTGATCATGGGAAACAGAAAGTCTTCACCAGTAACCAAGATCGGAGTTTATCAGCTTTTGCTTAGTAATGATGTTAGATTAGATTTGATAAATTATTGCTATTCGTCTGAGATGACGAGAAACATTATTGCATTTCATGCATTGTTCAGACAAGGTTTTAAATATTCTTTTAATGATTTGAATGGTTCAATTTCTGTTTATAAGAATGGTGTTTTTATGTTTGAAGCTTTACCTTGTGATGGTGTGTATGAAACAGTGACTTGTGTTGATAGCTTAGGAAATAGTGTACTTAATATTGACTTGTCTAATAGTGTAGACAAGGCATGCTTGTGGCATTGTCGTCTTCGACACATTAACAAGAAACGCATAGCCCAAATCCAAAAGGATGGAGTGTTGGAATCATTTGACCTAAAATCAGATGATATGTGTGAATCTTGTCTTTTGGGAAAGATGACAAAATCACCATTCACAGGGTCTTGTGAAAGAGGTGAAGGTCTGTTGGATCTCATACACACAGATGTGTGTGGGCCCTTCAGATCAACTACAACAGATTACCAGTCGACGCCCCTTTTCCCTTTGTCGATCTTTCCTTAGCCCCACCAGACAAGCCATCGCCACCACCTGAACCACTACCGCCACTGCTCGATGACCACAAAACCTTCAGTTCTTCTCCTCCGTCATCACCTTCTTCCCTAATCCTTTCTTCATAAGCTTTAAGCCTTCCCACAACATCTTCAAATCCAACCGATTTGAGATCCAAGACTCGTTCCAAAGAAGCAACTATGTGGATGAAATTTTTGGGCAAAGCTTTCGTAAATTTGTTAACCAATTTGGATTCTTCGATCACTTCTCCTAAAGCAGCCAATTTTGAGGCGATTCCCGACAATTTCCCGCTAAAAGCATCGATCGATTCAGTCTCCTGCATCTTCAGTCTATCGAAATTAGCCATTAGGGTCTGGAGTCGGGCCTCCTTCACTCGATCAACCCCAATGTGTCGAGCCTTGATTGCATCCCACAAGGATTTTGAAGAATCGACTTCTCCAATTTGCATAATCAAACTTTCAGCAAAGCTTGATAGAGCAGACCTAACGCAAGGCAGTCCTTCTCTTCGGTTATTGCGGTTCCTGGATCAATCATGCTCCAAGCTTTGTGAATGTAGAGCACAACCTTCATCCCCATAGCCCACACCGTGTAATTGGTGGGTGTGAGCATCAGACAGGTAACAGAGGTCGTTCCAGTCTCCTTCTTCCTCCCCGGAGTACCGCCTGTAACTCCTTCTTCTCCCGCCATATTGACCTCATTGTTCAACAAGTAAGAAATCTGATCTCACAGCCTCTTGTTCTTAGATCTGATACCAATTAAAGATGCACAAGTGTATATAATCAAAATAAGTCTTTGATTAAATAAGGAAATATAACTCAAAAACCTTTACATTTTTTTTAAATCCTAAAACTCGACTAAGACATTGTATTTATAGACTTCTAATAACCGACTTGCTATTAGACTACAATTAGGATTTATGGCAAAATTGCCATCTTTACGATTACTTGGTCTCCAAGTCCTCATCGACTTAGGATTCCAACACCACCACCACCACCACCGATCTATGGTCTTTGTTGAAATCGGGAACCTTAAAAACCTGGGTGTATTGACTTGATATGACAATCAACTAGGTGGAAAAATTTCGAGTTCCATCAGATGATAAGGCTAAGGGATATGATCACTACATTCCCACTAGAAAAGTGATGTCACATCTGCACCACATCATTTCCATTACATCTTCACTACCACATTACTAACCCTTGGAAATGGATACCACTCCACATTATTTATTTATTTATTGACATTAGATTAAATAAAAAACATAATTATTAAACATAAATAAATATCTTACATTACTTAAAAACATAGACATTTAAAGGGAGAATTTCATATATACCATTATTAAACGACTAAATATCATATTTGTCCGACCTAAACCTTAAATATCGTATTTTCCCTTCTTAATGTTTTAAAATATCAAAATTTATCCAAATTTATTTTTTAATAGTTTTTATTATTTAATTATCATTTTTTATAATTTCAATTCATTAAAACTAAAGAAAATAACAAAATGGTCAATAATACCATTCGTTCCTAAATCCCATGAATATTTCAAACGAGGTTTTATCTGATTTGTCGTCTTCCTTATGATCGGTGTACGTTCACCTCTCTCCATCTTCCTTTTTACCTCTCGTCACTTTCTTTTTGCAATCGGTAGTAAGCACCGGGTAATAAATATGTCCTTTCCTTATACCCCTTCTTTTTGGCAACAAAATCCACACTTATGCGACAAGAATCTCGAATTGTTGAAACCCTTGTATTAATTTCACAATTTCTTTTCAATATATGCCCTTCGTTAAGGCCACGACTCCAAATCATAAGCTTAATTTAATTTTGTGACGGACGTAACGTGCACCTTTTAACAATATGAGAGAAAATCTGAGTTAATTTTTAAAAATATAGACTAAACGTGCGTTTCGGCACATGCACGAGAGACGATTTGTGTAATTTACCTTTTTTTGTATTATTTGTAAATATACTATGCCCTTCTACATAAACATTTTTATATTTATAAGACAAAACTGCACAAATGGTCCCTGTGATATGTCAAAAATTGTCACTTTGGTCCAAAAAGGTTTGGACTAGCATCAGAGGTTCAATCTTTTCATTTTGTTGCAACTTTGGTCCAATTTGGAATGAATTTTATTATAAAAAAGATTTTGCCCTTAGCTTTTGCTTTTTTTAGTTTTTATTTATTTATTTAAATAGTTTTATGATTAAAAGAAATTAAAAAATAAAAATAAAATACTTTCACACACACACCCATCCACCCACACACACACAAATAAATATCAAACAAATATGAGTTGAGCTTAAGAAGCAAACCAGAATTAGAGATGATGAATACGCAACATCGCACGATGCAACAGTAACGAGTGGGGTAAATATGAAGCGGTGCTGCTGCTTCATTTTTCATTAAGTTTTTTTTTGTTTATTATTATTATCTTCATGTAAACCATCGTAGATCTGGACAACATATTGTAGATCTGAACGGCGATATGGCGGATCTGGTGGTTTTGGAGGACGAGCGGCGACAACGATGTAGCTTTCTAGAGGCAGAGATTTGAGATGGATGTTCAGATTGTAACACTCAAAAATTCAAACCAATTTAAACTTTTTAAAAACATTTCAATTCCTTAAAGACCATTACAACTTTGTTTTCAAAATGTATAATATCAGAGTTTTTTCCCAGAAACATAGACAAAACATGAGGAGCTGTACGATCACGCCTTCGCCTTGCCGCGATCCCCTGATGTACCTGAAACAATAAACTGAAACTGTAAGCCCGAGAGCTTAGTGAGTTCCCCCAAAATACAGATACACATATAGTCCACATAAATATTCAATAACAAACTGAACAACATGTAATGGGTCCCCAACTTTACAGACTGGATTACCCCCGAGCCCACAGTACGAGTCTCCCTTTAGCCCGTAACTGGAATGCTCCCGAACTCACAGTATGGGTCTCCCTTTAGCGCGTAATCATAACCAACTGAACAACATGTAATGGGTCCCCAGCTTAACAGACTGGATTACCCCCGAGCCCACAGTATGAGTCTCCCTTTAGCCCGTAACTGGAATGCTCCCGAGCCCACAGTACGAGTCTCCCTTTAGCCCGTAACTGGAATGCTCCTAAGGTCTGGTGGCTACCGCACGGAGCAGTACAACCTCAACCCATCCCACATAACATATAACATACAACATAACCACTGAGCATGCAATAAACATATAACATCACAGGTAGTCCTACAGGTCTACCTAACTGGCATAATTACTAACATGCAACCCTAACTCATACTCAACATCTATCATTACTAGGATAACATACCCAATGGGCCGGCTTTGGTGCCTTAGACCCCTTAGTATAGTGAGGATAACTCACCTTGCAACTGTCGTCTGAAACTAGAAATCTCAACTCCCGGATCACCAACACGAGCTCCACCACCTATAGCTACCATAAAATCCTTTTTCATAAATCTCCAAATTACAAGAATACCCTTAGAAGTCAACTGGTCAACCCTTGGTCCAAGTCAAAGTCCACAGTCAAAGTCAACAGTCCATGTTGACTCGACTCGTCGAGTGCAGTTCACCGACTCGTCGAGTCCTTACTGAACTCGAGAAGTCGTGAAATCCTTGATTGGCTCGTCGAGTTCCCTTTTAACTCGCCGAGTTCATACGTGTCCAAGAATTGGGAGAAACCCTAGCCGACTCGCCGAGTTCAAGGCAATCTTCAACGGACTCGCCGAGTTGTTCATCCAACTCGTCGAGTTCATGGCCATCTTCAACGGGCTCGCCGAGTTGTTCCTCCAACTCGCCGAGTCCTTGCAGACCTTCATCCATGCAGACGCTTTTTAAGCCATGGCAAGGTTCCAGACTACATATCCAAGCTTCTAGGGCATGTTTATCACGTAAAGTCGCAAACTTTACGTGCATGCAAGGCTTTAAGACCCTTAAATGGCAAAACTAAGCTTGCAATGAAGTCTCACACTTGAGGGAAGGCTCCTACTAGGCAAGGCTGATGACTTTATGGATCTAGAGGTCAAAGCGAGTCCAGATCTGAAGTTACAACTTCAGATCTTAGCTTAAACATGGGGACCCTTTCACAAAACCCATCCAAAAGAGGTTAGAAGAGAGATGAGTTAAATGAACAGCTTAATACCTTCCAAAGAGTGACAACTGATGAATCTCTTAGCTCCCCACGAGTTCCTAGCCTTGATTTCCTTGCTTCCCCAAGTGTTTCCTTCTCTAAAGTTCCTCCTCCAAGCTTGAACACACCAAAAGAACACACGCACACACACGATTTAGGGTTTGAGAGGGACAAAGGGCAGTACAGGGGAGGCTGGGGGAGGCCAATGATCCTTTAAATAGGGTGCAAAACCCCGAGATTTAGGGTTTCATCTGCCAGCTCCTACTCGTCGAGTCCCTTCTTGGACTCGGCGAGTAGGTCATTAAAATACGTGGACCAACCCGCTGCTACTCGACGAGTAAGGCAATCAACTCGTCGAGTAGCCCTTGAAATCAAGAACTCACACATTAAATCAATACTTGAGAATCGGGGCGTTACACATATGTAGTTGTGGAACTGATGTGTCGGAGGTTCGTGGTGGTGGTGTTGGAAGGTCATCGGAGATTCTAGATCTGAGTGAAAGAAGGTCCAGATCTAATGCATTCGAGATCTACCATACATATCAGATACTCGTTGGAGCATATCTGAAGCAACGACTGTATCTATAGGTCTTACATTGTCACACCCCCGAACCAGACGGCGGAAAACGTCTGGGGGCTTGCACGTGACTTCATCTTGAAATATCATTACAATGAATATAAATGAAACATAACATCATCATCACCATGCATAATATAATACAAATGTCATTGTTTACATCAAGTACAGTACTTTAAATTACATGACCAAAACATTCAACGTACGATGTTTAATAGTACACAAAACAAAATCCCATATTCTTGTTGATTCTTCCGCTTAACGAGTTCCTGAGAATACAAGTTATTTTGAAAACGGTCAACATAACAATGTTTGTGAGTTCATAAGTGTATTTTAATGAAAAGTTTTGTATCATTAGTAAAACACCAGAAAATCCGATATTTTCTGCACAAGAGTTTGAAAATGATATATCAAATCAAGTATTAATGCATGTGTGGTTTCCATTGTAGAAAATATGTAAGAATAAGTTCCCGAAAAATCCTGTTTGTTTCTGTTGTAAGTTGAAGGTAGTGTACAAATGTATATTTTTCCCCATAAAATCCGATATTTCCTGACTATAAAAGTAATGTAGTCTTAAAACCCTAAGACCATGTATTAATGTATGTACGTTTTGTGTCGCCACGATTTGTATTTGTATTTCGTAATATTCTTATGGTATTGATCTCTATGTGAGTTGTTACAACCATGCTTAATAATGACTAATTCGCCTGTCATGGCGTATCAGACGCTGGTTTGTCGAAGGTAAGGTTTGTCACCCTAGACTGACCTAGTCTAGCTGTAGCGAACAGCTCAGGTGTGGGGCGTCACCCCGTATAGATCTATACACAAACTCCCGCTCTCCCTCCAGGAGACTCTGGTTATAACTACAGGCTACGATCATACACCCGAGGATGTCAACCGACAAGTCTCACTAGATCCTTAACATGTTCACAAGTAATGTACTACACCATGTATAATGTTTACGGGTATGTTTTAAGTTTTCAAATCCAAAAGTATGTATATGAGTACATGAAGTTCAAAAAATATGTAGAGGGACAGTTAAGGTCCACTAAGCATGTGAAAGGGTAATTCAGGCCCAATAGGCATGTAAATGGACCACTAATGCCCAATTAACTTGTGATCCATAGCTTAGGCCCAAATTAACATGGAAATTGGACCACAAAGGTCCAATAAACATGTTATGGAAACATTAGGCCCAATATACATTTAAATGGGCCCCTAAGGCCCATTAGCCATGTAACGAGGGTATTAGGCCCAATAAAATGTTATAAAGGTATTTAGTCCATTTATTATTATTTCGTTGTTTGTTTTTGATTAAGGGTTTAATAGAATAATATAAAAAGGTTTAATTTTCGTAATAGTGACATTTTTGGCCCACTATACCGAAAATATACAATTTAGTCACATTTTTGGAAAATTTGACACTTTAGTTCCCCTAAGGCTAAGAGTTTTCATTTTATGGGCTTAATTCTAATAAAATAGCTTTTATGGCCCATTTTGGTAAAAACTTCATTTTTGGCCCAAAATCATAAATATTAACATCTTTGGCCCAAATATATTTAAATTGCTATTTTCGGTCCCTTTATTATATGAATTTACATTTTCAGCCCATTTTGATAAAAATGACAATTTTGGCCCAAATTTTATAAAAATAACATTTTTGGCTCAAATTCGAGGAAAGTGACATTTTCAGCACCTATATCCGTAAATTCACATTTTTTACTCAAATTTGTATAAAATGACATTTTAGTCCACAAAAACCAAACTTTTACACTTTAAGCCCAAGAAAAAACTTAAGGCCCATTTTATGGCCCATTATGCGAAAAATTTCACTTTAAGCCCCTTGGAAACTATGAATATTATAAAAACCCATTTTTATGTAAATGAGACCATTTTAGCCCTTGTAAAACCGTATATGGCATAAAAGTCTCAATATTTTGTTTGTTTGTCAAAAATAGCTCTCTTTCAAGAGTTGTTTAGTTTCTTATGGATCTTCACATGTTTTAGCATATTTATCCTTATAGTAAGTTGCATAAAGTGTTGTAGTTTCCAAATATTGTCTAGATCTATGAATTTCTTTACCCAATCACAACATACACTTAGAAAACACACATAAACATGCACAAATACATAGATCTAACACATAGCAACTTGTATTCTCCCCCCAAAAACAATGTAAAACCAAAATCAAGGGGGTATGAACTCACTTTGGGGGTTTGGATTTGGTTTGATGAAGAGATTGAAGAAGATCTCGACTTTAGCAAGCCTCTTGAAGAGGTTTTCGAACTTGGATGGTTCTAAGAAACATGATCCACAAAAATATGGGTGTAAGAGGAGTGATTTAAGTTTAAAGATGTAGTAAATCAACTTAGGTTTGTGAGATATTACCAAGGATGATGATCTTGATGAAAAATCCTCTTGAAACACACCCAAAATCTCGAAACCTTGGTGGAAGAAGGAGAAGTTTTTGAGAGATTTCTTGAGAGTGTTTGAAGGAAAATATGAGGGTGGTGTGGTGGAGTTTCGGCCGAGAGCAATAAGAAGAGAATGAGGAATTTGATTTTTGGTTATTACATGGGGGTTTAGAGTCCTATAAGTATGAGATTTTTGCATGGTTAACCACTAAACATTAGTGAGGTGTCACCTCTTAAGCACCCTTGTTGATTTCTTTTTTTTTTTATAGTTGGGCCGGGAGTTGGGCTAGAAAAAGGGATTTGGGCCCAATCTTGGTTTTGATCAAGTTTTAAGAAGCCTCATAATATTTTTTGGCCCATTGGGCCCTTATTAAGAGTCTCGTCCCAATGAAGCCCAATTAAGGAGTTTACGACCCACTAGAAATAAGAAGGATCATCCTAGGCCCACATGGCCCAATATGCTAAAGTTTTACAAGTGTGGGTCTAATTAGAGCCCAATTAGGGTTTCTAGGCCCAATATAGTCAAGTTGAAGGTTTATTGGTCCATTAGGCCCAATAAGAGAACCCTAGCTCATATTAGACTGGAACCAGGATTTCTAGGGTTTTCAACACCTTATTGACGATAAGAAATGTGTTTGAATGAGCATAGAGTATGGCATTCACTTAGAGTACAAGTTATTACACTGGATGAATGTTTACATGAGAATAGAATTTCCTAACTAAAATGCTAGTTGTGACATACATCGATGTTTGACGGGAAGAAAAAACGATGGTGATTACATTAGATCTCATCAGATCTGACGAGATCTGTGTTTTCTTCGGTTTTGTAAGTAGCCAGAGGTAAGTTGGAGATGATGAAATTTGTAAAACGGTGGCTGGAGGTGGTCGATGGCAGTAGTTCGCCGAAGGTTGGAAGAGGCGGTGGTCTCCGGTAGCAGAAGGTGACAGGATGTATGGGGATTAATGGTTGTGTGTTTTTTAATTTTGGTGGGAGAAGTTAAGGGGGTGTTTGGATATCTTTTTACCTTCAAAAGTCCTTTTTGTAAAAGGACTTTTTGTGAAAGGACTTTTTATAAAAGATGTTTTTAAAAATGTGTTTGGATTAGCTTTTGAGAAGCAAAAGTCAAAAGTTGTTTTTAAAAAGTGTTTGGTTTAACTTTTACATGTAAAATGACTAAAAATGACATGCTTACATATTTACAATTATTTACTAATTTACATATACTATTTTATACTTAACAATTTTTAAACACATATTATAATTTTGTAAACATTTTATTAGAAAATATAAAATATAAATTTCATTTAAATATTCCTAATTTTTTTATTAGACCATGATAATATTAAAAAACGTTCATACAAATTGTAAATAATTCATAAAAAATATCATAGATAATATTACATTCATCTTCGCAATGTGATTATATCTTGTGCAATAATATCTCGTATCACTGCCATATATAAATCATCATCACTCGTGCGACGTGTACTTGGACCTTCTTCGTAAACTTCACTACTAGTATCACCTTGTATGAGATTGTAGGATTCTTGTTGTGCCCTAAATTTTGGTTTTTTCATCTTTAAAGATGTTTCACAATCAACAATAGTGGTGAGGTTTTTGTCCATTATCTGTGAATTACATATCAACATTTAAACAACAAACCAATTTCATTAACCTTCCTAAATGATTTCATCAATTTAAAGAATTTCTAATCAATCTTTCATACGATTCATGAACTATAGTTTAATTAAAACATAAAAAATAGAACAACAATGGAAGAAAACAACACAAACCAGAATAAAGAAATTGGAATAATTTTCACAAATGGGTACCTGTTAACAACACAAATCGGTCCCTGTGAACAAAAAATTTCATCACTTTAATCAATATCATCCATATTTCATCAATTTTACTAATTATTATTCAATAAATCATCAATTTCACAAATCTATAACTGTTAACACAATATTCATCAATTTACAGTCAACACAGATCCATGCAAGGAACAAATTGAAGGAACAAATCACATACAGTGCAAGGAAAATCGAAATCAAAGGAACAAATCACATACAGTGCAAGGAAAATCGAAAGTTGACATTTTCTTTGCTAACGAAAATCGAAAATCAAGACAAACAAAACCAAAATCGGAGTTTGCACTTACCTGGTCGGAGAGGGAGAAAGGAGACGCCGACAGAGAAGATCGTCGGCTTGGAGGAAGATCGCCGACGGCTTTGGAGGAAGATCGTCGACTGCTTTGGAGATCGATGAACGACAGAGAGAAGAGAAGAACGAGGAGCGGACAACACGAGAACGAGAAGAAAAGAACGTATCTTCAATTGATTAGGTTATTTGGGATAGTTGGGGGTATAAAAGTAATTTAAGTTTGAAGTGGTTCAAAAGTTACAAAAAGTCACGTATACCTGACTTTTCAAAATGCTCATTTTCCTTCTTTCTGAAAAGTTTCTTTTAAAAGATCTTTTCCTTTTCCTAAACATCTTTTAGCTCCTTTTTAACTTTTAAGAAAAGATAAAGGCTCAAATTTGTTTTAAAAGATAAAACAAACACCCTCTAAGAGAGTTGGAGAGGTTCAACGAAAGCAACAGATCTATGTTATAGAATTAGTTTCTTAAAAAGTTCTTTATTGATTGCTTTTCATTTATAAAAAACTTTATAAAATCAAAATATTAAAAAAGACAAAAATAAGTTAAAAATGAGTGGTTATTTTTTTTGGGTTTTCATTTGATCTTTTATATATATATATATATATATATATATATATATATATATATATATATATATATATATATATATATATATATATATATATATATATATATATATATATATAGGGTTGAGATCGGTTGAGAACTCACAGTTTCCCGAGAAGCCGAAAACTAAACTAGAGCGTTAGATCAAAACTAATTCATTAAGGGCATGATCGTAATCTTATCGATTTCATTTAATGTTTAATTTTTTGTGTTATTCTACATATTAATAAAAATGTCTAAAAAATTACATAATAAATCAAATTTTCGGATTTTTTTTCAGTTTTTTTTAAAGTGCAGATTTTTTAATTTTTTAAAGAAAACATGAATTTTTGAATTTTTTTTTCAGTTTTTTGCAGATTTTTTAAAAAATAGTATTTTTCAGTTTTTTTTTAAAAAAGTGCAGATTTTTTAGTTTTTTTTTATAGAAAACATGACTTTTTGAAAAAAAAATTGAAAAAAATATTTTTTTTAAAAAAAACTGCATTTTTTAAAAAAAATTTAAAAATCAATAAAAAACTGGAATATTTAAAAAATACTATATTTTTTTAACCAAAAAAATCAACATTTTTGGTACATTTATACATATTTTTACAAATGCATATATGCATATTTCATATACTATAATATTTGTAAGAAAATCATAAGAAAAATCATTTTATTTACTAATCTATAATCACAATATAATAAATATTTTATTCGATACAATATAAAATATAAAAAACAAAAAATGCTACAAAATTTCAAAGCATTTTCATGTCTTCGTGTCAATATTTCCATATTTTCTTCAATTTATCATTTTCCATCTCTTCAATATTCACCACAATTTCTTCCAAATCTACAAGAAAACTAAAAAGAATCTGATTTATGCAAAAACACTCACAAAAATACATATGTGATTTACATGTGAATCACATGTAATTCATATGTGAATCACATGTAATTCATATGTGATTTACATGTGAATCACATGTATTTCATATGTGAATTTCATGTGAATCACTTGTAATTCATATGTGATTTACATGTGAATCATATGTAATTTATATGTGAATTACATGTGAATCACATGTAATTCATATGTGAATCACATGTAATTCATAGGTGATTTACATGTGAATCACATGTAATTCATATGCGAATTTCATGTAAATCACATGTAATTCATATGTGATTTACATGTGAATCACATGTAATTCATATGTGATTTATATGTGATTTACATGTGTGTCACAAGTGATTCATATGTGAATTACATGTGAATCACATGTAATTCATATGTGAATTACATGTGAATCACATGTAATTCATATGTGAATTACATGTGAATCACATGTAATTCATATGTGAATCACAACTGAATCACCAAGTTAGTATGTGAAAAATATGTACATGTATAGATACCAAGTTAGTAAACAACTATGTGAAAAAAATATGTACATGTATAGATACCAAGTTAGTACCTATATACATGCACATTCCAGGTTGTTTATTGGTTCTGGAGATAGTATTGCATTTGGAGCTGGGGTGATTTCTATTTCTGGAGCCTACCATAAAACAATGTTATTTTGAAAAAATATTTTTCAAACAAATAATCAAAAACAAATAAAATAATACTATATACCTGCATGTTGCCTCTGTTGATAAAAGTTCAGATGTTGAAATGTCATTTGTAACAGATTTCTAGGATTAGTATCAAATCAAATAATATTAAATGGTTCTAAAAGAAATTTTAACAAATACAGGACAAAATCAAGGTAAAAGATCCAAATCAAACCTAGATATATACAATAAACCACCTTCAAAATCAAATAAGAACCAATATCACTAGCATATAGACAAAAAAGAATATATCAAACTGTAAAATTGTATTTCAAAACATCAAAATCAGGAATCAAATTGTTAGAGACACATGAAGGAAGAAACTTGTTGGTAAGAGCGAGTATCCCAAGCCCTGACAGTGTCATCAGACGAGCTTATAAGGTCCATCAAAGCCGAGTGAATGCCCACATTTTGTGCACTGTATTCACCTCGATTAGATCGATGAAGGAACAATATATTAGTTCAAATCTAGACAAAATCGTGGATATGCAGAGGTTGTACATTATGATATGGAAATTGTACCATTCAACTCTTTTTGGATCAATGAAGGATGAAATGCAATGAGGGGTGACCTGAAGCAAGAGTAAAGAAAATTACATCACAATTATGGATACAATGATAATCAGAAAGTCCAAAGAAACTCACTGATGTGGAGTTGATAAAGTGAGAACAATTTTAACTGATGACTTTATCAAATTAGGGTACACAACTGTAGCTCTAGCAACAAAATCACCCATAGAGTGGCCAACTAATATGACATTATTAGACAAACTACCAAATTCAAAAGCACCTTCTTTTTCCAACTTTCTTTTCAAGTCCATTTGATGGACATTGTGTTGTAATTTGTAAATTCACATGAAGAGTTTATTGAACAGGGACAAAATTGTCCGAAGATAGCAAGAAATATGGTGTTGAGAACACATGCACTAGTGGTAGCACACTATCCAGAGCTGCAAAAAGCATTTCAAGAGCTCGTGCTTTAATGGATAAGGAAAGAGGAAACCTACTTAAATCATTTGGGACTCAAGTTCTAATACAAACCATTATTATACAAATGTAACTGTGTAGATATTTCAAACTAGTGTTATAAAAATAGAAAGAGTTAAAGTACAAAGCTAAAAATAGAAAGTTTTTTCAAATCTTGAACAGGTGGTAGAGCCAGTAAGAGCAATGGTAATGGGATCTCCACTAGAAGATGCTCTTCGTCTTGCTCAAAGATATGATAGAATGAGACAAGAGGCTGAAGTACAGGTGTTCCATTTTTTTTTTAATAAATGATTTTTTTTCCTTAATGGATAAAAAAAAGTAAATTATTTAATGACATTATCTTAATTTGTAGGCTGTTGAAGTTTCTAAAAGACAAGCAAGAGTAAAAGAAGGAACATGGAATCCAGACATCCTTATGAAACTTGATCTGAAATCCAACATGGCAATTTTGGGAAGAGAAGTTGCATCAGTAATGGCTGCTGTTGCAGGTCAACAGCAAAAAATTACACTTCAGAGATTAATTTCCATGGTATTATTATTACTATTAACTATTAACTAGTAATAACACTATAATTCTCAAATTCGCAACTAATATGACACTGAATAAAAACAAGATTAACCACAAAATTGAGATGGAATAATATTAGTTACCTCTGACCGATGAATGTTTCAAGAATAACTGAATCCTTGAATGCTAAATCGCACCTTCATATTGTTGATAATTGCCATAATGAAGCCTGGATTGTTCAATGTTTTTAGATTTTACATCAATCAAAGCATGTTTTTGCATCATAACTCTAAGACAAAACAAAAATTTCAATTCAAACAAGAAAATAATCAGAATAGGTAATTCTGAAGTGTAAAATCGCATATATACTAATGGAGGAATTAAAATAAAATGAAAAATTAGAACCTGTGTTGTGCGAATATCCGTACATTGGAACGAATTCCATTGTCAACCACTAGAGTTTATTTTGTTAATCTCCTCTTCCAGATCTGATCGGAAACAAGGTCAATCAATGGAGACGGAACGGAGGCGAAGGCGATCAACTGATGGGGTGATGATTGTCGTTTCAGTGATCCGCGGATGCCTAGCTCGGAGATGCACAACACACATTTTGTTGATCCAATTTGGATCTGGAAAGGCACCTTTACTACCTTCTTGATTTCATTAATGGTGGATCATGTAACCTGATGATTTTAGGGTTACGATTTTGTGTATGAACAGAACTAAGATCAATGTGGTGGAGACGATGGTGATTTTAAGGGAAGATCGACAGACTCGATGATTGAAACCGATGGTGATTGAGGTTGATCTAGGGCAGATGGGTGAATCGGTGAAGAAGACGACGTGAGTGTGTGTGTGTGTATGTGTGTGTGTGTGTGAGAGAGAGATAGAGAGAGATGCAAATGAGATATTTAATCTGGGGAATTAAAAGAGATATTTGATTCCCTAAAATGCCCCTGATTCATTTTAAAAACATACCCCCTCTGTCTTATTTTGTCTATGTATTTACAAAAATGCCACAATGCATCTTGGACATCCTTTTTTTTGATCCAACGCTCCACTTTTAGTTCTCAAGTTCTTGGAAAACTATGAGTTCTCAAATGATCATTCCTATATATATATATATATATATATATATATATATATATATATATATATATATATATATGATCTGGCCATTCTAAAAAAAAATTGAAGATATGATCTGAGAAAATTTTAATTTCTCATATCTAAGCTATGAGAATAAAAAGACAAAACTGCAAATTTGGTCATTGTGGTTTATAAAAAACTTTAGATAGGGTCCAAAAAAATTTCGACTTGCATGGAAGGTCCAAAATCAAAACTTTTCCGTGAATTTGGTCCCAAAATTAGTAGATTCATGTGGTTTTGGTCCTTGGAAGACCTGAAATGACGGTTTTGCCCTTCTAATTTCTTTTTTACATTGTTTTTACCATTTATAATGTTTTTATAATTACAAAATAAAAAGAAATTAAAAAAAATATACACCCCACCATACCATCTCTCTCTCTCTCTCACACTCTCATCATCTCTCTCTCTCTCTCTCTCTCCTCCTTTTCTGCTTCTTCTTCTTTAAAGCCTACAACAAAACACAAATCCACTTGAATATTGAGTGTAAGCTTCATTGCAGCCCATTATTCCTCTCTCCTATTTTCTTTATCGGAAAACCCAAACAAAAAAAAAGACCCAACGGGGACTGCCACCTTTAACCTACAACTGGATCAAAAACACCCACCATTACATATTCAAAATCAATCTCTAAATGTTCCAGGGACATCGGTTTTACGTTTCCTTCAAACAAATCGAGCTGTCAAAAAACCAACAAAAACTTACCTTAAAAGCTTCAATCCATCAGTTTTGCATTCATCAATGTAATCCTACAGAAACCCAACTCAGTTTAACACCAATCGATTCAATCATGCTTACATCTACACACCACAGTCAGGGATTCCACCTTATGAAAATGCATAAAAGCTCATGGGTTTTCAGAAGATGCATCATGAAGTGGGTGATTCCAATGTTTGTAAAATTCAATCATTTGTTCTTCATCAGTAATATGCATAAACAAAACTCCCAATTCCTCATTAATAAACACGAATTGCTCAAATTGAACAAAAATTGCAGAAATTGAAACTCACAAAGTCTTTGAGATAATGAATGGATCCCAGAAAATCTCTTCACCAGAAAATCTACACCCACCCACATAATAATAAACACCAATTGTAGAAATTGAAAATCAAAATTCTAAGCTAACCTAGAAATTTTTAGAAAACACAAAATCAAATCTAAAATGGAACCTTAGAAGATTTCGATGGCTGGGGGAAAGATATTGGTAGGCTGTCACAAGTTAACACGTTTCAAGCTGTCGAATTTGCTATCTGATTCACCGTTGTCGTATCGAGGTTTTGGTCTAGATGGCAGGCTTCAAGCTCTAAAACTTAAACCCATTGGCTCGAGAAGAAGAAAGGGGAATGGAGGCAGTGTGAGGTAAGAAACTTACCGGCGAGAAGGGTCGACGACTATTGTAGGGCATCTTGACGGGAAAGGAAGGTGATAGCTATGGAAACGAAATGATCATGGAAGTCTTTTTGATGAGAGAGAGAGAGAGAGAGAGAGAGAGAGAGAGAGATATGTGGGGTGGGTATTGTGTGGTCAAATGGTCATGCCCGTTTTTTTTTTCTTTTATATTAAAACAATCAAAATAAACAAAGAAAATGTAAAAAGAAATAATAAGGGCAAAATAGTCTTTTCATATTTATTTGGACCAAATTCACATAAAAGTTTTGATTTTGGACCTTCTATGCAAGTCGAAAACTTTTTGGACCATATCCAAAGTTTTTTGCAAACCACAAGGACTAAATTTGCAGTTTTGTCGAATAAAAAAAAACATTTTTTTGAAACTTTTTTGGTGTAAAAATCTTCAAAGAACACTTTCTCAACAAAAAAGAAAAAAAGAGCTTTAAATGGTGTAAAAAATAAAAATGGAGTTTTTTTAAGAGTCATGAAAATAAAATTAAACTTTGACTAAAATCGTAAAAATGTATATTGTTGAAAACTACTAGATAAAAAATGATGAAATTTATTATATCTTTTCTATTAAAGAATGAAGATTAACAAAATGAATGAATGTAATTAGAAGGCCAACAAAAAAGTCAATGAAATATCAAATACTATACTCATATCTTATAAGGTCATAGTTATTATATGTAGCTATTAAAAGGTATTTCCGTGATTATAGGGAATGTCACTGTAGTACAATGAACTTATGTGTTTTGTCCGACTTGACAAATTATGTTTTTTTTTTTTCTGCGCAATAGGTTATCTAACTGTTGTTATTGTATATGTCAATTAAGTCATTATCGTTAGTTTTTAACAATTTCTTCGTTAACTAGTTTTCTAAATTACACGAATGAACCCTATGTTTTAAATTTCTTTCGTAGTTGCTCCTTATCAGCTATGATTAAAATTGCACCGATCAAAACTGCCACATTTCTGAAACTCTGGGGACTAAATTGTAACATTGTCATCATCTTCCCTCAACTCTTTCGTATCCCAACTTACCTGACGCTCATTCACAATCGATCGAATATGTTGAATCTGATAAATTCATTGTTGTTCATAATTTGTTGGTATTAAGTTATTTTTGGAACTTGAAAGCCTAATCAAATGTCATTCACGATATTTTCTTACTTGAACCCGATGAAATCCTCAAAAACCCTACCCCAAAATCGCCAGAAAGACTAGTCGTTGCACGAGGTGCCACAACTTGCAGACCTATGGGAACTTGAAGGATCAAACCGTCAAAAACCTGCTACCCGATTTCGAGTTCGATCATACAGTCCGAAGGAGGTTGAGTTCGGTTTCAGGTACACGAACTGTCGTAGTAATGGTGGTAGACGTCGTCAATTTCGACGGATCATTTCCCATAAAAGTAGCAGAGTTAGTTTCAAACACAATCGACGTTTATTCTAGATCCTTGGAAAGAGGGAAATCAGGTAATTTACCTAGAATTGTGTTAGTCCTTACAAAATCGATCTACTCCCTTCATCTTTATCCCCAACTGGATTCGATCACTGGGATAGAACTAGAGCAAGAGAAGGAGGAGCTAACAAATTAACCAAAGTTCATCTTGTAAGTGTTGTCAATAATTGGGGATTAAAGAATCTTGCAGATGATATGGTGTCATTAGCCGGACCAAATTTGCTTTATAGTATTTGCTTTAAAGATTAAATCGTGTTCTTTCTTGACTCTAGATTGTTATTAGTTTCATCAGATCGCAAATTTTCTTTAAAGATTAAATCTTGTTCTTCCTCTGCATCAATCTTGTTCCTGTAATATATCTTAATTTTGTTGTTCGAACTCTATTCATTCATGGGGATCAATCGATCCTATTATGAATGTCTCTAGATATTTTGATGGTGAATTGATGACGAGTTTGTTGATTGTGGCTGATTGATGTTTATGTATCTTGTTGCTAAATTGTTGGATTTGTGGATTTGTTGATTGTGGTTGATTGATGTTTTATGAGGGTGACTTTTGACTTTTAGTTTTTCCAAAAAGTCAAAAGTTTAAAAAGTTGTTTGGTTTGAAAATATATTTTAAATTATTTTTTTTGAGTAGAAGAAAAAGGAGAGGTTTAAGAAGTCATGTGACTTTTAGCAACTTTTGGCTTTTTTCTCTTTGCCCCCTCAAAAATTTAAACAAACACATTTTAAAATTTATCTTTTGGAAAAAGACATGAATCAAAAAGTTCTTTTTTAAAAAGGACTTTTTAGTTTAAAAAGCTATCCCAAACACCCCTATGTATCGATGCTCAAGATATTGGTTAAAAGCAAAAGTATGATCTGAAAATTCTTTGGGATGATTTTGGTTTGGTGTTTATGGAATCCATTGGTCTGCTTCATGTTTCAACCAGATTGATGGGAGGATAATGATAATGTTAAACTTTGGTCCCCAGAGTTTCTAAATTGTGGCAGTTTTAGTCGTAAAATTTAAACCATAACTGGTAAAGAGCAACTACGGAAGAAATTTAAAACATAGGGGCATTCGTGTAATTTAAAAAACTAGTTAACGGAGGAATGATGAATGGTTAAAAACTAACGATAATGACTTAATTGACATGTACAGTAACAGTTAGATGACCTATTGCGCAGAAAAAAAACATAATTAGTCAAGTCGGACAAAACACATAAGTTCATTGTGCTACAGTGATATTTTCCCCGTGATTATATGTAGCTGTTAAAAAGTATTTCAACTCATATAAAATGACTAAATTTTTTGGACCAAAATTACAAAAAAAGCTATATTCAAAAACTAAAAATAATCATTTTACTTGGAACATAAACCAAACATGTTACAAGAACCTCTTAAATAATTACCAACATTGCAAGAGAAAACATTTTTGAGATCAAAATTACAAAAATTAACTATATAATCTGGGACCAAAAATGTTACTCTATATAAAATCATGATACACGTTCAAACAAAATACAATGTGATTATAAAGTATAACCATAAATTAATAGACTATTTGTAATCTATAAATAATTTGTACAAGTAACATATATGAATGAAATAAATCATATGATATACCATAAACCTTACCAATTCACATATCAACATCATAAAGATCAAGATCGGGAAGAAGCTTCGTCTCAGAAGACGCACTCTCCTGTGTCTCATGCTTATACAAAGTCGTATCCATCCACGGACGATCAGTGGATATGCTTCTTGGGCCTTGACTATTTGTCGAGATAGTTGAGACTTGTGTTTGACTGTCATGTGATATCATGTCAAAAGCTTTAAACCTCAAGTCAGGATTCTCCACCCCTCGTTTCACCACTGGGGGTTGAACTGGTAATTTCCCATCCAACATTTTGACCACTTGTGACATTGGTGGGCGAAGTGTGGGAGATGGATTTGTGCATAAGAGAGCTATATTCAACATCCTCATTGCCTCGTCTTTTGAGTATTTAACAAGACTTGGGTCCACTAGCTCCAGTAGACTCCCTTGCTCTTGTAGCACATATGCCTGATCACACCAATAAAAGATATCAATTCGGGTCTTAAGAGATATACGTGTTAAAATAGCAACGTACTTTTCCATTTTAATTGATATGAACAATATACTTTAGTTTTTACCCATGATAGCAAACGTACTTGTGATATTTCTACCGAAAACAACAATTTTTAACTTGAAGAATTGGTAACCAGTTAGTACAATTCATCTTTTTTGCTTCGAGTAAGTTACAATTTTGGTGTCTGAGTTTAGCTCGTTTTTTTTTTTTTTTTTTTTTTTTTTTTTTTTTTACTTTTGGTCCTTATTTGACGTTTTTGTAATACTTTTGATCCCTGCTCCAAGCAAAATGACTATGCCTATATTTACCTTTTCTCTGATTTTTTTTAATGCTGTTTTAAATTTATATTGTTTGTATATTGTAAATTTAACAAGACGAAAGGAAGGGAGGGTAATATAGTCATTTCATTGGAGCAAGGACCAAAAGCATTATGAAAACCTTAAATAAGGACCAAAATTTTAAAAAAGAAACTTCATGGATTAAAACTGAAAAATGAGCTACACCCCTGGACCAAAATTTTAATTTACTCCTTTGTGTATTTGGCATGAAACCAATGATGATGTGGCAAACAATTGCCAAATCTTCAAATAATGCCAAATAAGCAACAAGTTGAAACAAATTCGAATGATAATCAGTTAGTGGTTCTCCACGTTAAAAATTATTGTTTTTGGAAGAAAATCGATAATACATTGCTATTATGGGTAAAAAATTAACTATATTCTCCACATTCATAAAAAGGGAAAAGTATGCTGCCATTTCCTGCAAGATTTTTTATTTTTGTTTTTAATTTGAAGTTACCCAGTCAAGAAGGTAGACAAATTCCTCCTTTGGCCTATAATTTGTATTGCTTTTCCCGCTCACAATCTCTAATGCTACAACTCCAAAGCTGTAAACATCTGCTTTATCTGTCAAATATCCTCTCATTGCATATTCCGGAGCCATATACCCTCTACATATTTACACCATAAAAATATGTCAGATTTTTAATGAAGTTAAATGGTAAAATATGTATATATAAAATAAATGCTCACATTGTTCCAGCAATTCGTGTACTGATATGAGTATTCTCTTCTTCATCAAGTTTTGCCAAACCAAAATCCGATATTTTGGCGTTAAGATCCTTGTCAAGAAGCACATTTGTGGCCTTTATATCTCTATGAACTATTTTTAATCTTGACTCCTCATGTAAATAAGCTAAACCCTTTGCGATTCCCATACATATCTTCTTTCTTGTTGACCAGTCCAAATTAAGCTTCTGGTTCTCTTTACCTATAAAAAATTCACAATTAAAAAAAAAAAAGACTACGAATTTGCGGGATATTGAAAACTGAAAAGTATTTGGTTATTTACCAAAAAGGGCACGTGCTAGACTGTTGTTTATGAGGTATTCATATACAAGTAACAACTCTTTTCCTTCGATACAACAACCATAAAGTTTCACGAGATTTGGATGTTGTAAAGCGGATATCATTCCTATTTCAGTTACAAATTCACGGTTTCCTTGTTTTGATCTTGCTGAAAGTTGCTTCACAGCAATCTCGGAACCATCTGAGAGTACACCCTGTGAACAAAACGCATAAACTTTAATATAAATATAAAAATGGAATGTTACTATTTTCTGCAAATTGCCCAAATAAGAGGCCACATTTGAAACTTACCTTATAAACTGGTCCAAATCCTCCTTCACCAATCTTGTTTGCAGGATCAAAGTTATGAGTAGCAGCTTTAATTTGTCGCAGGCTGAAATACCCCGTTTGTAATTCAAGCGCCCGAAGCTCTGTTGTTACAACAATTAAAAGCTCTTAGAATTGTATAAAAATCTTATAGACATAACTTGTTTTTTTGCATATATTGTCTCTTGCCTTTATCTTCTTTGTCTCCTCCAATATAGCCTCTCCACCAAAGTAGAGCTAAAATTAGCACTACAAATGCACATGACCCAATCACAATTCCAGCAATAGCTCCAGCAGAGAGTCCTGTGCCGATGTCGTATTCTGCAAAAAGGGAGAATAGGTATGTTACATGAAAGTGAAAGTAAGAAAATTTTGAAATCGGAAGAAGTAGTAGAAAGATGGTACTACTAACCTGGTGTTATTTCGATAGCAGATAAAAGAGGCCCATAAACACCTCGATCCGGAATGGCAGTTGTCCCCTTTCCAGCCCATTGCAAGTGAATATCTAACGTGCTTCCGTTAACCACGATATTATCAAAATCTACGGAAGTCCCAATTCCAACACCTCCAACTACTTCCACAATGTTAAAGTCTTTCCATTGCAAAACACCCTATAAAACAAAATTAAATTCATAACCAAAAATATACAATCAAAAAATTGGGAAGTGTTATTATATTATAGACTTATTATTATTGTTACTGACTTGGATTGATATATCGAAATAGCGTCTTCCGAGGCTTCTAAATGTGGTATCATTTGTATAACTTATTTCAGCAAAGTGGAGTCTCACTCTATAACTCCCTTTCCTTAAACATAATCCATAGTATCTAAGTGAACCGGGAGAAAAGCGAGCTGTTGTGTATATATCGCCACCTGTCACATTCGTATTGGTTCCAGTAAATCTAGCTTGACCTTGACCCATGAAAAGACCATTAGTGCTATAAGCCCATCTTTCAGAGGTAGTAAAGAAGTAAGATTGAAGGCTGGTTGAATCATCTTCATATTCATTTCCTTCAAACTCTGTTCTAGCTCCACCACAGTTAATAAACAAAGAATGATCTGGAATTTAAGATACATTTCAAGATTTAGATACTGATATAATATAATAATAATTTACAAAATAAGTTTAGTAATGTCTTACGGATGGGGTTTCTGCTGCAAGTAACTTCATCTGTTATACACCAACCTCTAAAAGATTTATAAACATGTTATGTTAGTTGACATCATTGTATATATAATTTATAATTTTTTTTTTTGTGTGTGTGAATAGGTTTACATGTGACATACGTATTGGTTGGGTCAGCTGTAGGTGACAGGGCAGAAATTAAATTCCTGTTATAAATAAAGGTATATATAATTAGCGAATATAGAAAGTAGTAATATTGTGATACAGTAAAGGGTAGAATAGGAAAACTCACAAGCTAGATGACTGACAAATTTGTGGTGGAGCTCTTGTAAAATCGTTGTAAGCTATGTCACTGCAATCATAGCAACACATTCAAATTTCTTTGCAGATAATAGAAATCAATGTACTTTTAGTTTTTTACCTAAATAATAGCTATTATGATTTACATATTGCTAATATGGCGTAATGGAAATAATAATTAAAGGGTATTACTTACATCTTGTCATTGTTACGAGTAAATATCAAATCTGGAATCTCTCCAGAAAGTAAGTTGTTATTCAGAAACCTACATTCATGGACAATATTTAATATCAGAATTTACATCAAAATAAAAACAGGAAATATAACTATAACAGACACAATATTAGACCAAGTTTATCTGTTGCATACAAGGTGTCAAAATCTCTTCCCCAAACGGAAGGGGGTACTAAACCACTCAGTCGGTTGAAGCTCAAGTCTCTACAAATAAAATAAAATAAAAAGTCAGACAAAAATTTCATTAAATTTAAATAATAAATTTAAAAAAAATCAGACTTACACGTATTTTAAAGTGTCATTGTTCTGTCCGATGTATGGAGGTATTGAGCCAGTAAGCAAACAATTTCTCAAACTCCTGTAGCAAAATTATGTATATAAGTAATATAATATATATAACACACTTATTGTGTTAAATTATTTCATTTTCTTTCACACAAATTATTCAATCAACTCACAAATCCTCCATGTTTGTCATAGCCTCCAGATTAGGAAATGGCGTACTTGATGATCCAGTCAAATCAGATATCCTCCTGATATAAAATAAGTTCAATGTTAATAAAGTCTATTACCATAAAATTATTGACTGAAAATTCAATAAAATTAAAATAATGTGCTCACAGTGAATTCAAGTTTGTCAGCAGAGATATTGTAGAAGGAATAGGTCCAGACATGTTCGTTCCTTGCATATCACTGCAAAATAAATTATACATAATTAAAGTTTTAAGCTTTTTAATGACAATAAAGAGGGTAAAAATTAAAATAATACTCACAGTCTTGTGAGATTTCTCCAGTTTCCGATAAAATCAGGTATTCTCCCAGATAATGTACTCCCATCTATCCTACTGCAAGAAATATAAAAAAAAAGATTAAATAATTTATATAGAGTATGTAAAGAAAATGAGAATAATTTATAGAAGATATCTATGACTTACAAATCTTCTAAATTAGTCAGATTGCCATAAGAATCCGGTATAGTTCTAGTAAAGTTATTTGCAGAAGCAAGGCTTCAAGAAAAAAAAATTTCTTGTTAACAACACTAAAATATAAATATTATAAAAAAAATATATAAAAAGTAATCTTACAATCTTCTCAAGCGAGACAAGCGTCCAAGATTTTGAGGAAGTGGTCCTCCAAGAAAATTGTCTTCCACGACCCTAAAGGTCAAAATAGTAAATTCTCTATAAAAGGTCCCACTCACATAGGGTGAACATGAAAGGTAAGGATTTTAACTTACAACTCTTCAAGTGTAGACATATCACCTAGTGCTTCAGGTATAGAACCATTGATGCGGTTCCCCAAAAAACTCCTATGAAAATACAGTGTTAAAAGTACATTCACAAGGGCAAAATGGGAAATTTGAAACAAAAAGTAATCAACTCTTACAAAACTCTAAGGCGAAGCTGACCATAACTTGCAGGAATAGGGCCACTGATATAGTTGCGAGACAAATCTCTGCATGAAGATGCATCATATTACACAAAATGAATTTCAAAGGCATAACAGAGTTTAATATTAGATTTAATAATAATGAGAATATATTATAATGGTGCACTTAATTACATTTCTTGCAGAAAAGGGAGATTAGAAAATTCTTCAGGTAAAACTCCTGTCAAGTTCATTCCTTTTAACTGGCTGCAATTTAATACAAGTATAAAAAAAATATGAGTAAACATTGATTAGTGACATAATTAATAAATGTTGTAGAAAGATAGATGCTTACATTGTTGTTATGTGGCAAACAGTGGTGTTACAGTTGCAAATTATATTGCCACCAATGATAACAAACCCGTCAGCTCTCGTGGTAATTGTCCTATTTAGCCCTTGACTTCTGCTGCATGAATCTCTAGAAACACTCCAACCAGTATGTTGTAACCTTGAGGCTATTGCTTCCAGAGCTTCAACTGTTACAAAAAAAAAAAGGAATAAATAGAATGTCATAATTATTTACACCTAAAAACCTATCTATATTTATGAGTTTTCACAAGACAAGTAGCATTTATTATTTAGTCATGCTTATAGCAGTCAAACTTTCATAATAAGTTTCAAAAACTAGGTAAAAGGTCAACAAATGTTCAAAGGTATACAAGTTAATTAATTTGTAGATTGATGGAAATGAATAGACTTCCTTAATTGTTATTTTTAAGATATTTAAAGGAATGGATCAAGATCATAAAGAACGAAATTGAAATTATATCAAGCAAGTGGAAATAATGCCCACAAAAATGAAGTAGGTTATAAATTATAATGTCAATTATAATTATACACGCCAGATGGAAAACAAAAATATATATTTTTGCATGGTTGACAAAAATAACACGACATCAATTCAGCCAAGCATCAAATCAAGTCATCAAATGGTGTTTTCATGTAACGCTAGCCTTAATTAAATGCTTCTAGATGATAGCAGCCACCTTGTCCAAACTATTTGAAAAGGAAAGAGTCAAAGACACGCCCTTTAAAGCAACTCATCCAACTACGCTTCACATATACGAATTAAAAGTCAGGATTTTCTTGTAAGATGAGATAACCATTTCATAGATGAAAATGAAAATACTAAGGAAAAAAACAGTAAAGGAATCACGTAATAATATATGATAAAATGTTAGGTCTTGGTATTATCTTATTGACTTGTTCTATATTTAAATTAAGAAAAAGAAAACAAAATAAAAGGGCCCATCAAAGC
This sequence comes from Lactuca virosa, assembly GCF_052849685.1. NCBI lineage: Eukaryota > Viridiplantae > Streptophyta > Magnoliopsida > Asterales > Asteraceae > Lactuca > Lactuca virosa. The sequence continues at coordinate 174,137,508 of NC_136432.1, forward strand.
TGACATGGTAACGGAAGCACGTTCTGTTATTAACTGTATCCATAATAAGTTTGGAGGCTGAAGCTGAATTTAATAGGGATCCAAGTTGAAATTTTAAAAATAAACTCCGGGGCCCATAAGTTCATATGACCTTGTATTAATTTTTTAATTATAACTTTATTGCTAGATTATAATCATAATTGCAATTTTTATTGATATTCTATACTGAGATGTGCTTGAAATATAATCAATAACTAATTTATTGTATTAAGTAGTGTGTTAAAAGGACTACTATTATTGAAAGAGGATTATTCGTTTTCATTAAAATAAAAAAATAATAAACCCTTAACAGTGATCACATATTGAAGAAGTCAAACATAGATGACAAGTATTGTAGTTTTCTAATGTTTGAAATTTTATTATGTTCTTAGATCATCGATGATAGATGATTTTTCTTGAGGAATAAACAAATAGTTCAGATTTTTGTTATCTTATTATTATTGTATGTAGTCATTCCCATACTTGAATAATAATAAAGTCCAAACCTGGGCAAATTTCTTGGAGAGATCAACGTATTTTCAATAAGGTCGATGAACGGATCAAAACTTTAGTAAACTTCTGGAGTAAATGTTTTTATCTCCGTTAAAGTTCTACACTGAAATCAATTTCCGTACAGTTTCCTTTTGCAGTTGATTATGAACATTGTAAAAGTAGCTGAGCTCCAAAACAGATGTTTATTTGGAAAAGGTAAAAGAGAAACTGGGTAACAGCATAACGATTATCATCGACTATCCAAATAAAGCTTTAAACCGAAATCAATTTTCTCGAAACGCAAATTCCAAAGTCAAAATCAACAGAAGCATCAGTTCGTTCAAACATTCAGAACAATGATCTAGTGAGTAGTGACTAAAACAAACACAAAAATAACAACAGAAATGTGATGAACGGAGAGCAATATTTAAATATTAAGGAACACTGTACCTTCTTCGTTAGGCAAAAGTTGAGCGGCGGATCTGATATCACGAAGACTCGTCGATAAGAAGAATAGAAGGATGAAGAAGTTGAATAACCCCGACATCGTCCACAGAGACGACTCTATAATGTGACTTCCTTTTATCATTATAATGCCTCCACCGATTACAGTTCGCCGTCTTCCTCAGCTTGTGTGTGTGTGTGTGTGTATGTGTGTGTGTGTGTGAGAGAGAGAGAGAGAGAGAGAGAGAGAGAGAGAGAGAGAGAGAGAGAGAGAGAGATGAAAGGCGGGAAGATAAATAGCGATTGCAGTTGGGTTTCTTATTTGCAGGGCGAGATGGGAATGCAGTAACACTGACTAAATCACAAACAAAATGGTAAGTTGTTAATGATAAAAGGGCGTTAAATGGGAGTTGGCAGATAAACAATTGCAAGTCAGCAAGGTTGCCCTTGCCTTTTAACGATCTTTCGTACACCCTAACACAAATCCACCGTTCCTGACCAGTTTGACTTTTCAATTAAGAGTAAATTACAGTTTTGGTCACTGTGGTTTACATGCATCCATGGTTCTAGACTAATTTTTCAATTTTTAACATGACTCGTTTCCATAGTTTCTAAAAATTGCACTTATGGTCCATTTGGTTGTTACCGTTCACTCTCATTTGTTAAATACTTCTAAATAACCATGTTACCTTTGCTTTTTCTTTTTCTTTTTATTATGTTTTTGATACTTAATATTTTAATATGGACCTCACCCTATCATTACCAACACCGATCTCTGGTCTTTGTTGAAATTGGAAACCTTAAGAGACCGGTTGTGTTGACTTGATATGACAATCAACTAGGTGGAAGCATTTCGAGTTTCATCGGGTGATAAGAGGATGGTGGAAAAAAAACATTGAAAGGCCTTTGCTAGAAGAAATAGGGAATTGTATTGGTTTGATGATGTTGGGTATTGCAAAAACACGCTTATAAAATTTTCTACCACCGACCATTGGTAATCTCAGGATTCAAGAAGCTCTAGACCCTTGCCATTTACACTACTTTTTTTTTGGAAAGGGAACTTCCCTAACGAGGGTTTCCGGGTCAGCTTTCGCGCACCGACTAATCCCCCGCTGTGAACATGAGGCTATGCCTCATGCCCTGAAGTCACTACAGACGAAACTCCATTGCCACAGGGGCTGAGTGGTGCCATTTACACTATCTTAATCTCGAGAAGTCGGACAATTTATAAAATCTTAAGAATTTGTTGTTGTTGCAGAACAATTTGGTTAGAATTATTCCACCAGAGCTTGGAAATTGTCCGCAACTTTTTTTTTTTTGACATTTTTATGAATTTGTTGACCGTAGTAATTTCGGTGACATTTGGGAACCTGACTTCATTGCAGAAACTTCAGTTAAGTATGAATAAGATCTCCGCTTCGATACAGATTTACCTTGGGAACTGCAGAATTCTCACTCAATGATGCAGGGTTACATTGTAGATGGAAAACTGTGTTTGGCAAACAAAACAACTTATATGAGTTAAATGACTAGAAATAGGCTATAAGCAATAGACAAAATTGCAAGAATGGTCCCTGTGGTATGTCAAAACTAGCAACTTTGGTCCAAAATGGGTTTGGCTCACAAGGATGGTCCAATAGTTCCGTTTTGTTGCGAGTTTGGTCCAATTTCCTATGAACTTTTTTAAAATGACGGATTTGCCCTTTATTATTTTATTTTCCATTTTTCTTTTATTACAACAATTAAAAATAAAACAAAAATAATATACCCTCTCTCTCTCTCTCTCCACCGTATTCCCCTCACAATTTTTTTTTCTTTTTACCCAAGAACAGTTCATCTTCTTCATCTCTTCCTTCTTAATCAAGATGGTTTGTGCATACCAGATTCCGGTGTTCTTGGATCTAATCTCCATGACTCCATCATCGCCTCTCAAAAACTCATAAAGCAGTGATGAAAACCCATGAAATCAACTTCATGGATGTTTCTTAAAATTTCTGAAAAATATCAAGGGGTGAGTTTCTGAAAATCGACTCCATGGATGTTTCCAAGGTGGGTTTTTTTAGATATCTAATCCATGTCACCGCCGCTCAGGACATCGTCAATGTATCTCCATCTGATGGCCTTCATCAGCTGCCTAGCAGCCCTGTGAAGATCTGAAAGAGCACCGCCATAGTTGTCCTTTTCCGATTACCCCTCTCACCGTCGATCTGAAACCCTTGTCGGTGTTTCAAGGCCCTTCACCACCACCTGAATCGAGACAGTAAGATCAATATCAACACCAAAAGCAAAACAGTAACAGTCGAATTGGGTTTTAAGACCCTTTCTTAAAAACTCACAAGTGCTCCTAAAAAAAACTCCTAATGAAGCGGCCAAGTTCTACGCACCCTCCTCTGCCTCCATCTTAAACCCAAAAAGAAACCACCAGTCGCCATCACCACCTGCTCCATCTTGAAGAAAAGGTGAATTCTAACTCCTCCACCTTATACAACAACCCTGCTTTCTCAACATTGCTCAAGACTTCGAAGAACAGCCTAACCCCAAACCACTCCTTTTTCCAACTTTAATCATACTTGTTCACCTGCAATTCACATAATCATACTCGAATTCTAAATCAAAAGGCGAAAACAATTTGAATCTAGTAGAAACATGCGATTGGGTATTTGGGGATTTAGGAATCGAGTAAAATGTGGGAGATTTGGGGGAGTTTGGTGAGGTTTTTGATGGATATGACGGATGGCTTTGCAATATGGATTTTAATTTAATTACGTTTGAGAGAGAGAGAGAGATTATTTTTGTTTTATTTTTAATTGTTTTTTAATTGTTGTAATAAAAGAAAAATGGAAAATAAAATAATAAAGGGCAAATCCGTCATTTTAAAAAAGTTCATAGGAAATTGGACCAAACTCGCAACAAAACGAAACTATTGGACTATCCTTGCGAGCCAAACCCATTTTGGACCAAAGTTGCTAGTTTTGACATACCACAGGGACCATTCTTGCAATTTTGTCTAAGCAATAAGCAATAAGCTTTAAGTATTGGGGGGGGGGGGGAAGTTTTTCAAAATTAGTTTATTTAGCTTATCCCCACCATAATATGTTGATTTTTAATGTTTTCTATTCAAACACTTAAACTTAGCTTATAGCGATGGAGATAAGCAATAAGCTCTCTCTTTTTTCCCTATCCAAACACCCTCTAATAATAATATAAAGATAACTAATAATAATATAAAGAGAAAACGGTTAGGTTACACTGTTGATAGAAAAATATAAAGAGAAAATGGCTAGGGTTACATTGTAGATGGAAAACTGTGTAAAATTCAATATATATATATATATATATATATATATATATATATATATATATATATATATATATATATATATATATATATATATATATATATATATATATATATATGAAAGCTATCTAGGTTTGTAAAGGGCTATACATAAGGTCCAATACAAAAAAGCCTAAATAACTTATTATGCTAACACCTCCCCTCAAAACTCATAATAATGTGGAAACAAGCATTGAGAGTTTGTCTTCAAAGAAACGTAAACGAGATGCTGAGTGTGCCTTAGCAAACATTCATATTCGCAACCAACCAAAGAAACTGCATTCCATAACGGCGAACAATATTCATCTAAGCAGCAATACCAAACAATCTTCAAGAAAAGCAGCGAAACTAAACAACCTACACAAAAACATCCAAAAAAAACAAACAATCTGCACAAAAGCAACCAAAACCAAACAATCTGCACGAAAACAACCAAAACCAAACAATCTGCACGAAAACAACCAAAACCAAACAATATCCACGAAAGCAGTCAAAACCAAACAATATGTACGAAAGCAACAAAAACCAAACAATCTACACGAAAGCAGCCAAAACCAAACAATCTATATGAAAACAACCAAAACCAAACAATCTGCATAAAAACAGTCAAACATAACAATTCGCATGAAAGCAGCCAAAACCAAACAATCTGCATAAAAACAGTCAAACATAACAATTCGCATGAAAGCAGCCAAAACCAAACAATAGACATGAAAGCAGCCAAAACAAACAAATCTTTATTTTTGCAACATACAAACAAACCCCAAAATACTTAAATTGTTAATTTAAATATAACATTACAATGTCAACTTAAATATAAATTTCAGTTCCACTTAAAAACCGAAGAATATTTTGTAAATAGTTAAAAATGATAAATTGTAATGATAAATGCAAAAACTAAATTGTAATATCAATTTAACTAAAATATTTCCTAAAGATATTTTTATAATCGTTAAAGTTTTCAAATAAGTAGCTTAAAATAACCTACAATAACAATAGTTAAAAATAACTCTATATAGATAATTATATTGTTACCTTTAAAATAAAAAAAAACAATGTTTGATGTTTTAAATAATTATAATGATAGAAATTAAAACATTAAGCAAATAAATTTTAAAAAATTAATTAAAAATAACAACTATAAATAACATTAAACCGTATATTATATTTAATTTTATTCATGTGTAACTCGCGGATAGAAGTCATTCAAACGATTGAGATTATGCAGTTATAATAGATGTATATATTGTCATATAATTCAAAATAATCAATATATTATATCAATTTAGTATACGAATTATTATATAAAATTTAACAACGTTATTGCTATATTTAAAAAAACATATATTTGTAAAGACTTCAACTATATAGGTGTAACCATTTTTCCTTTCACCACATCAATTTGAAACCTCAAACTCTTCATATTTTCACATAATATACTTAATATATTAACTTAAATATGTTGTTAATTATAAACATTGTCATAAATGAAAGTCTTCTTGAATTATCAATATGATATACTTAATTTGTTGACTTCAATATAATGTTAAATGCATAACATATAATAATATATAAAATAAACTTCAAATATAGTGTATAATTTAAAACGTAAAGTAAAATATCAAATAAAGTTTAAAAAAAATCAATGTATATTTTGTAAAATAGTTAAGAGAAAAATATTAAATACGATAAATGTAAAAGAAGCTAAATCTAAAAGTCGAATTAACTAAAACATTTCCAAAAACTATTTTTTATAATAAATAAAATTCAATTAAGTTGTTTTCAATTTAATTTATAATAATAATAATAATAATAATAGTTAAAAATAACATAAAATTATAAATTAAATTACATTATCTTACAAATAGTGGTTGATAATTTAAATAGTCATCAATGATAAAATTAAAACATTGTCAAAAAATTTGAAATTGATAATTTATATAGTAGTTAATTAAAATAGTTGATAAATAATTAATTTTATACACACATAAAGTTTGAATAGAGACCATTAAATGATTTGATTTTAATAAATGTTATTTATCTATTGTTCAAATTAATTATAATATTACATCAATTAAATGTAACAGTTGTTATCTTATAACGAGTTATCATTATGATATACTTAATTTGGTGACTTTAATATAGTGTTAAATGCATTATTTATATATATATATATATATATATATATATATATATATATATATATATATATATATATATATATATATATAACAAATAAACGAAAAATTTAATGTAAAGTTTAAAACATAAAGTAAAATATAAAATAAAGTTTTAAAAAAATTCAATATATCTTTTGCAAAATAGTTAAAAGAAATATATTAAACACGATAAATTCAAAAAACATAAATCTAAAAGTTGTATTAAGTAAAAGATGTCCAAAAACTACTTTTTATAATAACTAAAATTTAATAAGTTGTTTTCAATTTAACTTATAATAATAATAATAATAATAATAATAATAATAATAATAATAAAAATAAAAATAATAATAATAATAATAATAATAATAATAATAATAATAATAATAATAAAATAAAGTTATAAATTAAATTATGTTATATTACAAATAATGGTTGATAGTTTAAATAATCATCATGATAAAATTAAGACATCGTCAAAAAAAAATTGAAATTTGATAAATCATAACAATAGTTAATTAAAATAATTGAGAAATAATTAATTTTATACACACATAAAGTTTCAATAGAGACCATTAAATAATTTGATTTTAATAAATGTTATTTTATCTATTGTTCAAATTAATTATAGTATTACATCAATTAAATGTAATAATTATTATCTTATAACTAATATAAATAACGTAAATATATTCAATATCATATAATTACCAAAAGTTTAACTTCATAATTTTATTCCGCGCAACGCGCGGATATTCGTCTAGTATACGTATACATATATACAGTAGCGGAAGTAGTAAATAACAAGTGGGGTGCATGACCCCACTTGATGGTGGGTCACACCCTAATTTTTAATAGAAAAATATATATTTTTATAGAATTAGATACTTAACACCCCACTTTGGACACCATTATTTTTGCTCAAAAAACCTTAACAAGACCTCAAATTTCAGATTTTTTTCTTATTTTTCTTATTTTCAATATTTTTATCATTATGGACCCCGATTAATGTTTGCTATGGATCCGCCATTGCATATATATACATATGTATATATCATTAGAAAGCTATCGACGATGCGGTCGTTATAAGACTAGTGTTGAGTACTTTCGACATTAGTTTAGTACAAATATCGTTAAATCTATTTAAAATAGTATTATAAAGGGATGTTTAGTCGTTTAAATAACTATAAGGTCATTAAGTAACTATAGATGATAGTTTTTGAAAATTCAATTACTATAAATAAGAGCCTCTAGGCTCTTATATTTCTTGCATCATTCTCTTGATTCAAGAGTCTTTCTCTTCTTATCCCCCGAGCATTTCGGTCCCTCGTGATTTGACTTCTCTTTCTGTAGTTTTAGTATAGTAAGGTGAGCGCTGAAACGTTGCACGAATCTTTTTTAGAAATATTCAGCGACAAAGTTCTACCTCTGCAGAGCCCGACTCCTAGCTAAAACCTCTTGTAAGTAAGTTATGCTTACCCTACTTTAAGTATAACTTATGTTTAAGTTCATTATCGTTATTATGAACCCATAAATAATATATGTGTTAAGTATTATAAGTTACACAAAGTGTTATTATAATACATTTTAACTGCTTGCGAAACGGGGAATCTGGTTTGAAGGGCCGCATAAGGTTGTTGGATTTCAGAACAGCTTAAATGCCAAAATGGTCCTGCACTCCGGTGTTTAATGTCTTGCCCCTGTCTGTACATAGTAGTTGAAAAGTATTGTTTAATACTTATAAAACACTATCGCTCGTAAATCTAGACTAGTAATTAGTTGCAATTAATATTAGACTAAAATCTAGTGGTAATCATACTAGGTTTCGTCGAAGGAAAATAAAATTGTTAGAAGCGAAGCGCTGCCCGAGTTTGGAGTCATCACTTTAACAAGTGAATGCATAGTCTCTTTCATAAACATGATTTTAATACAAGTATTGATTAATGTAACATCCGGATTTCTAGGTACTGTATTTATCTAATTATTTTTGAGTTTTGGAGAGGGACTCGGCGAGTAGGCGCTTAGACTCGCCGAGTAGAGCCGCGCATTGTTGGACTGGATTAATGACTGGACTCGGCGAGTCCATACGTGGACTCGGCGAGTCCATGCTGTTTAATGAAACCCTAATTTCTTGGGTTTGGGACCTATTTAAAGGCCCTAAGGGCCGTCACTTGCGGCTACCAAACCCCAGAGAGAAACCCTAAAAGAGCTAGAGCGTTTGTGAGAGGAAAGGAGCCATTTCTTGATCTTTGTGATTGATTCTTACAAGAAGGAGGTGATTCCAGCTTGGAGGGGACCAAGGAGGTTGTGCATCTGGGGATTTCGAGCAAAAGACTTCATCTTTGAGGTATTATGTCGCCCCTTTATCTGTTTTGTTGAAGGAATCCATAGATGTAGAGTTTTTATGTCTTTTATTGGAAGGAGTTGTGAGAATATGGCCCCTATTCATTTTGAGACTTCGGATCTGGACCCATAGTGGTCTAAAGAGCTTATTCCAGCTTGCTTTATGTTGAACTATGGAGGCAATGAGCTTAGGTTGTTGTGTTTGGGGCTAAATCACCAAGTAAAGCCTCCTAGACGTCACATGAGAGTCAAGATCCAAGCTTTACGTGATTATCAGGCTTGGGAAGGTCAGATTTATGGTTCTAAGGAACAGATCTGACCTCAGGAGGTCATTTGAGTTTGTGCATGACATGAACTCGCCGAGTCTAAGGGCAGACTCGGCGAGTAGGGTTAGGGTTTCCCGTGAATCACTCAGTGAGTGACTTGCCGAGTTGGGGGAATGACTCAGTGAGTCAGAGGGGGAATAGAGGACTCGAGTTCACGACTGAACTCGCCGAGTCACATTTGTGCACTCAGCGAGTCTGGTCAAGAGTTGACCGTTGACTTTTGTTGACTTTTAGGGTTTGGTCAACAATAGAACTTGTGGACTGTTTGAAGGGTAAAATAGCCTTTTAGCCTTCTTAGAGGACATGTGAGAGTCTAGTCTAGCCTAGAGAGCCGTGATTGATTGAGATGATTATGTTATGTGTATAGGCAGAGGCTAGATCAGTATATACACAGGCGGGATATTATCCGAGACATCCGAGGTGAGTCTTCTCACTATACATTACCTAGAGTGGTATTTATGTGTAGACCAGAGGGTCTTGTATGCTATGTGTATGTATGAGATTATGTGTATTGTGTTATATGTATGCTATGTTTTGTATAGACCGGACCGAAGGGTCCAACGATATAGACCGGACCGAAGGGTCCAACGATATAGACCGGACCGAAGGGTCCAACGATACAGACCGGACCGAAGGGTCCAACGAGCTATGACCGGACCAGAGGGTCCAACGAGCTACGGGACTGGAGGGTCCCGCTGAGACACATCGGACCGGAGGGTCGTATTGTAGCCTCGAGTGGCGTATGTGTTGTATGTGGTATATTGGGGAACTCACTAAGCTTTTATGCTTACAGTTGTTGTGTGATGTGTTTCAGGTACTAGTAAGGATCGCGGGAAGGCGCCGGCATGATTCGTACACACGAGAGATGATTTATTTATAGGAGATCTTGGGACATGTTTTGTGATGATACAGAGATTTATTATGATTTTGTGATTTTTATGTGGTGGAAAGTATGTTTTGAAATGAAAAATTGTTTTGAAAATTTGGGTGTTACAATTAAAGTATTAAATATATATATATATATATATATATATATATATATATATATATATATATATATATATATATATATATATATATGTTTGTATGTGAAATATTTGTTATTGTCTGAAATACGTGTTAAGAGCATATATGATAATATATGATAATTTATGATACAGAATAAACCTAAATTAATTGAGATGAATATCAGGTAGTATCTCCTTATGAGTACGGGTGAGATATACACGAAGGTTCGAACTTTAAAATTTGTCATTAATCCGAGAGCATGGATTAGACATAGTCATTCGTCCCTAGTACGAGAGTATGGATTGGGCATAGTCATATGTCATTAATCCGAGAGCATGGATTAGACATAGTCATTCGTCCTTAGTCCGAGAGTACGGATTGGGCATAGTCATTTTACATTGACCGGAGAGCATAGACTTGACATACCTGATCCGCGAGTATGGATTAGGTAAAGCCATTAAATTTAGACCCGAGAATATGGATTCGTATCGTTGTGAGGATCGACGGGGTGGGGTAAAATTGCTTATATGAGGTGAAATTGTATATATTGTGAGTTCTAATATATATATATATATATATATATATATATATATATATATATATATATATATATATATATATATAGGCTTAGGTTATTTTGTTTAAAGTAATTATTGTTTTATTGTATGCATAAATGTGGGCCAATCAAATTTACTTATTTTAAGAAAGTGATTAATATACATTATTGAATTAAATATAATTGAAAAATTCATCTTAATTAATTACAAGGGTAATTTAGTCAATTAATATAGATTTAATAAAGGAAAATTGCATTTTTTTAAGGGATCATAGATTCTATTAATTTTAAAAATCCGATTTTAAGAATTATAATTCTTTTAATTCGGACATTCTGACAGAATATGTTTATGAGTATATTCAAAAATAAAAATATTCTTGAACCATAAATAATAAAAATATTCTTGAACCTATTTCTTGATGATGATTTTAAAAACTTCTTGAAGAGTAACAACTTCTTGTAGAAAAACAAAATCTTGAACAATCAATTGAAGAATAAAAACAAAAAATACATTATTTCTTATAGAATACGGGTAACAATTGTTAAGAATTACATTTATTGTTAAAGAATAAAACTAAAAAAAAATCAAAACGGGGAAGAAACATCAAAATCTAACAACGGCTAATACATTCTAAAAGAATAATGTGGTTCGTTCTTCAAGCATCAGCTTCTGTGATTCCAACAGAATTGGAATTCGTCATTCCATTCCAACGTTCACGCCCTTGATCAGCATGTCTCCTTCACGCATTCTATAAGAATAACTGCTATGAAATTGTACATTTTAATACAATTACCCATATTCTAACAGAATGTCATAAAAAATAAATAAAATCTTAATTAACATGGAATTCTTAAATATAGAATTCTTGTCAAAATTCAAGGTCAAAGAAGTCAATATTTGACCAATTCAAGTCAAACATGATATTAATACAAAATGAAGAATGTTGATAGCACAAGGATAACAAATTCATAACTTGATGTATATTACTACACTCATTTCAAAAAGATGGAGATATTATTCTAGTGTAAACATGATGTGCGTTATCCTCTATTGAATATTTAACTTTTAAATGTCAAATTAAAATGATGGTTAACTTGTTTTGGTTCATACAGAAAAAACATATGGTCTATTCAAATCACACTAGTTTGAAGCTACAAAGTTAAATATACATGGATCAGTTTTTGATTTTTAATTTTTAGAATCTAAAGGGTAGAATTTCAATAAACAAGAACATACCTGTTCTTGAGCAATTTCAAGCAGGCCTTTCTCAAGCTTTTGGCCCCTTAATTCCAGAACCTAGAGTAGACACACACATGATAAAATCCAAATCAAAAACCTAAGAACCCATTGAGATTGTGCGAATTAGTTATACAAATTGAAATTATGTATTAAATGAAGATTGAAAAAGACCATTAATGGAGATGGAGATGTGAGGAAGAAACCTTGAGGGGGCGAACTGAGAATCCTTTGCTTATGGCAAGACCGGTACGAGACAACCCAAGATCAATTCCTAGACTGAATCCACCCAACCACCTGGAATCAAGCTTCCTTCGCATGACGTTTGGGGGAAAAGGAAAAGGGTGTTCTTCGACTTCGAGTGAGACATCTGCCCTAATTTTTGAAGTACGCACTCGTATAGAATTTGAGTGAGAATTGAGGTGTATATTGGAAGGATTAGTGGGTGAAAGTGTAAATAATGTTGGCAATCTATGCGTCTGCGCCATTTTCATTCTCTCGTTCCTGATGCCCTTCATCACCTTCATCGATGTACAAGGTCGATAACGGCTGCCCTTCTTTTTGTTTCAGGTCATTATCGACGGCTATATATAAGAAAATAAATTAGGTTAAGAGTGAAGGCTAGCAAGATTATAGGGATTATTTTTGGAAGTTATTAAACAAATGACTAAATTACCCTTATTTATTTATTTAATTATTTAAAATTTTATTTAATTTTGATTGGCCCACATTTATGCATACGATAACACAATACTTAGTTTAAACAAATGAACCTAGCTCTATATATATATATATATATATATATATATATATATATATATATGACATAACATTGTGGGATTGAAATCCTTATGTACTCACCAGGTTTCCTAACCTCACCCACTCAATTTATTTGTATCACAGGTGTCGATACGAAGCTACATTACACTGAGAGATTAATGGAGATGTAAATCATTAGTGTAAATGAATGTAAGGTATGTTTATGCTTATGTTTCTGTATTGACAATAACATCCCAATGTTTTAATATAAATAAAATACATTTCTTCGGAAATGCTTCTGGGAACAAATTCCACAATACTACTTTTCAAAATGAATACTATGATTTTAAATAAGCATAAATAAAAATTTTAAAATGACCATGAATTTGGGAATGTCACAAACAACACAAAAACAAAAGCAAAACCCAACGGAAAAAAAAATAAAATAAATACGACCAAACGAATACAAACCCGAATCAAATATTTTTGTAACCGAAAATGGAAATGGAAGCTACAACAGGAAAACAAACAAAAGAACTCTAACCGGAACAAGAACTCTAGAATAAAACCAAATCAAATATTGTTGAAGCTAATATGGGTCCAATGATACTAGTGGAAGCGGAAGCGGAAAGCATTATAATTGCTCTTAACATGAAGTGACATACTTGCAAAAGTAAAACAAAAAACTTTTTTTTGAAGGAAAAATAGAACGACGTAGATTAGACCAATCATTCAAAATAATAAGGCATTTTATTAAGAAGCTTTCAAACCAACGAAAAAGACATGAATTGAACCGTAAACATTAAGAATAACAAAAGTAGAAAATTTTTGACAACCAAGGTTTTCAAGAACTCTGACAACAAAAGAAAAGTACCAAAATGGTAAAACTAACAAAAGCAAACTTTCGACTAGGTTTCATACTTGAAAGAAAATTGTAATAAAAGAAAATTGTAATAAAACAAAACTAATACCAACAACGAATAAGAACAAATACATGCAACAACCAAACAAAAAAAAAACTTCGAACAATAATCAAAATGGACAAATGATGAACAGTACCAAACGATGAACGGTACCAATCACTACACGATACCCAAAATCACGTCGAGAATATGTAATACGAAAAAACATCAAACAAATCAAATCATTCGAAATACATAAACGAATCAGAAAGCTATACCCAAAATCGTGGCCAGATTCACAAATGTCGCAATGAAATTATCAATCAAAAGGAATTTCGCGAGTGATAAAACAGATTGCGGCGTGAAAAGCTACGGAAAACGAACAAATCAAACCAGCAAGTGACGAAATAACATTAACAATACCCTCAAAATAACAAATTTAAACCAATCAAACCAAAAGAAATAAAGAAACAAATCAGAAAAACATACCAAACAATCATAAAAGACAGATCGAACACAACTCTGATACCATGTAAACTAATAAGAATTTAAAGAGGACAAATAATAATATAAAGAGAAAACTGCTAGGTTACGTTGTTGATAGAAAATTGTAACGTGAAAACGACTAAGGTTACATTGTGTAACAGCCCAAATATTCAGATAAATTTTTTCATTTAATAATTAGAAATCTCAACCATATTTGTTTCTCTAAAATTCCATTACATAAGCACATTGTTCAAAAGATCAGAGTATCCAAACAATAAGTGCGGAAATACTGGAGAGTGCACGTTGTGCCATCAAGTCGGACCCTTGCCCTTAGAACCAGAAGTACCCGAAACACCCAACAAAATTGTAAGCACACGCTTAGTGAATTTCCCAAAATACACAAAACACATAACCACATAATGTCATGCACATATACATATAAATTTTGTCATGGACTCCCTCCATGGTCTTCAACTGGGATGTCATGGGCTACCCCCATGGTCTTACATCCAACGGCCATGGGCTCCCCCTCATGCTCTTACCAAGTGCTATGGGCTCCCCTCATGGTCTTCACATAAATCCATACATACCAAATACCAAAACCATTGCATATTCAATTGTTGGAATCTCATATCAGGTAATGGGTCGGCATTGGTGCCTTCGACCCATTGGTATAGTGAGAATACTCACCTGAGTATGCTGAAAACAATAACTGCTCGACTACTCGCCCAAAATCTCACACTGAACGATATACAAATTGTAACATCCGGATTCCCAGGTATCTTATTTTAAGTATTTACCTTGAGTTTTAGGGAGGGACTCGGCGAGTAGGCGCTCAGACTCGTCGAGTAGGATCGCGAATTCTTGCCTAGATTAATGAGGGACTCGACGAGTCGATGCGTGGACTCGGCGAGTCCGCGCTGTAAAGTGAAACCCTAAATCTCAGGGCCTGAGCCCTATTTAAAGGCCTTTATGGCCTCCATTTGCGGCTACCAGTCCAGAGAGAGATACCCTAGCGATTGTGAGCGAGTTGTGAGAGAGTTTGAGCCTTTTTGATCATTTTTGGTGTGATTTTGCAAAGGAGAAAGTGTTTCCAGCAAGGGGAGGTCAAGAGGATTGCATTTCAGTGGGTTTTCGGCTTGGATCTTCAAGTTTGAGGTAGCTATTTGATCCTATCCTTCTGTTTTGCTTAAGGGCATTGAATTTAGGGCTTTCTATACCCCTTTATGGCTTGTTTAGTTGTGTATAGTGTCCCGTTGAGTGCTAAACTCTAGATCTGGACCTTTTGAGGTCCAGAGAGCCTGAACCATGCTGCTTTTTGTGGTTCTATGGAGGAAATGGACATAGGTTGCCATGTTAGAAGGTATTTCACCAAAATAAGCCTAGAGTGCCTTGCATGTGTACCAAGATTCGTCCTTTACATGTTTATTGGTCATGGGGAAGTCAGATCTATAGATTAGAGAAGCAGATCTGACCTCAGGAGGTTAGATGAGTGTTTCCATGGGAGGAACTCGCCGAGCCCATAAGGGACTCGACGAGTCGAGTCGCGTTGCCCCACGATTTGCGACCTGTGATAACCCGATGAGTGCAGGGTTGACTCAGCGAGTCGAGTGTGGACCAGGGGAGAAGAGAACACGCATGTACTCGTCGAGTTACACGAGTGCACTCGACGAGTCCGGTCAATGTTGACCGTTGACTTTGTTGACTTTTAGGGTTTAGTCAGTGTTTGGACTTATGAGCCATTAGAGGGGTAGAATGGTCTTTTACCCTTCTTAGAGAACTTATAGAGAGGGGTTAGCCTAGCCTTTAGAAGTTGTATTAATTAGAGTAATTATTTATGTGATTAGGCGGAGGCTAGTGCAGTATTTCAGAGTTCGAGGATTACCGAGTTACCCGAGGTGAGTCTTCTCATTATACTTTACCTAGAGTGGTAATTAGAGTTATGTGAGAGAGTATCTTGTATGCCATTATATGATTGTGATACACTGCATTATTTATATGTGATTCATGTCGTGTATGTTCCAGAGTTACGGAGTTAGAACCGGAAGGTTCACAGAGTTAGGACCAGAGGGTCCACAGAGTTAGGACCGGAGGGTCCACAGAGTTACAGCCTCGAGTGGATAATATGTGTTATATGTGGTATTTTGGGGAACTCACTAAGCATTTATGCTTACAGTGTTTTGTGTTATGTGTTTCAGGTACCAGTGAGGATCGCAGGAAGGCGCCGGCATGATCAGTACACACTATTAGAGTTTTATACATTTTGATCTTGGGATGTGTTTTTATGGATTTAAGATGTGATACATTGAGATTTGAGAATATTTGTGAATGAAATTATATTTTTTAAAAGTGAAAAATTGTTTTGAAAAATTACGGTGTTACAAGTTGGTATCAGAGCCTTGGTTTGAGGGATTCGAATGCACCTTCGAGCGCATTTGAACTCAAACTGAGGATTTGAGGAATTTTTCGAAATAAAACAAAATTTTTCTAAAAGAGTAAAAGGATTTTGAAAAGAGCAGAGCAGAGCAGTGTGTACGATCAGCCAGCGCCCGAACATTAATTTCCCAAAATACCCTTACATTATGTGTTATGAGATATTATGTGGTATGTCATGCATGCTAGAGTAGGCTAGGTATTCATGGTTAGGACTAGAGTGGGCCTGATTTGTGATGCCTTAGCCTAGGAGTTATTGCTACTATGAGATACTTCGAGAGTAAGTAGGTAGCAGCGAGGAGCTTATGAGTGGTCTACCGGAGAGTAGCCTGAGTTTAGTGAGATATAGAGTACTTGTGATCTGGGATCCTAGGAGGAGGACTTGGGGTGAATACCGATGCGCTGTAACATCCCATTTAATTAAATAAATAAGTAGATAAATATATATTAATGAATAATAGCCCTAAAATAAATAATATTTAGCGGGGTGTTGGTATTGGGGAGCCAATTGATATAATTTTGGATTTTGGGGGTTAAATGTGTAAGTTCGGGATTTAAGTTGAAAAGGGTTTTAGAAGTCAGGGTGTATTTGGTAAGTTTTGGACCTAAATGGTAATGAATTTAGGGAATGAGGGGTTAAAAGGGAAATTCTGGATTAAAGTTGAAGAAGATCTAGTGAGGAGGGGCTGATCTTGTACAAGTTCAAAAGTTTGAAGGGAACGCGGGTTATACCCGGTGCTACTTTCTTCACCTGTTACATTGCAACCTAACCCTAGACGAGTTCAGCCGCCACCACCATTCTTAGAAGATTCCTTAATACCGCTTGCAAGTAAATTCGTCCGTCGC
Source organism: Lactuca virosa (assembly GCF_052849685.1). Taxonomy (NCBI): domain Eukaryota; kingdom Viridiplantae; phylum Streptophyta; class Magnoliopsida; order Asterales; family Asteraceae; genus Lactuca; species Lactuca virosa. The sequence goes on from NC_136432.1 coordinate 174,154,854, forward strand.
CGCCGCTGTAGTGCCGACGATGGTCACCATCACAATGTCTGCTGTCGAAACTTCGTAGGCAGCCGGAGAACTGCCGAGGTCCGAGAATCAAACCCACTGTGTTGTCGATGTGCGAGTCATGAGCCATTGGAGATGCTCAGTAAGTCACCCGTAACCCTTCCTTCCCCTTCTGTCTCGTTCTTTTGTGGGTGTGACGCTGTAATCGCCACTGCCGCCGTCGGTGGCGATGAGGGGTGTTGTTTGTGTTTTTCCGGCGATGCCTACTGCCTAAGAGGTGGCTGTTTGGGCGCATGCTAGTGTATGGTGGTTGTTTTCGGTATTTAAGGTGTGGGATGTGTGTATATGTGTCCGAAAATCCACTGCCACCACCATGAGGTGGTGGCTATCGCCTCCTGCCATCGCTTCGCCACCACCAACCGCCGTATGGTGGTGGCTGTGTATATACATTGTGATGTTTTGAATATGTCTAGTGGATTGAGACTTGTTCTAGCATTCTGGTGGAGGGTTTGAGGGAAAAACCACCACCACCGCCGTGAGGTGGTGGTTACCGCCGTGAGCCGCCGCCGACCACCATTGTCCGAGGTGGCAGTGGGTGGTGCCTGGCCTAGTGAAACTCTAATTGGCCCAATTGTTTATTATTGGACTGGGCTGGTTCGTTGTTGGGCTAGAAACCCTAATTAGGGTTTAGAAAACCCTAATTTTGGGTTTGTTGGTTTGGGCCTATTGGGACCCGCATTTGGACCAGTGGACTGAAGATATAACTCATGACAATTCTATTGTATGATGGCTTAGTGGAATAATGGACTTAATGGGTTAAGTAAGAAACACTTAACCCTAATTGTCATTTTATGTGAAAACCCTAATTTTGCTTAGGCCTTGAGTTGGCCCTTTTTATTGGGCTTTGGTGTTTGGGTCATTGATGAGCCATCCAAGAGCAGTCATGTAGACTAGAATATTTAGATGGGTTTAGGGTAAGGCCCATGTGAGGGTTTGGGCCCAATTTGGAAAATTGGGCCATAGTTGGGCCATTAGAGGACTTTTTGTGAACCCATTTGGTATTGGGCCTTGGTGGGCCCATTGGGCTTGGATTATTTATGGACCGGATTGGTGGACCATATTTAAACCTGATAAGGTGAAGGTTTGTCTTATATCCTAATGGGGTTATTTGTGGGTTTGGCTTAGTGATAGAAGCCGGAGTATAGCAGCAACATTTATAGGATCTGTTCGCCATCCGAGGTGAGTCTTCTCACTATACTGTACCTGGAAGGGTACCTATGTGTGACCGGAAGGTCTTGTATGCTATGATGTATGTGCTATATGCGGTTATGTGATATGTATGACCAGAAGGTCTTGTATGCTATGAGATGTATGTGCTATATGCGGTTACGTGATATGTATGTGTTATGTATGTTATGTATGGTAAGGACCGGAAGGTCAAGATGATATGGACCGGAAGGTAACGATGATATGGACTGGAAGGTCAAAGGGTGATGGACCGGAAGGTCGATACGGGTAGGACCGGAAGGTCTACCGGGATTCGGGACGGAAGTCCCCTGAGACATATGGATCGGAAGATCCTATAGAGTTATGGCCTGGAAAGGCGTATGTGTGGTATGTGGTATTTGGGGAACTCACTAAGCATTTATGCTTACAGTTGTTGTGTTATGTGTTTCAGGTACTAGCGAGGATCGCGGGAAGGCGCCGACATGATCCGTACACACTCATAGAGATTATGTTTTGAGATTCTGGGATTTGTTTGCTATAATGACATTGGATACAGTTGTTTGATATTGTTTTGATGATTTAAAAATGAAAATTTGTTTTGAAAATTTACGTTGTTACATGCGCTGTGGAAGGTAGTATAAGGGCCCGTACTACTGGAAACACCGGATCGGTGAGCAGTCCAAGTAAGAATCCTTAGGGTACTATAGAGCAAGTAGGGTTGGGTATCGAGTGCGAGTATACTCGAGCGAGTCTCTGATTTCTTTTGTGTTGTATTTCAGAGATATCATGGTTGGGACGCGCCATCACCCAGGAGGCAGTGGTACCCGTGGTACCAGTGATGAGGAAATCCGCAGGTTAATTCATGAGGAGGTGGCTGCTGCCATCCGAGCCGAGATACCAGATATGTTTGGGTCTATCAAGACCACCCTGATCGAGACTTTTGACGAGCGTTACGCTGCTCTTACTGATGCTGCTGTTGCTGCAGCCACCGCAGCCGTCGCTGCTGCGAGACCGCAAGGGGGTGACTCGTTGCTGTACCGAGAGTTCAGCAACACGAAGCCACCAGAGTTTGATGGGACACAGGATCCGATCGATGCGATGAGATGGATTTCTGATATTGAGGGATGCTTCTATACATGCTCTTGTCCGGAGCATTTGAGAGTTCGGTTCGCGCTGAACCAGCTTCGCTTGGGAGCGAAGGACTGGTGGAAGTTCGTGACAGCGCACTACTCTTCTGCAGAGCTTGCCGCGGTGACCTGGGAGAGGTTCACCGCTATGTTTCGTGATGAGTACGTTCCCCCGGTGGAAAGGAAACGTTTGGCCCAGGAGTTCTTGACCCTCAAGCAGGGTACCGAGTCTGTTACAGTGATCACCAGGATGTTCCATGAGAGGGCAATGTTCTGCCCTGAGCACGTGTCTTCCGAGCAGGCACGCATGAGTCGGTATTTGAGCATTTTGAGGAGAGACATCCGCGAGTTCGTGGTGAACTCGTCGTACCGGACATTTGTCGAGCTTCAGGCAAATGCCCGGAAGAGGGAGATTGAGCTCGAGACTCAGGCCAGGGAGGAGGCGGAGTCTCAAGGGAGGGAGCGGCGACCGGCACAGTCCCAGTCGGCAGCCAAGCGGGCCAAGCCCACCGATTCGAGATCAGGGAACCAGAAGAGCCGCACTTGTGGCAAGTGCGGCAAGAGTCATGAGGGGGTTTGCAGAGCAGGGTCTTGCTACAAGTGTGGCAAGGAGGGGCACATGGACAAGGATTTCCCCAAGGGGTTTGCAGTCTGTTTTCACTGCAACCAGACCGGACACCGGAAGGCCGAGTGTCCGCAGTTGCGGGGGTCAGCCCAGGGAGCATCACAGGGATCTGCCCATGCTGCCGTTCGAGCTGCAGAGAGTCGGCCAGTGAAGGCCGAGGCGCCAAAGGCTCACGGGAGAGCCTTCCAGTTGACATCGGAGGAGGTCCGCGCAGCGCCAGATGTTGTGGCGGGTATGTGTTCTTTCATCTATTTATTTTGAGATTATGGTGTTATGCTTATATTATGATATGTGTAGGTACGTTTCTTGTGAGTTCTGTACCTGCTTTGGTGTTATTTGACTCGTGTGCAAGTCGGTCTTTTGTGTCGTTAGCCTTTAGTCATCACATCAGTATCTGTCGAGAGGCGTTGAGTCGACCTTTGCGAGTTTCCATAGCTGACGAGAGAGCGGTGTATGCCACTGATGTGATCCGAGGATATGTACTCGAGATCTTCGGCGTTGAGTTTCCGATTGATATGGTCCCGATTGCGATGGGAGATGTCTGTGTCATCGTGGGCATAGACTGGTTGAGCAGGTTTGGAGCGGTTATCGACTGCGAGCGACAGTTGGTGACCATACGAGACCCTAGTGGGGGAGTTCTTACGGTTTATGGCGAGGGTACCCGTTCTGGGTCAGCATTTTGTTCGGCCGCTAGAGCGAGGCAGAGCCTACAGCAGGGCTGTAGTGGGTTTGTGGCTTATGTGGTGGATACGAGAGTAGATGCAGATAGATCGAGGTCGGTCGATGAGGTCCCGATAGTGCGTGAGTTCCCGGATGTTTTCCCCGAGGAGTTGCCGGGCGTGCCTCCCGAGAGGCAGGTAGAGTTCCGCATCGATTTGGTTCGGGGGGCAGCGCCTATCGCCAAGGCGCCTTATTGCCTTGCGCCGCCAGAGATGCAGGAGTTATCCTCGCAGCTTCAGGAGCTGCTGGGGAAGGGGTTTATTCGACCGAGTAGCTCGCCGTGGGGAGCGCCGATCCTTTTTGTCAAGAAAAAGGATGGTTCACACCGGATGTGCATTGATTACCGGGAGTTGAACAAGTTAACGGTCAAGAACCGTTACCCACTGCCGAGGATTGATGATCTGTTCGATCAGTTGCAGGGAGCATCTTGGTTCTCCAAGATAGACTTGAGGTCTGGATATCACCAGATGAGGGTGCGAGATGAGGATATCCAGAAGACGGCGTTCAGGACTCGTTATAGGCATTACGACTTCGTGGTGATGCCTTTTGGGCTCACCAACGCACCGGCAGCGTTCATGGATCTCATGAACAGGGTGTGCAGACCGATGTTGAATCGATCGGTGATTGTATTCATCGACAACATACTGGTGTATTCGAGATCCAGAGAGCAGCATGAGGAGCATTTGAGGGAGATCCTCGGAGTTCTGAGATCGGAGAGGCTTTACGCCAAATTCTCCAAGTGTGATTTCTGGTTACGAGAGGTCCAGTTCTTAGGACACCTCGTCAACCAGAATGGGATATTAGTCGATCCGGCCAAGATTGAGGCGGTGATGAGTTGGGAGGTGCCGAGATCCCCCACCGAGATCAGGAGTTTCCTGGGGTTGGCTGGCTACTATCGGAGATTCATCAAGGATTTCTCCAAGATCGTCGTGCCTCTCACCAGGTTGACCCGGAAGGGTGTGGCTTTTTCGTGGGGACCGGAGCAGTAGACCTCGTTTGAGACACTTCGCCAGAGGTTATGCAAAGCCCCGGTGTTAGCCCTCCCGGAAGGGATGGAGGATTTTGTGGTGTACTGTGACGCATCAATATCAGGATTGGGTGCAGTACTTATGCAGAGGGGGCATGTGATAGCGTATGCATCGAGGCAGCTGAAGCATCATGAGACGAGGTATCCCACCCACGATCTGGAGTTGGGGGCAGTGGTGTTCGCCCTCAAGATCTGGCGTCACTATTTATATGGGGTTCGGTGTACCATATACACGGACCAAAAGAGCTTGAAGTATTTGATGGATCAGCCCAATCTGAATATGCGCCATAGGAGATGGTTGGACGTGGTAAAGGATTACGATTGTGAGATCCTGTACCACCCGGGCAAAGCTAATGTTGTAGCTGATGCCCTGAGTCGCAGGGCGGAGAGTGCCCCGATACGAGATGTTTGTTTGAGATTGACAGTGATGACTCCGGTGTTGGACACCATTCGGGAGGCCCAGGCAGAGGCCGTGAGACCGGAGAACCGCAAGAGAGAGCGCGTGATTGGACAGGTACCTGAGTTCGTGACCGATAGCCGTAGGCTTATGACCTTTCAGGGTCGGATTTGGGTGCCGTATGCAGGCGGTACGCGCACCACTTTGATGGAGGAGGCGCACCGATCGAGGTTCTCGATCCATCCCGGGGCCACTAAGATGTATTTGGACCTGAAGAAAGATTATTGGTGGCCCTGTATGAAGAGGGATGTAGCATGGTTTGTTGAGATGTGCTTGACCTGTCGCAGGGTTAAGGCTGAGCACCAGCGTCCGCACGGCAAGTTGCAGCCACTTGAGGTTCCCCGGTGGAAGTGGGAACAGATTTCCATGGACTTTATCACCAAATTGCCAAGGACCGCGAGGGGTGTCGATACGATTTGGGTGATTGTCGACCGGCTGACGAAGAGCGCTCACTTCCTTGCTATCAGTGAGAGCTCTTCTGCAGAGAGATTGACAGAGTTGTATGTGAGAGAGGTGGTATCGCGGCATGGAGTACCGATCTCGATTGTGTCAGACCGAGATGTACGTTTCACTTCCAGGTTCTGGAAGAAGTTCCATGAGGAGTTGGGTACGAGGCTGCATTTCAGTACCGCTTACCACCCACAGACGGACAGGCAGAGTGAGCGGACGATTCAGACGCTCGAGGACATGCTCCGAGCATGTGTGTTGGACTTCGGGGGAAGTTGGGACACGTATCTGCCATTGGCTGAGTTTTCTTATAACAACAGCCACCATTCGAGTATTGGTATGCCTCCCTTCGAGTTGTTATACGGGAGGAGATGTCGGAATCCTATTTGCTGGGGAGAGGTAGGGCAGCGCATAATAGGCAGCACTGAGATAGTGCTTCAGACGACCGAACAGATACAGCAGGTTAGGCAGAGGTTGTTGACGGCTCAGAGTCGCCAGAAGAGTTATGCGGATAGGCGACGATCCGAGCTTGAGTTCCAGGTGGGAGACTTCGTACTCCTGAAAGTGTCCCCTTGGAAAGGAGTGATTCGATTCAGGAAGAGGGGCAAGCTGGGGCCCCGGCATATTGGCCCGTTCAGGGTGACCGCGAGGGTGGGAAAGGTAGCATATCGTCTAGAGCTACCCGAGGAGTTGAGCCAGATTCATGATACCTTCCACGTGTCTCAGTTGAGGAAGTGTATAGCCGACGAGTCGGCGGTGGTGCCACTGGAGGATATTCAAGTGAATGCGAACTTGAATTATGCCAAAAGGCCAATCGCGATCCGAGATCGGAAGATCAAGGTTCTGAGGAACAAGGAGGTGCCCTTGGTGCAGGTCCAGTGGCAACATCGGAGAGGGTCCGAGCTGACTTGGGAGCCGGAGTTGGAGATGCGGGAGCAGCATCCAGAGTTGTTTGCTGAGCAAGACTTCGAGGGCGAAGTCTGATTCTAGTGGGGGAGAATTGTAACATCCGGATTCCCAGGTATCTTATTTTAAGTATTTACCTTGAGTTTTAGGGAGGGACTCGGCGAGTAGGAGCTCAGACTCGTCGAGTAGGATCGCGAATTCTTGCCTAGATTAATGAGGGACTCGACGAGTCCGCGCTGTAAAGTGAAACCCTAAATCTCAGGGCCTGAGCCCTATTTAAAGGCCTTTATGGCCTCCATTTGCGGCTACCAGTCCAGAGAGAGATACCCTAGCGATTGTGAGCGAGTTGTGAGAGAGTTTGAGCCTTTTTGATCATTTTTGGTGTGATTTTGCAAAGGAGAAAGTGTTTCCAGCAAGGGGAGGTCAAGAGGATTGCATTTCAGTGGGTTTTCGGCTTGGATCTTCAAGTTTGAGGTAGCTATTTGATCCTATCCTTCTGTTTTGCTTAAGGGCATTGAATTTAGGGCTTTCTATACCCCTTTATGGCTTGTTTAGTTGTGTATAGTGTCCCGTTGAGTGCTAAACTCTAGATCTGGACCTTTTGAGGTCCAGAGAGCCTGAACCATGCTGCTTTTTGTGGTTCTATGGAGGAAATGGACATAGGTTGCCATGTTAGAAGGTATTTCACCAAAATAAGCCTAGAGTGCCTTGCATGTGTACCAAGATTCGACCTTTACATGTTTATTGGTCATGGGGAAGTCAGATCTATAGATTAGAGAAGCAGATCTGACCTCAGGAGGTTAGATGAGTGTTTCCATGGGAGGAACTCGCCGAGCCCATAAGGGACTCGACGAGTCGAGTCACGTTGCCCCACGATTTGCGACCTGTGATAACCCGATGAGTGCAGGGTTGACTCAGCGAGTCGAGTGTGGACCAGGGGAGAAGAGAACACGCATGTACTCGTCGAGTCACACGAGTGCACTCGACGAGTCCGGTCAATGTTGATCGTTGACTTTGTTGCCTTTTAAGGTTTAGTCAGTGTTTGGACTTATGAGCCATTAGAGGGGTAGAATGGTCTTTTACCCTTCTTAGAGAACTTATAGAGAGGGGTTAGCCTAGCCTTTAGAAGTTGTATTAATTAGAGTAATTATTTATGTGATTAGGCGGAGGCTAGTGCAGTATTTCAGAGTTCGAGGTTTACCGAGTTACCCGAGGTGAGTCTTCTCATTATACTTTACCTAGAGTGGTAATTAGAGTTATGTGAGAGAGTATCTTGTATGCCATTATGTGATTGTGATACACTGCATTATTTATATGTGATTCATGCCGTGTATGTTCCAGAGTTACGGAGTTAGAACCGGAAGGTTCACAGATTTAGGACCAGAGGGTCCACAGAGTTAGGACCGGAGGGTCCACAAAGTTACAGCCTCGAGTGGCTAATATGTGTTATATGTGGTATTTTGGGGAACTCACTAAGCATTTATGCTTACAGTGTTTTGTGTTATGTGTTTCAGGTACCAGCGAGGATCGCGGGAAGGCGCCGGCATGATCAGTACACACTATTAGAGTTTTATACATTTTGATCTTGGGATGTGTTTTATGGATTTAAGATGTGATACATTGAGATTTGAGAATATTTTGTGAATGAAATTATATTTTTTAAAAGTGAAAAATTGTTTTGAAAAATTACGGTGTTACACAAATAACCCTAATTAGGATTATGACACAACTAGACATGGGCCCAAAATCCTAAGTCTAAGTCCCTCCATAATGGCCCAAAGACCTTTCCTCCTCTAATGGGCCTAACATAAAAATCCAATTCTATATTGATCCATAAGGCCCTAAAGGCCCAACATGCCAACAATGGCCCAAATAATAAATTCAGTCCCATGATCTAGCTAGACCAGGCCCAAACCATTAGAGCCCAAAGATCCGAAGCTCCACGGAAGCCCAAAGTCCTCACAGAGCGTACGCCCAACATACCTCTTCAGTACGCTTAGCGTACTCGGTCTAGGAGTTGTACGCGCAACGTACAACATAGTACGCCCAGCGTACAAACTGTATTCCATCCAACTCCATTAAGTCCTTAATGCATGAAGACTTTTCACTTAAACTTCAGATCTTAGACGTTTTAAGAGTCCTAAGGAATAAAGTAGGAAACTTTATGCCTTTGCATGCCATATATGCTCCCAACAACCCATTCTATCTCATTGAGACCTTTCCAAGGGTCTTAACTCATGCATGGAGCCAAAGAAGTCATCAAGATTGCATTTTTATGATATAATCAAGCCAAAGGACCTCATATCTATCCTTCCTAATCTATGGAGTTGCCCAAACGCCTAAGAGAGGATTTATGGACTCAAAAGAGAACTTCTAGAAAACCCTAACTCAATAAACAACAAGGATAAGCAAGGAGAAAGCTTTTTACCTTCCAAAGCTTCCCAAGATACTCTAAATGTAGGATCCTCAAGCTCTTCCCACGTTCAAGGCTTGAACACCACTTCCTTCTTCTTGAAAACCCACTAGAATGGCCACCAAGAACACTTTAAGACACAAAACTCACACTCTTGCAAAACTAGGGTTTTAGGATGAAAGGAGGCTATGGGGGCTGATTAGGGTTTAGTCAAAATGATATAAGTATGCTTAAATAGTGTCCAAAGCCTAGAAATTAGGGTTTGGTCATGGGCGATGTACGCCCCGCGTACATGCTCGTATGCCCAACGTATGAGCCTCAGCCACCGCTTCATGCACATGCGTACGCTAAGCGTACGTATATGTACGCCCAACATACGGAGGGTCCTTTTTTGCCAAAATGAAATACTTTGAGGGTAAACAATGGAATACCTGGATTGGAGTGTTACACATTGTAGATGGAAAACTATGTAAAAATACAAAGAAAGATAAATAAGACTATGAATAGAAAAATTATCTAGGGTTAACTTAGGTAAAGGACTAAACATAAGACCCAATACAAAAAGAGCCTAAATAACTTATTGTGCTAACAATTCCTTCCTCTTCTCTCAAGTTGCAAGAGAGAGAGAGAGAGAGAGAGAGAGAGAGAGAGAGAGAGAGAGAGAGAGAGAGAGAGAGAGAGAGAGAGCAATGACGACACTGAAATGGGAGATAGAGATAGAGATGAAGGAGAAGGAGACTGATGGCAACTCCTCCATTATGAACGACAACACCAAGCTACACCTACAATAATGCTTGGTCAGAGGCACTGTCGGGGGGAAGTAGGGGGAGGGCAAAGGTTAGAGAGAACAATGGCTACTACTGATTTGTGGTTTTATTTCTTTTTTACATATAAGTTTTTAGAATTTGTCATTGAAGTATAAGGATTATCAAATTTGTTATAAGTGAAAAAAAAATTCTTTTAATATTGGACTTAACAGAAAACTTTAACGGTGTTAGACAAATGACCATGAGTGTAACTTCTGGAAACCACGAGGACAAGCAATGTTAAAAATTGAAAATTTGTACTAAAATGCACATGCATGTAAGCCGTAGGGACCAAAACTGTAATTTACTTCATAATTAATAAACACGATTTAAAATTTGCATGTAACTTAAAATTAAAAGAGGAGCTTTCACACATACGGGTCCCTGTCGTTGTCGTGCTTTGATTTTTACCTTTCAGTGTTCTTTAATTGGCGTTTACCATTTCAAAAGCTATGATTATGACTATTCTATCGTTTTCTAATTTATCATTTTTAATGTGATTAGTTTATACACAATTAATGTATAAGACACCTTTTATTTATTATCATATAGATATTAATATTTTAACTTACGTCGTGTTATAATTTGTGGTCTCATCAATGTGTTTTTTTGCATCCATGACCTAGAATTTGAAATGTTGACAACACAACTACCTCAACCTTTTCCATTTTGGACGACGGTCCAAGAATATTCTAACCACGCGGTAATAATGTTTTGTAAAAAAAGTATAAAAACGTATTATAATATTACTATAGCTTCAATTTAATTATCAAAAGTGGTAGAAATAATGTTTTAGTTTTATTATTCTATATCAAAAATAATTAGAACGTATCTCATTCTTATTTCTTTCTATAATTCACGTTTTAATCTTATTTCTTTTTCGTTGGTCTTTAACAATGTTTTAAAAACCAGTTTTTTAGTTGAACCGGTATAGTGACCGGTTCCTGGTCCAACCGGTTTAACCGGTTCGACCGGCGGGTCAACCGGTTTCTGTAATTTTCATATTTTTTCTTATTTTCCTATACATACATACATATATAAATCATGAATTTGACGTTTACAAGTTCAAGCATTAAAAGTACACATACAAATAAGTTGTAGATCATTCCAAATACATTAAAAACTTTATAACATTTATCATATGTTTTTATTTAGAGAAAACTATATAGATTTTAAAAAATTCACCAAAGTTTATTATGAAAATGGTTTTTTTCCATGTATTTTTATTTGGTTTAACCGGTTCAACCGAGTTTTTCTAAAAACCGGCCGGTTTAATCCGGTCCAGAAATCGACGCAAAACCGGTGATAGTTGAACCGCTCCCTTCCCCGGTTCCCGGTCCAACTGGTTCGACCGGCCGGTTCAAACCGGTTTTTAAAACATTGGTCTTTAATTATTAATTTCTTGAAGTTAATTAATTTTAGTTATTATAAAGTAATTAAATAATTAATTTTTTCAACAACTAGCTAATTAAATACAAAATTAATTCCAATATTCATTCGTCTTTAATTTTTTGGTTTCACAAACTCGTACATTTTCAATTCTTCGGGTATTGATCTTGTTCTTTCATCAAATTGTTTCTTGATCTTCGTTGTGTGTATCATTTGTAGCATTTTCATCATATGCAATTTGCGCACATGTAATTCATAAGCAAAGTGCGGTCATTTTGTTTCCTTCGTACATTTTCCGTATTTTAGTTCCCACACAAAGTTTAGTGTCAAATCGACATATAAAAAATTATCAAACTTGGATGAATTTCATTAACGAAATGAAAATATAGTGGTTAAACCACAAAAATGACCAAAATATAATGGCTTTTATATAGTTTGCCCTATTTTTAACCATGAAAACACAATTGTATTTAATCTTTATTTTTACCGAATCATAGATAGACTAAGGGTTTAATTTTTTCTTAAGTCCTACATGGAGACCATGACCACCGAATATAGTCCAAATGAAGTGTTGTAAAAAATAAATGACCATTTTACCGTTACATTCTAACAAACAATTGTCACAATTTAATCAACTCAACAATATTCATCAAACACGAGAGGAATTGGGATGAGAAAAAGAAGGGTAAATTTTGACATAATCCATTAAGTCATGTTGCCCACATTAAGTAAAAAAGAAACAACCATATTTGGTTGTCCATATTAAGTGCTTAACTCATTAAGTCAAAAGGGGACAACCCTAAATTATATCTGAATAGACCAATTTTTGTCATCATGTTTGTTAATTCAAAATGAAACCGCACTATAGAACATTTGTTATCAGACAAAGAATACAAAAACTAAGAAATGTGTCCAGGAATGCCAGAGTTGAAGGATATATATAAAAAACCATAGCCCATGAGACAAATCTAAACAAAATTTTGCAAAAATTACATTGCGATAATAGACCTACAACCAAAAATTTAAACATATTTTGTACAACTCACACATGTATAATATATCTATAAATGAAGAAATAAATTAAGGATTCATATATCAACATCATAAAGATCGGGAAGAAGCTTCGTCTCAGAAGACGTACCCTGTGTCTCATCCTTATACAAGGATGTATCATTCCACAGACTGGGGCCTTGACTATCTGCTGAGATAGTTGAGACTTGTGTTTGACTATCATGTGACATCATGTCAAAAGCTTTAAACTTAATGTCGGGATTCCCCACCCCTCGTTTCACCACTGGGGGCAGAAGTGGTAATTTCCCATCCAACATTTTGACGACTGATGACATTGGTGGGCGAAGTGTGGGTGATATATTCGTGCATAAGATAGCCAAATTTAACATCATCAATGCTTCGTCTTTTGAGTATTTAACAAGACCTGGGTCCACTAAGTCCAAGAGACCCCCTTGCTCTTGTAGAACATACGCCTGATTACAAATAGAAGTTATTAATTTGGGCCTTAAGAGAAATACCCGTTAATGTACTTGTGATTTTCTACCAAACACAACACTTTTTAACGAATTTTAGTTTTCATTTAACTTTTTTTGCTTCGAGGGAAACTACAGTTTTGGTTTTTGATTTAGCTCATTTTTTGGTTTTGGTCCCTAATGTTTCCTTTTTGCAATTTCGGTCATTATTTGTTGTTTTTTAATGCTTTTGGTCCCTGCTCAAAGCAAAATGAGTTTTACATTATTATTATATTACAAATTTTACAAAGAGAAAGATGATCGAGGGTAATATAGTCATTTTACTTGGATCGGGGACCAAATGCAATATGAAAACCTCAAATAAGGACCAAAACTATGAAAAAGGAAATTTCAGTGACCAAAACCCTTATGAAAACCCACAAATAAGGAGGAAAACTGCAAAAAGGAAACTTCATGGACCAAAACCGAAAAAAATGAGCAAGACTTAGATTGAAATTGAATTTACTCTTTTGCTTATGTGGCATGTAACCAACAATAATGTGTCAAAAAACTGCCAAATCTTCAAATATTACCACATAAGAAAAAAGTTGAAAAAAAATTCAAATGGTAACCAGTTTTAAAAATTCTTTTCTTGAAAAGAAACCGTAAATACATTACTAGTATCACTATGGATAAAAATTAAAGTGTATCGCCCATATATGTATATTAAAAAAAAAAAAAAAAGCAAAGTACGTTGCTATTTCCTGTAATTGTAATAAAAAAAAAATTGAACTTACCCAGTCGAGAAGGTAGACAAACTCCTCCTTTGGTCTATAATTTGTGTTGCTTTTCCCACTCACAATCTCCAACAACACAACTCCAAAGCTGTAAACATCTGCTTTATCTGTCAAGTATCCTCTCATTGCATATTCCGGAGCCATATATCCTCTACAAATTTACACCATAAAAATATGTCACATTTTTAGTGAATTTCCGTGATAAATAATATAAAATAAAAAGAAATATGCAGTCTCACATAGTTCCAGCAATTCGTGTGCTGATATGAGTATCCTCTTCTTCATCAAGTTTTGCCAAACCAAAATCCGATATTTTAGCGTTTAAATCCTTGTCAAGAAGCACATTTGTGGCTTTTATATCTCTATGAACTATTTTCAATCTTGACTCCTCATGTAAATAAGCTAAGCCCTTTGCGATTCCCATACATATCTTCTTTCTTGTTGACCAGTCCAAATTAAGCTTCTGGTTCTCTTTACCTATAAAAAATTCACAATTTTTTTTAAAAAAAAAAAAAAAAACCAGGAAATTGCATGATGGATAGTGAAAAATATTAAAAGTATTTAGTTATTTACCAAAAAGGGCACGTGCGAGACTGTTGTTGATGAGGTATTCGTATACAAGCAACAACTCTTTTCCTTCGATACAACAACCATAAAGCTTCACAAGATTTGGATGTTGTAAAGCGGATATCATTCCTATTTCAGTCACAAATTCACGGTTTCCTTGCTTTGATCTTGCTGAAAGTTGTTTAACAGCAATCTCGGAACCATCCGAGAGTACGCCCTGTGATTCAACAAAATGCATAAACTTTAATATAAATAAATATAAAAATGGAATGTTACTATTTTCTGCAATTTGCCCAAATAAGAGGCCACATCTGAAACCTACCTTATAAACTGGTCCAAATCCTCCTTCACCGATCTTGTTTGTAGGATCAAAGTTATGAGTAGCGGATTTAATTTGTCGCAGGCTGAAATACCCCGTTTGTAATTCAAGCGCTCGAAGCTCTGTTGTACAACATTAAAAGCAGTTAGAACTGTATAAAATCTTATACACATAATTTATTTATCTTTATGTATATTGTGTCTTGCCTTTATCTTCTTTGTCTCCTCCTATATATCCTCCCCACCAAAGCAGAGCTAAAATTAGGACTATAAACGCACATGAACCAATCACAATTCCAGCAATAGCTCCAGCAGAAATCCCACCTGTACTGACATTATAGTCTGCAACAAGGTCAAATAAGTAATTTATACATGATTCTTCAATTTTTTGTCCCACTTAAAAAGGTGGGATAATATTTACTTACTTGGTGTTATTGCGATGGCTGATAAAAGAGGTCCATAAACACCTCGCTCAGGAATGCCAGTTGTCCCTTTTCCAGCCCAGTACAAGTGAATCTCCAACGTGCTACCAGTAACCGTAACATTATCAAAATCTATGAAGGTCCCTCTTCCAACACCTCCAGCTCTTTCCACAATACTAAAGTCTTTCCGCTCCAAAACGCCCTATATAACAAAATTAAATTCATAACTAAAAATCTACAATAAAAAAAAATTGGGTTATTATTGTTACTGACTTGGATTGATATATCGAAATAGCGTCTTCCAAGGCTTGCAAATGTGGAATCATTTGTGTAACTTATTTCAGCGAAATGGAGCCTCACTTTATAACTTCCTTCCCTCAAACATAATCCGTAGTACCTAAGTGAAGTGGGAGAAAAGCGAGCTGATTCGTATATTTTACCATCTCTTACATTCGTATTGGTTCCAACAAATGGGGCACTACTGTTGCCCATGAAAACACCATTAGCGCTATAAGCCCATCCATCCGATTCAGAATAGAAGTAAGCTTGCTCGTTGCTAAAATCCCTTTGATATTCGTTTCCCTCAAACACTGTGCTATCTCCACCACAGTTAATAAACAACGAATGATCTGGAATTTCAGATACATTTCAAGATTTAGATACGTTACAAAAAGGGAAGGGTTGTTTTTGTTTACTAATTTCTTACACTTGGGGCTTCTGCTGCAACCAATTTCGTCTCTTAAACACCAACTTTCTCTAGAAGATTCATTAACATGTTAGGTAACATGATTGTAAACAGTTGAAAAAGTTTTATGTGAACGGGTTGACAGGGGACATACCTGTTGGGTGCAGGGGCTGAAGGTGACAAGGCTGAAACCAAATTCCTGTTATAAATAAAGGTATATATAATTAGTGAATATAGAAAGTAATGATATTGTGATATGGTAAAGGAAGGGTAGAATAGGAAAACTCACACTCTAGATGACCCACAAGTTTGCTGTGTAGTATTTGCAAAATTGTTGTAAGATAAGTCACTGCAATAAACATAGTGCTAATATTTTAACATAATAGCAACAGACTTACTTTATTTTATTTTTTTTACCTAAATAAGCAACGTACTTGCCTTTTGCTACACATTATGTATAAAGAAAATGTATATTGTGAATTACATATTGCTATTTTTGATAAAAATGTAAATATATTGCTATTATAGGTAAATGATACTATATTGGTAAAAAGAGTAAACTACATTTATTTTTGTCTTGAAATTTGGTCTAATAATAATAGTCAAGGCCAGGGGTATCACTTACATCTTGTCTGTGCGAGAAAACATCCATGCTGGAATATCTTCGGATAGTGAGTTGTTATTTAGAAACCTACATACATGGACAATATTAGATCTCAAAATAACAAATTTAACCTCAAAATTAAAATAGGAAATAAATTATAACATCTTAGGAAGTAGTTGCGTTGCATACAAGGTGTCAAAGTCTATAAATTGAAATAATTCGGGTATTGAACCATTCAGCTGGTTGAAGCTCAGGTCTCTGCAAATAATAAAAAAAAAACAATTCAGACAAAAATTTAATCAATAAAACTATCGCACAACGTGTCAAAAACATAATCTTAACATGAATACTACTATTAGCAACTGACTTACATGTTTTTTAAATCGTCATATCCTCCATCAATGTACTTAGGCATTGGGCCAGTAAGCAAACAATTTCTCAAAATCCTGTAGCAAAATTATATGTAAGTATTATAACACACTTTTTATTTTCTTTCACACAAATTATTTAATCAACTCACAAATCCTCCATGTTTGTCATAGCCTCCAGATTAGGAAATGGTGAACTCGATGATCCAGCCAAATCAGATATCCTCCTGATATAAAATAAGTTCAATGTTAAAGTCTATTGCCAGAAAACTACTGACTGAAAATTTAACAAAAATAAAATAATGTGCTCTTTCTCACAATGATTTCAATTTTCTCAACAGAGATATTGTAGTAGGAATGGGTCCAGACATGTTCGTTCCTTGCATATCACTGCAAAATAAATTATAAATGATTAAAGTTTAAAAACTTTAATCACAATAAAGAGAGTAAAATAATACTCACAGTACTGTGAGATTTTTCCAGTTTCCGATAAAATCAGGTATACTCCCAGATAATGTACTCCCATCTATCCTACTGCAAGAAATGTAACCAAAAAAAAAAAGATTAAATAATTTATATAGAGTATTTAATGACTCGCTATAATTAATAAAAGATAACTATGACTTACAACTGTTCTAAATTAGTCAGATTGCCATATGAAACCGGTATAGTTCCAGTAAAGTTATTTGCAGAAGCAACACTGCAATAAAAAGAAAAAAAAAATAAAAAAAAAATCTTGTTATCGATATCAACACTAAAATATAAACATTATATATAAATTAATCTTACAATCTTCTCAAGCGAGACAAGCGTCCAAGTTGTGGAGGAAGTGGTCCTCCAAGCAAGTTGTTTTCCACGACCCTAAAGGTCAAAATAGTAAATTCATTATAAGGTCTCATATGATTATAGGGTAAAGACGAAAACCAAGAATCTTTGCTTACAATTCCTCAAGTGTAGAAATATTAGCTAATTGTTCAGGTATGGAACCACTGATGCGATTCCCCCCAATACTCCTATGGAAAATACAGTGTCAAAAGTATATTCACAAGGGCAAAAAGGGAAAATTTGAAACAAAAAGTAACTTACAAGAAAATAAGAGGAAGCTGGCTGAAACTTGCGGGAATAGAGCCACCGATATAGTTGCGAGTCAGATCTCTGTATGTATGAAAAATGTATCATATTAATTACAACAGGTATATTAATAAATTTACTAATTTAACATAATTAGAAATTGATCATGGTGATTGTTGGATTTACATTTCTTGCAGAAAAGTGAGATTTGCAAATTCCTCAGGTAAAACTCCGTTCAAGTTCATTTTTTTCACCTGGCTGCAATTTAATACAAGTATTGAAAATATCAGTAAACATTGATTAGTGACATGATTAATTAATATATGTTATAGAAAGAAAGATAGATGCATACATGTTTGTTATGTGGCAAAAAGTACTATTAGTGATGTTACAGTTGCAAGTTATATTGCTTCCAACTTCCATAATATGTCTCCTTTCAGATCTTGTATCATTGGAAATTATCTGTTGTAGCCCTTCACCTGTAGTGCATGAATCTCTAGAAACATTCCACCTAGTGTTTTGTAGCTTTGAGGCTATGACTCTCATAGTTTCAACTGTTACAAACAAAAAAAAAAGGGAATTATATATAAACTCGCATTTATTATTTAGTCATGCATATAGCTGTCAAACTTTCATAATAAGTTGAATTGTTCAGAAACTAGGTAAAAGGTCAATACATGTTTGTAGATTGGTGGAAAAGAACAAACTTTCTTGTTAATTTTTAAACTGTTTAGAGGAATGGATCAAGATCATAACGAACGATATTGACATTATATCAAGAAAGTGGAAATAATCCCCACACGAAGGAAGTAGGTTATAAATTATAAATGTCAATTATACACGCTGTATGGAACAAAAAAAATACATATATTTTTGCATGGTTGACAAAAAGAAAACGACATCCATTCAGCCGCACATCTACATACATCAAATATGTCTTTTTATATCAAGGCTGGCCTTAAATGCAACCAGGTGGCCAAACGCTATATGGTCAAAGTCAAACTATCTGAGAGAGGACCTTTAAACCAACTCCGTAGAACATGAGATAACTATTTCATCGATAATAGAAAAAAAAAAAGGAAAAAAGCAGTAAAGGAATCAAAGTAGAATAGGATTAAATTGTTAGGTAGGGTATTATTTTATTCTATGTAAAGTTAAAATTTTACGAAAAAATAAAACAATATATAGAAGGGGTCCATCAAAGCTGACATGGTGAATAGGTGAAGGAAGCACGTTATATTAGATCCATAATTTTGAAGGATGAATTAATTGAATAGGGTTATAGGGATGCACGTTGATATGAACTTTGGGGCCCATACATACCTATTGTGATAAATACTTCATATGACCTTGAATATTTTTTTACAATAATTAAGCGCAAATGGATTTTGTACCATGTCACCAATATTAATTATTAAGGTGTAGTTATATTAATACATTCTTAACCATTGTGTTGATATTATTAAATGGTATGTATTTTAAATATTATTAATGATAAGATATTTGTATTAAGAAATGTCTTAAAAGGACTACTATAATATCGAAAGAATATTACTTGTTTTCATTAAAACAATAAAATACTATCCCTTAACAGTGTGATCATATAAGAAGTCAAACCTAGGTAACAAGTATTATACTTTTCTAATTTTTGATATTTTATCCTGTCATCTCAATTATCTTATAGATCATTCATGACATATTGACATATATTGAATTTTTGTTATCTTATTATTATTGTCGTTATTTCCCATTCTTGAATAATAATAAAGTAAATTGCTAAAATGTGAGTTAAGTTCAAATCTGGGCAAACTTTTTGGAGAGATCAAAGTATTTTCGATGAAGTCAATGAAGTAATCCGAACTTTTGTAACCTTCTCGGGAAAAAATTGTTTTTATCTCCTTTAAAGCTGTACAATGAAATCAATTCCGCACAGCTTCCTTTTACAGTTCAATGAGCACCAAAACAGATGTTTATGCGACTTCATAAAGGTAAAAGAGAGACTGGATAACATAACGATTATCATCGACTATCCAAATAAAGCTTTACTCCGAAATCAATTTTCTCTAAACGCAAATTGCAAAGTCAAAATCAAGAGAACCATCAGATTCGTTCAAACATTCAGAACAATAACTAGCTAGTGACTAAAACAACAGAAATGTTGATGAACGGAGAGCAATTAAAAATTAAGGAACACTGTACCTTCATCATCAGGCAAAAGCTGAGCGGCGGATCTGATATCACGAAGACTCGTCGATAAGAACAACAGAAGGATGAAGAAGTTGAATAATCCCGACATCTTCCATAGAAACGACTCTATAATGCGACTTCCTTTTATCATTATAACGCCTCCACCGACTAGAGTTCGCCGCCTTCCTCAGTGTGTGTGTGTGTGAGAGAGAGAGAGAGAGAGAGAGAGAGGCGGGAAGATAAATGGCGATTGCAGTTGGGTTTCTTATTTGCACAGAGAGATGGGAATACAGTAATCATAAACAAAATGGCAAGTTGTTAACGATAACAGGCGTCAAAGTTGAGTCGGTAGATAAACTATTGCCACGTCAGCAACGTTACCGTTAACTTTAACGATCTTCTCATCTTCCTACAACTAACCTAACTCAAAGTCTCAAATACATCGTTCTTGACCAGTTTTGACTTTTCAACGAAATTAATAAAACAATTTAAAATTTTCATTTAATTTTAAAATTTAAAGACGAGCTTTACACACGGTCCTGTCGTTGTCGTGTATTAATTTGCGGTTAACATTTCAAAAGCTATGTTTATGACTATTCTTTCGTTTTCTGATTGGAGTATTATTTTTAATACGATTAGTTATACATAATTGATGTAAAAAAATATTTTTTATTGATTTTTATTTTAGAAACATATTTTATAAGAGACGTTTCCTTTTTATATAATTTACCATTTATAATAAAACATCTTTTATTTATTATCATATTAATATTAATATTTTCACTTACGTCGTGTTATAATTTGTGGTCTCATCATTCATCAATGTGTTTTTTCCATCCATGACCTATAATTTAAGGCCCCGTTTGATAGTTTCTGACTGATAAAGTGCTGACTGGGAAATGTCTGTCTGGGTAAGAAATCCTGAGTGAGTAAGAAACAAATCTGACTGAATGCGCTGACTAATAAAAAATGATCATTTTACCCTTCCACAACTAATCACATACTACATATGAACATTTGACCCAAAAACGAAAGAGATTCTTCAATTTGCAAAATATACAAAACAAATTATTCAAAAATATCATTTCCAACAAACACCAGCTTGTTTCCAACATTTCCATTGGATCAAATATAATCAATTTCCCAGCTTTTATTCTCTTCACAATTGTTCATATTTACTAAATACAAATTTCAAGTTAGAAATCATGCATAACTGAATAAATAGACTTGATGTAAGAGTGTTAAAACTATAGAAAGATGATTCATCATATGAATATAAGATATAACTCGTATATAACAATGTTTAACAACATAACAAACATATTAAAACCATGGTAAAATCATAGATTATCGGCTGTCACTTTACACATACAGAAGCTACAAAACACCTAACCCAAATTTTACAATGAAAACCTAGTATCCAGCATCAGGCTCTAACATTTGAGATTTGTTGTCCCCCTTCAAACCAAATTAAGATGATAATGAAACAACATTGTAGATGCCAATTATTATGCAGGTTCCCTTTACTTCTGTATGGAATTGCTATCCACTATATGAACATGAATTCAAGAACAAGAACAATTTTTTATTTCAAAACCAAATTCTGATTTATGATTTCACAAATCATATACAAAGGAGAAGGAAAAACAATATTTTGATTTCACAGAAAAAAAAAACGAGGAGGAGAAAGACAATTTTCTGATTTCACAGGAAAAAAAAACGAGGACGTACCTGTTTTGATGTCTTTCTCGCGGGAGCTCGAATCGGAGGGAAGAGTGAGGCCGGTAGTCGAACTGAGGGAGGGACGGCGACGATAGAGGGAGCTGTCGATGGCGGCCAATTTCTTTGTTGTTTCTCTTCTAGGTCACGATGGGAAGAAAGAAAAGAGAGGGTATGAAGGTCATTTTTTCAGTTAGCAGCATCTTAATGTCTGACCGAGAAATCATATGGGCCAGACGTTTCTGAGTGAGAAAGCGATTATCAAACACATTTCCGTCTGACCGAGTCAGCCCAAATCGCTGACCGAGTCAGCCCAAATCGCTGACTCGGTCCCAGTCAGACTATAACAAACATGCCCTAAGAATGTTGGGTGTTGACAGCATAACTACTCTCCCATCTTTTTTTTCTATTTTGGACGACGGTCCAAGGAAAACCAAACCACACATTAATGAAGTTTTGTGAAAAAAAAATAAAAAAGTTTACAACGTTTTAATATATTAGTGTTATTTCAATTTATTAATCAAAAGGTGGTAGAAATAATTTTTTGGTTTTGTTATTTTAAAGAGTAAATTACACGAATGATCCCTATGATTTAGGGTAATTTGCGTGTTTGGTCCCTAACTTGTTTTTTTAACTCGGAAGATCTGTACTGTTTGTTTTTGTTACGCGCTTGGTCCCTATCTTACCTAAAAAGATTATTTTTCCCTTGATTTTTTAATTTATTTAAATAAACACACATCCAACCCCACCTCCTCACCTTACTTTACCTACCTCACCATTTTTCCCTATTTAAATAATAGTCTTTTTAGGTAAGACAGAGACCAAAACGCGTAACAAAAACAAATAGTAGGGACCAAGTGCGTAACAAAAACAAACAGTAGGGACATTCCAAGTTAAAAAAAATAAATTAGGGACCAAGCGTGCAAATTATCCCAAACCATAGGGACCATTTGTGTAATTTACTCTATTTTAAATCAAAATAATTACCTAGAAAATAAAAGACATGTGATGATGAAAGGATAGACAGTTGTGTTGGAAGCATGCAGTAAGGATGAAAGTGGGTCCAAACCCGGCTCGAATTGACCAAAACCCAGAAAACCCGGAAATTGATTAACGAGATTTTATAGGACCAATATATAAGAACCGGTGTCGGTTCGTTTTCGGGTACAATACCGAGTTGATAGATGTCATTTTATGCATTTTTAGGGTAGTTTTTATTAACATTTTGCATCATATTTTATGCATTTTCATATGCATTAACTTAAATAATGTTCAGCTCATGTCCTTCGTCAGAATTCCCGTAATGCTCATGTTTTGATGTCGTTTTCAGATAATTCAAGTGGAATAGAGATTTGGGAGCAGCTTTGGATGCGTTTGATGGAGCATTGGAACTAAACTAGAACTTATGAAGGATGCTTGGGAATGCTTGGAAGCTGTTTTGGACAAGGAAAAACGAACATTTTGCGTGAAAACCCACAAATTCGATCGTGTTTCTTTAGAAATTCGATCGTGTGAAGAGTTCAAGGATTGCTTGCCTTAATTTGAAGTTTTATGAAGAAAAGTAAAAAATTCGATCGAATTTTCCTCAAAAATTTGATCATGTAAACAAGTCGCAGTTCCGAAATCGTCAAAAGTCATGTTTCGGGACCTCGCGTTTTCCCACAAAACACGATCATTTTTTTGTCAAATATGCCCAAAAAAGCAACGTACTTCATTAAACGATCGAATTGGGCAGTTTTAAGGAAGGGCGCAATGCGCCTCCTTATGAGCGTGGCGCACCTATCAATTTTTCTGACGATTTGTTACGATTTTGCTGCTGATTTCGTATAAATTGTCCCCAATAGAACCCTAGTTGTAAGAAATCATTCCCATATGACTATAGACAAATTTAGAGGTGAATTTTCTCTGTTTTCGCCATTTTTTCTGAAGACCTGAAGGTTGTCGATCATGTTTCTCATCTAGTTTAGTAAGAATTAGTAGTTTAATCTTTCTTTTTATTAGCTTTGATTGGTTTTTAGCCATGTCTGGCTAAACACTAGTTTTCAGTTCTGCACATATTATTACTTTTCATGTTATCAATCACTAGACTTGGTTTTCATTGTGTGATTCTATCTAGATTTTTCAGTTTTGTGCTTAATGAATGTTTGATTTTGATTCTTTTTAGCGTGATCACCTGATTATGGTTTAATCGTTCTAGTTAATCAGTTAATAAACTTTGTAATTGTTCTAATCAACCGGTAATAAGTAACAAATATCAGATTGGTTATGTGTTGGTATTTAACTCTGATATAAACTGTAAAAATCATATCTTTACGCTTTTGAGCTTATGAGAAGTATTGGATATTGCTGGGAATTTTACACAAATCATAATGTTGCTTTTCATATTTAATTAAGAGCTTGTTTAATTAGATAGTAAAAAGTTAGGGTTAATTGAAGAGCGTTTTGGTTAACTAATTAGGTAAAAGAAAATGTACTAGAGCTTATTAGTTGTTCTCAGTACCAACTTAGATAGAACGCATCTTGAATAACCAGGTCAGTGTTGATTGCATGATTAAGAATGTAATACCCGTTGTCAGGTATTTCCATTTCAACCCTTAGTATTTTAAAATATTGCAATTTAGCCCCTTACGTTGGGCGTACCAGGTTTGTACGTCGGACGTAAGTTAACATGAGAGTCGTGACGGAGGAGAAGTATGTTGGGTGTACATATAGGTACGTCGGGCGTACTCGTGCAGTGCTTAAACCCTAATTTTTTTTAGGGTTGTGTCCCCTATTTAAACATCTTAATCCCCATTGGGCCTTCTTATAACCAGCCTCCATTCCTCTAAACCCTAAAATCGAAACTTTACCCCTTGTGAGTGAGATTTGAAGCTTCAGAGTGATCTTTGAGTGTTCTTGGTAGTGAAGGAAGATCATTCAAGAAGTGGTGGTGCATTCAAGCCTGTGGATCCAGAATCTACATCTCTTTGTTCATGCTTTAAAGTTATAAAGTACATACCTTGGAGTTTGTTTTGCTAGATCTTGTTTAGGCTTGGATTATGTTCATTCTGTCCCAAAACCTTGATCTTTGTGAGTATGGAATACTCCATAGCATATGAGTTGTCCTTTCAGACATTTTAGGGTGCTTAGAGTCATAAAAATGTTAGCTTGGTCATTTCCTTTCTTCCACGCATGTGTTATGGAGTTTTTGGTGATGTTAGAAGTTAGGGTTTTGGGATTTGGATGAACAATCGTGGGATTCCAAACTCAAACTAAGGATTTGAGGATTTTCATAAAAAATTTTCAAAAAATAAAAAACAAAGAATTTCAAAGGGGAAAACCGGATGAAGCAGTGTGTACAATCAACCAGATCTCGGGCGGTGCTTTCCAAAAATATCTATATTTATTCTATGTGTAGTATTGAGCTGTTTGCTTATGAACTGATAGATCTGCATGCTAGGTGATAGGCTAAGGATCATTCAAGAAGAGTGTGTTAAGGTTGTCTGATTTGTGATGCCTTTAGCCTAGGAGGTTGCTTTTATAAGATTGAACATATCATTGCTATATGCTTAGTGTATGCTACATAATTATACATAGTTAGGATTTTATAGCCACATAATGTCTGATTTAGCCTTTCTTCCTGTTCCTTGTTTAGTTGTGGACTTGAGGTAGAATCATTTATTCGATTGTCTACCGAGTCCTGTATTGTGTACGATTGGCATGCACGAAGCAAATGGCGAGGATAGCAAAGATCTTTGCGAGGCTCAGTGGTGTTGGGGAGTAGTCTAGAATGAGTGTCTAGATGCTTAATAGTGGTTATGAGGAACCTGCAGGGTGAGTGTATAGATAGCTGATAGATATTTCATCTACTAAGTAATAAACCTACTAATCTAGACTAACTAAGACGCAATAGATAGTGTACCTAATCGAATAGTATGATAGTTCAGGAAAGTAGGGTATTGAAGACATGGAACGAAAATATTAGCTAAAATACTACTAAATGTTAACTAATTCAAACGATTAATTAGGGGGGGGGGGGTTCTAGTTTTGCAAGTCTAGAAACTTAAAACTATTATCATTAAAAGCAATTAAACTAACAAAAGCAATTCAAATTAAGGATTAAGACAAGAAAGATATTAAAGAGACTACCATTTAGATTCGATTCACAATACTCATATGGTTAATTTCTTAGATTAGTGCAATGTATTAAGTTGATTGTTGCTTACCGATTCCTAAGTTGACTAAAATTTATGATCAAAAGAATAATCCTTTAGTAAAACTATTTCGTTCATGCATTGATCAGGTGAATAAACAAATAAGATTACTAGTACTTAATTCGAGTTATGCTAGACTTGAACTGTGATTGACATTAATGGATAATAACATCAATTCAATGCATGAATGATCATCACATATTACCTTCCACATTAATTTACATATTCTTCTATTTAACCCTAGGTTTATGATCAAAACACTAGTCTTATAACTTTGATGGTCACAAATTCATAAGATTCAAGTTTACCAAATAAGAAAGATCATCTAATTCAGAAAAACTCAACAATAAACAGAAGGAGTAGTTGTCATTAACACAAAAGTATCTTTAACAAGCTATCATAACAAATAAGCAACTAGCAACAATCCAAGATCCAATAAATCAACACATAGTCATAATGATCATCTACTCTAAACAGAAGTTATGGTTTTTAGCCCATGATTTCTGGAAACAAACACTTAAAAACGAAGTTCACAATGAAAATCATAATAAAGAACAAAGTAAATAAGTTTTTAGAAGTATTATTGCCTCAAATATCCTTGAAATCTAATCTTAAATCAAAATCTGAGCTCCTTTTTAGTTCCAACACTTCTATGGTCTCAAAAAGTTGAATATAACTCAGAACATTCATTAAGGTTGAGAGAATAATCGCCATATTTATAAATCCTGAATCTGGCCCACCACGTCGTGGTTGACCGCCACCACAACGTGGTCTTCATTATAGACACGTAATCGCCAAGTCACTATTCAATTGGGATGTCTCCAACCACCACGTTGTGTTAAGACAACCACGACATGATCTTCCAATTTTAAGACTTCTTTGATTTTAATCCACTTTTCCCGCTTCCAGCTCTGCTATAGCTTCTTTTTTACACCAAGCATGTCTTCGCTGCTACAAAATAGCTTTTAAACAAATTAAGTACCTTTTGTTCTATAATGAGCATAAATGTACAAAAAATTATTAAAAATAATGCATGGAATATATAACTAAATATGCACATATCAAAATTCCCCCCATATTTGTCTTTTGTTGCTGCCAAGCAAACCTGATTTTTATTATCATCAGAACCCTAGCAACCAACATCGCACAGAACAATTCATTTTGAACCTCTCCATTACTCAGAGACCGTAATGTATATATTTGTGTTTAATTTTCCTAAAAACTTCCCCAATCCTAAATACTTACGATCCTCATAAACACTTCCCAATCAATTTGAACAACGTTCATTTTTGCCATTCTTACCTCATATGGCTTTTTATTTATCTCATTTCGTCTCAAAAGTTATTGTCAAATGCAAAGTGACTCAACAAAAAATGAAAAATAATACATAATATAATTTTCCTAAAAATATAACTACATTTTTTATTTGTTGCAACATTATCTTCTTTTTTGGAACTTTTTCTCTTATATATATATATATATATATATATATATATATATATATATATATATATATATATATATATATATATATATATTCATATTTTCTATATTTTTATATCTTTTCTCAATACTTCAACCTCCCATAATTACATATAAGCAAATAAATAACTAAAACTTAAACTTAGTTGCAACTTTAATAATAGTATAGTTCGTGACTTTCTAAAAGATTCATTGGAGTACTCGGAATCCCTTATATCACTAATGGAACCCATGACTTTTGATGAAGCATGTGTAGTGGCATTCTTCCCGTTCCGATCCGTATTAATGTACTGCAGGTGGACAGATATACCAAAAATATCCTGCAGGGAATACTAACCAAGTCCCGAAGGTCACAGATTGGCTCCAATCCTGAACTGTTATATATATATATATATATATATATATATATAGATAGATAGAGAGAGAGAGAGAGAGAGAGAGAAAGAGAGAGTGAGAGACCCAACAATACAGAAAATTAAACAGATAAACTTGATAAATTGACTCGCTTTGTTTTGACAGAAAGGACCTAGGAGATAAATCAATCACTGGTAAGCTTTTTATTAGGTCTAGGTTTTCCCAAAGCCAAAGCTTTTTACATCCCTCAAATTGGGCAAGGTCATTTTTTTTGTCTCATTATTTCACTAGGACAGGTAAACCACAAATATACTAGAACATATGCTGGCTCAAATAAACATAGAGGCTTGCATCGGATCGTCTCACACAACACTAGCAACCTAGGTCTCAACATAACTAAATTTTTTAAGTAGGTTCAATTTTAGATCATTGTTTCAAGTCTTTCTAATAATTTTTTAAGTCATTTTTCATAATAAATTTTTTCAAAATGCTTGTTATTCCTACGTTCAACTCCCTACCCCACACTTATTTCATGCAATGTCCTCAATGCATGCTTAACCAATAAAAGAACATAAAAGTAAAGAGAGAAATTGGAACAGACTTCCTTAGGATAGAAGTGGAGAGGTCGAACTTGTATCTTGTGTGGTTGGCATCTCGTGAAATAGCTGGAAAATGGTACTTTGGACTGCTACTGGAATGCTCTTTAATATACCAAGAGAAACAAACTTCAAATGGAGTGAAACAAGCAACCAAAAATGGTGAATATGAGTAGCAACACAACATGGTATTGTAAGAACATGTCATGGTCTTCGAAAAATCTATACTTTAATTGCAAAATTCCTCGACACCACGTCGTGGTTAATTTTGACCACGTCGTGGTTTCATTCTTCTCTGAATAATGAGTGTTCTGTCCATCTCGATTCTTGGCCAAGAAAAAGTAATACCAAGGTGGTATACTCTTCTATTTTGCTGAAAAATGCTCTCTTCTAGTTAGTATGATTAACTACTCGTCATCTTCACTCAAAATCGTTTCTTTTCAAGTCGCGAGCTTCACCCCCCACTTAAGCTTTTTGTCATGTTCTCTCGGAAATCATTCATCAGCTAACTATACTTTTGAGAAATAAAAAACAAACAAGTAATAAAAAGGAAAACCATCACAAAAACTAAATTTACTTAAAATCCTACATTACCAAACATAAAAACAAATAAATTGTATTAAAAACAACACAAACATAAAATAAAATAAAAAATCAAGGATAATCATTCTTCGTTTCCATCTCCTCCTCCTCCTCCGCTACCGCCAGAACCACCTTGGTGTTTAACCCATAACTCATCCCAAGTCGGGATGTACGTGTATTGCAAGGGATAACCTTTTGGTCGATCAATGGCCAAGTGTTGCATCATGAGTGTTGGATTAGATGTCTAAGCCCATAACTATTATTGGTATGTACTTGACCCGATAGTAGCATGGTCCATTTGGGTTGCATATCATCAGGACAATTTGTTAGGATGGACTTTTGAGAGAAGGTTATTTATGGTTTATTAATATATTATAAGTTATAATATATTAATATGAAATCATATGTTTTAATTAGTATCGATCAAGAATTAATTTGGAATTAATTTAGTGATCAAAAGAGACTAATTAAATCTATGGGGACTAATTATGATAATTAGTTATATTTATATGTGTTAGGCTTATGATCCATGTTGGACCAAGTTTATGTATGGATACATAAAGAGTTGGGCCACATGAACCATAGATCATAAAACCCATGGGTATGGATTATGGGTTATACCCATGACCCTTGGAATCCTACATATAAATAGGTTACTCCATAGCCAAAATCACCACTTCTTTTCTTAGAGAAATATGGAGGTGTTTTGGTGCATGGAATTCTCTCTCAAGAGCCACCTTTGTCCTAGGTGTGTTGTGATTCCATTTGAGGCATTTCATACTATTGGTGCTAAGCTCTTAAGGCCAAATACATCAAGACTTCAAGCCACATAAAAGGTATGTTTCCCTAACTAGTATATTATATGGTTTATGTCAAATGCATGCTAGTTATAGGTTTAATGCCTTGGAAACCATTTGCATGTATAATAGAGAAAACATAGATCCAAGGTATTTAGGGTTGTATGTGCACCATAGGATGTTGTAGTATACTAAAACCCAACAATGAGATCCATATGCATTCCCATGTAATTCATGCCTTGACCCAAATTGTCTTGATATCGTCTCAAATAAACATTGTAGGGGTCCATTGGCAACTCATCCTCTTCAAAAATAACAGTCGGCTCATCCTGTATATCATAACCCCGTCTCCTAACTCTCTTAAGCACAGGAGCCTCCACTGGATCATCTGGGGGAATGGATTAGTTGTTACCCCCATTATCAATCACCACTCGCGCCCTTTTGAATAAAAGGTGGTTGAGTGGACAAGTAATCTCTAATGATAAAGCCCTAGCCTCCCTAAACTCAAACATACCATAGGACTCGACCAACCTTGAGATGAGCACTCCCCCAGTAATTGGTGCTCTCTTCCTGTCTTTCCCTGCTCATGTTGCCAAAAATTCTACCACACAATGTGGAAGATGACAAAAATCCCCTGGTGTGATGATACTCCACATGAAAAATACATCAAGGGTAGGAACCTTGCACCAAAGCCTTCTAATAGCTCAAGAACACCTCCAAGAGGCTACAAGGTCGATTTAGGGTTTTTAGAGAGTGGAGGCTAGCTTAGAAATGAACCAAAGGGACTAACATAAAGCTTATATAGGGTACATCCTTAAAAATTAGGGTTTCATCCTTTCCCTCGTACACCAAGCGTACGAGGTCTCACATCCCGATCCAGTCTTCGCACTACGCTAAGCGTACACCTCCTTACGCACGGTGTAGTCCCCCTCGCATAAGTACGCCCCACGAACTAGGGTCTTCCCTCAAACCCTAATTCATTCCGAAGGCCATAACTTCTTTGATACCACTCCGATTCCGACCATCCTTATATCCATGAAAAGGTATTGAAAAGCTCCATGCTTTTATCAACTCATACCTGAATTAAAGTTCCCAGAACACAAAATCCAATTTCTATAAAAGCCCGCTGCCAATTTACCAAAATACTCCTTGACACCAAAACCAACTCCGAATGCCCGAACCATCTACATTTCATCACCTACGCCCAAATGGGTAACGATTCGAAATAGGGTGTTACACTTTTTAACGTGTTGCTCCAAGTCAAAAATCGTGAGTAATAATAATTATTATGTAAGCTTATTTATAGCTTCAAAAGTCATATATAAACTTAAACCCGGGCACCGGATTAGTAACCGGTAGCGGCCGGTTCCAGGACCGGTTCCAAACACTAAAGAACTGTTGTAACTGATTCCAGTTTTGGTTCCAATATTCTAAGAATTGCCGGTTCTGATTCCAGTTCGAGTCAAATAGGACAAGTTATCAGCCTATGTTCACCCTTAACTATGAAAATGCAAACTTAATCATTTTTAAGTGTTTAACTATTTTTTATGATAACTTTGAAGTTTTAATATTTCTAAAAGTTGAAACTAAATGATAAAATCCTTTGAAACTTTGAGACAAAAATATACTTTTATAATAAAATGTCCACTAATAAATATTAGTAATAAAATTCAAAGCCACATTATGATCATAATTGAAATATAAGAGAAACAAATTAGTTATATTATATAGGAGAATTGTGAAATGTTAGTGTAACACTCGTTTTAGGTATCAATTTCTTTTCAGAATTTAGGGTTTTAGACTGGGACTCGACGAGTTGGGGAGCTCCATCTCGTCGAGTAGAGATCATTGAGGGACGCGGGATTTAGGACCTCCTCGACGAGTTGGAAGGCCCAACTCGACGAGTAGGCGTTGTAAAGGAAAAACCCTAACTTTAGGGTTTGCACCCTATATAATCTCCTTAAAACCTTGAGGCTGACCTTCCATCACTCTCCAAACCCTAAGAACGTCTGTGTTAAACCCTAATCTTCATTTCCTATTATATTGTGAGCTAGAGTGACTTTTGGAGCTTAAGAAGAAGAAGATAGTGAGAAGAAGGAGAAGATCCAACAAACAAAGCCCTCATTCTTGAGTTTGACCATCTTGTGGACTATTGTAACTCTTCAGGATTCGATTTTTATCTTAGAATATGGCTAGACCTTGAGTTTACTCTTCATTTACTATCTTTCTTGTTGATTGCATGCATAGGTTTCATAAAGTTTGCAACTTTATGAATCTCCGGGGCAAAATGGTCGCATGGTTGGCTAGATCTGGCTTTTGGTCAAGCATGGATGCCATGCATGGATTTTAAGGTATATTTTCCCTCTTTAGACATTTTGACTTCAAGACATGCATTGGACATACATGTCCATAAAGTCTCCATCTTTGGAATGTTGTGAGGGTTAGAAACTCTTTTGGAAAGAAAGGATTCCAGATCCCTAGAGTCTTTGTAACACCCATAAAAATCATGCCAAATTTAAACTTTTAAGAATATTTCAAATCTATAAACCATTACAAACTTGTTTTCAAAATGTATCATATCAGAGTATCCCAGAAACAAGGTCATAAAAAGTGAGGAGTTTTACGGTCACACCTTTGCCTTGCCACGATCCCCTGATGTACCTGAAACAATAAACTGAAACTGTAAGCCCGAAAGCTTAGTGAGTTACCCCCAAAATACCAACCTCATATAACCATATCATATCATATCAACGAATACAGATCAACATGCATAACGAGTCTTCAGCCTGACTGGACCGCCTCGTAGGGCCTACAACCTATCTGGACTGCTCCCGAGCCTTCGACATGACTGGACCACCTCGCAGGGCCTACAACCTATCCAGACCACTCGCAGGGTATGTTGGCCTACAGCACAAAGCAGGACCGCCTCAACCCATCCCCAACCAAAAAAACATGTGCATATAAATATCATATGCTAGCTCATATCATATAACAGCCAAACCGATCTAACAGATCACAATCATAGCAACTTCCCAATAACTGGGATACAGACCTAACTGGTCACTAACATAACATCATCCTATAACCGGGACACCAACCTAACCAGGTTACCAAGCATAAGCATATCACCATCCTAACTACCAGGATGCAATAAATAACATATCATGCCATAAACCAGATACAAATCCATAAAGGGTCGGCCTTGGTGCCTTAGACCCTATTAATATAGTGAGGATAACTCACCTCGCAACTGTCGACTCGAAATATAAGCTCAAACTCTTGGATCACCGCCACAAACTCCACCACCTATAATCACCATTGAACCATACTCATAATTTCCAACTTCCCAAAATGCCCCGGAAGTCAAATGGTCAACCCTTGATCAAAGTCAAAGTCAACGATCAAGGTCAACAATCCATGTTGACCCGACTCGTCGAGTGCAGTCACTGACTCGTCGAGTTTCCCTGCAACTCGCCGAGTCCAAGCGTGTCCAAAAGTCGGGGAAAGCCCAAGTTGACTCGTCGAGTCACCCTACCGACTCGCCAACCCCACGACAATCTTCATCAGACTCGCCGAGTTTACCATGCAACTCGCCGAGTCCCTTCAGTCCATATCCATACAGATGCTTAATAAGCCATCTTAAGGTTCTATATTGCAGATCCAGCTTCCCAAGGCATGTTTATCACGTAAAGTTGCAAACTTTACGTGCATGCAAGGCTCTAAGGTCTTATAATGAAAAAACCAAGCTTGTAATGGAGTTTTACACTTGAGGAGAGGTTCACACTTGCTAAAGATGAAAGCTTTATGGACTTAGTGACCCAAGAGAACTCAGATCTGAAGTTGCAACTTCAGATCTTAGCTCATACACAAAAAAAGCTTCCTTATATTCTAGAAAAGCCCTAAACTTCACCCAAATGAGATCTAGAAGGAAAAGAGGTCAAGATAACGACTTGATACCTTCCAAGAGATGCTAACTGAGGTAGATTTCTGATTGCCACATGTTCCTTGCTTCTAGACACTTGTTCTCCAAGCTCTTCTCACCAAGAATCCTCTTCTAAAGCTTAAAACACACAAATGGAGCACACACACGTATTAGGGTTTTGCTGAGCTCTCAAGGGACAGTAAGGAGGCCAAAGGAGGCTAATGATCCCTTAAATAGGGTGCAAAACCCCGGAAATTAGGGTTTCATCCTCCAGCTCCAACTCGTCGAGTAGGTCACTTAAACACGTGGACCAACCCGCTGCTACTCGACGGGTCAGGGTAACCAACTCGTCGAGTAGACCTTGAAATCATGAAAATTTATAACCATAAATCAATACCTGAGAATCGGGGCGTTATAATTCTCCCCCACTTGAACTAGACTTCGTCTTCGAAGTCTGCCGCGGTGAACAACCCTGGATAGTGCTCCCGCATTTCCGCCTCTGTCTCCCACGTCCACTCTGACCCCCTTCGGTGCTCCCACTGGACCTTTACCAAAGGTATCTCTTTGTTCCGCAGAACCTTCATCTTCTTTTCCAGAATGGCCACTGGTCTCGCAACATAATTCAGACACTCATCGACCTGAATGTCATCCAATGATACTACCGCCTCCTCATCCGGAATGCACTTCCGCAGTTGCGAAACGTGAAAGGTGTTGTGGATCCGACTGAGCTCATCTGGTAGCTCTAACCTGTATGCCACCTTGCCAACCCTGGCAACGATCCTGAACGGACCAATGTATCGGGGACCCAATTTCCCCCTCTTCCTGAAGCGAATCACACCCTTCTAGGGTGAGACCTTCAGGAGTACCATGTCACCGACCTGGAACTCTAACTCAGATCGACGTCTGTCGGCGTAACTCTTCTGCCGACTCTGAGCGGTCTGCAGACGCTGCCTAATCTGCTGAATCTTCTTGGTAGTCTGCAAGACTACCTCTGTCCGTCCCATCACCCTATGTCCGACCTCACCCCAATAAACCGGGGTGCGACATCTCCGCCCATACAACAGCTCGAAAGGCGGGGCGCCAATGCTGGAATGAGAGCTGTTGTTGTAGGCAAACTCTGCAAGGGGCAGGTGGGAATCCCAGCTTCCACCGATGTCAATGACGCACGCCCTCAACATATCCTCGAGGGTCTAAAATGCAGCCGCGTGCCCAGTTCCTCGTGGAACTTCTGCAAAAAATGTGAGGTAAATCTAACATCCCGGTCGGAAACAATAGAGACTGGAACCCCATGGCGACCGACGATCTCGCGAACATACACGTCAGCACACTTCTCGGCTGACGAACTCTCCCGTATAGCCAAGAAATGGGCACTCTTGGTCAATCGATCCACAATGACCCATATAGCATCAAACCCATTCGTCGTCCACGACAACTTGGTAATGAAATCCATCGTGATCTGTTCCCATTTCCACATGGGAATCTCTAGGGGCTACAGCATACCATGCGGCCTCTGATGCTCGACCTTGACCATCCTACAGGTCAAGCACCTCTCGACATACCAAGCGATTTCTCGCTTCATACATGGACACCAGTAACTCAAACTCAGGTCTCGGTACATCTTGGTGGCCCCCGGGTGAATAGAGAAGTGAGACTTATGATCCTCCTCCATGACTGTCTGTCTGATCCCACCAGACATCGGAACCCATAACCGACCGCATCGGGTCAATAATCCCCAGCTATCCTGCACAAACCGGGTGCTCTCGCCCGTGATCCTTTCCAACTTCCAGTTCTCCGGTCGCATGCCCTCGACCTGAGCATCTCTGATCAAACTCACAAGCAGAGAATCCACCTCTATCCTCATACATATCGCTGGGCTGGAAGACCCAGCTGACTTGCGGATCAAAGCGTCCGCCACCACATTCGCTTTACCGGGGTGGTAAAGGATCTTGCAATCGTAGTCCTTGACTACATCCAGCCACCTGAACTGCCTCATGTTCAGGTTCGGCTGATCCAGGATGTGTCTCAAGCTCTTGTGATCTGTGTATATGGTACAACGGACCCCATGTAGGTAATGCCTCCAAATCTTGAGAGCGAATACCACCGTCCCCAACTCCAGATCATGCATAGTGTGACATCCCCATTTTTACGGATAGAAAAGACCGATTTTGTTTATGCTTTGTTTAAAAATTAGAGTAACATTTTAAATAAAAGTGTTGCGGAATTTGTTCCCAAAATAAAATATGATAAAGATTTATCAAATCATTTCCGTAGAAATGTATTTCATTAAAAACCTCGGGATGTCATGTTCGATACAGATCAAAAGCATAAACAGTACAATATAAGCCTTACTACATTTATTCATATCTACAGGCCTATATCCGTAATCTCTCATCCCAAACATCATATCTATGCTCGTGCACCACTACCTGTAATACAAGAAACTGAGTGGGCCAGGCTTGGGAGCCTGGTGAGCATATAGGGTTTTCAACCCATAATAAATAAGTTTATTAATTTCATCAACCAACAATAACCCGATTACCCGTTCTCGTTATCCTCACTTTACGTCCCTAAACACCTATCATAAGGGACCTAGCCTAAGGATGATCATCGGGATGGACACTACTGCTAAGGGGGTTCCTCAGTAATAAATGTCCTAAAGGCAACCATGAGGGGGATGGAGTACACCGTTGAACACATCGTTCACAAACACCTAAAGGTTGCGAGTCTGCTAGCGTTCCACTAGACTGTCTAGAAGAGTCCGTGGTTGTCATCCATACTCCCCTAGATGACAGAATCAACAACAACAACATCGAGGCCTCTCATCATTTTATCACACATCGTCTATTAAATCTACCCATGTTTTACCCCAACATTTTGTAGATATAAAATACATATACAGTTTAAATCATTTAAAACATGTATAAAAATCTTTCATCAGCATAGACAGCAAGTATTAAGACAATATGCACACATAGCACGTAATTTATATTAAATAGTTCATATCTATATGTAAGATGAAAGTGACTATGCACTCGCCTGAAAAGATGGTGACTCTGCACTCGGACAGCGATTCGTTACTCTTAAAACAATTTTCCTCGACAAAACAGCGAGTTTTTATTAAAAACCGGGCTTCGCTGGAGCAGCGTTTCCGAGCCGAAAGCTTTTCTTCTCGGAGCCGTTGGGCGCTCCGGGGCTTCCTTCTCGTGCTAGCGAGGTTCCCTAGACTTGGGAGGGGTTTAGGGAGGCTAGAGAGAAGTTAGAGAGAGAAAGAAAGGCTTATGGTGTGAAGAAAATATGAATGAGTTCACCCTTTATTTATAGGGATTTTATAGTAAAGTAGCCCCTAAGTTTCGTCCGTATCTTCCGCGTACGAGCTCCATTTTCTACGTTCTTTATATCCACACATTGGTATTTACGAGTACTACAACTTTCATTTAGACCCCGTCGGCCAATTCTCCTTCTATCTCAGATTTACAAAAACGGTATCGTATTTATCGCGCACGAAGAGTAGCGACTAAGCTTCATCCATATCTTTCGCATACGAGCTCCGTTTCCGACGTTATTTATATCCACGCATTGGTATTTACGAGTACTACAACTTTCATTTAGACCCCGTTGACTAATTCTCATTCTATCTCGGATTTACAAAACTGTATTGAATTCGCCGCGCTCGAAAAGTAGAGACTAAGCTTCGTCCATAACTTTCGCATACGAGCTCCGTTTTTGACGTTATTTATATCCACGCGTCGGTAAAAATAAAATCTACTACTTTCCTTTTTACTCCGTCGGCTAATTCCCGACCGATCTTAAATTTAACAGTAGGAGGTGATTACACTGTTAAATGTCCGCGTAAAATTAATAACTTTTACATACGGACTCCGTTTTCGTCTGTCTTTTTGTCGTTGAGTTCCTATTAATGAGATCTTCAACTCTCATTTAGGTCGCATAAGCCAAAAACCGATCAAACTAAAATTCGAGTCTCGGGCCGTGCACTGCTATGCCAAATCTTAGAAAAATCATAACTTCCTCATACGAAGTCAGATTTGGGCGTTCTTTATATCCCCGGAATCCTTGTTTCGACCACCACCACTTTATGTAAAGATATCGGGTTTATCTCACACTTTAATTTTGACGCTTATTTTTATTCTTTGTTAGTTATATCTTTATAATTAAGTATAAAGCACATAAATTCACATAATTCACATAATACTCAAATAATTCCTTTTTATTACTTCAAAAAGAGTTACAATAGTTGACCTAGACTATTACATCATCTATTAATGCTTAGCCCCGAAACCCGGGCGTTACACATAGGGTATCTCGTCTCATGCGGCTTCAGCTACCGCGATGCATAGGTTATCACTTGTCCTCTCTGCATGAGGACCGCCCCCAAACCTGTGATGGATGCATCACAGAACACCACAAAATCCTCAACTCCCTCCGGGAGGGTCAAAACTGGAGCCTCGCAAAAACGCTGACGGAGGGTCTCAAACGCCTTCTATTGCTCAGTGCCCCACCAGAAATCCACCCCTTCCTCGTCAGACGAGTGGGGGGTACTGCAATCTTAGAGAAATCCCGAATAAATCTCCGGTAGTACCCTGCTAATCCCAGAAAACTCCTGATATCTGAGGGAGATCTCGGCACCTCCCCCTGCATGACTGCCTCAATTTTGGCCGGGTCGACCAAAATCCCATCCTGGTTAACGAGATGCCCGAGGAACTGGACCTCTCATAACCAAAACTCACAGTTCAAGAACTTGGCATACAGCCGTTCCCGTCTCAGAACTCCCACTAACTCCCTGAGGTGCTCCTCGTGCTGCTCCCGGGTCTTGGAATATACCAAGATATCATCAATAAACACTATGCTGAGCGATCAAGCATCGGTCTGTAGACCCGATTCATCAGGTCCATGAATACTATTGGCGCGTTAGTGAGCCCAAACGGCATCACCACGAACTCGTAATGACCATAAAGAGTCCGAAACGCGGTCTTCTCCATATCCACCTCTCTGACCCGGACCCGAGGATACCCCGACCTCAAATCAATCTTGGAGAACCGAGATGCACCCTGTAACTGATCAAAGAGATCATCTATCCTAGGGAGTGGATAACGGTTCTTCAGTCGTCAACTTGTTCAACTCCCTATAATCAATGCACATCCGGTGCGAACCGTCCTTCTTCCTGATGAAGAGGATCGATGCTCCCCATGGAGAACTACTAGGTCGAATGAACTGCTTGCCCAGCAGTTCCTGCAGCTGTGACAACAGCTCCTGCATCGCGGGTGGCGCCAACCGGTACGGCGCCTTGGCGATAGGAGCCGCACCCGGCACCAGGTCGATCCGGAACTCGACCTGCCTCTCCGGAGGTACCCTTGGTAACTCCTCCGGGAACACGTTAGCAAACTCTCTAACCACTGGAACCTTTGAAACTGGAGTCTGATCTCTGACCCGCGTTTCCACCACATATGATAGAAAACCCACACACCCGTGCTGAATATACTGCCGATCCCTGGCAGCTGAACAAAACCCTGATCCCACTCTGGTGCCCTCGCCATATATAATCAGTTCTCCCCTACTTGGGGTTCGAACTACCAGCCGCTGGCCCTCGCAATCTATCATGGCACCAAATCGACTAAGCTAATCCATCCCCACAATCACACACACTTCCCCCATGGGAATCAGAATCAAATCTATAGGAAAGGACACTCCGAAGATCTCCAACTCGCATCCCCGGTAGACCGAAGAAGCATAAACCCCGTGTTCGTTGGCGATAGAGACTCGCAACAGACACTCTAGCACGCCTACTGGCACACTGAACTCCCTACTAAATGTCTGAGATACGAAAGACTGACTCGCCCCCGAGTCAAATAAAACCAATGCAGGCAAGGAGTTCACTAAAAACGTACCTAATCACAGGTACAACAGATAAGCATAAAACAGATATAATAAATGAGATAAAGGATAAAAACATACCAGCAACCACATCCGGTGCTGCCCTGGCCTCCTCGGCTGTAAGCTGGAAGGCACGCCCCTGACCCTTCGGGGGCTCTGCCTTGACTGGCCTCCTATATGCAATCCTCAATGTAGCCTGCGTTGGAGTCTGCGCCGGCCTGGCTGCGAGATGTGGACAGTTGGTCTTCACGTAACCAACCAGATGACAATGATATCATAACCTCATATCCGATGCAGGGGCGGACTGGCAACAGTCCCTAGTGTCACACCCCCAAACCGGAACAACGGAAATGTTCGGGGGCGGAGGACGTCATATGTAGTATCACAACACATGCATCATAGTAATCAAAGTAACAAACAACCATTGCATTAATATTAAAGTGTTTACAATGTATTAGATTCACAAAAGATTGACTCCACAGTAAATAACAAAACAAGACATGAAGCTACTATGCTCCATCTTCTGAATCCCTGAGCGCGTACCAGTCTACTAGTTTCATGAGAATACAAGTTATTTTGAAAGAGTAGATTAGCATTTAAGCTGGTGAGTTCATAAGTATTTTAGTTATGAAAAGTATACTATAAGTTCTTTTAGAAAAGTTCGCCTGTTCCTCCAGAAAATCCTATATTTTCTGATATGATGAATGATAAGTAAAAATGACTCTACAATTCCTTCTATGAGTACTAAATGGATACAAGTTATATACAATTTAGAGTAAACAGACAATCGATTGTGTGAATCTGCCCTAAGCCCACAACCAAACAAGGAACAGGAAATGAGGCGGAAAACACACATTCCATTGTTTGTTAGATCTTCATTATATATAACCCTGGCGTATTCATTTGGTACTTACGGAGTTACTGTAATAGTTCTTTTATATTTGAAGAAAACATTCCTTAAGAAAATCATATATTTCCTTTAGTAAAATAGTAACCACAATAGTTCCTTCTATAATCACTTAGTTTATACTAGTTATATATGATCTAATATAGAACAGACAGTTAAATGTGTGAATCTGCCCTAAGCCCACAACCAAACAAGGAAGTAAGGCGGAAAACACACATTCCACGACCTATCAGATATTAATTATATATAACCCTGATGTATAAAATAAGGTATTATAGAATTAACCACTAAAGGTCCTTGAAGTTATACTGGTTTAATAAGAAGTATTAAACCTTTTATAAATGAGTTTCTAGTTTCACTAACTCTATTGTGAAACATTGCTTTCGGTACTAAGTGTCATTGTTTTCAGAAAGATCTATCGAAACTGATTACCTTAAAAGAACGATGTTTACCATAGAAAATCCTATATTTTCTATAAAACCGACTGGTTGTCTATGTTATTCCTAGATTGTAAAGCACAAGTATGCTCGAAATACTTACTTCGATGACATCTAGTTTTATTGTTATGTTAAACTGAATAAAGTCTTGGTTGTTCTGGAAAACCTGATGTAACGATACTACCCTCCTAAGATCACTTAATACATACAAGTTGTATATAACCGAGATCGAACAGACAGTTGAATGGGTGAATCTGCCCCAAGCCCACAACCAAACAATAAACAGGAAATGAGGCAGAAAACACACATTCCACTGTCTATCAGACTTCAGTTTTATCTAACCCTATGGTATGTACTGAGTAATCACATAGTTAATATCCCTTGAGATTGATCATTGAAAGTATATTACTGCGTAAATATATCGTTTTTTTATCTATTTGTGAGTGTTATCGACCATACTAATTTGACTAGTGTAAAACACGACGTATTGTAGACGTCGAAAAGAATATGACATTTGTCACCCGTTGACCTGCCGGTCCAGCTGTAGCTAACCGCGAGGTGCGGGATTGTCAATCCCGTATAGATCTATACAAAAATTGACGCTCTCCCTTCAGGAGACTCTGGTCATAAGGGTAGACTTCTATTGGTACTTAAGTAAGTACCGAAGACGTGTCTCACAAGCTGGATTAACGACTTTACAAGTAATATTGTGGAAAACCCTTTTTATAATTAACAGATAAGTTTATAAAAAGATCCTTTTGTTCCTTAAACTAAACTTATTAAAGTTTATAAGTTTATTTCTATGTTCTATTCAAAGTTTCATGTTCTAAATACAGTTCATTGGTACAAAGACATAATAAGCAATTTATATTTTAAAACATAACATTTCTTGTGTTTTACTTGTATTCCCCCCCCCCCCCCTAAAACATTAAAAAGTTGGGAAAAGACATGGGGGTATGAACTCACCTTATGTGGGTGATTCAATTGGAGATTCAAATAAGGATGATAAGTTCCACGAATGAAGTCCCGAGGCACAAACGAGTCCTAAATAACATATAATGATACATATAGGCATGTAATTAGTGAATCTAACTACAAAGGTGATTGGGAAACAACCTAGGATGCAAGAATAACTCACCAAAAGAGTGCTAGAAGCAAGTTAGGAGGCTGAAATGGTGTTCACGGCTGGGCTTGAGGTGTTCACGGCCCAACAAGGAGGGTTCACGGCCCAAGAACTCAAGAATGGTTCACGGCCCAATGAAGGGTTCACGGCCCAAATATGAAGAAAACTTGAACATCTTGTGGATTGGTGAGTGTTTGAAGGCCCTTTTGATGTATTCTAAGAAGATGGTAACGAAGAGGGATGAAAAAGAGTGAAAGATGAAGTTCTTGTGGATGATACTTGAGAGAGATTTGAGAGGATCACGGCCAAGAGGTGAAGAAATGAGGATAAAATGATCAAACACTTATATATATGAAAGTGATTGCGGACGAGGAGTTCACAGCCGTGAACTGAGGGTTTACGGTCCGAAGATGTTCACGGTCCGAGTTCACGACTGTGAGGTTCACGGCTCGGTGTTCACGGTCACGAAGGCTCATTACTGCGAGGGTTTTGTAGTCCATGCGAGGGTTCTCAATTCCTAATGCTTCTCTCTTCCAAGCTATAACACACTTAGTTACAAGGATTCAAAACTTATAAACCAAAAATCCATCTAAATCGAGATAATGGAAGGAATAAGTTTGACCAAAGTTGACTTTTATAAGGATAAAATTTTCGGGTTGTCACATCATCCCCCCGTTAAAGGAAATTTCGTCCCGAAATTAGCTTTCTTAGCAGTACTCTTGGGATCGTGCTCCTCTGAATGGTAGAATATCCACTCGTAGACCTGGGCAACTTTGCCCTGACGTTAATGATAGGATTCTCATACCTGGTCCATATATCATCACCTCGTGTATACAAGTCGTATATAATTAAGATTAGTAAGACGGTCGGATGTGCGACTCCGCCCCAAGTCCACAACCAAACAAGGAGCAAGAGATAGGGCAGAAACACACATACTAAATCCGTGTAATCATAATTATATACCACCCTCGCGTATACACTTAATAGTGATAGGTGGGCTGTATTCGTCCTTAGCCTCTGTGCTTGAACTTGGTCTGCTGGACGAGTGGTATTTCAGGACGGTCTGTTGAGTATACATCAGAAAGGTTTCGGAGGGCAAGGTACTCCTCGCATGAGTACTTCGGGGTTAAGAATATGAGGGAGACGATTATGAGGTATGGGTCGGGCTGTCGTTACAAATGACGAGGGTTTCGTTAATTGGTCGGTTAAGGCGATGGAATTTCGAAGCATATGAACTTGGTATGGTGAGGACCACGTCAATCCATGACGAATGATGGTGACAGACTCTTTATAGAAACAAATGTTAGGCCGATTTGAAAGAAACATTTGTTATACGATGGTGTATCCCTAGTGTGCTCGACAATGTATTCCGTGAAGACTTTCTAGTGCTTTCAGTTTTCTCCTTGATATTACCACTGCCACATATCGTACCACGATAAGCGTGTACTATCAGTGAAAGTGCTTTGATAACTAGTGTCGATACTTTATATTATGATCCTTCTCGGTACCTCTATGATCGCTTGGCACATACAAGTTATGTATAATTAAGATGAATAAGACGGTCGACTGAATGACTCTGCCCTAAATCCACAACCAAACAAGGAACAGGAAATGAGGCGGAATCACTCACTCTAAGCCTACAAAATCTTAGCTATGCACAACCCTGATGTACATACT
This sequence comes from Lactuca virosa, assembly GCF_052849685.1. NCBI lineage: Eukaryota > Viridiplantae > Streptophyta > Magnoliopsida > Asterales > Asteraceae > Lactuca > Lactuca virosa. The sequence goes on from NC_136432.1 coordinate 174,198,155, forward strand.
AAGCCATCATAGCTCACCTGAACGGATCTTTAGTTCTCTTATGAATGCTGTGACTTGTGCGGACGAGTGAGTTATTATAATTACTTTTAATATTTCCCCAAATTTTTAATCTTGTATAAAATATAAATCAAAATTTTAAAGTAATTTTTATTTAGAAGACGTACCACTGTTCGCTGGTGGTTCCGGGGCAGCTTCTCCTGTGGTGATCATCATAATTCGTCCATCCGCGCCAGAGTTCTTCGTTATCGGTCAGTCCCTCTTGTAATGCCCAGTCTTACCACAACCATAGCAGACCTGGTTTACTTCTACTCCGGGGACTTGGGAGATCGGTTGTGCCGGCGCCGTACAGAAACGGGCAGTGTGCCCCTTCCTGCGACAATTCATGCACTGCATTTCCCGGCATACTCCGGTGTGGTGGTAGTTACACTTACCACACTTTGGGAGAGTTCCAACATATCTAATGACAGATGCTGGAGTGGCAGGTGTTGTGGCGGCATGTACAATAACCACTTGTTGCTCCTGCGGGGGTTCCTGTATTGTTCTCTCCTTCCTCTTTTTCCCCGACTTTCGTGTGACAACCCGAAATTTCTATCTTGTACAAACCCTACATTTCAATCAAGTCAAACTTGCTCCTGCTAACTTTTAGCACTATTTTGAGTCTGTTTGAGCATCCTAAGCTTAGTACATCAAAGGATCAAATACTAGAATGGGTCAACTAAAGTTCCAAACCACCAAACATGCCTTAAACCCTCAAATGAGGAGTTTACGGCCATGAGACCATGGGTTTACGGCCGTAAACTCATGGTGGCCGTAAACTCCATGCCTATATATGAAATACTTGGCGATTTTCATTCATTATCACACTTTCAAGCCTAAACTCGGTTTTGCTCTCAAGTATCATCAAGAACTTTCATTCCAATCTTCAATCTAGTAAGTAATCTTTCCATTTTTAACTTGATATCCTTCCATATCTAGTGAATATACATGATTTCATCCATGAAACCTCTTCTTTTGGTTAGATCTTCAAGTGTTCTTCATTTCACCAAGAACACCAAGAACACACACTAGTGTTCTTGAACCTTAAACACCCTATCAAGCTTCTATCTTGTAAGTACACTTGCCTTAGCTTGTTTTAATGCTTGAATCACTTAGTTTACACCTGGAAATCATCAAGAACTCAAGAACATATGGTGTTTACGGCCAAGGCAATCTCCTTGGGCCGTAAACACTCATAAGTGGTGCATTTGTGCCACCACTCCTTCCTAAGGCTTAGACTTGAACTTAGAACACTTCCTATTGACTTGTAAGACCTTAAAACACAAAGAAATCATGGAGAAAAGGGTGTTTACGGCCAAGGCAATCTCCCTTGGCCGTAAACTCTACTTATTGGTGCAAAGTTGCCACAAACACTTTCCTAAGCCTTGGATCTAGGTCAAGAACACTTCCAAGATGAGCATAGGACCTTAAACATCAAAATGGTACAAGATACCATGAGTTTACGGCCGTAAACTCATTGGGCCGTGAACTCATGAGGGTATTACCATTTAGGCCGTAAACTCCTATGTGAGGCCCTACACCCCTTAGATGCAACCCTTTGTACTTCTAACACTTGAATCAAAGTGTTTTCCATGTCCTAGGGTGTCTTTTCTTGCATAATTAGTTGTAAAAACACTAATTGTAACCATATATGTGTCATTATATGATAAATAGGATCCGTGTGTGTGCTCAAGTCTTCACTTGACACCTAGCATCCTATACCACTCGTTCGTCCAAACCACTCACTACAGGTGAGTTCATACCCCTTAATCAACCTTTTAAATGATTTTAAATGCTTTTATGGGGGGGGGGGGAATACAAGTTGAACTAATATAGTTATTATATCAATCACGTGTGATTAATAACTACCAAACAAGTGGATTTCTTACTTTTCAAACTGTGTTATCAAACAAACTACTTCAAATCATTTTATAAACTCTTTTACATGTTAAATACTTTCTATTAAACTTGTTCTTATATGCCAAACTGCTTTTAAATCGTCTTATGAAATGACACCAAGTCATCAATATTTATATAAACTCTTCAAAAGGTTTTACAAAACTTCTTTCTAAACTTATATTTTGTCAAATACGTATCTATATAGATATAGTTATATAAGTAGGATTGAAAGGACTTAGGACTGATAGCTCACCTTAGTTCCTGTTCCTTGTTTGGTTGTGGACTTAGGGTATCGGTTGTTTGTCCAAACGTCATTTGAATCTTAGTTATATATTATGTATATGTATATAGATATAAAAGTTCCTTCATTCAGTTCAATACCTTTGGGTAGCAAAGGTATACAAACATGTTCATTCATATAAACAACATTGCTAGTAAACTATAATAGGTATAGTTTAGGAAGTTACTAATACTATTACTAGAACAATGAAACATACAAAGAGTCAGTTCATACATGAGTCAATACATACTATTATGAGAAACTAAGAGAACATACTATTATGAGAAACTAAGAGAACATACTATTATGAGAAACTAGGAGAATATACTATACACTAGTACAGAAAGAACATTACTACGTTATGACTTACTATACAAACACTGATATACGATAATTTAATGTGACATACCATTTAAGGATACAACAAGACAGTGTTGTATCATATTGTAACCAGAGTCTCCTGGAAGGAGAGCGGGCATCTTGTGTATAGATCTATATGGGACAGACACTCCCACACCCCGACTGCTAGCTACAGTCCCAGCCGATAAGGCCAAGGGGTGACAATATGTCACCTCACTACATATGACACCGGAGGGTCATCTTTTATTCAGTCGTCGATCAACATGGCTACATACGAGTTCACATTTAAACCTTTAATTAACCAATTTGGGATTAAAGGCAAAAGACTCGTCGAGGGGTATTGTACATTTAATACTACCTGGAGTCTGTATTTTATCACTTTATAACCAGCAGTGTCAATGCTGAGGTAAAACATTATTTTCCCTATTACATTTACTTTGTGATCTTATCACATACTCATTAATGTATAAACTATATTTAGTTAATAATAGTCATACTTGGGAAAATACACACTTTTCCAAGAAACAAACATACAGAACATTTTGATGCCTTGGTAGAAGGCTACTTTTAGTAGAAAATATAGGATTTTCTAGGAGATACATTTACTTGCAGCAAACATTTACATTGAACAATTACAAACATTTTCTTCAAAACTTACAAACATTTTCGTGCAAACAATGACACTAAATACTTATGAACTCACCAGCTTTAATGGTGATAAACTCTTTCAAAATAACTTGTATTCTCAGGTCATCAGTAGACAGGTACAGTCGACCAGGTTTTGAGAAGATGGAGCGTGTTCCAGACTCGTCTTTTATTTTGATTACTTGTTTTTGGTATCTTATTACCATGAAAGAACACATTTGTATTAAATTATACTATTAATGCAATGGATGATGTTGTTGCTTGTTTACTACTTTGCATTGTTATGATACTGTACATGACGTCCTCCACCCCCGAACGTTTCCGCCGTTCCGGTTTTGGGGTGTGACATTTCGTTTATAGTCCCCTCCCTTTGTTGGCTCGGGAACGGGGACCACCACGCCATGGCGGACTCCATGGTCAATGAGTCGTTGGGCAAGGCGTTTGGCGCTATCGAAGGTAGTTAGATTAGAAGACAATACATCCCCCTGAATTGGAGTAGATAAACCCCGTATGTACTTTTCTATCTTCTTACTCTCCGGGGTAACCATCCCGGGGTACAGTGCTGCCAGGTCGCTAAACCTATCAGTGTAGGCCACTATGTTTGAGCCGACCATGGTATGCTCCCATAGTTCTTGCTCCAGCTTTTGAACTTCGCCCCTAGGGCAGTATTCTTCCAACATCATCTCTTTCAGGTTCTCCCAACCCATCGAGTTAGCCACTGATAGGTTCAGTGACTTAACATGGCTATTCCACCATGTTAGGGCTCTGTCGGAGAAGGTGCAAAAAACAAACTTCACTTTGCTCCCTTCTGGGCATAGACATATTTTGAAAACCGAATCTGTTTTCTCGAACCATCGCATTAAAGCAATGACTCCCCCATTGCCATTAAAGGATTTGGGTTTGTAGTTCATGAAGTCCTTGTACGAACACTCCCGTGGGTGTCCGTGGGTAACTCTGGGGTTAGTCAGGTGGGTACCGCTACCAAATCCACTGGTACCACATGCGCGTATTTGATTCATAGCAGTTGTCACTGTGACTGTTATCGCTGCTTGGAGAGCAGTAGGGTCGTATTGTGGTGGTGGATTCTCTGTTGTGGTATTGACTACGCGACTTATACGTCTACCGCGAGGCATCTTTTGCTATAAAGAATACAAGATGAAACTATGATAAGTCTATAGCAGTGGTTATAATCTGAATGCTGAATGACTAAGTTATCCTAGTTCTGAGTGTATCTGGTTCTGACTTTCATAGGGTTCTGAAAAACAATTCATAATGGGAGTCTATATAAAATAAACTTTATGAATAAGAAGTGGCTATCCTCGAAGGAATTTCTATGAATTGAATATCTGTTACTGGCTGCACGAAAAAGAAATAATCCTAAAACATAGTGTGAGTAGTGTATTCACTAGCTCACTAAGTCAATTTGGGTTATTATTTATTAGTGTGACGCATAGGACGTTTGGGTTCTTCGACTGATCCCTCCTTGGAAAACTCCTCATGAACCTCTTCTTGTTCCTCCTTGACTCCTCTGTTGACTGCTATGATGGAGTGGTTACATCTATCTGGGTTTGTCGTGCGAGAATGGAAGTTTCTAAAGAATCTATGAGATTTAGTGGAACATTTATAGGGTGATCCTTACCGGGTCCTCCTATAATTGCGCAGTGTATACAAGTTGTATATAACTTAAGATTAAATAGACCTTCGAATAAGTGATCCTACTCTAAAACCACAACCAAACAAGGAACAGGAAGTAGAGCATAGATCATAAATTCTAAGTCTATAAAATCTCAATTATATAAAACCTTGGGAGTATACACTCCAGAATTATAGACCTACCAGAAGGGTCTTTTAGATTTTCACATAAGTTATTTATAGTGCCTAAAATACTCCTATAGTATTTTAATGGTATGAACCTGGTAAGTTTTAAACTTGTTGTTATCTTATAGTATCATAAAATACTCCTATAGTATTTTAACTTTATGTTCTGATCTAGAAATCCCTTGTGTATAGAGTTAGGTAAGTTTTAAGACTGTTGCAACACCACATCACTCCCAAACACATGTTGGTCATATCTCAAATGAATATAGTTGATCAGGCTATATTGATCCCAGATATGATTACATAACTGTCCAGGTTTGACCGCAGTGTCCAACCTTTAAATACTTCTATTTTGTTCTTATTGTGATACTTGTTCTAGTATGTATATATATAAGCAGGTATGTATACTTTTATAAAATATTGTTGTATTTTAAAAATATACTTTTAGTCAGAGCACTTCGGCCCCATTTCATTTATAGTTGTATATCTATTATAGGTTGATATACTTAGTTCACTATAAACAATGCTCTGATACCAATCTGTCACACCCCCAAACTGGAATGGCAGAAACGTTTGGGGGTGGAGGACGTCATATGTAGTATCACAACACATGCATCATAGTAATCAAAGTAACAAACAACCATTGCATTAATATTAAAGTGTTTACAATGTATTAGATTCACAAAATATTGACTCCAAAGTAAATAACAAAACAAGACATGAAGCTACTATGCTCCATCTTCTGAATCCTTGAGTGTGTACCTCTCTACTAGTTTCTTGAGAATACAAGTTATTTTGAAAGAGTAGATCAACATTTAAGCTGGTGAGTTCATAAGTATTTTAGTTATGAAAAGTATACTATAAGTTCTTTTAGAAAAGTTCATCTGTTCCTCCAGAAAATCCTATATTTTCTGATATGATGAATGATAAGTAAAAATGACTCTACAATTCCTTCTATGAGTACTAAATAGATACAAGTTATATACAATTTAGAGTAAACAGACAATCGATTGTGTGAATCAGCCCTAAGCCCACAACCAAACAAGGAACAGGAAAATAGGCGGAAAACACACATTCCATTGTTTGTTAGATCTTCATTATATATAACCCTGGCGTATTCATTTGGTACTTACGGAGTTACTGTAATAGTTCTTTTATATTTGAAGAAAACATTCCTTAAGAAAATCATATATTTCCTTTAGTAAAATAGTAACCACAATAGTTCCTTCTATAATCACTTAGTTTATACTAGCTATATATGATCTAATATAGAACGGACAGTTAAATGTGTGAATCTGCCCTAAGCCGACAACCAAACAAGGAACAGGAAGTAAGGCGGAAAACACACATTCCACGGCCTATCAGATATTAATTATATATAACCCTGATGTATAAACTAAGGTATTATAGAATTAACCACTAAAGGTCCTTTAAGTTATACTGGTTTAATAAGAAGTATTAAACCTTTTATAAATGAGTTTCTAGTTTCACTAACTCTATTGTGAAACATTGCTTTCGGTACTAAGTGTTATTGTTTTCAGAAAGATCTATTGAAACTGATTACCTTAAAAGAACGATGTTTACCATAGAAAATCCTATATTTTCTATAAAACCGACTGGTTGTCTATGTTGTTCCTATTGGGTTTTGAGCATTCTAACACTCCTATGGTGTACATGCAACCCTATAAACCTTGGATCTATGTTTTCTCTATTATACATGCAAATATTAACTATTCCAAGGTTTCATCCTAACTAGCATATTATGAAGCACCTATACTACAAAGTTCTAGTTAGATGACATACCTTTTGATGTAGCTTGATGTCTTCAAGCTTTAAGAGCTTAGCCCCAATAGTGTGGAAGCCTCAAATGGAATCACAAATCACCAAAACACATTGGAAGAACTTGAGAGAATATGTATGCACACTAAAATCGGCCCACTCTTATTTTCACACACTTCTCCCAATTTTGTGAGCCAAGGACCCCTTTATATATTATGGAGGATTAGGGTTACATCCATGTAAACCCTAATACCCATGACCTTTCATTTACATAGGATCCATGGGTTAAAAGCTCCATGGACCATCCATGAAAGCTTAGCCCAACCTAAATGAACTTGGCCCATTCCATATATATAGAAGAGTCCATATTTAATTAGTTCTTTTTGATCACTTAATTAATTCTAAATTAATTCTTGATCAATACTAATTAAATAATATGATTCCATATTAATATATTAGAACTTATAATATATTAATATAAATCATAAATATACTATTCTCAAAAGACTATCCATATAAATTGTGCCGGTGAAATGCAACCCAAATGGACCATGTCGGGTCGGGTCAAGTACATACCAAATATAGTTATGGACTTAGACATTAATCCAACAGTCTCCCACTTGGATAAGTCTAAAACTATTATTGAGTATGACTTTCAAAACCTAACTGGCAATCGTAGCTCTTAAAGCCGCTGTCGAACTCTGACCTTGTCAATGACTTGTCCATTAGATAAGGGATCATATATTCCTCCATTCTAGATATCATATGGACTGAGACATGAATTATAATCATTCTCTCTGTCCATTTGTTGTTTCCCGATTTTCGATTTATGGTGACTGACTGATTGAACAAATCAAATCAGTCCTGGCTTGGCCAAGCACTCACATGTGTCATCGCTAAATCATCGAGGGGCCTACAGATATGGCTTTTATCCCGAAGGTAAAAGGAATGGATAAACTTCGACTCATATGGCTTGTTCTACTACTTGTTGAATCATACACAAAGGCACGTTTTATAACATCGAGTTACCAAATGCGTTTTTGTGCAATCAATGTATAACAAACTCATAGTAACAACTCATATCTCTAGGTTTGAAGAATATAAGATATTATCGTCTCATGATCACTCGTGATAAAATCCATGAAGTGATTCAAATGAGCGCGGGTTGAATCCAATACTCAGAACTTATGAGCACTCATGAGTGTTGTAGCACCACTTTGTCCACCAACTTGGACCTCTACAAACCAACCCATGACAGTCTTGATTCATATCTACTTCCAACATATGACCGAATGTGGATGGTTTGAATAACTTAATCATTCAGGAAGAGCGACTTAGTTATTCTGGAAGTCAAAACATGCAAAGTGAAACACAAGAATAAATGAATCAAATATGGTATCAAACCCTATGAATATAAATAAACACTTTTATTTAACACCATACTGATTACTCATTATTCATTGTTTCGGTTTTATCAACTTTATACTTGAATTAAAAACACTAGTTGTCCCATGCTCCAAGCATGTACACTATGTTTTTCTTAAACAATAGCTTTGCCATACACCAAGTATGCACTCTATGTTTGTCTATGATCCTTACTTTGTGAAATAAACCAATTGAACATAATTTCAATGATTCTAATTTCACACTCCCAAATCCTTATCGAAAAATGTGAGAATTTCAAATTCCTATCAATTATCGAAATCTGTTTAGATTTTAAACTTATATGCACTGACCCTCCTGTAATGAATATGTACAAAGTCACAAAGACTTGTCAACAATCATTATAAGGTATTCCAATGGAGATCAACTCCATGGAAACTAAGTCTCATATTCAAAGTACATTGCTTTGGACATGCTTCTTGCATTAAGTTTTCTAATCTTACACAGATAACTTCCACCTATGGAGACAACTCCATATTCTCATTTTGAGTATCACTTCTGAATAAGAGATGCCTCTTTTCAGAATATGTCAATATGGTCCTTCCAAAATTAGCACTATACTTCCAACTGTCCCTGAGTAACCAATCTTTGGTAAACCTCAGATTGTCCTCGACAATTGCTTAATCATTTTAGTCATATCCAATTCTAGACATTTTCCCTTCTTAATGCCTCTGGGCATTTGGAAAAATTTAGAAATGACAAATATTATAGCACATGCAATCGATCCTGTACTCAAAGCAAATGGTACACGATTCATGATGTCTCACATAAAGACATGATTCTAGACCAGTCTTTTGCTACAATATTTTTATTTGCCATGTTTTCAAAATTTGACTATGAAGAGGGATGCCGTAATCATAATCGAATTTTGAGAACGCAATATATAGAATTTCCTTAAGTTGAACCAATCCAACATGAAATTCATATATATATTCTTGACTAAAGATGATTAAGGTCTCAATCTAAGCCTTTAGAACTGAAATGAAGTATATCCTCTCCCTTAATTATAGCAAAACAACTTTTTCAATCCCTGCAGCCTCACGAATTGAAACCTTTGTTTTCTATAATTAACATTGCTAACTTACAACACTAACAATATTTATCATGCTCCCACTAACATGATGATTATTAGCATAACACTTATGCTCCCACTAGCTTTGACATGTACTCAGAAATCAGCTGGACTTCTAGAAATCAATACTTTATTGACTTTCTTACCAAAGTTTAGATTTCTGATACGAGATGCTTTGATAAAACTTTATCAAAATCATACACCTTTCCTTAGATAGCATGCATGTGTGTCTAAACAATTTCAGAACTATGAAAAGGGATGCCGTAATCCTAGTCTCAATTGTTTAGACCTTTTGCCATCTGCTTCAAATCTACTTGGTGGAAGTGTTTCCTCACCATCATTTTCATGAATCGGAGAGAAACCTTATGACCCTTAGATTTTATGGTGTATGTGTTCTTATCCATGTGAATCGTCAAAACCATAGTCACAAGACAAGGATAATGACAAATCCAAACTCATATGGACTGAACCTATGCAATCTTAACTTCTTGCCACCTGGCAGTACAGGGCCTGCCATTGCTTCCAAGTTGTTATGCAACCAATTGAGAACTTTTAGAACTCCTATGCAAAGCCAACTTTAACTGGAATGGGCACAGAATATGTCAACACGATAGGTTATAAACCTCAAGTCGTGTGCTAGTGAAGAACCTCAGGTTTTATTCTTGATTAGTTCTTGAAATTCTTTTTAGGATCTTTAAGACTCCCACTATCCTCTTGACATATAAGACTATCTTGCCAAATATTCAAGAGATAGTGCGGATTCTTTATCAAGACAAACACTTCACACAATTGGCCTTAGTTGGTCTTTGTTTTATCCAAAACATCACAACTTACCAATTTCAAATGTACAAGAGTAGGACACTTTTACTCTTACATTTGACAAGTGTTTTAAACCTTTCTTTAAGATATGTCACTCAAGTTACAATCTTGGAGTATGACTCTAAGAATTGTTTTGGAACGAAGTATGACTCATCTTCCTGATCTAACCATTTCAACAATTCATGACTCCTCTTCTTAGTCATAAGAATGCACTAAGATGACCTTTAGAGGACTAATTGTGATATGATTTCTAAATCATTAAGATGATCACAAACATGATACTAAAGTACTCTCCCATCTTTTCAGATTTGAGAAACTTTTATCTTTCTGCCTAATTTGATTCTTCCCATTCATTCTGCCATACATTGAGACTTTTCCAATGTTTCAGAATTATACTTAAACTTGTAAGTATCACCATATTTACTAAACTTTAGTAAATCAAATAGTCTTAACGAGCTTTGTGGTGGACATGACCAGTGCACAAGAATGTGTACTCGATCCCTTTCGTCCTTCACTTGACTCACACATCCATGTGAACAAGTAATTAGTCTTGATTTTCCAATGCTTGAAAGTTCTCATTCATCATAATATTCAACTTGCATGATTCCAAGTTTCGGTCCAATTGAAACTTGGGCGATGAGGAACTTTCCTGATTTGGTAAATTTAGACACTACCACAAATGAAAGAATCAAATCCATTTTCCAATATTGTTGTCAGTGGAATCATATAAGCAACAATTTTCCACAAATGCCATTGTAAGGATACTTCAAATAAATAAAATTAAACAATTTTCTTTTATTTTAAAACTTTGCGGAAAAACTTATCCTTACAATCCACATGGAAAATTGTTGTTATCTATTCCTTAGCAATATATCATAACTTCTTAAGCAACTGCTCAAAATTCTGATGCGATCGAAATCCACCTTTGCGATCAGAATCAACATATACTTCCTTTAAGATTTCTCTCTATTCTTTGATTCTTAAAACATCAACATGTGACCCAGTCACATCATGTAATGAGGATCTCAGAATAGAACTTAACAGAGTTAGATAATGGGCTCTACCTGATGTAGAGTCAAACTTATTGACTTTAACATTCTTAGGTAAATTTGGCAGCTTTGCAGTCAACGCCCCTTCCTTTGGCAAAATAAACATATGGACCCTTTGGTAATGGGACTATCTCAGACTTAGCCTTTCTCTTTACCATTAGGTCAACCGGGTTGACTATGGCCAATCCCTTTCCATTGGGAAGAGAATGCTTTTTCTGGATTTCCAGTGTCACCATTGTCACTGTCCATAAAGTTTTTGGGAAGTTGATCTTCTAATCAAATTTGCTTTACTATCGTTCCAAATCATTGCTGATTCAGCAGCACCAAGCAAATAGATATGATCATTAAGGTTCATGTCATAGTCTGTTTCATAGTAGTCCCAAAGGAACTCACTATGTGACTTAGAAAGTGATTGAACATCCAACTTTCTCAAGACTTTGACACCCAACTCTCCCGGCTTGTCAATATGTGACTTCATCTCTAAGATGTGATCACACATAGACCTTGCTTGCCATTATGGCTTGAGTGACCTTGAACTTGTGGGTTAGAGAGAATAATTGGAGGAGGTGGAGGAAGAGAAGTATGACTTCCATGAGCCAAACTCGGGAAGTCATATTCATTAGGAAAGCTTGGTTTGGGAAGATCATTGTTGTCTAAACCAGACATCAACAATGGGAGAAATTCACGTAAAGTTGATTTAAGTCCTTAATATAACACCCAATATGATATATTAAGGCTAGGACCCAACAAACTATTTTATAACTTGGAAGAGGGATGCCGTAATCCAAGCTATAAAATATTTGAAGGTAGGTGAATGACGATTCACCAATTTCCACCAAGATAAACGAAATGTATTATTAGGTTTTAATTGGTTTTGAAACTCCTAGATTCTTTTGAGATTCATTGAACTTTTCAATGGCATGTTTTAATCTCGAGTGTCCCCTTCAGGTTTTGTGACTGGGATGCCGAGGATCACAAAACAAGGTGTGAAGTAACCATGCAAATATACTTGGTACCCTTAATATTTACCCCTCAATCGATGTGCCGGTTAACCACACACGCTCCAACGATACTATGATAAACATTAAGTTATCCTTTGCCTACCTTGTTAAGTCCAGATTAGTGTGCCGGTTAACCACACACGCTCCACTAACAGCTTAAACAAAGTGCAAAGTGTAATTTCATGGATTAGCACCTTATTCACATTTTCCTAAGTAACTAAGATTGAGAATTTATAAGTGTTTAGTTACTTAGTATTTATCATTATACTTATAATGAAGGGAGAATTATAGTCCTTGTCCTACCTGTTCGGCTAACGACCCTCCACCGGTGAAGGAAGCGGTGAGTGAGAGTGGACACCCATTAACCTGCCATTTTATAGGCAGTAACCTTATACCCCCCTTATAGACCGGCTTCGTGAATGAGGCCTACTAATGGTAAGACGACTTGCTCTTATACATATAATATATTAAACTTTTAATATTATAATAGTATAAGGGTGTATTTTAGACATTTAAAATACTTGGTGGTTTAATCTATTAATTAAACTAGACTTTTAATTTAATTAAACTCAAACCATATATTTATGGATTAATAATACTCTTTTAATTAAACGCTTTAATTAACTATTAATAAAGTCCATAAGAGTTAATTTGAACTATTCAACAAAACATCATAATTCCAATTATTAAACTCAAAATGAAAACCATTTAATTAATTGTTTAAGTTATGAACCCAAGAGTTTTAGAATTCAATTCTTTTTTTCATAAAAAAACTTTTCTCAAATTCCAAAACTTGAGGGCAAGTTTTGTAATTCTTGAAAACCTTTGGATTCCATAACTTATGGAATTAATGGTGTTTTATGATGAAACTTTCCATGTTCCATAACTTAAGAACAAGTTATGGAATTCTTTAAAACATTAACACCAAATTTTGTAACTCCATAAAACTTTGAATCAAAATTTTTTTTTTTTAAAAAACTTTCATATCCATAACTTATGGAAGTTTCAAAAACTCTTAAGATCACAACTTTAAAAAAAACTTTTGAGCTCCAAAATTTTATGACAAAATATGTAACTCCTTAAAACATTTAGATCAAACTTTTAAAACTAATAAAATAATCATATCATTTTATCTTTTACTAAATTTGACCTAATTCAACTCATATAACAAATGATTCAAATTTTACAAATAATTTGTTTTTCACAAAACAAATAATTATCTTAAAATTTGACAAACGTCATGTTTTTTTTTCTTTTTTTTTTCAACTTGAAAATAAAACATTTGCATCAATATAACAGAAAACAACCCATGGCTCTGATACCACTGTTGGGTTTTGAGCATTCTAACACTCCTATGGTGTACATGCAACCCTATAAACCTTGGATCTATGTTTTCTCTATTATACATGCAAATATTAACTATTCCAAGGTTTCATCCTAACTAGCATATTATGAAGCACCTATACTACAAAGTTCTAGTTAGATGACATACATTTTGATGTAGCTTGATGTCTTCAAGCTTTAAGAGCTTAGCCCCAATAGTGTGGAAGCCTCAAATGGAATCACAAATCACCAAAACACCTTGGAAGAACTTGAGAGAATATGTATGCACACTAAAATCGGCCCACTCTTATTTTCACACACTTCTCCTAATTTTGTGAGCCAAGGACCCCTTTATATATTATGGAGGATTAGGGTTACATCCATGTAAACCCTAATACCCATGACCTTTCATTTACATAGGATCCATGGGTTAAAAGCTCCATGGACCATCCATGAAAGCTTAGCCCAACCTAAATGAACTTGGCCCATTCCATATATACAAGAGTCCATATTTAATTAGTTCTTTTTGATCACTTAATTAATTCTAAATTAATTCTTGATCAATACTAATTAAATAATATGATTCCATAGTAATATATTAGAACTTATAATATATTAATATAAATCATAAATATACTATTCTCAAAAGACTATCCATATAAATGTGTGCCGGTGAAGTGCAACCCAAATGGACCATGCCGGGTCGGGTCAAGTACATACCAAATATAGTTATGGACTTAGACATTAATCCAACAGTTCCTAGATTGTAAAGCACAAGTATGATCGAAATACTTACTTCGATGACATCTAGTTTTATTGTTATGTTAAACTGAATAAAGTCTTGGTTGTTCTGGAAAACCTGATGTAACGATACTACCCTCGTATGATCACTTAATACATACGAGTTGTATATAACCGAGATCGAACAGACAGTTGAATGGGTGAATCTGCCCCAAGCCCACAACCAAACAATAAACAGGAAATGAGGCAGAAAACACACATTCCACTGTCTATCGGACTTCAGTTTTATCTAACCCTATGGTATGTACTGAGTAATCACATAGTTAATATCCCTTGAGATTGATCATTGAAAGTATATTACTGCGTAAATATATCGTTTTTTTTATCTATTTGTGAGTGTTATCGACCATACTAATTTGACTAGTGTAAAACACGACGTATTGTAGACGTCGAAAAGAATATGACATTTGTCACCCGCTGACCTGCCGGTCCGGCTGTAGCTAACCGCGAGGTGCGGGATTGTCAATCCCGTATAGATCTATACACAAATTGACGCTCTCCCTTCAGGAGACTCTGGTCATAAGGGTAGACTTCTATTGGTACTTAAGTAAGTACCGAAGACGTGTCTCACAAGCTGGATTAACGACTTTACAAGTAATATTGTGGAAAACCCTTTTTATAATTAACAGATAAGTTTATAAAAAGATCCTTTTGTTCCTTAAACTAAACTTATTAAAGTTTATAAGTTTATTTCTATGTTCTATTCAAAGTTTCATGTTCTAAATACAGTTCATTGGTACAAAGACATAATAAGCAATTTATATTTTAAAACACAACATTTATTGTGTTTTACTTGTATTCCCCCCCTAAAATATTAAAAAGTTGGGAAAAGACATGGGGGTATGAACTCACCTTCTGTGGGTGATTCAATTGGAGATTTGAATAAGGATGATAAGTTCTACGAATGAAGTCCCGAGGCACAAACGAGTCCTAAATGACATATAATGATACATATAGGCATGTAATTAGTGAATCTAACTAGAAAGGTGATTGGGAAACAACCTAGGATGCAAGAATAACTCACCAAAAGAGTGCTAGAAGCAAGTTAGGAGGCTGAAATGGTGTTCACAGCTGGGCTTGAGGTGTTCACGGCCCAACAAGGAGGGTTCACGGCCCTTGGGAGGGTTCACGGACCAAGAACTCAAGAATGGTTCACGGCCCAATGAAGGGTTCACGGCCCAAAGATGAAGAATACTTGAAGATCTTGTGGATTGGTGAGTGTTTGAAGGCCCTTTTGATGTATTCTAAGAAGATGGTAACGAAGAGGGATGAAAAAGAGTGAAATATGAAGTTCTTGTGGATGATACTTGAGAGAGATTTGAGAGGATCACGGCCAAGAGGTGAATAAATGAAGATAAAATGATCAAACACTTATATATATATGAAAGTGATTGCAGCCGAGGAGTTCACGGCCGTGAACCGAGGGTTCACGGTCCGAAGATGTTCACAGTCCGAGTTCACGGCTCGGTGTTCACGGTTGCAAAGGCTCATTGCTGCGAGGGTTTTGTAGTCCATGCGAGGGTTCTCAATTCCTAATGCTTCTCTCTTCCAAACTATAACACACTTAGTTACAAGGCTTCAAAACTTATAAACCAAAAATCCATCAAAATCGAGATAATGGAAGGAATAAGTTTGACCAAAGATGACTTTTATAAGGATAAAATTTTCGGGTTGTCACATCATCCCCCCCTTAAAGAGAATTTTGTCCCGAAATTAGCTTTCTTAGCAATACTCTTGGGATCGTGCTCCTCTGAATAGTAGAATATCCACTCGTAGACCTGGGCAACTTTGCCCTGACGTTCATGATATGATTCATACCTGGTCCATCTATCATCACCTTGTGTATATAAGTCGTATATAATTAAGATTAGTAAGACGGTCGGATGTGCGACTCTGCTCCAAGTCCACAACCAAACAAGGAATAGGATATACGGCGGAAACACACATACTAAATCCGTGTAATCATAATTATATACCACCCTCGCGTATACATTTAATAGTGATAGGTGGGTTGTATTCGTCCTTAGCCTCTTTGCTTGAACTTGATCTACTGGACGAGTGGTATTTCGGGAAGGTCTGTTGAGTATACATCAAAAAGGTTTCGGAGGGCAAGGTACTCCTTGCATGAGTACTTCGGGGTTAAGAATATGAGGGAGACGATTCTGAGGTCTGGGTCGGGCTGTCGTTACGAATGACGAGGGTTTCGTTAATCGGTCGGTTAAGGCGATGGAATTTCGAAACACGTGAACTTGGTATGGTGAGGACCACGCCAATCCATGATGAATGATGGCGACAGACTCTTTATAGAAACAAATGTTAGGCCGATTTGAAATAAATGTTTGTTATACGAGGGTGTATCCCTAGTGTGCTCCACAATATATTCCGTGAAAACTTTCTAGTGCTTTCAGTTTTCTCCTTAATATTACCACTTCCGCATATTGTAATGCGATAAGCGAGTACTATCAGTTAAAGTGCTTCGATAAATGGTGAGTACCATGCCAATCCCGACTCGTCGAGTGCAGTCACTGACTCGTCGAGTCCTTCCAGAACTCGAGTAGTCGTGAAAACTCCCCACTGAATCGTTGAGTTTCCCTGCAACTCGCTGAGTCCAAGCGTGTCCAAAAGACGGGGAAAGCCCAAGTTGACTCCCCGAGTCACCCTACCGACTCGTCGAGCCCACGACAATCTTCATCGGACTCGCCGAGTTTACCATGCAACTCGCCGAGTCCCTTCAGTCCATATCCATACATATGCTTAATAAGCCATCTTAAGGTTCCATATTGTAGATCCAACTTCCCAAGGCATGTTTATCATGTAAAGTTGCAAACTTTACGTGCATGCAAGGCTCTAAGGTCTTATAATGACAAAACCAAGCTTTTAATGGAGTGTTACGCTTGAGGAGAGGTTCACACTTGCTAAAGCTGAAAGCTTTATGGACTTAGAGACCCAAGAGAACTCAAATCTGAATTTGCAACTTCAGATCTTAGCTCATACACAAGAAAAGCTTCCTCATATGCTAGAAAAGCCCTAAAATTCACCCAAATGAGATCTAGAAGGAAAAGTGGTCAAGATAACGACTTGATACCTTCCAAGAGATGCTAACTGAGGTAGATTTCAGACTCCCACACGCTCCTTGCTTCTAGACACTTGTTCTCCAAGCTCTTATCACCAAGAATCCTCTTCCAAAGCTTAAAACACATAAATGGAGCACACACACACACGTATTTGGGTTTTGCTGAGCTCTCAAGGGACAGTAAGGAGGCAAAAGGAGGCTAATGATCCCTTAAATAGGGTGCAAAACCCCGGATATTAGGGTTTCATCCTCCAGCTCCTGCTCATTGAGTCCCTTCTTGGACTCGACGAGTAGGTCACTTAAACACGTGGACCAACCCGCTGCCACTCGACGAGTCAGGGCAACCAACTCGTCGAGTAGACCTTGAAATCATGAAATTTTATAACCATAAATCAATACCCGAGAATCGGGGCATTACAGTCTTGAACCATATGACTAAACTTTTAAGCTTTCCAACCTTTGTTAAGGGATTTAGAGCATTCAGAGTGGTTCCAGAGGATAAAGTTGGAAGCTTTATCCTTCTAGATAACTTAAGACCTTAGATCTAAGCCCTAAAGTCCCTATAATCGACGTATCATCTGAATGTGCAAACAGGGGGAAAACTCGACGGGTTGCTCTGGCAACCCGACGAGTTGGATCAGGTTTTCCCGTCTACTGGATATTGAATGAAATCGACGAGTTGATGAGACAACTCGGCGAGTTGGCTAGGGTTTTTCCCGATTTTGTTGACTCTGAAGGAACTCGACAAGTTGCTAGATGCACTCGACGAGTTGGGGTCAACATGGACTGTTGACCTTGACTGTTGACTTGGACTTTGACCAGGGTTAAGCAAGTTTGACCTTGAGGGTATTTACGGTATTTTGGGATTTTGATAAGTTAATCACATGATGGTTATAAGCAGTTGAACTAGAGCTGCGTGTTGGGACTTATCTGATCCTATCTTATCAGTTCAACATTCTTGAGAGGTGTGTCTCCTCACCATACCAATGGGTCGAAGGCACTAAGGTCGGCCCATTTTATGATATGTAGTACAGTAGTTGAAGTAGTGTTATGTGGCATGTTAGCTGGTTATGTGCTAGGAGGTATGCTAGTTGTATATGTGGTATGCTTGTATGGAAGACCATGGGAGAGCCCATGGCACCTGGATGTAAGACCATGTGGAGAGCCCATGACTTTGGCATTAAAGACCATGGGAGAGCCCATGACACTTGGATGTAAGACCATGTGGAGAGCCCATGGTTTTCCTATTAAAGACCATGGGAGAGCCCATGGCACTTAGGTGTAAGACCATGTGGGGAGCCCATGGCATCCTGGAGTAAGACCTTGGGGGGAGCCCACGACATCCCTATATGTTGTTTGCTTGGCTTACATGGTTTATGTAGCTTTTATAGCTAATATGGATTATGTGGAGTGTGGAGTGTGTGGGGTATGCTCTGGGGAACTCACTAAGCATTAGCTTACAGTTTGTTGATTTGTTTCATGTACTTCTGAGCCTAAGGGCAAAGGCAAGGCTTGATGGCGCGACATGCACTCTCCGGCATTTGTTTTGATGGGACACTCTGATATTTGAAATAAAATTGTTGATGTTAGGAATTTGAAAACAGTTGTTCTTGAGATTTGTGGTTTATTGAAAATATTTTGACTATTTAAAAATGAAAATTTTCTGTTGAAAATTTGGGTCGTTACAAGTTGGTATCAGAGCCTTGGTTTGAGGGATCCGGGCACACTCTCGGGTGTGTCAGGACTCAAATTAAGGAAATGGTAAAATTGTTTTCAAAAATAAAAGTTAAAAACTTCTTAAACTGGAAAAGAGGAGAGTGCAATGCGCGTGATCGGCCGAGCCAAGTAAGTAGTTCCCCAATATATTAGCCATGTTATACTGATATTTGAGTTATGATAATCGTATGGATCTTGCTATGTGTATGCTTTTAAAATTATATACGGTTAGGAGCTTATAGCCTTAGAATGATTGATTTGGCCTTATTTCATGTTCCTTGTCTGGTTGTGGTCCTAGGGTAGAATCTATTATTCGAAAGTCTATTTGATCCTTTTCTGTGTATAATTTGCATGCATAAAGGCAACCTGTTATGATTAGTCTGATTTCTTGTTTGATGTGGGTAGAGCAAATCTTAGGATAACCTAGGATTTGAGTTATGTTGTAGCCTGTGAATTATGTTTTGTACTGGGACGAATTGCGGTTATCAGGTAAAGCCGTTGGGAAGGTATAGGTAGGTGTGGAAAGTAGTATTGGGCCCGTACTACTGAAAACACGGGACCTGTACCCAAACTAATGTTATACCTGGAAGCTCTAAGGAGGACCGATGTGGGAAGATCCTATTTTTGGACATCCTGATCATTATGGTTTATGATATTGCAGTTCAGGATGGTGGTGACACGATTTGGACCAGGGGGATCAGGATCAGGATCCAGATCTGGTTCAGGAGATGGTACTGAGCCCATTGATGAAAGGCTACGCGATTTCATTGCAACCGAGGTTACGAGGGGCATCCTTGACGCTACCCCAGTGATTTTTGGGACGGTCAAGGAAGGGATGATGGAGATTATGGAGGAGAGGCTCAGGGCATTCAAAGCCGAGATTCCTACGGTCCAGGTCGGGGCCCGAACTCCCTCATTCCGGGAGTTGAAGGCGTGTGGGGCGCCAGAGTTCTTTGGGGTCAGGGATCCTATAGTTAGCCGACGATGGGTGGCGGACATAGAGAATCCCCAGCGCACGAGTTCTTGCCCTGATGCAGCAAAGGTGGGTTTTGTTTCATGTATGCTGAGAGATCGAGCCCGAGATTGGTGGTGAGAGGTGACTAGACAGGTGGGAGCGGCCAGTATGGCTGAGATGACATGGGTCGAGTTTATCTGACGGTTTGATCTGGAGTTTGCACCACCTATTGAGGTGCAATGGTTAGTGAGGGAGTTTCAGGAGCTTCAGCAGACCACCGAGACTGTGGCGAAGATCACTGCCAAGTTTCGGGAACGAGCACTATTGATCCCGCAGTATGCTGCGGATGAGGATATGAGGAGGACGAGGTATCATTCCATGCTGAGGGATGATATCCATGAGTTTTTTTAGCTTTACAGGGTGCAAGACCCTGAATGAGATGGTGGAGAAGGCCCATGAGCGGGAGATGGAGTTGGAGTTCCGCACCAAGCGGAAACCCGAGCAGGCACAGACGGCAGTACGTCAGGCTAAAAAGCCTAAGATCTAAGATAGGGGGCAACAGGGTCGTGGCGGGTGTGCCAAGTGCGGTAAACCGCACAGTAGGGCTTATAGGACGGCAGGCTCGAGATGCTACGCATGTGGCCAGTCGGGCCAAGTGATCAGGGATTGCCCCAAGAAGGGCTTGATTTGTTTTCACTGCAACCAGACGACCACAAAAGGGACGATTGTCCGAGGTTGCAGGGAGGGGGAGGAGCAGTGGCGGTGCGTGCGTCCACCATACTGAGGATCACAGATGGTCGCCCTGCTAAGGCGGATGCTCCAGCGGTGAAGAGCCACACATTTCAGTTGACTACCGAGGAGGCTCGGGCAGCGCCAGACGTCCTGGCTGGTACGTGTTTTATCTTTCCTGCTCGATATTGATTTATATTGCTTATATGTATATATGTGCTCATGTATAGGGACCTTTTTGGTCAATGGTATGTCGGCCCACGTTCTATTTGATTCGGGTGCTACCCGATCGTTTGTATCTCTTGCGCTTAGCAAGAAGTTCCGGGATGCGCTGGGGATCTTAGATGCCCCGCTTCAGGTTGAGATTGCGGATGACAGGACTGTGAGTGCTACGAGGGTATATTAGGACTATGTTCTAAATGTGCTTGGGGAGTGGTTTCGCGTGGTTCTAGTTTCGATACCGTTACGAGGGCTGAAGGTGATCGTCGGGATGGAATGGTTGGGGGCCAATGGGGCAATGATCGATTGCGAGCGCCAGTTGGTGAGGGTTCGAACCCCAAGTGGGGGAGAACTGGTTATTCATGGAGAGAGGGCCTCGTAGGGGCCAACCCTCTGTTCAGCTGCGAGGGCTAGGAGACTTCTTCAGCAGGGTTGTTCAGGATTTCTGGCATATATCTCGGATACGAGGGTTAAGACCACGACGGATTTGGGCAGTGTACCTGTTTTACAGGAATTTCGGGATGTCTTTCCCGAGGAGTTACCTGGAGTTCCTCCGGAGAGGCAGGTGGACTTTTGCATTAATTTAGTGTCGGGTGCCGCTCCGATAGCCAAGGCACCATACCGGCTAGCTCCGCCCGAGATGCAGGAGATATCTACGCAGCTTCAGGAGCTGCTAGACCGATGGTTTATCCGTCCGAGCAGTTCCCCGTGGGGAGCACCGATCTTGTTCGTGAAAAAGAAGGATGGGTCACACAGGATGTGTATCGACTATCGAGAGCTGAACAAATTAACAGTGAAAAACCGTTATCCGCTACCGAGGATCGATAATTTGTTCGATCAGCTGCATGGTGCGTCTTGGTTTTCCAAGATTAATCTTCGGTCGAGGTACCATCAGATGAGGATTCGGGATGAGGATATACCGAAGACAACTTTTAGGACTCTGTATGGGCAGTATGAGTTTGTGGTGATGCAATTCGGGCTCACCAATGCCCCAACAATGTTCGTGGATCTCATGAACAGGGTGTGTAGACCGATGCTGGATCGGTCGGTGATCATTTTTATTGATGATATCCTAGTCTATTCTAAGACCAAGGAGCAGCATGAGCAACATCTGAGGGAGGTATTGGAGACACTAAGAACGGAAAGGCTTTATGCCAAGTTCTCAAAGTGTGATTTCTGGCTGCGAGAGGTGCAGTTTTTGGGGCACATCATCAACTAGGAGGGTATTTTGGTGGATCCAGCCAAGGTTGAGGCAGTGCTGAGGTGGGAAGTACCGAAGAATGCATCTGAGATCTGTAGATTCTTGGTTTTAGCGGTCTATTATCGGAGATTCATCCAGGATTTCTCCAAAATCGATGTTCCTTTGACCCATTTGACCAAGAAGAGTCTGACTTTCCGGTGGGGCCCGGACCAGCAGTTCGCTTTCGAGACCTTGAGGGAGAAGTTATGTGAGGCGCCGATTCTAATGCTATCCGAGGGGCTGGATGATTTGGTAGTGTATTGTGATGCATCGATCTCAGGGTTAGGGGTGGTACTGATGCAGAAGGGGCATGTGATTGCTTACGCCTCGAGGCAGTTGAAGCCTCATGAGGCAAATTACCCCACTCACGACCTGGAATTGGGGGCAGTGGTGTTTGCCCTCAAGATTTGGAGACACTACTTGTATGGAGTACGGTGTACTATTTATACTGATCATAAGAGTTTGAAGTATTTTATGGATCAGCAGAACCTCAACATGCGTACAGAGGAGGTGGTTGGATGTGCTGAAAGATTATGACTATGAGATCTTATACCATCCAGGGAAGACCAACGTGGTGGCCGATGCTTTGAGCCGCAAGACGGCAGGTTCTCCGATTGGGAACGTTTGTCTGAGGATGACGGTGGTCTCTCCACTACTAGATATGATAAAAAAGGCTCAAGGGGAGGGTTTGAAGAAAGAGAACTGGAAGATAGAACGGATTCGGGGGCAGTTTCCCTTATTTGTACGGGATGTTCGGGGGCACTTGACATAGTGTGGCCGGGTGTGGGTACCAATAACCGGGGGAGTGAGATAGAAGATATAGGAGGAGGCACACAAGTCCAAGTTCTATATACACCCGGGAGCTACAAAAATGTATAGAGATCTGAGACTGAGCTATTGGTGGCCCTGCATGAAGCGGGAGATCGCTTGGTTCGTGGAGCAGTGCTTGACCTGCAGGAAGGTCAAGGCCAAACATCAGCGGCCGCATGACAAGGTTCAGCCGCTACCCATTCCTATGTGGAAGTGGGAGGAGATCACTATGGAATTCATCACGAAGTTACCAATGACAGCGAGGGGTGTGGACGCCATATGGGTTATTGTGGATAGGCTGACAAAGAGTGCCCACTTTATTCCGATCTCCGAGAGCATCTCTGCTGAGATATTGGCGGATATTTACGTGCGAGAGGTAGTGGCTAGGCACAGGGTGCCAGTGTCAGTAGTCTCTAACCGGGATGTCCGATTTACATCTAGATTCTGGAAGAAGTCCCACGAGGAACTGGGCACTCAGTTACATTTCAGCACAACGTACCACCCCCATACAGACGGTCAGAGTGAGAGGACGATCCAAACACTCAAGGATATGCTTCGGGAATGCGTGTTGGACTTTGGATGGAGTTGGGATACATACCTCCCACTAGCATAGTTTTCATACAATAATAGTTATCATGCTAGTATCGAACGGCCACCATTTGAGATGTTGTATGGTCGAAGGTGTAGGACCCCGGTTTGTTGGGGTGAGGTAGGGCACCGGGTCATGTGGAGCACCGAGGTGGTGCTCAAGACGACGGAGTTGATTCAGCAGGTGCGGGACCGACTTCGAGTTGCACAGAGCCGTCAGAAAAGCTATGTTGACCGATGCCGATCGGATCTTGAGTTTCAGGTGGGGGATTTCGTCTTGCTGAAAGTGTCACTATGGAAGGGTGTCATTAGGTTCCGGAAGAGGGGAAAGTTAGGGCCCCGGTATATCGGATCGTTCAGGATTTCGGCCCGGGTAGTCAAGGTGGCTTACCGTTTGGATCTGTTGGATGAGCTTAGCCAGATACACAACACTTTCCACATGTCCCAGCTTCGGAAGTGTGTCACAGACGAGACCACAGTTGTTTCGCTGGACGACATTCAGGTGGACGAGAGCCTGAACTACATTGAGAGGCCCATTGCGATTTTGGATAGGAAGACCAAGGTTCTTTGGAACAAGAAGGTGAAATTAGTAAAGGTACAATGGCAGCACCGAAGAAGCTCTGAATGGACATGGGTGCCGGAGGAGGAGATGCGAGAGCACTACCCGGATTTGTTCTCATCAACAGACTTCAAGGACGAAGTCTAGTTCAAGTAGGGGAGATTTGTAACACTCGTTTCGGGTATCAATTTCTTTTCAGAATTTTAGGGTTTTAGACTAGGACTCGACGAGTTGGGGAGCTCCAACTCGTCGAGTAGAGATCATTGAGGGACGCGAGATTAGGACCTACTCCGGAAACAAGAACAGGTGAGGTAAAAAGAAATCATTCTGGGAAGCATGTGAATGAAGAAAAGAAGGTTGAGAAAAAGGAAGTGAAGAGTGAGGATGCGAAGGCTGAGAAAAAGCTAAAGGGAGATTCTGGATTCGACTGCCATTAATGCAATGGAGCGAATCACATGGCAAGTGATTGCATGCTGAGGAAGTGAGATGAGAAGAAGAGTAGAGTAAAGGACGAAGCCTACTACGTGGAGAGGCTTTAAGAAGTGAGAGTGGAGACTAAGGGGATGTCTTTGAAGGGTTTTGAGCATTCTAACACTCCTAAGGTGTACATGCAACCCTAGAAACCTTGGATATGTGTTTTACTAAGATACATGCAAATTTGATTTGCAAGGTTCTTAACCTATCTAACATGGCATGGGGAACTTGAATCATAAAAGCAAGTAAGAAAACATACCTTTCTTGTTTCTTGGATTCCTTGAGAACCTTGTGAGTCTAGCACCTCAAGTGTGATGCCTCAAATGTCTCACACAACACAACAACACTTGGAATAACCTTGAGAGAAGTTCACTATCACTCCAAAATCGGCTAGCCCTCTAGTTCTTCACTTAGTGGCCGATTTTTTCTTACCATAGGGCTTCTTATATAGTGTCCCACATGTAGGGTTACTCCATGTAAACGCTAATGTGCATGGCTTTTCAAATTCCATGATCCATGGGTTTATAACCTACATGGACTATCTATGGAGCACCTTATGGGTGTTAGCCCAATTCACATAAACCATGGATCATTAGCCCACTATACAAGAATGGATGATTTACACAATCAACCCCATATATTTAATTAGTCTCTTTTTGATCACTTAATTAATTCCAAATTAATTCTTGATCAATACTAATTAAATAATATTATTAATATATTAGAACTTATAATATATTAATAAACCTTAAGTGTCCTTTATCTCATTTGGTCTATCCAAGTATTGCAATGCCATGCAACCCAAATGGACCATGCCAACCGGGTCAAGTACATACCAGAAATAGTTATGGACTTAGACACCTTATCCAACAGTCTCCCACTTGGATAAGTCTAATAACTATAACTGCAAGTATGAATTCAGGAACTGATCAGCAATCGTAGCTCTTTCAAGGTCTCGCGGAACTGAGATGATGATGATACGCCATTTAAGATAAGTGATCATATAATCCTCTGTTCTGGATATCAGCCGGACAAATACATGGAACAATGTCTTACTTATTGTCCAGCAGTTTGTTTCCCGATTTCCGATTTGTTTGACATAGAACTTAATCGAACACATCAATTTAGTTCTGACCGGGCCCGGTACATAGGTCACAACAAAATCATCGAGGGGCCCAAATATCGCTTCTAATCCAAGAAGGAAAAGATAAACTTCGACTCATATGCTTGTCCTACTACTTGTTGAATTATACACAAAGGCACGTTTTATAACATCGAGTTTCCAATGCGTTTTCGTACAATCAATGTATAACCAAATCATAGTCAACGACTCATATCTCTAGGTTTGAAGACTTATATGATATTACCATCTCACGATCACTCGAGATAAATTCCATGAAGTGATACAAGTGAGTGTGGGTTGAATCCAATACTCAGAACTTATGAGTACTCATGAGTGTTGTAGCAACTCTTGCTATGTCCAACATCTTAGACATCTACAAGCCAACTCATGACAGTCTTGATTCATATCTACTTCCAACATACGACCGACTGTGGAGAATTTGAATAATATGATATACCATAACATAATTATTCTGGAAGTCAAAACATGCAAAATGAAATGATAGTAAACGATTGACAAAAGATAGCAACACTTTACTTATAAATAAACAACAACTTTTATTTATCATCAAATGTCAATTACACTTTACAAATTTCAAAGCTATCTAACTACTAAAACTAATATCATCCTTCAGCCCTATGTGCCTCGCATGCTTGAGATGCTTAACCCTACCCAGTCCCTTCGTGAGGGGATCTGCTGGGTTCTCATCCGATGATACCCTATTTGCGACGAGGAGTCCTTCTTCTATTCGATGTCTGATGAAATGGTATTTTCTGTCGATGTGTCTGGATCTCCCGTGATTCCTTGGTTCCTTGGCTAAGGCAACTGCACTTTCACTATCACAGAAAATCTCCATAGGCTCCTTTACAGCTGGTACAACCCCAAGGTCTCCAATGAAGTTCTTTAGCCATATAGCCTCCTTTTCTGCCTCACTTGCTGCTATATACTCTGATTCGCAAGTTGAATCAGCCATTGTCTCCTGCTTGGAACTTTTCCAAGAAATTGCTCCTCCGTTTAAGGTAAAGACCCAGCCTGAATGAGAGCGGAAATTATCCCTATCAGTCTGAAAGCTAGCATCACTATACCCTACTACTCTCAAGTCATCACTCCCACCGAGGGTAAGGACCCAGTCCTTAGTCCTCCGCAGGTACTTGAGAATGTTCTTTACCGCAGTCCAGTGATACTTGCCAGGGTTCCCCTGATATCTGCTGACCATGCTCAAAGCGAAGGCCACATCAGGACGAGTACAAGTCATAACATACATGATCGAGCCTACATCGGAAGCATACGGTACTCGACTCATCTCAGCTATCTCAGCCTCTGTACTCGGGCTCTGAGTCTTACTCAATCTGGCGTTACTCTGGATCGATAACTCTCCTTTCTTGGAATTCTGCATGCTGAACCTATTCAGCACCTTATCCAAGTAGGTACTCTGACTAAGTCCAATTAGTCTTTTACTCCTGTCTCTCAAAATCCTTATCCCTAGGATATATACAGCTTCACCAAGGTCCTTCATAGCGAAACACTTCCCAAGCCAGGACTTCACTTCCTGCAGAGTTGGGATGTTATTTCCTATGAGTAGCATGTCATCCACATACAATACAAAAAAGCTAACTATACTCCCACTAGCCTGGACATATACACAAGACTCATATTCACTCCTCGAAAATCCAAACTCTTTGACTTTCTCATTGAAACAAAGATTCCATCTGCGAGGTGCTTGTTTCAATCCATAGATGGATTTCTCAAGCTTACACACTCTATTTGGGTACTCTGTGCTGACAAAACCCTCTGGCTGACTCATGTAAACATCCTCAGCCAACTTTCCATTAAGGAAAGCGGTTTTGACATCCATTTGCCATATTTCATAATCATGAAATGCAGCAATGGCTAGCATAACCCTAATAGACTTAATCTTTGCTACTGGTGAAAAGGTCTCATTATAATCAACTCCCGGAGTTTGAGAAAAGCCCTTTGCAACCAGTCGCGCCTTATAAGTGTGTACATTACCATCCATGTCGGTCTTCTTCTTGAAGATCCATTTGCACCCGACTGTCTTACGACCTGGTACATTGTCAACCAAGTCCCAAACTTGATTGTCATACATGGACTGTATCTCGCTGTCCATAGCCTCTTTCCATTTAGCAGCCTCAGGGCCTGCCATGGCTTCCGTGTAGCTGTTAGTCTCATCCATACTTACCAGTGTGCTATCAGTGATAAGTGTATCACCTTCCACAGTAATATGGAAACCATAGTAATGCTCAGGTGCATTCCTAACTCTCGTGGAAAGCCTCAGAGGTACAAACTCGTCTGTCGGATTAAGTAGACATATCCATATCTACTAAAATCATCAGTAAAAGTCACATAGAAGCGGTTAGCATCCCTTGTGGCAGTTCTGAAGGGTCCACACACATCTGTGTGTACAAGATCCAACAAAGCTTCACCCCTAGCACAAGTACCAGTGAAGGGTGACTTTGTCAATTTTCCATGTAAACAAGATTCACAACTATCATCCGAATTTAGGTCAAATGACTCCAAGACTCCATCCTTTTGGAGTTGGCCTATGCGTTTCTTGCTTACATGTCCAAGACGACAATGCCATAATGATGCTTTATCCAAGCTAGTGGAAGAATCGATACACAACACATTATTTCTTAGGTTACTGTTAGGCGTGTGAAAGCCAACAAATAAAGGGGTAGAATAGACTCCAAATACACTACTTTAATGCACTAAAAAGTAGTACAAGGCAAGTAGGGTCAATCCACAGAGACACAGAATAAAATTCTATACCTTTTTGCACAAGGTACTTTGGTCACAAAAAGGGGGAGTTTTTAGTGCAATGATTAAACAAATAAATTGAAAGCACAAATAAGCAACTAAACTAATGAATTAATTTCAGACTTGGTAGAGACTCTAACTTCATGAATGACAACTTAGCAATGTGATTCAAAGATGACACAATATTTGTTCATTTTTATCTAAGTTGGTACTTGGAAGTGTCAACAAGCTCTAACACTTCCCTTTCACCACATTAATTAACCAAAACAAGCTCTTTGATTAATCCTAACCTTACTAATCTAATCTAAACAAGCTCTTAGAATTAGATTACAAGATTGCATTAAGCTCTATGTGAAAGTTCCCAACAACACCCGATGCTCCTCACAAGCTCGAGAGTGTAAAAGTGTATGAATAAGATTTACACTAGATTTATTCAAAGGAATTCAATTTAGTGCTTGTTACTTGTTCAATTTCACAAAACAATTACGGATTTTGTAAAAGAGATAACTTGAATGACCTAACCCTAATTCAAATGGCCAATGAGAATCACAATTAGAATCAAACATTCGATTGAAATAAAATCAAATTCATTAGATAGAAATTGAAAACAAACATTATGTCGTATGATTGAAATCACTGCCAAGAAGTCAAAACATGAAATTGGAGAAACTAAAATTCTAGCCATACATGGCTAGAACAAGATCACAAGTCTAAAAGATGAAATTAAGTGCAATTACAACTTACAAATACTAGGAATAACGTTTCCAAATGATTAATGATTAAACCCTTGCAAAAGTCTTCAAAATCCCCTCTCAAAATATGCCCTCCTATGTTCTCCTCTGCCCCCAAAATGAACCAATTCCCGACATATGAAAAATGGAAAAAACTGCCAAAAGGCAATTTATAAGTCGAACACGGCCCGTGTTAAAATAGAGTAAATCAACACGGGTCGTGTTGATTGAAAACATAGCCATCAATACTCGATTCCAGCTCTAAAGTACGATGCTCAAAAGTGCAAAGCTGGTCGAACACGCCCCGTGCCCAAATAGGCAAAAGTGACACAGGTCGTGTTCAGTGAAGTCAACACGTCTTGATCTGGTCAAACACGCTTCATGTTGGCTTTGTAGTGTAATCCAACACACCCCGTGTTGCTCTCTGTATGCTGATCCAAATTTGATTTTCTCAATTCTTCCGTTCTACGCCCGATCATCCCGAAATCTTCACCAATGCTCCCCGGCACCTCCAAAAGCGCGCTCCGACCTCCGGTTTACCTGAAAGAGACATGAAAGTGTGCAAATAAGTTCGTTCTAGAGACTAACATGAATATGATAATAATGCAAGAATAATGAATTATAACTAAGCTAAATACATGCATAAAAGGGACTAAAAGTTGTGCAAAAAGGTGCACAAAATGCACCTAACAGTTATCAACAACCGACACAGTTTCATATACACCATCACAAGGTAATGCTTTAAAATAAAGAAAATTATTAAAGAAAGCATTAATACCACCACATTCATTATCAAACGAAAAGGTAAACCCTTGATTGTACAAACCATGAAAGGAAATAATATTTCTCGCCATTTCAGACGAGTAACAACATTTATTCAAATCTAATGTTAACCCACTACTTAGCAAAAAAGAATAAACTCCAATCTTGGTGACGGGTGAAGCTTTCCTATTCCCCATGATTAAGTTTATCTTCCCATGCTCCACATTCTTACTTCTTCTTAGTCCCTGCAAATCAGTACATATGTGAATACCACAACCTGTATCAAGGACCCAAGAATTAGAATAGGGTGAGTTATTAGACAATATAGTGTAAATACCTGCATGGTTGGGTTTTACTTTCCCATCCTTAACATCTTGCAGGTACTTCGGGCAGTTTCACTTCCAGTGCGACTTTTCATGGCAATAGAAGCATTCAGCCTCTTTAGGGTTAGCAGAAGGAGTGACAGAAACTTTCTTGGTTCCACTTGAAGAGGAGCCATAAAGAGACTTTCCCTTGGTACCCTTCGAAGGGCTCTTCCTCTTATTCCCTTTACCTTTCCCGATAGCCATAACAGGGGCGTTGTTAGGAGTAGAAGTAGTAACAACCGATTTACCTTTAAGACCACTTTCGGCGGTCTTCAGAACTCCTTGAAGTTTCCTGAGTGTAACTTCCTCCTTTTTCATGTGATATGTCGTTTAGAATTGATCATAACACGAAGGTAAGGAGTGCAAAATGATGTCAATTGCCAACTCCTCGGGGAAGTTCACATTCAGTTTCAGCAAACGGTCCATATACCTTTGCATTTTCTGCATGTGGCCCGTGATGGGTTCACCATCCTTCATCCGTGTTGTTATCATGGAGGAGATGATTTCATACCGCTCTTGACGAGCACTCTGGTGGTAGCGGTCCATCAAGTCCTGGTGCATTTTAAAAGGGTAATAGTCCTCATAGGACTTTTGGAGCTCGGCTGTCATTGTGTCCAACATGATACATGCCACTTTCGTGGCATCTCTCTCATGAGTCTGGTATTCAGCGATCTCCTCAGGAGTAGCAGACGACTCATCAAGTTCCTTAAGCTCCTTGTCGAGGACATATTCCTTGTCCCCATAACGAGTGACCATCCTGATGTTCCTGATCCAATCCATAAAGTTGGATCCATCGAAGATGACTCTTCCACAAAGGTTCATGAGAGAGAAGGAGCCGGTAGGGTTTGAGCCAGAAGCAACATTGTTGGAAGACATCTGAAAAGAAGAAAGACAGGTTTAGATTAGATATAAAGATATTCCTTAATAAGACACCCAAATGTAATATTAAGGCTAGGACCCAATACAATATTTTATAACTTAGAAGAGGGATGCCGTAATCCAAGCTATAAAATATTTGAAGGTAAGTGAATGACGATTCACCAATTTCCACCATGAAAAATGAAATAAGTTATTAGGTTTTAATTGGTTTTGAAACTCCTAGATTCTTTGAGATTCATTGAAATTTTCAATGGCATGTTTCAATCTTGAGTGTGCCCTTCAAGTTTTGTGACTGGGATGCCGAGGATCACAAAACAAGGTGTGAAGTAACCATGCAAATTACTTGGTACTCTTAATGTTTATCACTCAATCGATGTGCCGGTTAACCACACGCGCCAACGACCTATGATAAACCTTAAGCCACCCTTTGCCTACCTTGTTAAGTCCAGGTTAGTGTGCCGGTTAACCACACACGCTCCACTAACGACTTAATCAAAGTGCAAAGTGTAATTTCATGGGTTAGCACCTTATTCACATTTTCCTAAAGTAACTAAGATTGGGAATTTATAAAAGCATTTAGTTACTTTATAATCATCATACTTTTAATGAGGATTAAGGTCATTGTCCTACCCGTTCGGCTAACGACCATCCACCAGTCAAGGAAGCGGTGGGTGAGAGTGGACACCCATTAAGCTGCCATTTTATAGGCAACAACCTTATACCCCCCTTATAGACCGGCTTCGTGAATGAGGCCTGCTAACGGTAAAAAGACTTGTTCTTATACATATATAATTATTATTAAACTTATAATATTATAAAGTATAAAGGTTGAATTTTAACTTTTAAAATTCTAGGGGTTGGAACTAAAGTTTTACCAAAGTGTGTGAGACTTTACATGTTCCAAAACTTGAGGGCAAGTTTTGTAACTTTCAAAACTTTTCATCTTTCATAACTTATGAGTTAATGGTTTATTAAATGAGAGACTTTTCATTTTATGTAACCTATGTGTTTATTAAATGTGTAGAGACCCATTTTTATAACGAACGGTGAATGCGGAAGTAAGATATCTCGAGATTAATCGTGTTTTTGTAAGTATGAGCACGAAGAACATATTATGAGTTCATGGAAAAAGACTAAGAACAAGAGAGAATAATAATAATATTGCATGAAGAACATGGTGGGAGAGAAACTCTCCCTGGGTGGGAGAACCCACCAACTTTCTCTCTTTAGAGATTACATGCTAAGAAGTGCATTTCAACAAAAGTGACCACCTCTCCCTTTATATATGAGGGAGAGTAAATATACCTAAAATACAATAAGGGAAAATACAACCTAATAAACACTCATTATTTGTGGAGCATTTCCATGCACCAACATTCTCTCCCTAAATGCTTACAAATGATGAGAGATACAATAAGTGATACAAGGCTATAATACAGTAATCCGACTAGCAAGTGTGGTAATAAAATGAAATCAAGTGCTGAAATGTCTCTGAAACTCTGAAGTGTCTGTGAAGTCTGAAACTGGCCATGAATCTCTAACAATGAAGGTCTTCGGCTTCAAAGCACAACCAATGAAGCAGAAAAAATAAGATCCAAATCTTCAAACCAGTCATAATCACCCGAAGAAGGAGGTCACCATGAGCACGTAGAAGATCCAATAAAAGAAACACTTCGGCTTCAAAAAGTCTGAAAAACATCTCAAGTTCTCGAATCATAATACACCGAAATTCTTCAAAGAATAACCTGCTAAAAATGTGAAGCATCCATAAAATGAAGTCCGGATAAAAATAATGTGAGTCCAAAAACATGGTCTAGCAATGCCGAAAATTTGATCCAAGGATAAAAAATAAGTGCCACGTCACATTGCCAAAATAATCTTCGTCTTCAACATATCACAAATCCAAACTCGTGAAACCATAAGATCTGAACCGGATGCGAACACAAAATCATCCTGTGGTAGAGTCCGAATAATAAATAATCTGAATCGGAAAACATCGAGTAATGCCAAAAATTTGATCCGTAAAGACCAAAAATAAGTGCCACATCGCATCACTAAATAAATAATCGTCTTCAGAAGTCTTCAAAAATCCAAACTCAAACAATCATAATAACCAAATCCGGATGATATTCTCTCCCTATTTTTGATAACCAATGACCGGATATCAAAAATCAACAAATCATCGGATGGAGAGTGTCGGATACCAAGAGATAACAGAGAAGCTCTCCCTAGATGTATGAAGGGTCTCGATAAGAAACGAGAAAGAGTAAAAGAGATACTCTTGCGGTCATGAGGAGGAGGGTGACATAGTTGCTGAAGCTGTGCTGAGAATAATCTGCTGTGCCAAAAATATATCCAAATATCCAAACTGCGGTGCCGGAACACTTGAAGTGGTCTTCAATAGAGAATAAAGTCTACATGCTCAAAAAACATGATTCTTCAACCAAAAATCAAGAGCGACAAGTCATAAAATCCCATAAAGTGAAGAATGCGAAACAACTTTGTTGATCAATCGCTGTTGCGGTGCAAACATCACAAAAAATAATATGAAGTCCGACTGCGGTAGGAGTATTCTTCCAGTAATAACCGGCATGAAATGAACCAATGCGACAATCCAAGGTTCGGTTGTGGCAAGAATTGGTGTTAAAAAAAAATTGGTGTAAAAAAAATTGGTTTTAATAAAAAAAATTGGTTTTAATAAAAAAAAATTTGCTAAATAAAAATAATTGGTGTTAAAAAAAATAATTGGTGTTAAAAAAAATAATTGGTTTTAATAAAAAAAAATTGGCTAAATAAAAATAATTGGTGTTAAAAAAAATAATTGGCTGAATAAAAAAAATTAGCTGAAAAAAAAATTAATTAAAAAAAAATAATGTAGAAAAAGAAGGCTGAATAAAAAAAATGAAGCTTAAAAAAAATAAGAAGGCTAAAAAAAGAAGGGAGGGGGGGGGGGCTGATGAGAGGGGAGGAAAAAAGGAGGGGAGGGGAGGAGGAAGAAGGAAGAAGAGAGGGGAGGAGGGGAGGCTGGAAGGAAGCTGAAGGGAGAGGAGGCGGAGGCTGCTGATGAGGGAGGTGGGTTGCGGATCAGGAGGTGTTGCGGGTGGAGGGAGGTGCGGATGAGGTGTGGGTGCGGTGAAAGGGGTCTTGGGTGCGGACGGGGCTAAGCTGACTGCGGTAGTTGCGATTCGGTGCAAAGGAGGGGCTGAGATCCGAAGTCTATTGGTGAACCGCAGGAGGCATCTGACTGCGGTCCGAGATTTATAGGCGAGTTCTGCGGTCCTAAGCTTCGGTCCGAGGCTGCGGTCAGAGGGCTAAGAAGGGTGGCTTCGGTCCAAAGCTGAGAAAGGTATGTTGCGGGTCAGAAGACTTCGGTCAGCAGGCAAAGGGAAGGCTGCGGACCAAGCCTAAGAGGGACTTCGGATCAAGGGCTAAGAAGGGCTGCGGGGAGGCTTCTAAGGAGACTCCGGTAGGCAGTTTTTGGCTGCGGTTCTGGGCTCCGAGAAGGGCTGAACAGGTGACGAAAAATGCTATTTTTTCATGAAAAATGGTACCGCAAAGGCTATTTATTCATATTTTAATGAGGGAATCTTTTTATAAAGCATTCTAAGTCAAAGGTGGGTCTTGGGAAGGCAAAAAGAAGAGTGTGCAGGGGGGTTTTTAGGGGACAAAAGGTGATGGGAAAGGGCAATGTCACATGGTTTTTGCTTGGGAAGGCAAAAGTGAGTGGAGTACTCTTTACCCAAAAGAGTAACAAGGACAAGATGCTTTACGCAAACACTTAAACACGTCCATATGCACTAATTTGAAGATTCACAGCAACATATAAAGGTAGAATGTATGAATATCATACTTTTTATGATGATCATAATAAACATGCTGTAGAAAAAATCTTCTAGAAAAAGTTGCTTTCCTCCACTATCTTCAAGAATAATAAGCCCATAATTTTGTGTCTCATTTCCAAGGCATAAATAAAATGCCTGGAGCACATCTTCAACTTTTTGGAGACCACAAAATTAATTTCTCTTCCCATTTTCTTCATTTCTTCAACAGCAACAATAATAATCTTTTAAGAACATTTTTTTCCAGCAACAAATAGAACGAGCAGCAGCAGCAACAATTTATTTTATTAAGTAAGAATCACCCAGAAAATAGAACTAAGAACGAACTTCATAAAAAAAATTCCGGTTTGAAACCCGAAAATTTTTCTTGCAGAAACACGGAAAAATCACAAGATAATCACCGAACGGGAGTCGTTCCCTTGAACTAGTCGCTTGAACCTTCAAGGTACGGCTCTGATACCAATTGTAGAGACCCATTTTTATAACGAACGGTGAATGCGGAAGTAAGATATCTCGAGATTAATCGTGTTTTTGTAAGTATGAACACGAAGAACATATTATGAGTTCATGGAAAAAGACTAAGAACAAGAGAGAATAATAATAATATTGCATGAAGAACATGGTGGGAGAGAAACTCTCCCTGGGTGGGAGAACCCACCAACTTTCTCTCTCTAGAGATTACATGCTAAGAAGTGCATTTCAACAAAAGTGACCACCTCTCCCTTTATATATGAGGGAGAGTAAATACACCTAAAATACAATAAGGGAAAATACAACCTAATAAACACTCGTTATTTGTGGAGCATTTCCATGCACCAACATTAAATGGACTTTAAAAGAAAAACTTTGGGTAATCCATAACTTGAGGACAAATTATGGATTCCATTAAAACACATCAAGATCAAGAATTAAACTACCAAGCAAGTTGCAAATAATTCCTATGATCTTCTAAACTCATAAGTGTATGAACATCCATATCAATAATTTCAAGAATCATAAAAACACATATAAGACTTGAAATTTTTTGATAATAGCTCTTGAAAATGGATTAGCATAACCATTACACCATCTAAAACAAGTTTTATAAGACCAAAACAGTTTAGGGTAATGTTTCTAGTCCATTTCCAGCAGCAAAACTCGAAAAACTACACTATGGGAATTCTGCTCATCGAGTGCATGAACCTACTCGACGAGTAGGATGATTTTACACATGGAGTCGTCGAGTCCCCCCATGGAATCGGAGAGTTCATTCAGCAGAATTCATATTTTTCGACTTTCTTCAACAATTTGCATCAAGTATCAAGAAAACAAGACTAGGCTCTGATACCACTGAAGGGTTTTGAGCATTCTAACACTCCTAAGGTGTACATGCAACCCTAGAAACCTTGGATCTATGTTTTACTAAGATACATGCAAATTTGATTTCCAAGGTTCTTAACCTATCTAACATGGTATGGGGAACTTGAATCATAAAAGCAAGTAAGAAAGCATACCTTTCTTGTTTCTTGGATTCCTTGAGAACCTTGTGAGCCTAGTACCTCAAGTGTGATGCCTCAAATGTCTCACACAACACCACAACACTTGGAATAACCTTGAGAGAAGTTCACTAACACTCCAAAATCGGCTAGCCCTCTAGTTCTTCACTTAGTGGCCGATTTTTTCTTACCATAGGGCTTCTTATATAGTGTCCCACATGTAGGGTTACTCCATGTAAACCCTAATGTGCATGGCTTTTCATATTCCATGATCCATGGGTTTATAACCTCCATGGACTATCTATGGAGCACCTTATGGGTGTTAGCCCAACTCAAATAAACCACGGATCATTAGCCCACTATACAAGAATGGATGATTTACACAATCAACCCCATATATTTAATTAGTCTCTTTTTGATCACTTAATTAATTCCAAATTAATTCTTCATCAATACTAATTAAATAATATTATTAATATATTAGAACTTATAATATATTAATAAACCTTAAGTGTCATTTCTCTCATTTGGTCTATCCAAGTATTGCAATGCCATGCAACACAAATGGACCATGCCAACCGGGTCAAGTACATACCAGAAATAGTTATGGACTTAGACACCTTATCCAACAGTCTTTAGTTGCAAAGGGTTTAGATGATGAGGAAGGGAAATATCAAATTTGTTCATCAGGATCTTATGAAGAGGAGATGCGAAACCCTACTCATGGGGCGATGTTCGCAAAGCATGAGGATGAGGATGAGGAGGTGATCACTGGGAGGTGGTTCGTTTCAACAACTGCTTATAAGTCACCTATGACTTCGCATGTATGTTCTCTTTTACAATCCTTTAATATTCCTTCAAAGGCATATAATTCAATGTTATCTGAGCTTGATAAGGTAATCACTTATGTTAATGATCTGCTTATTTCTGCTAGTAGTGATGCTGAAAAGTCTAAGACTTTACTGCTAGAAACTCATAGATGTTTGGAATCCAAGAAGGCTAGGATAGAACATTTAGATTTACAAATAACCAATATCATGTGTGATAGAGACAGTCTGAGTTCTGATGTTAAGATTTTGCTTAAACAACAGAATATATATTGTAATTCAGCTAAACGTTTGTATGGAAACTTAACTACATGGCATCATTCATCAGACATTAGCAAAGAACAGCATAGGAAGCTTTTGCCCTTTTTAGCTTTCGAAAGGGAGAAAATTGATTCGACTTCCTATGACTGTGAAAAGACAACTTATGAGTTTGATAAGGTTCCAGATAATAGATATGTATATGGTGTTGTAAAAATTGATGAATGTTTAGATGCGAATGATCTTGTTGACATTATAAATGAGACCCTGACCAAAAACGAACAAATCAAAATTTTGAAAAGAACTGAGAATTCGACATCTAACTCTCAAAACAATTTTGTTGATATTGAAGATGATTCTGATGATATGAGTTAAATTGAGGCGGTGGAAATTGTTGATTGTTCTCAGTTATTTGTCATTAATGTCAATTCTCTAGCTAAGGGTAAAGAAATATGTAATGATTCTTCGGTTAAAGTTGAAACTGACCAACCCTCAACTTCGAAAGTTCATGATCCTGACCATGTGATTGTCGAAGATAGTCAAACAGACAGTGACTATGATAACGATGATGCTTCGAAAGAAACAACCATTCCCTGAGTTGTTGATCAGGTCTACGAGGAAACTGAGAAGTTCGATAAAATCCTGAAAGAAAAGGGTTCTCATTATCTTGAATCAAATACAGTTGTGTATCCTAACTTCAAATGCTCAGATGAAGTTACCTTCCCAAATCAGGTGTTTGTTACCTCAAGAAATGGTGATAAAGTTAAACCTGAAATCAACAAAATTGTTGAAGAGGATAACAAGGAAGCTTCGAAAGAAGGATTTTTCTCAAATCAAAGCACCGTCGAAAATAATATCAACAAGAACTCGTCCACTTTTCAAAGACAAAAACATCAAAGAAACTGGGTTGTTAAAACTGCCAAACCAAAAGAAGAAAAATAATCAAAAGAAACAGTTTTTCAAAAGTCAAAAAAAAAAATTTCAAAATTTTAAAGAACAAATTAAAAAGATTTCAAAAGAACATGGATTTTTGAAGACTAAAGCAAGAAAGAAGGTTTATTGGCAAAATATTGAGTCTCCAAAGAAACAAAATGTTTTGGCAAATAAATCGTCTGAAACAATTGTGTCTAAATCAGTTCTGAAAAATTCTCAAAGCAAGTCTTTTATTAACAAAACACCCGCTCAAATTCAAAAATATTTGTCAAAAAGTCACCCACAAGTTTCGACGTCCAATTCAAAACCAAATTTTCAACACTCAAACAAAGAGGATTTTGTAAGACATCAACAATCAAAGAATTTTGTTCATAATTCTCAAAACAAAAGGTTTTCACAAAATAATTTTCACAGAAATGGTTTTCAACCAAATGATTCTTCTCAATATTCTAATCAACGAAGATTTTCGAATGGTCCATAAGTTTTTCATCAATCAAATGTTGGATATCAAAAATATTTTCAAAATCGTTTTCAATCAGAAGTCAAATCTGGTTTTCCAAAACAAAAGTTTGAAAATTTAAATGTCAATGCAAAGAGAAATGTGACGTTTAAACCCACACAACCTGATTTTCCCAATCCATCTTCGAAGAAGCCAACTAATGTTTCGTTTTCAAAAGGAACAACCAATGTCAAAAACATCAATCACTGGTTGGAACGGAAAAGCAAAGTTGTAACATCCATAAAATCATGCCAAATTTTAACTTTTTAATTTAAATTTCAAAACCAATGATTATTACAAAACTTGTTTTCAAAATAGTATAATGTCATAGTATCCCAGAATCAAATCATGAAAACATAAGGAGTTGTACGATCACGCCTTCGCCTTCCCGCGATCATAAGAAGTACCTGAAGCAAAATCAACAACAGTAAGCTCAAAGCTTAGTGAGT
This sequence comes from Lactuca virosa, assembly GCF_052849685.1. NCBI lineage: Eukaryota > Viridiplantae > Streptophyta > Magnoliopsida > Asterales > Asteraceae > Lactuca > Lactuca virosa. The sequence continues at coordinate 174,237,761 of NC_136432.1, forward strand.
TCCCCCAAAATACCAACGCCATACATATATAACCATATCATATTAACAAACACAACATGCATAATGAGCCATCAGTCTGACTTGACCGCCTCACATGACATCAGTCTATCTGGACCACTCTTTGAGCCTTTGGCACGTCTGGACCGCCTCTCAGGGCCTTCAGCTTATCCGGACCGCTCGCCGGGCCTTCGGCCTGACTAGTATGCCCTAACAGGGTCTGCAGTCTATCCGGTCAGCCCTAGGTATCTTGGCCTAAAACACAAAGCAGGACCCGCCTCAACCCAATCCCCCAAGCCAACAAACATGTGCAAATAAATATCATATGCTAGCTAGCATGTACATGTAATCATACAGATCTACAAATCACTAACATAGCAACCATCATATAACCAGGATACCAATTGTCACACCCCCAAACTGAGATGGCGGAAACAGTCGGGGGCGGAGGACATCATGTACAATATCATAACAATGCACAATAGTAAAACAAGCAACAACATCCATTGCATTAATAGAATAGTTAACACATGTGTGTTCTTTGTATAGTTGTAAGACACCAAAAATGTATATATATCAAAATAAAAGACGAGTCTGAACATGCTCCGACTTTTCCAAAACCTGACCCAATGTGCCTGTCTACTGGTTCCCTGAGAATACAAGTTATTTTGAAAGAGAGTATCAACATTTAAGTTGGTGAGCTCATAAGTATTTAGTGTCAAATGTTTGTAGTTGTATCATGAAAATGTTTGTATTTGTTTAGTGAAAATATTTGTATACTTCCCAAAAAATCCTATATTTTCTTCTAAATGTTTGTATTTGTTTAGTATGCATTTCTCATGTGAGAATATCACTGTATGAATGTAATGGAAAATGAAGGTTTATAGTAGAATTGTGTAAAATACACTACTGATGCATTAACTGCCTTGTAACCAAACTGGTTAATTAAGGTTTAAATGTGATTAGGTTATAACCATGCTTGATTGACTAGTATAAAACACAACGTTCTTCAGGCGTCGAAAAAGGTATGACATTTGCCACCCGTGGACCTGCAGGTCCCACTGTAGTTGGCAGCAAGGTGTGGGATGGTCAATCCCGTATAGATCTATACACAAACTCACGCTCTCCCTCCAGGAGACTCTGGTTACAAAACGTGACATAGCAAGAATATTGCTATGCCAAGAAATAATATCTCACATTTTAGTTATCTTGTTCTTGTTATAGTATGTAAGTTCCTTTTTGTTCTTGTAAATGAATAGTATACTTTGTAATGAATAATAATAGTATGTATGTATTGATTCATGTATTGTTCCTCTGTTCTAGAAAATAGTATGTATTGATCCTCTAAACTATACCTATTATAGTTTACTAGTATGTTTGTTTGAACTGTAACTGATTTGGAGAAAAGACTCAATTGCCCAACGTATGCAACTGAGTTAAGTATGTACCTTGAAAATGAGGTTTAATATTCATGTATATATTTAGCAAGTATAACTATGATTTAGCCGACAGTCGGACTAGTGATCCTACCCTAAGCCCACAACCAAACAAGGAACAGGAGTCAAGGTATTTACCAATAGTCCTAAGTCCGTTAAAGCATACTTATTCATAAGTATATAAATGAATACAATTTTGATAATAAAAAACAATGTAAATAAGTTTAAAAGAGTTTTTGAAATGATTTTAACAACAATTATAAGCATTAGAAATCCTTTGTTTGTTTATTTTCACATGTAAATGTTAACACAAATAAATTGTGTTGTACTTGTATTCCCCCTAAAAGCATTTAAAAAGGTAAATTGTAGAGGTATGAACTCAGCTTAAGTGAGTGATTCGTTTAGATGTTCGATACAGGATGATTGTTTCCACAAGTTAGATCCCGAGACAAAACAAGTCCTAAAATGCATTTGACGTTGCATATATTTGTACAATTAGTGAATATATAAGCAAGTAGGTTAAGGAAACACCCAGGGATGTAAGATTTACTTACAAATGAAGTGTTAGAAACGAAATCAAAGGGGCTGTTTGGAGTTTACGACCGCAAACTGTTCACGGCCCAAAGTGGTTTTCGGTTGTAAACACTTGAAGATTCAAAAGGTGTGTTCTTGGTGAAACTAAGAAGATTCAAGGGTTTTCGACTGAGTGTTCTTGATGAAAAGAAGGAGATTCAAGGGTTTACGGCCCAAGGATCTTAGTGAAATGAAGAACACTTGAAGATCCAAGAAAGATCCTAAGAAGATTCAAAGGAAGAAGGATGATAGTTGAGAGAGAATGAGGGTTTTCAGTTGGTGTTCTTGAGAGTGAAAAGGTGAGCTTTCGGCTGGAACTAGAAGAAGTGAGGAAGGGTTTACGGTTCGGTCCCTATATAGGGTCAAAACTAATGGGACACCTTCATTGGTTTCCACACCGAAGGGATAAGACCGAGGTTTTCAGTTCTCGGCCGTGAACCTCGTTTGCGGCTGCAAACCGTTTGCGGTCCGAAGTTTCACTATGCGAGGGTTTGCGGCTCGGATGCAGGTTCTCGGTTCCAAGTGTTTTCCCTCCAAAACAATCAACAATTTTGAATACAAGGTTGATACACTTATAACTCATTAATCTAACCATATTAAGATAATTAAAGAAACAAGTTTGACCTTTATTTGATATGTTTGACTTTCGTTGACCAAGATTGACTTTTACAAGATTTGAAATTACGGGTGGTCACATCATCCCCTTGTTAAAGGGAATTTCATCCCGAAATTAAGTCTAAGAGATACTCATGAACTAAGGGAAAAGATGCGGATACTTATGTTTCATTTGATCCTCCCGCTCCCAAGTGAATTTAGGTCCCCGCTTTGCATTCCAGCGAACCTTCACTATCGGGATACGGCTTTGTTTTGTTTGCTTGACTTCCCTATCCATGATTTCTATTGGTTCTTCCATGAATTTGAGGCTCTCATTGATCTCGATTTCATCGAGTGGGATAACAAGAGTCTCATCAGATAGGCACTTATTTAAGTTCGATACGTGGAAGGTAGGGTGTACGTTACTAAGTTCTTGAGGTAGTCGGAGTTTGTAAGCTACACGGCCGATTCTAGCGAGAATCTCAAAAGGCCCAATGTACCTTGGATTTAGTTTGTCACGCTTTCCGAAGCGTATCATGCCCTTCCAGGGTGAGAGCTTCAATAGAACAAGGTCACCAACCTGAAATTCCAAGGGTTTCCGTCTTTTGTCAGCGTAGCTTTTCTGTCTGTCTCTAGAGGCTTTCAATCGTTCACGAATTCGTACAATCTTTTCAGTCGTCTCCCTGATGATTTCCGGACCGGTGAGAGTGCTGTCAGGAACTTATCCTCTAGCTAGTTGCGTGTCACCCACCTCAGCCCAACACAGAGGGGATCTGCACTTACGGCCATAGAGGGCTTCAAATGGAGCAACTTTGATACTAGTATGGTAGTTGTTTTTTAATGAAAACTCGACCAATGGTAAATGGATATCCCATGCTTTACCAAAGTCGATCACACACTATCTCAGCATGTCTTCCAACGTTTGTAAAGTCCTCTCACTCTGTCCATCAGTTTGTGGGTGGTAGGCTGTACTCATGTCCAACCTTGTTCCCAGAGATTTCTGTAGCGACTGTCAAAATCTTGAGGTGAATCTACTGTCTCTATCATAGATAATAGATATGGGAACACCATGCAGTCGTACGATATCCCTAATGTATGTTCTTGTCAGTTTCTCCATCTTGTCGGTTTCTTTGATTCGCAGGAAGTGTGCGGACTTAGTTAACCTGTCAACGATCACCCAAATGGTATCGAGACCACCCCTTGTCTTGGGCAACTTGGTTATGAAGTCCATTGTAATCCGCTCCCACTTCCACTCAGGTATCTCCGGTTGTTGTAGTAAACCTGAGGGCTTTTGATATTCTAACTTAACTTTGGCGCAAGTAAGACACTTGCCTACAAAGGTAGCAATATATGATTTCATGTTAGGCCACCAATATAACTTTTTGAGATCCAGATACATCTTGTCTTAACCTGGATGAACGGAGTATCGAGTATTGTGTGCTTCGTTCATGACAACGTCTATGAAGCCACCGAACTTCGGTGTCCAGATCCGATCCATGAGGTATAAGGCTATGTCACCCTTGACTTCTAAGTTCTTATCCATCCCGCTCAGGGTTTCACCTGCCACATTTTCAGGTTTCAAGGCTTCCTGCTGAGCCTCCTTAATTTGTGTGGACATATGTGAATGGATTGTCATAGTCAAAGCCTTGACTCTACAACCCGAGTATTCTTTCCGACTTAGGGTGTCAGCTACTACATTGGCTTTACCGGGATGATAACGAATTTTGCATTCGTAGTCATTTAGTAGCTCAACCCACCGTCGATGTCTCATGTTGAGCTCCTTCTGGTCGAATATGTGCTGAAGGCTTTTGTGGTCTGTAAAGATAGTGCTTTTCATACCATACAGGTAGTGTCTCCAGATATTCAGAGCAAATACCACTGCTCCTAACTCAAGATCATCAGTAGTGTAGTTGACTTCGTGCGTCTTAAGCTGTCTTGAGGCATAGGCGATAACCTTTACTCATTGCATAAGAACACAGCCAAGCCCTTGGTTGGATGCATCGCAGTATACCACGAAATCTTCTATCCCTTCTGGGAGGGATAATATTGGTGCGTTGCATAAGGCTTGCTTAAGCGTTTGGAACGCCTTTTCTTGTTTCTCTTCCCAGTCAAAGGTCACACCTTTCTGGGTCAATGTGGTAAGTGGTTTCACAATCTTTGAAAAGTTCTGAATGAATCTGCGATAGTATCCAGCGAGGCCTAGAAATTGACGAATTTCAGTAGGCGTCTTTGGTGCTGACCAGTTCTCAATGGCCTTGATTTTGGAAGGGTCGACGTGAATTCCCTCTTTGCTAACCACGTGACCAACGAATTCGACTCTTCGAATCCAAAATTCGCATTTAGAGAACTTCGCGTAAAGCTTCTCTGCTCGTAGTGTTTCTAAGATCTGTCATAAGTGTTGAATATGTTCCTACTTACTACGTGAGTAGATAAGTATGTCATCGATGAATACTATCACGAACTTATCTAAGTAAGAACGACACACCCGATTCATTAAGTCCATGAACACCGCAGGTGCATTGGTTAATCCAAAGGGCATCACTACAAACTCATAGTGACCATAATGAGTTCGGAAGGCTGTTTTGGGAACATCTTCCTCTAAAACTCGTAATTGGTGATACCCGTATCTTAAGTCAATCTTTGAAAAGTAGCTTGCTCCTTGAAGTTGGTCGAACAAGTCGTCTATCAGTGGTAGAGGGTATCGGTTCTTAACGGTAAGTTTGTTAAGGTTGTGATAGTCGATGCACATACGGAACGATCCATCCTTTTTCTTCACGAACAGGATCGGTGCTCCCCAGGGTGAGAAGCTTGGTCTATTGAATCCCTTTCTTAACAGTTCGTTCAGTTGACTAGATAGTTCTTGCATCTCATCTGGTGCTAGTCGATAAGGCGATTTGGCTACTGGGGTAGCTCCTGGAATTATGTCGATTCTGCACTCGACTTGACGTTGTGGTGGTAATCCTGGAAGATCTTTGGGAAAGATGTCGGTAAAGTCGCAGACTTCTAGGATGTTCTTTATGTCATTCACCTTTTGGATTGTATCTACCACGTGAGCAAGGAACACATGATATTCCTTTCGTAAGTACTTTTGGGCTTGAATACTTGAGATGATTCGAAGGTTCGTGCATGGTTTGTCGCCATAGATAAGTAGGGTTTCGCTATTCGGTAGATTAAGACGAATGGTTTTCTCAAAACACATGATGTCAGCACGATGAAGACTCAACCAATCCATGCCGATAATGACATCGAAACTTTTAATTGAGACAGGCATGAGACCGATTTGAAATGAATAGTTATCTAGAGAGAGGGTGCATCCTATGTATATATCGTTAGTGCTCTCAGTCTTCCCGTTATCCATTTCTACAGTGAACGTTTCTTTTAGTGCTTGTGGTTGTTGTTTAAGTAAGTGCTTAAATTTTTGATTCACAAAACTCCTCTCCGCTGCACTATCAAATAGTATGCATGCATAAGAGTTATCGAGGAGAAACGTACCCATGACCACCGTAGGGTCTGCCACAGCTTCCTCATGGCCTATCGCCAAAACTCTCCCTACTCCACCAGTATTCCCTACTTTCGGGCAGTTCCTCTTTTAGTGTCCAACTTCACCACACCCGTAGCATGCCTGGCCTACTCCAATACCAGGGACCTGGGTGATTGGTCTTGTCGGAGCCTAACAGAAACGGGCCGTGTGCCCTTTCCTGTTGTAGTTAGCACACTGCATCTCCCAACAGGGTCCGTTGTGATGGAAGTTGCACTTGTTGCACTTTGGCAAACTTCTAGCGTACTGCTTTGCCGGTGTAGGGACAACAGGGGTTGTTGCGGCATGAACAGCCACAATCTGATGTTTCTTGGCAGAGTTCTGTGCCGATTTGTTATTCTTTATGTCCCAAAACTTCCTTTTGTTGTCGTTCATTTTGGTTGGTTCTGGGACAGGGGGTGTTACTGGTGTGCGGACTCCATGGTCAATGAGTCGATGTGCCAATTGTTTAACACTGTCGAATGTAGAGGGGTTTAAAGATCATACATTCCCCTGAAATGGAGGCACTAGTCCCTAGATGTACCTCTCGATCTTCTTGCTCTCCGTAGGGACCATCCCTGGACATAGAGCCACTAGATCACTGAACCTAGTCGTGTAGGCTACTATGTCATAGCCTTTCATGGTCAGGCTCCAAGGTTCCTGCTCGAGTTTCTGAACTTCGCCCCTCGGGCAGTATTCTCCTACCATTAGATCCTTCAGTGCATCCCAGCCCATCGAGTTAGCCACTATAAGAGTAAGTGACTTGACATGGCCATTCCACCATGTGAGGGCCCTGTCTGAGAAGGTGCAGGCAGCAAATTTTACTTTGCTTCCTTCTGGGCAGGAGCAAATCTCAAAGATAGGCTCCGTCTTCTCTATCCATTGCGATAGATAAATGATTCCACCGCTACCGTTAAAGGCTTTGGGTTTGCAGTTTGTGAAGTCTTTGTATGAACGCTCCCTAGGGTGCCCGTGACTATCACCTTGGGTAGAGTTAACACCCGTTCCACCTCCGCTAGTACAGCTAGCGTTGATCTGAGTTAAGGTTGCCGTTACAGCCGCGGTCACTGCAGCTTGAAAAACTGCAGGATCGTATTGTGGAGGAGGTGGTGGTTGAGTTGGAGTTATTGGTGGATTGCGTTTGCTTGATCTACGTGGAGGCATCTTTCAACTACAAGTTTATAAAAATGAAGATAATGGTAAGTATTCAATAGTGAGAATAATGAGAGTGTTCCTTGAACTAATTCACCATAGTTCAACCTGTAATTGTAAGAGTGTTTTCAATAGAGGGTTATCACTAGAAAGATGAAAGTATTTGGATAGAGATTTTCCAAGAGGATTAGATGCCCGTCAATTTCATTGGTATTATAGATGTATAGAGTTCGGGAAAACTTGACCTTGAAGTAGGTCTACAACATACCAACATAGAGAAAACTTTTGACAGCATAAAGACCTAGCGAAACTGAAAGTTCAAGGCATAGATATAAACAGGAAAATAATACTAGAGTCTAAAAGTAGACCTAATCTATATCCAAAAGGGTGAGTAGAGTATGCTCTACTCGCGAGGAGTGTTGTTCTGGTTGGTACTAGATTCTGCCCTAGACTCAGCCAGCTGGTGTTTGTTTCCCACACACGCCTTTCCAATGCAACTTGACTCTGTCGAAGTTCTCTAACTTCAGATCGGCTGGCATTCAGTTCCATCTGTAACATATCAGTGTGAGTCCTTGTTAACTCCTGGTCATCGGTCAGATGGTGAAGGTGAGTTGTGTTGACTCATGAGTTAGCCCTAATTTCCATGACTTGGTCGATGGTTTCTCTTCCTTGTTCAGCATTGCGAGCAACACGACAAACCGAGATAGGGAGGATTCTGTCAGCTGAGCCTCCCTCGCTCAAGTTGTAGAAGCTTCGGTCTCCATTATAAGGAGGTGGTTGTCCCTGTTCGTAGCTCCACCTTCCCAAGTTCACTGCCCACAGAGGCGTCGGGCCTTGAAAATCCTGTCGAGGGTTAGGATTTTGAGCAACTTGAGGTGGATTATAGACCTCGGGTTCTGAGGCAGAGTCTTCTTGAACTTCCTCCTCGTTCTCTTCCTCAAAACTCTCCTCGGGGTCTTCCTCTACTGGGACCACAGGGTTCTCTTCTTCAGGTTCAGCTTCAAGCCGTCCACCGTTCCCTTGATCGGGAAAGTACGAGTCTCCTGGTAGATGAAATCCAACCATGTTATCTAAGCGAGAAAAGGGGTGTAAGAGACATATAATAGATGTACTACTAAAGATATTTATAGGATGATCCTTACCAGTTACTTCAATACTTGCGTAGTGCATACCAGCTATATATAACCAAGATAAAATAGGCCTTCGAATAAGTGATCCAACTCTAAGACCACAACCAAACAAGGAACATGAAGTAAAGAGAAGATCACAGATTCTAAGTCTATAACATCTTAGTCACATATAACCTTAGTGTATCCACTCAGCAATTATAGACGTACTAGTAAAGACCTTTTTAGTTTTCACATAAGTTAATTATAGTACCACAAAATACTCCTATAGTATTTTAAGTTTATGTTATGTTCTAGTGTTTCATTGTAGTAGAGTTGGTAAGTTTTTAGAATTGTTGCAACACCACAACCACTCCAAGGCACATGCTAATCACTTCTCGGATAGATATAGTTGATCAGGCTATATCAATCCCATACCTGATTATATGTCCCCAATCCTACTTGTGCTATTCAACAATCGCAATGCTTTTGTTCTGTTCTAGTATGGCATTGTTCTTAGTATGGATGCATTGTATGTATACTTTAGTAAAATATTGTATTATTTAAAAAGTATAATCTCTTGGTCAGAGTGTTTTAACCCCGATGTGTTTATAGTTGTATATCTTTTATGGGTTGATATACTTAGTTCACTATAAACAAAGCTTTGATACCAATCTGTCACACCCCCAAACCGAGATGGCGGAAACATTCGGGGGCGGAGGACGTCATGTACAGTATCATAACAATGCACAATTGTAAAACAAGCAACAACATCCATTGCATTAATAGAATAGTTAATACATGTGTGTTGTTTGTATAGTTGTAAGGCACCAAAAATGTATATATATCAAAATAAAAGACGAGTCAGAACATGCTCCGTCTTCTCCAAAACCTGACCCAGTGTGCCTGTCTACTGGTTCCCTGAGAATACAAGTTATTTTGAAAGAGAGTATCAACATTTAAGTTGGTGAGTTCATAAGTATTTAGTATCAAATGTTTGTAGTTTTATCATGAAAATGTTTGTATTTTTTTACTGAAAATATTTGTATACTTCCCAGAAAATCCTATATTTTCTTCTAAAAATGAAAAATAGTCTTTTACTCAAGACCCAACTGTTTTGAATGTTTGTTCTCTTGTAATAGAGTAAAAATGTATGTTTGTACTTGAAATAGTATAAAATGTATGTTTGTACTTGAAATAGTATAAAATGTATGTTTGTACTTGAAATAGCATAAAATGTATGTTTTCCATATTTGTAAACCATCTTTACTAGAAAAATAGTATGCATTTCTCATGTTAGAATATCACTATATGAATGTAATGGAAAATGAAGGTTTACAGTAGAATTGTGTAAAATACACTACTGATGCATTAACTGCCTTGTAACCAAACTGGTTAATTAAGGTTTAAATGTGATTAGGTTATAATCATGCGTGTGATTAGTATAAAACACGACATTCTTCAGGCGTCGAAAAAGGTATGACATTTGTCACCCGTGGACCTGCAGGTCCCACTGTAGCTAGCAGCAAGGTGTGGGATGGTCAATCCCGTATAGATCTATACACAAACTCACGCTCTCCCTCCAGGAGACTCTGGTTACAAAACATGACATAGCAAGAATGTTGCTATGCCAAGAAATAGTGTCTCACATTTTAGTTATCTTGTTCTTGTTATAGTATGTAAGTTCCTTTTTGTTCTTGTAAATGAATAGTATACTTTGTAATGAATAGAAATAGTATGTATGTATTGATTCATGTATTGTTCCTCTGTTCTAGAAAATAGTATGTATTGATCCTCTAAACTATACCTATTATAGTTTACTAGTATGTTTGTTTGAACTGTAACTGATTTGGAGAAAAGACTCAATTGCCCAACGTATGCAACTGGGTTAAGTATGTACCTTGAAAATGGGGTTTAATATTCATGTATATATTTAGCAAGTATAACTATGATTTAGCCCACAGTCGGACTAGTGATCCTACTCTAAGCCCACAACCAAACAAGGAACAGGAGTCAAGGTATTTAGCAATAGTCCTAAGTCCGTTAAAGCATACTTATACATAAATATATAAATGAATACGATTTTGATAATAAACAGCAATGTAAAATAGTTTAAAAGAGTTTTTGAAATGATTTTAACAGCAATTATAAGCATAAGAAATCCTTTGTTTGTTTGTTTTCACATGTAAATGTTAACAAAAATAAATTGTGTTTTACTTGTATTCCCCCCACCCCCTAAAAGCATTTAAAAAGGTAAATTGTAGGGGTATGAACTCACCTTAGGTGAGTGATTCGTTTGGATGTTCGATATAGGATGATTGTTTCCACAAGTTAGATCCCGAGACAAAACAAGTCCTAAAATGCATTTCACATGGCATATATGTGTACAATTAGTGAATATATAAGCAAGTATGTTAAGGAAACACCCAGGGATGTAAGATTTACTTACAAATGAAGTGTTAGAAACGAAATCAAAGGGGCTGTTTGGAGTTTACGACCGCAAACTATTCACGGCCCAAAGTGGTTTTCGGCTGTAAACACTTGAAGATTCAAAAGGTGTGTTCTTGGTGTTCTTGGTGAAACTAAGAAGATTCAAGGGTTTTCGGCTGAGTGTTCTTGATGAAAATAAGGAGATTCAAGGGTTTACGGCCTAAGGATCTTGGTGAAATGAAGAACACTTGAAGATCCAAGAAAGATCCTAAGAAGATTCAAAGGAAGAAGGGTGATAGTTGAGAGAGAATGAGGGTTTTCGGTTGGTGTTCTTGAGAGTGAAAGGGTGAGTGTTCGGCTTGAACAAGAAGAAGTGAGGAAGGGTTTACGGTTCGGTCCCTATATAGGGTCAAAACTGATGGGACGCCTTAATTGGTTTCCACGCCGAAGGGATAAGGCCGAGATTTGCGGTTCTCATCCGTGAACCTCGTTTGCGGTCCGAAGTCTCACTATGCGAGGGTTTGCGGGTGCGAGGATTTTGCGGCTCGGATGCAGGTTCTCGGTTCCAAGTGTTTTCCCTCCAAAACACACAACACTTTTGAATACAAGGTTGATACACTTATAGCTCATTAATCTAACCATATTAAGATAATTAAAGAAACAAGTTTGACCTTTATTTGATAAGTTTGACTTTCGTTGACCAAGATTGACTTTTACAAGATTTGAAATTACGGGTTGTCACACCGATCTAACCAATCACTAACATAGCAACCAACCTATACCTAGGATACCGATCTAACAGATCACTAACATAGGAACCATCCTATGACCAGGATACCGATCTAACCGATCACTAACATAGCAACCATCCTATAACCAGGATACATATCATAAGGATCGGCCTTGGTGCCTTAGACCATGTTGATATAGTGAGAAGAACTCACCTCATAAATGTCGAACTGTAGTGATAAGATCAAGCTCCCGAATCCCAACCACGAACTCCACCACCTATATTCATCAATGATTCACTTCTGTAAATTCCCAAATTACCAAAATACCCCCAGAAGTCAATTAGTCAATCCCTTGGTCAAAGTCAAAGTCAACGGTTAAGGTCAACAGTCCATGTTGACCCAAATCGTCGAGTGCAGTTCACTGACTCGTCGAGTCCTTCCAGACTCAAGAAATCGTGAAAACCCTAGTTGACTCGCCGAGTTTCCAGACAACTCGTCGAGTCCATGCATGTCCGAAAGTCGGGAAAACCCTAACTGACTCGTCGAGTCGTCTCACTGACTTGCCGAGTCCACGCAGAAACCAACAACGGCTAATGTTCATTGGACTCGTCGAGTAGGAGCTGGAAATCGTTGAGTAGGTCCAAACATGTATATAAGGTTTTAGAACTTATACCTGGGAGTCGGGGTCTTACAATTCTCCGCCACTTGAACTAGACTTCGTCCTCGAAGTCTGCTGCGACGAACAATTCTGGATAGTGCTCTCGCATCTCTGCCTCCAGCTCCCACGTCCACTCGGATCCCCTTCGATGCTGCCATTGTACCTTTACCAGAGGTACTTCCTTGTTCTACAGGACCTTTACCTTCCTCTCAAGAACGGCCACCGGCCTCTCCACATAATTTAGGCACTCATCAACCTGGATATCATCTAACGAAACTACCGCCTCCTCATCTGGTATACACTTTCGCAACTACGAAACGTGAAAAGTGCTGTGAATCTGACTGAGCTCCTCTGGGAGGTCCATTCTATACGCCACCTTGCCAATCCTGGCAATGATCCTGAATGGCCCTGTGTATCGGGGACCCAATTACCCCTTCTTCCTGAAGTGAATCACACCCTTCCAGGGTGAGACCTTCAGGAGTACCATGTCACCCACCTGGAACTCCAACTCAGATCGACGTCTGTCAGCGTAACTCTTCTGCCGACTCTGAGCGGTCTGCAACCGCTGTCTGATCTGCTGAATCCTATCGGTAGTCTGCAGAACTACCTCTGTCTGTCCCAACAGACTGGGGTGCGACATCTCCGTCCATACAACAACTCATATGGTGGAGCACTAATACTGGAATGAAAGTTGTTGTTGTAGGAGAACTCTGCAAGGGGTAGGTAGGAGTCCCAGCTCCCACCGAAGTCAATAACGCATGCTCTCAGCATATCCTCGAAAGTCTGTATGGTCCGCTCACTCTGGCCTTCCGTCTATGGATGATAGGTTGTACTGAAGTGCAGCCGCGTGCCCAGTTCCCCGTGGAACTTCTGCCACAAATGGGAGGTGAACCGATCATCGCGGTTTGATACAATAGAGACCGGCACCCCATGGCGAGCAACGATCTCGCGGATATACACGTCGGCCAACTTCTCAGCCGATAAACTCTCCCATATCGCTAAAAAGTGGGTGCTCTTGGTCAATCGATCCACGATGACCCAAATAGCGTCAAAGCCCTTCGCCGTCCTCGACAACTTGGTGATAAAATCCATCATGATCTGTTCCCACTTCCACATGGGAACCTCTAGAGGTTGCGGCTTGCCATGTGGCCTCTGGTGCTCGGCCTTGACCATCTTGCAGGTCAGACACCTCTCCACGTACCAAGCAATTTCTCGCTTCATGCACGAACACCAGTAACTCAATCGCAAATATCGGTACATCTTGGTGGCCCCCGGGTGAATAGAGAAGCGAGACTTATGAGCCTCCTCCAGTACAATCTTTCTGACCCCACCAGATATCGGAACCCAAACCCGACCGCAACGGATCAATAATCCCCAGCTATCCTGCACAAACCGGGTGTTCTCGCCCCTAATCCTCTCAAGCTTCCAGTTCTCCTGACGCATACCCTCTGCCTGAGCTTCCCTGATCAAGATCAGAAGTGGAGAATCCACGGATATCCTTATACATGTCACTGGGGTAAAAGATCCAACTGACTTGCGGCTCAGAGCGTCTGCAACCACGTTCGCTTTACCTGGGTGGTAAAGGATCTCACAGTCATAGTCCTTGACTACATCCAGCCACCTGTGTTGTCTGATGTTCAGGTTCGACTGATCCATGATGTGTCTCAGGCTCTTGTGGTCTTTGTATATGGTACAACGGACCCCATAGAGGTAATGTCTCCAGATCATGAGCAAATACCACCGCTCTCTGCATGAGGACCGCTCCCAGTCCCGTGATGGATGCATCACAGAACACTACAAAATCCTCAACTCCCTCCGGGAGAGGCAAGACTGGAGCCTCGCATAGTCGCTGTCTGAGGGTCTCAAATGCCCTCTGCTGCTCGGGGCCCCACCGGAAATCCACCCCCTTTCTCGTCAGACGAGTGAGGGGTACTACAATCTTGGAGAAATCCTATATGAATCTCCGGTAGTACCCTGCCAATCCCAAGAAGCTCCTGATATCCGAAGGAGACTTTGCAACCTCCCACTGCATAACCGCCTCGATTTTGGACGGATCGACCAAAATACCCCCTGGTTAACGAGATGCCTAAGGAAATGAACCTCTCGTAACCAAAACTCGCACTTCGAGAACTTGGCATAAAGCCGTTCTCGCCTCAAGACTCCCAATAACTCCCGGAGATGCTCATCGTGCTGCTCTCTGGTCTTGGAGTACACCAAGATATCATCTATGAACACAATGACCGAGTGATCGAGCATCGGTCTGCAGACCCGATTCATCGGGTCCATAAATACTGTTGGCGCGTTGGTGAGCCCAAACGGCATCACCACGAATTCATAATGTCCATAAAGATTCCGAAACGTGGTCTTCTCCACGTCCTCCTCCCTAACCCTGACCTGATGGTACCCAGACCTCAGTTCTATCTTGGAGAACCAAGATGCTCCCTGAAACTGATCAAAAAGGTCATCTATCCTCGGGAGTGGATAACGGTTCTTTACCGTCAACTTGTTCAACTCCTGGTAGTCAATGCACATCCGGTGTGAACCATCCTTCTTCATGACGAAGAGAATCGGCCCTCCCCATGGAAAACTGCTCAGACGAATGAACTGCTTGCCTAAGAGTTCCTGCAACTATGATGACACCTCCTGCATCGTTGGTGGTGCCAACCAGTACGACGCCTTGGTGATAGGGGCCGCACCTGGCACTAGGTCGATCCTAAACTCGATCTGTCTCTCCGGAGGCACTCCGGGTAACTCCTCCGGGAACACGTCAGCAAACTCCCTGACTATTGGAACCTCTGAAACCTCTGAAACCGAAATCTGATCCCTGACCCGCGTATCTACCACATACGCTAGATAACCCGCACACCCGTGCTGAATGTACTGCTGAGCCCTGACAGCTGAACAAAACCCTGATCCCAAACTGGTGCCCTCGCCATAGACAATCAGTTCTCCCCCACTTGGGGTTCGAACCACCACTTGCTGACCCTCGCAGTCGATCATGGCACCGAAGCGACTAAGCCAGTCTATACCCACGATTACACACACATCCCCCATGAGAATCAGAATCAAGTCTATCGGGAAGGATACCCCAAAGATCTCCAACACACATCCCCGACAAACTAAAGAAGCGGAAACCCCATGTTCATTGGCGATAGAGACTCGCAACGGACACTCTAGCTCTCCTACCGGCAAACCGAACTCCCAACTGAATGATTGAGAGACAAACGACTGACTCGCCCCCGATTCAAATAATACCAAAGCAGGTAAGGAGTTCACTAAAATTGTACCTAATCACAGGTACAAACATATAAGCATAAAACAGATATAATTAGTAAGATAAGGGATATAAACATGCCAACAACCACGTCTGGTGCTGCCCTGGCCTCCTCTGCTGTAAGCTGGAAGGCGCATCCCTGAGCCCTCGGGGGCGCTGCTCTACCCTGACTCTCGTCAGTAATCGTCAGTGTAGCCGGCGCTGGAGCCTGCACCGACCTGCCAGCGAGCTGTGGACAGTTGGTCTTCACGTGACCAACTTGATGAAAGTGGTAGCAGATCCTCATATCCTGAACCGGGGCTAGCTGGCGACAATCCATCGCAAAGTGCCCCTCCTGGCCGCATTTGCGGAACGCGCTACCCGATCTGCAAACCCCAGAGTGACCCTTCCCGCACTTGCCACAAGTGCGGCCATACTGGCCTCCCGACCTAGAATCAGCGGTCTTAGACCACTTCGGCGCCGGCCGTGACTGTGTCGGGGCCTGCCTCTGCTCTCTCAGCTGTAACTCAATCTCAAGTCCCCGCCGCCTAGCGGCCTCCTGTAACTCCAGCAAGGTATCACATCGTTGGATAGCAACAAAATGACGGATGTCAGTATTGAGCATGCTCAGATAACGTGTCATCTGAGCCTTCTCAGAAGCAAACTCCGGGAAAAACATCTCCCTCTCCGTGAACATACGGGTGATCTCCGTCACCGTCTCACTATCCTGTCTCAACTCCAAGAACTCCTGAGCTAACCGTTCCCGCTCGACCCATGGAATGTAGCGAGCGCGGAACATATCCCTGAACTGCTCCTAAGTAAGCGCAACTCTCTGGTCATCAGTGTAAGACCCAATAATCAACCTCCATCAGTCCTTTGCCTCGGACCTCAGCAGGTTCAGGTCACATCTGACCTTCTGGTTAGTAGGACATCAACATGTGAAGAAACACCCCTCCATGTCAGAAAGCCACCTCATGGCTTTTATGGGGTCCTCAGTCCCATCAAAACTAGGGGGCTTCGTGTTATCGAAGTCCCGGTACTAAAAAGCCCGACCGGCGCCTCCCCCTGCCGCCGTTACAGCTGTTGTAGCTGCTGCGGCAGCCGTCTCAGCAAGGGCTGCATATTGCTCGTCGAAATACCCAACCATGGCGGTCTTAATAGACCCAAACATCTCCGACAGTTGTACCCAGAACAGAGTATCAACCTCATCATGCAGGATGTCTCGAATTCTGGCGTCCAGCTCATCCGCCCTCATCTGACCAACAACCTCGGGCACTGACGGTCCCTCTTGACCACCATCTCCTGATCCTGATCCTGATCCGGATCCAGTCACAAAGCGTCTCGTAACCACCATACTGAAAATATACTAGGAAAATATCAGATAATCCGCATGAATAACAGGGAACCAACTCCCAACTAAACCCCAGGGGTTGTGACTTCCTTGATACGCGTATGGGTCCTGTGCTTTCAGTAGTACGGGCCCATACTACCTTCCACACCTACCCATATTTGTCTCAAGTATCATCACAATGCCCTAACAATATACATAAACATAGCGAGAGCTCAATCCTCAATCCTAGAGGAATGTTAAATATCT
This sequence comes from Lactuca virosa, assembly GCF_052849685.1. Taxonomy (NCBI): domain Eukaryota; kingdom Viridiplantae; phylum Streptophyta; class Magnoliopsida; order Asterales; family Asteraceae; genus Lactuca; species Lactuca virosa. The sequence continues at coordinate 174,254,805 of NC_136432.1, forward strand.
CATACTGGCCTACCGACCTCGCACAACCCTCCCATGAAACTTCCACCAACCCTGCAACACTCGTGTATGCTAGCCATACATAAAGATGGACCCTATAGACTTTCGGATACCTGATCCTACCCTAAGCCCTTCATCAAACAAGAATAGGAATTAAGGCCAAACCAAACATTCTCAGGATATAAGATCTTAATTATGTACAACCGTGATGCATACACTAAACAACTACAGTAACGATGTCAATTTCATATAAGGAAAACCCTAGGCTACCAGGCATCCTATAATCAGGCAATTCTATCATGTAATTCTTGAAGATCCCTAGCCTAGTACTAGCATGTTGTTCTAACAAATCAAAAAATCAAATAATCCGTAAGGTATTTTGGGGTAATTTCACGGGCTTCGGCTGATTGTACACTTGCATCCTCCTTTGGTATTTTGAAAACTATTTAAAAAAATCATTTTAAATTCTTGTCCTTAGTCTGAGACTGGAGACACTCGAGTGTTTCCTCGAATTCACTCAAACCAAGACTCTGATACCAACTTGTAACATCCTTAAAATCATGCCAAATTAAAACTTTTTTTTAAACATTTCCAAACCAATGATTATTACAAAACTTGTTTTCAAAATAGTATAATGTTAGAGTATCCCAGAATCAAATCATGAAAACATAAGGAGGTGTATGATCACGCCTTCGCCTTCCCGCGATCATCAGAAGTACCTGAAACAAAATCAACAAATGTAAGCCCAAAGCTTAGTGAGTTCCCCCAAAATACCAATGCCATACAGATATAACCATATCATATAAATAAACATAACATGCATAATAAGACATCAGTCTGACTGGACCGCCTCACAGGCCATCAGTCTGACTGGACTGCCTCACAGGCCATCAGTCTATCTGGACCGCTCTTCAAGCCTTCGGCACGTCTGGACCGCCTCTTAGGGCCTTCGGCCTATCCGGACGGCTCGTCGAGCCTTCGGCCTGATTAGTATGCCCTAATCGGGTCTGCAGTCTATCCGGTCCGCCCTGGGTATCTTGGCCTACAACACAAAGCAGGACCTGCCTAAACCCAATCCCCCAAACCAACAAACATGTGCACATAAAAATCATACGCTAGCTAGCATTTACAAGTAATCATACTGTGACAACCCGAAATTTCCATTCGTACAAACCCTTCAGTCAAGCACTTTAAATAAAATTCAAATACATTTCTGCTAATTTTAGCCGGTTTAAAGTCCGTTTGAGTGTTTTTAATATTTGTTCTTCAAAAGAACGAATAAAAGGAAGTATATTCTAGGACTATGGGGCATCAACGAATCAACCAACACCTTGGTTAAGTGTTCACGGCCAAACAAATGGGGTTTGTGCCGTGAACTCCTTCTAGCCATAAACTCATGCATATAGCATGAGTTTACTCCCCATTTCTCTCATTCTTCACTTCCTAGCTCAAGAACTCCCAGTTTCTCTCTCAAGTATCATAACCTCTATCTTTCAATCTTCCAAAAACGTAAGTGTTTCTTCACTTGATTTGTTGTTATAACCTCTTATCTAGTAGTTATACATCATTTCATCCATGAAATCTTCACTTTTTCTTAGATCTTCAAGTGTTCTTCAAAACACCAAGAACACCAAGAACACACACTAGTGTTCTTGGGCCTTAAACACTCTTGCAAGCTTCCTATAAGTAAGTACACCCCTCTTAACTAGTTATGTGCTTATATTACTTGTTAAACCCTTGAAAAACACCAAGAACCCCCAAGAACACATGGGTTTACGGCCAAGACAATCTCCTTGGGCCGTAAACACCATTAGGTGATGCATAAGTGCCACCATTACCTTCTAGGGCTTGGATATTGGACTAGAACCTTGCATGCATGACTAAGAACCTTAAATCACGAAATGGTAGGAATTCCCAGGAGTTTATGGCCGTAAACCCACTAGGGTCATAAACCCTAGGCCGTAAACTCCATAAAAGTTGGTCCTTGGGCCGTAAACTCTAAAGGGTGGTGAAATTGTGCCCCTATTGCTTCCTAAGTCTTGGACTTGATCATAGGACACTTAACCTTGACTTCTAGATCCCTAAAGCACAACATGGTAATTACCATGAGTTTACGGCCGTAAACTCATGGGGAAGTGACCATTGGCCGTAAACTCATGTGGTGCTACCATATGGGCAGTAAACTCGAATGTGAGGCCATACTATCTTTAGATGCAACCTTTAGGTACTTCTAACACTTGAAGCAAGGTGTTTTCCATGTTTTAGAGTGTTTATACTTGCTTAATTGGTGTTATAATCACTAATTAGATACACACACACACATATATATATATATATATATATATATATATATATATATATATATATATATATATATATATATATATATATATATATATATATATATATATATATATATATATATATATATGCTAAATAGGATCATTGTGTGTGTTCAAGCCTTCACTTGACACCTAGCACCGGGTCCAACACTTCCATCCAAACCACTCACTACAGGTGAGTTCATACCCCTTAATTAACTTTTTAAATGTTTTTAAATGCTTTTATTGGGGGGGGGGGGGATAAAAGTTGAATCATGATAGTTATTATATCAATCACATGTGATTAATAACTATCAAACTATGGATTTACTACACTTTTAGCTGTTTTACCAAGAAAACTACTTCAAAATGATTTCTCGAACGCTTTTACACGTTAAACTCTTTATCAAACTTGTTTTCTATACTACACCTTTCCTTTCAAATTCTGTTATAACTATGTTTTAAACAAAGGTTTTCATGTACTTCAACTGTGTTCCAAATAAGGGATTTCTTATACTTTAAACCGTTTATATCAAACAAACTGCTTTTAAATCGTTTTATAAATTGACATCAAGTCATCAAGTCTTATTATTAAGCTATTCAAATGTTTTACAAAACTTCTTTTAAACCTTTATATTGTCAAATGCATGCCTATATATGTATAGTTATATAAGTAATGTTTAAAGGACTTAGGACTGCTAACTCGCTTTAATTCCTTTTCCTTGTTTGGATATAGCCTTAAGGTGTCGGTTATTTGTCCGAATGTCGTCTAACTATTAGTTATATATTATGTATACATATATAGATATAAAAGTTCTATCAGTCAGTTCAGTACCTTTGAGTAGCAAAGGCATACTTTCATTCATTCATATACATACATTACTAGTAACTATAATAGGTATAGTTTAGGAGATAATATTTACTATTCCTAGTACAAGGAATCACACAAGAGTCAGTTCATTCATGAGTCTACACAAACATTTGAATACTATAAATAGAATGTCACCATACTACATATGACACCGGAGGGTCATCAGTTATTCAGCCGTCGATCAGCATGGTTACATACGAGTTCACATTCAAACCTTTAATTAACCAATTAAGAATTAAAGCCCAAATAGACTTTTCGAGGCGTATCGTCCATTTGATACCACCTGGAGTCTGCATTTCATTTCTTAGACTTTTCGAGGCGTATCGTCCATTTGATACCACCTGGAGTCTGCACTTCATTTCTTAGACTTTTCGAGGCGTATCGTCCATTTGATACCACCTGGAGTCTACACTTCATTTCTTAGAGTTTTCGAGGCGTATCGTCCATTTGATACCACCTGGAGTCTGCATTTCATTTCTTAGACTTTCCTAGGCGTATTGTTCATTTATACCACCTGGAGTCTACATTTTTACCGCGTCGTGTTTATCCTACACAAATGGATATGATTTCAAGGATTATACAATTTTCCCTATTACTTTTATCTTGTGAAACATTCACATAAACGATGAGGTAGACTATATTTTGATAATAATAGTTATTCAGGGGAAAAACCTTCATTTTTACAGAGGTTCAAACCTTCAAAACACTCGGGTCTTGGTAGAAGACTACTTTTTATACTAGTAGGAAATATGGGATTTTCTAGGGTTTTTCATACTTATACAAACTTTTTCATCAAACATTTACAAGTCTTTCCTTTACAGTTTTACAAATCAATGACACTAAAATACTTATGAATTCACCAGCTTAAATGTTGATCTACGCTTTCAAAATAACTTGTATTCTCAGGTCACCAGTAGACAGGTACGATGACCAGGTCTTGAGAAGACGGAGCAGTCAAGACTCGTCTTTTATTTTGATTTCTTATATTCATGTCTTATTCTATGAAAGAACACACATGTATTAAAATCTTACTATCAATGCAATGGATGATGTTGATGCTTGTTTACTACTTTACACTGTTGTGATACTTTACATGACGTCCTCCGCCCCAGAACGTTTCCGCCGTTCTTGGTTTTGGGGTGTGACAGATTGGTATCAGAGCATTGTTTATAGTGAATTGAGTATACCAACGCATAAAAGATATAAAGACTATAAATACAATGGGATTAAAATACTCTGACCAAGAGTTTATACTTTTAAATAATAAAATATTTAACTAAGTATACATGCCTGCATTCATACTAAAATCAGTGTTACAATGACAAAAACAAAAGTATTACGATTGTTGAATATCACAAGTAAGATCGGGGATGTATGGTCAGTCCTGGGAGTGGCATAGCCTGATCAACTATGCTGGTCCGAGGAGTGATTAGCATATGCCCAAGAATGGTTGTGATATGGCAACAAGTCTAAAAACTTACCAACACTACCACAATGAAAGCATTAGGAGTATTTTGTGTTACTATAATTACTTAGTTGAGAACTAAAGATCTTCATTAATAGGTCAATAGTTGCTAAGTCGATACACTAAGCTTATATGTAACTAGGATGACATAGATTTAGAATCTGTGAAATTTTGCCTTACCCCCTGTTCCTTGTGAATTTGGAGTTAAGGTCACTTATTCGAAGGCCTATCCTGTTTTGATTACATATAACTGGTATGCACTTTACAAATATTAAAGTAACTGATGAAGATTATCATATAATTATCTAGCTAGTACGCCTAATAATTATTTCGTTACTCCAATTCTCGCGTAGATAACATGGCTGGACCCCATCCCCACGGCGACCCGTACTTCCCGAACGAAGGCAATGCTGGATGGTTTGGAGAAGAGCCAGAAAATGATCACCCAATCCCCTTGGATGACCACCGTTCAGAAGGCTTTTCGGATGGCTCTGACTCCGAGCCCGAGGTTGAGAACCTACCCCCGGTGGCTCCCAATCCAAATCCTAACCCTCGTCCGGCTTTTCAAGGCCCGACGCCTCCTTGGGTAGAATGTTTGGAGGCATGGAGCGAAGAGCAAGATCAACCTATGCCGTTTAACGGAGACCGAAGCTTCTATAACCTGAGCGAGGGAAGCTCAGCAGACAGGGTTCTGCCAATCCTGGTCCGCAGGGTTGCCCGAAACGAAATCCAGGGCAGGACAGCTCTCCATCGTATCGCAGAGGTTGATGCCAATGCAGGAATGCATACCATCCGCACCGATCACCTTGAAAATGCTCGTGAGGGATCTGAGAGAGACCACGAGGCTCTGCTGCAAGCACTAGCTGAAACTCGAACCGAAGTCATAGAGCTCCGAGTACGCCATAGGGTGTACGAAAGACACCTGCTAGATATGGAACATCAACTGGCTGAACTGAGGATTCACCAGAGGGATGACCGTCACTAGTAGGAGAGGCTTCATCTTTCCTTCCTTGTTATAAGGAATCGTTTTCCTGTCTATGCCCTATGTAGCACTTTTCTATGTAACTACCCCAGTACCGTAAGTACTTTTAGTTAGGCCTTTATGTTGTCAAAACGTTTCTACTCCAGATATGATGTAAGACCTATTGCAAGGTCAATTTTCCCAAACTTATTACATCATAAATATCAATGATATGGACAGTCGGCTAATTTCTGTGTCAATCTTTGTTCAAATACTTTGATCCTACTATCGTTAGAATTTTATCTGAAACTTACTCTAGTCAAATTATTGAGCTATGGTAATTTAGCTCAGGGATCACTTCCAATTCTTGTCGAAGGTTGGATAGCAATCGTCTTATAACCATTCTATGAACTTACTTCTACTCTTTACTAGGACTGCATCATAGGGATGTAGGTTAAACCCTTGAGAACTTACTCCTACTCTTTACATGAATGGTCGAAATACATCTAGGTTCAACCATAATCACTCACGAACTCATTTTCTTTCGTATAACAGAATCATGTCGTCATCCAGAAATAGTCAGCCGAGCAACGAAACCCCTATCCTTCATATCGACGCTGCTACATTCCAAGCCGCGGTAACAGCTACAGTGGCAGCTGTCCTTGCAAACCTCAGCGCTAACAACGCAAGCAAGGCTAGCAAGGGGGTTGACAATTCCGATCGTTGTATCGATCCGGGAAGCCAACAAATGATAACAGTCACAGACTTGCAAAGCCGTAAAACCGAGAATAGGAAACGAAAGCGTCAAGCCCAAAAGGAACACAAGCGATCCCAAAGACTTGCCATACAAAAGCAACAAGTGGCAACCCCTGCCATCCCAGCACCGATCAGACCATACGAGGGAAAACTTCCAAAGTGTGACAAGTGTAGCCTCCATCATAATGGGGCTTGCCACGAAATGCAATGCTGTAATTGCCACAAAATAGGGCACCATGCTCGTAGCTGTGGAGCACCGACACGACCCATCACTCAAGTCCCTGACATCGGAGTCAACCAGGCTTGCTATGGTTGCGGTGAAATCGGACACTTTAAAAGGAATTGTTCGAAAAGGAGGAGCAACGAAAGCAACCGTGTCCACATAACTCCGACCCGACACATCACTTCCACCACCGATGCTGGTGCTAGCCAGATATGTCACCTATGCGGTGAGATAGGACACCTCGAGAAGGATTGTCCAATAACAAAGAACTCTGGCGCAGACGGGAAGATACTAAGGATCACTGCCGCAGGAGAGACTACTCCGGACCCACGTTGAAATACTAGGGTGTTTCATTATAATAGACTTATAAACTGTTAAACACTAGTGCAACTCGAGTCTTATCTTTTGCGAGATCCCGCCAGTTAAGGGACTCTCGTGCTGCGTATACTTTCTTTTTGTAGTATACCTTATACGCAGCAGTAGTCTTGTAGTAAACCAAAGTACTGAAACTCTGTTAAAAGTTGCACTGTTGTGTTATGTCTGTAATGCCTTTATGATCTAGTCTAATGCCTCTTATTCCGAGCAGTCCGACATTTTCATATAACTTGAGCAAATTCGACCCTCACAATACCAGTTTCATGCGTAAATTCTTTTCTCCGAAATCGCCTTTCTAGCAAAGCCGTCATTCCAGAACTCCGAGGTACTCATGCAGAGAGTACCTTATGTTTCGTATCCTTCCCGAAGACACCTCAGCAAAACTCCCCAGAGTACCACTCGTATAGTACGTCAAGTTCAACCCGAAGACACATACAGTTGATTTGTCGTTGGAGAAGGTATACGCAAGGGTGGTATATAATCAAGGTTCTACAGGCTTAGAATTGATGGTTCCGCTTTAACTTCTTTTCCTTGTTTAGATGTGAGCTTAAAGAAGAATCATTTATTCGACTGCCTTTTCAGTTTTAATTATATACGACTCGTATACACGAAGCTGTGATTGATGAACCAAATATGACTTCTGATATGAACTTGTAGGACGAAGACTGCCCAAGACTACGAGTGATCGTGCTGCCATGCAGATAAACTTAGAATCCAATCAAATGCCTTCTCGCCGATGCGAGGACAAGAGATACAGATAGAACAGAAGTACCTACTCTATTCCCTACTTCATGAGTGATCGTACTTTCTCTTGGATCTTCCCGATATCCTTCCAGAAGAACTCCCAGAATTTACCTTCACAACGTCAAAGTCGACATCGAAATCAAATTAGTTGCAGGGGCTACCCCTATAACCGAACTGCCCTATAGTCTAGCACTTATAGAGTTACAAGGACTGTCCAGTCAACTTAATGAACTGCTCAGAAATAGCTTCGTAGGACCAAAATTCTCACCCTGGGGAACTCCAGTCTGGTTCGTCAAGAAGAAAGACGGATTAGTTAGTATGTGCATCGACTAATGGAGACCTCGACAAGATTTCCATTAGGGATCGTTACCCTCTGCCTCGCATGGATGGATTGTTTGACTAACTGCAAGGAACGGATTACCTTTCGAAGATGGATCTGAGATCCGAGTATCGCCAGTTACGAGTGTCAGAGAAGGATGTCCCGAGGACGGCCTTCCGAACTCGATACGGACGCTACGAGTCCGTAGTGATACCTCTCGGATAAGACCAATGCGCCCGTAGTATTCATGAACTTAATGAATAGGGTATGCCGTCCTTACTTGGATCAGTTCGTCATTGTCCTTATAAATGACCTACTTATCTACTCTCGTAGTAAGAAAGAGCATAGAAAGCATCTACGACAAACCGTGGAAACATTATGATCAGAGAAGCTCTACGCGAAGTTCTCTAAATGCGAGTTTTAGATTCGAAGAGTCGAATGCCTAAGGCACACTGTTAGTGAAGTGGGAATTCATGTGGACCCTTCCAAAATCAAAACCATTGAGAGCTGGTCAGCACCAAAGACGCCTACGGAAATTTGCCAATTTCTAGGTCTCGCTGACCACTTTCGTAGGTTCGTTCAGAACTTCTCTCGAATTACGAAACCTCTTACGACTTTGACCCAGAAGGGAGTGGCCTTTGATTGGGAAGAGAAGCAAGAGAAAGAAATCTTTGGAATTCCAGGAGGGGACCACGTCCCTTTGAAAGTCTCACCCTGGAAAGGCTTGATACGCTTCGGAAAGCGTGGAAAGCTAAATCCAAGGTACATAGAGCCTTTCGAGATTCTTGCTAGAATCGGCTCTGTAACCTATAAATTCAACCTACCCGCGAACTTAACAACGTACATCCTACTTCCCACTCCTCGAACTCGAAAAAGTACCTTCCATCAGGACTCTTGTAATCCCACTCGATTCGTGGAAGAACCCGTAGAGATCATGAACCGTGAGGTCAAACAAACGAAGCAAAGCCGCCTCCCAATAGTTAAGGTTCGCTTGATCGCCAAGCGAGGACCGGAATTCACTTGAGAGTGCGAGGATCAAATGAAGTTGAAATATCCTCATCTATTCGTTTAGTTAGTTGTAACTACTTTATTTGCTTAAACTCTAATTTCGGGACGAAATTCCCTCTAACGGGGGGATGATGTGACAACCCGAAATTTCCATTCGTACAAACCCTTCAGTCAAGCACTTCAAATAAAAGTCAAATACTTTTCTGCTAATTTTATCCGGTTTAAAGTCCGTTTGAGTGTTTTTAATATTTGTTCTTCAAAAAAACGAATAAAATGAAGTATATTCTAGGACTATGGGGCATCAACGAATCAACCAACACCTTGGTTACGTGTTCACGACCAAACAAATGGGGTTTGGGCCGTGAACTCCTTCTGGCTGTAAACACATGCATATAGCATGTGTTTTCTCCCCATTTCTCTCATTGTTCACTTCCTAGCTCAAGAACTCCCACTTTCTCTCTCAAGTATCATAACCTCTATCTTCCAATCTTCCAAAAACGTAAGTGTTTCTTCACTTGATTTGTTGTTATAACCTCTCATCTAGTAGTTATACATCATTTCATCCATGAAATCTTCACTTTTTCTTAGATCTTCAAGTGTTCTTCAAAACACCAAGAACACACACTAGTGTTCTTGGGCCTTAAACCCTCTTGCAAGCTTCCTATAAGTAAGTACACCCCTCTTAACTAGTTATGTGCTTAGATTACTTGCTAAACCCTTGAAAAACACCAAGAAACCCACTAGGACCGTAAACTCCCAGGAGTTATGTGCTTAGATTACTTGCTAAGAACCTTAAATCACGAAATGGTAGGAATTCCCAGGAGTTTACGGCCGTAAACCCACTAGGACCGTAAACCCTAGGCCGTAAACTCCATAAGAGTTGGTCCTTGGGCCGTAAACTCTAAAGGGTGGTGAAATTGTGCCCCTATTGCTTCCTAAGGCATGGACTTGATCATAGGACACTTAACCTTGACTTGTAGATCCCTGAAGCACAACATGGTACTAATTACCATGAGTTTACGGCTGTAAACTCATGGGGAAGTGACCATTGGCCGTAAACTCATGTGGTGCTACCATATGGGCAGTAAACTCCAATGTGAGGCCATACTATCTTTAGATGCAACCCTTAGGTACTTCTAACACTTGAAGCAAGGTGTTTTCCATGTTTTAGAGTGTTTATACTTGCTTAATTGGTGTTATAATCACTAATTAGATACATATATATATATATATATATATATATATATATATATATATATATATATATATATATATATATATATATATATACATATATATCTTTATATGCTAAATAGGATCATTGTGTGTGTTCAAGCCTTCACTTGACACCTAGCACCGGGTCCAACACTTCCATCCAAACCACTCACTACAGGTGAGTTCATACCCCTTAATTAACCTTTTAAATGTTTTTAAATGCTTTTATGGGGGGGGGGGGGGATACAATTTGAATCATGATACTTATTATATCAATCACATGTGATTAATAACTATCAAACTATGGATTTACTACACTTTTAGCTGTTTTACCAAGCAAACTACTTCAAAATGATTTCTCGAACGCTTTTACACGTTAAACTCTTTATCAAACTTGTTTTCTATACTACACCTTTCCTTTCAAATTATGTTATAACTATGTTTCAAACAAAGGTTTTCATGTACTTCAAACTATGTTCCAAATAAGGGATTTCTTATACTTTAAACCGTTTATATCAAACAAACTGCTTTTAAATCGTTTTATAAATTGACATCAAGTCATCAAGTCTTATTATTAAACTATTCAAATGTTTTACAAAACTTCTTTTAAACCTTTATATTGTAAAATGCATGCCTATATATGTATAGTTATATAAGTAATGTTTAAAGGACTTAGGACTTCTAACTCGCTTTAGTTCCTTTTCCTTGTTTGGATGTGGCCTTAGGGTGTCGGTTATTTGTCCGAATGTCGTCTAACTATTAGTTATATATTATGTATACATATATAGACATAAAAGTTCTATCAGTCAGTTCAGTACCTTTAAGTAGCAAAGGCATACTTTCATTCATTCATATACATACATTACTAGTAACTATAATAGGTATAGTTTAGGAGATACTATTTACTATTCCTAGTACAAGGAATCACACAAGAGTCAGTTCATTCATGAGTCTACACAAACATTTGAATACTATAAATAGAATGTCACCATACTACATATGACACCGGAGGGTCATCAGTTATTCAGCCATCAATCAGCATGGTTACATACGAGTTCACATTCAAACCTTTAATTAACCAATTAAGAATTAAAGGCCAAATAGACTTTTCGAGGCGTATCGTCCATTTGATTCCACCTGGAGTCTGCATTTCATTTCTTATACTTTTCGAGGCGTATCGTCCATTTTATACCACCTGGAGTCTGCACTTCATTTCTTAGACTTTTCGAGGCGTATCATCCATTTGATACCACCTGGAGTCTACACTTCATTTCTTAGACTTTTCGAGGTGTATCGTCCATTTGATACCACCTGGAGTCTGCATTTCATTTCTTAGACTTTCCTAGGCGTATTGTTCATTTATACCACCTGGAGTCTACATTTTTACCGCGTCGTGTTTATCCTACACAAATGGATATGATTTCAAGGATTATACAATTTTCCCTATTACTTTTATCTTGTGACACATTCACATAAACAATGAGGTAGACTATATTTTGATAATAATAGTTATTCAGGGGAAAAACCTTCATTTTTACAGAGGTTCAAACCTTCAAAACACTCGGGTCTTGGTAGAAGACTACTTTTTATACTAGTAGGAAATATGAGATTTTCTAGGGTTTTTCATACTTATACAAACTTTTTCATCAAACATGTACAAGTCTTTCCTTTACAGTTTTACAAATCAATGACACTAAAATACTTATGAATTCACCAGCTTAAATGCTGATCTACGCTTTCAAAATAACTTGTATTCTCAGGTCACCAGTAGACAGGTACGATGACCAGGTCTTGAGAAGACGGAGCAGTCAAGACTCGTCTTTTATTTTGATTTCTTATATTCATGTCTTATTCTATGAAAGAACACACATGTATTAAAATCTTACTATTGATGCAATGGATGATGTTGTTGCTTGTTTACTACTTTACACTGTCGTGATACTTTACATGACGTCCTCCGCCCCAGAACGTTTCCGCCGTTCTTGGTTTTGGGGTGTGACACATACAGATCTACCGATCACTAACATAGCAACCATCCTATAACCAGGATACCGATCTAACAGATCACGAACATAGCAACCATCCTATGACCAGGATACCGATCTAACCGATCACTAACATAACAACCATCGTATAAATAGTATACAAATCATAAGGGCCGACCTTGGTGCCTTAGACCCTGTTGATATCGTGAGATGAACTCACCTCACAAATGTCGAACTGTAGTGATAAGATCAAGGTCTCGAATCCCAGCCACGAACTCCACCACATATATTCATCAATGATTCACTTCTGTAAATTCCCAAATTACCAAAATACCCCCAGAAGTCAACTGGTCAATCCCTTGGTTAAAGTCAAAGTCAACGGTGAAGGTCAACAGTCCATGTTGACCCAACTCGTCGAGTGCAATTCACTGACTCGTCGAGTCCTTCCAGACTCGAGAAATCATGAAAACCCTAGTTGACTCGCCGAGTTTGCAGACAACTCGTCAAGTCCATGCGTGTCCAAAAGTCGGGAAAACCCTAACTGACTCGTCGAGTCGTCTCACTGACTCGCCGAGTCCACGTAGAAACCAACAGTGGCTAATCTTCATTGGACTCGTTGAGTTAAACCTGCAACTCATTGAGTCCCTTCAGTCCATTCTCATTCTGACGTTTTTAAGCTATCCCAAAGCTCCAAAATGCAGATGTAACCTCCTAGGGCATGGTTTCCACGTAAAGTTGCAAACTTTACGTGCATGCATGGTCCTAGATGCCAAAACCAAGTTAAAGGAAAGGTTTAACCCAAAGAGAAGGGTCCAAGCTTGCTAAATCTGATAACTTTATGGCTATAAGGACTTAGAGAAGTCCATATTTGAAGTTACAACTTCAGATCATGACCAATACCCGAAATGGTTCACATATATGCTAAAGTGGCCCTAAACTTAAGCATGGTGAGATCTAGTTAGAAGGAAGTCAAGGTAATGACTTGTTACCTTCAACATGATGTCGAGATGAAGTAGAGTCAGATCTACAAGCTTTTCTTTGCTCCAAGCTCCTTAGACTTCAAGCCTTCTTCACAAAAACAACTTTCCAAGCTTCTTCACACACACAAATGGAGGGTATTCGAGATTAGGGTTTTCTGGACTCAAGGGGGACGGTAAGGGAGGCTGAGGGAGGCTAATGCCCCTTTAAATAGGGTGCAAAACCCCGAAAATTAGGGTTTCATTTTCCAGCTCCTACTCGTCGAGTTAGGGTCCTCCGAATCACCGAGAAGGTCCAATAATCCGCGTCGGCTAACCCGCCTCTACACGACGAGTTGGGGCAACCAACTCGTTGAGTAGGTCCATAAACATGTATATAATGTTTTAGAACTTATACCTGGGAGTCGGGGTGTTACAAACGTTTATCAAACTGGGAAGTATTCACAAGAAGAAATTAAGGTTGCGTATGAAAGTTACTTGAATGAGTCTTCTAATGGAAGTTCATCATCCAAAGAGTCGAATCCATCTGTTCGACAGTGGAAAGCTGTTCCAAAAGCGAAAGTTGATGTGAAACAAACTGAGAAGGTGTAACACCCGATTCCTGGTACGCAGTTAATTCAAGCATTTCTTGTGTTTTTCCTATGGGACTCGACGAGTTGGAGGCCCAACTCGTCGAGTGGAGTCGAGATCCGCGGACAGTTTAAGTGACCTACTCGACGAGTCGGAAGACTGACTCGGCGAGTAGGTGTTGTTTGAGTAAAACCCTAAATTTGAGGGTTTGCACCCTATTTAAACACCCTATCTCAGCCTCCATCGTCCCTATCACTCCCAGAATGCTGTATATCGAAACCCTAGCCGTTCTTATTGTGTTCTTGAGCCTTGTGGTGCTACTTTTTGTGTTTGAAGCTCGGAAAGGAGAAGGAGGCTTGTGAGACCAAGGGGAAACAAAAAGATACAGAGTTTGGAGCTCATTTTCAGTTTATTGGAGGTATGAAGCTGAACCTTTGTCTATAGATCTTGATTTTTGGGCCTTTTCTTACATCTTTCTAAGCCCTAGAGAGGTTGTATTCGGGATTACGTGTTGGAAGTCAGTGTATGCTTTAGATCCAGGTCTATTGGGGGGTTTTATGGCACAAAGGTGCCCATTTTGCTGCCATAAACACCCCATGCACCTTGGAGGCCACCTTTTATGGCTTTTTGGGCCAAAGACCCCTTGCATGTGCACCAAGTTGGAAACTTTACGTATGAAATGGACATTAGGAGGCCAGATCTATGGTTTTGGTGTGTTAAGACCCCTTTAGATCGACTGTATGGTGATGGTCAAGAGTGGACTCGGCGATTCATTCTTGGGACTCGACGATTCGGAGCGTAATGACCATCAAATCCTTTCTGTGGATGGACCAGTTGTTAGGGAGGAAAGTCTCGTAGATGTTTAGACACGAAAAGGGACCAGGGAATCATGGGACTCGATGAGCGTATGAACAGAATCGGCGAGTCCAAGGCAATCTCCCAATCTTTGAAGAGGGACTCGACGAGTTGTTCATACAACCCGACGAGACGTAGACCGGACACATTCTTATGAGGGAGATGAAATCGTCGAGTTCAAGGAAGAACTCGGCAAGTCGGATGAATATGGTCCCGATGGTTTGAATGAAGGAGAATCCGTCGAGTTCTTGCTAGACTCGACGAGTGGAGTTGGGGTTGGACCGGGTTAGTGGAGTATGGACTCGACGAGTTGGTAGACCAACTCGGCGAGTCAGGTCAACTGGGTGTTGACTTTGAACAATGTTGACCTTGCCTGGTTTTGGTATGACCCCGGTTAGGGTTGCATACTCAAATGAATAACTTTGAAGTATTGTCGTGTAGGGATCGAGGAGTCGAGGGTAGTCGACTTGTATGCCGAAGATAGTTCAGACACTGCACGACATCGAGGTGAGTTACCTTCCAGTAGGGGTGGGTCTAAGGCCACAATGCCGGCCCACCATCAGGGGTATTTGGTGGATAATTGTCTCTTTGATAACTACCTTGGTGTGTTTATGTGATAAGGTCATAAGATATACATGTATGATATGCAATGTGTATGTTAGTGGTAGTAGTAGGGAATAGTTTTTCCCTGACATCGCTCGTTAGGATCGAAGGGTGGGTCAGTACCCAGATATGCCTGACTGTATGATTATATCTTGATATTGTATGATAGCAGTAGGGGGTGAAAGAGTCCCCGGTTACCGGTTGAAAGATACCGATGACAGGTACCGGTTGAGAGATACCGATGGCGATTACCGGTTGAAAGATACCGATGGCAGACACCGATTGAAAGATACCGATGGCGGTTACCGGTTGAAAGATACCAATGATATGATATTGTATGTGGTATGATGGGGGAACTCACTAAGATTTGTGCTTACAGTTTTGGTTTTGGTTTCAGGTACCTCTTCGTTGAAGGGGAAGGAGTCGGCGGTATAGCAGCGCATCACACACACACATGGTTTCCACATTGGGTTTCTGGGATTGTACTCTGATTTTCATTACTTTTGTTGTCATGGGCTGGGACACAACATTATGATTTTGTAATGTGTTGTTTTATTGACAGTGTTTTGTTAAAATGTTTTATAAAGTATTAATTTAAAATTGAAAATTTTGGTCTCGAAATTTGGGATGTTACAAGTTGGTATCAGAGCCTTGGTTTGAGGGATTCGGACACACCGTCGGGGGTGTCTGGACTCAAACCGAGGGATTAAAAGATTTTTTTTCACAAAGAAAAATGTTTTCTAAAATTTAAGTTAAATAATTTTGAGAAAGAACAAGGTGTGTGATGTGTGCGACCGGCTGAGCTCAAGTAAGTTTTCCCTAAGATACCCATACTTGTTATGTTACGTTATATGATTTATGATTCTGAGAACTGCATGCTAGATTAGGGATAAGGATCTAGGAGGATGCCTTTTATGCCTGATATATGATCCTGAGAACTGCATGCTAGATTAGGGCTAAGGATCTAGGAGGATGCGTCGAATGCCTGTTGTATGAGCTGCATGCTAGGACCGTCAAGTCAGCAGTAGGATAACCTGATTAGGTTATGCTTGATGTGGTTACTCAATACACAAATGCTTCTTGCATTGTGCTATAGGGGTCCTGGCTAACTTTAACTAACTAGTGAGCGGATATGTAACAGTATTCGCAAGCTAGTTAGGGAAAGGAAGTAGGGACTCCTAGTGCAGCTGATGGCAGAGAGTAGGTCGGAGGGTGCCCTAGGAAAGCCTAGGACGAGATTAGTGGAAAAGGGTATTGGCAAAGGGAGTTGGTGAAGTTGAAGCAATCCTTGAGGAAAGTACGGATAGATGTGGAATGTAGTATGGGCCCGTACTACTGGAAGCAGAGGATCTGTACTCGAGTCAAGGAGGGCCGAGATGGAACCAGGAAACTTGGATGGTGTATGAGACCTATCGGGAGTATGTATGATCCTGACGTTTATGTGTTTATTTCCAGTATGGTGATCACACGACATGGAGCAGGAGGACCAGGATCTGGGTCAGGATCAGGATCAGGCTCGGGGGTAGGATCCGAGCAGGTTGATGACGGGCTACGCAAGTTCATCGCGCCTGAGATCACAAGAGGTATCCTTGAGTCGACCCTGGTCATTTTCAGGTCGATCAAGGAGGGGATTGTCGAGCTGATGGAGGATCGCCTCAGCTCATTCAGGAGTGTTTTGGCGTCTAGCCAGACGGGTACGCGCACACTGTCCTTCAAGGACTTCAGGGGGATTGGTGCGCCGGACTTCCATGGGGTGAAGGACCCCATTGCTGCTAGGAGATGGATCGAAGACATCGAGTCTGCACAGTTGACGAGCTTCTGCCCAGAAGGGTCAAAGGTCCGTTATGCTGCAGGTTGTTTGAGGGATCGAGCCAGATATTGGTGGGAGTTAGTTGGTGATTCGTTGGGAGCCCCAGCCATTGAGGCTATGACTTGGTCAGATTTCGTGACCCGATTCAGGGCTGAGTTTGCACCAGCTGTGGAGCTTCAGCAGCTGGCCAGAGAGTTTTTGGATATGAGACAGACTACGGAGACTGTGGCGGAGATCACCGCCAAGTTCCGGGAGAGGGCGTTGTTGGTACCCCAGTATGCGGGGGATGAGGAGATGTGGAAGACCCGCTATCATGATATGTTGACAGCCGACATTCGGGAGCATGTCAGCTATTCGGCCTGCCCGACCCTGGAGTCCATGATTTTCAGGGCGCGGGAGAGGGAGATTGATTTGGAGCACCTCATGATGAGGAAGTGAGAGACTGCGCAGGTTGCGGGGGTTTCGGGGAAGAAACCCAAGGGATTCGACGCGAGATCGAAGGGCCAGCAGGGGCGGGACCGCTGTGGGAAGTGCGGTCGGTCACATGAGGGAGTTTGCCGCACTGGGTCGGGTTCTGGATGCTATAAGTGCGGCAAGACTGGGCATTTTGGCAGGGATTGTACTGCCCCTGCTCCTATGGTTCAGACATCAAACCTGATTTGCTTTCATTGCAATCAGAGGGGCCATAAAAAGGCCAACTGCCCCAGATTGACGATAGCAGCACGGCGCCGGACCGCCGGCAGTGGTGCCAACTCCGGCGACAGCACGAATTGCGGATGGCCGGAAGGTCAAGGCAGAGGCTCCGGTGGTGCAGAGCCGAGTATTTCAGTTGATAGCCGAGGAGGCACGCGCTGCACCCGATGTGGTGACGGGTATAATTTCTTATCTTTACTCTTTATGTTATGTCGTTGTGATTTTGATATGTATATGCTCGGTGTAGGGTCGTTCCATGTGAACGGTATCCCAGTTCAGGTATTGTTTGACTCGGGTGCTACCCGATCGTTTGTCTCTCTTGCGCTTAGCAAGAAGTTTCCTGAGTCTTCGGGCATGTTGGATTGCCCTCTAGAGGTCGAGATTGCGGACGAGCGGTCCGTGCGAGCATCAGAGGTCTATTAACGTTGTGTTTTGAGGCTGTTCGAGGAGTGTTACCTAGTAGATCTGGTTCCCATACCTTTGCGGGGGAACAAGGTTATTATTGGTATGGATTGGCTAAGCCCCAATGGGGCAGTAATCGACTGCGCGCAACAGTTGGTGCGGATCAGGACCCCAAGTAGGGGAGAGATGGTGATTCAAGGCGAGAGGCCACAGCGAGGACCAGCCTTATGTTCAGCAGCGAGAGCTAGGCGCTACCTTCAGCAGGGTTGCGCAGGATTTGTCGCCTATGTTATGGATACCCAGGAGTCGGGTAAGGCGACGGTGGGCGATGTGCCAGTGGTACGAGATTTTGCGGATGTATTCCCCGAGGAGTTGCCTGGGATACCTCCGGAGAGACATGTAGTGTTCAGGATCGACCTAGTCCCTGGTGCGGCTCCGATAGCCAAGGCACCGTATCGGTTGGCTCCTCCTGAGATGCAGGAGTTGTCTACACAGCTGCAAGAGCTGTTAGACAATGGATTCATTAGACCGAGCAGTTCACCCTGGGGAGCCCCGATTCTGTTTGTGAGAAAGAAGGACGGGTCGCATCGGATGTGTATAGATTATCGGGAGCTGAATAAGGTAACGGTGAAGAATCGTTACCCACTTCCGAGGATCGATGACCTCTTTGACCAGCTACGGGGAGCATCTTGGTTCTCCAAGATTGATTTGTGTTCAGGGTATCATCAGATGAGGGTCAGAGAGGAGGATGTGCAGAAGACTGCCTTTCGGACGCGTTATGGTCACTATGAGTTTGTGGTGATGCCCTTTGGGCTCACCAATGCTCCTGCCACATTCATGGATCTCATGAACCGCGTGTGCAGACCGATGTTGGAGCGGTCTGTGATAGTTTTCATCGATGACATCTTGGTTTATTCCAAGATGCGACAGCAGCACGAGGAGCACTTGCGAGAGGTTCTGGATACTTTGAAGAGGGAGAGCTTGTATGCTAAGATCTCCAAGTGTGGGTTCTGGTTGCGCGAGGTGTAGTTTCTTGGGCACCTTGTCAACCAGAACGGGATTTCGGTCGACCCGGCCAAGGTGGAGGCCGTGATGAGATGAGAGGTTCCAAGGTCTCCATCTGAGATTCGGAGCTTTCTGGTACTGGCAGGCTATTATCGGAGATTCATTCAGGACTTCTCCAAGATAGTTGTGCCCCTGACCCGGTTGACAAGGAAAGTCGTGGTCTTTCGCTGGGCGCCTGAGCAGGAGGCCGCATTTGACACGTTGAGACAGAGATTATGTGAGGCGCCAATCTTAGCCCTGCCGGAGGGCATGGAGGATTTTGTAGTATATTGCGATGCGTCCATCTCGGGTTTGGGCGCGGTATTGATGCAGAGAGGGCATGTCACCGCTTACGCTTCGAGGCAGCTGAAGCTTCACGAGGCGAACTATCTGACGCATGATTTGGAGCTGGGGGCTGTTGTTTTCGCCCTCAAGATTTACCGTCATTACCTCTACGGGGTTCGTTGTACCATTTACACGGACCACAAGAGCCTAAGGTATCTCATGTATCAGCCAAATCTGAATATGAGGCAGCGTCGGTGGCTTGATGTGGTGAAGGATTATGATTGCGAGATCCTCTACCACCCGGGGAAGGCCAATGTCGTGGCCGACGCACTTAGCCGCAAGGCAGTGCCGATCAAGGATATCTGTATGAGGATGACGGTTGTGACTCCGCTGTTGGAGCGGATTCGGGAGGCCGAGCAGGAGGCCATGAAGGAGGAACACCGTAAGAGCGAGCATATTGTGGGCCAGGTTTCCTCCTTTGATTATGACAGTCGTGGATTGTTGACGCTGCACCGTAGAGTGTGGGTCTCATATCATGGGGGTGTGCGTCAGGTATTGATGGAGGAGGTGCACAAATCCAGGTCTTCTATTCATCACGGGGCGACGAAGATGTACATGGATCTTCGTCCTGATTATTGGTGGCCCTGCATGAAGAGGGACGTAGCCTGGCTTGTTGAGAGATGCCTGACCTGCAGGAAGGTCAAGGCCGAGCACCAGAGGCCGCACGGCAAGACGCAGCCGTTGGACATTCCCATGTTGATCGATTGACCAAGAGCGCCCATTTTATGGATTTTATCACGAAGCTTCCTAGGACCGCACGAGGAGTGGATTTGATTTGGGTCATCGTTGATCGATTGACCAAGAGCGCCCATTTTATTCCGATTTAGGAGATTATTTCGGCCGAAAAGTTGGCCGGCATCTATATCAGGGAGGTGGTGGCGCGGAACGGGGTGCCAGTTTCAGTGATTTCCGACAGGGATGTGCGGTTCACTTCCAGGTTTTGGAAGAAGTTCCATGACGAGCTGGGTACTCGTCTGCATTTTAGTACCACCTTCCACCTGCAGACGGATGGCCAGAGCGAGCAGACCATCCAGACTTTGGAGGATATGCTGCGGGCGTGTGTTTTAGACTTCGGAGTTAGTTAGGATACTTACCTTCCTTTGGCGGAGTTCTCTTATAATAACAACTATCACGCGAGCATCGACCGTCCTCCTTTCGAGATGTTGTATGGGAGGAAGTGCAGGAACACAATATGCAGGGGAGAGGTCGGGCAGAGAGTCATGGGGAGTACCGAAGTGGTACTTAAGAGTACGGAGAGGATCCAGCAGGTTCGGGGCAGGCTTCAGACTGCTCAGAGTCGGCATAAAAGTTATGCCGACAAGCGTCGATCGGACCTGGAGTTCCAGGTCGGGGATATGGTGCTCCTGAAGGTGTCGCCTTGGAAGGGCGTCATTCGATTCAGGAAGCGGGGCAAGCTGGGCCCCAGGTATATTGGACCCTTCAGGGTTATAGCCCGGGTGGGCAAGGTGGCATATAGGTTGGATCTGCCAGCCGAGCTCAATCAGATTCATAAAACTTTTCATGTCTCCCAGTTGCGGAAGTGTCTGGTGGACGATTCGGCAGTGGTGCCTTTAGAGGATATTCAGGTCGATGACAGCCTGAACTACATCGAGCGGCCAGTGGCAATCCTTAACAGGAAGTCCAAGGATCTGAGGAACAAGAGAGTGGAGCTGGTTAAGGTGCAGTGGCAGCACGGAAAGGGCTCGGAATGGACCTGGGAGCCGGAGGACGAGATGAGGGAGCATTACCCCGAGCTTTTTCAAGATCGAGCAGCAGACTTCGAGGACGAAGTCTAAGATAAGTGTGGGAGATTTGTAACACCCAATTCCTGGTACGCAGTTAATTCAAGCATTTCTTGTGTTTTTCCTCTAGGACTCGACGAGTTGGAGGCCCAACTTGTCGAGTAGAGTCGAGATCCGCGGACAGTTTAAGTGACCTACTCGACGAGTCGGAAGACTGACTCGGCGATTAGGTGTTGTTTGAGTAAAACCCTAAATTTGAGGGTTTACACCCTATTTAGACACCTTATCTCAGCCTCCATCGTCCCTATCACTCCCAGAAAGCTGTATATCGAAACCCTAGCCGTTCTTATTGTGTTCTTGAGCCTTGTGGTGCTACTTTTTGTGTTTGAAGCTCGGAAAAGAGAAGGAGGCTTGTGAGACCAAGGGGAAACAAAAAGATACAGAGTTTGGAGCTCATTTTCAGTTTATTGGAGGTATGAAGCTGAACCTTTGTCTATAGATCTTGATTTTTGGGCCTTTTCTTACATCTTTCTAAGCCCTAGAGAGGTTGTATTCAGGATTACGTGTTGGAAGTCAGTGTATGCTTTAGATCCAGGTCTATTGGGGGGTTTTATGGCACAAAGGTGCCCATTTTGCTGCCATAAACACCCCATGCACCTTGGAGGCCACCTTTTATGGCTTTTTGGGCCAAAGACCCCTTGCATGTGCACCAAGTTGGAAACTTTACGTATGAAATGGACATTAGGAGGCCAGATCTATGGTTTTGGTGTGTTAAGACCCCTTTAGATCGACTGTATGGTGATGGTCAAGAGTGGACTCGGCGATTCATTCTTGGGACTCGACGATTCGGAGCGTAATGACCATCAAATCCTTTCTGTGGATGGACCAGTTGTTAGGGAGGAAAGTCTCGTAGATGTTTAGACACGAAAAGGGACCAGGGAATCATGGGACTCGACGGGCGTATGAACAGACTCGGCGAGTCCAAGGCAATCTCCCAATCTTTGAAGAGGGACTTGACGAGTTGTTCATACAACCCGGCGAGTCGTAGACCGGACACATTCTTATGAGGGAGATGAACTCGCCGACTTCAAGGAAGAACTCGGCGAGTCGGATGAAGATGGTCCCGATGGTTTGAATGAAGTAGAACCCGTCGAGTTCTTGCTAGACTCGACGAGTGGAGTTGGGGTTGGATCGGGTTAGTGAAGTATGGACTCGACGAGTTGGTAGACCAACTCGGCGAATCAGGTCAACTGGGTGTTGACTTTGACCAATGTTGACCTTGCCTAGTTTTTGTATGACCTCGGTTAGGGTTGCATACTCAAATGAATAAATTTGAAGTATTGTCGTGTAGGGATCGAGGAGTCGAGGGTAGTCGACTTGTACGCCGAAGATAGTTCAGACACTGCATGACATCGAGGTGAGTTACCTTCCAGTAGGGGTGGGTCTAAGGCCACAATGTCGGCCCACCATCAGGGGTATTTGGTGGATAATTGTCTTTGTGATAACTACCTTGGTGTGTTTATGTGATAAGGTCATAATATATGCCTGTATGATGTGCAATGTGTATGTTAGTGGTAGTAGTAGGGTGCAGTTTTTCCCTGACATCGGTCGTTAGGATCGAAGGGTGGGTCAGTACCCAGATTTGCCTGACTGTATGATTATATCTTGATATTGTATGATAGCAGTAGGGGTGAAATAGTACCCGGTTACCGGTTGAAAGATACCGATGACAGGTACCAGTTGAGAGATACCGATGGCGAATACCGGTTGAAAGATATCGATGGCAGATACCGGTTGAAAGATACCGATGGCAGTTACCGGTTGAAAGATACTGATGATATGATATTGTATGTGGTATGATGGGGGAACTCACTAAGATTTTTGCTTACAGTTTTGGTTTTGGTTTTGGTTTCAGGTACGTCTTCGTCGAAGGGGAAGGAGCCGGCGGTATAACAACGCATCACACACACACATGGTTTTCGCATTGGTTTTCTGGGATTGTACTCTGATTTTCATTACTTTTGATGTCATGGGCTGGGACACAACATTATGATTTTGTAATGTGTTGTTTTATTGACAATGTTTTGGTAAAATGTTTTATAAAGTATTAAGTTAAAAATGAAATTTTTGGTCTCGAAATTTGGGATGTTACAAGTTGGTATTAGAGCCTTGGTTTGAGGGATCCGGACACACCCTCGGGGTGTCTGGACTCAAACCGAGGGGTTAATTTTTTTTTTCACAAAGAAAACTGTTTTCTAAAATTTAAGTTAAAGAAATTTGAGAAAGAACAAGGTGTGTGATGCGTGCGACCGGCCGAGCTCTAGTAAGTTTTCCCCAAGATACCCATACTTGTTATGTTATGTTATATGATTTATGATTTTGAGAACTGCATGCTAGATTAAGGCTAAGGATCTAGGAGGATGCCTTTTATGCCTGATATATGATCCTGAGAACTGCATGCTAGATTAGGGCTAAGGATCTAGGAGGATGCCTTGAATGCCTGTTGTATGAGCTGCATGTTAGGACTGTCTAGTCAGCAGTAGGATAGCCTGATTAGGTTATGCTTGATGTGGTTACTCAATGCACGAATGCTGCTTGCTTTGTGCTATAGGGATCCTGGCTAACTTTAACTAACTAGTGAGAGGATATGTAACAATATTCGCAAGCTAGTTATGGAAAGGAAGTAGGGACTCCCAGTGCAGCTAATGGCGGAGAGTAGGTCGGAGGGTGCCCTAGGAAAGCCTAGGACAAGATTAGTGGAAAAGGGTGTTCAATCATAAAAGTGACCCTCTTAAACTTGGTCTACCGTAGCCCTCCAAGATCCGCAGTCAACTCTGTTCAGCAACCCCATCCGAAGTCATCATCATCCGCAGTTCACTATCTAGCTTTCTTAGTTTAGCTCTTTATCTGCTTTTCTTAGAATACTCTCTTTTTTCCTATATGCCTTACATGGCTACGCTTAGATAGTTGAACAAATGTAATATTTGAGTCTCTATATATAGAGCTCAATCTTTCTTATTCTATATATCAGATAACACTACGCATCTTGAATCTCATATCTTGTGTTATTACTCTCATCTCCTTCTTACTCTCAAAGTTCACTTGAATATAATTGAATATTATCTCTCTTCGGAGCAAGTCATTCTTGAATTAATCACTAAGTTTCATCTCACTTACTAACTTGGTCTGAATGCATTCCTTGTTAAGAATCAACTTATGTGTATACTTGATATAATACCTGTTGTCATTTATATTTCCTTATATTTCCGCACCTAACTCTCTAATTATCTAACTCTAACTTATTATTATTGTTGAGCTTTTAGATCCTTTAAGATAAACTATTCCGCAACTATACTTGTTCTAACGTTTGTTCAAGTGTGTCTCAAGTTTTTCTCTCAACAATTGGTATTAGCGCCAAAGTGGTTGCCTTTTGAAGCAAAACTCTGATTTTCAAAAAGCCTTATATACCACTGAAGCTCATTTCTTCAAAAAAATAAACAAAAAAAACTTTTCAAAACAAGGAAATATGGCACATGCATTATCTCTTAATGTATCAAACAGTGTTGGTGGTTCGAATAGAGCACCGATACTTGTGGCGAATGAATATCATCACTGTTCTCAGAGAATGGAAAGATATTTAAGGAGACTTGGAAGAGACCTATGGAGATCTGTTGAAGTAGGGCCTCATGTTCCTGTTCTTACTCCAGTACAAACCGATGGAGCCACGACCAGACTAGGAGGAGGTCAACCAGCGTTGAATCGTCCCACCAAAGATGATCTTGACAAAATGGAAAATGACGCTATTGCCTTTTATGAGATTTCGTGTGGAGTTGCGCCTGACAACTTCGAGATAATCATAAATTGCAAGTCCGCAAAGGAGATCTGGGATGTTCTTAAAAATCTGTATGAAGGAACTGAACAAGCTCAAGACAAAAAGCTTATTAATGCACTCAATGAGTTTAATAACTTTAAAGCTCATGCGGGTGAAAGTTTGGACGATTCCTTTAAAAGGTTTAATCTGATAATCACAAAGCTATCCAATGCTGGCACGGTTCGAAGCAACCATGAAACAAATCTTCAGTTTCTAAACGGTTTAGGAAGACACTGGACGACTGCCAAAATGATTGTTCAAGGGGATAGAAAAATTCATTCTCTGTCTCTCTATAAGCTCTACGGTGAACTGCAAGCCCAAGAGTCTATGGTACTCAAAGACTGTGCAGACTTCGGTGGTCCACTTGCTCTCGTAGCACAATCTCCTCACTCTCAATCATACTCCACCGCATATGAAAACCCTCCGCAGTCATATGAAGCAGACTCAGAGTATGACGACGAAGAAGAATTTCAGAATGCAATCGCTCTTGTCAGCCAACAATTCAACCGATTACCACCTTCATTCTGAAAGAATCAGCATTATAACAAGCCACCTTTCAACCGCAATCTTAACTCTCAAAACAATCACTCTCGTTTCACTAAAAAACCTCACCCACCACCGCAGTCTCAAAATACTCAACCCAAGGAGGCACCGCAGTCCATCCAAACCACTGACTCCGGTACTCCCTCAGAAGACAAAAGTGATGTTGTGATATGTCACAAGTGCAACAAAGAGAATCATTTTGCCAAAGACTGCAAGGCAAATGTAGTAAAAGATAGAGCATTATATCTCAGAATGGCTCAAGAAATGGAGGAAAAAGAAAAAGGAACGGCATATGTTGCTCAAGTAAAAAGAGACCATCAAGTTTGGTCCTCTGGAGATGAAGATGAGGACATCATTAGCGTCAAAGGAAAGGGGAAGATCTGTATGATAGCGACTACTGATGAGGATGGCTCTGCAAAGATGGAGAAGAATTATTGCTATATGGCGAAAGATGGGACACTCAGCATTGTCGAAAAGGTAAAACTTATGATTCAAACTCTAAATTATAGCATGCATGATTGTCAGCCCTTCATAGACAATATTAATGACACATGTGCTGCCGTCCTTACAGACTATAACAAAGCATTAGATGAGAAGAACATTGTGTCCCAAGAGATGTTTCACGTAAGAGGACGTTTGGACAGCAAAAGACTCAGAATGGCTATGTTAGAAAAGGACTTAATGTTAGAGAAAGATGCAAGAATGTTGAGTGAAACACAGTTAGAAATAGCATTGAACCAGAGAGATTTAGCTCAGAGTGAAATTGTACGTTTATATCTTTTAATAGAGGAACTATTTAATGAAAGTGAAGCCATCGAGAATCTTGTTAACAATGGGACTACTGAGAATACTTACAATTGGGGTTGGTCCAATGGGTACTCTACTGCAACAGACTCATCACCCCGATTCAATAAGGACCGTCCCTACGTCCCTCTGGACAGTGAATTTTTGTTTCCGGTCAATGACAAAACATTTCCTGAAGATATCAAAGCTCACTTTGGTAGACTTCACGATCTGAGAAACAATTGTGTTATCGAGGAAATTCTCCCTGAATTTTCTAATCCTATAGATAGCACAACTCTTCCCAGTTCTTAGACTTCATCAATTGCTGATGAGGAAATTGTCTTGGAAGGTCCCGAAGTCTCAATGGACTTCCCGTCTCTGCCGTCAGACCGCAATATCTCTTACTGCAGTCATGAACCGCAGTCTGTCCATCTACCATCCATCAATTGTCCCACCAATGTATCCACTCAGACTTATTCTGCGGTTGTTCAAAGCTCTGAACCGCAGACCATAGTCAAAAATATTGTGACCATCCAACCAATTCATCATGAATTACCAATCGAAAACTTTGAAGTTGGTCAATGTTCCCTGAATCCTGAACTCTCCAGTTCGGATGAATCAAGTCCTCGTTTTTCAAAAGTACCAAATGTTTCAAGGAAACCGCAATTGAATGTCACTGACTGCGGTTCTCCTAAAACCGAGGCAAAAAAGACTTTCAAAGAAGAAATTCGATCCCGTGGCAAAAAGCGGGAAAATCATTCAAAACAAAAGCAATTTGTCAAAATTCCTAAGTCTAGGAGTCTAGAAAAACTTATTTTCTCAAATTATCTGTCCAAAAACTCTACAGTCAAGAAAACAAAGAAAAAGGAATGTACAGTTTCTAAATCCATCCCAAATTCATCTGACACAACCCAAAAGAAAGTAAAGTCGTTTCGAAGCAATGGTTTTCAAATCTATTCCTCAGATGATCCAAAATGGAAGGGTGTCTTTCAAACTCCAGCACTCTTAAAGTCACATCAAAGTTTTAAGAAATCACTTCACAAAAGGTCTACACGTGCTTTTCCACCTGCAAAACCTGCTTTTTCAAATCTTACCAATACCACTGTCAGACTTCACAACCCTCGGACTGGTCACAAGCATACTTCCTCACCAAGACCACTGACCAAACAAAATGTCAAGGCAAATGACAAAAGTTCAGTTTGCAAATGTCGGTGTCAAAAGATTTCTTCTCATGTCAAATCTCGTTCTTTTCAAAAACCTCGTAACTTTTCTCAATCTCACAAAACTCCAAAAAATCTCAAACACCCAGGACTAGGTTTAAAAGTTGACACAAAACCTGTCCCTGCATCCTCGTATCATGCATCAATTAAGAATTCATATGTTGCCCCGGGCTCCAAACTCGTTTGGGTGCCTAAACTGACCGTTTAATTCTCAGGCTTTGTGCAAGGAGGACCAAGAAGAAGAATGGTTGATCGACAGTGCCTGCTCCTTGCATATGACCGGAAGGTTGGAGTACCTCCGGGATTTCAGGCCAGTTTGCAACGGGGGTAACGTCACATTCGGCAATAACGCGAATGGGATCATCCGAGGTTATGGTGTTCTTACTACTGGAAACTTTTCTATCCAAAAGGTCGCCTATGTGGAAGGAATTAAACATAATCTCATTAGTGTTGGCCAACTATGTAAGGCAGGCCATCGGGTTGAATTTGATAACCAATTCTGCTACATAATGACAAGCGATAGGAGCACTTGCCTAATCAAATCCAGATCCGAAGGTACTATGTATCCTCTGGATGTCTCTCTGATCATCGGCAAACCGCAGCTTTGTTTCTTATCAAAAGCCATATCCGAAGTTAGCTGGCTCTGGCACCGCAAGCTTCCTCATCTCAAATTCCGGTATATCAACAACCTGGTCACAGGGGAACTTGTCCGAGGTCTCCCTATTCTTAAGTATCACAATGACACTCTCTGCCCTGCATGTGAGTGTGGCAAACAGTCCAAAGCAAGTCATCCTATGGTGATCGACTCCTCAATCTCAGAACCACTTGAACTTCTCCATATTGATCTCTGCGGTCCATCCACCGTAGCCAGTCTTTACCACAATAATTTCATACTGGTCATAGTAGATGACTTCACACGTTTCACATGGGTTTTCTTTCTTAGACTCAAGTCAGAAACACCGCAGGCACTCATCAATTTTAACAAGGAGATAGAGATTCAAATCAAACTACCAGTGCGTCGCATCCGCAGTGACAATGGAACCGAGTTCACTAATCATCATCTAAATAGTTTCTTGGTTTCCAAGGGCATAAGTCACAATTTCTCAGCTCCATACACACCACAGCAGAATGGAGTAGTAGAGCGAAGGAACCGCACTCTGGTAGAAGCAGCCAGATCTATGCTCAATTTTGCCAACCTTCCTCTCTACTTCTGGGCCGAAGCAGTGGCCACAGCATGCTTTGTGTAGAACCGAAGCATTGTGTGCAAACGTCTCAGCAAAACACCATATGAGGGCCTTAACAACAGAAAGCCTAATGTTCGATTCTTCCATATATTTGGGTGCATATGTTTTGTGATCAACAACAAGGGTCATCTCAACAAGTTTGCACCAAAATCTGATGAAGGCATCTTCCTTGGTTACTCAACGAACAAGGTAGCCTATAGGGTTCTCATAAGACGTACGAGACTAATAGTCGAAAGCTTTGATGTAAAGTTTGATGATTATTATGTCTGCAACACTGCTCCCTCCATCGAAACCAAAGCAATCCTGGAATGTGATGTTCCTGACTCTTCGGGTCCATTAAACATAGTTGAAGTTAACTATGATGATCTTTTTGACCCAATAGAGACTGCTAAACTATCTGAGGTTCTTGTGTCTCCTGAAGCCCAAATACAACATGCTGAAGTATCTGATCCTACGCTATCCGATGATGTGTCACTAAATATTTCCACCTCGCCGGTTGAGGGGGAAAACTCAACTCCGGATCATACGACAACCATCGAGGTTCCAGTACTAGAAGAAGCAGCTCCAGTCCCTCTCCGCAGAGGATTTCAACCATCAAACGTTTCTTCGGATTCAGATGATGAAAACATAGACAATATCGACACCAAAACTGACCCAAGAGTTCTCACAATTCCAATAATCCAGGGGAACCTTCTCAAGCTCAAAAGGATCTTCCATCAGCAATCCAGGGGGAACCTCTTCCAATTGCTTAAGAAAATGTTAATCTCGCTCCAACAGTCCAAGATGATTCCGTAGGCTGTTCTCAAGTCCAGGGGGAACTGCCGTCTCCAACCGCAGAGTCTTCCGATATTGAAGATATTCCCTCTACCGCAGCTGCTGATCATCTGCAACCCCGTCTACACGTATGGACGAAGGACCACCCACCAGGTCAAATCATCGGCAACCCATCCGCAGGTATCCAGACTCGATCTTCCAAGGATTTATCTGATCACTGTCACTACGCAGCATTTATGTCCTCGGTCGAGCCCCGAACGATCAAAGAAGCATTATTAGAACCAGACTGGATATCCGCAATGCAAGAAGAACTAGAAAAATTCAAAAGAAACGAAGTGTGGCAACTTGTTCCAAAGCCACAAGGTCACACTATTGTTGGTACTAGATGGGTGTACAAAAACAAGTTGGATGAATCCGGTGCGGTCGTCAGAAACAAGGCAAGGCTAGTTGCCAAGGGATATAGTCAACTTGAAGGTATTGACTATGATGAAACGTACGCTCCGGTGGCACGAATGGAAGCCATCCGAATCTTCTTAGCATACGCAGCTCACAAGAACGTCAAAGTACATCAAATGGATGTGAAAAGTGCTTTTCTCAACGGTGAATTAAAAGAGGAGGTTTATCTTCAGCAACCTTCGGGCTTCAAAAGTCTTGAATTCCCAGACTACTGCTACAAGGTTGAAAAGGCAGTCTATGGTCTGAAGAAAGCTCCAAGAGCGTGGTACGTGACTCTCTCTGAATTTCTTGTCTCGTCCGGATACAAAAGAGGAGTGATTGATCCCTGATGTGTGTAAAACCAACTAGTTTTAATCCTACTAACTTAAACACAAAGACGAACACACGAAAGGCAGTGTACCTATCGATTAGCAGTTTAGTTCAGGTAAGTAGGGTATCGAACACAGGGAACGGTAAATAATTAAAAGAAATGCTAATATTATCTAAATAAAACAAGTAATAGAAAGGGGGTTTCTCTAGTTTTGCAAGACTAGAAACTTAAACAACTAATACTTAGACTACTTAACTAAAAACTAGATAAGCAAAGATTCAACTAAATTCAATAACAAAGGGAACTTCTGTTTAGTTCAACTCAATTGATCCTATGGTTGATATTATGGTAATAGTGCAATGGATTAATTCTTCTATTGGCTACCGATTCAAGTGATTAGATTCACGTTCGCTGCACTAATCCTTAGAGAACAAACTAACTCAAACAGTGGCCAGTTGTCTAATTTAATTCAATTCACTAGGTTATTTATTCGGGTTAATTTAGACTTGTAATAGCTAACTAAATTGGTCTTTTAGTTAACCTCTTGCTGATGGTCATCAAACAAGCTCACACATGAATTTACCTAATTTTTCTTATTAATTCTAGTTTCACGTTCGTTAGTCCTAGACATATGATAAAGTGGTCACATAAACATATATGAGGTAGCAATTAAGAGATGTTCATGCTTCTTAATTATCTTCCTACTAACAGAAAAACAGTTATCATTCACACATAAGGTTCTTTAACAAGCTAGAATCAACAAAATCACCAATATTAAATTAATCCTACCATAAAATCAAACCATAATCACAAAATCATCTATCCTAAACAGAAGTTATGAGTTTTTAGCTCATATCTACAGCAAATAAGAAACTAAAAACATAATCTAATGATTGAAACATGGTTTATGCAAAAGATTAAGATAAAAGTAGTGTGTTATTGCCTTTGATCTTCTTCCAATTTGATATCTAGGTTGAAATCTCGAAAACCACAGCTTCTAAGAACCCTTCTGGCCTCCAAAAATCGTCCTAAACTTCCCCCATTCGTTAGGGTTCGAATGAGAAGCGTTTCTATATATATATTCTGAAAACAGGGGCTACTCGGCGAGTCCAGTGACCTACTCGCCGAGTCCATCACTTAAAATCCCGTGTACGGCAAGTCAGCGCGTCTTTATCTTCTCGAATCTTCGATGCGACTCGCCGAGTAGTCGACCCTACTCGCCGAGTACCTTGTGTTTTTAGCATTTTCTCAAAACAAGAAAGTCGTCCGAAATTGTGTCTAGTTTTCAGAACATTTTGAATCTCGTCAATCGGAGTTACGGTTCATGAAATATGGCCAAAACACTGACGAGGGGTCAAGCTGCCCAACAACATCCTTCTTTCTTCAAAATCCAAGATCCAAGCTTCCAATCGCTAGTTCCGCTTCCTTTTCCACCCGAGCATGTCTTTTATTGCTGAAATTGAAATATTAAGCTAATTAAGTACCTTTTGTCCATAAAATTATATAAAATCAACAATAATTAAAAAGATAATGAATGATTTCTATGACTAAATAAGCCCATATCAAAATACCCTACACTTGACTTTTGCTTGCCCCCAAGCAAAACCGAATTTTAGCACGCTAATATCACATAAGACAATCCCAATTGAACCCAGCCATTATGCCAAGACCGCAACGCATGCATTTGTGTCTAAATTTTTTCCTAAGGACCCCCCTAATTCTAAATACTCACAATCCTCATAAACACTCGCCCACTTCTTTTGAACAATGCTCATTTTATGCATCCCTCCGAATCCATCCGCAGAAAACCTCCTAGCCTCAAGGTATTTTTGGTCAAGCAACCCAAGCATACATAATCTAGAAAATTACAACTTTTCGATACCACTATGGAGCTATTGGAATTCTTCACTTTCTTGATAATTTGAACTTTGATTTCTTCAAATTTGCCACCTTTTGATTTTTGGTATCTTCACTTTTGAATTTCTTCGGAATTTTGATCTTTTGATCTCACACTTTAACTTTGATGCTCCAAAAATTCTTTAAACTTTTCTTGTAATTCTCTCTCTTTTTTTTTAACATGTAACTCACTTTTTTTTCACTCAAAACCTACATGCTTAAGCAGGGGCGCTCAACTTCAACCTTTATTGATTAATGATAACAATTTTCCTGGATACATTTCAAGTACACGATGCTAAACATATTGCGATCCTCAAACTAAGCGAGGTTGTGTTTTTGTCCCATGATTTCACTAGAATAAAGGAGGCCACAAATGCACTAGAACGTATATAGGCTCAACTAAACATTTGGGTCCTCATGGAATCATTAAATATAATACTAGCATGATCCCTAATTGTTTTTACCAAAATATCTAAATTAGCCCTAGCAATTTTATGCAAAATTTTAAAATTAATCTAAATTTTAACTAAATGTAACCAACCCCCTACCCCACACTTAATTTATGCAATGTCCCCATTGCATATTATGCATGAATAAGAAAACATAAAAATAAAGAGGGAATTGGAACAAACTCCCCTGGGATAGTAGTGGCGAGGTTGATATCTCTTATCTTCAGCTCCATCTTCAATTGACTTTAGACATGGGAACAGCTCATCCATGTCGTGGGTGTCAAAATCTCGTGTGGTACAGTCTTTATAAAAACTCCAAATATAAGGGAAAAACTCTTGGAAATGCTCGTAAAATGATCTTCAAAGAATAGAACCAATGCCCATATCAAATGTCATCAAATCTTCAGCTCAAAAGTAAGAAGAATGAGCGACTCGTCGAGTAAGTATGTAGACTCGCCGAGTTGAAGAGTAAATGGCAGAAGAATCGTGAATTTTCACATGGACTCGGCGAGTCCATAAGATGCACTCGGCGAGTAGACCGCTGTGTGACAAAAATTTTATTCTGCCCAAGTCCGTTTCTGATGTATGGGGGTTATATAAACTAATAATTTCCCTCATTTTTCTTCAGGGAATAAACACTCTTTAACCCTTCTATCTATTGGACTCATAGCTTGACTCAAAACTTCGTTTCCTCTCTCGCCTTGACTCGATTTCTCGCTTCGTCAGCCTTGACTCTAGACCCTCACATGCAATCCTAAGCTTCAAACTGAAAAGATCAAAACAACACACAAGTAATAGAAAAAGGAAAACAAACATCTAAATTAAATTCCTAAATTACCCTAATAAACTAGAAGTTTAAAAAGAAAAAGAAAAGCAAACTCTAATGACGGGTTGCCTCCCGCAAGCGCTTCTTTTTGTGCGAGTCTTTAGCTGGACTCCCAACTTAATAAACTTCTAATAAATTCGATGCCCATCCATCCATTGCATTAAATATTTTCTTTGGACCAATTTGTAAAATTCGACTCTTTGCTTCAAAAATTGGCCAAACGAGCTTCAATATATAAAACCCAAGAATCTTGATAAGGGTTGGGACCGGTCGGGTACTAATCATAAATGGATCATGATTTAGAACTTTCTCCAAAGTTGGAATCGTCACCCCATGCTTCGAAACACAAACCGGAAGAACAGGGGACCATGTCGTGGTAATGGTCAAACCACGGCTTGGTTCCTGCAACTCAGGTTTTTCTTGTTCTTCATCTGACCTCTCTGCTAGCAATCTTTCCAGCTCCTCCAAATCTTTTTCTGGATTAAAATCTTCATCTTTTAACTCTAGCTCTTGTAACTCAGATTTCTCTTGTTCATTAGGCAAGATGTTATCTAACCATCTTCCAAATTCCTTCAAATCATCATCTGAGTCATACTCCTCATCTTCTTGCTCTTGTGACTCAGATGTCCCTTGTGTGTTGGGCAAGATGTTATCTAACCATCTTCCAAATTTCTTCAAATCTTCATCTGAGTCATACTCCTCATCTTCTTACTCAATTTCCTGTACTACTTCCTCAAGAAAAGCATCAAGAGCATCGAGATTTAGAAAATACATAATAAATAAAAATAAAAATAAAAATAAAAATTAATCTAAATAAAAAAAATTAATCAACAAAAAAAATGATAACAATTAGCAAATAAAATTAAACTAAATAAAAAAAATGATAACAATTAGCAAATAAAATTAACTATTTAGAACCGTTCCCCGGCAACGGCGCCAAAAACTTGATGTGTGTAAAACCAACTAGTTTTAATCCTACTAACTTAAACACAAAGACGAACACACGAAAGGCAGTGTACCTATCGATTAGCAGTTTAGTTCAGGTAAGTAGGGTATCGAACACAGGGAACGGTAAACAATTAAAAGAAATGCTAATATTATCTAAATAAAACAAGTAATAGAAAGGGGGTTTCTCTAGTTTTGCAAGACTAGAAACTTAAACAACTAATACTTAGACTACTTAACTAAAAACTAGATAAGCAAAGATTCAACTAAATTCAATAACAAAGGGAACTTCTGTTTAGTTCAACTCAATTGATCCTATGGTTGATATTATGGTAATAGTGCAATGGATTAATTCTTCTATTGGCTACCGATTCAAGTGATTAGATTCACGTTCGTTGCACTAATCCTTAGAGAACAAACTAACTCAAACAGTGGCCAGTTGTCTAATTTAATTCAATTCACTAGGTTATTTATTCGGGTTAATTTAGACTTGTAATAGCTAACTAAATTGGTCCTTTAGTTAACCTCTTGCTGATGGTCATCAAACAAGCTCACACATGAATTTACCTAATTTTTCTTATTAATTCTAGTTTCACGTTCGTTAGTCCTAGACATATGATAAAGTGGTCACATAAACATATATGAGGTAGCAATTAAGAGATGTTCATGCTTCTTAATTATCTTCCTACTAACAGAAAAACAGTTATCATTCACACATAAGGTTCTTTAACAAGCTAGAATCAACAAAATCACCAATATTAAATTAATCCTACCATAAAATCAAACCATAATCACAAAATCATCTATCCTAAACAGAAGTTATGAGTTTTTAGCTCATATCTACAGCAAATAAGAAACTAAAAACATAATCTAATGATTGAAACATGGTTTATGCAAAAGATTAAGATAAAAGTAGTGTGTTATTGCCTTTGATCTTCTTCTAATTTGATATCTAGGTTGAAATCTCGAAAACCACAGCTTCTAAGAACCCTTCTGGCCTCCAAAAATCGTCCTAAACTTCCCCCATTCGTTAGGGTTCGAATGAGAAGCGTTTCTATATATATATATATATATATATATTCTGAAAACAGGGGCTACTCGGCGAGTCCAGTGACCTACTCGCCGAGTCCATCACTTAAAATCCCGTGTACGGCAAGTCAGCGCGTCTTTATCTTCTCGAATCTTCGATGCGACTCGCCGAGTAGTCGACCCTACTCGCCGAGTACCTTGTGTTTTTAGTATTTTCTCAAAACATGAAAGTCGTCCGAAATTGTGTCTAGTTTTCAGAACAGTTTGAATCTCGTCAATCGGAGTTACGGTTCATGAAATATGGCCAAAACACTGACGAGGGGTCAAGCTGCCCAGCAACATCCTTCTTTCTTCAAAATCCAATATCCAAGCTTCCAATCGCTAGTTCCGCTTCCTTTTCCACCCGAGCATCTCTTTTATTGCTGAAATTGAAATATTAAGCTAATTAAGTACCTTTTGTCCATAAAATGATATAAAATCAACAATAATTAATAAGATAATGAATGATTTCTATGACTAAATAAGCCCATATCAATCCCACTTTATTTAGAAAAGAAAACGGTAATCACCTTATGCTTGTACAAATATATGTGGATGATATCATCTTCGGATCAACTGATCATGGAATGGTGGATGAATTTGCTAAGCTCATGACCAACAAGTTCCGAATGAACATGAATAGAGAAATTAACTTCTTTCTAGGACTTCAAGTGAAGCAAGTCCCTCAAGGGATATTCATCCTTCAGGAGAAATACACCACTGAACTACTGAAGAAATACTCAATGGACAACTGTTCTTCGGCCAAGGTCCCCATGGCCTTCGGATATAAGATATCTGCTGATCCTTCCAGCGAATCAGTGGATCACAAGACTTATAGAGGTATAATTGGCTCATTGATGTACCTCACCGCAAGCCGACCAGACATTGTCTTTGCAACAGGTGTATGCGCAAGGTACCAGGCTGATCCAAAAATGTCACACATGACCGCAGCCAAGCAGATTCTAAGATACTTAAAGGGCAGCAAGACTCTTGGTTTATGGTACCCCGCAAGAAATGACTTCAGCCTACAAGCATTCACTGATGATGATCATGTCGGATGTAGACTAGATCAAAAAAGCACCTCCGGTGGATGTGAATTTCTGGGTGGAAGACTCGTCAGCTGGTCATCAAGAAAACAAAGTTGTGTATCACTGTCTACCGCAGAAGCTGAATATGTGGCTGCAGCCAGCTGTTGTTCACAAGTCTTGTGGATGAAAACACAACTTATGGACTACGGATACAGAATGCTGCGGATACCAATTTATTGTGACTCCGAGAGTGCTATAGCGATTTCTCACAATCCTATTCATCACTATAAGACAAAGCATATTGAATTACGGTATCACTTCATCAAAGACCACATCCTGAAAGGTAACATTGAACTAATTTTTGTCCATACTCATGAAGAGATTGCTGATGTATTCACAAAGGAACTTGACTCTACAAAACTCAACAGTTTCTTACAAATGTTAGGAATGATGAATCCGGACCCACAATTCTTTTTGAATTAATAGGTACCGCATACCATCCTTGGTCTCTGTTGCGGTCCTAATTGAATTTATTTATGATAGATAGTTTTGGTATATCCTATGTACCGCAGGATATTCTATGTACCGCAGTATCCCACATGTACCGCAACCATATATCATATCTATCTTTCAATGGTCCTTATTGTTAGTTGTTACTAATTTTTGTTCAAGTGCTCTCCTCAGTTCTTCTACTGCAGTCATCTAACCATCCATCCACAATGATAAAAGATCCATCCGCAATGAAGTCTCAATCCGCAATCACATTGATTAATTTCTCAACTACTTCATAAATTCTTGAAACGTTGTGTGCTATTTAATGATCCTTCATTAAATAAGAAAAACATTCTAAAAAAAACATTCTTTGTGTAGCATATCACTGTCTCAGTTCTACTTTTCAAATAAACCTTGTGTCAGACCTATTTTGGGTATGATGACAAAAAGAACAAATTTCCATAAAAATTTCTTTTAAGAAATCTTTTTCATTAAACTGTCTCTTCCTATTACCCCCAAAACGTCAAATTTGTTACATCTTCCTCCTTTGTACAACGGATTAACCCCCTCACCACACGTTCTTCAGACGTGAGGTTATAGGGACTGACATTTCATTAAATGCAACCTCTTTTGCACAATTAAAAAAAAAATCTTTTAATTAAATCATCTGTGGCTGGGATTGCTTCTCCTAATATAAATAAAAAAAAACCAAACGTTCTTTTTATCCGATTCTACTTAGGGTAAAATCAATAAAGTTTTAAATCCGCCACTATAAAACCCTCTTTTTCTTCCCCAAGAAAGCTTTACGCTTTCTGAAAACTCTCAAGACGAACTTCATCTTCTTGCACCCTGTTTTCCTGCAAGTTCTTCAAACCTTTTAAAAATGGTGAAATCGGGTATCTCAAAGAAACATTCCAAGGCATCTGCCTCTGTTCACCCAACTGGTTCAGACTCTGCTTCAAGAAACCAAATGCCAACGATTGCATCAAGCAATTTTAGGGCAGTGTTTGATGTGCATTCTTTTTACAATGCTCCAATCAAGTTGATGATCAAGTTCCTGTCAAATCATCCATTGTTTGGTCCTTTTGACACCTTCACAGATGTGGTACCACTATCAACACTCTTCAAATGTGCTTTCTCTGCATATCGTCCTCTCAACAACCTTCAAGAGGTGCATCTGAATCTGGTGAATGATTCTTTGGTTATTCTGACCAAAGAGAAATTTCTCAACGCCATCAATCTGTTAGTTCATCCTTCAACAAAGTTCTTCACCCCAAGCATGGCCGACATTCTATCTGCACTTTACCAGATGGGTTACCAAAAGAAGTTGAAAGGCATAGGCGAATTCAAGAAGAATCAGTTGCCTGCGGTATGGCAGTTCGTTTGCCATTTCGTGATCCGCAGTTTGTTTGGAAGGACCGGAGGCACTGGTAACATGGGCCTCAAGCTGTTAGAGTTAGTATGGAGTATTTTTACTGGCCACAACATCAACTACGGTCAGATTCTGTGGGATGACTTCTTGCAGTACATCCCCAAGGAAAGTCCAAGAGAAAATCCTACCGAGCTCACCTTTTCAAGATTCTGGTCTCTATGCATCTCAGATCTTCATGCTGATGCAGAACTGAGCATGGGCAACGATGTCAACCTCTTCATCACCAGAGATCTTAAAAGGTATAACCCTTCTAAAGATCAATCTATTTTTGGACCCATTAGACGGCTACCAGTCCACATATTGTCTACACTTGGACTTGAAACCAATGATGTCACGGATCACATAGAGGCTATGGAAGGTATTGACCCATACCTTCCTACCCCGCCTCTACCTAGTCAGAACATACAAGCCTCAACCGCACCCATCAATCCTGGTAGTACCGCAACTCCATCTTCCACTACTCTATCCAACTTACAATTATCAGAAAGGCTCAAGAAGGTAGCCTCAGCCAACCAAGGCCCCTGCAACATCACCAAGAAACATGGAACCCCAAAGAAGAAAGATGCTCCCAAGAACACTGAACCATCCAACAAAAGGAAACTCAAACAAATTGTGCCTTCAAATGACGAATCAGATGACAATCAGTCTCAATCTCCCTCCATGGAACTTATGAGTGATTCTGATGATGACGCACAACCCATTGCTATCCTCAAGAAAAGAAAAACCAAATCCACTGACCAAATGCGTGACTGGACTGATGCCGCAGCCTCTCAAAAGGCTCCGATAGTCCTTGGGGTGGCCGCAGACCCATTAATTCAACCATCGAATTCTACTCAGACACAGAAAGTGTGTCTGTTTCAACTGATCGTGGAGACTCACCCCCAGCTCACTCCCAAGGGGATGGAACTGGTTCTCGCCCTAAGGTCTCCAGGGCTTCCCGTCTACATTTCTTTTCACCTGAGGAGTTGAACTCCATCCTTTTGTCAGTAACCCACACACTTCAAACACCTTCCTAACTACAGGGCAATTCTTCCGCCCTTGCCAGAACTGAGCCGAGGCCAAACTTGACCACGGGTCAAGGAGACCAAGGAAGCTCAGGAAATCCTACTCTGCTTACATCTTTTCCAGGTGGTTTAGGCACGGTGAGCACAATTGTGCAAGGATCCGTGGACCCGAGGGACACCTCGGTGCGTTTTCAAGGAATTGACGGAATTGATCTTAATGATTCATGGAGTTCATACAAGCCAACCAATGAAGCTGAAGCAAAGAAATATGCCGCTTTCCGTAGGGCATTTCAAGCGAGAAAGGATCGACAGACCAAGCAGCTTCAACAAAAACAGCAAGAAATTCAATTAGTGGGAAAGTATTGGGCAGACGCCATTAACAACGCCAACACCGTAACCACAATTATGAAAGTATAGGAGTGGATGTCCACAATGGCATAGACAGTCCGCAACGCTCAGACCACTCCTGATGGTGCAGGTTCATCAAAACTCCCTCCAACTCCAAATGTTAGAGATTCTCAAGATGATGGAACCGCAATCGAAGTTAGCTCCGCACCTACATTCGGGTTCGATGACTTCGATATCAATGAGGTAATTCAGCCTACCCCTTCTGATGACGACTTAATGATTGTTGATGAGGAAGAAGCTTCGAGTGGCTCTCAACACTCAACCTCCAAGCCTAAAGAGAAAATGAAGAAAAAGAAGATTGTTGTTTCGAGAAAAGAATTTCTGAATCTACAAGCCAAAGTAGATCAGATTCTTGCTGCGGTTAAGCCCACTCAACCTGAAGACATACCAGGACCGCAGTCCCTTATTGAAAGGATCGAACGACTTGAAGCTCGTGAATGACTAGCTGCTGAGCGAATTTCTCTGAAAGTTGAAATGGGAATTCGATCTCTGGATACAAGTCGTAAGGCTGACCATCAGCAGTTTATGGCTACTGCGGAGCGCCTCGTCTCTGAGGTATCCGCAATCAAGGCAGATCTTCAAACAGCCATTGCGGATCAGTCAACTCATTCGAAGAAGCTGATAGATGAAACTCATACTGCCTATGAGTCCACCATCTCGGTCCTACAATCTACAATCAACAACCTTCGACGCTCTCTATCTTCCAACTTTCATGGTCCTAAAATTCTACAACTCACCAAGGAGATTCATCGACTACTCTTCAACACCGCCATTCCAAATAATCAGCAACTGGCTGATGCACTCAGAGCTCAATTTCAGGATGTGTGTGCTAAAGTCGATGGTCTTAAGCAATGGCTTGAGGAATCCCCGACTCTGCATTCCTCAATAGGGGGAAGTGATGAAGACCATCATTCAGACAGCATCTCTCACCAACATAGGAGCTCCCCTGTCATAAATGAAAATTTTCCTTCACCGCAACCATCTCCTCACAAGAATCCAAGCCATCAGACACCACCGCAACATCAGTCACCACTGCAACAGGAAATCATTCAAGAATCTAATCCTTCTCCTGAGCGACCGGAGACTCCTCCCCACTTCAAGAACTTAGCATCCAACATGTCATCCGCACATTCCAATGATTCTCCCGCAACGAAATAGAAGAAAGCCGACTGGAAAGCAGCCAAATTTGTTGAGCTAATCTGGAGAGAAAACGGATTCGACATCACCATGGATGAATCCTTAGTCAATTCTTGGATCAATCCCCACCGAAGATTGTTGGATGATGACTATAAACCCTATCTTACTTTTGTTGAACCCCCATCTGACGGTTACTGGGATGTTCCAATCTCCCTCAATGCAAAATACTTCACTGTATTTAAGCAGTTTGACCGCAGCTTACCTGATCACAAGAGACTGCCCATGGAATTCGAAAGACTCAATCGATTCCATGCTAAACATGCTTCTTCAATAGAGAAAATCTGGTCTAATGATAGACCATCCGCAGTCAAGAACTTTAAGCCCCGGAAATTCATGAAAGATGACTTTATCCAGTATACTCTTACAAGAAGGAATCAGGACTACGTCCGCACCCAAGCTGACTTCCCATGCATGAATCCAGAAGAAGTCTTCCTGATAGCAAGGGTGTTCCAAAACAAAACTGAAAAGTATCCAAAGATGAAGATAGCATTTGAGAGGGCAAGCACATTTATAAGGGAAACTGTATGTGACTTCGCAAAGATTGATGCAGACATTCACCCTGCCCTTGCCAAAAAGTTCGATCTACCACCACTTGACCCTGCACCGATGCTTACTGAAGGTTATCAAGAAAGATCTCTGGGTGCAACAAACTTCCCAGATCTTGGAGTCATTTTCAAACGAAAGGTCAATGAAACCAAATATTTCATTCCTATGACTGCCATGAATCGTCTCACAAGGAAGCAACTTGAAGTTTGTCCAACCGCAGTTCAAAAGTCAAAACACACAAATGTCGAAGTCAAGTTTGAAATTTTAAGAAGAATCACCTGGTTGGAGAATATCAGAAAGTTTTGGTGGATTCTCATCAAGTTCCTAAAACTCGATAACTGAAGAAAAGTTGAAGAGGTCACTTAGGGGGAAATTGTTGAATCATAAAAGTGACCTTCGGAAACTTGGTCTACCGCAACCCTCCAAGATCCGCAGTCAACTCTGTTCAGCAACCCCATCTGAAGTCATCATCATCCACAGTTCACTATCTAGCTTTCTTAGTTTAGCTCTTTATCTGCTTTTCTTAGAATACTCTCTTTTGTCATGTATGCCTTGCATGGCTACACTTAGATAGTTGAACAAATGTAATATTTGAGTCTCTATATATAGAGCTCAATATTTCTTATTCTATATATCAGATAACACTACGCATCTTGAATCTCATATCTTGTGTTATTACTCTCATCTCCTTCTTACTCTCAAAGTTCACTTGAATATAACTGAATATTATCTCTCTTCGGAGCAAGTCATTCTTGACTTAATCACTAAGTTTGATCTCACTTACTAACTTGGCCTGAATGCATTCCTTGTTAAGAATCAACTTATGTGTATACTTGATATAATACCTGCTGTCATTTATATTTCCTTATATTTCCGCACCTAACTCTCTAATTATCTAACTCTAACTTATTATTATTATTGAGCTTTTAGATCCTTTGAGATAAACTATTCCGCAACTATACTTGTTCTAACGTTTGTTCAAGTGTGTCTCAAGTTTTTCTCTCAACAAAGGGTATCGGTAAAGGGACTTGGTGAAGTTGAAGCAATCCTTGAGGAAAGTACGGATAGATGTGGAAGGTAGTATGGGCCCGTACTACTGGAATCAGAGGATCCGTACTCAAGTCAAGGAGGGCCGAGATGGAACCAGGAAACTTGGATGGTGTGAGAGACCTCTCGGGAGTATGTATGATCCTGACGTTTATGTGTTTATTTCCAGTATGGTGATCACACGACATGGAGCAGGAGGACCAGGATCTGGGTCAGGATCAGGATCAGGCTCGGGGGCAGGATCCGAGCAGGTTGATGACGGGCTATGCGAGTTCATCGCGTCTGAGATCACGAGAGGTATCCTTGAGTCGACCCCGGTCATTTTCGGGTCGATCAAGGAGGGGATTGTCGAGCTGATGGAGGATCGCCTCCGCTCATTCAGGAGTGATTTGCCGTCTAGCCAGAAGGGTACGCGCACACTGTCCTTCAAGGACTTCAGGGGGAGTGGTGCGCCGGAGTTCCATGGGGTGAAGGACCCCATTGCTGCTAGGAGATGGATCGAAGACATCGAGTCTGCGCAGTTGACGAGCTTCTGCCCAGAAGGGTCAAAGGTCCGTTATGCTGCAGGTTGTTTGAGGGATCGAGCCAGAGATTGGTGGGAGTTAGTTGGTGATTTGTTGGGAGCCCCAGCCATCGACGCTATGACTTGGTCAGATTTCGTGATCCGATTAAGGGCTGAGTTTGCACCAGCGGTGGAGCTTCAGCAGCTGGCAAGAGAGTTTTTGGATATGAGACAGACTACGAAGACTGTGGCGAAGATCACCGCCAAGTTCCGGGAGAGGGCGTTTTTGGTACCCCAGTATACGGGGGATGAGGAGATGCGGAAGACCCGCTATCATGATATGTTGAGAGCCGACATTCGGGAGCATGTCAGCTATTCGGCCTGCCTGACCCTGGAGTCCATGATTACCAGGGCGCGGGAGAGGGAGATTGATTTGGAGCACCTCAGGAAGAGGAAGTCAGAGACTGCGCAGGTTGCGGGGGTTTCGAGGAAGAAACCCAAGGGATTCGACGCGAGATCGAAGGGCCAGCAGGGGCGGGACCGCTGTGGGAAGTGCGGTCGGTCACATGAGGGAGTTTGTCACATTGGGTCGGGTTCCGGCTGCTATAAGTGTAGCAAGACTAGGCATTTTGGTAGGGATTGTACTGCCCCTGCTCCTACGGTTCAGACATCAGACCAAATTTGCTTTCATTGCAATCAGTGGGGCCATAAAAAGGCCAACTGCCCCAGATTGACGACAGCAGCAGGGGCGCCGGCAGTGGCGCCAACTCCGGCGAAAGCACGAGTTGCGGATGGCCGGAAGGTCAAGGCAGAGGCTCCGGTGGTGCGGAGCCGAGCATTTCAATTGACAGCCGAGGAGGTACACGCTGAACCCGATGTGGTGACGGGTATCATTTCTTATCTTTACTCTTTATGTTATGTCGTTGTGATTTTGATATATATATGCTCGTAGTAGGGTCGTTCCATGTGAACGGTATCCCAGTTCAGGTATTGTTTACCTCGGGTGCTACCCGATCGTTTGTCTCTCTTGCGCTTAGCAAGAAGTTTCCTGAGTCTTCGGGCATGTTGGATTTCCCTCTAGAGGTCGAGATTCCGGACGACCGGTCAGTGCGAGCATCAGAGGTCTACCGAGGTTGTGTTTTGAGGCTGTTCGAGGAGTGTTACCTAGTAGATCTGGTTCTCATACCTTTACGGGGAAACAAGGTTATTATTGGTATGGATTGGCTAAGCCCCAATGGGGCAGTGATCGACTGCGCGCAGCAGTTGGTGCGGATCAGGACCCTAAGTGGGGGAGAGATGGTGATTCAGGGTGAGAGGCCACAGCGAGGAACAGCCTTATGTTCAGCAGCGAGAGCTAGGCGCTCCTTCAACAGGGTTGCGCATGATT
The DNA here is from genome assembly GCF_052849685.1 of Lactuca virosa. NCBI lineage: Eukaryota > Viridiplantae > Streptophyta > Magnoliopsida > Asterales > Asteraceae > Lactuca > Lactuca virosa. Next base: position 174,299,514 of record NC_136432.1, read on the forward strand.
TTTCGCCTATGTTATGGATACCCGGGAGGCGGGTAAGGCGACGGTGGGCGATGTGCCAGTGGTACGAGGGTTTGCGGATGTATTCCCCGAGGAGTTGCCTGGGATACCTCCGGAGAGACAGGTAGAGTTCAGGATCGACCTAGTCCCTGGTGCGGCTCCGATAGCCAAGGCACCGTATCGGTTGGCTCCTCCTGAGATGCAGGAGTTGTCTACACAGCTGCAGGAGCTGTTGGACAAGGGATTCATTAGACCGAGCAGTTCACCCTGGGGAGCCCCGATTCTGTTTGTGAGAAAGAAGGACGGGTCGCATCGGATGTGTATAGATTATCGGGTCAACCAGAACGGGATTTTGGTCGACCCGACCAAGGTGGAGGACGTGATGAGATGAGAGGTTCCGAGGTCTCCATCTGAGATTCAGAGCTTTCTGGGACTGGCAGGCTATTATCGGAGATTCATACAGGACTTCTCCAAGATAGATGTGCCCCTGACCCGGTTGACAAGGAAAGCCGTGGTCTTTCGCTGGGGGCCTGAGCAGCAGGCCGCATTTGAGACGTTGAGACAGAGATTGTGTGAGGCGCCAATCTTAGCCCTGTCGGAGGGCATGGAGGATTTTGTAGTATATTGCGATGCGTCCATCTCGGGTTTGGGCGCGGTATTGATGCAAAGAGGTCATGTCATCGCTTACGCTTCAAGGCAGCTGAAGCCTCACGAGGCGAACTATCCAACGCATGATTTGGAGCTGGGGGCTGTTGTTTTCGCCCTCAAGATTTGGCGTCATTACCTCTACGGGTTCGTTGTACCATTTACACGGACCACAAGAGCCTGAGGTATCTCATGGATCAGCCAAATCTGAATATGAGGCAGCGTCGGTGGCTCGATGTGGTGAAGGATTATGATTGCGAGATCCTCTACCACCCGGGGAAGGCAAATGTCATGGCCGACGTGCTTAGCCGCAAGGCAGCGCCGATCAGGGATATCTGTATGAGGATGACGGTTGTGACTCCGCTGTTGGAGCGGATTCGGGAGGCCCAGCAGGAGGCCATGAGGGTGGAACACCATAAGAGCGAGCGTATTGTGGGTCAGGTTTCCTCCTTTGAATATGACAGTCGTGGATTGTTGACGCTACACTGTAGTGTGTGGGTCCCATATCATGCGGGTGTGCGCCAGGTATTGATGGAGGAGGCACACAAATCCAGGTTTTCTATTCATCCCGGGGCGACGAAGATGTACAGGTATCTTCGTCCTGATTATTGGTGGCCCTGCATGAAGAGGGACGTAGCCTGGTTTGTTGAGAGATGTCTGACCTGCAGGAAGGTCAAGGCCGAGCACCAGAGGTCGCACGACAAGACGCAGCCGTTGGGCATTCCCATGTGGAAATGGGAAGATATTACTATGGATTTTATCACGAAGTTTCCTAGGACCGCGCGAGGAGTGGATTCGATTTGGGTCATCGTTGATCGATTGACCAAGAGCGCCCATTTTATTCCGATTCAGGAGAGTATTTCAGCCGAAAAGTTGGCCGACATCTATATCAGGGAGGTAGTGGCACGGCACGGGGTGCCAGTTTCAGTGATTTCCGACAGGGATGTGCGGTTCACTTCCAGGTTTTGGAAGAAGTTCCATGACGAGCTGTGATGATATATGGTCCATTAGCATGGCCTAGACTGATCTAGAGCGCCAGCCTAGCCTGGCGCGCTCCTGCCAGCCCTGCCTGGCGTTCCCTTGCCAGCCTTGCTGGGGACTCCCTTGCCAGCCCTGCTGGGGACTCTCCTGCCGGCTCGGCCAGGCGCTCCCTCGCCTGGCACTCCCTTGCCATCCTCTCCTGGTGCGCGCCCGCCAGCCCCGCCCGGCGCCTCCGGGCGGCCTTGCCCAGCTCCTTGCTAGTTGGGCCTGAATTGGGCTGGCCCAAGGCCTGACCTAATTCCCCTTGACCTAATTGTCCCCTATATTATGAACAGTACCTCCTCCATGGAGGGGGATCCTTCCCCATGGCTCAGCCGCCATACCATACTCCGGCCGGGTGGCTCAGTCGCCACCCGTCGCCGTCAGCCACCATACACCACCACTAGCACCAAGATGGTTCTCTCCAGCTATGGAGGACCATCTCAGATCTTCTAGCTGATCTAACTTGACCGTCGGAGTCCGCTCCCGGGGCACAATCCCTGGGGCGGCTCTAACGACTTTGCACTGTGATATCCAGATCTCCGCCGCAGCAGAAGACCAGAAGAGCCGCCGGAGGTCGATGTCGCATCATTTGGCGCCATCCCAGATTCGAGCAAGTAGCAAAAGCCTCAGTTGGCCTCCAGCTCGATTTTGCCCAGATTTGTTCAGGTCTGATGTGTTTTCATCTAAGATTTGTTCAGATCTGTTCATTTCTACCCATCATTTTGTTCATATCCGTTTGGATCTTGCCAAGATCTTTTCAGATCTGTTTAACTATTGTTTAGATCTCTTAATCTGTTCACCTTTTTCGTTCAAGATCTTTAGATCTGTTGAGTTTTTTTGTTCAGATCGATAGATCTACTTTGTTTGTTGATCAGATGTCTAAATATGTTTGGTTTTAGTTCATTTGAGCAACTCTCAAGTTTTAAAAGACTTCATTAGACCTGATTTTCATCCATATTTTGATGGGTTTTTCAGAAAGGGGGAGAAAAGGGACTCTTATGAGTTCTTAACTCATCTCTGATTATATTTTTGTTCTATCAAACAATTTGAGAAAAAGAGAAATTTTTGTGGTTATTTACCTTGTCTTCAGTTGTTCTTATGAGAGAAACCACCCTTAGTTTGCAATTTTTTACAACTTCTCTCAAGTTGTTTATTTCGTGTTTCCTTCAGAAGTTTAGATAGGGAAAACGAATTTCTCAGATCTGTGTTTTGGCTTGTTGAACAAGCTGAAAAGAAAAAAAGGGTTTTACAAGAAGAAATCTTTCTCAAATTCGTTTTTGTACATTTAAAGAAAAAAAATCGAGTTCTTTCCCTTTGTTCATATTTTTGGTGTTTATCTACAGAAGTTTAGAGAAGAAAAACGGAAACTTTTTCCAGATCTGTTGCTTGTTCTTCTCTTGATAGCTTGTTAAACAAGCTGAAAAGAAATGAAAGTTTCATGAGAAGAAAGCCAGACCCGTTTTAGTTCACATGTTGGTGTTCTTCAGTAAGTTTGAGAAGAAGAGAAATTTCTGTTATTTATTTGGTGTTTTCTTTAGAAGTTTGAAGGAAAAAAGAAGAAGTTTTGATGTATATCTATCCCACTCTCAGTACATATTATTCTGATACATTTCAAAACTCATTTCATTTCGTATTTTTTCTCACCAACTTGAACAGCTGTTTGTAAGCATGGCTGTCATGCTTGTACATTTCACAACAAATAGCATTTTTACCTTTAAAAGATTTACCCTATCTTCCCAAAAATTTACTGTTCAAATAAAAAAGGGGGGAAGAAGAAATGAGATATACAAAACCAAGAACCGAAAGTCTAAAAAGAAAGAAAATGTATACAACTTATTTCAAGCAAAAGATAGTACATCATCATCTACAGCTACACAAAAGATAAAAGAGAAAAGAAAGAAAAATCGCTTTACAGTTTTACAGTTCGCATATACAAAAGTTGTATAGAATAATTATTACAAAATGGTCTTGATGCTCTTTGTCTCTCCTAAGCCGACAAAAGAAAAAAAAGGGTAAAGGTGCACAGTGCACTAGACTAATGACAAGACCTATGACAGAGTTGTCTACAAAAGTCAAAAAAGTAAAACCGGACCCCACCTGGTCCAATCCCTTATGTACAGAAAAACAAAAGAGTCGGACCCACCGGTCGACACGCCCTCCCAAGCAGCCAAGGATGTCCCAAACCCGAGCTTCTCTCTCCAGAACGAAAGCCCCAACTACTCAATCCCCGGTCGCACCCAGCTCCGCCACTCCACCTACTCAACCCAGATCTTATGAATCTCCAATCGCTCTCTCGCAGAGCCACCCCCTGATCCCCACTATCTCAATTGTCATCACCAACAGGCACCTTCAAGATCCAGTGCCACCAGTGACAGGTAGCACCATCATCGCCTCACAGTCGCGACCTCCGGTCACACGCCAACAGTCACCATCGACTGCAATCACCGGACGCCATCCACCTCCCTCCAACGGCGATTCTCGCTTCCCCCAGCAGCATCGCCGGCATCAAGCAATAATCTCCATCTAACAAACACACCATCAATTGTCGATATCGTCGCAGGGACCCAGACCTCCAACAAACCATCCAATCGCCATCCCGAGACCACCGGTCGGAACCCAAAGTGCCACCTGCCATCCTCCTGCGACCATACGACTGGGGCTCAAGTTCCGATTACCTTGGCATCACCGCACCACCGTTCTCCATCTGCTCCACTGTCACCACCCAACGACAGTTGGACTACCGCACCTCCCTTCGATAGACCAAATCCAGCATCAGCAATCGCCGACGCCAGATACCTTGTCGACTGCCAACTAAACAAAGTAGCGCCATGCGCCGACCCCTGTTTCTCGATTCGTAGCCAACCGGAGCTACTGCGATCCGAGAGGGCTGCGCCACCGTACCAACGCTCCGATCTCCCTCTCATGTGGCAAGCTCCCTTTTTCTTTTGGCATATCCTCGAAAATCAGATACAGAGAACGCGAGGGTACCAATAAAAGGACTTGGGCTAAGAATCTTATCAGATGGGCTTACAAGATTATTGGGCTTATTCAATCAGGCTCCTTTTTAATTTTGGGCCTCTTCTAAGCATTTTTGGACCACTTTAGCAACAAATGGGCTATACATTTGCCTCGAGTTAATAGTCAGATGCTCAATGATCGAATGCTGTGATTTTACTCAACAAAATCCAAGATTTAGAAAACGCATTGCAGTCCGGATTCACACAACCAAAAAAAAAGGGAAAGAGTAAGTAGTAAATTGTCACTACTACTATTAGTAAAGCATTTCGAAATAATCCTCAACAACCGCACTGCCCGACAGTCGTAAGCCGCGTTGCCAGCTCCATACAGTCTCGCTACTCAGCTCTCATCAGTCGTGTTGGCCGACATCCCGCAATCGCGCTGCTTAACTCTCGGCAGCCGTGCTATCCGCTCTTTATTAGCACTTGTGTCGCCTAGCTCTTTCCAGCAGCTATGTATCTCAACTTTCAGCAGTTGTACATCCATATTTCCCTTTTCTTCGCCCCCTCTAAGAAAAAAAAGGGGGGGGGATAGTGTTGGTACGACACTATGTAGAAGTGATTTTTATTCCCAAGGGGAAGAGTTAAGGTACATAAAGAGCTGATACCATGAATGATGGTGTATCCTCGAGGTGACGTTGGTATTCCGGATTGAAAGAGTAGCCACGTGGTCCAACTCTCAAATAGTCGTATTACTCACCTATCGCTAGCAGCTCGCTGTCCGGGCCTCAACGGCCCTGCTGACCAGTTCCTGACAGCAGTCTCGCTACGCACCTCTTAACAATAGCTATACTATCAAGCTCTAAGCAGCACTGCCACATAGCTCTCCGCAAACAGCCAAGACACTGAGGCATAAATTATTAGTACAACTAGCGATGCAGTAAAGCATCAGGTACCATTCTGCTTTAACCCAGACTGATCACACGAGCTAGACACATAGATTTTAGGGTGCTACGCCCAATCATGCGAGGTTCAGTACCCTCGCCTCGAGTCGCTTGGCTTCTCAGCCTGACTCCATTATAGCGGCAAGCTCCGCATGCGAGGTTCAGTACCCTCGCCTCGAGTCGCTTGGCTTCTCAGCCCGACTCCATTATAGCGGCAAGCTCCGCATGCGAGGTTCAGTACCCTCGCCTCGAGTCGCTTGGCTTCTCAGCCAGACTTCATTATAGCGGCAAGCTCCGCATGCGAGGTTCAGTACCCTCGCCTCGAGTCGCCTGGCTTCTCAGCCCGACTCCATTATAACGGCAAGCTCCGCATGCGAGGTTCAGTACCCTCGCCTCGAGTCTCCTGGCTTCTCAGCCCGACTCCATTATAGCGGCAAGCTCCGCATGCGAGGTTCAGTACCCTCGCCTCGAGTCGCCTGGCTTCTCAGCCCGACTCCATTATAGCGGCAAGCTCCGTATGCGAGGTTCAGTACCCTCGCCTCGAGTCGCCTGGCTTCTCAGCCCGACTCCATTATAGCGGCAAGCTCCGCATGCGAGGTTCAGTACCCTCGCCTCGAGTCGCCTGGCTTCTCAGTCTGACTCCATTATAGAGGCAAGCTCCGCATGCGAGGTTCAGTACCCTCGCCTCGAGTCGCCTGGCTTCTCAGCCTGACTCCATTATAGCGGCAAGCTCCGCATGCGAGGTTCAGTACCTTTGCCTCGAGTCGCCTGGCTTCTTAGCCCGACTCCATTATAGCAACATGCTCCGACCATTCCACGCAATGCTCTTCCGCGTAACATCTCCATGATCATTGGCTGCTAAGCCCAAGCTACTCTCCTAAGTCGCACAACATAAGTCACGCATCGTCGCGCATCACAAGCTTATTCCACACCATGATCTTGGTGCTTCCTTTCTCACAGTCATCATGGTTCTCTTGTGCTCGGACGATCGATGAAGTGTTATCTACATTACACCATGCTATAGTGAGGATACTCTCCAGCAAAAAGGTCATCCCGACAGTGACCCTGCTACCTACGACCCCACAGCATCTCTGTTTCCTAGCTCTAAGAAATGGTCTCGCTGTGCAACCCTGTTGGGTTTTGAGCATTCTAACACTCCTATGGTGTACATGCAACCCTATAAACCTTAGATCTATGTTTTCTCTATTATACATGCAAATATTAACTAATACAAGGTTTCATCCTAACTAGCATATTATGAAGCACCTATACTACAAAGTTCTAGTTAGATGACATACCTTTTGATGTAGCTTGATGTCTTCAAGCTTTAAGAGCTTAGCCCCAATAGTATGGAAGCCTCAAATGGAATCACAAATCACCAAAACACCTTGGAAGAACTTGAGAGAATATGTATGCACACTAAAATCGGCCCACTCTTATTTTCACACACTTGTGCCAATTTTGTGAGCCAAGGACCCCTTTATATATTATGGAGGATTAGGGTTACATCCATGAAAACCCTAATACCCATGACCTTTCATTTACATAGGATCCATGGGTTAAAAGCTCCATGGACCATCCATGAAAGCTTAGCCCAACCTAAATGAACTTGGCCCATTCCATATATATAAGAGTTCATATTTAATTAGTTCTTTTTGATCACTTAATTAATTCTAAATTAATTCTTGATCAATACTAATTCAATAATATGATTCCATATTAATATATTAGAACTTATAATATATTAATATAAATCATAAATATACTATTCTCAAAAGACTATCCATATAAATTGTGTCGGTGAAGAGCAACCCAAATGGACCATGCCGGGTCGGGTCAAGTACATACCAAATATAGTTATCGACTTAGACATTAATCCAATAGTCTCCCACTTGGATAAGTCTAAAACTATTATTGAGTATGACTTCAAAACCTAACTGGCAATCGTAGCTCTTAAAGCCGTTGTCGAACTCTGACCTTGTCAATGACTTGTCCATTAGATAAGGGATCATATATTCCTCCATTCTAGATATCTTATGGACTGAGACATGGATTATAATCATTCTCTCTGTCCATTTGTTGTTTCCCGATTTTCGATTTATGATGACTGACTGATTGAACAAATCAAATCAGTCCTGGCTTGGCCAAGCACTCACATGTGTCATCGCTAAATCATCGAGGGGCCCACAGATATCGCTTTTATCCCGAAGGTAAAAGGAATGGATAAACTTCGACTCATATGGCTTGTTCTACTACTTGTTGAATCATACACAAAGGCACGTTTTATAACATCGAGTTACCAATGCGTTTTCGTGCAATCAATGTATAACCAACTCATAGTAACAACTCATATCTCTAGGTTTGAAGAATATAAGATATTATCGTCTCATGATCACTCGTGATAAAATCCATGAAGTGATTCAAATGAGCGCGGGTTGAATCCAATACTCAGAACTTATGAGCACTCATGAGTGTTGTAGCACCACTTTGTCCACCAACTTGGACCTCTACAAACCAACCCATGACAGTCTTGATTCATATCTACTTCCAACATATGACCGACTGTGGATGGTTTGAATAACTTAATCATTCAGGAAGAGCGACTTAGTTATTCTGGAAGTCAAAACATGCAAAGTGAAACACAAGAATAAATGAATCAAATATGGTATCAAACCCTATGAATATAAATAAACACTTTTATTTATCACCATACTGATTACTCATTATTCATTGTTTCGGTTTTATCAACTTTATACTTGAATTAAAAACACTAGTTGTCCCATGCTCCAAGCATGTACACTATGTTTTTCTTAAACAATAGCTTTGCCATACACCAAGTATGCACTCTATGTTTGTCTATGATCCTTACTTTGTGAAATAAACCAATTGAACATAATTTCAATGATTCTAATTTCACACTCCCAAATCCTTATCGAAAAATGTGAGAATTTCAAATTCCTATCATTTATCGAAATCTGTTTAGATTTTAAACTTATATGCACTGACCCTCCTGTAATGAATATGTACAAAGTCACAAAGACTTGTCAACAGTCATTATAAGGTATTCCAATGGAGATCAACTCCATGGAAACTAAGTCTCATATTCAAAGTACATTGCTTTGGACATGCTTCTTGCATTAAGTTTTCTAATCTTACACATATAACTTACACCTATGGAGACAACTCCATATTCTCATTTTGACTATCACTTCTGAATAAGAGATGCCTCTTTTCAGAATATGTCAATATGGTCCTTCCAAAATTAGCACTATACTTCCAACTGTCCCTGAGCAACCAATCTTTGGTAAACCTCAGATTGTCCTCGACAATTACTTAATCATTTTAGTCATATCCAATTCTAGACCTTTTCCCTTCTTAATGCCTCTGGGCATTTGGAAAAATTTAGAAATGACAAATATTATAGCACATGCAATCGATCCTGTACCCAAAGCAAATGGTACACGATTCATGATGTCTCACATAAAGACATGATTCTAGACCAGTCTTTTGCTACAATATTTTTATTTGCCATGTTTTCAAAATTTGACTATGAAGAGGGATGCCGTAATCATAATCGAATTTTGAGAACGCAATATATAGAATTTCCTTAAGTTGAACCAATCCAACATGAAATTCATATATATATATATATATATATATATATATATATATATATATATATATATATATATATATATTCTTGACTAAAGATGATTAAGGTCTCAATCTAAGCCTTTAGAACTGAAATGAAGTATATCATCTCCCTTAATTATAGCAAAACAACTTTTTCAATCCCTGCAGCCTCACGAATTGAAACTTTTGTTTTCTATAATTAACATTGCTAACTTGCAACACTAACAATAATTATCATGCTCCCACTAACATGATGATTATTAGCATAACACTTATGCTCCCACTAGCTTTGACATGTACTCAGAAATCAGTTGGACTTCTAGAAATCAATACTTTATTGACTTTCTTACCAAAGTTCAGATTTCTGATACGAGATGCTTTGATAAAACTTTATCAAAATCATACACCTTTCCTTAGATAGCATGCATGTGTGTCTAAACAATTTCAGAACTATGAAAAGGGATGCCGTAATCATAGTCTCAATTGTTTAGACCTTTTGCCATCTGCTTCAAATCTACTTGGTGGAAGTGTTTCCTCACCATCATTTTCATGAATCGGAGAGAAACCTTATGACCCTTAGATTTTAAGGTGTATGTGTTCTTATCCATGTGAATCGTCAAAACCGTAGTCACAAGACAAGGATAATGACAAATCCAAACTCATATGGACTGAACTTATGCAATCTTAACTTTTTGCCACCTGGCAGTACAGGGCCTGCCATTGCTTCCAATTTGTTATGCAACCAATTGAGAACTTTTAGAACTCCTATGCAAAGCCAACTTTAACTGGAATGGGCACAGAATATGTCAACACGATAGGTTATAAACCTCAAGTCATGTGCTAGTGAAGAACCTCAGGTTTTATTCTTGATTAGTTCTTGAAATTCTTTTTAGGATCTTTAAGACTCCCGCTATCCTCTTGACATATAAGACTATCTTGCCAAATATTCAAGAGATAGTGCAGATTCTTTATCAAGACAAACACTTCACACAATTGGCCTTAGTTGGTCTTTGTTTTATCCAAAACATCACAATTTACCAATTTCAAATGTACAAGAGTAGGAAACTTTTACTCTTACATTTGACAAGTGTTTTAAACCTTTCTTTAAGATATGTCACTCAAGTTACAATCTTGGAGTATGACTCTAAGAATTGTTTTGGAACGAAGTATGACTCATCTTCCTGATCTAACCATTTCAACAATTCATGACTCCTCTTCTTAGTCATAAGAATGCACTAAGATGACCTTTAGAGGACTAATTGTGATATGATTTCTAAATCATTAAGATGATCACAAACATGATACTAAAGTACTCTCCCATCTTTTCAGATTTGAGAAACTTTTATCTTTCTGCCTAATTTGATTCTTGCCATTCGTTCTGCCATACATTGAGACTTTTCCAATGTTTCAGAATTATACTTAAACTTGTAAGTATAACCATATTTACTAAACTTTAGTAAATCAAATAGTCTTAACGAGCTTTGTGGTGGACATGACCAGTGCACAAGAATGTGTACTCGATCCCTTTAGTCCTTCACTTGACTCACACATCCATGTGAACAAGTAATTAGTCTTGATTTTCCAATGCTTGAAAGTTCTCATTCATCATACTATTCAACTTGCATGATTCCAAGTTTCGGTCCAATTGAAACTTGGGTGATGATGAACTTTCCTGATTTGGTAAATTTAGACACTACCACAAATGAAAGAATCAAATCCATTTTCCAATATTGCTGTCAGTGGAATCATATAAGCAACAATTTTCCACAAATGTCATTGTAAGGATACTTCAAATAAATAAAATTAAACAATTTTCTTTTATTTTAAAACTTTGCGGAAAAACTTATCCTTACAATCCACATGGAAAATTGTTGTTATCTATTCCTTAGCAATATATCATAACTTCTTAAGCAACTGCTCAAAATTCTGATGCGATCGAAATCCACCTTCGCGATCAGAATCAGCATATACTTCCTTTAAGATTTCTCTCTACTCTTTGATTCTTAAAACATCAACATGTGACCCAGTCACATCATGTAATGAGGATCTCAGAATAGAACTTAACAGAGTTAGATAATGGGCTCTACCTGATGTAGAGTCAAACTTATTGACTCTAACATCCTTAGGTAAATTTGGCAGCTTTGCAATCAACGCCCCTTCCTTTGGCAAAATAAACATATGGACCCTTTGGTAATGTGACTATCTCAGACTTAGCCTTTCTCTTTACCATTTGGTCAACCGGGTTGACTATGGCCAATCCCTTTCCATTGGGAAGAGAATGCTTTTTCTGGATTTCCAGTGTCACCATTGTCACTGTCCATAAAGTTTTTGGGAAGTTGATCTTCTAATCAAATTTGTGTCACTATCGTTCCAAATCATTGCTGATTCAGCAGCACCAAGCAAATAGATATGATCATTAAGGTTCATGTCATAGTCTGTATCATAGTAGTCCCAAAGGAACTCACTATGTGACTTAGAAAGTGATTGAACATCCAACTTTCTCAAGACTTTGAAACCCAACTCTCCCGGCTTGTCAATATGTGACTTCATCTCTAAGATGTGATCACACATAGACATTGCTTGCCATTAGGGCTTGAGTGACCTTGAACTTGTGGGTTAGGGAGAATAATTGGAGGAGGTGGAGGAAGAGAAGTATGACTTCCATGAGCCAAACTCGGGAAGTCATATTCATTAGGAAAGCTTGGTTTGGGAAGATCATTGTTGTCTAAACCAGACATCAACAATGGGATAAATTCACGTAAAGTTGATTTAAGTCCTTAATATAACACCCAATATGATATATTAAGGCTAGGACCCAACAAACTATTTTATAACTTGGAAGAGGGATGCCGTAATCCAAGCTATAAAATATTTGAAGGTAGGTGAATGACGATTCACCAATTTCCACCAAGATAAACGAAATGTATTATTAGGTTTTAATTGGTTTTGAAACTCCTAGATTCTTTTGAGATTCATTGAACTTTTCGATGGCATGTTTCAATCTCGAGTATGCCCTTCATGTTTTGTGACTGGGATGCCGAGGATCACAAAACAAGGTGTGAAGTAACCATGCAAATATACTTGGTACCCTTAATATTTACCCCTCAATCGATGTGCCGGTTAACCACACACGCTCCAACGATACTATGATAAACATTAAGTTACCCTTTGCCTACCTTGTTAAGTCCAGGTTAGTGTGCCGGTTAACCACACACGCTCCACTAACAGCTTAAACAAAGTGCAAAGTGTAATTTCATTGATTAGCACCTTATTCATATTTTCCTAAGTAACTAAGATTGGGAATTTATAAGTGTTTAGTTACTTAGTATTTATCATTATACTTATAATGAAGGGAGAATTATAGTCCTTGTCCTACCTGTTCGGCTAACGACCCTCCACCAGTCAAGGAAGCGGTGAGTGAGAGTGGACACCCATTAAACTGCCATTTTATAGGCAGTAACCTTATACCTCCCTTATAGTCCGGCTTCGTGAATGAGGCCTACTAATGGTAAGACGACTTGCTCTTATACATATAATATATTAAACTTTTAATATTATAATAGTATAAGGGTGTATTTTAAACATTTAAAATACTTGGTGGTTTAATCTATTAATTAAACAAGACTTTTAATTTAATTAAACTCAAACCATATATTTATGGATTAATAATACTCTTTTAATTAAACACTTAAATTAACTATTAATAAAGTCCATAAGAGTTAATTTGAACTATTAAACAAAACATCATAATTCCAATTATTAAACTCAAAATTAAAACCATTTAATTAATTGTTTAAGTTATGAACCCAAGAGTTTTAGAATTCAATTCTTTTTTTCATAAAAAACTTTTCTCAAATTCCAAAACTTGAGGGCAAGTTTTGTAATTCTTGAAAACCTTTGGATTCCATAACTTATGGAATTAATGGTGTTTTATGATGAAACTTTCCATGTTCCATAACTTAAGAACAACTTATGGAATTCTTTAAAACATTAACACCAAATTTTGTAACTCCATAAAAACTTTGAATCAAATATTTTTTTTTAAAAAAACTTTCATATCCATAACTTATGGAAGTTTCAAAAACCCTTAAGATCACAACTTTAAAAAAAAAAATTTGAGCTCCAAAATTTTATGACAAAATATATAACTCCTTAAAACATTTAGATCAAACTTTTAAAACTAATAAAATAATCATATCATTTTATCTTTTACTAAATTTGACCTAATTCAACTCATATAACAAATGATTCAAATTTTACAAATAATTCATTTTTCACAAAACAAGTAATTATCTTAAAATTTGACAAACGTCATGTTTTTTTTCCTTTTTTTTCAACTTGAAAATAAAACATTTGCATCAATATAACAGAAAACAACCTGGCTCTGATACCAATGTTGGGTTTTGAGCATTCTAACACTCCTATGGTGTACATGCAACCCTATAAACCTTGGATCTATGTTTTCTCTATTATACATGCAAATATTAACTATTCCAAGGTTTCATCCTAACTAGCATATTATGAAGCACCTATACTACAAAGTTCTAGTTAGATGACATACATTTTGATGTAGCTTGATGTCTTCAAGCTTTAAGAGCTTAGCCCCAATAGTGTGGAAGCCTCAAATGGAATCACAAATCACCAAAACACCTTGGAAGAACTTGAGAGAATATGTATGCACACTAAAATCGGTCCACTCTTATTTTCACACACTTGTGCCAATTTTGTGAGCCAAGGACCCCTTTATATATTATGGAGGATTAGGGTTACATCCATGTAAACCCTAATACCCATGACCTTTCATTTACATAGGATCCATGGGTTAAAAGCTCCATGGACCATCCATGAAAGCTTAGCCCAACCTAAATGAACTTGGCCCATTCCATATATATAAGAGTTCATATTTAATTAGTTCTTTTTGATCACTTAATTAATTCTAAATTAATTCTTGATCAATACTAATTAAATAATATGATTCCATATTAATATATTAGAACTTATAATATTTTAATATAAATCATAAATATACTATTCTCAAAAGACTATCCATATAAATTGTGTCGGTGAAGTGCAACCCAAATGGACCATGCCAGGTCGGGTCAAGTACATACCAAATATAGTTATGGACTTAGACATTAATCCAATTACCTGTAGCCTCGCCGCGTACCCCACAGCATCTCTGTTTCCTGGCTCTCGGAAATGGTCTCGCTGTGTAACCCTTCCTGTAGCCTCGCCGCGACCCCACAGCATCTCTGTTTCCTGGCTCTCGGAAATGGTCTCGCTGTGCAACCCTACCTGTAGCCTCGCCGCGTACCCCACAGCATCTCTGTTTCCTGGCTCTCAAGACGGTTATTAATGCAGACTATGTAGATGGTTACTGGTGACATCCCATCTGCGCATGGATACCACAACAATCACGTCGGATAACAGTCTCAGGGACTAAATGGCAAGCTTACGCTTCTTAGCTACCCCGCCCCGACATTCCATCGACATCAGTGTCGTGTAACACTCTTTAGCAGCCTCGGTCTGCATTATCGCAGCAACAGTTACGCTGCGTTGCACCGATCGGCTCGCGCTCCTCTCAATGAAGGAGTATCAAGTCATCTCAAGCTACGTAAGCAATGCTTGGCTCATCGCACAACCCCACGACTCTCGTGGGTGAGGTTCGGTCATTTCTCTTTATTATTTATTGTATTGGTGCTTTATCTAGTCCGATCCATTTGTCAGCAACCCAATCGCATCAGACTAGGGGGACTTGACGACACACAGTTTATATGACTAGTTCCAGTCCGATGTCATTGGCCGCGTACCAATAACACCAGACTGGGGGGACTTGATGATATATGGTCCACTAGCATGGACCATACTGCTCTAGCGTGCCAGCCTAGCCTGGCGCGCTCCTGCCAGCCTTGTCTGGCGTTCTCCTGCCAACCTTGCTGGGGACTCCCTTGCCAGCCTCGCTGGGGACTCTCCTGTTGGTTTATATGACTAGTTCCAGTCCGATGTCATTGGCCGCGTACCAATAACACCAGACTGGGGGGGACTTGATGATATATGGTCCATTAGCATGGCCTAGACTGATCTAGAGCGCCAGCCTAGCCTGGCGCGCTCCTGCCAGCCCTGCCTGGCGTTCCCTTGCCAGCCTTGCTGGGGACTCCCTTGCCAGCCCTGCTGGGGACTCTCCTGCCGGCTCGGCCAAGCGCTCCCTCGCCTGGCACTCCCTTGCCATCCTCTCCGGGCGGCCTTGCCCAGCTGCTTGCTAGTTTGGGCCTGAATTGGGCTGGCCCAAGGCCTAACCTAATTCCCCTTGACCTAATTGTCCCCTATATAATGAACAGTACCTCCTCCATGGAGGGGGATCCTTCCCCATGGCTCAGCCGCCACACCATACTCCGGTCGGGTGGCTCAGCCGCCACCCGCCGCCGTCAGCCACCATACACCACCACTAGCACCAAGATGGTTCTCTCCAGCTATGGAGGACCATCTCAGATCTTCTAGCTAATCTAACTTGACCGTCGGAGTCCACTCCCGGGGCACAGTCCCTGGGGCGGCTCTAACGACTTTGCACTGTGATATCCAGATCTTCGCAGCAGCAGAAGACCAGAAGAGCCGCCGGAGGTCGATGTCGCATCAAGCTGGGTAATCGTCTGCATTTTAGTACCGCCTTCCACCTGCAGATGGATGGCCAGAGCGAGCGGACCATCCAGACTTTGGAGGATCTGCTGCGGGCGTGTGTTTAGACTTCGGAGGTAGTTGGGATACTTACCTTCCTTTGGCGGAGTTCTCTTATAATAACAGCTATCACGCAAGCATCGACCGTCCTCCTTTCGAGATGTTGTATGGGAGGAAGTGTAGGACCCCGATATGCTGGGGAGAGGTCGGGCAGAGAGTCATGGGGAGTACCGAAGTGGTACTCAAGACTACAGAGAGGATCCAGCAGGTTCGGAGCAGGCTTATGATTGCTCAGAGTCGGCAGAAAAGTTATGTCGACAAGCGTCGATCGGACCTGGAGTTCCAGGTCGGGGATATGGTGCTCCTGAAGGTGTCGCCTTGGAAGGGCGTCATTCGATTCAGGAAGCGGGGCAAGCTGGGCCCCAGGTATATTGGACCCTTCAGGGTTATAGCTCGGGTGGGCAAGGTGGCATATAGGTTGGATCTGCCAGCCGAACTCAGTCAGATTCATAGCACTTTTCATGTCTCCCAGTTGCGGAAGTGTCTGGTGGATGATTCGGCAGTGGTGCCTTTAGAGGATATTCAGGTCGATGACAGCCTGAACTACATCGAGCGGCCAGTAGAAATCCTTGACAGGAAGTCCAAGGATCTGAGGAACAAGAGAGTGGAGCTGGTTAAGGTGCAGTGGCAGCACCGAAAGGGCTCGGAATGGACCTGGGAGCCGGAGGACGAGATGAGGGAGCATTACCCCGAGCTTTTTCAAGATCGAGCAGCAGACTTCGAGGACGAAGTCTAAGATAAGTGTGGGAGATTTGTAACACCCAATTCCTGGTACGCAGTTAATTCAAGCATTTCTTGTGTTTTTCCTCTAGGACCCGACGAGTTGGAGGCCTAACTCGTCGAGTAGAGTCGAGATCCGCGGACAGTTTAAGTGACCTACTCGACGAGTCGGAAGACTGACTCGGCGAGTAGGTGTTGTTTGAGTAAAACCCTAAATTTGAGGGTTTGTACCCTATTTAAACACCTTATCTTAGCCTCCATCATCCCTATCACTCCCAGAAAGCTGTATATCGAAACCCTAGTCGTTCTTATTGTGTTCTTGAGCCTTGTGGTGCTACTTTTTGTGTTTGAAGCTCGGAAAGGAGAAGGAGACTTGTGAGACCAAGGGGAAACAAGAAGATCCAGAGTTTGGAGCTCATTTTCAGCTTATTGGAGGTATGAAGCTGAACCTTTGTCTATAGATCTTGATTTTTGAGCCTTTTCTTACATCTTTCTAAGCCCTAGAGAGGTTGTATTCGGGATTACGTGTTGGAAGTCAGTGTATGCTTTAGATCCAGGTCTATTGGGGGGTTTTATGGCACAAAGGTGCCCATTTTGCTGCCATAAACACCCCATGCACCTTGGAGGCCACCTTTTATGGCTTTTTGGGCCAAAGACCCCTTGCATGTGCACCAAGTTGGAAACTTTACGTATGAAATGGACATTAGGAGGCCAGATCTATGGTTTTGGTGTGTTAAGACCCCTTTAGATCGACTGTATGGTGATGGTCAAGAGTGGACTCGGCGAGTCGTTCTTGGGACTCGACGAGTCGGAGCGTAATGACCATCAAATCCTTTTTGTGGATGGACCAGTTGTTAGGGAGGAAAGTCCCGTAGATGTTTAGAAACGAAAAGGGACCAGGGAATCATGGGACTCGACGATCGTATGAACAGACTCGGCGAGTCCAAGGCAATCTCCCAATCTATGAAGAGGGACTCGACGAGTTGTTCATACAACCCGGCGAGTCGTAGACCGGACACATTCTTATGAGGGAGATGAACTCGCCGAGTTCAAGGAAGAACTCGGCGAGTCGAATGAAGATGGTCCCGATGGTTTGAATGAAGGAGAACCCATCGAGTTCTTGCTAGACTCGACGAGTGGAGTTGGGGTTGGATCGGGTTAGTAGAGTATGGACTCGACGAGTTGGTAGACCAACTCGGCGAGTCAGGTCAACTAGGTGTTGACTTTGACCAATGTTGACCTTGCCTGGTTTTGGTATGACCCCGGTTAGGGTTACATACTCAAATGAATAACTTTGAATTATTATCGTGTAGGGATCGAGGAGTCGAGGGTAGTCGACTTGTACGCTGAAGATAGTTCAGACACTGCACGACATCGAGGTGAGTTACCTTCCAGTAGGGGTGGGTCTAAGGCCACAATGCCGGCCCACCATCAGGGGTATTTGGTGGATAATTGTCTCTGTGATAACTATCTTGGTGTGTTTATGTGATAAGGTCATAAGATATGCCTGTATGATATGCAATGTGTATGTTAGTGGTAGTAGTAGGGAATAGTTTTTCCCTGACATCGGTCGTTAGGATCGAAGGTTGGGTCAGTACCCAGATATGCCTGACTGTATGATTATATCTTGATATTGTATGATAGCAGTAGGGGGTGAAATAGTCCCCGGTTACCGGTTGAAAGATACCGATGACAGATATCGGTTGAGAGATACCGATGGCGATTACCGGTTGAAAGATACCGATGGCAGATACCGGTTGAAAGATACTGATGGCAGTTACCGGTTGAAAGATACCGATGATATGATATTGTATGTGGTATGATGGGGGAACTCACTAAGCTTTGTGCTTACAATTTTGGTTTTGGTTTCAGGTACCTCTTCGTCGAAGGGGAAGGACCCGGCGGTATAGCAGCGCATCACACACACACATGGTTTCCGCATTGGGTTTCTGGGATTGTACTCTGATTTTCATTACTTTTGATGTCATGGGCTGGGACACAACATTATGATTTTGTAATGTGTTGTTTTATTGACAATGTTTTGGTAAAATGTTTTATAAAGTATTAATTCAAAAATGAAATTTTTGGTCTCGAAATTTGGGATGTTACAGAAGGTTAAAGGGAAAGTCAGTGTTGATTCTAAACCAACGAATGATTTCATTTCAATACCTTCTTCTCACGAAGTGGATTTAATTGATAGTTTGAAATCAAAAGTTCGTAATTGGGTTATAGGATCTTCGTTTCATCATGCATTTTGTTCTAATAACCAAGGACCCAAACAACCTTGGGGACCTAAATTCTTTCACTGATTGCAGGTTTTTTGTGACGATCAATATGATGACAAGTGGTACATTGATAGTGGATGCTCTCGTCACATGACTGGAAAGAAGGAAAACGTTAGAGATTTTTGAAGTCTAGAAAATGTTGGAGTGGTGAAGTTTGGCAATAATAACAAATGCAAAGTCAAAGGATATGGAAAAGTAACGAATGACAAGTTCACTGTTAACAGGGTAGCATATGTCGAAGGTCTTCAACATAACTTGATAAGTGTTTCGCAACTTGTTGTGGGCATTGACAATCAGGTGAATTTTGTCACACCCCCGAAACCAGACGGCGGAAACGTCCGAGGGCTCGCGTGACTTAAATTGAATATCATCACAATGAATATACATGAATCATAACATAAACATTACCATGCATCAATACATTACAACTGATATTGTTCACATCCAGTACATTGTTTTAAATATTACACATCCACAACCCTAAATTGTTTGAGAGTTTTCAAATCATAATATCCTAACATACTTGATATTACCCTTCGGCTTACCTGTTACCTGAGAATACAAGTTATTTTGAAAAACATCAACATATGAAATGTTGGTGTGTTCATAAGCAAGGTTGTGATAAAAATGATTTGTGTAGTTTGTAAAACCCAAAAAATCCGATATTTTCTGAAAAGACAATAGTTTATCAAAGTGTGAAGATCCATAAGTTGATGCATGAATGATTTCAAAACGTGTATATAAAAGGGAGTTTTGTATTATAGTTATAGAAATTACAAGCGAGTGGTGTTGATTTCCTCGAAAAACCCGATGTTTTCCGATAACGCGAAATATACTTGTTTACAAATTGCTACACCGCCACAACGAATGATTTTTTATTACTCTTCCTTGATTACTCGGGTGGTGTCGGATATTATCAAATTTTTGTGAGTCGTTGTAACCATGCATGGTAATGACTGGTTATAACTACCAACTACGAACGTCCCATAGAGGTGTCGTCCGTTATTACTCACTTAATCCAAACCACCTTGATTACTATTGATTAACGACCTGAATTTGTTTACTTTGATTACACATAAGCCTAGCAAACGAGGAGAATAGGAATACAAAGTCCTGCTACTTCCGTGAGTTATTTTAGGCTGTTGGGTATACGAAGGACACGATGGCCCATTTCGCATTTGATTACTTGGACCTTACTAGCAATGCTAATGGGCCACTAAGGCCCAATGGCACTTAAAATCCATTGAAGGTCCCTTTAATATGGAATTGGGTCATAGAAGACCCAATAACATTGGTTACCATTATCCCTTGGGCCCAACGGTCATGTTAATGGATCACAAAGGTCCAACTAGCATGATTGGAACTTTCAAGCCCAAAGTTTGAATGTTTACTTGTTTTAGGTATTGCATAATTGTTGGAAGGTTTGATTGAACGATTGATAATTTCGGATCGACACGAGGCCGTTCGGTCGTTTTTAACGATTTTTGGAATTATACATATATTCACCTTCATGAGTTGTAGTTTTGTATTTTTTTTTTGACTCAAACATCTTAATAGTAAAAGAATTGATTCAAAATATTGGTTTGACCTTTTCATCCCTTCTTTAATAAAAATGACAATTTTAGTCCTTTATATAAAAAAAAGACATTTTAGCCCTTAAACCATTTTCTTGACACATTTGACCCATAGACTTGTTCAAGTGATATTTTTAGCTAAAAACTTATTCTTTGGCAGTTTCAGCCCTTCCAGAAAAGTGTTTTTCGGTTAAAGCCCAAACTTTTTGCAATTTTACAATTTTGGCCCAAAATCCAAAAACTTTACATTTTTTATCCTTTTTGGAAAAGAAAAGCATTTTTAACCCTTGAAATAGTTTTGTTTAACTTTTTATCCCCTGTTTTGAAGAATTTACCATTTCAGCCCTTTGAAAGTCATGATTTTCGCAACTTTGGGCTTAATGGGCCGAAAAGCCCAAAAATTAGCCCATTAAGTTAATATTTACATTTCAAGTCCTTTGAAGAGCATAATATTCATAAAAACATTTATTTTGACTGATTTGATTCTTTTGACCCTTAAGAAAACCGTGAATGGCAATTTTTAACTCAACTTTTGTTTATTTGACAATTTAAGCCCAAAAATTGGTTTTATGTTACAATATGTTTATCATAATCTTGGAGGGTAATTTTCTTGACTTGTTTAGTGTAATATACCTTTGTTCATGTTTGTTTTCTTACTTATGCCATAGATCTCGAGTTTTCTTCCCTTTTTGTTTACATATTCAACACATAAGCACATAAAATCACACATACATGCATAAAATCATACATAGCATACACATACACATAGATCTACACATTTTACTTGTATTCTCCCCCATAAAACTTATGAAAACCGAAACGAGAGGGGTATGAACTCACCTTGAGTTTGTGGGTTCGGTTTTGAAGAAGAATGGAAGAAGTTTGATGCTATTCTCGGCCTAGCAAGCTTCTTGGAGGATCTTTGGCTTAGATGTGTTCTACGATGCAAGATCACGAATTTTGTATGAGTTAAGGAGAGATTTTTGATAAAACAAAGAGTCTAGATTATGGATCCAAGCATCAACTTACCTAAGATGATGATTTTTGTGGAATAACTTCTTTGAAAAGCCCTTAAATCTTGAAATTTTTGATGAAGAAGCAAGAGTGTTCTTTGAGAGTGTTTGGAGAGAATTTGTGAGAGTGTGAGTGTGTGTGATGTGTTCTCGGCCGAAGGAGAAAAGAGAGAGGAGAAGAGAGAGAGAGATGAAAGGATAGGTGCTTGGAAGTATGGGATATTTTCATGGATGTCCCATGTATAATGGTGAGGTGGCAAGTGGAAAAGTCAACTCTACTCCCCCATTTGTGTAGTTGGGCCGAGAGAAGGAGAAGAAGAAAAGAAATTGGGCTTTTTGTGCTTAAGTCCATATTCTTGGCCCAAATAGATGGTTTTTGGCCCAATTGGTCTTTGGAGAGGGTTCATGGCCCAAAATAAGTCAAAAATGAGTTTTATGGCCCATTAGGGCTAATTAGATTTGTTATGGCCCAATGAGGCCCATTAAAGATAACCTAGTTCATTTTAGGCTTATAAGGCCCAAAAAAAATTAAGTTTCATGAAAAAGGGTCCAATTAGGGTCCATTTAAGAGTTCTAAGCACAAAATAGTCAATTTGGAAGCTTATCGGTCCATTAGGCCCAATAAGAAATCCTAGTCCAAAATGGACTTAAGCCGGGATTTCTAGGGTTTCCAATTCCTTGTTGACTATTTGCAGTGCTTGTATAAAGTGTTTTGATGGAAGTTTGTTGTTATTGAATAAGCACCATACATGCTTTCACCTTTTGGTTTGCAATT
Source organism: Lactuca virosa (assembly GCF_052849685.1). NCBI lineage: Eukaryota > Viridiplantae > Streptophyta > Magnoliopsida > Asterales > Asteraceae > Lactuca > Lactuca virosa. The sequence continues at coordinate 174,321,812 of NC_136432.1, forward strand.
GTTATCATTGTTGTTGTTACAAAGCATCAAAATTCCTAGTTGTGACAATTTTTAATGAAGAAGGAAGTGTGATTTCGAACATAGAAACAAAGGAAGTCTTGCTTGAATCCAAAAGAAAAGGCGATATGTTTACCCTTGACATCAAACCTATTGTAGGTGTTCCCTCAGTTTGCTTACTCTCGAAAGCATCATCAGACATCAGTTGGCTATGGCATCGGAGGCTCTCTCACTTGAATTTCAAGAATCCGAATAAATTGGTCACAAATGATCTTGTTCGTGGTTTGCCAGTATTGAAATTTGATAATGATACTTTATGTGCAGCTTGCAAACAAGGGAAGCAACATAGACAAGGTCATCTGATTTTCATTGATTCGAAGATTATTGAACCTTTGGAACTTCTTCATATTGATCTTTGTGGTTCTTCGACTGTTGAAACTCTCAAGAAGAAGAGGTACATTTTGGTTATTGTTGATGATTTTTCCAGGTTTACTTGGGTGTATTTTCTTCGTTTAAATTCAGAAACTAGCTCAAGCAATGATTGATTTTATCAAGCACATAGAAGTAAGTTTGAAGAAAAAGGTGTGTAAGATCAAGAGTGACAATGGCTCAGAGTTCAAGAACAAGGTTCTTGATTCGTTCTTAACTGACAAAGGAATTTCACATAACTTTTCATCTCCATATACACCTCAACAAAATGGTGTTGTCGAAAGGAGGAACATGTCTCTTTGTGAAGCAGCAAGAACCATGCTTACATATGCGAATCTTCCACAATATCTTTGGGCTGAAGCCGTTTCGACAGCTTGTTTTACTTAAAATCGATCTTTCATTCATCGTCATTTTAATATAACCCCTTATGAAATCATTAACAACAGGAAACCAAATGTTCAATTTTTCCATGTTTTTGGTTGTAGATGCTTCATTATAAATCTCAAGGATAACCTTTCGAAGTTTCAGTCAAAAGCTTACGGAGGGATATTCTTGGGATATTCTCATAATTCTGTTGCATACAGGGTGTTAAATAAATGAACCAGGAAAATCGAAGAAACCTTTAACCTTACCTTTGATGATTATTATGTTAAGATAGTCGAAAAGTGCTTTGAATAAAAGCCAATTATTAATGAATCTAATTAAGACACTCAAAATTTTAATTCTTTAGATTTAGATTTTGATTTAATGTTTGGTGTTCCAGACATGGCTATTGATGCAGAAGTTCATGCTGATGATAATCAAGTACCTGAAGCTTCGAAACACACTGATGATTCGATCATTACACAGGATGATGTTGATATGAACTCTTCAACGACTTCTCGAATAAACAACGAAAGTTTACCAGTGATACCCAATGTTGAAGTGGAGGGGGAGCACTTGAGCTTAATTAGTAGTGTTGAGGGGGAGCATACTTTCGAGGGGGAGCAAGGTCAAATGAATGATGATGTTGATGGGGAGCATCTTATTCTTAATCCAATTGTTGAGGGGGAGCAAAATGAATTCTTACCAAATAATTCGCATATTCATACGGATGTTTTTCATGATATGTATGATAATATGTCCAATGCAGGTGACGGCTCAGAAACTGATGAAACATTCAAATATACGCCGTTAGATTTTGATCCTGCATATCCACCAATGGATAGATGGACACGAAGTCATCCACACGAACAAATTCTTAGTGATCCTCAAGCTGGAGTTTTGACGAGAGTTCAGCTACGTGCGAAGAATGAGGTACTAAATGCTAATCAAGAGTTTTGTATGTTCAATGTGTTTATTTCTAAATTTGAACCAAAGTCATTCAAAATTGCTATGGATGATCCTGATTGGATTGTATCCATGCAATCTGAATTGGCTGAGTTTGAACGAAATAAAGTGTGGAGACTTGTTCTGAAACCTAAAGATGTATCACTAAGAGATTTAAAATGGATTTTCAAAAATAAAACTGATAAAGAAGGGAACATTGTTCGAAATAAGGCAATGCTGGTAGTAAAAGGATATTCACAACAAGAAGGTATTGATTATGAAGAAACCTCTGTCCATGTCGCATGACTCGAGGTTGTTCGAATCTTTTTAGCCTATACAGCACACAAGGATTTCAAAGTATATCAAATGGATGTAAAGTTTGTCTTTCTTAATGGAGTGCTAGAAGAAACGGTGTATGTCGAGCAACCCCCAGGTTTTATCAATTCACAATATCCTGATCATTGTTATGTTTTAGATAAGGCTATATATGGACTTAAAAAAGCTCCACGAGCCTGGTATGCCACTCTTACTAATTTCTTAAAATCATCGAAATTTAAACAAGGATCAGTTGATCCCACTCTCTTTCGAAAGAAAGTTGGGAATCATCTCATGCTTGTTCAAATTTATGTTGATGATATTATTTTTGGCTCGACTGATCCTTATATGTCGAAGGAATTTGAGAACATGATGAAAAGCCAGTTTGAGATGAGCATGATGGGGAAAATAAATAATTTTCTGGGGTTAAACATTCATCAAAGCAGAGATGTAATTTTTATCAATCAAGAGAAATACTCTCGAACTCTGCTTGAAAAGTTTGGAATGACGAATAGTTCAAAGTTAAGAGTACCGATGGCAGTTGGAACACGACTTGGTCCTTCGTTAGACAAACCAGCTGTTGATCTCACAATATATCGAAGCATGTTTGGTTCATTATTATATCTAACAGCTAGTCGACCTGATATAATGTTTGCCGTTTGTAATTGTGCTAGGTACCAATCGAATCCCAGGGAGCCTCATCTCACTGCTGTCAAGAACATTTTTCGTTATCTCAAAGGCACAGTTTCGTTAGGATTGTGGTATCCTTCGAAAACAGGATTTTTCATTCAAGCATTTTCAGATGCAGACTTGGGAGGTTGTCAAATTGATCGAAAAAGCACAAGTAGAGAATTTCAACTTTTGGATGGGAAGCTTGTAAGCTGGCAATCAAAAAAGCAAACTTGTGTTTCGATTTCCACAACAGAAGCAAAATATGTTGTTGCTGGAGCTTGCACTTCTCAAATCATATGGATTCAAAGTCAACTACGTGATTATGCAATCAACATGAAGAAAATTCCGTTGTATTGTGATTCACAAAGTGCAATTCGCATCTGCCATAATCCAGTGCAACATTCGAAGACTAAACACATTGCGCTTTGTTACCACTTTATTAAAGATCATGTTGAGGAAGGCAACATTGAAGTTCATTTTGTGAAAACTACTGATCAACTTGTTGATATTTTCACAAAACCTTTGGACGAGAAAACTTTTCTAAGGATTTTATCGGGCTTACGCATGCTAGATGCAAATGTTGTTCCTGGTCTGAATTCATCATAATGTCAAGTGATGTCGAACTCTCGCTGATCCATTCAGAGGTTACTATTCACATTCAGCGCTTCGACACGCTTTGCATTCGACATTCCTCTGAACGATTCAGCACACGCTTCACTAATTCATTCATATAGTAACGTCGATACTTTCATTGCTTATGTCGACACTTTACACTTCGCATGTCTGGTACATTTATTTTCTTGTTACTTTTCATTCAAAATTCAAAAATATCAAAAAGATTTTCTTATTTTTGTCATTTTCATTCAAAAATCAAAAATATCAAAAACATATTCTTATTTTTTTTATTTTCAATCAAAAATCTAAAAGCCAAAAATATTTTTTCTTCTATTTTGTTTGGTTAACATGCTTGTGAAGCTTTCTAACGAAGATCTATAGTGGAACATGTTTTGCAGCTCTAGGGAAAGGTAAATATTCGATACTTTGGACTAGTTAGTTGTCCCTAGAAGCATGCTGCAACATGTCGACCCAAGCCTCCATGACTCAATGTGTTTCGAAGCCTTAATGGATTTCTCATCATGAGGATTCCTTCCTAATTAGGCTATATTCACATTAGTCCCTGATCTACCTTACTTTTCTCAAATGTGTTAAGAGTTTCCTGCTTGGTCCACTAATAGCAGAGGTACTTTCGATTCTCTAACCAATCTTTTTCATCAACTATTCTTACACGATCACACACAAAGACACATACCCAAGACATCTATGGTCCAAACCAACCAAGTTATAGGTATGTAAACAATCTGTGCTTAGGATCTGGATTCATGAGACCGTGATGAAGGTGAAACCCACTATTTTGAAACATTTAAGGAATTGACGGGGAACTTTTGTTCTAGAATGTAACGAAACATTTGTTTCGGTACCTCACTTTGATATTCAAAATCATATTCTTTCTTTTTACGTGGTCTTGCTAAAATGTTCGAAACCCACGACATTTTCACCCAACAAGATCCAGGATTAATTTTTTTCACTCCTGAGAAGACTGTTGTCATACCACCCAAAGTTTCGCATACCGAATCAGTTTCTGAGGAGGTTCGGACTTCAGGCATCACTGCAAATATATCTCATATGGACGCAAATGTCAACATGGGTGATGGAGTTTCGACTAACGAAACCCAAGGTACTTCTACTATTATCATTTCATCTTCCTTCGACACATCTACCATGGACACCTTTGTTTCTCTACCACCATTCCATCCTTCTATTTCAACCACCTTACCTCAATCCACCCTATCAACCACTTTTGAAAACATCATTAATCAACCCATCACTTCTTTATTTCCATCACAATCGACCGAAGGCCCCAAAACAGTTCAAGAAGATGAAACCACCGAATATGGTGAATTTATGGTATCTTTTGTTGATATTGAATTCGATCCAGAAGTGGAGAACATTACTTATCACATGTTAATGTCTGGGAAACAATTTAAGATTCTATACAAGAAGCTTAACTCTTTATTGCAGCTTCAAGCTGATGTAGGGGGGTCAAAGTTATGTGTCTGGAATTGAAGTTGACGTAATGCTCAAGGCTCAAGAGCTTTGATTTAGAAATGAATTGGATCTACTAGACAGGAATAATGAGAATCGTGTAAAGGCTCAGTCTTCATCTTTCAATCATGAGCTTAAGGAATTGAAAGATGTGGCAAAAGAATGGCATCTTTTATTTGTTCAAGATGTCAAGAAGGTTCGTGAGGATGTCAACCTGAAGATTGAGGAACCGAGGGTTGATATGGCAAAGGAAGTTGCAGCGCTTACTCACGATTATTCTTCTCTCCACACTAAATTGGACATAATTGATGATGTTGTTATGAATGTGGTTAAGTGGTATCATTCGTTACTTCCTAAGGTTGATAAGAAGGTTGAACTTGATGTTCAGAGTTTTGGCAAAATTGAAGATATGTTGAATAATCTTAAGGAATTAGTTTCAAAGTCTAGTTCCTCATCATCATCGTTACTTACTCCCGAGTTGTTAACTCAAAAGTTTCGATTGTTGGAGTCTATCATTCACACTGAATTAGCTCCTCTTGCGAAGCTAATTAATTTGATGCCAACAAATGTCCCACCTGTTCACACAGGGGTGCAAGTGGGAGAAGGAGTAAGTGTTGGCATGAGCATGGGTTCGAAGGTTAGTATGGGAGGAACTGGTTATTCGAAAGGTAATGATGATGCGAAAGTAGTTGGGAAAGTCATGTCTACTCAAATTCCCACTTCATTGCCAAAGACTTCATCTACAATTACTTCAACAACAACAATAACAAGACCATTGACAAAAGGTGTTGTGATTGGTTCTTCTGTTGGGGATTCAAGTTCATCGAAGCCTCCTCCATCAACAGAAGAAATGAAAAACAAAGGGAAAGGTATATCTACAGAACCCACTGTTGAAGAAAAGAAGGTTGTTGTTGAAAAAGAAATGGAGAAGCAAATGCAGATTCAAATCATTCTTCGACAAAGAGCTAATGACCCTCCAGGTCTTGATAAGGGTGATCCTTCAAAACACTATTGCTATGAAAATATTGAAGCCTTGGTTGTTACTGGGGAAATGCATGATTTTGAGAAAATTCCCAAGAAGAGTTATGCTACAGAAAATACTAATTTCAGTCAGTTAGATTTCCCAATCAACAAGATGATGTTCATGGCTGAACAATATCAGATTGCTAATAAGTTCGAAGACAAAGAAGAATTCAAACGATTGAAGATTCGATTTTGTGCAGCTCTTGGAAAAAGGGAAGAGGAAATTTGGTCGTTGGTCAAGATAATTCGAGTTCTCAACATTTCCAAAGACGTTCTATTGGAGGGAATGTTGCAGAATTATCGATTTCATGTTGTCAGAGCAAACAACGTTGCTTTCGAATTTTCAGTTGATGTCTTCCCTTTAATGAACATTCATGATTTGGTTTGTGTTGCAAGAATTTTGAAGGGAACCGATGTCTCAAAGCTTCGGTTAACAAGCAAAGAAGATTTCTTAATCGGATTTGCTCACATCAATTTATTCATAGACAATTTCTATGAGTATCTTGCTTTAACTAATGTTGAATTAGCTTTGGCTATTGGCAAACAGATCATAGTGCCCCAATCTATGTTGAAAAGTCAAGCCAATTTGAAGAGCTATGAAGATGGGGAGATTCGTTTGAAGCCTCTTGAGATTGTATTTGTTGGAAAGAACATGAAGGGGAAAACTACGAAGTTTTTGTTTCAAGTCTGTGATGTTGAGAGATATACCACATCTCATTAGACAAACCTTATTGTTCGAATGAATAGTTGTGCAAAGAACAATGAAGGTGATAAAGCTGAGATTCGCAAAGTGGTAAACTGGTATGCTGAAATTTGAAGGGTGATATATCAAGCGGCTCAGATGCTGATGACTTAGATTCGACACTTCTCACAAAGGGGGAGAATGTTGAGGTCGAAAGTTGTTGTGAGGTGTCGAAGTCTGTATAGGTCATTCTTAGTGTCGAAAGTTTGTTTGTTTGTTTATTCTAAGGGCAATGTTAGTTTCGAAACTGTAATGTTTAGTCCCTTATATTTTTTGTACGCTTTTGTTATCCCTATAAATATGGGATGGGTACTAGAGTTAGAGAAGCTCTCGGAGTCTGCGACTTGTACTCTCTATTTTTCTCTATGTATCTTGTCAAAGCGTAATCGAGCCATACATATCATATTTACATCTCGTGTTCATAATTCATTATATACTCTGATTTAGTTTCATATACTCGATTGTTACAACTATAATTTCTACTTAAAAAACCAATTTAAGTAGTAAAACAAAAATATATTTAACCTAGTAGTTATATTAATCATGGTTTTAAACCAATGACGATGTATACTATTAATTGATAATTTTATAGACAGTTAAAGTTGTGTAGATTATGTATCAAACGTATTATGATATATATTTAATGAATAACGAAAAGTTTGAAAAAATAAATACGACAACTTTTAATAACATAAAACACTAAAACATATATTGTAACATTTGTATTAAAAAGTCTCATGAAAGACTTACAATTCGTACAAACGATATACAAAAATCAGCATGCATTTGATATATAGAAATATTATTATCCCACAATTCAAGAAAACTAATGTTTTTTTTAATCTTAATATTTGGATCACAAATATCTTCGTACACATAAAAGATTTTTATGTGCAAAAGTTACTTACATACTACCAATATATGTTACAAAGTGTATACATGAGAGAAAAATAAAAAGTAATTAGTCATTAATAAATTAATAACAATAAGTTGAAAACTCTTGAGTTGTAAGTATTAAATATACATAAATTATAAAACTTTTGAGTTGTAGTGCGAGTTACAAATGAATGTGATGCCTGGAAATATGTTATATTATTAAGTAAATAGTTTTTGGAATTCTTAGTTAATTTAGGATTACAATTTAGGTTTTACATTTAACATTACAACTTATAACTTTTAACTATTTATAAAATTGTCTTTTAGACTAACAGTAAACTATTAAAGTATCAATACATGTTATTTGAAATTAAATGACTACAACTAAATAGAGTTTTTCTTTTTATTTATATTGATATTTTTGAGAAATAATTAAATATGATCGAAAATTGTGCTTTGTCAATAAAAAATAATAATATGTTCATCTAATACTTAGACTAAATATTGTACCAAAAACATCCAAACCTTATATTCAAAAATTAATTATTATGTGTGTCTAATATTTTATGAGTATTATTTATATAAGACAATTTTAAGGGTCTAAGTTATTATATAAATGGTGATTATCTAAGTGAATATTGTTAAGAGTAATTAAAAAATATATATCAAAGGGCTTCTAGCCCAGCGGTATCATGTGATGTCCTCCTTCATTGAGGTCGAGGGTTCAAGTCTCGTTGTGGACGTATATGGATTTAGGTGTTAGTTAAGGAGTAAATTATATGTTATATTTTCCGGTTAAAAAAAAATTAAAAAATATATCTATAACCATATTTATGTAATGAAAACTTGTTAATTGCATTAAAATTCTATTTTAATATTCCAACTTTTCAAATTCCAATTAGTTATTTACACTTAAACTACTACAACTAAAAATGTTTTTTTCATTCATGATACTTAATTAATACTTATGCGACTTAATTAAGTATAATTAAAATATTTAAATTTTGTTTAGTAAATTAAATGAATAATATAATCATATGATGTCTAGACCAAATATTATACCAAAAGCCTTAAAAACAATTATTAAAAACTAAATTGTATGCATCTATTAATTTTTATATATTTAATTATTTATTTATATGAGAGTGTATGTTATTTTTGCTCTACAAACATTTTAATCAAATATTTAATACAAAGTTATATATTTGAGACAACAATTCCATAAATACCTAATAAAATTATTTAATATGTATTGAATTACAAAAAGATGTTTAGAAGATGTTATATATACTACAATTTTAGAAATAATAATTGTCATACGTTTAGAATTAGTAGTCTATTATTTTTAACCCAATATACAATCAATAAAAAAATTATAATATTCATGTGTATTAAATTGAAATAGCACAATAATATAGATATTCTTCGAAAAACCATTTTAAAATAATTTTTTTGAAAGTTTTACGTTATGATGAGGAAAATTTTCAAAGAACAATTCTTAAAAAGATGAGAATAAAAAAAATTATGCTACTAAAATAAAATTTATATGAGAAGAGAACTGATCAAAACATAATTCTTGTTTAAACACACTTTAAAAACATAAAAAATGCACTAACATTTTTCTATTAACTCTAAATGTATATCCTTCACCTAACATTTTATTGTCGTTTCTATCTTATTTTTTCTTTTACAAACACATTTTCAAAACATAACACATCAAATTGACAACACTTTTCTTTTGTATCTAAATATACAACCTTGTGACAATCTTCATCATCTTTAAATACCAAAAACTTTTGGTTGGCTTTTCTTTTGTCTCTAAACTTACAATCTTGAGATAGCTTTTCATTATCTCTAAGTACCAAAAACTTTTGGATTGACCTTGTACCCAACAAAATTCTATGGAATTTTAAGAAAATAGATGAAAAAAAGATGTGGAAAGAAAAAAAACAAACCTATTTGAAACTTCTTCATTCTCATGCACTCAAGATAATACAAATAAAAAAAAGAAGATAATCAAAATGAAAAGAAAATAAAAGCAAGTATTTCATATATAGGCTAAATATTTCAATTAAATAACTATTTAAGTAGCATAATATGAAGAGTTTGAGAGTTTCAAATGAATATGGTTCAAGATAGATGACTTATTCTTGAACCACATTTGATTTGAATGGTTTGCTTTATAAGAGATAATATATATATATATATATATATATATATATATATATATATATATATATATATATATATATATATATATATATATATATATATATATATTGAATTTACTTGTTTGAAAATATCCACTTATAACATTCAAAAGCTTAACATTTGAAAACATGTTAACTAACACGATTGAAATGCAAAAGTTTTTTTTTGCGAATTACACTTTCAAAAATACCCCCTATCAAACGAAAACATCCACTAACAAATGAAAACATCTAAATGAATTATATGAATATTTGAAAATATTCACTTAGAAATGAAGTTGGTCATTTGCATTATTCATTGGCATTTGGTTGTCCCACGTTGCCCTTATAGAAATAAAAGAGAGGAGTCTCTCCTTTGTAAAAAGGGTTTGAGAGGCAAGGTGGAAACTTAGGCATTTTCTTGACGACCTACTTTTGTGGGCTTAAGTTTTTGTTCCGGTCCTGAAAGCTTTTACGGTTAAAGATTTGTTGGGGTGAAACTCATTTGTTTCATTTATCCAATAAATACACTATATTTACTAGAGTTACATCATGCATTGCATACCTCTTATTTACATGATTTTGAAAGCAAAGTAAAGATTTTTTTTTGAAAATTTTAAATGTAATATTATTTTTAAAACTTATGTAGCTTACAAGATATTACTCTCTTATATATTTTATTTTAAATGTCATGTATGTCAGGGACATGCTCTTTAGCATTGGATAGAAAAAGTTGAATAGTATAAAAGTAAGAGTAAATTACACGAATGGTCCCTATGGTTTGAGATAATTTGTACGTTTGGTCCCTAACTTATTTTTTTTAACTTGGAAGGTCCCTACAGTTTGTTTTTTAACTTATGTTTTTTAAATCGGAAGGTCCCTACTATTTTGCCCTTTATTTTTTTAATTTATTTAAATAAAGTGGGGTAGATAAGATAAGGTAAAAGGAGGTGGAAATGGGGTTGGGTGTGTGTTTATTGAAATAAATTAAAAAATCAAAGGCAAAATAGTCTTTTTAGGTAAGACAGAGACTAAACGCGCAACAAAAACAAACAACAGAGACCTTCCAAGTTAAAAAAGTAAGTTAGAGACCAAACATATAAATTACCTGAAACCGTAGGGACCATTCGTGTAATTTACTCTAAAAGTAATAACGAGAAGTGATGATCGGAAGATAACTTGACTCCTTAAACATCATTATGTCATGTTTTTAGGGAGAGTATGATTTGGGATTAATAACACCAATGTAGTTGTATTAGAATAGTTTGGTATATCCCAATATTTATTTATTTTATGATGATTTTATATGGTCTTGTTAGTATGGATTTATCTAGTTTTCTAAAGGTCATGCAAAATTTTCAGTAGAAGTGATATAATATTTTTGGACATTTGGCCAAGTTCACTATGATCGTTCTTGGTTGTAACCAAAACGTATTTTACCCTATCTTTCTATTGCAACAATTGGAATATAAAATAGGAGGTGTTATAATACAATTTTTACAAGAACACACTCTTCACATAACAAATTCATAACTTTTGAAAACTAAGTTTATCTTATTTCTTTAACATCATAATTAACCAAATCTTAGGAAGTTACAAATACATACCTCTTAAGAAGATTTTGGTCTTAGAATCACATCGTAGTCCATAAAACTTGGTAGCATTTCATCATCACTACTTTACTTTCCTAAGTTAGATTTGGCCCAAAGGAATACTTCCATTGAACCAACACAAGACCAATCTCTTTATTCCTCAATTTCTTTGTTTTTTATTTGAGAATAACCTCCAGTTCTTCAATCAACTTGTTGGGATTCTCAACCTTCATATCTTTTAGTGCAGTGATGTCATCGTTTTCTCCAAAATATTTCTTCAAGTAACTAACATGAAATGTCTCATGTATTTATTGGTGTTCTATTGGTAAATCAATCTTAAAAGCTTGTGATTAAACCTTAATCACTATCTTAAATGGTTTGATATACATAGGAACTAATTTACCTCTTTTTCCAAACCTCATGACAACCTTCAAAGTCAATTCCAACATAAACAAGTCTCTAATTTCCATATCAAATTGTCTTTTCTTCAGATTGGAGTAACTTCATTGTCGATCTTGAGCTTTTTTCATATTAGCTTGAATTACTTTGATCTTTTTATTTGTTAATTTACAATTTCTTGACCCGTAAGTTTATTCCACCGACTTCTAACCAACAAAATGGTGTGCAACACTGTCTTCCATATAGTGTTTCATAAGGTGGCTTCATAATACTAGAATGATAATTATTTTTGACATATTGTATGTAAATTCTTCCAAAGGTAAGTGTTCATCCTATTTTCCTCCAAAACTAATCACACATGCTCTAAGCATGTGTTCAAGTGTTTGAATAGTTTGTTCACTTTGACCATCCATTTGAGGTGGTAAGTAGTGCTCAAATGAGAATTTATCCCTAATTCTTCTTGCAATGACTTACAAAACCTTGACATGGATCAAGCTCCTTATCATACATAGTGGTTGATGGCACAACATGAAGTCTTACAAGTTCATCTACATATAATTTGGCTAATTTTTCAAGTGGTGTGATCTCCTTTATTGCTAGAAAATAACACTCTTTGCCAATCAGTCAAAAATAATCCAAATGGAATTGTGACTTTTATTTGCCTGTGGTAATCTAAAAATAAGTCCATTGTAATTTCATCTCACTTTCATGGCGTTACTTGCAATGATTGTGGCTTTCTATGAGGCACTTGATGCTCATATTTGAATTGCGCACAAGTTGCAAATTTGGCAATATATCTCACTACTTTTGATTTCATTCTCGATCACCTATATTGCCTTCACAAGTCTCATATGTCTTTGTACACCCTCACTGGATAAATAAAATTGGATTGGTATGAATCATCAAGTATAGGTTTTCGATTTCCTTTAAATTTAGGGGCCCAAATCCACCCTTAGAACCTTTTCAATCTTTGATCATTTTCTTCAAATTCTTGCTTATTGAACAACTTTTCTCTCTTTGGTGTTTTCACTTGTGCAACCAAGAATTCCTTTAGATCCCAATGCTATAAAGACTTCTACCATCAAGATTCCTTGCCTTTAGTTAGGCATATCAAGGCATCGCAAGCGAACAAGAATACTAAAAAGGTGATTGATCAACATTTTACATTTAATCAATAGGATATAAGAAATTAGAAACGATCGCATGCAAGTACTTTGCCTATAGGCCAAGGCGAGTGGATCGGGAACACATGTTACATATGACTACCTTGCTACAAGTAAGGTGAGATAAAAAAATTTCAATGTAGCATAGGTCCCTAGCTTGAACATATATTACTGAATTGTAAGACAAACAAAAGGATCTTACCTGAACATATCACCAACTATCTACAAGTACATAAAGAATTTGAAGGAGTGTGTCTTCAAAAGAATATCACAATAAAAGATTGATCGGATAACAAATCTTATGGATGCCTTAAACAATGTTGAGACCATCAAAGATCTTAGGGATACGAAGCAAGAAATCTAAAAAAATATTGAGATTAATAATAGTAGCTACTAGATATGAGTCAAGTGCCTTAAGAGAAACAAAGCGATTCCATAATGCAACTCGACAAGCATAACAAATATCATAAAATTGGTTCGGTAAACAAAAGAGATGATCACTAAACGATTGTTCAACAGAAAGCTAAAGGCGGACTTAAAGCATAATTTTCAATTAGGGTTTTAGTTATTATAGTTTTCTTATTGAACGATTAGGGTTTTCTAATTGGATCGAACATAGGGTCCTGATACGATATTCAAACTTATAAACCAAGGGGTGTTAACTACAACTAAGAATCTAACAAGAAATTCAAGATCAAAACGATTGAAAACATAAGACTTCTTCTTTACCAAAAGTTTTTCACAAACTGATTATACACGAAAAACTTTCATAGAAAACAAAGTGAAAACAAAATAAAAAAACTGATTATGAAAAATTATCACGTAAAATGTTAACATATATCTTGAATGAAAATCCTAATTTGGAGCTTAGCTATAGAGAAAATTTGTAAAAAGACGAATGATAACAGAATCACTTGGGACACATTTTATAATTTATAGCAACGGCTATCTTATATCCACTTTTATTCATTGAACATCTAAACTGCTGCACTGCAAGCCTTAAACGTTAGGCCTTTACACAAGCCCATATACAAGTCCAGCTCCAGATCCATTTCACTTAGCTCATTGCACATGGATATGCTCTAAATTTCTAATTGTCACCATTAACATAACCTCTAGAAACACACCAAGTTACAATTCTAATATTACCATTTACCAAATAGTGATTCCAAAGTAAATATTGATCAAAATAGTGTATTATTTCAATATAATTCCTAACTAACAAGGAAAACAATAAAGAATAAATACATTAATAAAAAATATATCTTATTAAGCTAAGTATTAACCATTTATAATAAAATACTCTTGAAATGAGTTATAAAAGAAAACTAAAATGAATCAGAAATTCATAGATCCGACTAAATGGGCCTTCGAGCTGGAGTTTCATGCATAAAAAACAATTTAGATTGTAAGCTTTCATATAGGAAACATTTAAATTTTCTTAAGACACTTTTTGCATTTATCAAAGCTTTGATCTTTTTGAGACAATACCTCTTTGTTAAACATTGTTCTGGTTCATTAGTTCATGTACCAAACATGTCCCATAATGACATGGACATCAAAGCTTAAATCCAAAAAATAATAATAATATAGAAGTAAATGATTCGATTTATAATGTCTTGAGCTGAAAAAAAATATAATTAAAGTAAAGATTAAAATTAGGGCTAATGTCATAAAAGCCCTTAAGTTTTCAAGAAATTGTGGGTTTTACCCTTTGGTGTCTTTTTTGTTCATTAAAGCCGGATATTTAGACTAATTGTGTCAAAATCGCCATTTAACAGGTAAACAACCGGTTACCCGGTTATACTTACCCCACCCATCGTCATCTTCATCCCCATACATCCTTCTTCTGTTCACCATTCTTCTTCTTCTTTTCTGGTGCAATGAAACAAACCACGTTGGTCTCCCTTCCTCTTCCTTCTGAATGTTTCCCCCAGCCACCATGAAACCTAGGAAAATAGTGTTGGAGCTCCTCTAAAATCGCCTCCTTAGATTCGCCATCAACATCATCTACAACCAGAGTCGGTCCACCGGCGTAGCTCCACCCCCTGACATTGACGCACATCCTTACATCTTCATTATACGCATAAACCTCGTCTCCCTTTCTTCTGTTTACCTGACTCCATCAAAATCATCCACAATTTTTGAAGATTAGGGCTTGTGGCTGATCAGAGTTTTCTTCCTCCACCAGCGGATCGATCTCATCCACCATCTTTCCCTTCTAATTCTCCAGATTGATATAAGGAGCTTCCCTGTCGCCATCATGCTCAAACTCATCGGGTTTCATCATTGAAATGAACGAACCCTAAAGAACCTCAAGTGGCTGCAACAGTAAAATATGAATCAGAGCAAAGGGGTTCATCGTCTGCTCATCACATTCATCACCTGATTCATATCTTGGAGTCAAGGCGGCACTTGTTCATCACTTTCATTTCCTGATTCAGACCTCTTCGTCGTCGATAACACACCCATTTTGGGCTTTACAATATCTAATTTGTGATTAAATACAACACACATAACGTATGATTTGCTATTGATTTGTATGTTATGCGCGTAATTTTGTGTTCCTTTGTATTTCCATGATGACCATGGTGAATGAGGAGGAAAGTATCACAGGAGGTAAGTTTAGATATGGGCAAGAATGAGAGGTGGTGGTGGACCATGTCAATGTAGATATGGTGGTGATGGTGGTTTTTAGTTATGGTAACAGTGGTGGATTTCAGGTGTGTGAGGTTTTTGTAAAAAAATGATGAACAGATTTGAAGAAGACGACGAACAGGTGGTGATGGGTTGTTGTTTGCATCTTTAGTTATGTAGAGTATAGATGATGATTTACCTTTTAAGTATATATTTGCAGGTCTGAATCAAGAAGAAAACTTTCTCGATTTATAGATTTGAATCAAGAAGAAAACTGGATGTTTGATTCAATGGTTTCAACTTCAATGAGTTAAATGGGTTATGTGTGTTACTGGCAGTTGACTTGGAAACCCTCTAAAAGGGCATAAATGCAAAAATTAAATTAAATATCCGGTTTTAATGAACCCAAAGGAAATCAAATGGTAAAACCGATAATTTTTTGAAAAATTAAGGGTTTTTATGACATTAGCCCTTAAAATTATGTGAAAAGTAATGTTGTTTGAAGGTTGAAGACGAATGTACGGATGATTGGGCATTCATTGTATAAGTATTGCAACTTCGTATGGTCACGGAATAAGCATGTGGTTCGCCGCCATGCATGTGTTGGTATCATGAATGGTATTTGCTCTTTTCACATGAGCATCAATAATTGTATTTTGCCAAGAAGCCTTTCCTTTTTCATTTTTATTTACAATAAGTTATATTTTAATTGTATTTAAAATGTTAATACGTTTTTGTATTTTATTGGGTTTTATTTTGGTAAAGCCTTACAAAAATCTAACATATTATCATCTAATTAATGTATGAAAAAAAATTATGTTTATGTTTTATATAGTAAACCTATTTTATATTTTGATAAGGTCTAAAATAATCTTTTATAGCCGGCAAACCTAAATAGAAGTTACCTAGACTATATGGTAAGGTGTAAAATAAACGTTCATAACCGGCAAACCTAAATAGCAATTACCTAGACTACACCGTCTTAGAAAAACATGTGAAAAAAAATCATTATGTTATTATTTTGTACAATAATATCTTTTAACATTATGACAATGCCTAAGATAATCCTTCGAAACCGGCATGACATTAAAACAACATTAATCTACATCAAGAACAAAATCAAACATCAAGGGAACATACATATATTCAACTAGTTCATTTGAGAAGACATAGAGTATAGGTTTGGTGACATGATCAAAAACAAATTCGAAACTGGACATTTGAAGGAATCGAACCTTAATAAGAAGATGAACAAAAAGTGGTGGAGGTCTTGACATGTGCAGATGGTCGAAGCACCATCGTTAGAAGACAATGGATGCATAAACTAATAGAAGGAAATAAGGTTTTCTAGGAGGATGCGATGGTGATGATTTAGGATTTGATTTGGATGACATTGATCGTGAGGAAGTGGAGATGGTGTCATCTAAAAGGAAGAAAAATAATAATGAAGATAGGTTAATGGAGAAAGAATAGGATGTGGTAGACGCTTACGTGCTTTTGTTTTGCATTGGAAAACATTAGGTAATTAAACATCCGTGAATTGATGAAATGGCAAGGGATAACTAGGTTATCCACAACTTTTTTTTAAATGACATTTTAAAACCAAAAAGTTGAGTTGATGTCCCTAGAAAATCAAAAGGAACATAATTGACAAATTAAACCAAATCATGATAGTTTATAGGACCTCATGGACATTAATCCTTTTAGAAATTGTTACAATTTTTTGGAGTGAGAATTGAGCAAATGAATTTTGTCAATCTCTAATGGTAATATCTATTTTTTCTTGGTCATATACCTATTGTTTATGAAATTCCATTAAGAAAATATTTTGTTCTATTAATCAACCAATCATTAAATGATTCGAATTCCATCTTATCATCTTATGTGTATGTTGGTCTGTATTTTCAAAAAAAATTATTTTTAAATTTGATAAATCTTGTATAATTTGAAGCAAAATAGGTTCAATACAAATATAAAATTTGCTTATCGGGCAATTTACATTAAAAATTTCCGCTAGAAATATAAAAAATTATAAATTTGCTTATAAATGTCGTTTCCTATTTTAGACTAGGGTCGTGTTTGGCGCGCCACAGCTAGCTGATAAGCTAGCTTATTTTTCGAGCTTTTTTATGTTGTCGTGTTTGGTAAGCGAAAAAGTAGCTTATAAGCTAGCTTTTTGAAAAGCTACTTAGACTAGTTTTTTAAGAGTTTATTTAAAATTTTCCAAATACACCCCTTATTTAATTATAAAAACACATACTCTTACATGTCCTTTTATGGAATTTTATATATTTCAGCTAGTTTTACCAAACGTTAGTTTTTATCAGCTAACTTTTCAGCTATCAGCTAACTTTTTATTTAACAGCTAGCTTTTCAGTTATCAGCTAGCTTTTCAGCTAACAACTAGCTTTTCAGTTAGTTTGCCACACATAGCCTAGATATGTAATGGAAAAAGTAATATTTTAGTTGCACTTCCTTTTTTTTTTTGTGAACAACCAATTTTAGTTGCACTTCTAATCCAATTTATATGACTGGATTCAATTCGCACCATGGTTCACTGCAAATGAAAAACAATATTTTTAACTAATATAAAGTCTTATTGTATCTATTATATTATAAACTATGTGTAAAACCCGTGTATTACACGGGTTGATTAAAAAAATTAAACAACAAAGTGTAAACAAAAATATTTTTTTTCAAATAAAATTTTGAAATAAAGAATAAAGAAATGTATTAGATATAATTTACTATCATATTTATTACATTTTATACTTTACATATATAAGTATATAAGTATTATGTGACTTTTTAATTTTAAAATTTGAAAAAACCCAAAAATTGACATGTGGACATTATGTATTTCAAAAATATCACAAAATGACAAGTGTCAAAACTCATGAGAGATTGACATCTGGAAAAATGGATCTTCATTTATTATAGTAGATGAACTTTCATTAAAAAACATTAGGTAATTGGTACCAACGGCCAACAGTTCCAAAAAATTAAGAACTTAAAATCTCTCAAACGGTTTCATATATGAGGTACCGAATCTAAACATACATCGGTTATGATTCTAAAGTGAGCAATTCTATAGCGGTTCTGGTTAGCACCCAGTCTTAATGTTTGCCTTTAGTTGTTGCAATGCAAGAGACATATTCACTACTCTAAAAAAGTATTACGTAATTCCGACAACTGGTCCTATCTAGCAAGGTGTTTTCGTAGAGCAAAATATGGGGAATAAAGGGGAAGATAATGTTGGTGATTTTAGTGCCACCGTGTCATTTTAAGTAACTGGAACTAACATGTGAGCTAAAGGGCTTTCTAATTTGTACTCTAATATATGTACGGGGTTGTGTGGAGTGCACACATGTATAAGATCGAATTAGAAGCCGGTTCGACGACTAGTCAGGGGTCCGGGGGCAGCGCCCCTGGGTCAGGGGTTTCCAAAGGGGCAGCCCCCCTAGTGGGGTCCAAGGGGCAGAGCCCCTAGCTGGGGTCCCTCACCGAATTTTACATATGGGGACATAGTGGAAAATTCAATTTCTTGAGGGTGATTATGGTAAAACTAACAAAACTCGTTAGTTTTAATAACCCTAAATCCTCATTAAATCTGGATTATCCTAACTTGCTTCCAAAGCAACTAATGACAGCCCAACCCTAATAAAACCCTAATCTCGTTTAATATATAAACGACTATTCCTTCTCAGAAGAGGGTTACAGATTTTAGCTCTCGTTTTTCATCAAGCTCTCACAGAATTTCTCTAGCAAATTGGCTTACGATTTCTGTGCCTAGAATCGTAAGTATCCACTTGGATTATCTTAGGCTGAATTTCTTGCAACCCATGCATAGGGTAGAAATATCAGTTCGGAAAATGTTCTCACGATCCAAATTGGTATCCAGATCTCAACCACAAACCCTATATTTTCCTATAGATAATGAGTTTATTGTACAAAATAAAGACGTATTGTACAAAATAATAACTTAATGTTTTTTCTGAGTATTTATAGGACTATGTGGTCTAGGTAACTGGCTATCAAAGGTTTGTCTGTTATGAATGATTATTTTAGAGGTAATCAGAAACTAAAATAGTTTTATTGTACAAAATAATAACATAATGATTTTTTTTTAAATATTAGAAAATAATAAGTTGAGTTTTTCTATAACTTTCCGTTTTATTCGTATGTATAAATGTCGTTTATATTTTACAATTCTAAACAAAAATGTATCAATCGGTTTGACTTTTTCGTTATGTTTAAGTTTTATAAGTATCTATCATATGTTTGACCAATTTGACATATTACTTGTAGTCTTGGCATTTAGTATCGACGGTTAGGTTATAGATAAGTATAAAAGTTCGTATACCCCTAAGACCACATAAGTATTGATATGCACGTAAAATTGGCTACGGTTTATATCGGTTGATATTGAGCTAGTTGGTACATGCCTAGTAAATAAATAGAAAAATTAAATGAGAGGTTCACGGATATAGAAATTGGTACAATGTTCTATATATCTTATGAGTTTTGACTTTATATTTTAAATACATACCATTATTAAAATGTAGATACACTTTCAAAGCACATAAAATCTTCCAAGGATACTAAAAAAAATGTTTATTGATTTGCTAACACGTTTGGAAAGTATTATTATTGCTTGGTGTATTTTTTTATGTTATTATGTTTTTTTTTTCTTTTTGTCTAGATTTATTTCCTTATTTATTATTTTATTCTTCACATTACATTTAAGATGCTCAAGTGGAAAATGCTAAAAAACATTTTGATGGATTTTTTTATGGGAGATGATTTGTACACAACAATTTTTCTCCATACACAACAATTGGTGCTTTAAAATGTTGTATTGTACAACTCTATAATGCATAAATTGTTGTGTATGACAAAAAATTGTTGTGTACGAATCACTTCCCATTTTTTATGATGACATAATATATATGTCTTCGTGATTTGGTGTGAATTTGTCCTTGTTCATTTTTCCAATGGAAGACTAATAGACTAATGATACATAATGTATAAATCATTAATCTTGGACGGTCATATTGTAAATAAAAATATAAAATGTCGTTATACTCTTTATTTTTCCTTCTAGTTTTCCAATTTATTTTTCCAATTTTCCAATTAATATGGAAAAAAGGTTATAGCTTATTGATGACCGTTTGAAATTAAGTAAGGATCAGTAGCTCGTCAAAGTGAACTTTATATAGAATTATAGATTATAGATAACCAATTATACGTATATACATCGATAAGTTCCTTCACTTTTATGTTTTAGATGCTAATAAAAGTTGTTTAATTTCAGACAGATTGGTCCATGGTGCTGCTTCGGGGGTAATGTTTCATTGGGAGTGGCGTAGGTCTATTAGAAGGGGTCGAGAATTACAACAACCTGATGGTCTGATGTGTGAAGTTGTTGGTTACCTGTTTTCTGGGGTTGCTGACAAGTGGCAGTGGATTAGGAGTGATTCCAATACTTTCTCAGTCAAATCACTTCGGCTAATCAGATTCTATACGGTGTCGACTATAACTTTCAATGGGTTTGGTAGGTTCCAATCAAGATCAATTGTTTTGTTTGTAGGTTTCTCATATATAAAAGCCGTGTCATCGTGAATCTGATCTATAGAGGTGTCTCAGTTGCTTTTTCTAGGTGTCAGTTCTGCAGCTTGGAAGATGAATAAGTGGATCATCTTTTCTTTCGTTGTGATTATGTTAAAAGACGATATGAAATTGGTTGAGTGTGTGATCCTCGTTATTCCCGATGATTACTAAAAATGTGTTGGACTTATTGATGGTTCTTAAAGCTCATGTGACAAACAAGAAAATGTTGTTTTTGAGATGCTCTCTTATGTACTCGGCTTTGTGGCTTAATTAGACAACTAGAAATTGAGTTATATTCAGGAACTCTATACCGAGTCCTTTAAAGACGAAGGATGACATTCAATCTTTGGTTTTTAATTGGATCAAGCATAGGTTTAATTTCAATGTTTTAGATTAGCCTCAATGGTGTTGCTCACATTTACTTAACTGTTTCTTGTAATTTTTAATTCTAGTGTATTGCTTATTTATTAATGCATTTCGCCGTTCTAAAAATAACGCATATACATCGATGGCTACAAGATAATAAAATTATATACATATTAATATGAGTAGCATCTATGAACAGTATACTTTTTGAAGTTCAGAGTTTGGCCACATCAAATTGTTGAGTTTGCCAGTTTTGGTCTCTGGTCTGTTCATCCACACATTGCTTCCAATCAGATGCAGACAAATTCTCCACCGCCTTCACCATTGTCACTTTTAAACATAAAACACCATTTTATTTATCTACTCCAATCAACAAGCCCAAAAAGCACCACATCAACATTAAATCTTCTACTCTACTCTCTTCTCCCTGGTTTCATAAAAATGTTTCAACATATTTCGTCCACCGGTTGACTACGGCGTCACCGTTGGCTGCCTGGTTCACCGCTATCTCCGCTACAATCTCTATTTTCTGTTGTTGTCGGTTATTGTTTGAAGCTAACACGGGAGGTTCTACAAGAAGGTTTTAGACTGAGATAAAGGTCTTTCTAATGATTTCGATTTAGTTAAATCGATGTCTGATTTCATTTCTTTCTTATCTATGTTTCAAAGAATTTGAAAGGGTTTAACGTAAACTTGTGATTTCCAGGTAACTAGGCTTTGATTTCGGATTTGAAGTTGTGCCAAAGAATCAATTGAGTCTTTGACGATGATTTTGACTAGGCATACAAGATTAGGAACAATAAATGAACCTCCAAGGTTCTTTATCGACCTACAACAGGAGGTTGTTGATTTCACTATCTTCAGGTCATTGTCAATCTTTATGCTTATAATTTAACCAGATTACAAGAATCATTGAATGTTTTGATATTCTAGAGTTTGACTTTCTATTGATGATTTTGAAGGAGTCATGGCTTAAAGACTCAAGAAATAGTTCAATGTCAAGAACAAAGCTCATCATATCATGTAGATGATTTTAGTTATGGAGGTAATTTTCTCACTATGTAACTTATATTTCAATGTTTATGAATTGTTTCATAAATCATGTGGTAAAATGGATTGTCTTTCTATTTACTCTTTATATATGTAGTAACTCTTTCAGAAGATTATTTGTTTATTTCTTATGTATTTATCCTTTTTACTTTTGTATATGCCTATGTTCTTGGGAAGAATGTTATTCTTATTATGAAACTAAGCTTTTCCCATTATAGGCATCATCAAATGTCATTCCTTGTTTTCAGGTTTCTCTTTTAGCAATTTGTTTCATTCTTACTAACTTCTTTTATCCTTGGAAAGTATTTGATTCTTTATCATTCATGTGAATGTATCACTATAGTTATTCCATTATCATTCCAATTCGTTTAGTAATTAAGCACACATTTGTAGGCCTAAAAAACCTTCTTTGACCATTTTACCATTTCTACTAAATTCTTTTAAACTTTTAACAACATCATGCAATAAGGCTATTTAACTATAAGTCATACATTCTAACATGTACCAGCAAGGTTTAAACCCTTTATGAAACCTTATCGGGTCCCTCCAACCCATAAGTCATAATTTAACCGTTTCCTTACTTAGACATTCTACAATGCCTGAGTATATCCTTTCGCGCACAAGCACACCACTATTATTTCTTTATTTTATAATCCCATTAGTAAGTCATTACCAAGACTTATCTTCCTAAATATATTTTCATCTTGACCGTTGATATGTGCATATCTATACATATATTTTACATCATATCTTAATATTTCTAGTTATTTTTATGCCCTTTATAGAACAAAATGTACTTAATCTGTTGTATATTGTGTTGTAGTGGTGAAAGACATGCTCGGAGCAAAAAGGAAGCTAGAAGCTGGAAGCTGGAAACTTGGAATTTGGATCAAGACAAAAATGAAGAAAAATACACTTACCACGTCGTGGTGACATTCCCACAACGTGGCATTTTGGTTTTCCCCGATGGATCTAGAAGACTTGATGAATACGGGATAAAGACAAAGGCCAGGACATGGTGGACTTACCACGTCGTGGTGATATGTTTTCAGGAAAACTATAATTTGAAGTCATTATCATCCAAAAAGAAAACTTTTGCTAGAAGCTATTGTCGATTTTTGAAGTCCAAGTATCCACCTTGAAGCTTGGAGTTGCATAAGTTGATCATAGCTTGGAATCGAGAGCATTGAGGCAATACAACCCTTGATTACGATTTTCTACTTAGGTTTAATCATGTCTATTATTATGAATTTCGTTTTTCTGAGTTTACTTGCTGAAATCATGGGCTAAAACCGTATGACTTTCGTTTAGTCAAGATGATTTGACTTTTTATGGATTGATTTATGGTTAGGGTTAAGTTTAGTTGGTTATTTGTTACTTTAGCATATTAAAGAACCTTTTGTGCTTATGAGAAATATTTTTTCTATTTATTGATTAGTTTAATTAAGTTTGCATGACCATCACTCTTGATTTGTAACGTCTGGTTCCTGGAATGCATTTAATTCCTTAATTTATTTATTTTGAAAGGGGAACTCGACGAGTTGGTGGCCCTAACTCGTCGAGTAGAGGGCATAATATGCGCGAGGTTTAAACTATCTACTCGACGAGTCAAGAGCCCTCGACTCGACGAGTAGACCGGCCAGAATGAAACCCTAATTTCGGGAGTTTACACCATATTTAAGCTCCTTAACCCTCACACCCTTGGCCTCATTTCCAGCCTCCTTGTCCCAAAGCCTAATCCACGAAACCCTAGAGCTTTCTTTGAGAGTGTGAGCCATTTTGAGTGATCCTTGTGTGCTTTTGAAGCTTGTGGAAGAAGGAGAAGATAGATGGCTCAAGAGGGGAAGAGTCGATCCAGAAACTACACTCCATTTGCTACATTTTCTGGTAATCAAGCTTCTATCTTGGCTATTGGTTCATTAGATCTCTTTATGTCCTCTTTATGTGGGTATTTGGTCCAAGATTGATAGCTTGTGGGAAATGATCGACCCAAGTGGGTATTCTTCCAGATCTAGTACCTAGAGGGGCTATTATGACACAAAGGCGCAAACTTTATGCCATTGGAGCCCCCATGCAAGCCATAGAGTGTCATATTGGCCTTTTTAGCCCCAAAAGGCCATGCATGTGGGGAAAGCTGGGAACTTTACGTGTCCAAGTAGTGTTAGGGGTTTAGATCTGAGGTTGTAAGCTTTAGTTTGGTGTATGGAGGGCTTAAGGACCAAGTTCTAGGTCCCAAGGAATTAGAGTTTGAGCTAAAACCTTTAAGAAGTGGTATTAATGGGTAAAGTTAGAAACTTTACCCTTAAAAGGACATTTTCAGGGTTTATGTGAAGTATGAAGCTTGGATCTGAAGTGTAGGGGCTTAATCCGTTAAGATAGCCCAAACAGACAGGGGAACTCGGCGAGTCCAGTAAGGGACTCGACGAGTTGAAGCCAGGTTGTCCCGATGGTATGCTAGGTAGAACTCGATGAGTCTGTGAAGGGACTTGACGAGTTGACTCGGTTGACCACGAGTCTAAGTAGTATAGGAACTCACCGAGTTAGGAGGTAACTCGACGAGTTGAGTTGACTGGGAGTTGACCTTGACTTTGAATTTGACCAGGATGTTGACTTTGACTAGGGGTAAAATAGTCATTTTACCCTAAGAAGGATTATCAGACTTTTGACTAAGTGTTATTGTGAAATTGATAGCCGGGGAGTCGTTGGAGCAGCCTTCAGAGACTCCGCACATGATATTTCCCAGCTAGCATTCGAGGTGAGTTTCCTCTAGTAGGAACAGGTCTAAGGCACCAAGGTCAGCCCGTTTACTTAGTAGTAATTCCGGACTATGGTCCGATGCCGGGCGGGGCTCGATGTAGGTTTATATGCTTTTTCCGGATTTCGATCCGATGTCGGTCGGTCCTGAGGAATGTTAGTATGTTACCGGATTACGGTCCGATGCCGGGCGGGGCCCAAGGAATGTGTAAGTGTTAATGTTATATGCTTAGGTTTATGTATACTACTGATTATGCTCATATGTATTCTGAGATGTTCTCGATGCCGGGAAAGCCGATGTCGAGCTTGACTCGATGTAGCAGGGGCAGGGCCCAAGATATGTTTATGTGTTATGTGTATGGTATGTGGTACTTGGGGAGACTCACTAAGCTTCGTGCTTACAGTTTTCAGTTTTGGTTTCAGGTACTTCTGCTAGTAAGGGGAAGAGCTCGGGATGACTGCATGACACACACCATTGTTTTTAGCCTGGGAGGATTTACTCTGATTTATGATACATGGTTTGATACATTGATAGATATGATGATATTTTGAGATACATGATTGTGATGGATGGTTTTTATTACTGATTTAAAACGAAATTTTTGGTCTATATTTTTGGGATGTTTCATGCTTAAACTTGAATCTTATGATCTTTGTGAATTGCAAAATTGTAGGACTAGAGTTTGACTAAAACCTAGGGTTAAATAGAAAAGTGGGTAAGTAATTTTAGGAGCTAATATATGACGACCAATCATATATTGAATTGATCTAATAAACCCAATTAATCAATTAATTATTAGTCTAATTTAACTCGAACTGAACACTAGTAAACCTGTTAGTTTATCCGTCTGATCACCATATGAATGAACTTGTTTGCTAAAGGATTAGGATTAGTTAACATTAACCTAGTCATCTTAGGAATCGGTAACAATGAAGCATAATCCATTGCACTTTCATAAATCAACCATAATAGAAAGTTTATCGAAGCTAAACGTGTAACGCCCTGTTCCAAATCGTTTCCTAATGCGGGGTGGTGACCCGAAGACCGAATATCATCAGGCTTAGGGACTTTGAGGAAAAGAGATTTATACCTATTTGGGTGTGGGTAATGTAATTTGGATGATCCGGGAGTTCGGTTTGTGTTTTGGAGCCAATGGGTATTTCGGTAAAGTGTCATTTCGGGCTTTTATGGAAATTGGATTTTTGTTCGGGAAGTTTTAAGGAAAGTATGAGTTTATAGAAGTGTAGATCTTCTCATTACCTCTTCGTGGATATAAGGAACGTTGGAAACGGACTTATAACGAAGAAGTTATGGCCTTCGAAAGATTCATGGTTTTAGGGTTAAAGCAAGTACGCGGGGCGTACACATGTGTACGCGTGACGTATTAGTGCTAAGGTCAGTATGCTGGGTGTACTAAGCCATATGATCGTGCATGCCTTATGGAGTACGTTGGGCATACCAGAATTACATTGGGCGTACTCCAGTCAGACCCAAACCCTAATTCAGGTTCTTGGACCCTATTTAAACTCCTTAACTCGCCACCAAACCCTATTATCTTCAGCCTCCACCCCCTAAACCCTAGAAACAAAACCGCATCCCCCATTGGAGTGGTTTTTGAGCTTTTGGGTGGTATTTCATGCTTTTTGGTGTGCTTAGAAGGAGAGGAACTTCTTGGAGAAGTATGGGATTGCTTGAAGCTTTTGGATCCAGGCTTGTTGCATCTTGATCTACATTTTGGAGGTATAAAGTTTCTATCTTGATGACTCTAGTTTTTAGATCTATTTTAAGGAGTAATGTGGGTTCTTTTTGGTCCTAAGAGTCATCCTTGTGAGTATGAGCTACTCCAATAGCTTAGAATGATGGATCTTGGCCGTTGGGATGTCCCTTGTTCATAAAAATGTCATCTTGATGTGTTATTATGGTGCATGCATGAGTTTGGGTGATTATTATGGATTTTATTAAGGTTTTGGTCCCATTAAGCCTTGCAAAGGAGTAAAGTTGCCAACTTTACGTGTTAAGACATCTCATTAGGGTCATATACAAGTTTGGAAGTCATTGTCTTAACCATTAAGAGCTTATTTCGGATTTTTGGACCCCGAAGGAGTACGTTGGGCATATGCAAGTGTAATGCTGATTTTGTGCATAAGGGACTTGTACTCTGTGCTTAGAGGGTGAATACATTTGGTGTACCATTCTGGTACGCGGTGCGTACTCCCCAACTGGTCATTTTAGGCTTTTTGAGGTTTGGTCCTTGTTGGGCAATTGGGCTTCTGACTTTGGGACATGGATGGACTTAGGGTTTTCTTAGAATTAGGTCGATGATGGTTTTGGGTCCCAATCAGGTTATCGGCCCATAATGGGCTTTTGTTGCTTTTGTTTTGAGCCTTGGTTTGCCATTTTGGGTTTTGGTCTTTTTGGGCTGGGCTTTGGTTATGGAACAAGTAAGAAAAGGGTAAAATGGTCTTTTTGTAACAACGTAAATTTCCAAAACGATTTTTTATTTTTAAAACATACTTTTAATCATAAAGTAATATCAAAACATAATGTATCCAATGTTATCATAACAAAACATATCCCATAAATCTTAAGACATAAACTCCATGAGTGTGTACGGATCATGTCGGCGCCTTCCCGCGTTCCTCGCTAGTACCTGAAACACATAACACAACAACTGTAAGCATAAATGCTTAGTGAGTTCCCCAAAATACCACATACGCACATACGCCACTCAAGGCTATAAGACCTTCCCGTCACTGTGTCTCAGAGGACTTTCGTCCCACAACCCTGGTAGACCTTCCGGTCCTACCCGTAATGACCTTCCGGTCCTACCCGTAATGACCTTCCGGTCCATATGATCTTGACCTTCCGGTCCATATCATAATGACCTTCCGGTCCTTAGCATTCATAACATACATAATACATCCATATCATATAACAACATACATCACATACATCTCATAGCATATAAGACCTTCCGGTCACACATAGGTACCACTCTAGGTACAATATAGTGAGAAGACTTACCTCGTACGAAGTCGGATAAACTCTAGGTACAACATAGGTACCACTCTAGGTACAATATAGTGAGAAGACTTACCTCAGAATTCTTCCAGCCTCACTTGGTACGTCAAGTCATCCCTTCACTCGACGGGTTACACCTGTCACGAATCGCGGGGCAACCCCGAATCGACTCGTCGAGTCCACTTATGAACTCGGCGAGTAGCGTCCATGGCAACACTCAAATGACCTTCTGAGGTCAGATCCGCTTCTCTAACCTATAGATCTGCCCTCCCCATTCACAATAATCACGTAAAGGTCCGACCTTTACACTCATGCAACACACATAGGGCTCTCTTTGGTGAAATCATCTCTAAAAAGGCAACCTAAGATCATTTCTTCCATGGAACAACATAAAGCAGGTTGGATAAGGCTCTTTGGACCTCTAAAGGTCCAGATCCAGAGTCTAACACTCAAAGGGACAATATACTCATCATTTCAAGCCCATAAAAGGGTATAGAAAACCCTAAATTCAAGAATCTCATACTAAACAGAAGAAGGGATCGATTTACTACCTCAAAGTTGCAGATCCAAGCTGTAAATCCACAGAATAGCAATCCCCTTGACCTCCTCTTGCTGGAAACACCTTCTTCTTTGCAAAATCACACTAATAAGGATCAAAAAGGCTCTCTCTCTTATACCACTCGATCAAGATCTCTAGGGTTTCTCTCTCTGGACTGGTAGCCGCAATTGAGGGCTATAAGGACCCTTAAATAGGGCACATGCCCAAAGATTTAGGGTTTCTGTCCACAGCACGGACTTGTCGAGTCCACCCATCCACTCGTCGAGTCCCTTCATTAATCCAGTCAGCAAAACGCGATCCTACTCGACGAGTCTAGGCGTCAACTCGTCGAGTCCCTCCTCATAACTCAAAATAAATGAATAACATAGAATACCTGGGAATCCGGATGTTACAATTCTCCCCCACTAGAATCAGACTTCGCCCTCGAAGTCTCGCTCGACAAACAACTCTGGATGCTGCTCCCGCATCTCTAACTCCGGCTCCCAAGTCAGCTCAGACCCTCTCCAATGTTGCCACTGGACCTGAACCAGGGGCACCTCCTTGTTCCTCAAAACCTTGATCTTCCGATCCAGGATCGCGATCGGTCTCTCAACATATTCAGGCTCGCATCCAGCTGAATATCCTCCAGCGGCACCACCGCCGACTCGTCGGCTATACACTTCCTCAACTGAGACACGTGGAAGGTATCATGAATCTGGCTCAACTCCGCATGTAGCTCCAAACGATACGCTACCCTGCCCACCCTCGCGGTCACCCTGAACGGACCAATGTACCGGGGCCCCAGCTTGCCCCTCTTCCTGAATCGGATCACTCCTTTCCAAGGAGACACCTTCAGGAGTACGAAGTCTCCCACCTGAAACTCAAGCTCAGATCGTCGCCTATCCGCATAACTCTTCTGGCGACTCTGAGCTGTCAACAACCTCTGCCTGACCTGTTGTATCTACTCAGTCGTCTGAAGCACTATCTCAGTGCTACCCATCACGCGTTGCCCTACCTCTCCCCAGCAAATGGGAGTCCGACATCTCCTCCCGTACAACAACTCGAAGGGAGGCATACCAATACTCGAATGGTGGCTGTTGTTATAGGAAAACTCAGCCAACGGCAAGTACGTGTCCTAACTTCCTCCGAACTCCAACACACATGCTCGAAGCATGTCCTCGAGCGTCTGGATCGTCCGCTCACTCTGTCCGTCCGTCTGTGGGTGGTAGGCGGTACTGAAATGCAACCTCGTACCCAACTCCTCATGGAACTTCTTCCAGAACCTGGAAGTGAAAAGTACATCTCGATCTGACACAATCGATATCGGTTCTCCATGCTGCGATACCACCTCTCTCACATACAACTCCGCTAGCCTCTCTTCGGAAGAGCTCTCACTGATAGCAAGGAAGTGAGCGCTCTTCGTTAGCCGGTCAACAATCACCCAAATTGCATCGACACCTCTCGCGGTCCTTCGCAATTTGGTGATAAAATCCATGGAAATATGTTCCCACTTCCACTGGGGAACCTCAAGTGGCTGCAACATGCCATGCGGACGCTGGTGCTCGGCCTTAACCCGGCGACAGGTCAAGCACCTCTCAACGAACCACGCAACATCCCTCTTCATACAGGGCCACCAATAGTCTTTCTTCAAATCCAAATACATCTTAGTGGCTCCGGGATGGATCGAGAACCTCGATCTATGCGCCTCCTCCATCAGAATGGTACGTGTCCTGCCTGTATACGGCACCCAAATCCGACCTTGAAAGGTCATCAGCCCTTGGCTATCGGTAACGAACTCAGACACCTGCCCGATCACCCGCTCCGTCTTGCGGTTCTCTGGTATTACGGCCTCTGCCTGGGCCTCCCGAATGGTGTCCAACACCGGAGTCATCACCTTCAATCGCATACAAGTGTCTCGAATCGGGGCACTCTTTGCCCTACGGCTCAGAGCATCAGCTACAACATTAGCTTTGCCCAGGTGGTACAGGATCTCACAATCGTAATCCTTCACCACATCCACCCATCTCCTCTGGCGCATATTCAGGTTGGGCTGATCCATCAAATACTTCAAACTCTTGTGGTCCGTGTATATGGTACATCGAACCCCATACAGATAGTGATGCCTGATCTTGAGGGCGAACACCACTGCCCCCAACTCCAGATCGTGGCTGGGATACCTCGTCTCATGAGGCTTCAGCTGCCTCGATGCATATGCTATCACATGCCCTCTCTGCATAAGCACCGCACCGAACCCCGATATCGATGCGTCGCAGTACACCACAAAATCCTCCATTCCCTCTGGAAGGGATAACACCGGGGCTTCGCACAACCTCTGGCGAAGAGTCTCAAACGAGGTCTGCTGCTCCAGACCCCACGAAAAAGCAACGCCCTTCCGGGTCAACTTGGTGAGAGGCATGGCGATCTTGGAGAAATCCTTGATAAATCTCCGATAGTAGCCAACCAACCCCAGAAAACTCCTGATCTCGGTGGGTGATCTCGACACCTCCCAACTCATCACAGCCTCAATCTTAGCCGGATCGACCAATATCCCATTCTGGTTGACGAGATGCCCCAAGAACTGGACCTCCTGTAACCAGAACTCGCACTTGGAGAATTTGGCATAGAGCCTCTCCGATCTCAAAACTCTGAGAATCTCTCTCAGATGCTCCTCGTGCTGCTCTCTAGATCTCGAATACACCAGAATATCGTCGATGAATACAATTACCAACCTGTCCAACATCGGTCTGCATACCCTGTTCATGAGATCCATGAACACTGCTGGTGCATTGGTGAGCCCAAAAGGCATCACCACAAACTCGTAGTGCCCATAACGAGTCCTAAACGCCGTCTTCTAGATGTCCTCATCTCGCACCCTTATCTGGTGATATCCAGACCTCAAGTCTATCTTGGAGAACCAAGATGCTCCCTGAAACTGATCGAATAGATCATCAATCCTCGGTAGTGGGTAACGGTTCTTGACTGTCAACTTGTTCAACTCCCGGTAATCAATGCACATCCGGTGTGAACCATCCTTTTTCTTGACAAAAAGGATCGGCGCTCCCTAAGGTGAGCTACTCGGTCTGATAAATCCTTTCCCCAACAGCTCCTGAAGCTGTGAGGATAACTCCTGCATCTCTGGTGGCGCAAGGCGATAGGGCGCCTTGGCGATAGGCGCCGCTCCCGGAACCAAATCGATGCGAAACTCCACTTGCCTCTCGGGAGGCACACCCGGAAACTCCTCGGGGAAAACATTAGGGAACCAAATCGATGCGAAACTCCACTTGCCTCTCGGCAGCCGCAGCCTCAGTAACCGCTGCGTACCGCTCATCAAAGGTCTCAATCAATGTGGTCTTGATAGACCCAAACATCTCCGGAATCTCGGCTCGGATCGCCGCAGCCACCTCATCGTGGATCATCTGAAGAAGCTCCTCGTCACTCACGCCGCTCGTCTCAGGTCTGTGGCGTGTCCCAACCATGATGTCTCTGAAATACAAACATAAAATATCAGAGACTCGCTCGAGTATACTCGCACTCGATCACTCAACCCTACTTGTTCCCTAGTACCCTAAGGATTCTTACTTGGACTGCGCACTGATCCGGTGTCTTCAGTAGTACGGGCCCTATACTACCGTCCACACCGCATCAGTATTCACCCCAAGTCCTGCTCCTAGGATCCCAGATCACAAGTACTCTACATCTCGCTGGCATAGGCTACCCTTCGGTAGACCTCTCATAAGCTCCTCACTGCTACCTATTCACTCTCAAGCATCACATAGCAGCAGAAATCTTCCTAGGCTAAGGCATCACAAATCAGGCCACTCTAGTCCTAATATTAATACCTAGCCTACTCTAGCATGCATAACATATCATAACATATCTCACAGCACATAATGTAAGGGTATTTTGGGAAATCACCGTTCGGGCGCTGGCTGATCGTACACACTGCTTCCTTCTGCTTTTCTCAAATCCTTTTTCTTTTTTTTAGAAAAAAACTGTTTAGTTTACGGAAAAACTTTCTCAAATACTCAATTTGAGTTCATATACACCCGAAGGTGCATCCGAATCCCTCAAACCAAGGCTCTGATACCAACTTGTAACAACGTAAATTTCCAAAACAAGTTTTCATTTTCAAAACATACTTTTAATCATAAAGTAATATCAAAACATAATGTATCCAATGTTATCATAACAAAACATATCCCAGAATCTCAAGACATAAACTCCATGAGTGTGTACGGATCATGCCGGCGCCTTCGGGTGTATATCATAATGACCTTCCGGTCCTTAGCATTCATATCATAATGACCTTCCGGTCCTTAGCATTCATAATGACCTTCCAGTCCATATCATAATGACCTTCCGGTCCTTAGCATTCATAACATACATAATACATCCATATCATATAACAACATACATCACATACATCTCATAACATATAAGACCTTCCGGTCACACATAGGTACCACTCTAGGTACAGTATAGTGAGAAGACTCACCTCGTACGAAGTCGGATAAACCCTCGTGCTTGACGTCCCTACCTAGCCTCTTCCTTACATACGAATAACATTCCTGATCAATACCCTCTCATAGCCTCATCTCTAAAGATTGAGTAGAAGGCCATCCTACCCCTCCCTGAACTTTCCTGAATCAGCTTGACCAAAACCCTAAGGTCAACTGAAGTCAACGGCCAAACTTTGACCCGACTCGTCGAGTGCACATGGGCGACTCGGCGAGTCCATGCGGTCCTCAGAATCCTTCCAGCCTCACTTGGCACGTCAAGTCATCCCTTCACTCGACGGGTTACACCTGTCACGAATCGCGGGGCAACCCCGAATCGACTCGTCGAGTCCACTTATGAACTCGGCGAGTAGCGTCCATGGCAACACCCAAATGACCTTCTGAGGTCAGATCCGCTTCTCTAACCTATAGATTTGCCCTCCCCATTCACAATAATCACGTAAAGGTCCGACCTTTACACTCATGCAACACACATAGGGCTCTCTTTGGTGAAATCATCTCTAAAAAGGCAACCTAAGATCATTTCTTCCATGGAACAACATAAAGCAGGTTGGATAAGGCTCTTTGGACCTCTAAAGGTCCAGATCCAGAGTCTAACACTCAAAGGGACAATATACTCATCATTTCAAGCCCATAAAAGGGTATAGAAAACCCTAAATTCAAGAATCTCATACTAAACAGAAGAAGGGATCGATTTACTACCTCAAAGTTGCAGATCCAAGCTGGAAATCCACAGAATAGCAATCCCCTTGACCTCCTCTTGCTGGAAACACCTTCTTCTTTGGAAAATCACACTAATAAGGATCAAAAAGGCTCTCTCTCTTATACCACTCGATCAAGCTCTCTAGGGTTTCTCTCTCTGGACTGGTAGCCGCAATTGAGGGCTATAAGGACCCTTAAATAGGGCACATGCCCAAAGATTTAGGGTTTCTGTCCACAGCACGGACTCGTCGAGTCCCTTCATTAATCCAATCAGCAAAACGCGATCCTTCTCGACGAGTCTAGGCGTCAACTCGTCGAGTCCCTCCTCATAACTTAAAATAAATGAATAACATAGAATACCTGGGAATCCGGATGTTACACTTTTACCCTTTAAGGAATTGGTTTATGGAGTGGGCCTCATATTTTGGGTTATCGGGTTAATTATTGATTAAGATTGTATTTATTGTTAGTTGGCGTGAGGGTATCTGGTTCAGCGGTCCGTGCAGTTATTTGATTATCAGCGGATTGAGGTGAGTCTCCTCATTGTACCCGCGGGTCGAAGGCACAAATGCTGGCCCGTTAAGTTTTGTTATGCTAGTTGTCTTTTGTGACTCTTGCATGGTATGTTGGGCGAGGCCCATTTGTATGTTAGGCTAGGCCCATTATATGACAGTCTAGGTCCATTTGTATGTTGGGCTAGGCTCATGGAACAGGAAGGGCTAGGCCCAATGTATGTTATGTAGGTGCTAACTGTCTTTGTGACTTTTGCATTTGTATGATCAGGCTAGGCCCATTGATTTGGCTGGGCTAGGCCCATTATGGTGGGTTGGGCCCAATATGTGGGCCAGGCCCAATGGTATGTATGGTATGTGGTATTTTGGGGAACTCACTAAGCTTTATTCTTACGGTTTTTATGGTT
Source organism: Lactuca virosa (assembly GCF_052849685.1). Lineage (NCBI taxonomy): Eukaryota > Viridiplantae > Streptophyta > Magnoliopsida > Asterales > Asteraceae > Lactuca > Lactuca virosa. Next base: position 174,356,735 of record NC_136432.1, read on the forward strand.
ACGGTTTTAGGTACTTCCGGTTCGAAAGGGAAGGGCCCGGCTTGATCGCAGTGCATCCACCCATGTTTCCACATCATGAAGATTTTAGGATTGTACTCTGATAACTGTTTTCTTATAAAAGTACTTTTGAGTATTTGGATAAGCAAATATTGAATATTGATTTAAAGATAATTAGTGTTTTGGTTGAATTAAAAATGGAATTTTTACCTCATAATTTTGGGTCGTTACAAGTTGGTATCAGAGCCTTGGTTTGAGGGAATCGGGCACACTCTCGAGTGTGACTGAACTCAAACTGAGGAATTGGTAATTTTTCTTAAAAAGAAAACGAGTTAAAAAAAGATTTTTGTAAAAGGAAAGAAATTTCTAAAAGGATTTTTGTAAAGACAAATTGGGTTGGATGCGTGAAATTGGCTGAGCCTAAGTAAGTGATTCTCAGAATACCCATACATGTATGTTATGATTATATGTTATGAGAATTGCATGCTAGGATGAGGCTAGGGATACTTTCAGGAATCACATGATAGATTGACATGATATGTGATGCCTTGTAGCCTAGGGAGCATTGGATGCTATGCTAGATTGGGAATATGTATTGGTATCAGTAATTGCTAAGTGTATGCTTTAAAAATTATATACGGTTAGGATCTTATAGCCCTAGAATGATTGATTTGGCCTTATTTCCTATTCCTCGTTTGTTTGTGGTCCTAGGGTAGAGTCTTTTATTCGACAGACTATTTAATCCTGTATTGTGTATAATTTGCATGCATAATGAAACCGACGGTGAGAGTGGAAGTTCCTAGCCTGAGTTGTAGTATGTGAGTTTGAATGTTCTTTGGTTATTCTATGGATTGGCGTGCTACTGCATGAAAGCTGCTTGCTTTATGATTTGTGGGACTCTTAAGTTATGTGAGTTAGCTATTAAGTGAATATGTTAAGTCACATGTAATATGTTGGATTAGTGTCTAAGTCCATAACTATAATTTGTATGTACTTGACCCGGCTTGGCATGGTCCATTTGGGTTGCACTTCACCGGAACAATTTATATGCATAGTCTTTTGAGAATAGTATGTTTATGATTTATATTAATATATTATAAGTTCTAATATATTAATATGGAATCATATTATTTAATTAGTATTGATCAAGAATTAATTTAGTGATAAAAAAATAACTAATTAAATATGAACTCTTTTGTATATATATATATATATATATATATATATATATATATATATATATATGGAATGGGCCAAGTTCATTTAGGTTGGGCTAAACTTTCATGGATAGTCCATGGAGTGTTTAACCCATGGATCCTATGGAAATGAAAGGTCATGGGTATTAGGGTTTACATGAATGTAACCCTAATCCTCCATACTATATAAAGAGGTCTTTGGCACATGAAATGGCACTAGTGTGTGAGAAAACAAGAGTGGGCCAATTTCTAGTGTGCTTACTATTCTCTCAAGTTTTCCAAGGTGTTTTTGGTGATTTGTGATTCCACTTGAGGCTTCCACACTATTGGGGCTAAGCTCTTAAAGTTCAAGACTTCAAGCTACATCAAAAAGGTATGTTATCTAACTAGGCTTTTGTAGTATAGTTTCTTCATATCATGCTAGTTAGGATGAAACCTTGGAATATTGAATATTTGCATGTATAATGGAGAAAACATAGATCCAAGGTTTATAGGGTTGCATGTACATCATAGGAGTGTTAGAATGCTCAAAACCCATCAGTGGTATCAGAGCCTAGGCTTGTTTTCTTTTATACTTGATGCAAATTGCTTAAAATCGAAGTTTGTATGCTGTCTGAACAACTGACTCGCCGATTCCATTGAGGGACTCGATGAGTCCATGCCTAAATTCATCCAACTCGTCGAGTTGGTTCATGCACTCGACGGGTTGGACCCCCTGACAGCATATCTTCGAGTTTTAAGGCTGGAATTGGTCTAGAATCATTACCTTAAACTGTTTTGGACTTATAAGACCTGTTTTTGATGTGGTGATGATTATGGTAAACCAATTTCAAAGTTGTTATCAAAATTTCAAGCTTTATGTGTGTTTATGTAATTCTTGAAATTGTTGATATGATTGTTCATACACTTATGAGTTTTGGTAGATCATAGGAATTATTTGCAAAATTGTTTGTTAGTTAATTCTTGATCTAAATGTATTTTAATGGAGTCCATAATTTGTCCTCAAGTTATGGATTACCAAAAGTCATTTCTTTTAAAGATCCATTAAAATTCATAGGTTACACAATTGAAGAGTCTTTTTGTCTTATGAACTCCATAACTTGTCCTCAAGTTATGGATGTTCAAGAGTCTCTTCATTAAAGTTTTTAAAACCTTAATTAAACTCATAAGTTATGAAAATCCAAAAGTTTTTGAATAGTTCAAAACTTGCCCTCAAGTTTTGGAATTTGTAAAGTATCACACACACTTTAATTCCAAACCCTAGAGTTTTAAAAGTTAAAATTCAACCCTTATACTTTATGGTATTATAAGTTAATAATATATATATATATATATATATATATATATATATATATATATGTATATATATATATATATATATATATATATATATATATATATATATATATATATATATATATATATATATATATATATAAGAGCAAGTCAGCCTTACCGTTAGTAGGCATCATTCACGAAGCCGGTCTATAAGGGGGGTATAAGGTTGTTGCCTATAAAATGGCAACTTAATGGGTGTCCACTCTCACCCACCGCTTCCTTGACTGGTGGAGGGTCGTTAGCCGAACGGGTAGGACAAGGACTATAATTCTCCCTTCATTATAAGTATAATGATAAATATAAAGTAAATAAACCTTTTATAAATTCCCAATCTTAGTTACTTTAGGAAAATGTGAATTTGGTGCTAACCCATGAAATTACACTTTGCACTTTGCTTAAGTCGTTAGTGGAGCGTGTGTGGTTAACCGACACACTAACCTGGATTTAACAAGGTAGGCAAAGGGTAACTTAATGTTTATCATAGGATCGGTGGAGAGCGTGTGGTTAACTGGCACATCGATTAAGTGATAAATATTAAGGGTACCAAGTATATTTGCATGGTTATTCACACCTTGTTTTGTGATCCTCGGCATCCCAGTCACAAAACTTGAGAGGGCACAATCGAGATTGAAACATGCCATTGAAAAGTTTAATGAATCTCAAAAGATCTAGGAGTTTCAAACCAGTTAAAACCTAATTCCTATTTCGTTTTTCATGGTGGAAATTGGTGAATCGTCATTCACCTACCTTCAAATATTGTATAGCTTGGATTACGGCATCCCTCTTCCAAGTTATAAAATATTGTGTTGGGTCCTAGCCTTAATATTTCATATTGGGTGTTATATTAAGGACTTAAATCAACTAACTTGAATATCTCCCATTGTAGATGTCTGGTTCAGACAACTATGATCTTCCAAAATCCCTAGGAACAAGCTTTCCTAATGAAGATGATGTCCCATGGTTGGTTCATGGAAATCATACTTCTCTTCCTTCACCTCCTCCAATTATTCTCCCTAACCCACAAGTTCTTGAAAAGTTCAAGGTCACTCAAGCCCTATTGGAAAGCAAAGTCTGTGTGTGCTCTCATCTTGGAGATAAAGTCACATATTGACAAGCCGGGAGAGTTGGGTGTCAAGGTCTAAAGGAAGTTGGTTGTTGATTAGGTTCTTCAATCACTTTCTAAGTCACATAGTGAGTTCCTTTAGGACTACTATATGACAGACCATGACATGACCCTTAATGATCTTACCTATTTGCTTGATGTTGCTGAATCAACAATGATTTGAAGCACTGGTAAAGCAAATTAGATTGGAAGATCGACTTCCCAAACTTCTATGGAATTTGACAATGGTGACATTGGAAATCCAAAAAAAGCTTTCTCTTCCCAATGGAAAGGGATCGGCCATAGTCAACTCGGTTGACCAAATGGTAAAGAGAAAGGCTAAGTCTGAGATAGTCCGGTGTACCATTACTAAAGAGTCCATATGTTTCTATTGCCAAAGGAAGGGACATTGGTTGCGAAGCTGCCCTATTTACCTGAAAGATCATAAGGATGGTAAAGTCAGAGTGTTTGACTATGCTTCGGGTAAAGTCCACTATCTAACTCTATTAAGTTCCTATTTGGAGATTCTTATTAAATGAAGTGACTAGGTCAAATGTTGATGTTTTAAGAATCAAAGAAAATAGGAAGCTTAAAGGAAGAATAAGCTGACTCTGATCGCAAAGGAATGGATTTCGATCGCATGATTCGATGATCAGAATTTTGAGCTGTTGCTTAAAGAGTTGTGATAGATTGCTTAGGAATTCATAACAACATAGTTTTACATATGCATTTGCATTGTAAGGATAAGTTTTTCCGCAAGTTTTAAAATAAAAGAAAATTTTTGATTTTATTTATTTTAAGTATCCTTACAATGGCATTTGTGAAAAATTGTTGTTTATATGGTTCCATTGATAGCAATATTGGAAAATAGATTTGATTCTTTCATTTGTGGTAGTGTCTAAATTTACCAAATAAGGAAAGATTCTCATCACCTAAGTTTCAATTGGACAGAAACTTGGAATCATGCAAGTTGTATTGTATGATGAATGAGAATTTTCATCTTTGGAAAATTAAGACTAATTCCTTGTTCACATGTATATGTGAGTCAAGTGAAGGACTAAGGGATCGAGTACACCTTCTTGTGCACTGGTCAAAGTCCACCACAAAGATCGATAAGATTATTCGTCATGATTTACTGAAGATCAGTAAATATGGTTATAGTTACTAGTTTAAGTATAATTTTGAAACATTGGAAAAGTTTCGATGTATGGCAGAATTAATGAGAACAATCAAATTTGGCAGAAAGATAAAAGTTTCTCAAATCTGAAAAGATGGGAGAGTACTTTAGTATCATGTTTTATGATCATCTTAATGATTATGAAACCATATCACAATTAATTCTCTAAGGACATCTTAGTGCATTTGTTTGACTAAGAAGAGGAATCGTGAATTGTTGAATTGGTTAAATCAAAAGATGAATCATACTTAGTTCCAAAACAAGTCTTAGAGTCATACTCCAAGATTGTAATTTGAGTGACACATCTTCAAGAAGGTTTATTAACACTTATCAAATGTAAGAGTAAAATGTGTCCTACTCTTGTACATTTGAAATTGGTAAGTTGTGATATTTTGGATAAAACAGAGACCAACTTAGGCCAATTGTGTGAAGTGTTTGTCTTGATAAGAATCCGCACTATCTCTTGAATATTTGTTTGTCAAGGAATGGGTCTTGGCAAAAGAGTCTTATATGTCAAGAGGACAGTGGGAGTCTAAAAGATCTTGAAAGAGTCTAATCAAGAATAAAACATGTAGTTTATCACTAGCACACGACTTGAGTTCTATAACCTATCGTGTTGACATATTCCTATTTCTGTGCCCATTCTAGTTAAAGTTGGCTTTGCATATGAGTTCTGAGAGTTCTCAATTGGTTGCATAACAACTTGGAAGCAATGGCAGGCCCTTGTGCTGCCAGGTGGTAAGAAGTTAAGCCTGCACAAGTTCAGTCCATATGAATTTGTCACTAACTGTGTCTTGTGATTATGGTTTTAAAAAATTCACGTGGATAGGAACACATACACCATAAAATCTAAGTGTCATAAGGTTTCTATCCGATTCATGAAAATGATGGTGAGGAAACGCTTTCACTAAGAGGTTTTAAGTAGATAGCAATTGTGATATTTGCATTCTCAAAGTCGTTAGTGGAGCGTGTGTGGTTAACCGGCACACTAACATGGACTTGTGAGAAATGGAAAAGGTCTAAGCAATTGAGACTATGATTACAGCATCCCTTTTCATAGTTCTGAAATTGTTTAGACACACATATGTGCTATCTAAGGAAATGTGTATGATTTTGATAAAGTTTTATCAAAGCATCTCGTATCAAAAATCTGAACTTTGGTAAAAAGTCAATAAAGTATTGATTTCTAGAAGTCCAGCTGATTTCTGAGTACATGTCAAAGCTAGTGGGAGCCTAAGTGTTATGCTAATAATCATCATGCAAGTGGGAGTTGTTGGATATAGTGTCTAAGTCCATAACTTTATTTGGTATGAACTTGACCCGACCCGGCATGGTCCATTTGGGTTGCATGGCATTGCAATACTTGGATAGACTAAATGAGAGAATAAGGCACTTATGATTATTAATATATTATAAGTTCTAATATATTAATAATAGTATTATTTAATTAGTATTGATCAAGTATTAATCTAGTATTAATTTGGTGATCAAAATGAGACTAATTAAATATATAGGGTTGATTATGACAATCATCAATTCTTTTATGGTGGATTAATGATCCATGGTTTATGGGTTTGGTTGTAACCATATGGAGCTCCATGGATAGTCCATGGGAGTTACAAACCCATGGGTCATGAGAAATGAAGAGTCATGACAATTAGGGTTTACATTTGTAACTCCTAATTATGACACACTATAAAAGAAACCCTATAGCATGCAAAATGTGACCTAGTGTTTCTAGTGAGGGCATAACCGATTTTCAAGTGTAAGAAGTATTCTCTCAAGTTATTCCAAGTCTTGTGGTGTTGTGTGAAGCATTTGAGGCACAACATTTGGGGTGCTAGGCTCACAAAGTCTTGAAGGAATCCAAGCAACAACAAGGTATGTATTTCTACTAGTTTTATGTTCTATGTAATCCCCATGCCATGCTAGTTAGGAAATAACCTTGAAAAGAAATTTGCATGTATATAGAGAAAACATAGATTCAAGGTTATTAGGGTTGCATGTACACTTAGGAAGTGTTAGAATGCTCAAAAACCCATCAGTGGTATCAGAGCCTAGGATTATTTTCTGTATACTTGATGCAAAACTGCTTAAAAATCGAAAATTCTGCAATCTGACGACTGGACTCGCCGAGTCCATGGGGAGGACTCGCCGAGTCCATGAACAAATTCATCCTACTCGACGAGTAGAATAATGCACTCGGCGAGTAGGAGCGTGCTGGGCAGTTTTTTCGAGTTTTGTTGCTGGAAATGGATTAAGATCATTATCCCAATCTGTTTTGGACTTGTAAAATCTGTTTTTCAAAATGATAATGATTATGTTAACCCATTTTTACATGACTTTTATCAATTTTCAAGTATTGTATATGTTTATATGATTTTCTTGAAATTGCTTGACATGAATTTGTGTTCATATGAGTTTAGAAGATCATAGGAATTATGTGTAACCTCCATGTGTGTTTAATTCATGATCTTAATGGCTATGATGGTGTCCATAACTTGTCCTCAAGTTATGGATAACCAAAAGTTACTTCTTTTAATTATGATTAAAGAACTAAAGAGGTTTCATAAAATGAAGAGTCTTCATTTTTATGAACCATTAAAACTCATAAGTTACAAATTGAAGAGACTTGGAATAGTTTCAAATCTTGCCCTCAAGTTTTGGAATTTGAAAAGTCTTACACTTTAATACTTTAATTCCAAATTAAACCTTAGATTTTTAAAAAAGTTTAAAAATCAACACTTATACTATTATTATAATTTTATTATATAGATATGTATAAGAATATGTCATTCTTACCGTTAGTAGGCCTCATTCACGAAGCCGGTCTATAAGGGGGTATAAGGTTGTTGCCTATAAAATGGTGACTTAATGGGTGTCCACTCTCACCCACCGCTTCCTTGATCGGTGGAGGGTCGTTAGCCGAACGGGTAGGATACGACTTTAAATACTCGTTAAAAGTATAATGAATTATAAAGTAACTATACATTATAAATTCCCAATCTTAGTTACTTTAGGAAAATGTGAAATTGGTGCTAGCCCATAAAATTACACTTTGTACCTTACCAAGTCGTTAGTGGAGCGTGTGTGGTTAACCGGCACACTAACATGGACTAGTAAGAGTGGCAAAGGGTAACTTGACCTTATTGTAGATCGGTGGAGCGTGTGTGGTTAACCGGCACATCGATTAGGTAATATTGTTGAGGGTACCAAGTCAATTTGTATGGTTATTCACACCTTGTTTGTGATCCTCGGCATCCCAGTCACAAACTTGAGAGGGCACAATCGAGATTCAAACATGCCATTGAAAAGTTCAATGTATCTCAAAAGATCTAGGAGTTTCAAAACCAATAAAACCTAATAATAAAATATTTCGTTCTTATGGTGGAAATTGGTAAATCGTCATTTACCTACCTTCAAATATTTTATAGTATGGATTACGGCATCCCTCTTCCAACTATAAATAGTTTGTTGGATCCTAGCCTTAATATTTCATTTGGGTGAATTATTAAGGATCCCTAATTTAATGAAACTTGTCTTTCTTTCCTTTCAGATGTCTTCCAACAATGTTTCTGGCTCAAACCCAACAGGCTCCTTTTCCCTTATGAACTTGTGTGGTAAGGTCATCTTTGATGGATCCAATTTCAATGAGTGGATCAGAAACATCAGAATGATTACCCGCTATGAGGACAAAGAATATGTCCTCGATAGGGAGCTTAAGGTTGTGAGTGAAGCCACTACTACTCCTGAAGAGTTTGCGGAGTTTGTTGCACATGAAAAGGATGCTACTAAAGTAGCATGCATCATGATGGCCACCATGACTCCTGAACTTCAAAAATCCTATGAAGATTTCTACCCCTATGAGATGCACCTGGATCTTATGGAAAGGTACCATCAGAGCGCGCATCAGGAGAGGTATGAAATCATCTCCTCCATGATAACCGCAAGGATGAAGGATGGTGAACCCATCACCGGTCACTTGCAGAAGATGCAAAGGTTTGTTGACCGGTTGCTGAAGCTAAATGTTGACTTTCCTGAGGAAATGGCGATTGACATCATTCTCCATTCCTTACCTCCAAGTTATGATCAGTTTCGTATGACTTATCATATGAACAAGGAGGAAGTCACACTTAGCAAACTTCAAGGACTCTTAAGGACAGCTGAAAATGGCCTTAAGGGTAAAGCGGTTGCTACTTCTACTCCTTCAACAACCCCTGTTCTAGCTATTGGGCAGGGAAAGGGTAAGAAGAGGAAAAGCCCTTCGAAGGGTACCAAGGGTAAGACTCTTGATGGTTCCTCTTCAAGTGGGACAAAGAAAGGTCCCATTACTCCTTCTTCAAACCCAAAGGAAGCACATTGCTTCTATTGCCAGGATAAGGGACACTTCAAGCGAAGCTGCCCTAAATATCTGCAAGATGTAAAGGATGGGAAGGTTAAACCCACGCATGCAGGTATTTACACAATATTGTCTAATAACTCATCTAATGCTAATTCTTGGGTGCTTGATACAGGTTGTGGTATTCACAGTTGTACTGATTTGCAGGCACTAAGAAGAAGTGAGCAAGTGGAGCACGGGAAGATAAACTTAGTCATGGGCAACAGGAAAGCATCACCTGTTACCAAGATAGGAGTTTATTCTTTATTGCTTAATAATGGGTTAATGTTAGATTTGAATAAGTGTTGTTACTCGCCCGAAATGGCGAGAAATATTATTTCTTTTCATGTCTTGTACAAACAAGGTTTTTCATTTTCATTTGATAATAAAAATGGTGCTATTAATGTTTATTACAATGATGTATTTTACTTTAAAGCATTACCTTGTGATGGTGTATATGAAGCCGTGAATGTTGTAGAAAATCTAGGAAATAATGTGTTGTATATTGATTCTTCAGATAGCTTGGATAAAGCATCCTTGTGGCATTGTCATCTTGGACATGTTAACAAGAAGCGCATAGGCCAACTCCAAAAGGCTGGAGTCTTGGAATCATTTGACCTCAAGTCAGATGATAGTTGCGAGTCTTGTTTACTTGGAAAAATGACAAAGTCACCCTTCACAGGTACTTGTGATAGGGGTGAAGGTTTGTTGGACCTTGTACACACGGATGTGTGTGGGCCCTTCAGAGTTGCTACAAGGGATGCTAATCGCTATTATGTGACTTTTACTGATGATTATAGTAGATATGGATATATTTACTTAATCAAGCATAAGTCAGAAACCTTTGAAAAGTTCAAAGAGTTTAAGCAGGAAGTGGAGAATCAATTGGGCAGGAACATCAAGATGCTCTGATCCGATCGGGGAGGAGAGTATCTTAACATTGAGTTCCTTGACTATCTTAAGGAATGTGGGATTGTCTCACAATTGACACCTCCCAGAACACCACAGTTGAATGGTGTAGCTGAGAGGCGCAATCGAACCTTGCTGGATATGGTTCGTTCCATGATGAGTCAAGCTTCGTTACCAATCTCTTTCTGGGGGTATGCCTTAGAGACTGCCGCCCATATCCTTAATCTAGTCCCTACTAAAAAGGTTGCCAAAACACCTCACGAGATGTGGACTGGGAAAGTTCCCAATTTGGACCACATCAAGATTTGGGGTTGTGAAGCTTTCGTGAGGCGTGAGACTCATGATAAGCTTGAACCTCGAAGTCAGAGGTGTATTTTCATCGGCTACCCACATAGATCCTTTGGTTACCTCTTCTACAGACCCAGTGATAATGTGGTCTTTGTAGCAAGAAGAGGAGTCTTTCGTGAGAGAGAATTCATAAGCCAAGGGGACAGTGGGAGGCAAATTGACCTTGAAGAGCTTCAAGAGTCAAGTGGTGAAGGAACCTCAAATGCTATCGACCAACCTGAGGAGGAAACTCCTGTTGATCCGATAGATGAGTCTGTACCTCCAAGACGTTCCACTAGGGTGAGGAACACACCTGATTTTTATTATGGTTATCACATCACCACTGAAGGTGATACATTTATTAGTGATAGTACACTAATAGATTTGGATGAACCTAATAATTACAGGGAAGCCATGGCAGGCCCTGAGTCTGCTAAATGGAAGGAGGCTATGGACAGCGAGATTCAGTCCATGTATGACAATCAAGTTTTGGAACTTGGTTGACAATGTACCAGGTCGTAAGACAGTTGGGTGCAAATAGATCTTCAAGAAGAAGACCGACATGGATGGGAAGGTACATAATTACAAAGCGCGACTGGTTGCGAAGGGCTTTACTCAAACTCCGGGAGTTGACTATGATGAGACCTTCTCACCAGTAGCTAAGATTAAGTCTATTAGAGTATTGTTAGCCATAGCTGCATTTCATGATTATGAAATATGGCAAATGGATGTCAAAACCGCTTTCCTTAATGGAAAGTTGGCTGAGGATGTTTACATGGCTCAACCAGAGGGTTTTGTCGATACAAGATACCCTAATAGAGTGTGTAAGCTTGATAAATCCATTTATGGATTGAAACAAGCATCTCGCAGATGGAATCTTTGCTTTGATGAGAAAGTCAAAGAGTTTGGCTTTTCTAGGAGTGAGGATGAGTCTTGTGTGTATGTCAGGGCTAGTGGGAGCATAGTTAGCTTCTTGGAGTTGTATGTGGATGACATACTTCTCATAGGAAACGACGTCCCAACCTTGCAGGAGGTTAAGTCATGGGTTGGGAAGTGTTTCGCTATGAAGGACCTTGGGGAAGCTGCCTATATCCTAGGGATAAGAATATTGAGAGATAGGAGTAAGAGACTAATTGGACTTAGTCAAAGTACTTACTTGGATAAGGTGCTGAAGAGGTTCAGCATGCAAGAATCCAAGAAAAGGGAATTACCCGTCCAGAGTAATGCCAAGCTGAGTAAGACTCAGAGTCTGAGTACAGAGGCTGAGATAGCTGAGATGAGTCATATACCATATGCTTCCGCTGTGGGCTCGATCATGTATGCTATGACTTGTACTCGCCTTGATGTGGCCTTTGCTTTGAGCATGGTCAGTAGATATCAAGGGAACCCTGGCAAGGCACACTGGACAGCAGTAAAGAACATTCTCAAGTATCTGCGGAGGACTAAGGATTGGGTCCTTACCCTCGGAGGCAGTGATGACTTGAGAGTGGAGGGATATAACGATGCTAGCTTCCAGACTGATAGGGATAATTTCCGCTCTCAGTCAGGCTGGGTCTTTATCCTAAATGGAGGGGCAATTACTTGGAAAAGTTCCAAGCAGGAGACAGTAGCTGATTCTACTTGTGAATCAGAGTACATAGCAGCAAGTGAAGCAGCTAAGGAGGCGATATGGCTAAAGAACTTCATCGGAGACCTTGGAGTTGTACCAGCTATAAAGGAGCCAATGGAAATTTTCAATGACAGCGAAAGTGCGGTTGCTTTGGCTAAGGAACCGAGAGATCATGGGAGATCTAGGCACATTGACAGAAAATACCATTTCATCAGACATCGAATAGAAGAAGGACTCCTCGTGGTTAAGAGGGTATCATCAGATGAGAACCCGACAGATCCCCTCACGAAGGGACTGAGCAGGGTTAAGCATTTACAGCATGCGAGGCGCATTGGGCTGAAGGATGATATTAGTTTCAATAATTAGATTCCTGAAACTTGTAAAATGTAATTGACATTTGATGATAAATAAAAGTTGTTATTTATTTATGATTAAGGTGTTACTATCTTGTGTTGATTGTTTACTATGTTTCAATTTTGCATGTTTTTACTTCCAGAATAATTATGTTATTATTCAAACCATCCACAGTCAGTCAAACTTTGGAAGTAAGTATTGATTTAAGACTGTCATGAATTTGGCTTGTATGATTTGTCTAAAAGTGCTTTGGACAATGCAATGGTTGCTACAACATTCATGAGTACTCATAAGGGCTGAGTATTGGATCCAACCCACGCTCACTTGCATCACTTCATGGAATTTATCTCGAGTGATCGTGAGACGGTAATATCATATAAATCTTCAAACCTAGAGATATGAGTTGTTGACTATGAGTTGGTTATTCATTGATTGCACGAAAACGCATTGGTAACTCGATGTCATAAAACGTGCCTTAGTGAATAATTCAACAAGTAGTTAGTACAAGCATATCAGTCGAAGTTTATCTGTTCCTTCTAGAAATAGAAGCGATATCTGGGCCCCTCGATGATTTGGTTTTGACTTATGTACCGGGCCCGGTCAGAACCTAATTGATGTGTTCAATTTAGTTCTATGTCGAAACAAATCAGAGATCGAGAAACAAATGCTGGACAATAAGTAAGACCATGTTCCATGTGTTTGTCCGGCTGATATCATGAGAACAGAGGATTATATGATCACTTATCTTAAATGGCGTATCATCATCATCTCAGTTCCGAGAGACTTTGAAAGAGCTACGATTGCTAGTCGGGTTTTGAAGTCATATTTGCAAATATAGTTATTAGACTTATCCAAGTGGGAGACTGTTGGATATAGTGTCTAAGTCCATAACTTTATTTGGTATGAACTTGACCCGACCCGGCATGGTCCATTTGGGTTGCATGGCATTGCAATACTTGGATAGACTAAATGAGTGAATAAGGCACTTATGATTATTAATATATTATAAGTTCTAATATATTAATAATAGTATTATTTAATTAGTATTGATCAAGTATTAATCTAGTATTAATTTGGTGATCAAAATGAGACTAATTAAATATATAGGGTTGATTATGACAATCATCAATTCTTTTATGGTGGATTAATGATCCATGGTTTATGGGTTTGGTTGTAACCATATGGAGCTCCATGGATAGTCCATGGGAGTTACACACCCATGGGTCATGAGAAATGAAGAGTCATGACAATTAGGGTTTACATTTGTAACTCCTAATTATGACACACTATAAAAGAAACCCTATAGCATGCAAAATGTGACCTAGTGTTTCTAGTGAGGGCATAACCGATTTTCAAGTGTAAGAAGTATTCTCTCAAGTTATTCCAAGTCTTGTGGTGTTGTGTGAAGCATTTGAGGCACAATATTTGGGGTGCTAGGCTCACAAAGTCTTGAAGGAATCCAAGCAACAACAAGGTATGTATTTCTACTAGTTTTATGTTCTATGTAATCCCCATGCCATGCTAGTTAGGAAATAACCTTGAAAAGAAATTTGCATGTATATAGAGAAAACATAGATTCAAGGTTATTAGGGTTGCATGTACACTTAGGAAGTGTTAGAATGCTCAAAAACCCATCAGGAGTATGATAATTATAATAAGTGTTGCAAGTTAGCAATGTTAATTATAGAAAACAAAAGTTTCAATTGGGGAAAAGTTGTTTTGCTATAATTAAGTGGGAGGAAATTATACTTAATTTCAAATCTAAAAGCTTAGATCGTGAGATTTTAATCATCTTTAGTCAAGGATATATATATATATATATATATATATATATGAATTTTATGTTGGAATGGCTCAACTTGAGGAAATTCTATAAATATTGTGTTCTCAAAATTCGATTATGATTACGACATCCCTCTTCATAGTCAAATTATGAAAACATGGCAAATAAAAAATATTGTAGCAAAAGACTGGTCTAGAATCATGTCTTTATGTGAGACATCATGATTCGTGTCCCATATGCTTCGGGTATAGGATCGATTGTATATGCTATAATATTTATCCTTTCTAAAATTTCCAAATGCATGGGGGCATTAAGAGGGGAAAAGATCTAGAATTAGATATGACTAAAATGATTAAGCAATTGTCGAGGATAATCTAAGGTTTACCAAAGATTGGTTGCTCAGGGACAGTTGGAAGTATAGTGTAAATTTTTGGAGAGGACCATATTGACATATTCTGAAAAGAGGCAACTCTTGTTCAGAAGTGATGGTCAAAATGGGAATATGGAAATGTCCCATAGGTGGAAGTTATTCATTAGATCTGTGTAAGATTAGGAAACTTAATGCAGAAAGGATGTTCAAAGAAATGTACTTTGACTTTGAGACTTCGGTTCCATGGAATTGATCTCCATTGGAATATTCTGTAATGTCTGATGACAAGTCTTTGTGACTTTTGTGTATAGTCATTACAAGAGGATCAATGCATATAAGTTTAGAATCTAACAGATTTCGGTAAATGGCAGGAATTTGGAATTCTTACATTTACGATAAGGATTTGGGATTGTGAAATGAGAATCATTGGTATTATGTTCAATTGATCTATTCCACAAAGTAAGGATCATAGACAAACATAGTGTGCATACTTGGTGTATGACATAACTATTGTTTGGACAAACATAGTGTGCATGCTTAGAGCATGGCATGACTTTTGTTTAAATTAAGTATTAAGTTGATAAATTTGAAACATTATACAATGAATAATGTGTAATCAATATGGTGATAAATAAAAGGTTTTCTATTTATATTCATAAGTTCTGAGACCATATTGGATTCGATTATTCTTGTGTTTCACTTTGCATGTTTTGACTTCCAGAATAAATAGGTCATTCTTCCCGAATGACTAAGTTATTCAAACCATCCACAGTCGATAATACGTTGGAAGTAGGTATTAAGGCAAGACTGTCATGAAGTTGGTTTGTAGATGTCTAAGGTACTGGACATAGCAAGAGTTGCTACAACATTCATGAGTGCTCATAAGTTCTGAGTATTGGATTAAACCCACGCTCATTTGACTCACTTCATGGATTTTATCACGAGTGATCATGAGACGATAATATCTTATATTCTTCAAACCTAGAGATATGAGTTGTTGCCTATGAGTTGGTTATACATTGATTGTACGAAAACGCATTGGTAACTCAATGTTATAAACTGTGCCTTTGTGTATGATTCAACAAGTAGTAGGATAAGCATATGAGTTGAAGTTTATCCATTCCTTTTACCCTTGGTGGGATAAAAGCGATATATGTGGGCCCCTCGATGATTTAGTGATGACACCCCTAAGTGCTTGGCCAAGCCTGGACTGATTTGATTTGTTCAATTAGTCGGTCGTCATAAATTGGAAATCGGGAAACAACAAATGGACAAAGAGAATGATTATAATCCATGTCTCAGTCCATATGATATCTATAATGGAGGAATATATGATCCCTTATCTAATGGACGCGTCATTGATTTGTTCAGAGTACGACAACGACTTTAAGAGCTACGATTGCTAGTCGGGTTTTGGAGTCATACGCAATAATAGTTTTAGACTTATCCAAGTGGGAGACTGTTGGATTAGTGTCTGAGTCCATAACTATAATTGGTATGTACTTGACCCGACTTGGCATGGTCCATTTGGGTTGCACTTCACCGGAACAATTTATATGGATAGTCTTTTGAGAATAATATGTTTATGATTTATATTAATATATTATAAGTTCTAATATATTAATATGGAATAATATTATTTAATTACTATTGATCAAGAATTAATTTAGAATTAATTTAGTGATAAAAAAGGAACTAATTAAATATGGACTCTTTTGTATATATATATATATATATATATATATATATATATATATATATATATATATATATATATATATATATATATGGAATGGGCCAAGTTCATTTAGGTTGGGCTAAGCTTTCATGGATAGTCCATGGAGTGTTTAACCCATGGATCCTATGGAAATGAAAGGTTATGGGTATTAGGGTTTACATGAATGTAACCCTAATCCTCCATACTATATAAAGAGGTCCTTGGCACATGAAATGGCACTAGTGTGTGAGAAAACAAGAGTGGGCCAATTTCTAGTGTGCTTACTATTCTCTCAAGTTTTCCAAGGTGTTTTTGGTGATTTGTGATTCCACTTGAGGCTTCCACACTATTGGGGCTAAGATCTTAAAGTTCAAGACTTCAAGCTACATCAAAAGGTATGTCATCTGACTAGGCTTTTGTAGTATAGTTGCTTCATATCATGATAGTTAGGATGAAACCTTGGAATATTGAATATTTGCATGTATAATAGAGAAAACATAGATCCAAGGTTTATAGGGTTGCATGTACACCATAAGAGTGTTAGAATGCTCAAAGCCCATCATAATAAAGGTTGAATAATCTCATAATGATGGATTTGACCCTATTGCGCTGCTCTCGTTTGAGTCTAACCGTTGTAGGAATGAGTCTTTTACTCGAAGGATTATCTGAGCTTTGTTGCATGTGATTGTATTCATGAGGTAGCTAACTGACATTATGGGGAGTTCTTCAGCAACTGCTGGCAGGGCGAGGTCGGAAAGCCTAGGAAATGCTTCAGTAGGTGTTGTTGCGCTGTTTAGCGAGTGCTTGGAGTATCAGTTTGATAAGGTGAGTTGGAGGATTCGAGATGATTCTTGAGGAAAGTATGGATAGGTGTGGAAGGTAGTATTGGGCCCGTACCACAAAAAAGCACAGGAACCATACTCAAATCGGGGAGTGTCTTGGAGAATATAGGAAGCCTGTGGGATGAGGATTCTTGGGTATGTTCTGATCATTTTCATGTAGTTTTTCAGTATGGTGATGAGCACTCAGGAAGGAGGTCCAGGTTCTTGTTCTGGCGCAGGTGCAGGTACTGAGTCGATTGATGAGCGGATGTAGGAGTTCATCTCGTAGGAGATTACCCGCGGTATTTTGGAGAACACTCCTGTGATCTTTGGTACGGTCAAGGAGGGGATTTTGGAGATTTTGGATGAGCGTCTGGGCGCATTCCGCGCTGAGGTTATGGCTATTGTTGGAGCTCGCACTATTTCTTTCCGTGAGTTCTGTGTTTGTGGAGCTCCCGTGTTCTTTGGGGAGAAGGACCCCATTTCCAGTAGGAGTTGGTTAGCAGATATGGCTAACGCATTCCTGTCTTCTGAAGGACAGAGCCTTAGATTGGTGGGAGGAGGTAGACTTCGCTTTGGAGGCGAAGCCCTGCAGACTATGACTTGGGATGAGTTTGTGACCCGGTTTAGAGCCGAGGTTCCACCAGATATTAAGGTGCAACAGTTGGCGAGGGAGTTTCAGGACCTTCGCCACAGGACTGAGACTGTGGCAGAGATCACTGCCAAGTTCCAGGAGAGAGCTTTGTTGGTTCCACAGTATGCTGCGGACGAGGAGATGAAGAAAGTGAGATATCATGACATGTTGAGAGATGATATCAGGGAGTTTGCGAGTTTATCAGGGTGTGAGATCCTGAATGATATGATTGCAAGAGCTTGAGAGCATGAGATTGATTTGGAGCATCTCAGGAAGAGGAAGTCAGAGCAAACTCAAATTTCAGTGGGCCAGGAGAAGAGGCCCAGGAGTCTGGATTCACATTTGGGAGGACATCAAGGTCATGGACGTTGTGCCCAGTGTGGGAGGACTCATGAGGGAGGATGTCGGGAGACAGGTCGAGGATGTTTCAATTGTGGTCAGATGGGTCGTTTTAGTCGGGATTGCCCCCGTTGGTCGAATCCGATGTGTTTTAACTACAATTAGGTGGGCTACAAGAAGGTCGACCTTCCGATGTTGAGGGGTGGAGCAGTGAGTGCAACTGCTTCGGTTACTTTGAGGATCACTGACGGTCGTGAGGGTAGGGCAGGAGCTCCAGCAGCGAGGAGCTAAACATTGCAGTGTCAGTCAGGGGAGGCCAGGTTTTCATCAGGTGTTGTTGCGGGTATGTTATCTTATGCTTTCTTCTTGATTATTATCAATATTTATATTGCTTTTGAATATTGTATTGGTTTAGGTCAGCATTATCGTTGGTTTAGTTCTCTGTTATTGCTTGGGTTATATCATCAAGAATTGTTATATGCCTTTTTGCATGCCAAGAGTCATTAGTGGGTCATATCTTGTTGGGCGGGTTTCAGTTTGTTCGGTTGTTGTTCTGGTTCTTTGATGTGATCAATTCAGAGGTATCGTTTGGAAGGTTTATGGTCGGATTAGCTGGTTAGTTCTCCAAAGAAGTCAGAGTTCAGTCGTGTTAGCATTTGTTCGGATAGGATCGTTAGTCGTCTATGGTAGGACCTTTAGGTCCAATCTCTACCGTTGCTAGGGAAGGAGTGGTAGCAAGAAGATGAAGGTGGCAACCACATGAGTTTGCTTGGTCATTGGAAGTGCCAAGGGAATTTTATTATCGCAAGGGTTGAAGATGGTTAGAATTCAGATATTCGTTTGAGGATGGGAAGTTGGAGTGAAGGTTCGCCAGATCATAGCAAGGGTTATAGTCTTAGTCACCAACATAAAGGTCTTAAGGATTTGGTGTTGTACCATGGGAATAGATTGGGGTTATCGGGCTTGTTGAGATTTCGGGGAGTATTCATTTGGATTTCAAGAGTTGTGCGATCATCGGGATTGGCTAGTAATCGAATGCTAGTTCTTGGTAAGCTCAGATCGTCAATGGTTTTTGTTATAAGGAGGTAATATGGGTTGGGAATCCATCAAATTCTGTAGGTTGGGAGAGCTTCGACAAAACTACGTGGGGGAGAATCGTTCATATTTCCAGAAGTTGAATCAGGCGCGAAACAAGGGTGAGTTTAACATCCCACTCGGGAGGGAAGATGACTCAAGTGGGCATCTAGATTGAAGATTGTGTAAGTTGGGAGTTCAGGAAACTTCCAATAGCTGGATGGCGTCTTCTTTGTGATGGATAGCAGGCAGGTGGATGGATCGAGGTTGAGGGTTGTGTTAGAGCCTCGCTGCCTGTTCTTGTTTGATGAAGGCTCTGGGGTTTGAAGCATAACATGAACACCTGATTGGGATTCAGTCATATGCGGGTTCAACTCAGGATGAGTTTGGATGATATGGTAGAGGTGTGGTAAGACCATGGGCGGTGACCATGGCAGGATAGACGTGTCACTACGGGGTGACCGTAGAATTCACTGGATCGACGGATAGTATGGAAGTGTTGTAACTCTACGATGGGATCGTAGCATTCACCAGATTGAGGTAGACCATCGTTGGAGTGGTCGTGAGTATCAAGGAGGATCAGCTTGTGCCTTGGGCAAGGCGTAAAGGGGGTTCGAAGAGCATAAATCTATTATGGGAAAAGGACCATTAGGGTCCGAGGCGGGTTGGGCTTGTGTAGCTCTCGATGGGGTGAGACCTGTGGTCGTGGCCCATTCGTTGGTATAGACCAGATGAAACCCATGGATGAGGCCCGTATGATTATGGCAATGCAGGTGAGACCTGGTAGGGACCGGTTAGGTCAAGGAATTGGATTATGGCTTTAGTAGGATGATTATGTGGCCAGGGAGTGGCATAGTGTGGTGCATAGGCTAGGGTAGCCTCATCGGTTGGACTCTCAGGAACCTGGTGGCTGGACTAGGTTTGAGACACGTAGTCTCAGAGGTAGCTGTGGCTTTTATATCCCGGTTTAATGGATGCTGTTGATCAGAAGATTTCAAGTGAAATGCAAGTGTAAATCCTTGGATCTCTGGTTATGAGTTATGTACCGGTTTGGCTTTTGGTCAAGACTCTTGTGATTATGTTTCAGATTGGTTCCACTTGTGTGGAGGTTAGGCAAGTGATGGGATTTCGGGATTTTGGCAGTATCGTGTTGGATCGACAGTTATGGGATCAGTGTTTTTTCTTTCAGCACAAGAATGTTTTGATCAGAGCGTTGGCTTTCAAGAGGGTGGTAAGGATAGATTTCGAGGATGAAACCTAATTTAAGTGGAGGAGAGTTGTAACGCCCTGTTCCAAATCGTTTCCTAATGCAGGGTGGTTACCTGAAGACAGAGTATCATCAGGCTTAGGGCCTTTGAGAAAAATAGATTTAGACCCATTTGGGTATGGGTAATGTAATTTGAATGATCCGGGAGTTCGTTTTGTGTTTTGGAGCCAAGGGGTATTTCGGTATAGTGTTAGTTCGGGCTTTTATGGAAATTGGATTTTTGTGCGGGAGGTTTTAAGGCAAGTATGAGTTGATAGAAGTGTAGAGATTCTCATTACCTCTTTGTGGATATAAGGATCGTAGGAAACGAACTTATAATGAAGAATTTATGGCCTTCAGAAGATTCATGGTTTTAGGGTTAAAGCAAGTACGCGGGTCGTACACATGTGTACGCATGGCGTACTAGTGCTAAGGTCGGTACGCTGGGCTTACTAAGCCATATGATCAGGCATGCCTTATGGAGTACGCTGGGCGTACCAGAAGTACGTTGGGCGTACTCCAGTCTGACCCAAACCCTAATTTAGGGTCTTGGACCCTATGTAAGTTCCTTAACTCACCACCAAACCCTATTATCTTCAGCCTCCATCCCCCTAAACCCTAGAGACGAAACCATATCCCCCATTTGAGTGGTTTTTAAGATATTGGGTGGTATTTCATGCTTTTTGTTGTTCATAGAAGGAGCAAGAACTTCTTGGAGAAGTGTGGGATTGCTTGAAGCTTTGCATCTTGATCTACATTTTGGAGGTATAAAGTTTCTATCTTGATAACTCTAGGTGTTAGATCTAGTTTAAGGAGTAATATGTGTTTATTTTGGTCCTTAGAGTCATCCTTGTGATTATGAGCTACTCCAAGAGCTTAGAATGATGGATACTGGCCTTTGGGATGTCCCTTGTTCATAAAAATGTCATCTTGATGAGTTATTGTGGTGCATGCATGAGTTTGGGTGATTATTATGAATTTTATTAAGGTTTTGGTCCCATTAAGCCTTGAAAAGGAGTAAAGTTGCCAACTTTACATGTTAAGACATCTCATTAGGGTCATATCCAAGTTTGGAAGTCATTGTCTTAACCATTAAGAGCTTATTTTGGATTTTTGGACCCTGGAGGAGTTCGCTAGGCGTACGCAAGTGTACTCTCAGTGTAATGCTGATTTTGTGCATAAGGGACTTATACTTTATGCTTACAATGTGAGTACGTTGGGTGTACCATTCTGGTACGCGAGCGTACTCCCCAGCTGGTCATTTTGGGCTTTTGAGGTTTGGGCTTTGTTGGGCCATTGGGCTTGTGACTTTGGGCCATGGATGGACTTAGGGTTTTCTTGGAAGTAGGTCTATGATGGTTTTGGGTCCCAATCGGGTTATTGGGCCATAATGGGCTTTTGTTGCTTTTGTTTTGAGCCTTGGTTTGCCATTTTGGGCTTTGGTCTTTTTGGGTTGGGCCTTGGTTATGGAACAAGTAAGAAAATTGTAAAATGGTCTTTTACCCTTTAGGGAATTGGTTTATGGACTGGGCCTCAGATTTTGGGTTATTGGGTTAATTATTGATTAAGATTGTATTTATTGTTAGTTGATGCGAGGGTATCTGGTTCAGCGGTCCGAGCAGTTATTTGATTATCAGCGGATTGAGGCGAGTCTCCTCACTCTACCCGTGGGTCGAAGGCACCAATGCCGGCCCGTTAGGTTTTTTTTATGCTAGTTGTCTTTGTGACTCTTGCATGGTATGTTGGGTGATGCCCATTTGTATGTTGGGCTAGGCCCATTGTTTGACGGGCTAGGCCCATTTATATGTTGGGCTAGGCCCATGGAACAGGAAGGGCTAAGCTCTTTGTATGTTATGTAGGTGCTAACTGTCTTTGTGAGTGTAACATCCGGAGTCCCAGGTACATCATTTTGATTATTTACTTTTGAAGTTTATAGAATGACTCGACGAGTTGGTGCTACAACTCGTCGAGTAGTATCGCGAATGGCCACGTGGGTTTAATGACCTACTCGACGAGTCCGAGAGGCGACTCGCCGAGTATGCGCCGGGATGAGAAACCCTAAATCCCTCGGTTTGGGGCCTAGTTAAAGGAACTTACAGCCTCATTTGCGGCTACCCTTCCTTGAGAGCAAACCCTAAACGACCCGTGAGCCTAGAGAGAGAGTGCTTTGCTAATTGTGAGTGTTTGGTGCATTTTGTGAAGAGAAGAGAAGATTTCAAGGCCAAGGGACAAGTGGGTGCTGCTAGATCTGAGGTTGTTTCACTTCAAAGCTTCTGGGAAAGGTATAAAGCTTTCACATTTCTCATCCTATTATATAGATCTTATGATTTTGTGAATCTAGGGTTTTTCCACCCAAATATGAACAAGGAGGAAGTCACACTTAGCAAACTTCAAGGACTCTTAAGGACAGCTGAAAATGGCCTTAAGGGTAAAGCGGTTGCTACTTCTACTCCTTCAACAACCCCTGTTCTAGCTATTGGGCAGGGAAAGGGTAAGAAGAGGAAAAGCCCTTCGAAGGGTACCAAGGGTAAGACTCTTGATGGTTCCTCTTCAAGTGGGACAAAGAAAGGTCCCATTACTCCTTCTTCAAACCCAAAGGAAGCACATTGCTTCTATTGCCAGGATAAGGGACACTTCAAGCGAAGCTGCCCTAAATATCTGCAAGATGTAAAGGATGGGAAGGTTAAACCCACGCATGCAGGTATTTACACAATATTGTCTAATAACTCATCTAATGCTAATTCTTGGGTGCTTGATACAGGTTGTGGTATTCACAGTTGTACTGATTTGCAGGCACTAAGAAGAAGTGAGCAAGTGGAGCACGGGAAGATAAACTTAGTCATGGGCAACAGGAAAGCATCACCTGTTACCAAGATAGGAGTTTATTCTTTATTGCTTAATAATGGGTTAATGTTAGATTTGAATAAGTGTTGTTACTCGCCCGAAATGGCGAGAAATATTATTTCTTTTCATGTCTTGTACAAACAAGGTTTTTCATTTTCATTTGATAATAAAAATGGTGCTATTAATGTTTATTACAATGATGTATTTTACTTTAAAGCATTACCTTGTGATGGTGTATATGAAGCCGTGAATGTTGTAGAAAATCTAGGAAATAATGTGTTGTATATTGATTCTTCAGATAGCTTGGATAAAGCATCCTTGTGGCATTGTCATCTTGGACATGTTAACAAGAAGCGCATAGGCCAACTCCAAAAGGCTGGAGTCTTGGAATCATTTGACCTCAAGTCAGATGATAGTTGCGAGTCTTGTTTACTTGGAAAAATGACAAAGTCACCCTTCACAGGTACTTGTGATAGGGGTGAAGGTTTGTTGGACCTTGTACACACGGATGTGTGTGGGCCCTTCAGAGTTGCTACAAGGGATGCTAATCGCTATTATGTGACTTTTACTGATGATTATAGTAGATATGGATATATTTACTTAATCAAGCATAAGTCAGAAACCTTTGAAAAGTTCAAAGAGTTTAAGCAGGAAGTGGAGAATCAATTGGGCAGGAACATCAAGATGCTCTGATCCGATCGGGGAGGAGAGTATCTTAACATTGAGTTCCTTGACTATCTTAAGGAATGTGGGATTGTCTCACAATTGACACCTCCCAGAACACCACAGTTGAATGGTGTAGCTGAGAGGCGCAATCGAACCTTGCTGGATATGGTTCGTTCCATGATGAGTCAAGCTTCGTTACCAATCTCTTTCTGGGGGTATGCCTTAGAGACTGCCGCCCATATCCTTAATCTAGTCCCTACTAAAAAGGTTGCCAAAACACCTCACGAGATGTGGACTGGGAAAGTTCCCAATTTGGACCACATCAAGATTTGGGGTTGTGAAGCTTTCGTGAGGCGTGAGACTCATGATAAGCTTGAACCTCGAAGTCAGAGGTGTATTTTCATCGGCTACCCACATAGATCCTTTGGTTACCTCTTCTACAGACCCAGTGATAATGTGGTCTTTGTAGCAAGAAGAGGAGTCTTTCGTGAGAGAGAATTCATAAGCCAAGGGGACAGTGGGAGGCAAATTGACCTTGAAGAGCTTCAAGAGTCAAGTGGTGAAGGAACCTCAAATGCTATCGACCAACCTGAGGAGGAAACTCCTGTTGATCCGATAGATGAGTCTGTACCTCCAAGACGTTCCACTAGGGTGAGGAACACACCTGATTTTTATTATGGTTATCACATCACCACTGAAGGTGATACATTTATTAGTGATAGTACACTAATAGATTTGGATGAACCTAATAATTACAGGGAAGCCATGGCAGGCCCTGAGTCTGCTAAATGGAAGGAGGCTATGGACAGCGAGATTCAGTCCATGTATGACAATCAAGTTTTGGAACTTGGTTGACAATGTACCAGGTCGTAAGACAGTTGGGTGCAAATAGATCTTCAAGAAGAAGACCGACATGGATGGGAAGGTACATAATTACAAAGCGCGACTGGTTGCGAAGGGCTTTACTCAAACTCCGGGAGTTGACTATGATGAGACCTTCTCACCAGTAGCTAAGATTAAGTCTATTAGAGTATTGTTAGCCATAGCTGCATTTCATGATTATGAAATATGGCAAATGGATGTCAAAACCGCTTTCCTTAATGGAAAGTTGGCTGAGGATGTTTACATGGCTCAACCAGAGGGTTTTGTCGATACAAGATACCCTAATAGAGTGTGTAAGCTTGATAAATCCATTTATGGATTGAAACAAGCATCTCGCAGATGGAATCTTTGCTTTGATGAGAAAGTCAAAGAGTTTGGCTTTTCTAGGAGTGAGGATGAGTCTTGTGTGTATGTCAGGGCTAGTGGGAGCATAGTTAGCTTCTTGGAGTTGTATGTGGATGACATACTTCTCATAGGAAACGACGTCCCAACCTTGCAGGAGGTTAAGTCATGGGTTGGGAAGTGTTTCGCTATGAAGGACCTTGGGGAAGCTGCCTATATCCTAGGGATAAGAATATTGAGAGATAGGAGTAAGAGACTAATTGGACTTAGTCAAAGTACTTACTTGGATAAGGTGCTGAAGAGGTTCAGCATGCAAGAATCCAAGAAAAGGGAATTACCCGTCCAGAGTAATGCCAAGCTGAGTAAGACTCAGAGTCTGAGTACAGAGGCTGAGATAGCTGAGATGAGTCATATACCATATGCTTCCGCTGTGGGCTCGATCATGTATGCTATGACTTGTACTCGCCTTGATGTGGCCTTTGCTTTGAGCATGGTCAGTAGATATCAAGGGAACCCTGGCAAGGCACACTGGACAGCAGTAAAGAACATTCTCAAGTATCTGCGGAGGACTAAGGATTGGGTCCTTACCCTCGGAGGCAGTGATGACTTGAGAGTGGAGGGATATAGCGATGCTAGCTTCCAGACTGATAGGGATAATTTCCGCTCTCAGTCAGGCTGGGTCTTTATCCTAAATGGAGGGGCAATTACTTGGAAAAGTTCCAAGCAGGAGACAGTAGCTGATTCTACTTGTGAATCAGAGTACATAGCAGCAAGTGAAGCAGCTAAGGAGGCGATATGGCTAAAGAACTTCATCGGAGACCTTGGAGTTGTACCAGCTATAAAGGAGCCAATGGAAATTTTCAATGACAGCGAAAGTGCGGTTGCTTTGGCTAAGGAACCGAGAGATCATGGGAGATCTAGGCACATTGACAGAAAATACCATTTCATCAGACATCGAATAGAAGAAGGACTCCTCGTGGTTAAGAGGGTATCATCAGATGAGAACCCGACAGATCCCCTCACGAAGGGACTGAGCAGGGTTAAGCATTTACAGCATGCGAGGCGCATTGGGCTGAAGGATGATATTAGTTTCAATAATTAGATTCCTGAAACTTGTAAAATGTAATTGACATTTGATGATAAATAAAAGTTGTTATTTATTTATGATTAAGGTGTTACTATCTTGTGTTGATTGTTTACTATGTTTCAATTTTGCATGTTTTTACTTCCAGAATAATTATGTTATTATTCAAACCATCCACAGTCAGTCAAACTTTGGAAGTAAGTATTGATTTAAGACTGTCATGAATTTGGCTTGTATGATTTGTCTAAAAGTGCTTTGGACAATGCAATGGTTGCTACAACATTCATGAGTACTCATAAGGGCTGAGTATTGGATCCAACCCACGCTCACTTGCATCACTTCATGGAATTTATCTCGAGTGATCGTGAGACGGTAATATCATATAAATCTTCAAACCTAGAGATATGAGTTGTTGACTATGAGTTGGTTATTCATTGATTGCACGAAAACGCATTGGTAACTCGATGTCATAAAACGTGCCTTAGTGAATAATTCAACAAGTAGTTAGTACAAGCATATCAGTCGAAGTTTATCTGTTCCTTCTAGAAATAGAAGCGATATCTGGGCCCCTCGATGATTTGGTTTTGACTTATGTACCGGGCCCGGTCAGAACCTAATTGATGTGTTCAATTTAGTTCTATGTCGAAACAAATCAGAGATCGAGAAACAAATGCTGGACAATAAGTAAGACCATGTTCCATGTGTTTGTCCGGCTGATATCATGAGAACAGAGGATTATATGATCACTTATCTTAAATGGCGTATCATCATCATCTCAGTTCCGAGAGACTTTGAAAGAGCTACGATTGCTAGTCGGGTTTTGAAGTCATATTTGCAAATATAGTTATTAGACTTATCCAAGTGGGAGACTGTTGGATATAGTGTCTAAGTCCATAACTTTATTTGGTATGAACTTGACCCGACCCGGCATGGTCCATTTGGGTTGCATGGCATTGCAATACTTGGATAGACTAAATGAGTGAATAAGGCACTTATGATTATTAATATATTATAAGTTCTAATATATTAATAATAGTATTATTTAATTAGTATTGATCAAGTATTAATCTAGTATTAATTTGGTGATCAAAATGAGACTAATTAAATATATAGGGTTGATTATGACAATCATCAATTCTTTTATGGTGGATTAATGATCCATGGTTTATGGGTTTGGTTGTAACCATATGGAGCTCCATGGATAGTCCATGGGAGTTACACACCCATGGGTCATGAGAAATGAAGAGTCATGACAATTAGGGTTTACATTTGTAACTCCTAATTATGACACACTATAAAAGAAACCCTATAGCATGCAAAATGTGACCTAGTGTTTCTAGTGAGGGCATAACCGATTTTCAAGTGTAAGAAGTATTCTCTCAAGTTATTCCAAGTCTTGTGGTGTTGTGTGAAGCATTTGAGGCACAATATTTGGGGTGCTAGGCTCACAAAGTCTTGAAGGAATCCAAGCAACAACAAGGTATGTATTTCTACTAGTTTTATGTTCTATGTAATCCCCATGCCATGCTAGTTAGGAAATAACCTTGAAAAGAAATTTGCATGTATATAGAGAAAACATAGATTCAAGGTTATTAGGGTTGCATGTACACTTAGGAAGTGTTAGAATGCTCAAAAACCCATCAGGAGTATGATAATTATAATAAGTGTTGCAAGTTAGCAATGTTAATTATAGAAAACAAAAGTTTCAATTGGGGAAAAGTTGTTTTGCTATAATTAAGTGGGAGGAAATTATACTTAATTTCAAATCTAAAAGCTTAGATCGTGAGATTTTAATCATCTTTAGTCAAGGATATATATATATATATATATATATATATATATATATATATATATATATATATATATATATATATATATATATATATATGAATTTTATGTTGGAATGGCTCAACTTGAGGAAATTCTATAAATATTGTGTTCTCAAAATTCGATTATGATTACGACATCCCTCTTCATAGTCAAATTATGAAAACATGGCAAATAAAAAATATTGTAGCAAAAGACTGGTCTAGAATCATGTCTTTATGTGAGACATCATGATTCGTGTCCCATATGCTTCGGGTATAGGATCGATTGTATATGCTATAATATTTATCCTTTCTAAAATTTCCAAATGCATGGGGGCATTAAGAGGGGAAAAGATCTAGAATTAGATATGACTAAAATGATTAAGCAATTGTCGAGGATAATCTAAGGTTTACCAAAGATTGGTTGCTCAGGGACAGTTGGAAGTATAGTGTAAATTTTTGGAGAGGACCATATTGACATATTCTGAAAAGAGGCAACTCTTGTTCAGAAGTGATGGTCAAAATGGGAATATGGAAATGTCCCATAGGTGGAAGTTATTCATTAGATCTGTGTAAGATTAGGAAACTTAATGCAGAAAGGATGTTCAAAGAAATGTACTTTGACTTTGAGACTTCGGTTCCATGGAATTGATCTCCATTGGAATATTCTGTAATGTCTGATGACAAGTCTTTGTGACTTTTGTGTATAGTCATTACAAGAGGATCAATGCATATAAGTTTAGAATCTAACAGATTTCGGTAAATGGCAGGAATTTGGAATTCTTACATTTACGATAAGGATTTGGGATTGTGAAATGAGAATCATTGGTATTATGTTCAATTGATCTATTCCACAAAGTAAGGATCATAGACAAACATAGTGTGCATACTTGGTGTATGACATAACTATTGTTTGGACAAACATAGTGTGCATGCTTAGAGCATGGCATGACTTTTGTTTAAATTAAGTATTAAATTGATAAATTTGAAACATTATACAATGAATAATGTGTAATCAATATGGTGATAAATAAAAGGTTTTCTATTTATATTCATAAGTTCTGAGACCATATTGGATTCGATTATTCTTGTGTTTCACTTTGCATGTTTTGACTTCCAGAATAAATAGGTCATTCTTCCCGAATGACTAAGTTATTCAAACCATCCACAGTCGATAATACGTTGGAAGTAGGTATTAAGGCAAGACTGTCATGAAGTTGGTTTGTAGATGTCTAAGGTACTGGACATAGCAAGAGTTGCTACAACATTCATGAGTGCTCATAAGTTCTGAGTATTGGATTAAACCCACGCTCATTTGACTCACTTCATGGATTTTATCACGAGTGATCATGAGACGATAATATCTTATATTCTTCAAACCTAGAGATATGAGTTGTTGCCTATGAGTTGGTTATACATTGATTGTACGAAAACGCATTGGTAACTCAATGTTATAAACTGTGCCTTTGTGTATGATTCAACAAGTAGTAGGATAAGCATATGAGTTGAAGTTTATCCATTCCTTTTACCCTTGGTGGGATAAAAGCGATATATGTGGGCCCCTCGATGATTTAGTGATGACACCCCTAAGTGCTTGGCCAAGCCTGGACTGATTTGATTTGTTCAATTAGTCGGTCGTCATAAATTGGAAATCGGGAAACAACAAATGGACAGAGAGAATGATTATAATCCATGTCTCAGTCCATATGATATATATAATGGAGGAATATATGATCCCTTATCTAATGGACGCGTCATTGATTTGTTCAGAGTACGACAACGACTTTAAGAGCTACGATTGCTAGTCGGGTTTTGGAGTCATACGCAATAATAGTTTTAGACTTATCCAAGTGGGAGACTGTTGGATTAGTGTCTGAGTCCATAACTATAATTGGTATGTACTTGACCCGACTTGGCATGGTCCATTTGGGTTGCACTTCACCGGAACAATTTATATGGATAGTCTTTTGAGAATAATATGTTTATGATTTATATTAATATATTATAAGTTCTAATATATTAATATGGAATAATATTATTTAATTACTATTGATCAAGAATTAATTTAGAATTAATTTAGTGATAAAAAAGGAACTAATTAAATATGGACTCTTTTGTATATATATATATATATATATATATATATATATATATATATATATATATATATATATATATATATATATATATGGAATGGGCCAAGTTCATTTAGGTTGGGCTAAGCTTTCATGGATAGTCCATGGAGTGTTTAACCCATGGATCCTATGGAAATGAAAGGTTATGGGTATTAGGGTTTACATGAATGTAACCCTAATCCTCCATACTATATAAAGAGGTCCTTGGCACATGAAATGGCACTAGTGTGTGAGAAAACAAGAGTGGGCCAATTTCTAGTGTGCTTACTATTCTCTCAAGTTTTCCAAGGTGTTTTTGGTGATTTGTGATTCCACTTGAGGCTTCCACACTATTGGGGCTAAGCTCTTAAAGTTCAAGACTTCAAGCTACATCAAAAGGTATGTCATCTGACTAGGCTTTTGTAGTATAGTTGCTTCATATCATGATAGTTAGGATGAAACCTTGGAATATTGAATATTTGCATGTATAATAGAGAAAACATAGATCCAAGGTTTATAGGGTTGCATGTACACCATAAGAGTGTTAGAATGCTCAAAGCCCATCATAATAAAGGTTGAATAATCTCATAATGATGGATTTGACCCTATTGCGCTGCTCTCGTTTGAGTCTAACCGTTGTAGGAATGAGTCTTTTACTCGAAGGATTATCTGAGCTTTGTTGCATGTGATTGTATTCATGAGGTAGCTAACTGACATTATGGGGAGTTCTTCAGCAACTGCTGGCAGGGCGAGGTCGGAAAGCCTAGGAAATGCTTCAGTAGGTGTTGTTGCGCTGTTTAGCGAGTGCTTGGAGTATCAGTTTGATAAGGTGAGTTGGAGGATTCGAGATGATTCTTGAGGAAAGTATGGATAGGTGTGGAAGGTAGTATTGGGCCCGTACCACAAAAAAGCACAGGAACCATACTCAAATCGGGGAGTGTCTTGGAGAATATAGGAAGCCTGTGGGATGAGGATTCTTGGGTATGTTCTGATCATTTTCATGTAGTTTTTCAGTATGGTGATGAGCACTCAGGAAGGAGGTCCAGGTTCTTGTTCTGGCGCAGGTGCAGGTACTGAGTCGATTGATGAGCGGATGTAGGAGTTCATCTCGTAGGAGATTACCCGCGGTATTTTGGAGAACACTCCTGTGATCTTTGGTACGGTCAAGGAGGGGATTTTGGAGATTTTGGATGAGCGTCTGGGCGCATTCCGCGCTGAGGTTATGGCTATTGTTGGAGCTCGCACTATTTCTTTCCGTGAGTTCTGTGTTTGTGGAGCTCCCGTGTTCTTTGGGGAGAAGGACCCCATTTCCAGTAGGAGTTGGTTAGCAGATATGGCTAACGCATTCCTGTCTTCTGAAGGACAGAGCCTTAGATTGGTGGGAGGAGGTAGACTTCGCTTTGGAGGCGAAGCCCTGCAGACTATGACTTGGGATGAGTTTGTGACCCGGTTTAGAGCCGAGGTTCCACCAGATATTAAGGTGCAACAGTTGGCGAGGGAGTTTCAGGACCTTCGCCACAGGACTGAGACTGTGGCAGAGATCACTGCCAAGTTCCAGGAGAGAGCTTTGTTGGTTCCACAGTATGCTGCGGACGAGGAGATGAAGAAAGTGAGATATCATGACATGTTGAGAGATGATATCAGGGAGTTTGCGAGTTTATCAGGGTGTGAGATCCTGAATGATATGATTGCAAGAGCTTGAGAGCATGAGATTGATTTGGAGCATCTCAGGAAGAGGAAGTCAGAGCAAACTCAAATTTCAGTGGGCCAGGAGAAGAGGCCCAGGAGTCTGGATTCACATTTGGGAGGACATCAAGGTCATGGACGTTGTGCCCAGTGTGGGAGGACTCATGAGGGAGGATGTCGGGAGACAGGTCGAGGATGTTTCAATTGTGGTCAGATGGGTCGTTTTAGTCGGGATTGCCCCCGTTGGTCGAATCCGATGTGTTTTAACTACAATTAGGTGGGCTACAAGAAGGTCGACCTTCCGATGTTGAGGGGTGGAGCAGTGAGTGCAACTGCTTCGGTTACTTTGAGGATCACTGACGGTCGTGAGGGTAGGGCAGGAGCTCCAGCAGCGAGGAGCTAAACATTGCAGTGTCAGTCAGGGGAGGCCAGGTTTTCATCAGGTGTTGTTGCGGGTATGTTATCTTATGCTTTCTTCTTGATTATTATCAATATTTATATTGCTTTTGAATATTGTATTGGTTTAGGTCAGCATTATCGTTGGTTTAGTTCTCTGTTATTGCTTGGGTTATATCATCAAGAATTGTTATATGCCTTTTTGCATGCCAAGAGTCATTAGTGGGTCATATCTTGTTGGGCGGGTTTCAGTTTGTTCGGTTGTTGTTCTGGTTCTTTGATGTGATCAATTCAGAGGTATCGTTTGGAAGGTTTATGGTCGGATTAGCTGGTTAGTTCTCCAAAGAAGTCAGAGTTCAGTCGTGTTAGCATTTGTTCGGATAGGATCGTTAGTCGTCTATGGTAGGACCTTTAGGTCCAATCTCTACCGTTGCTAGGGAAGGAGTGGTAGCAAGAAGATGAAGGTGGCAACCACATGAGTTTGCTTGGTCATTGGAAGTGCCAAGGGAATTTTATTATCGCAAGGGTTGAAGATGGTTAGAATTCAGATATTCGTTTGAGGATGGGAAGTTGGAGTGAAGGTTCGCCAGATCATAGCAAGGGTTATAGTCTTAGTCACCAACATAAAGGTCTTAAGGATTTGGTGTTGTACCATGGGAATAGATTGGGGTTATCGGGCTTGTTGAGATTTCGGGGAGTATTCATTTGGATTTCAAGAGTTGTGCGATCATCGGGATTGGCTAGTAATCGAATGCTAGTTCTTGGTAAGCTCAGATCGTCAATGGTTTTTGTTATAAGGAGGTAATATGGGTTGGGAATCCATCAAATTCTGTAGGTTGGGAGAGCTTCGACAAAACTACGTGGGGGAGAATCGTTCATATTTCCAGAAGTTGAATCAGGCGCGAAACAAGGGTGAGTTTAACATCCCACTCGGGAGGGAAGATGACTCAAGTGGGCATCTAGATTGAAGATTGTGTAAGTTGGGAGTTCAGGAAACTTCCAATAGCTGGATGGCGTCTTCTTTGTGATGGATAGCAGGCAGGTGGATGGATCGAGGTTGAGGGTTGTGTTAGAGCCTCGCTGCCTGTTCTTGTTTGATGAAGGCTCTGGGGTTTGAAGCATAACATGAACACCTGATTGGGATTCAGTCATATGCGGGTTCAACTCAGGATGAGTTTGGATGATATGGTAGAGGTGTGGTAAGACCATGGGCGGTGACCATGGCAGGATAGACGTGTCACTACGGGGTGACCGTAGAATTCACTGGATCGACGGATAGTATGGAAGTGTTGTAAGTCTACGATGGGATCGTAGCATTCACCAGATTGAGGTAGACCATCGTTGGAGTGGTCATGAGTATCAAGGAGGATCAGCTTGTGCCTTGGGCAAGGCGTAAAGGGGGTTCGAAGAGCATAAATCTATTATGGGAAAAGGACCATTAGGGTCCGAGGCGGGTTGGGCTTGTGTAGCTCTCGATGGGGTGAGACCTGTGGTCGTGGCCCATTCGTTGGTATAGACCAGATGAAACCCATGGATGAGGCCCGTATGATTATGGCAATGCAGGTGAGACCTGGTAGGGACCGGTTAGGTCAAGGAATTGGATTATGGCTTTAGTAGGATGATTATGTGGCCAGGGAGTGGCATAGTGTGGTGCATAGGCTAGGGTAGCCTCATCGGTTGGACTCTCAGGAACCTGGTGGCT
This sequence comes from Lactuca virosa, assembly GCF_052849685.1. Taxonomy (NCBI): domain Eukaryota; kingdom Viridiplantae; phylum Streptophyta; class Magnoliopsida; order Asterales; family Asteraceae; genus Lactuca; species Lactuca virosa. Next base: position 174,390,630 of record NC_136432.1, read on the forward strand.
GGACTAGGTTTGAGACACGTAGTCTCAGAGGTAGCTGTGGCTTTTATATCCCGGTTTAATGGATGCTGTTGATCAGAAGATTTCAAGTGAAATGCAAGTGTAAATCCTTGGATCTCTGGTTATGAGTTATGTACCGGTTTGGCTTTTGGTCAAGACTCTTGTGATTATGTTTCAGATTGGTTCCACTTGTGTGGAGGTTAGGCAAGTGATGGGATTTCGGGATTTTGGCAGTATCGTGTTGGATCGACAGTTATGGGATCAGTGTTTTTTCTTTCAGCACAAGAATGTTTTGATCAGAGCGTTGGCTTTCAAGAGGGTGGTAAGGATAGATTTCGAGGATGAAACCTAATTTAAGTGGAGGAGAGTTGTAACGCCCTGTTCCAAATCGTTTCCTAATGCAGGGTGGTTACCTGAAGACAGAGTATCATCAGGCTTAGGGCCTTTGAGAAAAATAGATTTAGACCCATTTGGGTATGGGTAATGTAATTTGAATGATCCGGGAGTTCGTTTTGTGTTTTGGAGCCAAGGGGTATTTCGGTATAGTGTTAGTTCGGGCTTTTATGGAAATTGGATTTTTGTGCGGGAGGTTTTAAGGCAAGTATGAGTTGATAGAAGTGTAGAGATTCTCATTACCTCTTTGTGGATATAAGGATCGTAGGAAACGAACTTATAATGAAGAATTTATGGCCTTCAGAAGATTCATGGTTTTAGGGTTAAAGCAAGTACGCGGGTCGTACACATGTGTACGCATGGCGTACTAGTGCTAAGGTCGGTACGCTGGGCTTACTAAGCCATATGATCAGGCATGCCTTATGGAGTACACTGGGCGTACCAGAAGTACGTTGGGCGTACTCCAGTCTGACCCAAACCCTAATTTAGGGTCTTGGACCCTATGTAAGTTCCTTAACTCACCACCAAACCCTATTATCTTCAGCCTCCATCCCCCTAAACCCTAGAGACGAAACCATATCCCCCATTTGAGTGGTTTTTAAGATATTGGGTGGTATTTCATGCTTTTTGTTGTTCATAGAAGGAGCAAGAACTTCTTGGAGAAGTGTGGGATTGCTTGAAGCTTTGCATCTTGATCTACATTTTGGAGGTATAAAGTTTCTATCTTGATAACTCTAGGTGTTAGATCTAGTTTAAGGAGTAATATGTGTTTATTTTGGTCCTTAGAGTCATCCTTGTGATTATGAGCTACTCCAAGAGCTTAGAATGATGGATACTGGCCTTTGGGATGTCCCTTGTTCATAAAAATGTCATCTTGATGAGTTATTGTGGTGCATGCATGAGTTTGGGTGATTATTATGAATTTTATTAAGGTTTTGGTCCCATTAAGCCTTGAAAAGGAGTAAAGTTGCCAACTTTACATGTTAAGACATCTCATTAGGGTCATATCCAAGTTTGGAAGTCATTGTCTTAACCATTAAGAGCTTATTTTGGATTTTTGGACCCTGGAGGAGTTCGCTAGGCGTACGCAAGTGTACTCTCAGTGTAATGCTGATTTTGTGCATAAGGGACTTATACTTTATGCTTACAATGTGAGTACGTTGGGTGTACCATTCTGGTACGCGAGCGTACTCCCCAGCTGGTCATTTTGGGCTTTTGAGGTTTGGGCTTTGTTGGGCCATTGGGCTTGTGACTTTGGGCCATGGATGGACTTAGGGTTTTCTTGGAAGTAGGTCTATGATGGTTTTGGGTCCCAATCGGGTTATTGGGCCATAATGGGCTTTTGTTGCTTTTGTTTTGAGCCTTGGTTTGCCATTTTGGGCTTTGGTCTTTTTGGGTTGGGCCTTGGTTATGGAACAAGTAAGAAAATTGTAAAATGGTCTTTTACCCTTTAGGGAATTGGTTTATGGACTGGGCCTCAGATTTTGGGTTATTGGGTTAATTATTGATTAAGATTGTATTTATTGTTAGTTGATGCGAGGGTATCTGGTTCAGCGGTCCGAGCAGTTATTTGATTATCAGCGGATTGAGGCGAGTCTCCTCACTCTACCCGTGGGTCGAAGGCACCAATGCCGGCCCGTTAGGTTTTTTTTATGCTAGTTGTCTTTGTGACTCTTGCATGGTATGTTGGGTGATGCCCATTTGTATGTTGGGCTAGGCCCATTGTTTGACGGGCTAGGCCCATTTATATGTTGGGCTAGGCCCATGGAACAGGAAGGGCTAAGCTCTTTGTATGTTATGTAGGTGCTAACTGTCTTTGTGAGTGTAACATCCGGAGTCCCAGGTACATCATTTTGATTATTTACTTTTGAAGTTTATAGAATGACTCGACGAGTTGGTGCTACAACTCGTCGAGTAGTATCGCGAATGGCCACGTGGGTTTAATGACCTACTCGACGAGTCCGAGAGGCGACTCGCCGAGTATGCGCCGGGATGAGAAACCCTAAATCCCTCGGTTTGGGGCCTAGTTAAAGGAACTTACAGCCTCATTTGCGGCTACCCTTCCTTGAGAGCAAACCCTAAACGACCCGTGAGCCTAGAGAGAGAGTGCTTTGCTAATTGTGAGTGTTTGGTGCATTTTGTGAAGAGAAGAGAAGATTTCAAGGCCAAGGGACAAGTGGGTGCTGCTAGATCTGAGGTTGTTTCACTTCAAAGCTTCTGGGAAAGGTATAAAGCTTTCACATTTCTCATCCTATTATATAGATCTTATGATTTTGTGAATCTAGGGTTTTTCCACCCAAATATGAGGACGTTGAGGGTTCCACGCTCATTGAAAGGGTTGAACTTCAGATCTGGACCATGTGAGGCCCCTAGAGTCCAAAAGTCCCTGCTTTATCCAACCATAATAGTGATCTTGAGTGAAAAACGCTTTTTGGGGTGTGTTTTGGCATTTTAAGCTCAAAATGCCATGCATGAACGTAAAGCCTGTGACTTTACGTGATAGATGAGCCTTAGGAGTGTAGATCCAGAGTTTGGGTAAGTTCCCTACCTTGAAAACGACTGAATGAGAGATGAGTCTGAATGGACTCGCCGAGCCAAGAAGCCGACTCGACGAGTCAGATGGGGTTGTCCCGATGGAATAGATCGTGCAGCAACTCGACGAGTTGACGGGTCAACTCGGCGAGTTGAGACACACTTTTGAGTGATTCTGGGAATGGCGAGCAGACTCGTCGAGTTCCATGAGTGCACTTGACGAGTAGATATACTTATCTTATGTGATTAGGAGTAGGCAAGACTGGTCATTTGTGTGCGAGAGTATTCATTCACTCAGCTTACTTACGAGGTGAGTCTTCTCACTATACTTGCCTTGAGTGGTACATTGTGTGATTGAGCTGTTTATTGTGTTTATCTGTGTATTTGATATTTGCATTATGTCTTTATGATTTATGCTGAATATTGTTACTATGAGCTTACTGAGCTGGGACCGGAGGGTGCCACTGAGACACACTGACCGGAGGGTCTTATCGAGTTATAGCCTAGAGTGGCTAAGGAGTTATATGTGGTATTTGGGGGAACTCACTAAGCTTTATGCTTACTGTGTTATGTGTTATGTGTTTCAGGTACTTCCGATGATCGCGGGAAGGCCCCGGCTTGATTGTACACACACTCGCTTTGGAGATATATTTTGGAGGATCCTGGTTTATGTGATAAACAACTTTTGATAAATAAATTGTACTAAAGTTGGTACTTAAGATTTTCGGGAAATATGATATGTGATTTTTATGTTAAAAATGAAAAATTTGGTTTGAAACTTTTGGTGTTACAAGTTGGTATCAGAGCCTTGGTTTGAGGGATTCGGATGCACCTCCGGGTGTGTTTGAATTCAAACTGAGGATTTGAGAAAAATTTTCAAAAGAAATGATTTTTCTAAAAACGAGAAGGAGCTTTTAGAGAAAACGAGTGGTGTGTACAATCAGCCAGAGCCCGAACGGTGATTTCCCAAGATACCCTCACTTTGTGTTATGAGATATTTTTTAAATGTTCTGTTAGGGTTGCATGATAGAAAAATTAGGCTTGGTATTTCATATCCTAGGGCTAGAGTTGCCTGATTTGTGATGCCTTAGCCTAGGAGGTGTTCTTGATCAGTATTACCTGCTCTTTTCTCTGAGTATGTACTGAGTTTTGAGTTGAGAGATAATCTAGGCGGAGGTACCTAGATGAGCTTGGGAGGAGTCTTCTGAGAGAGTAGTCTGTGAATCGTGAGGTATAGAATGTTGTGAATTAGAGTCCTAGGAGGAGGACTTGGGGTGACCACAGGTGGGGTGTGGAAGGTAGTATTGGGCCCGTACTACGGAAAGCACCCGGTCTGTGTGCAATCCAAGTAAGAATCCTTAGGATGCTGAAGAGCAAGTAAGGATGAGTAGTCGTGTGTGATTATGCTCGAGCGAGTCTCTGATGATTTTGTGTTGTGTTTCAGAGACATCATGGTAGGTACACGCCACAACCCCGGGAGCAGTGGGACTAGTGATGATGAGATTCACAGGATTATTCACGAGGAGGTGGCCGCAGCTATTCGAGCGGAGATTCTTGAGATGTTTGGGTCTATTAAGACCACTTTGATTGAGACTTTTGATGAGCGGTATGCCGCTGTTACTGAGGCCGCTGCTGCTGCAGCCACTGCAGCTCTTGCTGCTGCCAGACCACAAGGAGGTGACTCGTTGCTGTACCGGGAATTCAGCAACACGAAGCCACCGGAGTTTGATGGGGCTCAGGATCCGATTGTTGCGATGAGATGAGTCTCTAATATCGAGGGTTGTTTCTACACTTGTTCATGCCCAGTGCATTTGAGGGTACAGTTCGCGCTGAACCAGCTTCGATTGGGAGTGAAGGACTGGTGGAAGTTTGTGACGGCTAGTTTCACCCCTGCAGAGCATGCTGCAGTGACTTGGCCCAGGAGTTTCTGTCTCTTCTACATAAGACAGAGTCGGTGACTGTGATTACGCGGATGTTTCATGAGAGGGCGTTGTTTTGCCCTGAGCATGTGGCGACTAAGCAGGCTCGCATGAGTCGGTACTTGAGCATACTGAGGAGGGATATTCGGGAGTTCATGGCGAACTCGTCTTACCGTACATTCGCTGAGCTACAGGCGAATGCCAGGAGGAGAGAGATCGAGATGGAGACTCAGGCGAGGGAGGACGCGGAGTCTCAGGGGAGAGACCGGCGACTGGCGCAATCGCAGCCGGCAGCCAAGTAGGCTAAACGTGCTGATCCGAGACCAGGAGGCCAGAAGGGCCGCACTTGTGGCAAGTGCGGCAAGAGTCATGATGAATCTTGTCGGGCCGGGATTTGCTACAAATGTGGCAAGGAGGGGCATATGGCGAAGGATTGCCCCAAGGGTTTTACAGTCTGTTTCCACTGCAATCAGACCGGCCATCTGAAGACCGAGTGTCCTCATCTTGTTCAGGGATCAGCCCAGGGTTCCACTCCTGCTGCATTGCGTGTTACTGATGTTAGGCCGGTGAAGGCCGAGGTTCTGAAGGCTCGTGGGAGAGCTTTCCAGCTGATAGCGGAGGAGGTCCGCACAGCACCGGATGTTGTGGCTGGTATATATTCCTCTATTTATCCATTTATTTGCTCTGCGCTTCTTTTATGATTATCATGTGCTATATTTAGGTACATTTCTTGTTAGTTCTATACCTTCTTTAGTGTTATTTGATTCGGGTGCGAGTCGATCCTTCGTATCCATAGCTTTTAGTCGTCACATTGGCAACCAGCGTGAGGCGTTGAGTCGACCTCTGAGGGTTTCTATAGCTGATGAGCATGCAGTTTTTGCTACCGAGCTGTTCCGAGGATGCGTGCTGGAGATCTTTGGCGTCAAGTTTCCGATCGACCTGGTACCGATCGCGATGGGAGATGTCTGTGTCATCGTGGGCATGGATTTGTTGAGCCGTTTCGGAGCAGTGATCGACTGCGAGCGTCAGTTGGTGACTATACGAGACCCTAGTGGGGGAGTGCTTACAGTGTATGGCGAGGGTACCAGATCTGGGTCAGCTTTCTGCTCTGCCGCCAGGGCAAGGCAGAGTTTACAGCAGGGTTGTATGGGATTCCTGGCGTATGTGATGGATTCGCCGACCGTGTCAGAGAGGCCGAATTCTGTATCCGAGGTTCCGATAGTATGCGAGTTCCCTGAGGTGTTCCCCGAGGAGTTACCGGGGGTGCCTCCCGAGAGGCAGGTGGAGTTCCGGATTGATTTGATTCCGGGTGCGGCACCTATTGCCAAGGTACCCTATCACCTTGCGCCACCAGAGATGCAGGAGTTATCCTCTCAGCTCCAGGAGCTGCTGGGTAAAGGGTTCATTAGACCGAGTAGCTCACCGTGGGGAGCTCCAATCCTTTTTGTCAAGAAAAAGGATGGTTCGCACCGGATATGTATTGATTACCGGGAGTTGAACAAGTTGACGGTCAAAACCCATTATCCACTTCTGAGGATCGACGGTTTGTTCGATCAGTTGCAGGGGGCATCTTGGTTCTCCAAGATTCATCTGAGGTCCGGATATCATCAGATGAGAGTTTGCGAGGAGGATATTCCGAAGACGGCCTTTAGGACTCGTTATGGGCACTATGAGTTTGTGGTGATGCCCTTCGGGCTCACCAACGCATCGGCGGCGTTCATGGACCTCATGAACCGGGTGTGTAGGCCCATGTTGGATCGATCGGTGATCGTGTTCATCGACGATATTCTTGTGTGCTTGAGATCTAGAGAACATCACGAGGAGCACCTTAGAGAGGTTTTGGGAGTTTTGAGATCGGAGAGGCTATATGCCAAATTCTCCAATTGTGATTTCTGGTTACGAGAGGTCCAGTTCCTAGGGCATATCGTTAATCAGAATGGGATATTGGTCGACCCGGCCAAGATTGAGGCAGTCATGCGATGGGAGGTGCCGAGATCCCCATCCGAGATCAGGAGTTTTCTAGGAATGGCCGGTTACTATCAGAGATTTATCAGGGATTTCTCCAAGATTGCAGTTCCTCTCATCAAATTGACCCGGAAGGGTGTTACTTTTGTTTGGGGGCTTGAGCAGCAGGCATCATTTGAGACCCTTCGACAAAGATTGTGCGAAGCTCCAGTGTTAGCCCTTCCGGAGGGAGTGGAGGACTTTGTGGTATATTGTGATACGTCTATCTCAGGGATGGGTTCATTGTTGATGCAAAGGGGTCACGTGATAGCATATGCATCAAGGCAACTGAAGCCTCATGAGACGAGGTATCCCACCCATGATTTGGAGTTAGAGGCGGTGGTGTTCGCCCTCAAGATTTCGCACCACTATCTTTATGGCGTGCGGTGTACTATATACACGGACCACAAGAGACTGAAGTACCTCATGGATCAGCCCAACTTGAATATGAGACAGAGGAGGTGGTTGGATGTGGTGAAAGACTATGATTGTGAGATCTTGTATCATCTAGGAAAGGCTAATGTGGTAGTCGACGCCCTGAGCCGTAGAGCCGAGAGCGCTCCGATCCGAGTTGTGTGTATGAGGATGACGGTGATGACTCCAGTTTTAGATACCATTCGAGAGGCCCAGGTGGAGGCCGTGAGACCGGAGAACCGCAAGAGGGAGCGGGTGATTGGGCAAGTGTCTGAGTTTGTGACAAACAGTCGTGGGCTTATGACTTTCCGAGGGCGGATTTGGGTGCCCTACACTGGTGGAGCTCGCCGTGTTCTGATGGAGGAGGCGCATAGATCGAGATTCTCGATCCATCCAGGAGCCACTAAGATGTACTTGGACCTGAAGAGGGACTATTGGTGGCCATGTATGAAGAGGGACGTGGCTTGGGTAGTCGAGAGGTGCTTGACCTGTCGTCGAGTTAAGGCTGAGCACCAGCGTCCTCATGGCAAGTTGCATCCATTAGAGGTTCCCCAGTGGAAGCGGGAACAGATTTCCATGGATTTTATCACCAAATTGCCGAGGACCGTGCGAGGTGTCGACGCAATTTGGGTGATTGTGGACCGATTGACGAAGAGCGCTCACTTCCTTGCTATTAGTGAGAGTTCTTCTGCAGAGAAACTAGCCGAGGTATATATAAGAGAGGTGGTAGCTCGGCATGGAGTGCCGACGTCGATAGTGTCAGATCGGGATGTGCGCTTTACTTCCAAGTTTTGGAAGAAGTTTCATGAGGAGTTGGGTACGAGATTGCACTTCAGTACAGCCTACCACCCACAGACGGACGAGCAGAGTGAGCGGACGATTCAGACGCTCGAGGACATGCTTCGAGCATGTGTTATGGACTTCGATGGAAGTTGGGACACATGTCTGCCCTTGGCTGAGTTTTCTTACAACAACAACCACCATTCCAGTATCAGTATGCCTCCTTTCGAGCTCCTTTATGGGAGAAGGTGTCGGACTCCTATCTGTTGGGGAGAGGTGGGGCAACGAGTGATGGGTAGCACTGAGATAGTGCTCAAGACGACTGAGCAGATTCAGCAGGTCAGGTAGAGGTTACTGACGGTTCAAAGTCGCCAGAAGAGTTACGCAGACAGGCGACGATCCGAGCTTGAGTTTTAGGTTGGACACATTGTCCTCCTGAAGGTATCCCCTTGGAAAGGGGTGATCCGATTCAGGAAACGGGGCAAGCTTGGGCCCCGATACATCGGTCCTGTCAGGGTGACCGCCAGAGTGGGTAGGATAGTGTACCGTTTGGAGCTACCTGCGACGTTGAGTCAGATTCATAACACCTTCCATGTGTCTCAGCTAAGGAAGTGTGTAGCCGACGAGACGACGGTAGTACCATTAGAATACATTCAGGTGGATGCGAGCCTGAATTACATTCAGAGACCAATTGCAATCATGGATCGAAAGGTGAAGGTTCTGAGGAACAAGGAGTACCCCTGGTTCAGGTCCAGTGGCAACATCGAAGAGGGTCCGAGTTAACGTGGGAGCCGGAGTCTGAGATGCGAGAGCAGTATCCAGAGTTATTTCCAGATCATGACTTCGAGGGCGAAGTCTGATTCTAGCGGGGGAGAATTGTAACATCCGGAGTCCCAGGTACATCATTTTGATTATTTACTTTTGAAGTTTATAGAATGACTCGACGAGTTGGTGCTACAACTCGCCGAGTAGTATCGCGAATGGCCACGTGGGTTTAATGACCTACTCGACGAGTCCGAGAGGCGACTCGCCGAGTACGCGCCGGGATGAGAAACCCTAAATCCCCCGGTTTGGGGCCTATTTAAAGGCACTTATAGCCTCATTTGTTGTAGCACCTGGTTCTTGGTATGTATTTTTATTTAAGTATTTTGCATTTTTGGCCTTGGACTCGGCGAGTTGAAGGACCGACTCGCCGAGTAGAAGCGGGATGAGGCGCGTGATTTAAGTGATGGACTCGTCGAGTCGGGTCCCAGACTCGACGAGTAGGCTCTGACTGGAAAAAACCCTAATCTGAGGGTTTGTACCCTATTTAAACAACCTTATGCAGCCTCCATCGCCCCTTTATGCTCCCATAAACCCTCCATAGCAAACCCTAAGTGTTTTGGTGCAAGATCTAAGGCTTTTGAGTTATTTTTTGTGGGTTTTGACCTCAAGGAAGAAGGAAGAGCATAGAAGGATCAAGAGGAGACTGAAGGATTTGAGTTTGGTTCATCATTTGCAGTCTTTGAGAGGTATAAAGTCTGTACCTTGCTCTTTCATTTGATAGATCCCTTTTTGGGGAGATTTAGGGCTTTTATAAGCCATTTTTGGTAACCAACCATGATTGCAAACATGGTTGGGGGTTGAGGCTTTGGAATCAGGTCTTTATAGGGGTCACAAGGCAGATTTGGGTTGCTTTTGCACCCAAGGAAGGCCCCATGCAACACTAGAGCTTATTTTATGTCCTTTTGAGCTCAAAGTCCCATGCATGCACGTAAAGTTTGTAACTTTACGTGCTAGAACGATTGAAGGAGCTTAGATCTATCTTTTGGTCAAGTGTTGTACATCAGAAATCGAGGATTTAGGGTGTGGATGTTATCGACTCGGCGAGTCCGTTCTTGGGACTCGACGAGTCCAAGGCTTTGAGTCCCATAGCTGTTGAGGGTCAAAAGGACTCAGTTGGGTGTTAGAAGGGTTGTAGCAGGACAGAAAGAGTAACCCAACGCATTGGACTTAATTTTAGACCTGGAGTTCATGGGACTCGACGAGTGCTAGAACAGACTCGGCGAGTCCAAGGCAATCTCCTTATGTTTGAAGATGAACTCGACGAGTTGTTCATACAACTTGGCGAGTCAAGGTCAGGACTTGTTCATCAGTTGAAGGTGAACTCGACGAGTCGGATGAAGGTTCATTGATGTTCGTAAGGAAGGGGAACTCGTCGAGTCGTTGCCAAACTCGACGAGTCGAGTTGTGGATAAGGAAGAGTAAAGGGAAGGGACTTGACGAGTTGACGGCCCAACTCGGCGAGTCGGGTCAACTGGAAGTTGACTTTGGCTTGGACTTGGTTAGGGGTAAAATGGTCATTTTACCCTAAGAGTAGATATCAGTTTCTAACTGAGTATTTTGTGGGGATTGTAGCCGGAGGATTTCCGGAGCAGCAGCGGACGGAAGTTTCCCGCACAGCTTATCAGCAGTTTCTCGTACGAGGTGAGTTACCTTCCAGTAGGGGTGGGTCTAAGGCCACAATGCCGGCCCACCAAAGAGGAGTATTTAGAAGATGATTGTCTTTGTGATAATTATCTTGGTCTGGTTACATGCTTTGGTCATGAGTTTTATTTGTGTGATATGTTACGTGTATGATAGGGATTGGTATCCCTAATAGCGGTCCTTAGGACCAAAGGGTAGGTCAGTACCCGGATATGCCTGACTGTATGCTTATATCTTGTTGTTGTATGCTAGTGGTAGGGGTGGAATAGCCCCCAGTTACCGGTTGAAAGATACCGATGTCAGTTACCGGTTGAAAGATACCGATGATGATTACCGGTTGAAAGATACCGATGATGATTACCGGTTGAAAGATACCGATGATGATTACCGGTTGAAAGATACCGATGATGATTACCAGTTGAAAGATACCGATGGTGATTACCGGTAGAAAGATACCGACGATGATTACCGGTTGAAAGATACCAAGGATATTGTATGGTATGTGGTATGATGGGGGAATTCACTAAGCTTTGTGCTTACGGTTTCAGTTTTGGTTTCAGGTACCTCTTCGTCTAAGGGGAAGGAGCCGGCGGCGTAGCATCGCATCACACACACATGATTTCCGCATGGAGTTTTCTGGGATTGTACTCTGATATGTTACTATTTTATGACTCGGGTTTTCAGACATGATGCATGGTTTTATGAGATGATGTGTTTTCACAGTATTTTCTTATGAATGTTTTTATGAGTCAATTAAATAAAAAAAGAAATTTTTGGACTTGAAAATTGGGATGTTACATTTGCGGCTACCCTTCCTTGAGAGCAAACCCTAAACGACCTGTGAGCCTAGAGAGAGAGTGCTTTGCTAATTGTGAGTGCTTGGTGCATTTTGTGAAGAGAAGAGAAGATTTCAAGGCCAAGGGACAAGAGGGTGCTGCTAGATCTGAGGTTGTTTCACTTCAAAGCTTCTGGGAAAGGTATAAAAATTTCACCTTTCTCATCCTATTGTATAGATCTTATGATTTTGTGAATCTAGGGTTTTTCCACCCAAATATGAGGACCTTGAGGGTTCCGTGCTCATTGAAAGGGTTGAACTTCAGATCTGGACCATGTGAGGCCCCTTTAGTCCAAAAGTCCCTGCTTTATCCAACCATAATAGTGATCTTGAGTGAAAAACCCTTTTTGGGGTGTGTTTTGGCATTTTAAGCTCAAAATGCCATGCATGAACGTAAAGCCTATGACTTTACGTGATAGATGAGCCTTAGGAGTGTAGATCCAGAGTTTGGGGAAGTTCCCTGCCTTGAAAACGACTGAATGAGAGATGAGTCTGAATGGACTCGCCGAGCCAAGAAGCCGACTCGACGAGTCAGATGGGGTTGTCCCGATGGAATAGATCGTGCAGCAACTCGGCCAGTTGACGGGTCAACTCGGCGAGTTGAGACAGACTTTTGAGTGATTCTGGGAATGGCGAGCAGACTCGTCGAGTTCCATGAGTGCACTCGACGAGTAGGGTCAACATGGACTGTTGATTCGAGTTTGACTTCTGTTGACTTAGGGTTTGGTCAACCCTGTCTTTGGGAAACCATGGAGGGGTAAAATGGTCTTTTCCCACTTCAAGAGAGAGAGAAAGAGAGATAACTTAGTAAAATGTGCGATATTAATAGTTAATTAGATATACTTATCTTATGTGATTAGGAGGAGGCTAGACTGGTGATTTGTGTGCGAGAGTATTCATTCACTTAGCTTACTTACAAGGTGAGTCTTCTCACTATACTTGCCTTGAGTGGCACATTGTGTGATTGAGCTGTTTATTATGTTTATCTGTGTATTTGATATTTGCATTATGTCTTTGTGATTTATGCTGAATATTGTTACTATGAGCTTATTGAGCTGGGACTGGAGGGTCCCACTGAGACACACTGACCGGAGGGTCTTATCGCGTTATAGCCTAGAGTGGCTAAGGAGTTATATGTGGTATTTGGGGGAACTCACTAAGCTTTATGCTTACCGTGTTATGTGTTTCAGGTACTTCCGATGATCGCGGGAAGGCCCCGACTTGATTGTACACACACTCGCTTTGGAGATATATTTTGGAGGATCCTGGTTTATGTGATAAACAACTTTTGATAAATAAATTGTACTAAAGTTGATACTTGAGATTTTCGGGAAATATGATATGTGATTTTTATGTTAAAAATGAAAATTTTGGTTTGAAAATTTCGGTGTTACAGTGAGTTTTGCATTTGTACGATCGGGCTAGGCCCATTGGTTTGGTAGGGCTAGGCCCATTATGGTGGGTTGGGCCCAATATGCGGGCTAGGCCAATTGTGAGGGCTAGGCCCAATGGTATGTATGGTATGTAGTATTTTGGGGATCTCATTAAGCTTTGTGCTTACAGTTTTTATGGTTATGGTTTCAGGTACTTCTGGTTCGAAAGAGAAGGGTCCGGCTTGATCGCAGCACATCCACCCATGTTTCCACATCATGAAGATTTTGGAATTGTACTCTGATAACTCTATTCTTATAAAACCATTTTTGGATATTTGGATAAGCAGATATTGAATGTTGACTTAAAGATCATTAATGTTTTGGTTGAATTAAAAATGAGATTTTTACCTCGTAATTTTGGGTCGTTACAAAATGAAAGTTCCTCAATTACCTTGATTTTTACCTCGTAATTTTGGGTCGTTACAATAGTAGGGTTAACTAGTGCATAACTATTTATGCAACTTGTAACGACCCAAATTTCCAAAAAAAAAAATTTCATTTTCAAACAATCAAAACATTCCCATAAAATATGAATTCTCAAATACAATTGTTTTTGAAATCCATAACATCAACAATTTATTCAAAATATCAGATTGTCCCCATATAATATGCCGGAGAGTGCATGTCGCGCCATCAAACCTTGCCCTTGCCCTTAGGCTCTGAAGTACCTGAAACAACCAACAAACTGTAAGCTAATTCTTAGTGAGTTCCCCAGAGCATACCCCACACAATCCACATAATCACATAATCCAAATTAGCTATAACAACTACATAAACCACATAAGCCATATAGGGATGCATACAGACATATAAGGATGCCATGGAAACCCTCCAAGGTCTTATACCGTGTGCCACTGGAACCCCCACGTGGTCTTACTACCTGCCATGGGAACCCCCACATGGTCTTCACTAACTGCCACTAGAACCCCCACATGGTCTTAATTACCTGCCATGGGAACCCCCACATGGTCTTCACTAACTGCCATGGGAACCCCCACATGGTCTTACCTAACCAAAGAAATATCATACAAGCTAAACATGCAAGCATACTAGGATGCCATGGAAACCCTACAAGGTCTTATACCAAATGCCATAGGAACCCCCTCATGATCTTAATCTACTGCCACGGGAACCCCTCGGGGTCTTCCATACAAATGTCTTACCAACATATCACATACTCAACTAACAATCCACAAATCATATAATGGGCCAACCTTGGTGCCTTAGACCCATTGGCATGGTGAGGAGACTCACCTCTCACGAAGTGCTGAACCGGTAAAAGTCAAACCCAATCCACAGCTCCAACTCAACTGCCTACAAACACCATGTGACTAACTTGTCAAAATCCCATATACCAAAGATACCCTTAAGGTCAACCTTGGTCAAAGTCAAGGTCAACAGTCAGGGTCGACTGTCCATGTTGACCCAACTCGTCGAGTGCATCCAACAACTTGTCGAGTTCCTTCAGTGTTCAACAAACCAGGAAAAACCCTAGTCAACTCGCCGAGTTATCTTAGCAACTCGCCGAGTTCGTTCTGTATCTAGAAGACAGGAAAAACCTTATCCCACCCGTCGATTTGTCAGGGCAACTCGTCGAGTTTTCCATGTCTTAACGTATTCAGCCCTTTCCAGTCGAATCTAAAGCCCCAAACTACAGATCCAGTCCCTTAGGACTGAAATACCACGTAAATTTGCTAACTTTACGACCATGCAAGGCCTCAAGAGGCTAAAACACTAAAACTAAGTTTAATAAAAGGTTTAGGGCATGGACAAGGACCAAGACTAGATAAATTGGGCAACTTTATGTCCATGGAGGCCTAGAGGTGTCCAGATCTGAATACCTATTCTCATGACAAGTCCAAATCCGAGAATGACTCCATTATGCACCAAAAGTGACCATAGACTTTCATAAGAGGAGATCTAAGCAATAAAAGGTCAAGGTGTCAACTTTATACCTCAAGATGGTTGCCAAAACAGAGTAGATGTCGGATCTACTGCTTCTCCCTTTACTCCAACCTCTTCAAGCTTGAAGTTCCTTCAGAATCACCCCAAAATCACTCTACAAGGCTCTCACACACACACTCAAGAAGGTATAAGGCTCGAACTAGGGTTTCTCTGGACTGTAAAGACGATGAGGGAGGCAACAAGTGTGCCATAAGTTCTTTATATAGGGTGCAAACCCTGAAAATGAGGGTTTTCCTTTCCAGCGTCTACCCGTCGAGTTGGAGCCTTCTAACGCGTCGAGTAGACCCTTTATCCCGCGTCCATAATGATCCCTACTCGACGAGTTGGAGCTCCCCAACTCGTCGAGTCTCAGTCCAAAACCCTAAATGTTAGAGAAATAAATGATACCTGGAACAAGCGTTACAAATCTCCCCCACTTGAACTAGACTTTGTCCTCAAAGTCTGTGGTCACGAACAAATCCGGGTAGTGGTCTCGCATCTCATCTTCCAACTCCCATGTCCATTTGGAGCCTCTTCGGTGCTGCAATTGAACCTTCACTAGCTTCACTCCCTTATTACGAAGGACCTTAGTCTTCCTATCCAGAACCGTAACGGGCCTCTCAATGTAGTTCAGGCTCTCATCCACCTAAATGTCGTCCAGAGAAATAACCGCGGCCTCATCTATGACACACTTCCGAAGCTGAGACACGTAGAAGGTGTTGTGAATCTGGCTAAGCTCATCCAGCAGATCCAAACAGTAAGCCACCTTGCCTACCCGGGTAGTAATCCTGAACGGTCCAATATATCGGGGCCCTAGCTTGCCTCTCTTCTGAAACCTAATGACACCCTTCCATGGTGACACTTTCAGCAAGATGAAATCTCCCACCTGAAACTAGAGGTCCGATCGGTGCCGGTCAACATAACTTTTCTGATGGCTCTGTGCGACTCAAAGCGGGTCGCGCACCTGCTGAATCAACTCGGTTGTCTTGAGCACCACCTTGGTGCTTCCCATGACTCGGTGTCCAACCTCACCCCAAAAAACTGGGGTCCTACACCTTCGACCATACAACATCTCAAACGGGGTTCGTTCGATACTAGCATGATAACTATTGTTATATGAAAACTCTGCTAGTGGGAGGTATGTATCCCAACTCCCTCTAAAATCCAGCACGCATGCCCAAAGCATATCCTCGAGTGTCTGGATTGCCCTCTCACTCTGGCCATCTGTCTGGGGGTGGCAAGTAGTGTTGTATTGTAACTGAGTGCCCAGTTCCTTGTGGAACTTTCTCCAGAATCTGGATGTAAAATTGACATCCCGGTCGGAGACCACCGACACTGGCACCCCGTGTCTGACCACCACCTATCGCACATAAATATCTGCCAATTTCTCAGCAGAGATACTCCCGGGGATCGGAATAAAATGGGCACTCTTCATCAATCTATCCACAATGGCCCAAATGGAGTCCACACCCCTCGCCGTCCTCGGTAACTTCGTGATGAAGTCCATGGTGATCTCTTCCCATTTCCACATAGGAATGGGTAACGGCTGAACCTTACTGTGAGGGCTTTGATGTCTGGCCTTGACCTTCCTGTAGGTCAAGCACTGCTCCACAAACCACACAATCTCTCGCTTCATGCATGGCCACTAGTAACTCAACCTCAGATCCCTATACATCTTTGTGGCCACCGGGTGAATAGAGAACTTGGATTTGTACGCCTCTTCCAAGATCTTCTGTCTCACTCCACTGGATACCGGTACCCACACCCGGCCACACTGTGTCAGAAGACCTCGACTATCCCGAACAAACAAGGGAATCTGACCCCGAATCTGATCTATCTTCCAGTTCTCTTTCTTCAAACCCTCCACCTGAGCCTCCTTGATCATATCCAACAATGGAGAGATCACTGTCATCCTCAAACAAACGTTCCTAATCGGAGTACTTGTCGCCTTGCAGCTCAAAGCATCGGCCACCACATTGGCCTTTCCTGGGTGGTATATTATCTTGCAATCATAATCCTTCAGTACATCCAACCAGCTCCTCTGCCGCATGTTCAAGTTCTGCTGATCCATCAAGTACTTCAAACATTTGTGATCAGTAAAGATGGTGCACCGAACTCCGTACAAGTAATGCCTCCATAGTTTGAGGGAAAATACAACCGCCCCCATTTCCAAGTTGTGGGTGGGGTAGTTCGCCTCATGAGGCTTCATCTTCCTCAAGGCGTACGCGATCACATGCCCCTCTACATCAAAACAACGCCTAACCCTATGATAGACGCATCACAATACACCACCAAATCATCCAACCCATCGGGTAGTGCTAAGATTGGGGCCTCACATAACCTCTGTCTCAAGGTCTCGAACACCAACTGCTGGTCCGGGCCCCACCGAAAAGTCACATTCTTCTTGGTCAAACGAGTCAAAGGTACGACTATCTTGGAGAAATCATGGATGAATCTCTGATAGTACCCTGCTAGACCCAAGAAGCTACGAATCTCAGATGCATTCTTCGGCACTTCCCACCGCATCACTGCCTCAATCTTGGCTGGATCAACCAAAATACCCTATTGGTTGATGATGTGCCCCAAAAACTGCACCTCTCGCAACCAGAAATCACACTTGGAGAACTTGGCATAAAGCCTCTCCGTCCTCAGTGTCTCCAACACCTCCCTCAGATGCTACTCCTTGGTCTTAGAATAGACCAAAATATCATCGATAAAAACGATCACAGACCGATCCAACATCAGCCTACACACCCTGTTTATGAGATCTATGAACGTTGTTGGGGCATTGGTGAGCCCGAATGGCATCACCACAAACTCATAGTGACCGTACCGAGTCCTAAAAGCTGTCTTCGGTATATCCTCATCCCTAATCCTCATCTGATGGTACCCCGACCGAAGATCAATCTTGGAAAACCAAGATGCACCCTGTAACTGTTCGAACAAATCATCGATCCTCGGGCGCGGATAACAGTTTTTCACCGTTAGCTTGTTCGTCTCTCGATAATCAATACATATCCTGTGTGACCCGTCCTTCTTCTTCACAAACAGGATCGGTGCTCCCCATGGGGAACTGCTCGGACGAATAAACCCTCGGTCTAGCAGCTCCTGAAGCTGTGTAGATAGCTCCTACATCTCGGGGGAAGCTAGCCAGTACGGTGCCTTAGCTATCGGAGCGGCACCCGACACTAAATCAATGCGAAACTCTACTTGCTTCTCTGGAGGCACCCCTTGCAACTCCTTGGGAAAGACATCCCGAAGATCTCGTACCACCGGTACACTATCCAAATCTGTTGGGGTCTCAACCCTCGTATCCGAGATATCTGCCAAAAATCCCGAACAACCCTGATGGAGAAGTCTCCTCGCTCTCGCAGCCGAACAAAGGGTTGGCCCCTGCGAGGCCATCTCTCCATGATTAACTAGTTCTCCCCCACTTGGGGTTCGAACTCTCACCAGCTGGTGCTGACAATCTATCATGGATCCATTGTCCCCCCCAACTAGTCCATCCCAATGATCATCTTCAATCCTCGCAATGGTATCGGTACCAGATCAACCCGAAACCTCTCCCCAAACATATTCAGGACACAGTCTCGATATACCCTCACAGCACTCACAGTGGTACCAGATCAACTCGAAACCCGAAACCTCTCCCCAAACACCACTCATCCTCCTCCCTGCAACCTCGGACAATCGGCCTTTTTATGGCCAGTCTGGTTGCAGTGGAAACAAATCAAGCCCTTCTTGGGGCAATCCCTGCTCACGTGGCCCGGATGACCACACGTATAACAAACCGGGCCTGACACCCGGCAAGCCCCACCATGCGATCTCCCACATTTGTCACACCAGCCACGGCCCTACTGGCCCCTACCAGAAGAATCCGAGGTCTTAGGATTTTTAGCCTGACCTACAGCTGTCTGAACCTGCTCTGGCTTCCACTTGGTGCGAAGCTCCAACTCCATTTCCCGCTCTCGGGCCTTCTCCACCATCTCATTCAGGGTTTTGCACCCTGTAAAGCTTACAAACTCACGAGTATCATCCCTCAGCATGGAATGATACCTCGTCCTCTTTATATCCTCATCTGCATCATACTGCGGGATCAACAATGCTCGTTCCCGAAACTTAGCGGTGATCTCTGCCATAGTCTCGGTGGTCTGCTGGAGCTCCTGAAACTCCCTCACTAACCGTTGCACCTCAATAGATGGTGCAAACTCCTGATCAAAGCGTCTGATAAACTCTGCCCATGTCATCTCAGCCACACCGGCTGCTCCCACCTGGCTAGTCACCTCCTCCCACCAATCCATGGCTCTCCCTCAACATACACGAGGCAAACCCCACCTTTGCCGCATCGGGGAAAAAGCTCGTGCGCTGGGCATTCTCCATGTCTGCCACCCAGTGTCAACTAGCTATAAGGTCCCTGACCCCGAAGAACTCAGGCGCTCCGCACGCCTTGAACTCCCTAAACGAGGGAGTTCGGGCCATGACCTGGCCCACAACAATCTCGACTTGGAAAGACCTGAGCTGCTCCTCCATGATCTCCATCATACTTTCCTTGACCGTCCAAAATATCACTGGGGTTGCGTCAAGGATGCCCCTCGTAACCTCGGCTGCAATAAGATCGCGCAGCCTCTCTTCAATGGGCTCGGTACCGTCGCCCGACCCAGATCCTGATCTCCCTGCTCCATGTCGTGTCACCACCATTCTGATCTGAAATACCATAAGACAAAATGATCAAATATCCAAAAAAAAGGGATCCCTCCACATCGTTCTCCTCAGAGCTTCCAGATCTAACATTATTTCGGATACAGATCATGTGCTTTCAGTAGTACGGGCCCAATACTAGCTTCCACACCTACCTGTACCTAATTCGTCCCAAAACAAAACATATCTCACGGGCTACTGCATAACTCAAATCCTAGGCTATCCTAAGATTTTCTCAATCCCATCAAACCAGAACTCAAATCAATCATAACAGGTTGCCCTATGCATGCAAATTATACACAAAACAGGATCAAATAGACTTTCGAATAACAGATTCTACCCTAGGACCACAACCAGATAAGGAGCAGGAAATAAGGCCAAATCAATCATTCTAAGGCTATAAGATCCTAACCGTATACAATTTTTAAAGCATACACATAGCAAAATCCATCTGACTATCATAATCCAAATATAAGTATAACATGGCTAACATATTAAGGAACCACTTACTTGAGCTCGGCCGATCACGTGCATTGCACTCTCTCCTTTTTTCCATTTTAAGAAGTTTTAAACTTTGACTTTTTTTATTGAAAACAATTTTACCATTTCCTTAGTT
The DNA here is from genome assembly GCF_052849685.1 of Lactuca virosa. NCBI lineage: Eukaryota > Viridiplantae > Streptophyta > Magnoliopsida > Asterales > Asteraceae > Lactuca > Lactuca virosa. Next base: position 174,410,661 of record NC_136432.1, read on the forward strand.
TGAGTCCTGACACACCCGGGAGTGTGTCCGAATCCCTCAAACCAAGGCTCTGATACCAACTTGTAATTACCCAAATTTCCAAATAAAATTTTCATTTTCAAACAATCAAAACATTCCCATAAAATATGAATTCTCAATGACAATTGTTTTCGAAATCCATAACATCAACATTTTATTCAAAATATCAGAGTGTCCCCATATAAAATGTCGGAGAGTGCATCCCGCGCCATAAAACCTTGCCCTTACCCTTAGGCTCTGAAGTACCTGAAACAACCAACAAACTGTAAGCTAATGCTTAGTGAGTTCCCCAGAGCATACCCCGCACAATCCACATAATCACATAATCCAAAATTAGCTATAACAACTACATAAACCACATAATCCATGCATACAAATATATAAGGATGCCATGAAAACCCTCCAATGTCTTATACCGTGTGCCACTGGAACCCCCACATAGTCTTACTACCTGCCATGGGAACCCCCACATGGTCTTCACTAACTGCCACTGGAACCCCCACATGGTCTTAACTACCTGCCATGGGAACCCCCACATGGTCTTCACTAACTGCCATGGGAACCCCGACATGGTCTTACCTAATCAAAGAAATATGATACAAGCTAAACATGCAAGCATACTAGGATGCCATGAAAACCCTCCAAGGTCTTATACCAAATGCCATAGGAACCCCCTCATGGTCTTAATCTACTGCCACGGGAACCCCCCGAGGTCTTCCACACAAATGTCTTACCAACATATCACATACTCAACTAACAATCCACAGATCATATAATGGGCCGACCTTGTGCCTTAGACCCATTGGTATGGTGAGGAGACTCACCTCTCACGAAGTACTGAACCGGTAAAAGTCAAACCTAATCCACAGCTCCAACTCAACTGCCTACAAACACCATGTGACTAACTTGTCAAAATCCCGAAAATACCAAAGATGCCCTTAAGGTCAACCTTGGTCAAAGTCAAGGTCAACAGTTAAGGTCAACAGTCAAGGTCAACAGTCAAGGTCGACTGTCCATGTTGACCCAACTCGTCGAGTGCATCTAGCAACTCATCGAGTTCCTTCAGTGTTCAGCAAACCGGGAAAAACCATAGTCAAATCGCCGAGTGATCTTAGCAACTTGCCGAGTTCACTCTGTATCCAGAATACGGGAAAAACCTTATCCAACTCGTCGAGTTGTCAGGGAAACTCGTCGAGTTTTCCATGTCTTAACGTATTCAGCCCCTTTCAGTCGAATCTAAAGCTCCAAACTACAGATCCAGTCCCTTAGGACTGAAACACCACGTAAAGTTGCTAACTTTATGTGCATGCAAGGCCTCAAGAGGCTAAAACACTAAAACTAAGTTTAATAAAAGGTTTAGGGCATGGAGAAGGGCCAAGACTAGATAAAGTGGGCAACTTTATGTCCATGGAGGCCTAGAGGTGTCCAGATCTGAAACCCTATTCTCATGACAAGTCCAAATCCGAGAATGACTCCATTATGCACCAAAAGTGACCAGAGACTTTCATAAGAGGAGATCTAAGCAATAAAAGGTCAATGTGTCAACTATATACCTCAAGATGGTTGCTAAAACAGAGTAGATGTCGGATCTACTGCTTCTCCCTTTACTCCAACCTCTTCAAGCTTGAAGTTCCTTCAGAATCATCCCAAAATCACTCTCCAAGGCTCTCACACACACTCAAGAAGGTATAAGGCTCGAACTAGGGTTTCTCTGGACTATAAGGACGATGAGGGAGGCCACAAATGAGCCATAAGTTCTTTATATAGGGTGCAAAACCCAGAAAATTAGGGTTTTCCTTTCCAGCATCTACTCGTCGAGTTGGGGCCTTCAAACTTGTCGAGTAGACCCTTCATCCCGCGTCCATAATGATCCCTACTCGACGAGTTGGAGCTCCCCAACTCGTCGAGTCTCAGTCCAAAACCCTAAATGTTAGAGAAATAAATGATACCTGGAACAAGAGTTACAATCAAGTTTTTGGCGTCGTTACCGGGGAACGGTCCATTTTTAGTTTAATTGAATCTGCTATTTTATTAGGATTTTTTATGTCTATCTTCTTTTAAATTTTCGTTTCTAGTGTTTCTTCTGTTTAACTTACCACGTCGTGGTCATTAACACCACGTCATGATATCGTAACAGTTAAAGTTATATTTTACGTTTTGTTCTTTTTACGTGTTTTATTTATTTTTGTTTCAGTGATTTATGACCTGAGGATCAAAAGCATCAATCATACCACTGTTTGACGATCCTAAGTCAGCATTCCATAAGAAGAAAACAAACAAACTTGGAGAATCAAGCAACAGAACTTTAGACATCGAATTTGAAAGTTTTGAGAAGACACCTAACAAGAAGGAAGAAGGTTACAAGCCCGAAAGCGAACCCGAATCAGAGAAAGTAAGTGAAGCAGACAGTGAGCCCAATAACAACATGGCAGACATTGCCGACATAGCAATGAGGCATACAAGAAAAGAATTTGTGATAACACCGGTCCGGGCCTTGTGCAATGCGTCATTCCAGCCACCGCCACATTTGAACTCAAGGGGCACATCCTTTCCGCACTAAAATAGATCCCATTCACTGGAAAAGATCATGAAGATGCATACAAACATATCGATGAAGTCAATGACATCACCGATTACTTTAATATTCCGAATGTTCCACGCGAAACGGTGTTGTTGAGAATGCTTCCTGTTACTTTCAAAGGAGCAACAAAAGATTGGTTAAAGGCGCTTCCACCCGGTGCAATCACTACATGGGCATAAATGTGTGAAGAGTTCTTAGAACAATTTTACCCACCATAAAAGGTGTCTAAAATCAATAAAGGCGTAGCTAATTTTGAGCAACAAATGGGTGGGTCACTATATGAGGCATAAGAGCGCTACAAGGGATTACTTCGAAATTGTCCCCAAAAGAATCTTAATGTGAAACAAGAAGTCTTGATCTTCTACGATGGGGTAAATGTCACGACAAGGCAACTCCTTGATTCTCAAGGGCCATTAACAAAGAAGAATCCCGCTGAAACTAAGGAATTAATTAAGGAATTTGCTAAATATTCGAGAGAATACCCTAACCCTCGATATGATACAACTAGGGGAAACGTGAATTCAGCTTCAGAGGACATGTTTGCGGTCTTATCAATGTTGAATAACATGGATAGGAGGATGACTAAAATGGATCAAACAATCCATGCTATACGAGTGGGGTGTGAAAACTATAACAGGCCGCATCTAACCAAAGACTGCGATCTTGATGAAAATGGAAACCGAAAGGTTCAAGCTTTCTACTCAAGCGGTGATCGTATGATGAAGATTGGAGAAAGCCCAAAAAGAAGTGGTTACCTTATGATGAATACAAGAAAGCCAAGGAGGAGAAGTATCAACAAAAGGAAGAGGCTTTTACCAAAGAGAGGAACCAACTCCCGAAAAGAAACCCGATTTCGATTCAATGCTTGCTCGTTTTGTTGTTGCATCAGAAAAGGGAAACGATGATACCAAAGAAATACTTAGAAATCAACAAGCTGCAATCAAGAACATTGAGTACCAAATCAGGAAACTATCAAAGCAATTCAATGATAGAATATCGGGCTCACTTCCAGGAAGCACCAAGCAAAACCCGAAATGAGCTCATATCCAGGCCATTACAACTAGAAGTGGGAAAACTGTTACTCATCTGACTCCCATTAACAGAAATAACCCAGATGATGAGTATGAAGGGCAAGAAGCAAGTCAAGAAAAGGATTATGAACAGTCACCACGACGTGGCAAAAATCTGAAAAGAAAAATGTTGAACCCGTTAAGCCATACCGCCCACCCCTTCCCTTTCCCAGTAGAGCAGTACAAGATAAAAATGGTGAAGACTACCGGAAGTTCCTTGATCACATCAACTCCCTTGAAATCAATATTTTGTTCATTGAAGCTTTAGCCAAAATGCCAAAGTATGCAAAATTTCTAAAGGATCTCCTTAAGAAGATGGAAGGTATATCTAAGGTTGTACTAAATGAAACATGCTCAGCTGCAATGTTGAATATGCTACCAAAGAAGATGGGTGATCCAAGAATCTTAACACTACCTTGCCAATTCGGAAACCTAGCCACAAGCCACACTCTAGACTACTCGGGAGCAAGTGTTAATTTTATGCCTTATTCATTCTTCAAGAAACTTGATCTCCCAGAGCAAAGTCCAGTCTGCATGGTCATCCACTTAGCAAACAAAACGATGACCTTTCCAAGAGGAATTTGTGAAGATTTGTTAGTTAAAGTTGTCAAGTTTGTTTTTCTCATGGATTTCATTGTTTTAGACATGGAGGAAGACGAACAAGTCCCAATCATTCTTGGAATGCCCTTTTTGAGCACCGCCCAAGCCTTAGTTGATATACGAGAATCCAAACTCACTCTTCGAGTTAGAGAAGAAGCGGTCACTTTTGGAGTTAATAAAGCAATAAATCACTAAAGGATAAGTGATGATATGGGTTTTTTAGTATATCTATTTGATGAAATCTTGGAGAATGAGCTTGTAGGATGGAAGGAAAAGGAAACCAATGGGTACATGGTGTTACAAGAAGGGGCTATTGATGTTGAACATGATTTGCAAGAAATAGAGAAACTACTAGAGGAAAGTGAGTACAACGAGTTGAAAAAAGATGTTGAAGAAACACCAAGACATGGTCATCGGAATTTTCTCAACGCGACGTAAAAAACTACGACACCACGACGTGGTAGGAGGCCCACGTCATGGTCACTAATAAAAAATCAAAACTCGAGTTAAAAGCTTTGCCTGAACATCTGGAGTATGCATTCTTGGAAGAAGATGAACAAAATCCAGTTATTATAGCAGCTGATCTCACACGACACGAAAAAAGAAAGCCTAGTTGATGTCCTCAACAAACGAAAGAATGTCATCGCATGGAAGATAAATGATATTAAATGCATAAGTCCCACATAATGTTCACATAAAATAAATCTAGAAAAGGGAGCCAAACCTGTGGTGCAACGCCAAAGAAGACTAAACCCGCACATGCAAGAAGTAGTGAAAAAATAGGTAGTCAAACTCTTGGATGCCGATATCATTTTCTCAATATCGAATAGCCAACGGGTGAGTCCGGTGCACGTGGTACCTAAAAAAGGATGCATGACAGTAGTGACAAACGAAGAAAACGAGTTTATCCCGACAAGAACGGTAACCGGTTGGCGCGTGTGCATCGATTATCGCAAGCTAAACGATGCCACACGCAAAGACCATTTCCCTTTACCATTTATTGATCAAATGCTATAAAGATTATCTGGTCACCTTTATTATTGCTTTTTAGATGGTTTTTCAGGATACTTTCAAATCCCAATTGATCCTCAAGACCAAGAGAAGACCACATTCACTTGCCCAAGTGGGACCTTTGCTTATAGACGGATGTCATTTGGGATATGCAACGTACCAGCCACATTCCAAAGATGCATGATGGCCATTTTCCATGACATAGTTGAAAAATTCATGGAAGCCTTCATGGATGATTTTTCGGTTTGCAGGTCCTCTTTTGAAGATTGCTTGTCTAACCTTGACTTGATGCTAGCAAGATGTGAAAAGACAAACTTGGTTTTAAATTGGGAGAAATGTCATTTTATGGTTAAAGAAGGAATTGTATTAGGGCATAAAGTCTCCAAGTTAGGGATAGAGTTGGACCGTGCAAAGGTTGACATTATAGCCAAGTTACCACCTCCAACAAATGTGAAAGGGGTAAGATTCGTTAATTATTTATAACAAAGTCATAAAAATATTAAAAAATCACTTTGAAGTTTAAAAAAATCAGTTTATTTAGATTTCAGTTTATTTTAGTAGCCTGCAGATGTTAAAAAAACAAACAATCTTCTTTTTTCAGACTGCAGACGTTTGGTCCACCTCTTCTACTGCAGAGGTCTACAGATGTGGTCCGCAGACTGCAAACATTTTGTCTCAGAAAAAACAAACAGCACCTTAGTTTTATCAAAAACCATTGTTTTTACTGACCATTCTGCCCTTAAGTATCTTTTTTCCAAGCAGGATGCCAAACCAAGATTGATCTGATGGGTGCTACTTTTACAAGAGTTTGACATAGAAATAAGGGATAAAAAGGGAATGGAGAATGTGGCGGCCGATCACCTCTCGAGACTAGAAAACCCAGAATTGGAAGAGTTGGAAGAAAACAAGATTGGAGACAATTTTCCCGAAGAATATTTGATGGTAATCACGGGAGAGGTGCCATGGTATGCTGATATAGCCAACTATTTGGCTAGTGGTTATCTTCCAAAAGAACTGACTCGTCAACAAAAGAAGAAACTATTTTCAGAATTCAAGTACTACTTTTGGGATGAACCATACCTCTTCAGAAGCTGTACGGACGGAATGATAAGAAGATGTGTTTTCGGGAAAGAAAGTTTAGAAATCTTGAAGCATTTCCATAATGGGCTCACCGGAGGACATCATGGAGCACAGTATACGGAAAAGAAGGTCTTTGATTCCGGATTTTATTGGCCTACAATTTTTAAAGATGCCACTCAATTTGTCAAGGAATGTGATTCATGCCAACGGCCGGGAAACATTTCCACCCAAAACGAGATCCCCCAAAATATAATACAAGTGTGTGGAATATTTGATGTTTGGGGGATCGATTTCATGGGAACTTTTTTGATGTCTTGAGGGAATAAATATATATTAGTGACGGTCGATTATGTCTCTTAATGGGCGGAAGCACAAGCTTTACCTACAAATGATGCTCGGGTGGTAGTTAGATTTCTAAAAAAAATTGTTTTTGCATTTCGATGTTCTGAAGGCTCTAATTAGTGATCAGGGAACTCACTTTGCAAATGAACTACTAGCAAAGGTGTTACAAAAATATGGTGTATACCATAGGTTTGCAACACCTTACCATCCACAAACAAGTCGGCAAACCGAAGTTACAAATCGGGCATTGAAAAGAATTCTGGAGCGATCGGTTGGAAGTAATAAGGAGTGGACAAAAAAGCTTGATGATGCATTATGGGCATTTCGTACCGCCTTTAAAACACGTATTGGTACTGCACCATATAGGTTGTTATATGGAAAAAAATGTCATTTGTCGGTAGAAATTTAACATAAGACATTTTGGGCTTTGAAGATTTGCAACGTTGTGTTGGCTGAACTTCGAACAAACCGTTTAATGCAAATGAATGCTCTTGAAGAATTAAGGAATGAATCATACATAAGCTCCTTGATCTACAAAGATAAAACGAATAAATGGCATGATGCAAGGTTGAGAAGACACAAAGATTTTCAAGAAGGGAAAAAAGGTTCTCCTTTTCAACTTAAGAATGAAGCTTTTTCCCGGGAAGTTACAAACACGTTGGGATGGGGCATTTGTTGTGAAACAAGTGTTTCCACATGGGGCTATCGAATTATTAGCAAAAGATGGAACTCCATTCAAAGTTAACGGACATAGGGTAAAGCATTATGAGGAAGGCAAGCCAATTAAGGAAAAAGAAAGGGAAACCATGAAATTTGTAGGACCCGCATCAACGTAGGACGGGAAGGAGTCCGACTCACGAATACCCAAAAAGAAGCGCTTTAAGGTGGCAACCTGTGGTTTTAAGTTTGCGTTTTCTTTCCCTTTTCTTTTGTTTGCTTTATTTTCGTTTATTTTCCTATTTTTGTTGATTTTTCACTCCTCTGAATGTCTTTATGAATTTTGTTGAGAGAACTAGCATGGAATGAGTGTGGGGTAGATGTTTTTATAAAAAATTTACCAAAAATAAATTATTTTACTTACCACGACGTGGTCTAATACACCATGACGTGGTACCTTCACAGAATCCGATGGCACGAAAATTGAGAAAACACCACGACGTGGTGTCAAGACCACGACGTGGGGACTATTCACCTGCAGTCAAAATTAGGGTTTTTAACCCAAATCTGTCACTTTTTCTTTTACTTTTCAACCCACATCTCGTCGTGTTCTTTCTCCCCACGAAGACATCCTACCGATATTCTTCAAATTCTCGACTTTTTCAACAACAAGGTATGGTTTTTTACTTGTTTTTCATAGGTAATAATCGATTATAACTGCACTCATGTACGTAATTGCTGATTTGAACTGTTACTTGGATGTTTCACTAGTTAGGGTTCTGAATTTTATCAAAATCGGACTTGATTTTTGATGTTTATGTTATGAATTTTGATTTAAATTACATGTTTTTATGCCCTTAGCAAAACCCAAACTTGATTTGAGTTGGAATGCCATGGATTTTTGTTCAATTAGACTGCAGATTACACGACCTGTTCGTTGACCACGACGACTCATCGTGGTTCTCGTCGTGGTCAATGTTTATTTGGCTTATATTTACTGTTTTCTATCCTAAACTTTCAATTGGTTGTTTGGTTTTGTGTTTTATGCTTCTTTTGCAGGAAATGTCAAGCCGAAGTCGAAGAACACAACCCGGGGCTCGTCCCAATTTTCCATGGTACACATTCCCAAATGTGGTTACTCCGGGACTAATGGCTCAATGGAATGGAAGGCTTGCATGGCTGAGGGAACGTAGGGTGCATGTGCCACAAGAAATCAATTGGACTTGGATGGTGGAGGTGGGTTTATCGAAGGCAATTAAACCATTCCTTGTACAATCTTTTGATGGCACCCAAGGACAGTTTGTGTGTACAGCTTGGAAAATACTTTTTCATATCCAAGAGCCAGTATACAAGGAGCTTGTTGTGGAGTTCTTAGCCACCGTGGCTTTCCGTAAAAAAATGGTGTTCATGAGCCAACAAACCTCACCCTTTGTTTGGGGTGAAAGACGGGAACTTAGCTTGGCGGAGTTTGCTATGATGATGGAACTTTATCTTCCGTCTGAGATCCACACAGAGTCGTATATTGATAGTTTATAAATCAATGTGTTAAGTCGAATGAATAATTCAAAGAAGATCACTATTGGCCCACCATCGCCAATGGAACATACCAATCTGGGACCGCGCAAGAGAGTGAAATTCGGTCTCCTATCCATTTCCTTCTACACCGTTTGATCACCAACACTATCAACCAGAGGCAGGAGGGGACAAATTCCCGATCTTGGATGTGTTTTATTTATGGAGCCTCTTCACTCCGGATGTCCTTATTGACATTTTGTATCATTTAACTGAATTATTGGCGATTCGGGCAGGAAAGGATCGTCGTGGGTCTCCTTTATATGGTGGAATGTTGATTACATGATTGGCACGGTCATTTGGGATCCTCCAAAAACGTGAAGCTTCTATGTTGACATTGGATCCTGGCAAGCCTTTTAGTCCACTCCTTTACAAGCGTGCAAACATTATAGTGGACAATGGGTTTAACAACTATTCTATTCCCAATGACAACCCGCAAAACCAACCCAGGAGGCGAGTAAGGAAAAGAGTTGGTGATGCAGATGAAGACGAGCCACCCGTTATTCTGACTGAAGATGAGATGTCCATGGATCCATCCAACGTTGCCTTGCGCAGGTACCAAGATAATTTGGGGTGAGGTATAAACTATATGAACATGCACCTTGACATCTTAATGCGACATATGAACCTGCAACGTTCCAACGAGAGTCGGGCTTCATATCCTTATATTTCTACATGGGGCGAACTATGGGCGGAACAACATGGTGGTGCAAGTGGCAGTGGAGGTGGTGGCAATGATGAGGATGAGTGATTTTTATCATTTTTATTCAAGTGGATTCAAGACAGTTTGTTTTTGTTTTTATTTGTTTTTGTGTTTGGGTGGATTTATTTTCTTGGATATTGGTAATGTAGGATTTGGATGTTTTGTTTTGGTTGTTTCCTTGTGCTTCTTGTCTTTAGATTTACCAAGATTCAAGTTTTAGAGAGAAGTCTTTTCGCGTGGGATTTTGACGAGTTTAAGAGAAAAGTTAAGAAAGAGGCGAGAGAGGAGGATTTGAGCATTTAGAGCATTGTTTTGATCACCAAACCTGATGAGTCACGTGTCTAGAAGTTCACATTCTTATTAGAGACAAATTTATTGAAAAATAATGTTGGAAGCTGCACGTATTGTCAGAATTTTTCTCCCACCATGATGTGGTAACCCTCACCACAACGTGGTGTCGTTACAGAAATCATGATTATTTTTTTCACCCACCCAACACGACGTGGTTCCTACTACCACGAGGTGGTGACTTATTGAGTCCTATTTTCGCGTTTTTTTTCTATACATTATGAAGTATCTATGTCCAAGTGTTCAAGTCGAGTTCCATAGCGGTCAACCACTTCCGTTTTCACACTTATGAGCAAGCAATCCTACACACAAGCAACACAATCCACAATGCATCTTCTATCCCAAGGGAGTATGTTCCTTTCTCTCTTTTTTTACTTTTATGTTTAGCATAGTATGCAATGAGGGCATTGCATCAAATAAGTGTGGGGTAGGGGGTTTATTGCATTAGGAAAAAGCATTCGATTTTTGAAAATTTACATTGCTAGTTTTTACAAATATGCATTCATATAAACTTGAACTAGTAGTTTAAATTAGGAAAATCTAGTTAATTAAAAAAATTTGCTAGTATTGTGTGGGATGATCCGGTGAGAGCCCAAATGTTTACCTGAGCCAACACATGTTATAGTGTATTTGTGGCTTCCTATTTTCTAGTGAAAAGTCATGAGATATGAAAGGTAATCGGGTAGTTTATATGATGTAATAAGTTCTACAGCGTGTACCTAAAATCTATCCATGAGCTTATGTAGTCATTGCACTTAGACTAATACCTTTAACCAATAAAGGTTAAAGTTAAGCTCCCTTGCCTAATCATGTAGGATTTGAGTGTGAAAAAAGTGAGATATTTAAAAAAAAGAGAAATTACCAAAAACTTGAAAGAATTTTGGAGCTGTCAAATTATGAAAATCAAAAGATAAAAACTTTGAAGAAACAAAAGTTCAAGATACCAAAAATCAAACAAAGAAGGTTGTGAATTCAAAGACATCAAAAATCAAATATTCAAAGAAGAGATGAATTTGAAGAGCTCCATTATGTATCAAAGTTGTAATTCTTTCTAGATATTATGTATGCTTGGGTAGCTTAACCAAAATTTTTATATTTCTAGGGATTTTCTACTTAGGTTTAATCATGTCTGTTATTATGAATTTCGTTTTTCTGAGTTTACTTGCTGAAATCATGGGCTAAAACCCTATGACTTTCATTTAGTCTAGATGATTTGACTTTTTATGGATTGATTTATGGTTAGTGTTAAGTTTAGTTGGTTATTTGTTACTTTAGCTTATTAAAGAACCTTCCGTGCTTATGAGAACTACTTTTTCTATTTATTGTTAAGTTCAATTAAGTTTGCATGACCATCACTCTTGATTAAACTTGAATCTTATGATCTTTGTGAATTGCAAAATTGTAGGACTAGAGTTTTGACCAAAACCTAAGCTTAAATAGAAAAGTGGGTAAGTAACCGTAGGAGCTAATATATGACGACCAATCATATATTGAATTGATCTAATAAACCCAATCAATCAATTCATTATAAGTCTAATTTAACTCGAATTAAACACTAGTAAACCTGTTAGTTTATCCACTTGATCACCATATGAATGAATTTGTTTGCTAAAGGATTAGGATTAGTGAACATTAACCTAGTCATCTTAGGAATCGGTAACCAACGAAGCATAATCCATTGCACTTCCATAAATTAACCATAATAGCAAGTTTACCGAAGCTAAACGAAAGTCCCTTAATTACCTTGATTTAAATCGTATTTTGTGTTTCTTTCTTTTAGTTTTAATATTTGCTTCAATAATTGATAGTTAGTTTAGTTTGGTTAATTAAGTTTCTAGTTTTTCATAACTAGAGAAAACCCCTTTTTCTAAATTTAATAGTAATTTAGTTATTTAGTAGATAAGAATTAGCTAATCATTATGTTCCCTGTGTTCGATAACTGTCTATTGTGCTATACTATTTTCAACAAGGTACATTGTCTTAGGTAATAATTAGTTACATTAGTAGGATTAACTAGACCATAATTATTTACACATCAACCTTCTATGGTATTAAAGTCTAAAACATAACATAGTGTATTCAACTTGGCCTGAACTTCTGCCAAAACACGATTTGCATGGTCTACATACTACCATCTTATATGGTCTACATGCCAAAACACACTATTTTCCCATACCATTTAATTCTTATTTTATATAATTGTAATTAAACCATTGTTGGATTTTATACTTAGAGTCTAATCACTCTTCATGATCTCTTACTTTGATACTTATAATTCTCAGTTCATTGCACTCAATTATGCCCTTAAGCATAAAACATGATATTTACACTATAGTGCATCACACATTCTAGTTTAAGTTTACTTTAAACTTTGATTCCATTCTATTTTATCACTTTAGCTTATACTAACAAGGTCTGCAAGTCAATTTATACTAATGATGATATCCTTCATCATTATCCACAAGATAACCCAATAATGTATATCATACATATACGTCAGCACAAGGATGTACCAGGTGTATTTCACCCCTGGGTCTATTTCACCCCCGGGTCTATTTCACCCCCGAGTCTATTTCAACTCATATGTCAGTGCTAGGCTGTACCGGGTCTATTTCACCCCCGAGTCTATTTCAACTCATATGCCAGCACAAGGCTGCATCAGGTCTACTTCACCCCACATACATATAGTAGACAGGCACACATGCATAAAAGCATACAACAGGATACACGAAGACTAGAAGCACAAACAGACCCTAGTGTCCTATAGTATAGTGAGCAAACTCACCTCAGTCCGCTGACAGTCAAATAGATGCTCGGGCTACTGGAACGGAAAACCCCCGTGCTCAATGAAGGTGAGAAATGAGAGTAAACTATGGATCTACAAGCTCCAACTGTTGGGTTTTATACATAGCAAACAATCCTATGTGTGCATGCAACCGTAATTTGAGGATCTATGTTTTCACTATTAGACATACAAGCATTGAACACAAAAACTAGAAACCCTAGGAGGCACATGTAATTTTCGAAATTAACATATAATTAGGGTTAGGATACATACCTTTATTGTTATACGGTAATAACAATCAAATTCTAGAAGATCTTGAACTTTGGTAGCAAGCGCCACAAGTGTCGCGCCTCTAATGGCTCACAAACAAACCTAGCAACCAAGGATTACTATGGAGAGAGAGAGAGAGAAGGGAAGTGAAAATTCGGCTCTATGACTTTCTTGGAGTGCATGGGACGAAATCCATCCCTATAAGGTTTATATAGGTGATAAGGAAGTTTTAGGATAAGGCAGGTGTATCTTAGATAACCCTAATCCCTTCACTTCCTCCTTAAGGCTTCCAATGCACCCTTAGAGCCCAAGGAAACCCTAGGACACTCTAGATTTCGCTCCCCACCTCTAAGGGAGGTTCTAGAATGCTCAATGCTCAACTTTTGAACATTGTCACCTTTAGTATGTAACAACGCAAATTTTCGAAACAATTTTTCATTTTTAAATCATCAAAAACAATATCAACAAACTGTATCCAATGTCATCATAACAAACTAAACCCGGAATCTCAAAACATAATCTCTATGAGTGTGTACGGATCATGCCGGCGCCTTCCCGCGATCCTCGCTAGTACCTGAAACACATAACACAACAAGTGTAAGCATAAATGCTTAGTGAGTTCCCCAAAATACCACATACAACACATACGCCTTTCCAGGCCATAACTCTGTAGGATCTTCCGATCCATGTGTCTCAGGGGACTTCCGTCCTGAATCCCGGTAGACCTTCCGGTCCTACCCGTATCGACCTTCCAGTCTGTAACCTCTTGGCCTTCCGGTCCATATCATCTTGACCTTCCGGTCCATACCCTCTTGACCTTCCGATCCTTATCGTACATAACATACATAACACATACATATCACATAACAACATACATCTCATACATCTCATAGCATATAAGACCTTCCGGTCACACATAGGTACCCTTCTAGGTCCATTATAGTGAGAAGACTCACCTCAATGAAGTCGGATAAACTCTCGTGCTCAACGTCCCGACCTAGCCTCCTCCTATTATTCAAATAACATTCCCGATCAATATTCTCTCATAGCCTCATCTCTACAGATTGGGTAGAAGGCCATTCCACCCTTCCCTGAACTTTCTTGAATTAGTCTTGACCAGAACCCTAAGGTCAACGAAAGTCAATGGTCAAACTTTGACCGACTCGTCGAGTGCACATGGGCGACTCGGCGAGTCCATGCGGGTTCTCTGAATCCTTCTAGCCTCTCTTGGCTCATCGAGTTATCGTCGCACTCGACGGGTTACACCTGTCACGAATCGCGGGGCAACCCCGACTCGACTCGTCGAGTCCCATTATGGACTTGGCGAGTTGCATCCATGGCAACACTGAAATGACCTTCTGAGGTCAGATCTACTTCTCTAACCTATAGATCTGGCCTTCCCAACCACTATAATCACGTAAAGGTCCGACCTTTACACTCATGCATTGTCCATAAAGCTCCTTTGGGTGAAATAACCTCTAGAATGGCAACCTAGGGTCATATCTCTAATGGAATAGCAAAAAGCAAGGTAGATAGGACTCTCTGGACCTCTTAAGGTCCAGATCTAAGAAGAACTCCACCTTGGGACCTCACATACTTCGAATCCAAGCCAAAGAAGGCATAAGAAAACCCTAGATTCAAGTAGATCACCAAATACACGAGATTGAGCACAGATTAGTACCTCTAGCAGCCTCTTCTGATCAAATGGGTGATAGATCTGAGCTCCTCAATCTTCCTTGTTTGTCCTCCTTCCGTCTTTCTTGCAAAATCACACTTAGAATGATGAATTAGCCCTCCTCTTTCACTACAAGCTTTCTCTCTGCTCTCTAGGGTTTCTCAGGGGTGCATTGGCCGCAAATGGAGGCCATAAAGGCCTTTAAATAGGGCATAGGCCCGAGGATTTAGGGTTTCACTTAACAGCGCGGACTCGCTGAGTCCACTCATCGACTCGTCGAGTCCGGTCATTAATCCAGACAAGAACTCGCGGTCCTACTCGGCGAGTCTGAACGTCTACTCGCCGAGTCCCTCCATAAAACTCAAGATAAATGAACTTTATAGCATACTTGGAAATCCGGATGTTACAATTCTCCCCCACTAGAATCAGACTTCGCCCTCAAAGTCTTGCTCCGCAAATAACCCTGGATGCTGCTCCCGCATCTCCAACTCCGGCTCCCAAGTCAGCTTGGACCCTCTCCGATGTTGCCACTGGACCTGCACCAGGGGCACCTCCTTGCTCCTCAGAACCTTGATCTTCCGATCCATAATCGCCACCGGTCTCTCAACATAATTCAGGCTCGCATCCACCTGAATATCTCCCAATGGCACCACCGCCGACTTGTCGGCTATACACTTCCTTAACTGAGACACGTGAAAGGTATCATGAATCTGGCTCAACTCCGCAGGTAGCTCCAACCGATATGCTACCCTGCCCACCCTCGCGGTCACCCTGAACGGACCGATGTATTGGGGCCCCAGCTTGCCCCTCTTCCTGAATCGGATCACTCTTTTCCAAGGGGACACTTTCAGGAGTACGAAGTCTCCCACCTGGAACTCAAGCTCGGATCGTCGCCTATCCGCATAACTCTTCTGGCGACTTTGAGCTGTCAAC
Source organism: Lactuca virosa (assembly GCF_052849685.1). Lineage (NCBI taxonomy): Eukaryota > Viridiplantae > Streptophyta > Magnoliopsida > Asterales > Asteraceae > Lactuca > Lactuca virosa. The sequence goes on from NC_136432.1 coordinate 174,426,306, forward strand.
AACCTCTGCCTGACCTGCTGTATCTGCTCGGTCGTCTAAAGCACTATCTCAGTGCTGCCCATCACGCGCTGCCCTACCTCTCCCCAGCAAATAGGAGTCCGACATCTCCTACCATACAATAACTCGAAGGGAGGCATACCAATACTCGAATGGTGGCTGTTGTTATAAGAAAACTCAACCAACGGCAGATACGTGTCCCAGCTTCCCCCGAAGTCCAGCACACATGCTCGGAGCATAACCTCGAGCGTCTGAATCGTCCGCTCACTCTGCCCGTCTGTCTGTGGGTGGTATGCGTTACTGAAATGCAGCCTCGTACCTAACTCCTCATGGAACTTCTTCCAGAATCTGGAAGTGAAACGTACATCTCGATCTGACACAATCGAGATCGGTACTCCATGACGCGATACCACCTCTCTCACGTACAACTCAGCCAGCCTCTCAGCGGAAAAGCTCTCACTGATAGCAAGGAAGTGAGCGCTCTTCGTCAACCGGTCAACGATCACCCTAATTGCATCGACACCCCTTGCGGTCCTTGGCAATTTGGTGATAAAATCCATGGAAATTTGTTCCCACTTCCACTGGGGAACCTCAAGTGGTTGCAACTTGCCATGCGGACGCTGGTGCTCGGCCTTAACCCTGCGACAGGTCAAGCACCTCTCAACAAACCATGCAATATCCCTCTTCATACAGGGCCACCAATAGTCTTTCTTCAAATCCAAATACATCTTAGTGGCTCCGGGATGGATCGAGAACCTCGATCTATGCACCTCCTCCATCAAAATGGTACGTGCCCCGCCTGCATACGGCACCCAAATCCGACCTTGAAAGGTCATTAGCCCTCGGCTATCGGTAACGAACTCAGACACCTGCCCGATCACCCGCTCCCTCTTGCGGTTCTCCGGTATCACAACCTCTGCCTGGGCCTCCCGAATGGTGTCCAACACCGGAGTCATCACTGTCAGTCGCATACAAATGTCTCGAATCGGGGCACTCTCTGCCCTACGGCTCAGGGCATCAGCTACAGCATTATCTTTTCCCGGGTGGTACAGGATCTCACAATCGTAATCCTTTACCACGTCCAACCATCTCCTCTGGCGCATATTCAGATTGCGCTGATCCATCAAATACTTCAAGCTCTTGTGGTCCGTGTATATGGTACACCGAACCCCATATAAATAGTGACGCCATAACTTGAGGGCGAACAGCACTACCCCCAACTCCAGATCGTGGGTGGGATACCTCGTCTCATGAGGCTTCAGCTGCCTCGATGCATACGCTATCACATGCCCCCTCTGCATAAGTACTGCACCCAACCCTGATATCGATGCGTCACAATACACCACAAAATCCTCCATCCCTTCCGGGAGGGCTAACACCGGGGCTTCGCATAATCTCTGGCGAAGTGTCTCAAACAAGGTCTGCTGCTCCGGACCCCATGAAAAAGCAACACCCTTCCGGTTCAACCTGGTGAGAGGCACGGCGATCTTGGAGAAATCTTTGATAAATCTCTGATAGTAGCCGGCCAATCCTAGAAAACTCCTGATCTCGGTGGGTGATCTCGGCACCTCCCAACTCATCCTTGCCTCAATCTTGGCCGGATCGACCAATATCCCCTTCTGATTAACGAGATGCCCCAAGAACTGGACCTCTCGCATCCAGAAGTCACACTTGGAGAATTTGGCGTACAGCCTCTCCGATCTCAAAACCCCGAGGATCTCCCTCAAATGCTCCTCATGCTGCTCTCGAGACCTTGAATACACCAGAATATCATCAATGAACACGATCATTGATCGGTCCAACATCGGTCGGCACACCCTGTTCATGAGATCCATGAACGCTGCCGGTGCATTGGTGAGCCCAAAAGGCATCACCACAAACTCGTAATGCCCATAACGAGTCCTGAACGCCGTCTTCTGAATATCCTCATCACGCACTCTCATCTGATGATATCCAGACCTCAGATCAATCTTGGAGAACCAAAACGCTCCCTGCAACTGATCGAACAAATCGTCGATCCTCGGTAATGGGTAACGGTTCTTGAACGTCAAGTTGTTCAACTCCCGGTAATCAATACACATCCGGTGTGAACCATCCTTTTTCTTGACAAAAAGGATCGGCGCTCCCCATGGTGAGCTACTCGGTCGAATAAACCCCTTCCCCAGCAGCTCCTGAAGCTGCGAGGATAGCTCCTGCATCTCTGGCGGCGCAAGGCGATAAGGCGCCTTGGCTATAGGCGCTGCCCCGAGAATCAAATCGATGCGAAACTCCACCTGCCTCTCGGGAGGCACACCCGGCAACTCCTCAGGAAACACATGCGGGAACTCACGCACTATCGGCACATCATCAACCGAACTTGGCCCATCGGTGGCCACTCGTGAATCCATCACATATGCCACAAACCCGCTACAGCCCTGCTGTAGACTCCGCCTCGCTCTAGCAGCTGAAAAAAATGCTGACCCAGAACGGGTACCCTCGCCGTACACCGTAAGTACTCCCCCACTAGGGTCACGTACAGTCACCAACTGTCGCTTGCTGTCTATAACAGCCCTAAATCGGCTCAACCAATCCATGCCCACTATGACACACACGTCCCCCATCGCTATCGGGACCAGATCTATCGGGAACTCAACACCGAAGATCTCGAGTACATATCCTCAAATCACATCAGTAGCATACACCGCTCGCTCGTCAGCTATGGAAACTCATAGAGGTCGACTCAACGCCTCTCGTCGGTTACAAATGTGCCGACTAAACGCTATCGACACAAATGATCGACTCGCACCCGAGTCAAATAACACTAAGGCAGGTACAGAACTCACAAGAAAAGTACCTACACATATCATAATATAAGCACAATATCTCAACTCAGCATAAATAAATAAAGAATACATACTAGCCACAACATCGGGCGCTGCGCGGACCTCCTCCGCTATCAACTGGAAAGCTCTCCCGCTAACCTTCGGTGCCTCGTCCTTCGCTGGCCGAACCTCGGTAACCCTAGTAGCAGTGTGACAACCCGAAAACACAGGAACATAGCGGTACGATACGTAGGAGTATTAACTTCAAAAAGAAAACAGGAAACACTGGAACATTTACAAAGAGTACATTGTCGAACATACTAGGAGTACAGTATCGAGCATACAAGGGATACATCGTTGTATAACCGACGTTTCTTTCATTTGACCAAAACTTTGTTCGGTAAAGAGTTCGTTACTTTCATTCGTCATGAGTTGGCGTGGTCCTCACCATACTGAGTTCATATGTTTCTATCGCCTCGATCGGCAAGTTTTAGAAACTTTCGTCATTCGTATCGAAAGTACGACCTAAACCTCGATTTTATCTTTCGTATTCTCAATCCCGAAGCACTCGTGCGAAGAGTACTTTGTCCTCCGAAGCCTTATCGTCAGATGTCCGCAGACCGTCACGAAATACCACTCGTCCAGCAGACCAAGCTCGAGCACAGAGGCTAAGGACGAATACAGCCCACCTGCCACTATTCAGTGTATACGCGAGGGTGGTATATGATTATGATTATGCAGATTTAGTATGTGTGTTTCCGCCCTGTCTCCTGTTCCTTGTTTGGTTGTGGACCTGGGGCAGAGTCGCACATCCAACCGTCTAACTAATTCTAATCATATACGACTTGTATACACGAGGTAATGATAGATGGACCAAGTACGAATCCTATTATGAACAGAAGGGCAAAAGTTGTCAGGTCTACGAGTGGGTATTCTGCAAATCAGAGGAGCGCAACCCAGTAGTACGGCTAAGAAAGCTAATATTGGGACGAAATTCCCTCTAACGGGGGGATGATGTGACAACCCGAAAATTTTTAAAAATTTTGCCTGGTAAAGCTCAGCCAGTCAACTCAGTTGAGTGTCAAAACTCATGTCTGCTATCATTTAGCCTTGTTTAGAGTCCATTTAAAGGACCAAAGGTTAGTACATTCAAGCATTGAACATAGAAAAGGATCGCGTGCGCTTTTAGCATCAAAACCAGGCCTTACACTCCAACACAAGGAGTGTACGGCCACACACATGGGTGTGCGGCCGCATACTCCTCTCCTGGCAGCACACTCACAAGTATAAGTGTAGAACTCAGCCTCCTTTAATCACTTTTCACCCTCCAAGGCTTAGAACTCGATTTCTCTCTCAACTATCATCCGATTTTCAGCCTAGATCTTCAAGAATGTAAGTGTTCTTCACTTAAATTGTTGTTAATCCTTCCAAACTAGTAACACTCTTTGATTTCATCCAATTGAAATCGTGATTTGGCTAGATCTTCAAATCTTCATCCATTTCACCAAGAACACACACTTGTTCTTGGCGATTTTGGACCTTCTCGAGCTTCCGGATCGTAAGTATTCTTTCGTTAAGCTTAGAACTTGATGAGAACACTTGTTTAAAGCCTTGAAAATGCCCAGAACTCAAGAGCATGTGGTGTGTGCGGCCGCACACACAGTGGTGGCCGTATACCCCTCAAAAACCCCTCAAATCACCCTTTAAACACACCTAAAGGCTTCCATATTGTAAGGACCATTCCCAAAGCTTGTTACTACTAGTTATGAGCCTTAGAAAACGTCCAAAATAGGTTCATCAAGGAGTGTGCGGCCGCACACACTCATGTGACCGCACACCCCTTTGTTTGGTGCTTTAGGGCTTCCAAAATGCCTTTCTAGCTTCAACACTTGATGAATATCAGCCCTACAAGCCTCCCCACCATTTGGAAAACGTTTTGAGCACACTTTACCATGAGTGTGCGGTCGCACACCCATGGCCGCACACCCATCAAAATGGTCGTACACTCCCTTAGTTTGAATCACATGTGATTCCAACACTTAGTCAAAGTATTTCCTAGTCCCTGAAGGTGTTTCCTTGCATTTGGTTGCTTATAAACACTATATTGATGTCAATATATGCCAATATATGTCATTTAGGACTTATTGTGTCTCGGGACTTCATTCGTGGAACTTCTCATCCTTACACGCATACCCGTTTGAATCACCCACATCAGGTGAGTTCATACCCCGTAATGAATCTTTTAACTATTTTAAGGGGGGGGGGGGGAATACAAGTTGAACGCAATGATAATTGTGTAAATGTTTGTTATAAACATCTTTCAAAATGTTACTTATGTCATTTATAAGTTGTCAAAACATTTCAAAAACTCTTTTAAAGTTATGTTACTTTATAGTTATACAAAACTCCGTTTTTAAAGTACAAACATAACTTGGTAGATAAACGAGTCTTTTCAGTAACAGTCCAAATAGAACAGTAGTAAGCTATAATAGGTATAGTTTAGGAGAATACTTTTCATTTCTTCTAGTACAATGAAGTACAGAAACAAACAATAGATACTATGATGAGAAACAAACAATAGATACTATGATGAGAAACAAACAATAGATACTATGATGAGAAACAAACAATACAAGCTAGACAGAGAAAGAACACACAATACAGCTAGCACATACATATACATATACATATATATTACATTCAGTTATGTGAGCCACTTAACGGGGGCATGGAACTACCTGTCATGACCTTTTTTGTATCCAAAATCTCCTTAAATAGGGAGCGTATGAGTTTGTGTATCGATCTATACTGGATTGACTATCCTACACCTTGCTGCTCGCTACAGTGGGACTTGCAAGTCTACGGGTGCCAAACGTCATTTCTTACGACGTCTTACATCGTCGTTTTTCTATAGAGTCGGTAGCAGGATACAGGCCGATCACATGGTATGGGTCAGGTTAGGACACAGAGTCAAAGCACAGTTTTTCTAGTACAAAACATACTTTCCAAAATTAGTACTCTTGGTATACAAAACTAGAAACTTCCCAGTAAAGGGTTTAATCCATTTTATTAAACCAGTACAATTTAAAGGACCTTAGGTGAGTAACTCTATAATACCTTAGTTTATACATCATGTTTATATATAAAACTAATACCCAATAGGTAGTTGGATGTGTGCTTTCCGCCTTACTTCCTTTTCCTTGTTTGGTTATGGGCGTAGGGCAGATTCACTCAATTAACTTTCTATCCGATATTAGATTATATATATATCAGTATAAACTAAGCTATTATAAAAGTAGTCATTGTGGTCACCATTTTATTATAAGAAATAAGGGTTTTCTTAAAGAACTTTTCATTAGATATAAAGGAACCATTAAAATTAACTCCATGAGTAACAAGTGAATACACCTGGGTTATATATGACAATGATCTAACAACCAATGGGATGTGTGTTATCCGCCTAAATTTATGTTCCTTATTTGGTTGTGAGCTTAGGGCAGATGCGCACAATCGATTGTTTGTTTACTCTGAGTCTTATATAACTTGTACCCACTTAGTACCTATAGAAGGGGTTGTAGTGTCATTTTACTTAAACTTCCATCAAAGTAGGAAATATAGGATTTTCTAGAGGAATAGACGAGCTTTTCAAAACAGACCTTACAACTTACAACATTTTACAACTACATGTTACATCTACATTTTTAACAACACTTTACAACTTACTTACATCACTAAAATCTTATGAACTCACCAGCTTAATTGCTGATCAACTCTTTCAAATAACTTGTATTCTCAGGAGACTATTAGACAGGTGCTCGTGCTGGGAATTCAGAAGATGAAGCATTATAGCTTCAAGTCTTGTTTTGTTATTTGTTATTGAATTCTATTTTTTGTGAACACACACATTGTAAACACTTTCTTTCGAAACGAAATGGTTGTTCATTACTTGCTTACCATATACATATCTCGTGATACTAAACATGACGTCCTCCACCCCCGAACGATTCTGCCGTTCCGGTTTTGGGGTGCGACAGATTGGTATCAGAGCATTGTTTATAGTGAACTAAGTATATCAACCGATAAAAGATATACAACTATAAATACAATGGGGCTTAAGTGCTCTGGATAATGATATATTTTTAGAGTATAACTACAAGTTATAAAAATATACCTACTTGCTTATTCATGTACATAATAGAACTAGTGTCACGAGGAGAACAGAACTAAAAGTATTTAAAGGTTGGGCACTGTCGTCAACCTGAACAGTTATGTAATCATAGCTAGGATCAATATATCCTGATCAACTATATTCATTCGAGATGTGACCGACATGTGTTTGGGAATGATGTGGTGTTGCAACAGTGTTAAAACTTACCTGAACACCAGAACAAGTATATTACGTTAGAATACTATAGGAGTATTTTAGTTCATATAAATAACTTATGTGACAACTTAAAGACCCTTATGGATAGGTCTATAATCTTGCAAGGTATATTCCTAAAGTTTTATATATAATCAAGATCTTATAGACTTAGAATATGTGGTCTACGCTTCGCTATCCATTCCTCTTAAGGGTGTAGTGTTGGAGTAGGATCACTTATTCGAAGGTCTATTTAATCTTCAATTATATACAAACTTGTGTACCTTGTACAATTATAGGAGGACCCCGTAAGGATCACCCCATAAAGTTACCTTAAAGCTCATAGATTCTTTAGTCACTTTCATTCTCGCACGACAAGCCCAGATAGATGTAACAACTTCCTCATAGTATACAACAGAAGAGTCCAGGAGGAACAAGAACAAGTTCACGAGAAGTTTTCAAAGAGGGATCAGCCGAAGTAACCAAAACATCTTACACGTCACACTAATAAATAAAAATTTGGTTAATTAAATGAGCGAGTGGAAACACTGCTCACATTTTATGTTGAGATTATTTTCTTACATGCAGCTGGTAACAGTTATTCAGGAAACAGATATTCATTCGAGGATAGTTATTTCATATTCATAGAGTTTATTAGGTATAGACTCTTTTATGAATTGTTTTTAGAACCCTGTGGAAGTCAGGACCCGATACATCCAGAACTAGGGTAACCTTGCCTTTTCAGCTTTCGGCTTGTGTCCATTGCTTTAGACTTATTCCGTCTAATCTTTGTATTCTTTTAGCAAAGATGCCTAATCGCAGATCTAACAGACGCACTACTCCGATAACTCCAATACCGCCTCCTACACAAATCAGTATGGCAGCTATAAACGCTGCAGTGGCTGCGGCTGTGGCAACAGCCATGGATCAATATCACCCCATCAGTACCAGCGGAGGTGAAACGCCTACTGATTCTACTCAGGGTGAGGTCCTCAGGCGCTCGAGAGAGTTCTCCTACAAGGACTTCACCAAATGCCAGCCATTGTCCTTTAATGGGACTGAAGGAGTCATCGCCCTCATGCAATGGTTCGAGAAAACAGAGTCGATCTTTGAAATCTGTTTATGCCCAGAAGGAAGCAAGGTGAAGTTTGCTGCCTGCACCTTCTCTGGCAAGGCCCTAACATGGTGGAACAGCCACGTTAAATCACTGGCTCTATCAGTGGCTAACTCAATAGGTTGGGAAAACCTAAAAGAGTTAATGCGGGAGGAATACTTCCCGTTAGGCGAGATTCAAAAACTGGAACAAGAGCTGTGGGATCTCACTATGGTCGGCTCAGACATAGTGACCTACACTGACCGGTTCAGCAAACTAGCAGCTCTATGCCCCGGTATGATTACCTCGGAGAGCAAGAAGATAGAAAGATACATTTGGGGTCTGACTGCTCCGACCCAAGGAAATGTGTTGTCTTCTAACCCAACCACGTTCGATAGTGCTAAACGTCTGGCACAGCGACTCATCGACCATGGAGTCCGCCATGGTGTAAAAGTCCCTATTTCCGAGCCATCGAGGGACGAGGACTATAATCAGAAGTCGGGGAACAAGAGGAAGAAGAAGCGAACAACACAAGACGCCCCGCAAGAGCAACGAGCGAGTACTATGTACGCCGCTACGACGCCTATTGCTTCAGCACCTGTCAGTCGATATGCTGGAAACCTTCCGAAGTGTGGAAAGTGCAACTTTCACCACACAGGAGTATGCCGGGAAATGCAGTGTCTGAACTGCCACAGGAAGGGACACACAGTCCGTTTCTGCAGGTCATCGGCTCAACCGATCTCCCAAGTCCCCGGAGCTGAAGAAAACCAAGCCTGCTATGGCTGTGGTGAGACCGGACACTATCAGAGGGACTGCCCGATAATAAGGAACTCAGGTGCAGATGGACGCATTCTGATGATCACCGCAGGAGAATCTACGTCGGAGTCGTCGACGAGTAGAGGTACGTTTTCGAAATAGTAATTACTTTTAAAAATAATTTATATTGGTATAAGATTTAAATTTGGGGACAACACTTAAAAGTAATTATAACAACTCACATGTTAAAATAGGTCACAATATTCAAGAGAACTAAAAGATCCGTTTAGAGAAGCTATTATGGCTTACCATATACAGCAGGGTTGTGCATAACTAAGATGTTGCAGACTAAGAGTGAGTGACTCCGCTTAGGTCCCCATTCCTTAGTTGGTTGAGGATTTGAGGCAGAGTTACTCAGTCGACTGCCTGATTCATCTTAAATATTCATAACTTGTATATGGCAGGCGATTGTAGTGGTACCAAGGAGGATTATGATATAAATTATCCCCACCAGTTAGTAGAGCACTTATGTTTGTATGTATGCGCACATAGCGGTACGATACGTAGGAGTGTTAACTTCAAAAAGAAAACAGGAAACACGGGAACATTTACAAAGAGTACATTGTCGAACATACTAGGAGTACAGTATCAAGCATACAAGGGATACATCGTCGTATAACCGACGTTTCTTTCATTTGACCAAAACTTTGTTCGGTAAAGAGTCCGTTACTTTCATTCGTCATTAGTTGGTGTGGTCCTCACCATACTGAGTTCATATGTTTCTATCGCCTCGATCGGCAAGTTTTAGAAACTTTCGTCATTCGTATCGAAAGTACGACCTAAACCTCGATTTTATCTTTCGTATTCTCAACCCCGAAGCACTCGTGCGAAGAGTACTTTGTCCTCCGAAGCCTTATCGTCAGATGTCCGCAGACCGTCACGAAATACCACTCGTCCAGCAGACCAAGCTCGAGCACAGAGGCTAAGGACGAATACAGCCCACCTGTCACTATTCAGTGTATACGCGAGGGTGGTATATGATTATGATTACGCAGATTTAGTATGTGTGTTTCCGCCCTGTCTCCTGTTCCTTGTTTGGTTGTCGACCTGGGGCAGAGTCGCACATCCAACCGTCTAACTAGTTCTAATCATATACGACTTGTATACACGAGGTAATGTTAGATGGACGAAGTACGAATCCTATTATGAATAGAAGGGCAAAAGTTGCCAGGTCTACGAGTGGGTATTCTGCAAATCAGAGGAGCGCAACCCCAGTAGTACGGCTAAGAAAGCTAATTTCGGGACTAAATTCCCTCTAACGGGGGGATGATGTGACAACCCGAAAATTTTTAAAAATTTTGCCTGGTAAAGCTCAGCCAGTCAACTCAGCTGAGTGTCAAAACTCATGTCTGCTATCATTTAGCCTTGTTTAGAGTCCATTTAAAGGTCCAAAGGTTAGTACATTCAAGCATTGAACATAGAAAATGATCGTGTGCGCTTTTAGCATCAAAACCGGGCCTTACACTCCAACACAAGGAGTGTACGGCCGCACACATGGGTGTGCGGCCGCACACTCCTCTCCTGGCAGCACACTCACAAGTATAAGTGTAGAACTCAGCCTCCTTTAATCACTTTTCACCCTCCAAGGCTTAGAACTCGATTTCTCTCTCAACTATCATCCGATTTTCAGCCTAGATCTTCAAGAATGTAAGTATTCTTCACTTAAATTGTTGTTAATCCTTCCAAACTAGTAACACTCTTTGATTTCATCCAATTGAAATCGTGATTTGGCTAGATCTTCAAATCTTCATCCATTTCACCAAGAACACCAAGAACACACACTTGTTCTTGGCGATTTTGGACCTTCTCGAGCTTCCGGATCGTAAGTATTCTTTCGTTAAGCTTAGAACTTGATGAGAACACTTGTTTAAAGCCTTGAAAATGCCCAGAACTCAAGAGCATGTGGTGTGTGCGGCCGCACACACAGTGGTGGCCGTACACCCCTCAAAAACCCCTCAAATCACCCTTTAAACACACCTAAAGGCTTCCATATTGTAAGGACCATTCCCAAAGCTTGTTACTACTAGTTATGAGCCTTAGAAAACGTCCAAAACAGGTTCATCAAGGAGTGTGCGGCCGCACACACTCATGTGACCGCACACCCCTTTGTTTGGTGCTTTAAGGCTTCCAAAATGCCTTTCTAGCTTCAACACTTGATGAACATCAGCCCTACAAGCCTCCCCACCATTTGGAAAACGTTTTGAGCACACTTTACCATGAGTGTGCGGCCGCACACTCCCCTGGCCGCACACCCATGGCCACACACCCATCAAAATGGCCGTACACTCCCTTAGTTTGAATCACATGTGATTCCAACACTTGGTCAAAGTATTTCCTAGTCCCGGAAGGTGTTTCCTTGCATTTGGTTGCTTATAAACACTATATTGATGTCAATAGATGCCAATATATGTCATTTAGGACTTATTGTGTCTCGGGACTTCATTCGTGGAACTTCTCATCCTTACACGCATACCCGTTTGAATCACCCACATCAGGTGAGTTCATACCCCGTAATGAATCTTTTAACTGTTTTAACTGTTTTAAGGGGGGGAATACAAGTTGAACACAATGATAATTGTGTAAATGTTTGTTATAAACATCTTTCAAAATGTTACTTATGTCATTTATAAGTTGTCAAAACATTTCAAAAACTTTTTTAAAGTTATGTTACTTTATAGTTATACAAAACTCCGTTTTTAAAGTATAAACATAACTTGGTAGATAAACGAGTCTTTTCAGTAACAATCCAAATAGAACAGTAGTAAGCTATAATAGGTATAGTTTAGGAGAATACTTTTCATTTCTTCTAGTATAATGAAGTACAGAAACAAACAATAGATACTATGATGAGAAACAAACAATAGATACTATGATGAGAAACAAACAATAGATACTATGATGAGAAACAAACAATACATGCTAGACAGAGACAGAACACACAATACAGCTAGCACATACATATACATATACATATACATTACATTCAGTTATGTGAGCCACTTAACGGGGGCATGGCACTACCTGTCATGACCCGTTTTGTATCCAGAATCTCCTTAAATGGGGAGCGTATGAGTTTGTGTATAGATCTATACTGGATTGACTATCCTACACCTCGCTGCTCGCTACAGTGGGACTTGCAAGTCTACGGGTGCCAAACGTCATTTCTTACGACGTCTTACATCGTCGTTTTTCTATAGAGTCGGTAGCAGGATACAGGCCGATCACATGGTACTTTAAATAACAATAGGTTTAAAGTAATTAGTACAGCGGTAGTTACTTAATACAACACTACAGTACTATTTCATTTTTCCCATTTCTTTCATAAAGTGACAGTACCACTTGAAAGTCAAACTCAAACTATTTTCGCGTCAAGATAGTTATAAACTAGGGAAAATATACATTTTTACAATCGACAAGCGGAACAGTCGAGTCTAATACGTAACAGAAGATGCCTTGGTAGAAGGCTACGTTTAAAAGAAAGGACCATAATGCTAGTCTTATGATTCCTTAATGTATACATCACAGGATATATATATACCAATAGAGTCCGACAGGTAATAGGATGTGTGCTCTCCGTTTCATTTCCTGTTCCTTGTTTGGTTGTGGGCTTGGAACGAATTCACCCAATCTATTTTCTACCCGATTCTATATATATGTATGCTTAGTATACATTCAGTCATCATAAGGATACCAGGTATGGGTCAGGTTAGGACACAGAGTCAAAGCACAGTTTTTCTAGTACAAAACATACTTTCCAAAATTAGTACTCTTGGTATACAAAACTAGAAACTTCCCAGTAAAGGGTTTAATCCATTTTATTAAACCAGTACAATTTAAAGGACCTTAGGTGAGTAACTCTATAATACCTTAGTTTATACATCATGTTTATATATAAAACTAATACCCTATAGGTAGTTGGATGTGTGCTTTCCGCCTTACTTCCTGTTCCTTGTTTAGTTGTGGGCTTAGGGCAGATTCACTCAATTAACTTTCTATCCGATATTAGATTATATATATCAGTATAAACTAAGCTATTATAAAAGTAGTCATTGTGGTCACCGTTTTATTATAAGAAATAAGGGTTTTCTTAAAGAACTTTTCATTAGATATAAAGGAACCATTACAATTAACTCCATGAGTAACAAGTGAATACACCTGGGTTATATATGACAATGATCTAACAACCAATGGGATGTGTGCTATCCGCCTAAATTTATGTTCCTTGTTTGGTTGTGAGCTTAGGGCAGATGCGCACAATCGATTGTTTGTTTACTCTGAGTCTTATATAACTTGTACCCACTTAGTACCCATAGAAGGGGTTGTAGTGTCATTTTACTTAAACTTCCATCAAAGTAGGAAATATAGGATTTTCTAGAGGAACAGGCGAGCTTTTCAAAACAGAACTTACAACTTACAACATTTTACAACTACATGTTACATCTACATTTTTAACAACACTTTACAACTTACTTACATCACTAAAATCTTATGAACTCACCAGCTTAATTGCTGATCAACTCTTTCAAATAACTTGTATTCTCAGGAGACTATTAGACAGGTGCTCGTGCTGGGAATTCAGAAGATGAAGCATTATAGCTTCAAGTCTTGTTTTGTTATTTGTTATTGAATTCTATGTTTTGTGAACACACACATTGTAAACACTTTCTTTCGGAACGAAATGGTTGTTAATTACTTGCTTACCATATACATATCTCGTGATACTAAACATGACGTCCTCCACCCCCGAACGATTCCGCCGTTCCGGTTTTAGGGTGCGACAAGCAGGTGCAGATCCCTGTGCTGATCCCTGATGTAACTGCGGGCACTCGGCCTTCCGATGGCCAGTCTGGTTGCAATGAAAGCAAACCATAAACCCCTTGGGGCAGTCCTTGGTGATATGCCCCTCCTTGCCACATTTGTAGCAAGCACCTGATCGGCAGACCCCATCATGTCCCTTTCCGCACTTCCCACAAGTGCGGCCCTTCTGGCCTCCAGATCTCGTATCAGCGGACATTTCCCGCTTGGCTGCCGGTTGAGACTGTGCCGGCCGCCGATCCATCCTCTGAGACTCGGCCTCCTCCCTGGCCTGAGTCTCCAACTCAATCTCCCTCTTCCGGGCATTTTCCTGGAGCTCAGCAAATGTCCGGTAAGTCGAGTTCGACACGAAATCCTGAATATCGCTCCTCAAAACGCCTAAATATCGGCTCATGCGTGCCTGCTCGGTAGACACCTGCTCAGGGCAGAACATCTCCCTCTCATGGAACTTCCTGGTAACCATAGTAACAGAATCAGTACCCTGCTTGAGGGTCAAGAACTCCTGTGCCAGCCATTCCCTCTCCACCGGGGGAACATACTCGTCTCTGAACATAGCGGTGAACCTCTCCCAGGTCACCTCTGAAATCTCTGCAAGAGTTAAGCTCGCCGTCACGAACTTCCACCAGTCCTTCGCTCCCAAGCGAAGCTGGTTCAGCGCGAACCGTACCCTCAGATGCTCCAGACATGAACACATATAGAAGCATCCCTCAATATCAGAAATCCACCTCATCGCAGCGATCAGATCCTGCGTCCCGTCAAACTCTGGTGGCTTCGTGTTGCTGAACTCTCGAAGCAACAACGAGTCACCTCCCTGAGGTCTGGCAGCAGCCACAGTTGCAGTAGCTGCAGCAGCCGCAGCCTCAGTCACCGCTGCGTACCGCTCATCAAAAGTCTCAATCAATGTGGTCTTGATAGACCCAAACATCTCCGGAATCTCGGCTCGAATCGCCGCTGCCACCTCATCGTGGATCATCTGACGAAGCTCCTCGTCACTCACGCCGCTCGTCTCAGGTCTGTGGCGTGTACCAACCATGATGTCTCTGAAATACAACATAATAATATCAGAGACTCGCTCGAGCATACTCGCGCTCGATAACTCAACCCTACTTGTTCCCTAGTACCCTAAGGATTCTTACTTGGACTGTGCACTGATCCGGTGTCTTCAGTAGTACGGGCCCTATACTACCGTCCACACCGCATCAATGTTCACCCCAAGTCCTCCTCCTAGGATCCCAGATCACAAGTACTCTATATCTCACTGGCATAGGCTACCCTTCGGTAGACCTCTCATCAGCTCCTCACTGCTACCTACTCGCTCTCAAGCATCACATAGCAGCAAATTCCTTCCTAGGCTAAGGCATCAGAAAATCAGGCCACTCTAGTCCTAATATGAATACCTAGCCAACTCTAGCATGCATATCATATCATAACATATCTCATAACACATAATGTAAGGGTATTTTGGGAAATCACCGTTCAGGCGCTGGCTGATCGTACACACTGCTTCCTTCTGCCTTTCTCAAAATCTTTTACTCTCTTAAAAAAATTGTTTATCTTATGAAAAACTTTCTCAAATCCTCAGTTTGAGTTCAGATTCATCCGAAGATGCACTCGAATCCCTCAAACCAAGGCTCTGATACCAACTTGTAACAACGCAAATTTTCGAAACAAATTTTTATTTTTAAATCATCAAAAACAATATCAACAAACTGTATCCAATGTTATCATAACAAACTAAACCCAGAATCTCAAAACATAATCTCTATGAGTGTGTACGGATCATGCCGGCGCCTTCCCGTGATCCTCGCTAGTACCTGAAACACATAACACAACAACTGTAAGCATAAATGCTTAGTGAGTTCCCCAAAATACCACATACAACACATACGCCTTTCCAGGCCATAACTCTGTAGGATCTTCCGATCCATGTGTCTCAGGGGACTTCCGTCCCGAATCCCGGTAGACCTTCCGGTCCTACCCGTATTGACCTTCCGGTCCATATCATCTTGACCTTCCGGTCCATACCCTCTTGACCTTCCGGTCCTTATCATACATAACATACATAACACAAACATATCACATAACAACATACAACTCATACATCTCATAGCATATAAGACCTTCCGGTCACACATAGGTACCCTTCCAGCTACAGTATAGTCAGAAGACTCACCTCAATGAAGTCGGATGAACTCTCGTGCTCAACGTCCCGACCTAGCCTCCTCCTATTATTCAAATAACATTCCCGATCAATATTCTCTCATAGCCTTATCTCTACAGATTGGGTAGAAGGCCATTCCACCCTTCCCTGAACTCTCTTGAATCAGTCTTGACCAGAACCCTAAGGTCAACGAAAGTCAATGGTCAAACTTTGACCGACTCGTCGAGTGCACATGGGCGACTCGGCGAGTCCATACGGGTTCTCTGAATCCTTCTAGACTCTCTTGGCTCGTCGAGTCATCGTCCCACTCGACGGGTTACACCTGTCACGAATCGCGGGGCAACCCCGACTCGACTCGTCGAGTCCCATTATGGACTCGGCGAGTTGCATCCATGGCAACACTGAAATGACCTTCTGAGGTCAGATCTACTTCTCTAACCTATAGATCTGGCCTTCCCAACCACTATAATCACGTAAAGGTCCGACCTTTACACTCATGCAATGTCCATAAAGCTCCTTTGGGTGAAATAACCTCTAGAATGGAAACCTAGGGTCATATCTCTAATGGAATAGCAAAAAGCAAGGTAGATAGGACTCTCTGGACCTCTTAAGGTCCAGATCTAAGAAGAACTCCACCTTGGGACCTCACATACTTCGAATCCAAGCCAAAGAAGGCATAAGAAAACCCTAGATTCAAGTAGATCACCAAATACACGAGATTGAGCATAGATTAGTACCTCTAGCAGCCTCTTCTGATCAAATGGGTGATAGATCTGAGCTCCTCAATCTTCCTTGTTTGTCCTCCTTCCTTCTTTCTTGCAAAATCACACTTAGAATGATGAATTAGCCCTCCTCTTGCACTACAAGCTTTCTCTCTGCTCTCTAGGGTTTCTCAGGGGTGCATTGGCCGCAAATTGAGGCCATAAAGGCCTTTAAATAGGGCACAGGCCCGGGGATTTAGGGTTTCACTTAACAGCGCGGACTCGCTGAGTCCACTCATCGACTCGTCGAGTCCGGTCATTAATCCAGACAAGAACTCGCGGTCCTACTCGGCGAGTCTGAACGTCTACTCGCCGAGTCCCTCCATAAAACTTAAGATAAATGAACTTTATAGCATACCTGGAAATCCGGATGTTACATAGTACCTGCAGTTTTATTTAATTCCTTTAATCCTAAAATTAATTCCAAATTAATTTCTGATTAAATATTAATTAAACAATATGATTTCTAATTAACATATTATATACATAATACATTAATAAATCATTTATCTTGATTTCAAATTAATTTATTAACCAAGTAATAAATTAATAAATCATTCTCCTCTCTCCAACAGTTATCCTATTCAATTGCCAGGTTTTAAGGCAACCCAAAAGGACATTGCTACTATCAATTCAAGTACATACCAATTATAGTTATGGGCTTAGACACCTAATCCAACAGTCTCCCACTTGGATAACTCTAATAACTATAGTTTCAAGTATAACTTCAAAAATTGATTAGCAAATTTTAGCTACCAAAAGCCGCTATCGAACTCTGACCTAGTCAGTGACGTGTCCTTAGATAAGGGATCAAATATTCCTCCGTTCTACAAGATATCGTATGAACATGAGACATGGATTATAATCAATCTCTGTCCAATAGTTGTTTCCCAATTTCCGATTTACGACGACTGACAACAGACTACAATTGAACACATCAACTTAGTCTAGGCTTGGCCAAGCGCTTAGGGTGTCATCAATAAATCATAGAGGGGCCCACATATATTGCTTTTATCCTACATTGGGTAAAAGGAACGGATAAACTTCGACTCAAATGCTTGCTTGTACTTACTCATAAAATCACACACAACAATATGTTTTATAACACCAAGTTACTGGTGCGTTTACATATTATCAATGTGCAACCGACTTGCAAACTAAAACTCACATGTCTCCATTTCAAGAATATAAGATATTATCGTCTCACAATCACTCATGATAAAATCCATGAAGTGATTCACGTGAGCGTGGGTTTATTCCAATACTCAAATCTTATTTCAGGAGCACTCATGAACACTACAACAGACTTTTGCTATGTCTAAACACTTTAGACAATCTATAGTCGGATTCATGACAGTCTTACCTCATTACCTACTTCCAAAGTATGACTGACTGTGGATGTTTGAATAACCTAGTTCCCTCTTAATGCCCTAGGCATTTGGAAAATCAGAACGGTCGAATATTACAGCACATGTAATCGATCCTATACCGGAAGCGTATGGGATACGATACATAATGTCTTACATAAAGACATGATACTTTACCGGTCTCTTGCTATAATATTGTTATATATAGAATTTCCTTATTTTGAACCTTTTCAACATAACATTCATATATGTCCTTTGACTAAAATTGATAAAAAAATTCTCGATCTAAGCTTTTAGATTTGAAATTAAGTATAAGTTCCTCTCCCATAATTATAACAAAACAACTTTTCAAACTCTGCAACTTTGCGAATTGAAACTTTTGTTTTCTATAATTAACATTGCTAACTCGCAACATAATAATCATGCTCCCACTAACATGATAATTATTTCCTTACCAGCATAACACTTATGCTCCCACTATCTTTGACATGTATTCAGAAATTAGCTTGACTTTAGAAATCAATACTTATTGACTTTCATTACCAAAGTTTATATTTCTGATACAAGATGCTTTGATAAGACTTTATCTATGTTGGATATAGTGTATAAGTCCATAACTTTATTTGGTATGTACTTGACCCGACCCGTCATGGTCCATTTGGGTTGCATGGCATTGCAATACTTGGATAGACTAAATGAGAGAATAAGGCACTTATCATTATTAATATATTATAAGTTCTAATATATTAATAATAGTATTATTTAATTAGTATTGATCAAGTATTAATCTAGTATTAATTTGGTGATCAAAGTGAGACTAATTAAATATATAGGGTTGATTATGACAATCATCAATTCTTTTATGGTGGATTAATGATCCATGGTTTATGGGTTATGGATGTAACCATATGGAGCTCCATGGATAGTCCATGGGAGTTACAAATCCATGGGTCATGGGAAATCAAGAGTCATGACAATTAAGGGCATTCATGTGTAAACCCTAATTGTGACAACACTATAAAAGGAACCCTATGGCTAGCAAAATGAGTACCTAGTGGACATAGTGTTACTAGAGAGGGCATAACCAAATTTGAGTGCTAGAAGTATTCTCTCAAGTTATTCCAAGTCTTGTGGTGTTGTGTGAAGCATTTGAGGCACAACATTTGGGGTGCTAGGCTCACAAAGTCTTGAAGGAATCCAAGCAACAACAAGGTATGTATTTCTACTAGTTTTATGTTTTATGTAATCCCCATGCCATGCTAGTTAGGAAATAACCTTGAAAAAGAAATTTGCATGTATATAGAGAAAACATAGATTCAAGGTTATTAGGGTTGCATGTACACTTAGGAAGTGTTAGAATGCTTAAAACCCATCAGTGGTATCAGAGCCTAGGATTGTTTTCTGTATACTTGATGCAAAACTGCTTAAAAATCGAAAATTCTGTATTCTGACGATTGGACTCGCCGAGTCCATGAGGAGGACTCGCCGAGTCCATGGACAAATTCATCCTACTCGCCGAGTAGAATAGTGCACTCGGCGAGTAGGAGCGTGCTGGGCAGTTTTTTCGAGTTTTGTTGCTGGAAATGGATTAAGATCATTATCCCAATCTGTTTTGGACTTGTAAAATCTGTTTTTCAAAATGATAATGATTATGTTAACCCATTTTACATGACTTTTATCAATTTTCAAGTATTGTATATGTTTATATGATTTCTTGAAATTGCTTGACATGAATTTGTGTTCTTATGAGTTTTTAGAAGATCATAGGAATTATGTGTAACCACCATGTGTGTTTAATTCATGATCTTAATGGCTATGATGGTGTCCATAACTTGTCCTCAAGTTATGGATAACCAAAAGTCACTTCGTTTAATTGTGATTAAATAACTAAAGAGGTTTCATAAAATGAAGAGTCTTCATTTTATGAACCATTAAAACTCATAAGTTACAAATTGAAGAGACTTGGAATAGTTTCAAATCTTGCCCTCAAGTTTTGGAATTTGAAAAGTCTTATACTTTAATACTTTAATTCCAAATTAAACCTTAGATTTTTAAAAAGTTTAAAAATCAACACTTATACTATTATTATAATTTTATTATATAGATATGTATAAGAATATGTTATTCTTACCGTTAGTAGGCCTCATTCACGAAGCCGGTCTATAAGGGCGGTATAAGGTTGTTGCCTATAAAATGGTGACTTAATGGGTGTCCACTCTCACCCACCGCTTCCTTGATCGGTGGAGGGTCGTTAGCCGAACGGGTAGGATACGACTTTAAATACTCGTTAAAAGTATAATGAATTATAAAGTAACTATACATTATAAATTCCCAATCTTAGTTACTTTAGGAAAATGTGAAATTGGTGCTAGCCCATAAAATTACACTTTGTACCTTACCAAGTCGTTAGTGGAGCGTGTGTGGTTAACCGGCACACTAACATGGACTAGTAAGAGTGGCAAAGGGTAACTTGACCTTATTATAGATCGGTGGAGCGTGTGTGGTTAACCGGCACATCGATTAGGTAATATTGTTGAGGGTACCAAGTCAATTTGTATGGTTATTCACACCTTGTTTGTGATCCTCGGCATCCCAGTCACAAACTTGAGAGGGCACAATCGAGATTCAAACATGCCATTGAAAAGTTCAATGTATCTCAAAAGATCTAGGAGTTTCAAAACCAATAAAACCTAATAATAAAATATTTCGTTCTTATGGTGGAAATTGGTAAATCGTCATTTACCTACCTTCAAATATTTTATAGTATGGATTACGGCATCCCTCTTCCAACTATAAATAGTTTGTTGGATCCTAGCCTTAATATTTCATTTGGGTGAATTATTAAGGATTCCTAATCTAATGAAACTTGTCTTTCTTTCCTTTCAGATGTCTTCCAACAATGCTTCTGGCTCAAACCCAACAGGCTCCTTTTCCCTTATGAACTTGTGTGGTAAGATCATCTTTGATGGATCCAATTTCAATGAGTGGATCAGAAACATCAGAATGATTACCCGCTATGAGGACAAAGAATATGTCCTCGATAGGGAGCTTAAGGTTGTGAATGAAGCCACTGCTACTCCTGAAGAGTTTGCGGAGTTTGTTGCACATGAAAAGGATGCTACTAAAGTAGCATGCATCATGATGGCCACCATGACTCCTGAACTTCAAAAATCCTATGAAGATTTCTACCCCTATGAGATGCACCTGGATCTGATGGAAAGGTACCATCAGAGCGCGCGTCAGGAGAGGTATGAAATCATCTCCTCCATGATAACCGCAAGGATGAAGGATGGTGAACCCATCACCGGTCACTTGCAGAAGATGCAAAGGTTCGTTGACCGGTTGCTGAAGCTAAATGTTGACTTTCCTGAGGAAATGGCGATTGACATCATTCTCCATTCCTTACCTCCAAGTTATGATCAGTTTCGTATGACTTATCATATGAACAAGGAGGAAGTCACACTTAGCAAACTTCAAGGACTCTTAAGGACAGCTGAAAATGGCCTTAAGGGTAAAGCGGTTGCTACTTCTACTCCTTCAACAGCCCCTGTTCTGGCTATTGGGCAGGGAAAGGGTAAGAAGAGGAAAAGCCCTTCGAAGGGTACCAAGGGTAAGACTCTTGATGGTTCCTCTTCAAGTGGGACAAAGAAAGGTCCCATTACTCCTTCTTCAAACCCAAAGGAAGCACAGTGCTTCTATTGCCAGGATAAGGGACACTTCAAGCGAAGCTGCCCCAAATATCTGCAAGATCTAAAGGATGGGAAGGTTAAACCCACCCATGCAGGTATTTACACAATATTGTCTAACAACTCATCTAATGCTAATTCTTGGGTGCTTGATACAGGGTGTGGTATTCACATTTGTACTGATTTGCAGGCACTAAGAAGAAGTGAGCAAGTGGAGCACGGAAAGATAAACTTAGTCATGGGCAACAGGAAAGCATCACCTGTTACCAAGATAGGAGTTTATTCTTTATTGCTTAATAATGGGTTAATGTTAGATTTGAATAAGTGTTGTTACTCGCCCGAAATGGCGAGAAATATTATTTCCTTTCATGGCTTGTACAAACAAGGTTTTACATTTTCATTTGATAATAAAAATGGTGCTATTAATGTTTATTACAATGATGTATTTCACTTTAAAGCATTACCTTGTGATGGTGTATATGAAGCTGTGAATGTTGTAGACAATCTAGGAAATAATGTGTTGTATATTGATTCTTCAGATAGCTTGGATAAAGCATCCTTGTGGCATTGTCGT
Organism: Lactuca virosa; assembly: GCF_052849685.1. Classification (NCBI taxonomy): domain Eukaryota; kingdom Viridiplantae; phylum Streptophyta; class Magnoliopsida; order Asterales; family Asteraceae; genus Lactuca; species Lactuca virosa. The sequence goes on from NC_136432.1 coordinate 174,448,737, forward strand.
CTTGGACATGTTAACAATAAGCGCATAGGCCAACTCCAAAAGGCTGGAGTCTTGGAATCATTTGACCTCAAGTCAGATGATAGTTGCGAGTCTTGTTTACTTGGAAAAATGACAAAGTCACCCTTCACAGGTACTTGTGATAGGGGTGAAGGTTTGTTGGACCTTGTACACACGGATGTGTGTGGGCCCTTCAGAGTTGCTACAAGGGATGCTAATCGCTATTATGTGACTTTTACTGATGATTACAGTAGATATGGATATATTTACTTAATCAAGCATAAGTCAGAAACCTTTGAAAAGTTCAAAGAGTTTAAGCAGGAAGTGGAGAATCAATTGGGCAGGAACATCAAGATGCTCCGATCCGATCGAGGAGGAGAGTATCTTAGCATTGAGTTCCTTGACTATCTTAAGGAATGTGGGATTGTCTCACAATTGACACCTCCCAGGACACCACAGTTGAATGGTGTAGCTGAGAGGCGCAATCAAACCTTGTTGGATATGGTTCGTTCCATGATGAGTCGAGCTTCGTTACCAATCTCTTTCTGGGGGTATGCCTTAGAGACTGCCGCCCATATCCTTAATCTAGTCCCTACTAAAAAGGTTGCCAAAACACCTCACGAGATGTGGACTGGGAAAGTTCCCAATCTGGACCACATCAAGATTTGGGGTTGTGAAGCTTTCGTGAGGCGTGAGACTCATGATAAGCTTGAACCTCGAGGTGAGAGGTGTATTTTCATCGGTTACCCACAGAGATCCTTTGGTTACCTCTTCTACAGACCCAGTGATAATGTGGTCTTTGTAGCAAGAAGAGGAGTCTTTCGTGAGAGAGAATTCATAAGCCAAGGGGACAGTGGGAGGCAAATTGACCTTGAAGAGCTTCAAGAGTCAAGTGGTGAAGGAACCTCAAATGCTATCGACCAACCTGAGGAGGAAACTCATGTTGATCCGATAGATGAGTCTGTACCTCCAAGACGTTCCACTAGGGTGAGGAACACACCTGATTTTTATTATGGTTATCACATCACCACTGAAGGTGATACATTTATTAGTGATAGTACACTAATAGATTTGGATGAACCTAATAACTACAGGGAAGCCATGGCAGGCCCTGAGTCTGCTAAATGGAAGGAGGCTATGGACAGCGAGATTCAGTCCATGTATGACAATCAAGTTTGGAACTTGGTTGACAATGTACCAGGTCGTAAGACAGTTGGGTGCAAATGGATCTTCAAGAAGAAGACCGACATGGATGGGAAGGTACACACTTATAAAGCGCGACTGGTTGCGAAGGGCTTTACTCAAACTCCGGGAGTTGACTATGATGAGACCTTCTCACCAGTAGCTAAGATTAAGTCTATTAGAGTATTGTTAGCCATAGCTGCATTTCATGATTATGAAATATGGCAAATGGATGTCAAAACCGCTTTCCTTAATGGAAAGTTGGCTGAGGATGTTTACATGGCTCAACCAGAGGGTTTTGTCGATATAAGATACCCTAATAAAGTGTGTAAGCTTGATAAATCCATTTATGGATTGAAACAAGCATCTCGCAGATGGAATCTTTGCTTTGATGAGAAAGTCAAAGAGTTTGGCTTTTCTAGGAGTGAGGATGAGTCTTGTGTGTATGTCAGGGCTAGTGGGAGCATAGTTAGCTTCTTGGTGTTGTATGTGGATGACATACTTCTCATAGGAAACGACGTCCCAACCTTGCAGGAGGTTAAGTCCTGGCTTGGGAAGTGTTTCGCTATGAAGGACCTTGGGGAAGCTGCCTATATCCTAGGGATAAGGATATTGAGAGATAGGAGTAAGAGACTAATTGGACTTAGTCAAAGTACTTATGTGGATAAGGTACTGAAGAGGTTCAGTATGCAAGATTCCAAGAAAGGAGAATTACCAATCCAGAGTAATGCCAAGCTGAGTAAGACTCAGAGTCCGAGTACAGAGGCTGAGATAGCTGAAATGAGTCATATACCATATGCTTCCGCTGTGGGCTCGATCATGTATGCTATGACTTGTACTCGCCCTGATGTGGCCTTTGCTTTGAGCATGGTCAGTAGATATCAAGGGAACCCTGGCAAGGCACACTGGACAGCGGTAAAGAACATTCTCAAGTATCTGCGGAGGACTAAGGACTGGGTCCTTACCCTCGGAGGCAGTGATGACTTGAGAGTGGAAGGATATAGCGATGCTAGCTTCCAGACTGATAGGGATAATTTCCGCTCTCAGTCAGGCTGGGTCTTTATCCTAAATGGGGGGGGCAATTACTTGGAAAAGTTCCAAGCAGGAGACAGTAGCTGATTCTACTTGTGAATCAGAGTACATAGCAGCAAGTGAAGCAACTAAGGAGGCGATATGGCTAAAGAACTTCATCGGAGACCTTGGAGTTGTACCAGCTATAAAGGAGCCAATGGAAATTTTCTGTGACAATGAAAGTGCGGTTGCTTTGGCTAAGGAACCGAGAGATCACGGGAGATCTAGGCACATTGACAGAAAATACCATTTCATCAGACATCGAATAGAAGAAGGACTCCTCATGGCTAAGAGGGTATCATCAGATGAGAACCCGGCAGATCCCCTCACGAAGGGACTGAGCAGGGTTAAGCATTTACAGCATGCGAGGCGCATTGGGCTGAGGGATGATATTAGTTTCAATAATTAGATTCCTGAAACTTGTAAAATGTAATTGACATTTGATGATAAATAAAAGTTGTTATTGATTTATGAGTAAGGTGTTACTATCTTGTGTTGATTGTTTACTATGTTTCAATTTTGCATGTTTTTACTTCCAGAATAATTATGTTATTATTCAAACCATCCACAGTCAGTCAAACTTTGGAAGTAAGTATTGATTTAAGACTGTCATGAATTTGGCTTGTATGATTTGTCTAAAAGTGCTTTGGACAATGCAATGGTTGCTACAACATTCATGAGTACTCATAAGGGCTGAGTATTGGATCCAACCCACGCTCACTTGCATCACTTCATGGAATTTATCTCGAGTGATCGTGAGACGGTAATATCATATAAATCTTCAAACCTAGAGATATGAGTTGTTGACTATGAGTTGGTTATTCATTGATTGTACGAAAACGCATTGGTAACTCGATGTTATAAAACGTGCCTTTGTGAATAATTCAACAAGTAGTTAGTACAAGCATATCAGTCGAAGTTTATCTGTTCCTTCTAGAAATAGAAGCGATATCTGGGCCCCTCGATGATTTGGTTTTGACCTATGTACCGGGCCCGGTCAGAACCTAATTGATGTGTTCAATTTAGTTCTATGTCGAAACAAATCAGAGATCGAGAAACAAATGCTGGACAATAAGTAAGACCATGTTCCATGTGTTTGTCCGGCTGATATCATGAGAACAGAGGATTATATGATCACTTATCTTAAATGGCGTATCATCATCATCTCAGTTCCGAGAGACTTTGAAAGAGCTACGATTGCTAGTCGGATTTTGAAGTCATATTTGCAAATATAGTTATTAGACTTATCCAAGTGGGAGACTGTTGGATATAGTGTATAAGTCCATAACTTTATTTGGTATGTACTTGACCCGACCCGGCATGGTCCATTTGGGTTGCATGGCATTGCAATACTTGGATAGACTAAATGAGAGAATAAGGCACTTATCATTATTAATATATTATAAGTTCTAATATATTAATAATAGTATTATTTAATTAGTATTGATCAAGTATTAATCTAGTATTAATTTGGTGATCAAAGTGAGACTAATTAAATATATAGGGTTGATTATGACAATCATCAAATCTTTTATGGTGGATTAATGATCCATGGTTTATGGGTTATGGATGTAACCATATGGAGCTCCATGGATAGTCCATGGGAGTTACAAATCCATGGGTCATGGGAAATCAAGAGTCATGACAATTAAGGGCATTCATGTGTAAACCCTAATTGTGACAACACTATAAAAGGAACCCTATGGCTAGCAAAATGAGTACCTAGTGGACATAGTGTTACTAGAGAGGGCATAACCAAATTTGAGTGCTAGAAGTATTCTCTCAAGTTATTCCAAGTCTTGTGGTGTTGTGTGAAGCATTTGAGGCACAACATTTGGGGTGCTAGGCTCACAAAGTCTTGAAGGAATCCAAGCAACAACAAGGTATGTATTTCTACTAGTTTTATGTTTTATGTAATCCCCATGCCATGCTAGTTAGGAAATAACCTTGAAAAAGAAATTTGCATGTATATAGAGAAAACATAGATTCAAGGTGATTAGGGTTGCATGTACACTTAGGAAGTGTTAGAATGCTTAAAACCCATCAATCTAAGCTTCTTAAACTCATACACCTTTACTTTGATAACTCATATGTGTGTCTGGACTAATTCAGAACTTAAAACAATAAGTCCCAAATGTTCAGACTAATTGCTAAATCTCACAATTCGAACTATGAAGAGGGATACCGTAATCATAATCAAATTTGAGAATGCAATTCACACAATCGCTATCTCCTTAAAATCTTCGTAGTGAAAGCATTTCCTCACGATCATTTTCATGAAGCGGAGAGAAACCTTATCACTTAGATTTTATGGTCTATGCGTTCCTATCCATGCAAATTTGTCATAACCATTATCACAAGACAATGTTTAAATCCAAACTCATATGGACTAAACTTGTTCAATCTTTATTTCTTGCCATCTGGCAGCACATGGGCCTACCATTGCTTCAAAGTTGTTCAGCAGCTCACCCATACAGATAATTAAACTTTCATCGATTAAGGTGCTTTGCCTTTATGCATTCAAATAAGAACTCATAGAACTCACATGCATAGTCAACTCAACTGGAATGGCACAGAAACAAGAATACGTCAACACGACAGGTTATAAACCTCAAATCGTGTGCCAATGATTAATAATAGGTTTACTCTTGATTAGTTCTTGAAACGTTTCAAGATCATTTAGACTCCCACTGACCTCTTGACATATAAGATTCTCTTGTCAAAAAACATTCCTTGACAAACAAATATTCAAGAGTTAGTGCGGGTTCCTATCAAGACAAAACCACAACACACGATTGGTCTTAGTTGGTCTTTGTCTTATCCAAGACATCACAACTTACCAATTTCAAACATGCAGGACTAAGAAACATTTCTGCTCCACATTTGATGATGTGTTATAAACCTACTTACGACATGTCACTCAATACACAATCTTGGAGTACGACTCTAAGACTTGATTTTGGAACGAAGTATGATTCACCTTTTGATTTAACCATTCAACAATTTCTGATTCCTCTTCTTAGCCATACTAGTGCACTAAGGTGTTCTTAGAGGATCAATTGTGACACGGTTTCATAATCACTAGGTTAATCATAAAACACGATAATTAAGTACTCTCCCTTCTTTTCAGATTGGAGAAACTTTTATCTTTCTGCCTAATTGATTCTTCCTATTCGTTCTGCTTTACATTTGTTGGGTCAAAAATATGGTTTATACTTTGCTTTTCTAGGCAATTGTATTTTTAGTCTAGGACCGTAAACATCCTTGGTGTTTGCGGTTAGATGTGTTCACGGGTGTGTTCACGGCCAGGTTGTGTTTACGGCCGTGAACCTGTTCATGGCCCATGTTCCATATAAATAAATGTTAGGTGGGTGAGGAGTGTACGGTCGAGAGGAGCTTAAGTTTGTGAAACTCAAGGTGTTTTAGAGAGAGAAGAACTAGTGTGTGTGTGTGTACTATGTGTATGGAGCATCATTCTATTCATTGAATACATCATAGATTCACTTATTCTTCTTCTTCTTCTTCTTCTTCTTCTCTATTTTGATCTGGCATCATCCGTTTGATTGGGATTCCGCACCATCAAACCGATCTGATTGATACACAAGCAGATTTGAGACTTACAAGTGGTATCAGAGCTTGGTTGTATCAATCAATTTTGTCAGATCTGGAGCGTATTTTATCTTATTTTTGAAGGATTTTTGCGTTTTTGGATAGATATTTGAAAATTAGGGGGGGTTGTTCTTTGCATTTTTCATAAAAACGAGTTTTTGATCGAGTTTTGGAGCAAAAATGGTGAAAAACGTCGTTTTTTTCGTATCTGAAGCAGTGTTTACGGCCCGGAAGAAGGGTTCACGACCATTGAAGCTTTCTCGGCCGAAGAATCGTTTGCGGCTAGGGTTTCTCGGCGGCGGCCGTAATCACGAATTAGGGTTTCTCGGACGTTTACGGCTCAACAGTGTTTCCGGTCAGCCTTGTTCTCGGTCCAACAACACCTCGGCCCAGCAGCGTGTTCAACCCAATGACGTTTCGGGCTTCTGAAGTTCTCGGCCTCGCACCTCGACGATCTCGGCGAGCATCCTCGCACGTCCTCGCATCAGCTTCTTATTAAAAAAATTTTGGGGGTTGCGTGGATTCGAACTCGGGTGCTTTGCTTCATCATTTCAGCACCTTACCAACTCATCTAGCAAGCACCTTGTTCAAACCTTCGCGATTTAATTCATAAGGACTCCCATTCGAACCCAATTTCGCATTTTTAACATATTTTGCCCAAAAATCAAATTTTCAAAATTTTCAAATCCATTTTCAACCAAAAAGATTAGTTTTTAATTTTTGACTTTTATTTTTGACTTTTTCCTTAAAAAATTGACTTTGACTTTCAAGTTTGACCTTTGACTTTCAAGTTTGATCTTTGACTTTAAATTTTGACTTTCTCGTTTTACTTTCAAATTTTCAAATTTAGCTTTTCGGTTTGACTTTTAAGTTTGATTTTTTAAATTTGACTTTTAAAGTTGACTTTTGAGGTTTTAAGTCAAAGGGCATATTTTTAAAACAATGAGTTCCTCAAAAATCCCGGACACTGAAATTTCGTGTTCTCAAGCATGCATTGATAAAGTTAAAAACTTACGTGAACACATCGATTTATTAAAAAGAGAAAATGAGGAACTTAAATATGAGGGGTACCAACTTAGGAAAGGCCTGAAACCATTAAAAGAACAACTAGAGGCCAAGACTAAGGACTTTGGGAAATTACAGGCAGAGTACAGTGACAAGTGTGTCCATTATAGATATCTTAAGAAAGATTTTGATGTTGTGACTGCCGAACTTGATGCATTAAAAGCAAAATATAAAGATGCTCAATTCAACTTTAAGAAATTTGATGTGTCAAGTGAGGTAGTTGTGTCCATGATAGAAAAATAATTAACATTTAAAGATAATCAAAACAATGGTCTAGCGTATCATGATGTTCCACCTCCTTTTAATGATCACTACACTTTCACCCCTCTGACTAAGGAAGAAATTGAAAATGAAGCACACCTTAAGTATGGCCTACCCCCTGCTTCAGCTTCAGTTAAGACTGAACAATCAGAGCCAACTGAGGGTGTTGAGGTGAAGAATTCTAATATTTCTACTTCTTGTGCAGGTAAAGTAGCGGAAGATGAGAACAAGGAGAATATTGATGAACAAACCAATGTCTCCTTGAACTTTGAACCTGTTGCTTCTAACTCAGTCACTCCTAACAAACCTGTTGTTGAGAAATACAGGCCACCAATTCCAGTGAAACAGAGTGCCTGTTGCAAGTGTGCTTGTGGGAACAATAAAAGACAAGGCAAGAACATGCCACCAGGGGCAGGAAGAAACAACTTCCCAGTGAAGAAAAATACATGTTTTAACTGTGGAACACCTGGACACATTGCCAGAAATTGTCCAAATCGCGCATACGTTCCCTACTACGCACAAGGCTGGCAGAACGCACAAAGTGGGAGATTCTCCAAAGGAAATCATTCGAGGTCACATTTGCGCTATGGTGACTGGAACGCTCACAAGGCCAAGAATCCAACTCCCAAGAACAAGAAGGGAATGCCGGCCAAGAAGTCCAATCCAAGATATGCTCCAGTGAACACAAGATCAGTTAGCTCAAAGTTATCTCGAAGATCGGCTTCAAGTTCAAAATCAAGTGCTGAGGCACCCATCCGATCCAACAAGAAATGGGTTAAACCCAACTACATATGGGTACCGAAGGTTCACTCTCCCAAATCTTCTAATGATTATAACGTTTCTTCATCTTCTGTTTGTGATAACCAGGATATGTATTAGGAGAAAGTATCTTGCGTAGACGATAAAGGTCTACCCAACTTCAAAATGGACTGGGTTCCAAAGACCAACTGATATCGCTCTGTGTCGGAACTACTATGGAGGGATATCATCAGACTTTGGTTTGTTGGTAGTGGCTGTTCCAGGCACATGATAGGAGGCATCTCTCAACTGTCCAACATTCAGAACTTTGTTTGAGAGTATGTGTCCTTTGCGGGAGAAGGGAAGAAAGGAAAGGATCACACATGGGGTTTGTGCTTAACAATGTGAAGAATTTTCGGATCTGTTCTGAGACTATGCGTGTTATTCTCAGACCTTCTGGATGCAAATTCAATCGGTGACTTACGGTTTGAGTTTTCTTCTCGATACTCCTGAGTTTCTCTTACATTGATTCATTTCAAAGACAAATTTCTTTAATTTCCTTATATGTATTTCTTTAGCAGGCGTTTTTTGGAAGTGATAGCGGGCAGTCTAAATCATGTGTAAGGGACTGAATTTGAACTCTGTCTAGACTCTGTGTTCAATGTGCTGGTAGGCACGAAGGATTTGATAGTGTGGATTTAGATAGGATTGTTTGGACTGACCATACGACGCTCGGGTAGATTGAGCAGTGAGATAAACACGGGAATCAACGGGATACACTAAATTAATACGCATCTAGAACTGTGGCTTAACTTTTCCTTGATGTTCGGACTTATGTCCTTAATTCTGGTTCTGATAGGGCAACTGGGGGGTTCTGATAAAGTAGGTCTGTAGGAAATTATTTTCTTGCTTTCTATCTGTCAGTCATATGTTGCTTCCTCTGCGTGATTGGAAGAGATCCGACCTGGAATGCAACATATGCAACTCTATTTCTACGCACCTCTTTATCTATGAAATTCTTTCTATCTGTTGGCCATATGTTGTCCCCTCTGCATGATCGGAAGATCCGACCTGGGACACAGCATATGCACCCTATTATCTCAATCCCTCTGTCTCTGTTAGTCATATGTTGTCCCCTCTGTGTGATTGAAAGAGATCCGACCTGGGACACAACATATGCACCTATTTCTAAATCTGACTTCCTCCTTAATAATTGTTTACTCACCTAAAGTAAGCAGTTCTTTGGAAGTTCTTGATAACCAGGGTATATCGGGAAGTGGGGAACACGTTCTAGTGCAACTAAAATTGAACCATTTAGAGGTTGTTTGTAGATCTCGATGCTTAATTTAAGTGGACAACAATACCCGTGGTCGTCGTCAGCTAAATGGTATATTTGAAAATTTTGTCGATAACCTTCGTGTTTAAGTGGACCATAATACCGACAATTGATCAGATCTATTTATGAAGGTGAAGGTACTGATAAACAAAGTTAAGACTGTCTCACAACATTGATCCCAAATATTTTTGTTTTTTGTTAAATTTGTTCATAGTTTTTCTCTATGCACAAATTTACGGGGAGAATTAAAAAAAAAATTCAAAAATCAAACAAAAATCAGAAAATTAAAACTCCAAAAATAGTGTTATATTCTATTTTATTTCTTGTTCTGAAAAATCAAAAATCCAAAAATATTTTTGTTTCTGTTTTTATTTTTCCAGAAAATATGAAAAATTCAAAAATATTGTGTGCTAAGTTTTCTTTTAGTTTTCTTTTGTCTTGAAAAATGAATTCAGATGTAGATGAAATTCATGGAATCTGTGTCGAAAATTTCTAAGCCAAGGCTTCGTCCATGATCATTGAAGAATTCTCATTCAAAGGAGCAAGAAATGAAGATTATTCTTTCAACATTCAATCCTTCAACCCCAGAAGCAAGGTGAAGTTGTACTTGAAGATTATGTGACAGATTGCATTGAAACCTCCTCAATCAATTTGCTGCTATCTATGAACCTGCTGCAGTGATCCAGAAGATTATTTTTCTCTGGTATTCTCTCTGAAGATTCTCAAGCTGAAAGCGCTATCTTTCAAGAATCTTTTCAAGAAGCCTCTTCACCCAATGTGTGTTCAGAGTCAAATTTTGAAGAAAACCCCAACTACTCAAGATGAAGTCATTCATTGAAGATTCATCAAGTTCATCTTGAAGTTGTGAAGAATTTGAAGATTAATGTTGAAGCCAAGTTCCCAATGAAGATTAACAAGAAAGGTCAGCTACCTTTTTAGGGGGAGTTTGTTGGGTCAGTTAGAAAAGAAAGCTATAAACCAAGGGGGAGATTGTTGGGTAGAAAATATGGTTTATACTTTGCTTTTCTAGGCAATTGTATTTTTAGTCTAGGACCGTAAACATCCTTGGTGTTTGCGGTTAGATGTGTTCACGGGTGTGTTCACCGCCAGGTTGTGTTTACGGCCGTGAACTGGTTCACGGCCGTGAACCTGTTCACGGCCGTGAACCTGTTCACGGCCCATGTTCCATGTAAATAAAGGTTAGGTGGGTGAGGAATGTACGGTCGAGAGGAGCTTAAGTGTGTGAAACTCAAGGTGTTTTAGAGAGAGAAGAACTAGTGTGTGTGTGTGTGTACTATGTGTATGGAGCATCATTCTATTCATTGAATACATCATAGATTCACTTATTCTTCTTCTTCTTCTTCTCTATTTTGATCTGGCGTCATCCGTTTGATTGGGAGTCCGTACCATCAAACAGATCTGATTGATACACAAGCAAATTTGGGACTTACAACATTGAAACTTTTTCAATGATTCAGAATCACACTTAATCTTTTAAGTATAACCATGTTTACTAAACTTTTAGTAAATCACGACAGATAGTCTTATTGTTCTTTGTGGTGGACCTGACCAATGCACAACATTGTGTACTGGACACTTTAGTCCTTCACTTGACTCACATCCATATGTGAACAAGGAATTAGTCTCAATTTCCCAAATATGAAGGTTCTCATTCATCATACGATGCAAGTCGCATGATTCCAAGTTTCTATCCAATTGAAAATTGGGTGATGAGAATCTTTCCTTATTTCGAAAATTTCTGACACTACCACAAATATCATAATTAAGAATCACATCCATTTCAGTATTGCCAACAATAGAAACATACAAACATCAATTTTCACAAATTCCATTGCAAGGATATAAATAAGACAAAACCAAAATTTATTTTATTGATAAAAATGCGGAAAAAATTGTCCTTACAATCGCAATTACAAATGAAAACTATGTAAATATTCCTAAGCAATCCATCCTAACTCTTCTAATTAGCAGCTCAAAAATCCGATCTTCGAACCATGCGATCGAAATTCATTTCTTCGTGATCAGACTCAGCTCACTCTTCCTTTTAAGCTTCCTTTCTTTTATTAGATCCTACAAAACATCAAAATGTAATCGTATCACATCATGTATTAAGAATCTAAAAATAGGAACTTAATAGAGTTAGATAGTGGATTTACCTTAAGCAGAGCCATATATCTTGACTCTCCCATCCTTGCGATCTTTCAGGTACATATGGCAGCTTCGCATCCAATGCCCCTTTTCTTGGCAGTAGAAACAAACAAACTCACTTGGACTAGCACATGGGACATTCTCAAATTCAGCCTTTCTCTTTACCATTTGGTCAAACGGTTTGACCTCGGACAATCCCTTTCCATTGGGAAGAGAAGACTTTTCTGGACTTCCAATGTTGCCATTGTCAATGCCCATGGAAGTTTGGGAGGTTGATCTTCCTAACAAATTTGCTTGACTAGTGCGCCAAATCATTGCTGATTCAACAACAATAAACAAATAGGTAAGATCAATGAGGGTCATGTCATGGTCCATCATATAGTACTCTCTAATGAACTCACTATATGATTCGGGAAGTGATTGAAGAACCAAGTCAACGGCCAACTTCCTTGAGACAATGACACCCAACATTCCACACTTGTCAATGTGTGACTTCATCTCCAAGACGTGTGCATACACAGACTTTCCATTTTTGTGTTTATTTGCCAATAGGGCTTGAATGACCTTGAAATTTTAAGTCTTCGAACACGTGGGTCAGGGAGAACTATTGGAGGAGGTGGAGGAAGCGAAGCACGATTTCCATTTCCACGATCCAATCGTGGAACATCACCTTCAAGTGGAAAGCTTTTTCCAAAGGATTCGGGAAGACCATAGTCCTTTGACATCTACAAAACGGGAGAAAATTCATGTTAGCTGATAATAATCCTTGATATAACGCCCAAATGAAATATCAAGGATAGGATCCAACACAATATTCTGCAATTAGGAAGAGATATGCCGTAATCCAATTGCAAAATATTTGAAGGTGGGTAAATGACGATTTACCAATTTCCACCATGAAAAACGAAAAGAAAATTAGGTTTTAAATTGTTTTGAAACTCCTAGATCTTTTGAGATTCATTGAACTTTTCAATGGCATGTTTAATCTCGATTATGCCCTTCAAGTTTGTGACTGGGATGCCGAGGATCACAAACAAGGTGTGGATAACCATGCAAATTAGCTTGGTACTCTCGATGTTGATCACCACCCAATCAATGTGTCGGTTAACCACACACACTCCATTGATCAATGATAATCTTACGAGAAACCCATTTCCATCCTTCATTGGTCCCATATTAGTGTTCCGGTTAACCACACACGCTCCACTAACAACCAACAAGGTGCAATGTGCAATTTCATGGATTAGCACCAATTCCACATTTTTCCTAAAGTAACTAAGATTTGGGAATTTGTAAAAGTGTTTAGTTACTTTTTATTTCATTATACTTATAATGGAAGGTTGTGTCCTATCCTACCCGTTCGGATAACGACCCTCCACTAGTCAAGAGTGGATACCCAATGGCGGTCATTTTATAGGCCGCTTCCTTAAACACCCCTTATAGACCAACTTCATGAATGAGACCTACTAACGGTAAGACTGACTCTTTACTCATACATATATAATATTAAACTTTTAATTTTATATAGTATAAGGGTGTATTTTAAACATTTCAAAATACTAGGGTTTTTAATCAAATTTAAAAATTTCGAAAAAGTTAATACCTTTTAATTTTAAAATCTTAAATATTAAAACTTTGATTTAATAATTATCCAAAATTAAAAAATTAATTTAAATTATTAAATCTTAAAGGATTATCCATTAAATTAAATAATTAATTTAACCTAATCCATTTATCCCCTAGATTTCGAAAATTTGGGAAGGGATATTTCAAAATCTTTAATTATCCATTTAAACAATTAATAAGATAATTACAAAAGATAACATTATCCTAATCCATAAATTTTGAAATCTAATCTTGGGGAGGAAGGTATTTTTCGAAAACCCTAGGGTTTGCCAACCCTAAAACTGAAAATATGGGGCCAAAGGAAAAAAGGGTTCAAGAAACCCTAACAAATTTCGAAAACTAGGGTTTTGAAACCCTAATTTCTAAAATCCAAGCCCTAGGGTTTATTTGCCATAAACCCTAATTTGTCAAATTCATACTTTTGTATCAAATCCAATTGAAAACAACAACCAAAAGCTCTGATACCACTGTTGGGTTTTATACATAGCAAACAATCCTATGTGTGCATGCAACCCTAATTTGAGGATCTACGTTTTCACTATTACACATACAAGCATTGAACACAAAAACTAGAAACCCTAGGAGGCACATGTAATTTTCGAAATTAACATATAATTAGGGTTAGGATACATACCTTTATTGTTATACGGTAATAACAATCAAATCCTTGAAGATCTTGAACTTTGGTAGCAAGCGCCACAAGTGTCGCGCCTCTAATGGCTCACAAACAAACCTAGCAACCAAGGATTACTATGGAGAGAGAGAGAGAGAGAGAGAGAGAGAAGGGAAGTGAAAATTCGGCTCTAAGCCTTTCTTGGAGTGCATGGGACGAAATCCAACCCTATAGGGGATTATATAGGTGATAAGGAAGGTTTAAGATAAGGCAGGTGTATCTTAGATAACCCTAATCCCTTAACTTCCTCCTTAAGGCTTCCAAGGCACCCTTAGAGCCCAAGGAAACCCTAGGACACTCTAGATTTCGTTCCCCACCTCTAAGGGATGTTCTAGAATGCTCAATGCTCAACTTTTGAACATTTTCACCTTTAGTCCCTGCAGTTTCAATTAATTCCTTTAATCCTAAAATTAATTCCAAATTAATTTCTGATTAAATATTAATTAAACAATATGATTTCTAATTAACATATTATATCCATAATACATTAATAAATCATTTATCTTGATTTCAAATTAATTTATTAACCAAGTAATAAATTAATAAATCATTCTCCTCTCTCCAACAGTTATCCTATTCAATTGCCAGGTTTGAAGGCAACCCAAAAGGACATTGCTACTATCAATTCAAGTACATAACAATTATAGTTATGGGCTTAGACACCTAATCCAACACCAACTTGATCAATGCTACTTCACCAAGCTTCTTCTTCTTCAAGGTTCACCAAACACCCACTAGAACACACACACAAGGGTTAATCTCTCTAGATGAGTTAGGGTTTCGAGATAAGGCTCAAAAGGGGCAATGGAGGTTGGTAAAGAAAGAACCTTGAGGCATAAGGTTGTTTAAATATGGTCCAAACCCTAAAAATTAGGGTTTGTCTCCTGGCCACGTACGCCCAACATACTAGAATGTACGCCTAGCGTACGCACGTCTTCCCAATTATACATTTAACACCCTTAGGGACCAATTTTGCAAACTATTTTTATACCAAGGGTCAAAATGTAAAATACCTTGAATGGGGTGTTACAGTATCCCTTGATGAGTCGTATGCTATGAAGTCCCCTATTATGTTCAAGATTGTTCAAGGAAGCTCAAAAGTTGAAAATGCTCAAGGATTAATGCTTGATGTGCCACTCTTGCATCATGATGTGCCACTATGGATTATGATGCTTCATCATGTTTGTTGGTGATGCTCATCCAATGATGAATTTTTTGCTGTATGGCGGATTGTGATTGGTTGACACCATTCATGGGCCTATGGGCTAATTGGCTTGGCCCATTAGGGTTTTAGGTCAGATCCCTCAAGTATAAATATGGATGCATGCTAAGTCATTTGTGTCGTGTCTTTTGTATCATTAGTGAGTAGGACGAATCTATGTTGGTTGTACTTGTAATCTTTGTTTGAGAAATCTGTGAATAAATAATACCCCTTCCTGCTCGTGGACGTAGGTCACCTTGACCGAACCACATAAATACTACGTCTTTGTGTGCTTTTGGTTTCATGTGTTATACGCGTTACTTCCTAACAAGGGTAATCAGAATTTGGCAAGTGGCATCAGATTTGTTCTGAGTCTTGACAAATATCGTCTGTTTTCCTAACATACGATAAAAGAAAATTTTGTCTAGTTTTCGTTTCTGAACTTCCCAGGAAGAATTTGTGAGATAGGAACCAAAAAAACTTTATAAATAACTTTAAAGGAAAAATTAATACTTAATCCTCTAACATTTTAATTATAAAACTACAAACAAAATCTAAATAATTGTAAAATTATTACCTTTTTCGTTTTTTTCATAAATAATTAGCACACTATCTAAATTTTATTCCTAAACTACTTATTTTTTTCATAATGAGACTAGAAACCTCAACACATGAACAAAATTTCAAACATCTTATACTTTTCATCTTAAACAATAAACATAAAAAATATCAATATATGGTATTTAATTTTCTTTTATTTCAACATGAAAATAGAGACACAAAATAACATCAAAACTTTCCCTTTATTTTCTCTCATAACTTATGTTTTATTTTTTTTTTCTACTTTTAGCTTTTTTTTAATTATTTTTTATTTTTTTTGTTTTAACTTTGTATTTTGGGTTGTGTTTGACTATACATAAGCTTAGTTTATAAACTATATTGTTTCTTAGAGTTTATTACAATTTAATATTTAAAAAGATTACAAAAATAGCTTATAATATCTCTTAAACTAGAATTTTAATAAGTTATTCGAACAAAATATGATTCTTATTGAATATTATTTTACACAGACAAACCTCCTACACATATACCTAATCTACTTTCTTTCCTTCCTAATCACTCAAGAGATATAAACCCTAAAATGAAAAACGCTAACAGAAGAGAGAAAGAACTCAGTAAACAAAGACGTGTGATACATATCATCCGACTCTCTCCTAAGGTTGGGCGGAATGGGTGATGGCAAGCCTCCGCACGTCCGAGCGGGCCTAGGCAAACACTGCGCCACCAACTTGGCATACCGAGTTCGGTTGCCAAACTCGATGAAGGTATACCGATGAGAGAGAAACATGTGAACATTTATCATTTTTTTTCTTTTTTCTCCATTAAACAAACTTTATAGTTTCAAAAAACACACAATTTTTCAAAAAAAATATAACCATATTTTTTTTCTTCAAAATTTCAATTTTTAAACCTTACCCTAACTACTACAAATACTAACATCTTTTTTTATTTTTCACCATATTTAAACCTTCTTAATTCAACTCTCCTAATATTTTTATTTTTCATCTTCTTCAAAACTTCATCTCTAAAAAATAGCTCGTGTTTGGTTAATGGATGAAGAGATCATATTGGCTCGTTCATGGGTCAATGTAACCGAAGAGCCAATGAACATTAGCGTCGATACACTTATTTTTTGGAGGAGAGTTGCCAAAAGATACATCTGCGAAGCCGGTCAAGCTAGAAGTAAAGATCAACTCTTCTCCAAATGGAGAAATGTAAACGCAGTTGCAGTGAAGTTCCACTCTATCTTTTTTAAGGTAATGCGTGAAGCAGTGAAGGTGAAAATGAAAATATTTTGTTGGTGAATGCTCATAAGGCTTTTCGTAAAGAAACTAACAAACATTTCCGGTATGTTGAGTTTTGGCTAGTTGTGAGGGGAAGCAACAAATGATGTCAACATGTCGAATAAACTTGTGTTTGTTTTATTTTCATTTGAAACTTGTTTTAATGTTTCACATGTTTTGATTTTCAGTGTCTTGTGTGTTTTTAAACTTTAAGTTTGTTGTCTTTTAATTTCAAGTGTATTTGTTCTTGGTATTTTAATGAAAATTTTAGTTTTATATAAAATATTTTTTGTTTAAAAATAAATAAATTAGCATGACAAAAGTGATAGGCCATGTCATCTAAATAGCAAACTTTTAAAGCAGTATGACAAATCATATATGACACCTACATATACAGTAACAAACGTAACACTTTTCCCTATAACATAAGGTTGGTGGGTGCCATACCACACTTACCACATTATTACACTATCACGTCATCGCTACATCATTTTTTCTCTCACCCCACAAAAATGGTGAGTGTCATATCACACCTTACCACACTTTTATTTTATTTAATTGTAACATCCATAAAAATCATACCCAATTTAAACTTTTTCAAAACATTTAAACAGTTAACATTTACAAAATTCGTTTTCAAAATAATAACTATCAGAGTATCCCAGTATCACATCATGAAATCATAATGACAGGAGGAGCGGTACGATCATGCCTTCGCCTTCCCGCGGTCACCAGAAGAACCTGAAACAATAATCGATAGATGTAAGCTCGAAGGCTTAGTGAGTTACCCCCAAAATACCAACCTCATAACCATAATCATATCATATAAACAAACACAGAACAACATGCATAATGGGCCTTCAGCCTGACTGGACCGCCTCGCAGGCCTTCAGTCTATCTGGACAGCTCTCCGAGCCTTCGGCACGTCTGAACCGCCTCGCAGGGCCTTCAGGTTGGGTTATGAGCATTCTAACACTCCTAAGTGTACATGCAACCCTAAATACCTTGGATCTATGTTTTCTCTATTATACATACAATTATGAACATCCAAGGTATTATCCTAATCTAGCATACAAAATAATAAATATAACAAGATAGAATACATACCTCTTTGATGTAGAATGTCTTCATGAAGCTTGAGTGCCTAGTGCCCCAAGTGTGACACCTCAAATGGTTCACACAACACCAAATACACTTGGAATAACTTGAGAGAAACTTGAACACTCCTTGAAATCGTCTAGCCCTCACACTCACACATTAGTGCCCGATTTCTTGAGCCATGGGATTCTTTTATATGGTGGCTATTAGGGTTACACCATGTAACTCATAACTTTACCCATTCCTTATGCTCCATGGATTTTAACCTCCATGGAGTATCCATGGGTCACCCCATGGACTTAGTCCAACATAAGGAATCTTGGATCACAAGCCCACATATATAAAATGAATGATTTACACAATCAACCCATATATTTAATTAGTCTCCTTTTGATCACTTAATTAATTCCAAATTAATTCTTGATCAATACTAATTAAATAACCTTATTAATATATATTAGAACTTATAATATATTAACCAACCTTAAGTGTTATTTCTCTCATTATAGTCTATCCAAATGCATGATGCCATGCAACCCAAATGGACCATGCCGGGTCGGGTCAAGTCTTACCAATTATAGTTATGGACTTAGACATTAATCCAACACTTCAGCCTATCTAGACCGCTCGTCGGACCTTCGGTCTGACTAACATCCCTCCTGGGCCTGTAGTCTGTCCGGACCGCCCTGGGTATGTTGGCCTTCAGCACAAGCAGGACCGCCTCAACCCAACCCCCAAACAAATAATCATGCGTAGAATACATAGCAGTCAAACCGGTCAACAGATCACAAAGCATAGCAAAAATCCTATAACCAGGATACTGACCTAACAAGTCACTAACATAACATCATCCTATATACCAGGATACTGACCTAACCAGGTCACTAAGCATAAGCATATCACCATCCTAACTACCAGGATGTAAATCAATAAACATATCATGCAATAATCCGGATACAATTCCATAAAGGGCCAGCCTTGGTGCCTTAGACCTAGTTGATATAGTGAGGAGAACTCACCTCGCAACTGTCGTCTGAAACTAGAAAGCTCAACTCCCGGATCACCACCACAAACTCCACCACCTATATCCGACACATCACAAGGTTCATAAATTCCCAAGATACCCCCTTCAGAAGTCAACTGGTCAACCCTTGGTCAAAGTCAAAGTCAACTGTCAAGGTCAACAGTCCATGTTGATGTAACAACGTAAATTTCCAAAACATTTTTTCATTTTTAAAACATACTTTTATTCGTAAGGTAATATCAAAACATAATGTATCCAACGTTATCATAACAAAACATATCCCAAAATCTCAAGACATAAACTCCATGAGTGTGTACGGATCATGTCGGCGCCTTCCCGCGATTCTCGCTAGTACCTGAAACACATAACACAACAACTGTAAGCATAAATGCTTAGTGAGTTCCCCAAAATACCACATACGCCACTCAAGGCTATAAGACCTTCCAGTCACTGTGTCTCAGAGGACTTCCGTCCCACAACCCTGGTAGACCTTCCGGTCCTACCCGTAATGACCTTCCGGTCCATATCATCTTGACCTTTCGGTCCATATCATAATGACCTTCCGGTCCTTAGCATTCATAACATAAATAACACACCCATATCATATAACAGCATACAGCACATACATCTCATAGCATATAAGACCTTCCGGTCACACATAGGTACCACTCTAGGTACAGTATAGTGAGAAGACTCACCTCGTACGAAGTCGGATAAACTCTCATGCTTGACGTCCCGACCTAGCCTCCTCCTCAAAGTTGCAGATCCAAGCTGGAAATCTACATAATAGCAATCCCCTTGACCTCCTCTTGCTGGAAACACCTTCTTCTTTGCAAAATCACACTAATAAGGATGAAAAAGGCTCTCTCTCTTATACCACTCGTTCAAGCTCTCTAGGGTTTCTCTCTCTGGACTGGTAGCCGAAATTGAGGGCTATAAGGATCCTTAAATAGGGCACAGGCCCAAAGATTTAGGGTTTCTGTCCACAGCGCGGACTCGTCGAGTCCACCCATCGACTCGTCGAGTCCCTTCATTAATCCAGTCAGCAAATCGCGATCCTACTCGACGAGTCTAGGCGTCAACTCGTCGAGTCCCTCCTCATAACTCAAAATAAATGAATAACGTAGAATACCTGGGAATCCGGATGTTACAATTCTCCCCCACTAGAATCAGACTTCGCCCTCGAAGTCTCGCTCGGCAAACAACTCTGGATGCTGCTCCCGCATCTCTAACTCCGGCTCCCAAGTCAGCTCGGACCCTCTCCGATGTTGCCACTGGACCTGAACCAGGGGCACCTCCTTGTTCCTCAGAACCTTGATCTTCCGATCCAGGATCGCGATCGGTCTCTCAACATAATTCAGGCTCGCATCCACCTGAATATCCTCCAGCGGCACCACCGCCGACTCGTAGGCTACACACTTCCTCAACTGAGACACGTGGAAGGTATCATGAATCTGGCTCAACTCTGTAGGTAGCTCCAAACGATACGCTACCCTGCCCATCCTCGCGGTCACCCTGAACGGACCAATGTACCGGGGCCCCAGCTTGCCCCTCTTCCTGAATCGGATCACTCCTTTCCAAGGAGACACCTTCAGGAGTACGAAGTCTCCCACCTAAAACTCAAGTTCGGATCGTCGCCTATCCGCATAACTCTTCTGGCGACTCTAAGCTGTCAACAACCTTTGCCTGACCTGTTGTATCTGCTCAGTCGTCTGAAGCACTATCTCGGTGCTACCCATCATGCGCTGCCCTACCTCTCCCCAACAAATGGGAGTCCGACATCTCCTCCCATACAACAACTCGAAGGGAGGCATACCAATACTCGAATGGTGGCTGTTGTTATAGGAAAACTCAGCCAACGACAAGTACGTGTCCCAATTCCTCCGAAATCTAACACACATGCTCGAAGCATATCCTCGAGCGTCTGAATCGTCCGCTCACTCTGTCAGTCCGTCTGTGGGTGGTAGGCGGTACTGAAATGCAATCTCATACCCAACTCCTCATGGAACTTCTTCCAGAACCTGGAAGTGAAACGTACATCTCGATCTGACACAATCGAGATCGGTTCTCCATGACGCGATACCACCTCTCTCACATATAACTCGGCCAGCCTCTCTACGGAAGAGCTCTCACTGATAGCAAGGAAGTGAGCGCTCTTCGTCAGCCGGTCAACAATCACCCAAATTGCATCGACACCCCTCGCGGTCCTTGGCAATTTGGTGATAAAATCCATGGAAATTTGTTCCCACTTCCACTGGGTAACCTCAAGTGGCTACAACTTGCCATGCGGACGCTGGTGCTCGGCCTTAACCCGGGGACAGGTCAAGCACCTCTCGACGAACCATGCAACATCCCTCTTCATACAGGGCCACTAATAGTCTCTCTTCAGATCCAAATGCATCTTAGTGGCTCCGGGATGGATCGAGAACCTCGATCTGTGAGCCTCCTCCATCAGAATGGTACGTTCCCCGCCTGTATACGGCACCCAAATCCGACCTTGAAAGGTCATCAGCCCTCGGCTATCGATAACGAACTTAGACACCTGCCCGATCACCCGCTCCCTCTTGCGGTTCTCTGGTATCACAGCCTCTTCCTGGGCCTCCCGAATGGTGTCCAACACCGGAGTCATCACCGTCAATCGCATACAAGTGTCTCAAATCGGGGCACTCTCTGCCCTACGGCTCAGAGCATCAGCTACAACATTAGCTTTGCCCGGGTGGTACAGGATCTCACAATCGTAATCCTTTACCACATCCAACCATCTCCTCTGGCGCATATTCAGGTTAGGCTGATCCATCAGATACTTCAAACTCTTGTGGTCCGTGTATATGGTACACCGAACCCCATACAGATAGTGACGCCAGATCTTGAGGGTGAACATCACCGCCCCCAACTCCAGATCGTGGGTGGGATACCTCATCTCATGAGGCTTCAGCTGCCTCGATGCATACGCTATCACATGCCCTCTCTGCATAAGCACCGCACCTAACCCCGATATCGATGCGTCGCAGTACACTACAAAATCCTCCATTCCCTCTGGAAGGGATAACACCGGGGCTTCGCACAACCTCTGGCGAAGAGTCTCAAACGAGGTCTGCTGCTCCGGACCCCACGAAAAAGCAACGCCCTTCCGGGTCAACTTGGTGAGAGGCACGGCAATCTTGGTGAAATCCCTGATAAATCTCCGATAGTAGCCGGCCAACCCCAGAAAACTCCTGATCTCGGTGGGTGATCTCGGCACCTCCCAACTCATCACAGCCTCAATCTTGGCCGGATCGACCAATATCCCATTTTGGTTAACGAGATGCCCCAAGAACTGGACCTCCCGTAACCAGAACTCGCACTTGGAGAATTTTGCATAGAGCCTCTCTGATCTCAAAACTCTGAGAATCTCTCTCA
Organism: Lactuca virosa; assembly: GCF_052849685.1. Classification (NCBI taxonomy): domain Eukaryota; kingdom Viridiplantae; phylum Streptophyta; class Magnoliopsida; order Asterales; family Asteraceae; genus Lactuca; species Lactuca virosa. The sequence continues at coordinate 174,471,030 of NC_136432.1, forward strand.
GATGCTCCTCATGCTGCTCTCTAGATCTCGAATACACTAGAATATCATCGATGAATACAATCACCGACCTATCCAACATCGGTCTGCATACCCTGTTCATGAGATCCATGAACGTTGCTGGTGCATTGGTGAGCCCAAAAGGCATCACCACAAACTCGTAGTGCCCATAACGAGTCCTAAACGCCGTCTTCTGGATATCCTCATCTCGCACCCTCATCCGGTGATATCCAGACCTCAAGTCTATCTTGGAGAACCAAGATGCTCCCTGCAACTGATCGAACAGATCGTCAATCCTCGGCAGTGGATAACGGTTCTTGACCGTCAACTTGTTCAACTCCTGGTAATCAATGCACATCCGGTGTGAACCATCCTTTTTCTTGACAAAAAGGATCGGCGCTCCCCAAGGTGAGCTACTTGGTCTGATAAATCCTTTCCCCAACAGCTCCTGAAGCTGTGAGGATAACTCCTGCATCTCTGGTGGCGCAAGGCGATAGGGCGCCTTGGCGATAGGCGCCGCTCCCGGAACCAAATCGATGCGAAACTCCACTTGCCTCTTGGGAGGCACACCCGGCAACTCCTCGGGGAAAACATCCGGGAACTCATGCACTATCGGCACATCACTAACCGAACCCGGCCCCTCAGCGGCCACCCGTGAATCCATCACATAAGCCACAAACCCGCTACAGCCCTGTTGTAGGCTCCGCCTCGCTCTAGCAGCCGAACAAAATGCTGACCTAAAACGGGTACCCTCGCCGTACACCGTAAGTACTCCCCCACTAGGGTCTCGTATCGTCACCAACTGTCGCTCGCAGTCTATAACAGCCCTAAATTGGCTCAACCAATCCATGCCCACTATGACACATACGTCCCTCATCGCAATCGGGACTAGATCTATCGGGAACTCAACTCCGAAGATCTCGAGTACACATCCTCGAATCACATCTGTAGCATACACCGCTCGCTCGTCAGCTATGGAAACCCGTAGAGGTCGACTCAACGCCACCCGCTGGATACTGATGTGCTGACTAAACGCTAACGACACAAAAGACCGACCCGCACCCGAGTCAAATAACACCAAAGCAGGTACAGAACTCACAAGAAAAGTACCTACGCATACCATAATATAAGCACAATATCTCAAACTCAACATAAGTACATGAAAGAATACATACCAGCCACGACATCGGGCGCTGCGCGGACCTCCTCCGCTGTCAACTGGAAGGCTCTCCCGCGAGCCTTCGGTGCCTCGGCCTTCATCGGCCGAACCTCAGTAGCTCGCATGGCAGCAGGGGCGGATCCCTGCGGTGCTCCCTGTGCTGTCCCCCACAGCTGCGGACACTCGGCCTTCCGGTGTCCGGTTTGGTTGCAATGAAAGCAAACCATGAACCCCTTGGGGCAATCCTTGGCTATGTGCCCCTCCTTGCCACATTTGTAGCAAGCACCTGATCGACAAACCCCATCATGTCCCTTGCCGCACTTCCCACAAGTGTGGCCCTTCTGGCCTCCAGATCTCGAATCGGCGGGCTTTGCCCGCTTGGCTGCCGGCTGAGACTGTGCCGGCCGCCGGTCCCTCCCCTGAGACTCGGCCTCCTCCCGGGCCTGAGTCTCCAGCTCAATCTCCCTCTTCCGTGCATTTGCCTGGAGCTCAGCAAATTTCCGGTATGATGAGTTCGCCACGAACTCCCTGATATCCCTCCTCAAAATGCTCAAGTACCGACTCATGCGTGCCTGCTCACGTGCTCAGGTCAAAACAACGCCCTCTCATGGAACATCCGTGTGATCACGGTCACTGACTCTGTCCCCTGCTTGAGGGACAAAAACTCCTGTGCCAACCGTTCCCTCTCCATCAGGGGAACGTACTCGTCTCTGAACATGATGGTGAACCTCTCCCAAGTCACCTCCGAAATCTCTGCAAGAGTGAAGTTCGCCGTCACAAACTTCCACCAGTCCTTCGCTCCCAAGCGAAGCTGGTTCAGTGCAAACCGAACCCTCAAATGCTCCGGACACGAACAGGTGTAGAAGCATCCCTCGATATCAGAAATCCATCTCATCGCAGCAATCGGATCCTGCGTCCCATCAAACTCCGGTGGCTTCGTGTTGCTGAACTCCCAGAACAACATCGAGTCACCCCCTAAGGTCTAGCAGCAGCAACAGCTGCAGTAGCTGCAGCAGCCGCAACCTCAGTAACCGCTGCGTACCGCTCATCAAAGGTCTCAATCAATGTGGTCTTGATAGACCCAAACTTCTCCGGAATCTCGGCTCGGATCACCGCAGCCACCTCATCGTGGATCATCTGACGAAGCTCATCGTCACTCACGCCGCTCGTCTCAGGTCTGTGGCGTGTCCCAACCATGATGTCTCTGAAATACAAACATAAAATATCAGAGACTCGCTCGAGTATACTCGCACTTGATCACTCAACCCTACTTGTTCCCTAGTACCCTAAGGATTCTTACTTGGACTGCGCACTGATCCGGTGTCTTCAGTAGTACGGGCCCTATACTACCGTCCACACCGCATCAGTATTCACCCCAAGTCCACCTCCTAGGATCCCAGATCACAAGTACTCTACATCTCGCTAGCATGGGCTACCCTTCGGTAGACCGCTCATAAGCTCCTCACTGCTACCTACTCACTCTCAAACATCTCATAGCAGTAGAAATCTTCCTAGGCTAAGGCATCACAAATCAGGCCACTCTAGTCCTAATATGAATACCTAGCCTACTCTAGCATGCATAACATATCATATCATATCTCATAATACATAATGTAAGGGTATTTTGGGAAATCACCTTTCGGGCGCTGGCTGATCGTACACACTGCTCCTTTCTGCTTTTCTCAAAGTCTTTTACTCTTTTAGAAAAATTGTTTATTTTATGAAAAACTTTCTCAAATCCTCAGTTTGAGTTCAAATACACCCGAAGGTGCATCCGAATCCCTCAAACCAAGGCTCTGATACCAACTTGTAACAACGTAAATTTCCAAAACATTTTTTCATTTTTAAAACATACTTTTATTCGTAAGGTAATATCAAAACATAATGTATCCAACGTTATTATAACAAAACATATCCCAGAATCTTAAGACATAAACTCCATGAGTGTGTACGGATCATGCCGGCGCCTTCCCGCGATCCTCACTCGTACCTAAAACACATAACACAACAACTGTAAGCATAAATGCTTAGTGAGTTCCCCAAAATACCACATACGTCACTCAAGGCTATAAGACCTTCTGGTCACTGTGTCTCAGAGGACTTCCGTCCCACAACCCTGGTAGACCTTTCGGTCCTACCCATAATGACCTTCCGGTCTATATCATCTTGACCTTCTGGTCCATATCATAATGACGTTCCGGTCCTTAGCATTCATAACATACATAACACATCCATATCATATAACAGCATACAACACATACATCTCATAGCATATAAGACCTTCCGGTCACACATAGGTACCACTCTAGGTACAGTATAGTGAGAAGACTCACCTCGTACGAAGTCAGATAAACTCTCGTGCTTGACGTCCCGACCTAGCCTCCTCCTCAAAGTTGCAGATCCAAGCTGGAAATCCATAGAATAGCAATCCCCTTGACCTCCTCTTGCTGGAAACACCTTCTTCTTTGCAAAATCACACTAATAAGGATCAAAAAGGCTCTCTCTCTTATACCACTCGTTCAAGCTCTCTAGGGTTTCTCTCTCTGGACTGGTAGCCGCAAGTAAGGGCTATAAGGACCCTTAAATAGGGCACAGGCCCAAAGATTTAGGGTTTCTGTCCACAGCGCGGACTCGTCGAGTCCACCCATCGACTCGTCGAGTCCCTTCATTAATCCAGTCAGCAAATCGCGATCCTACTCGACGAGTCTAGGCGTCAACTCATCGAGTCCCTCCTCATAACTCAAAATAAATGAATAACATAGAATACCTGGGAATCCGGATGTTACAGTTGACCTCAACTCGTCGACTACCCTTAGCTACTCGCCGAGTTCCTTGCATGACTCGCCGAGTCACTTGGGTGACTCGTCGAGTTCCTAGTGTCAGTGGCCGTAATTCCTTGGCCAACTCGCAGAGTTTTCCCTTTACAACTCCCCGTGCGCACACGTGTCCGAAGGTTGGGAAAACCCTAACAGGCTCACTGAGTCACTCTACTGACTCGCCGAGTTTACGATAATCCTCATCGGACTCGCCGAGTGGTTCATCCAACTCGTCGAGTGCAGGACCATCTTCATGTGACTCGCCGAGTCGACCATGCAACTCGCCGAGTCCCTTTAGTCCTTCACCCATATAGGTGCTTTCTAAGCCATGCAAAGGCTCCATATTGCAGATCTAAGCTCCTAAGGCATGTTTATCACGTAAAGTTGCAAACTTTACGTGCATGCAAAGCTTTAAAGCTCTAAAATGACAAAACCAAGTTTGCAATAAGGTCTAACACTTGAGGGGAGGTCCATTCTTGTCAAATCTAGCAACTTTATTGTAACATCCGGATTCCCAGGTATTTTATTTTAACCTTTATTTTGATTTTAGGGGGGACTCACCGAGTCGGCGCCTAGACTCGTCGAGTAGGATCGTGATTGATGATTGGATTTAATGAATGGACTCGACGAGTCGGCTAGGTGACTCGACGAGTCTGTGCTGGCGGCAGAAACCCTAAGTCTTGGGGCCTGTGCCCTATTTAAAGGCCTTTATGGCCTTCATTTGCGGCCACTGCACCCCTGAGAAACCCTAGAGAGCAGAGAGAAAGCTTGTAGTGCAAGAAGAGGGCTAATTCATCATTACTTGGTGTGTTTTAGCAAAGAGAAGGAATGATTTCGAGCTAGGCTGACTTGTGGGACTCAAATCTTCCATCATTTCGTTCAGAGCTGCTGTCGGAGGTAAGGATTCATGTCTATCTTCATTTGAGTAATAGATTTCAAGAATCTAGGGTTTCATCTCTTCACTTTGGTAAGAGATCTAGTGTGTGTGATGTCCCCTTGTGACGATATTATCAGATCTAGACCTTGAGAGGTCCAGAGAGTCCCTATTCTTCAGCTTTATGCAATCCTTTATGAGTTTTGGGGCCTAGGTTATTATATTAAGGGTTATTTTGGCATATAGAGATGATAGTGTGATGCATGGGCCTAAACTTTGAACCTTTACGTGACTTTTGAGTGCTAGAAGGTCAGATCTACTAGTTGGTGAAGCAGATCTGACCTCAGACGGTCGTTTGAGTGTTGCCATGGAAGGAACTCGCCGAGTCCATAAGGAGACTCCACGAGTCGAGTCGGGTTGACCCGCGATTCATGGCCAGTGGTGACTCGTCGGGTGGAAGGTTCGCTCGGCGAGTCGAGTGAGGTTTAGATAGACCCAGAGGGCACGCTTGGACTCGCCGAGTCACCTATGTGAACTCGACGAGTCTGGTCAAAGTTGACCGTTGACTTTCGTTGACTTTTAGGGTCCAGTCAATGTTTGGGCTTTTGAGCCATTGGAGGGGTAAAATGGTCTTTTCCCCCTCCTGAGAGAACTTAGAGAGGGAATAGCCTAGCCTTGAGAGCCGTATTGATTAGAGTAATTATTTTATGTGATTAGGCGAAGGCTAGATCAGTATTTCCGAGTTCGAGGTTTTCCGAGTTATCCGAGGTGAGTCTTCTCACTATACTTTACCTTGAGTGGTAAGTAGAGTTATGTGACAGAGTATCTTGTATGCTATGTATGTGATGTGTTGCACTGCATTATTTCTATGTGATTTATGCTGTGTGTATTCCAGAGTTTACAGAGTTAGGACCGGAAGGTCCACAGAGCTAGGACCAGAGGGTCCACAGAGTTAGGGCCAGTAGGCCCAAAGAGTTATAGTCTCGAGTGGCTGATATGTGTTATATGTGGTATTTTGGGGAACTCACTAAGCATTTATGCTTACATTGTTTTGTGTTATGTGTTTCAGGTACCAGTGAGGATCGCGGGAAGGCGTCGGCATGATCAGTACTGTGGCATCCCCATTTTTCACGGCCAGAAAAGACCGAATTTGTTTATGCTTTATAAAAATCAGAGTACCTCTTTTAATAAAAATGTTGCGGAATTTGTTCCCAGAAAAACATGATAAATACGTTATCAAAGCATTTCCGAAGAAATGTATTCTTATCCATTTTATAACATTTGGGATGTCATCGTTAATACAGAAACGTAAGCATAAACAGAACTTACATTCATTTACACTAGTGATCTACATCTCTTTTAAATCCCTCAGTGTAAAGTAGCTTCATATCGACACCTGTGATTCAAATAAGCTTGAGTGGGTCAGGTTGGGAAACCTGGTGAGTACATAGGGTTTTCAGCCCACAATAATTCAATTATTATGTTTAAACATCAAACAATCAACCCAATTACCCATCCCCATTATCTTCCTTACTCTTAAGGATCTACCCTAAGAATCATCTATCCTGCATTCATTCATTTCGAAGCCCATTGCTTCCAGGGTTTATATGATAGGCACTAAGTCCATAGCTGCCAATGCTTGTTCGTAAAGCACTAATTCCATAGCTGCTAAAGTTCATTCATCGGTTACTAAATCCATAGCTACCGGTGTTCAGCTAATAAGTACTAAATCCATAGCTACCAACGTTTATTTAACAGGTACTAAGTCCATAGCTACCAATGTTTATTCTATAGGCACTAAGTCCATAGCTGCCAATGTTATTTGTTAGGCACTAAGTCTATAGTTGCCAATGTGCACTCATATAATCTTTCATCTCTCATCATTCATCTACCCATGTTTTACCCAACATATTCGTAGATATAAAATACAAATACATTTTAAATTATTTAAAACATGTATAAAATCGTTCATCCAGCATAGAAAGCAAGTATTCAAATAATATGCACACATACCACGTAATTTATATAAAATACTTCATGTCTATGTGTAAGATGAAAGTAACTATGCACTCACCTGCAATGGTGGTGACTCGGTACTCGGACAGCATTTCGTTTACTTTAAAACGAATTTCCGTTGACAAAACCTAGTATCATTTCCACTAGAGTTTAGTCTAATGTTCAATGACACTAATTAATAGTCTAACTATTATTACTATTATATAAGCGTTAAACAATACTCTTCACCCACTATGTACAGACAGGGGCCAGACATGAAACACTCGAGGGCAGGATCATTTTAGCATATAACACTTCTGAAATCCAACAACCCAGGCGGCCCTTCAAACTGGATTCCCCGTTCCGCGAGTGGTTAAAAATATACTATAACGACACTTATATAACCCGTAATAATAGCTCAAATAATTATTATAAGGTCCTAATAACGTTACTATATTTAAAGAAAAACTATATTAAAAATTAGGTAGGCGTATATTACCTACGAGGGGGTTTGGCTAGAAGCCGCGCTCTGCAGGGGCAGAACTTCCGAGCCAAAAGCTCTTCTTCTCGGAGCCGTCGAGCGCTCCGGGGCTTTCTTCTAGCGCTAGGGAGTTTTGGGAGGTTTAGAGAGAGAGTAGAGAGAGAAGGGTGGAGGTGTGAAGAAATGAGGGTGGAAGGGGTTGTATTTATAGGGTGAAATATGGCTGAAATTAGTGCCACATGTCACCATCTAGTGGCAAGCCTTGGGGAGAAAGCAATGGCCAAGATTGTGTCATGTCACCCTTTTTGCAGCAGCACCCTGCCGACTTCTAAACCCCGTAACATTTGCATACGAGCTCCGTTTTCGACGTTATTTATATCCACACGTAGGTAAAAATAAGATCTACAACTTTTATTTTGACTCCGTCAGCTAATTCTCGACCGATCTTAAATTTAACAGTACGAGGAGATTATACTGTTAAATGTCCGCGTAAAATTCATAACTTCAACATACAGACTCCATTTTCGTCTGTCTTTTTACCGTTGAGTTCCTATTAATGAGATCTTCAATTCTCATTTAGGTCGCGTAGGCCAAAAACCGCTTGATCTAAAATTCGAGTTTCGGGTCGTGCACTGTTATGCCAAATCTTAGAAAATTCATAACTTCCTCATACGAAATCAGATTTGGGCGTTCTTTTGTTTGTATGTTCTCGGTTTAACGTATACTACAAATTTTGTTTAGATCAGTAAGGCTAAAAAGTCTTCTACCGTAAATTCACTATTTACGTCTCCCGGTGTCGTGTCGGTTTTGCCGTAAAACTTCGACGGACCATAACTTCTTCGTTATAACTCGGATTTCGGCGTTCTTTATATGTACGAAACCCTTGTAACATATACTACAACTTGGTTAAGATTAATCCTTCTAAATAATCTTCCATCAAAAACTCATTTTTGATGCTCATCGTCTCTAAATTGACTAGCCCAGATCTGCGGGCGTTACAATTATCTCCCCCTTAGGATGATTACGTCCCGGAATCATCAACGAAACAGGGCTGTATAATGACTCCGTACGTTATCTCTTTATCCTAGGTAATAATCGTAACTTCTATGCTCCTTCGAATGATTATCTAATTCTTGGACTTCTCGACTGCAGGCGGTGCTCGATCTTGCACTTGCTCCCTATCTCACGTTAGACTCCAAATTATGACCTTCAAGTCACAATCTCGATCATCACTGGATACGAATTTAAGATAAGTTTTTTTTATTACTACAATGGAACAGTGTATCATATTCTAATGACCTATCATTGTATGTTGTAACGCTTAGACTCAGGTCTCTTAGAGTCTTCCAGAACAGACTATACTTTCGTTCATGTTCTAATCTCATCTTAAAAGGTAGCATTTCTAGCTACAAGCAACTTTTCGCGACACCTCTACTGATCGTTTTTTATTTCAATCTTCCGTCTTAAGTCAGATGCTACATCGAACTTGATTCTCTGTCTACATAACATACTCAGCGTAGTCGGAATCAATTTGATATGACCACTAGGGTCGGAATAACAATCATCTTCTTAGTCATTACCGAAACGATGGTAACGACATACTTGAATAAAACGAAATCAATTACTAGCTCCTTGGTAACCTTGTGACTTTCCATGTTCCAAGCGTGAGTCATGTGCTTTCGGTAGTATAGGCCTCTACTACGATTCACACCTACTCATACTCGTCCCAAGTATTGTCTCGCAGTCCCCAAGTTCTTATTTCTTAAAAGCACAAAACAATTTAACACATACGAATGTGTCCAAATAATCATAAATATTTCCCTAGACTCTACTAGGACTTCTTCCATGTATATCTTCAACAACACTTCTGCTTCAACTCGGTTGGTGATGGAAACATCATACAATAGGACAACTTTAGGAATTACACCAATTGTTCTATCATCCTGTCAGTCAAATGTGTATATTCGTGCGTACCATACTCCTCTATACATAACGTTATTTTATCAAACGTATTTTAAAAAGCAAGATACCACTCTTACGATATCTTCCGATAGGTATCATTCACTATCGTAAGCCTTCTCATTTCCTCCATTTATTTAATTCGCTACGAGTCTTCACCATGATGTTCTGTACACCAAAGAAATCGTTTGGTGTATTGAGACGAGAATAAAGATAGAGGAAGGTTTAGACGCGTATTCCTCCTTATTACCTCGAAAAATTATATGTAAGTTATAATATCGTAATTAAACGTTTAGAAATCTGAACACATAAAATTTCCGAATCCGGTCGGCAACAGACCATAGATCCGATCAAACGATAGCATAAAGCATCACAAATTATTAAGCACATAAAAGCATCTTAGGCATCTTCCCTAATTAAGCTAGTGCTTATGTCTATTCAGGCGTACTTCCTAAAATATACTAGACACACTCCTCACGATCATCAATTAGCATTCTAAGTTTAAGTCTAGAAATAAATCCTTATTCCTAGTTCGCTTAAACTAATGCTCTGATACCAACTGTGACATCCCCATTTTTCACGGCCAGAAAAGACCGATTTTGTTTATGCTTTATAAAAATCAGAGTACCTCTTTTAATAAAAATGTTGCGGAATTTGTTCCCAGAAAAACATGATAAATACGTTATCAAAGCATTTCCGAAGAAATGTATTCTTATCCATTTTGTAACATTTGGGATGTCATCGTTAATACAGAAACGTAAGCATAAACAGAACTTACATTCATTTACACTAGTGATCTACATCTCTTTTAAATCCCTCAGTGTCAAGTAGCTTCATATCGACACCTGTGATTCAAATAAGCTTGAGTGGGTCAGGTTGGGAAACCTGGTGAGTACATAGGGTTTTCAACCCATAATAATTCAATTATTATGTTTAAACATCAAACAATCAACCCAATTACCCATCCCCATTATCTTCCTTACTCTTAAGGATCTACCCTAAGAATCATCTATCCTGCATTCATTCATTTCGAAGCCCATTGCTTCCAGGGTTTATATGATAGGCACTAAGTCCATAGCTGCCAATGCTTGTTCGTAAAGCACTAATTCCATAGCTGCTAAAGTTCATTCATCAGTTACTAAATCCATAGCTACCGGTGTTCAGCTAATAAGTACTAAATTCATAGCTACCAACGTTTATTTAACAGGTACTAAGTCCATAGCTACCAATGTTTATTCTATAGGCACTAAGTCCATAGCTGCCGATGTTATTTGTTAGGCACTAAGTTTATAGTTGCCAATGTGCACTCATATCATCTTTCATCTCTCATCATTCATCTACCCATGTTTTACCCAACATATTCGTAGATATAAAATACAAATACATTTTAAATTATTTAAAACATGTATAAAATCGTTCATCCAGCATAGAAAGCAAGTATTCAAATAATATGCACACATACCACGTAATTTATATAAAATACTTCATGTCTATGTGTAAGATGAAAGTAACTATGCACTCACCTGCAATGGTGGTGACTCGGTACTCGGACAGCACTTCGTTTACTTTAAAACGAATTTCCGTTGACAAAACCTAGTATCATTTCCACTAGAGTTTAGTCTAATGTTCAACGACACTAATTAATAGTCTAACTATTATTACTATTATATAAGCGTTAATCAATACTCTTCACCCACTATGTACAGACAGGGGCCAGACATGAAACACTCGAGGGCAGGATCATTTTAGCATATAACACTTCTGAAATCCAACAACCCAGGCGGCCCTTCAAACTGGATTCCCCGTTCCGCGAGTGGTTAAAAATATATTATAACGACACTTATATAACCCGTAATAATAGCTCAAATAATTATTATAAGGTCCTAATAACGTTACTATATTTAAATAAAAACTATATTAAAAATTAGGTAGGCGTATCTTACCTACGAGGGGGTTTGGCTAGAAGCCGCGCTCTGCAGGAGCAGAACTTCCGAGCCGAAAGCTCTTCTTCTCGGAGCCGTCGAGCGCTCTGGGGCTTTCTTCTAGCGCTAGGGGAGTTTTGGGAGGTTTAGAGAGAGAGTAGAGAGAGAAGGATGGAGGTGTGAAGAAATGAGGGTGGAAGGGGTTGTATTTATAGGGTGAAATATGGCTGAAATTAGTGTCACATGTCACCATCTAGTGGCAAGCCTTGGGGAGAAAGCAATGGCCAAGATTGTGTCACGTCATCTTTTTTGCAGCAGCACCCTGCCGACTTCTAAACCCCGTAACTTTCGCATACGAGCTCCGTTTTCGACGTTCTTTATATCCACGCGTAGGTAAAAATAAGATCTACAACTTTCATTTTGACTCCATTGGCTAATTCCCGACCGATCTTAAATTTAACAGTACGAGGAGATTATACTGTTAAATGTCCGCGTAAAATTCATAACTTCAACATACGGACTCCGTTTTCGTCTGTCTTTTTACCGTTGAGTTCCTATTAATGATATCTTCAATTCTCATTTAGGTCGCGTAGGCCAAAAACCGCTCGATCTAAAATTCGAGTTTCGGGTCGTGCACTGCTATGCCAAATCTTAGAAAATTCATAACTTCCTCATGCGAAGTCAGATTTGGGCGTTCTTTTGTTTGTATGTTCTCGGTTTAAAGTATAATACAAATGTTGTTTAGATCAGTAAGGCTAAAAAGACTTCTACCGTAAATTCACTATTTACGTCTCCCGGTGTCGTGCCGGTTTTGCAGTAAAACTTCGACAGACCATAACTTCTTCGTTATAACTCGGATTTCGGCGTTCTTTATATGTACGGAACCCTTGTAACATGTACTAAAACTTGGTTAAGATTAATACTTCTAAATAATCTTCTATCAAAAACTCATTTTTGATGATCATCGTCTCTAAATTGACTAGCCCGGATCTGCGGGCGTTACAAGTACACACTTGTGGGGTTTTTATGTATTGTGATCTTGGGATTAATTTTATGGATTTGATATGTGATACATTGAGATGGATAGTATTTATGAATGAAATTATATTTTTAAAAGTGAAAAATTGTTTTGGAATTTACGTCGTTACAAGTTGGTATCAGAGCCTTGGTTTGAGGGATTCGGATGCACCTTCGGGCGCATTTGAACTCAAACTGAGGATTTGAGAGACTTTTCGAAATAAAACAAAATTTTTCAAAAAGAATAAAAGGTTTTGAAAAAAAGCAGAGCAGAGCAGTGTGTACGATCAGCCAGCGCCCGAACGGTGATTTCCCAAAGTACCCCTATATTATGTGTTATGAGATATGATATGATATGTTATGAATGCTAGAGTAGGCTAGGTATTCTTATTAGGACTAGAGTGGCCTGATTGTGATGCCTTAGCCTAGCGGTTTTGCTGCTAGGAGATGCTTGAGAGTGAGTAGATAGCAGCGAGGAGCTTATGAGAGGTCTGCTAGAGAGTAGCCTATGCATAGTGAGAGTAGAGTACTTGGGATTTGGAATCCTAGGAGGAGGACTTGGGGTGAATACTGATGCGGTGTGGACGGTAGTATTGGGCCCGTACTACTGAAGACATCGGATCAGTGCGCAGTCCAAGTAAGAATCCTTAGGGTACTAAGGAACAAGTAGGGCTGAGTTATCGAGTGTGAGTATGCTCGGGCGAGTCTCTGATATTTTTATGTTGTATTTCAGAGACATCATGGTTGGGACACACCACAGGCCAGAGACCAGCGGTGTGAGTGACGAGGAGCTTCGTCAGATGATCCACGAGGAGGTGGCTGCGGCTATCCGTGCCGAGATTCCAGAGATGTTTGGGTCTATTAAGACCACATTGATTGAGACCTTTAATGAGAGATACGCAGCGGTTACTGAGGCTGCAGCCCCTGCAACTACCACAGCAGTTGCTGCTGCTAGACCTCAGGGTGGTGATGTGTTGCTGTTCCGGGAGTTCAGCAACACGAAGCCACCAGAGTTTGATGGGACGCAGGATCTGATTGCTGCGATGAGATGGGTTTCTGACATCTAGGGATGCTTCTTTACGTGTTCTTGTCCGGAGCATCTGAGAGTTAGGTTCACGCTGAACCAGCTTCGCTTGGGAGCGAAGGACTGGTGGAAGTTTGTGACAGCGCACTATTCTTCTGTAGAGCTTGCCGCGGTGACCTGGGAAAGGTTCACCGCTATGTTTCGTGATGAGTACGTTCCCTCGGTGGAAAGGGAACGGTTGGCCCAGGAGTTCTTGACCCTCAAGCAGGGTACTGAGTCTTTTACTGTGATCACCAGGATGTTCCATGAGAGGGCGATGTTCTGCCCTGAGCACGTGTCTTCCGAGCAGGCACGCATGAGTCGGTATTTGAGAATTTTTAGGAGAGACATTCGCGAGTTCGTGGCGAACTCGTTGTACCGGACATTTGCCGAGCTTTAGGTGAATGCTCAGAAGAGGGAGATAGAGCTTGAGACTTAGGCTAGGGAGGAGGCGGAGTCTCAGGGGAGGGATCGGCGACCGGCACAGTCCCAGCCGGCAGTCAAGCGGACCAAGCCAGCCGATTCGAGATCAGGGAACCAGAAGGGCCGCACTTATGGCAAGTATGGCAAGAGCCACGAGGGGATTTGTCAAGCAGGGTCTTGCTACAAGTGTGGCAAGGAGGGGCATATGGCTAAGGATTGCCCCAAGGGATTTGCGGTGTGCTTCCACTGCAATCAGACCGGCCATCGGAAGGCCGAATGTCCACAGCTGCGGGGATCGGCACAGGGAGCACCGCAGGGGTATGCCCCTGCTGCCATACGAGCTACTGAGAGTCGGCCCGTGAAGGCCGAGACGCCAAAGTCTCGCGGGAGAGCCTTCCAGTTGACAGCAGAGGAGGTCCCTGCAGCGCCCGATGTTGTGGCTGGTATGTATTCTTTCATCTATTTCTTTTGAGTTTGAGATATTGTGCTTATATTATGATGTGCGTAGGTACTTTTCTTGTGAGTTCTGTACCTGGTTTGGTGTTATTTGACTCGGGTGCGAGTCGATCTTTTGTATCATTAACCTTTAGTCAGCACATCAGTACCCGTCGAGAGGCGCTGAGTCGACCTCTGCGAGTTTCCATAGCTGACGAGAGAGCGGTGTATGCCACTGATGTGATTCGAGGATGCGTACTCGAGATCTTCGGCGTGGAGTTTCCGATTGATTTGGTCCCGATTGCGATGGGAGATGTCTGTGTCATCGTGGGTATGGACAGGTTGAGCAGATTTGGAGCGGTTATCGACTGCGAACGATAGCTAGTGACCATACGAGACCCTAGTGGGGGAGTTCTTACAGTGTACGGTGAGGGAACCCGTTCTAGATCAGCTTTTTGTTCAGCCGCTAGAGCGAGGCAGAGCCTACAGCAGGGCTGTAGTGGGTTTGTGGCTTACTGTTGGATTAGATGTCTAAGCCCATAACTATTATTGGTATGTACTTGACCCGAGAGTAGCATGGTCCATTTGGGTTGCATATCATCAGGACAATTTGTTAGGATGGACTTTTGAGAGAAGGTTATTTATGGTTTATTAATATATTATAAGTTATAATATATTAATATGAAATCATATGTTTTAATTAGTATCGATCAAGAATTAATTTGGAATTAATTTAGTGATCAAAAGAGACTAATTAAATCTATGGGGACTAATTATGATAATTAGTTATATTTATATGTGTTGGGCTTATGATCCATGTTGGACCAAGTTTATGTATGGATACATAAAGAGTTGGGCCACATGAACCATGGATCATAAAACCCATGGGTATGGATTATGGGTTATACCCATGACCCTTGGAATCCTACATATAAATAGGTTACTCCATAGCCAAAATCACCACTTCTTTTCTTAGAGAAATATGGAGGTGTTTTGGTGCATGGAATTCTCTCTCAAGAGCCACCTTTGTCCTAGGTGTGTTGTGATTCCATTTGAGGCATTTCATACTATTGGTGCTAAGCTCTTAAGGCCAAATACATCAAGACTTCAAGCCACATAAAAGGTATGTTTCCCTAACTAGTATATTATATGGTTTATGTCAAATGCATACTAGTTATAGGTTTAATGCCTTGGAAACCATTTGCATGTATAATAGAGAAAACATAGATCCAAGGTATTTAGGGTTGTATGTGCACCATAGGATGTTGTGGTATACTAAAACCCAACAGTGGTATCAGAGCCATGGGTTGTTTTCTGTTATATTGATGCAAATGTTTTATTTTCAAGTTGAAAAAAAAGGGAAAAAAAACATGACGTTTGTCAAATTTTAAGATAATTACTTGTTTTTGTGAAAAACTAATTATTTGTAAAATTTGAATCATTTGCTATATGAATTGAATTAGGTCAAATTTAGTAAAAGATAAAATGATATGATTATTTTATTAGTTTTAAAAGTTTGATCTAAAGAGTTTTTTGAAACCTCCATAAGTTATGGATATGAAAAGGTTTTAAAAAAATTGATTCAAAGTTTTTTATGGAGTTACCAAACTTGGTCTTAATGTTTTAAAGAATTCCATAACTTGTTCTTAAGTTATGGAACATGAAAAGTTTCATCATAAAACAAGTATTTAACTCCATAAGTTATGGAATCCAAAAGTTTTCAAGAGTTACAAAACTTGCCCTTAAGTTTTGGAATTTGGAAAAAGTTTTTTATGATAAAAAAAAGAATTGAATTCTAAAACTCTTGGGTTCATAACTTAAACAATTAATTAAATGATTTTAATTTTGAATTTAATAATTGGAATTATGATGTTTTTATTGAATAATTCAATTAACTCTTATGGACTTTATTAATAGATAATTAAAGTGTTTAATTAAAAGAGAATTAATAATTCCATAATGACATGGTTTAAATTTAATTAAATTAAGAGTATAGTTTAATTAATAGATTAAACCACCAAGTATTTTAAATGTCTAAAATACACCCTTGTACTATTATAATATTAAAAGTTTAATATATTATATGTATAAGAGCAAGTCGTCTTACCATTAGTAGGCCTCATTCACGAAGCCGGTCTATAAGGGGGGTATAAGGTTACTGCCTATAAAATGGCAGTTTAATGGGTGTCCACTCTCACCCACCGCTTCCTTGACTGGTGGAGGGTCGTTAGCCGAACAGGTAGGACAAGGACTATAATTCTCCCTTCATTATAAGTATAATGATAAATACTAAGTAACTAAACACTTATAAATTCCCAATCTTAGTTACTTAGGAAAATGTGAATAAGGTGCTAATCCATGAAATTACACTTTGCACTTTGTTTAAGCTGTTAGTGGAGCGTGTGTGGTTAACCGGCACACTAACCTGGACTTAACAAGGTAGGCAAAGGGTAACATAATGTTTATCATAGTATCGTTGGAGCGTGTGTGGTTAACCGGCACATCGATTAAGGGGTAAATATTAAGGGTACCAAGTATATTTGCATGGTTACTTCACACCTTGTTTTGTGATCCTCGGCATCCCAGTCACAAAACCTGAAGGGCACACTCGAGATTGAAACATGCCATTGAAAAGTTCAATGAATCTCAAAAGAGTCTAGGAGTTTCAAAACCAATTAAAACCTAATAATACATTTCGTTTATCTTGGTGCAAAATTGGTGAATCGTCATTCACCTACCTTCAAATATTTTATAGCTTGGATTACGGCATCCCTCTTCCATGTTATAAAATAGTTTGTTGGGTCCTAGCCTTAATATATCATATTGAGTGTTATATTAAGTACTTAAATCAACTTTACGTGAATTTCTCCCATTGTTGATGTATGGTTTAGACAACAATGATCTTCCCAAACCAAGCTTTCCTAATGAATATGACTTCCCGAGTTTGGCTCATGGAAGTCATACTTCTCTTCCTCCACCTCCTCCAATTATTCTCCCTAACCCACAAGTTCAATGTCACTCAAGCCCTAATGGCAAGCAAGGTCTATGTGTGATCACATCTTAGAGATGAAGTCACATATTGACAAGCCGGGAGAGTTGGGTGTCAAAGTCTTGAGAAAGTTGGATGTTCAATCACTTTCTAAGTCACATAGTGAGTTCCTTTGGGACTACTATGAAACAGACTATGACATGAACCTTAATGATCATATCTATTTGCTTGGTGCTGCTGAATCAGCAATGATTTGGAACAATAGTAAAGCAAATTTGATTAGAATATCAACTTCCCAAAAACTTTATGGACAGTGACAATGGTGACACTGGAAATCCAGAAAAAGCATTCTCTTCCCAATGGAAAGGGATTGGCCATAGTCAACCCGGTTGACCAAATGGTAAAGAGAAAGGCTAAGTCTGAGATAGTCCCATTACCAAAGGGTCCATATGTTTATTTTGCCAAAGGAAGGGGCGTTGATTGCAAAGCTGCCAAATTTACCTAAGGATGTTAAAGTCAATAAGTTTGACTCTACATCAGGTAGAGCCCATTATCTAACTCTGTTAAGTTCTATTCTGAGATCCTCATTACATGATGTGACTGGGTCACATGTTGATGTTTTAAGAATCAAAGAATAGAGAGAAATCTTAAAGGAAGTATATGCTGATTCTGATCGCGAAGGTGGATTTCGATCGCATCAGAATTTTGAGCAGTTGCTTAAGAAGTTATGATATATTGCTAAGGAATAGATAACAACAATTTTCCATGTGGATTGTAAGGATAAGTTTTTCCGCAAAGTTTTAAAATAAAAGAAAATTGTTTAATTTTATTTATTTGAAGTATCCTTACAATGGCATTTGTGGAAAATTGTTGCTTATATGATTCCACTGACAGCAATATTGGAAAATGGATTTGATTCTTTCATTTGTGGTAGTGTCTAAATTTACCAAATCAGGAAAGTTCCTCATCGCCCAAGTTTCAATTGGACCGAAACTTGGAATCATGCAATTTGAATAGTATGATGAATGAGAACTTTCAAGCATTTGAAAATCAAGACTAATTACTTGTTCACATGGATGTGTGAGTCAAGTGAATGACTAAAGGGATCGAGTACACATTCTTGTGCACTGGTCATGTCCACCACAAAGCTCGTTAAAGACTATTTGATTTACTAAAGTTTAGTAAATATGGTTATACTTACAAGTTTACGTATAATTCTGAAACATTGGAAAAGTCTCAATGTATGGCAGAACGAATGGGAAGAATCAAATTAGGCAGAAAGATAAAAGTTTCTCAAATCTGAAAAGATGGGAGAGTACTTTAGTATCATGTTTGTGATCATATTAATGATTTAGAAATCATATCACAATTAGTCCTCTAAAGGTCATATTAGTGCATTCTTATGACTAAGAAGAGGAGTCATGAATTGTTGAAATGGTTAGATCAGGAAGATGAGTCATACTTCGTTCCAAAACAATTCTTAGAGTCATACTCCAAGATTGTAACTTGAGTGACATATCTTAAAGAAAGGTTTAAAACACTTGTCAAATGTAAGAGTAAAAGTGTCCTACTCTTGTACATTTGAAATTGGTAAGTTGTGATGTTTTGGATAAAACAAAGACCAACTAAGGCCAATTGTGTGAAGTGTTTGTCTTGATAAAGAATCCGCACTATCTCTTGAATATTTGGAAAGATAGTCTTATATGTCAAGAGGATAGTGGGAGTCTTAAAGATCCTAAAAAGAATTTCAAGAACTAATCAAGAATAAAACCTGAGGTTCTTCACTAGCACACGACTTGAGGTTTATAACCTATCGTGTTGACATATTCTGTGCCCATTCTAGTTAAAGTTGGCTTTGCATAGGAGTTCTGAAAGTTCTCAATTGGTTGCATAACAACTTGGAAGCAATGGCAGGCCCTGTACTGCCAGGTGGCAAGAAGTTAAGATTGCATAAGTTCAGTCCATATGAGTTTGGATTTGTCATTATCCTTGTCTTGTGACTATGGTTTTGACGATTCACATGGATAAGAACACATACACCATAAAATCTAAGGGTCATAAGGTTTCTCTCCGATTCATGAAAATGATGGTGGGGAAACACTTCCACCAAGTAGATTTGAAGCAGATGGCAAAAGGTCTAAACAATTGAGACTATGATTACGGCATCCCTTTTCATAGTTCTGAAATTGTTTAGACACACATGCATGCTATCTAAGGAAAGGTGTATGATTTTGATAAAGTTTTATCAAAGCATCTCGTATCAGAAATCTGAACTTTGGTAACAAAGTCAATAAAGTATTGATTTCTAGAAGTCCAGCTGATTTCTGAGTACACGTCAAAGCTAGTGGGAGCATAAGTGTTATGCTAATAATCATCATGTTAGTGGGAGCATGATAATTATTGTTAGTGTTGCAAGTTAGCAATGTTAATTATAGAAAACAAAAGTTTCAATTCGTGAGGCTGCAAGGATTGAAAAAGTTGTTTTGCTATAATTAAGGGAGAGGATATACTTCATTTCAGTTCTAAAGGCTTAGATTGAGACCTTAATCATCTTTAGTCAGGAATATATATATACATATATATATATATATATATATATATATATATATATATATATATATATATATATATATATATATATATGAATTTCATGTTGGATTGGTTCAACTTAAGGAAATTCTATATATTGTGTTCTCAAAATTCGATTATGATTACGGCATCCCTCTTCATAGTCAAATTTTGAAAACATGGCAAATAAAAATATTGTAGCAAAAGACTGGTCTAGAATCATGTCTTTATGTGAGACATCATGAATCGTGTACCATTTGCTTTGGGTACAGGATCGATTGCATGTGCTATAATATTTGTCATTTCTAAATTTTTCCAAATGCCCAGAGGCATTAAGAAGGAAAAGGTCTAGAATTGGATATGACTAAAATGATTAAGCAATTGTCGAGGACAATCTGAGGTTTACCAAAGATTGGTTGCTCAGGGACAGTTGGAAGTATAGTGCTAATTTTGGAAGGACCATATTGACATATTCTGAAAAGAGGCATCTCTTATTCATAAGTGATAGTCAAAATGAGAATATGGAGTTGTCTCCATAGGTGGAAGTTATCTGTGTAAGATTAGAAAACTTAATGCAAGAAGCATGTCCAAAGCAATGTACTTTGAATATGAGACTTAGTTTCCATGGAGTTGATCTCCATTGGAATACTTTATAATGACTGTTGGCAAGTCTTTGTGACTTTGTACATATTCATTACAGGAGGGTCAGTGCATATAAGTTTAAAATCTAAACAGATTTCGATAAATGATAGGAATTTGAAATTCTCACATTTTTCGATAAGGATTTGGGAGTGTGAAATTAGAATCATTGAAATTATGTTCAATTGGTTTATTTCACAAAGTAAGGATCATAGACAAACATAGAGTGCATACTTGGTGTATGGAAAAGCTATTGTTTAAG
Organism: Lactuca virosa; assembly: GCF_052849685.1. Lineage (NCBI taxonomy): Eukaryota > Viridiplantae > Streptophyta > Magnoliopsida > Asterales > Asteraceae > Lactuca > Lactuca virosa. The sequence goes on from NC_136432.1 coordinate 174,491,629, forward strand.
AAAAACATAGTGTACATGCTTGGAGCATGGGACAACTAGTGTTTTTAATTCAAGTATAAAGTTGATAAAACCGAAACAATGAATAATGAGTAATCAGTATGGTGATAAATAAAAGTGTTTATTTATATTCATAGGGTTTGATACCATATTTGATTCATTTATTCTTGTGTTTCACTTTGCATGTTTTGACTTCCAGAATAACTAAGTCGCTCTTCCTGAATGATTAAGTTATTCAAACCATCCACAGTCGGTCATATGTTGGAAGTAGATATGAATCAAGACTGTCATGGGTTGGTTTGTAGAGGTCCAAGTTGGTGGACAAAGTGGTGCTACAACACTCATGAGTGCTCATAAGTTCTGAGTATTGGATTCAACCCGCGCTCATTTGAATCACTTCATGGATTTTATCACGAGTGATCATGAGACGATAATATCTTATATTCTTCAAACCTAGAGATATGAGTTGTTACTATGAGTTGGTTATACATTGATTGCACGAAAACGCATTTGGTAACTCGATGTTATAAAACGTGCCTTTGTGTATGATTCAACAAGTAGTAGAACAGGCCATATGAGTCGAAGTTTATCCATTCCTTTTACCTTCGGGATAAAAGCGATATCTGTGGGCCCCTCGATGATTTAGCGATGACACATATGAGTGCTTGGCCAAGCCAGGACTGATTTGATTTGTTCAATCAGTCAGTCATCATAAATCGAAAATCGGGAAACAACAAATGGACAGAGAGAATGATTATAATCCATGTCTCAGTCCATATGATATCTAGAATGAAGGAATATATGATCCCTTATCTAATGGACGCGTCATTGATTTGTTCAGAGTTCGACAGCGGCTTTAAGAGCTACGATTGCTAGTCGGGTTATGAAGTCGTACTTGCAATAATAGTTTTAGACTTATCCAAGTGGGAGACTGTTGGATTAGATGTCTAAGCCCATAACTATTATTGGTATGTACTTGACCCGAGAGTAGCATGGTCCATTTGGGTTGCATATCATCAGGACAATTTGTTAGGATGGACTTTTGAGAGAAGGTTATTTATGGTTTATTAATATATTATAAGTTATAATATATTAATATGAAATCATATGTTTTAATTAGTATCGATCAAGAATTAATTTGGAATTAATTTAGTGATCAAAAGAGACTAATTAAATCTATGGGGACTAATTATGATAATTAGTTATATTTATATGTGTTGGGCTTATGATCCATGTTGGACCAAGTTTATGTATGGATACATAAAGAGTTGGGCCACATGAACCATGGATCATAAAACCCATGGGTATGGATTATGGGTTATACCCATGACCCTTGGAATCCTACATATAAATAGGTTACTCCATAGCCAAAATCACCACTTCTTTTCTTAGAGAAATATGGAGGTGTTTTGGTGCATGGAATTCTCTCTCAAGAGCCACCTTTGTCCTAGGTGTGTTGTGATTCCATTTGAGGCATTTCATACTATTGGTGCTAAGCTCTTAAGGCCAAATACATCAAGACTTCAAGCCACATAAAAGGTATGTTTCCCTAACTAGTATATTATATGGTTTATGTCAAATGCATGCTAGTTATAGGTTTAATGCCTTGGAAACCATTTGCATGTATAATAGAGAAAACATAGATCCAAGGTATTTAGGGTTGTATGTGCACCATAGGATGTTGTAGTATACTAAAACCCAACACTTACGTGATGGATACGAGGTGTGATGCGGAGAGACCGAGATCGGTCGATGAGGTTCCGATAGTGCGTGATTTCCCGGATGTTTTCCCCGAGGAGTTGTCGGGTGTGCCTCCCGAGAGGCAAGTAGAGTTCCGTATCGATTTGGTTCCGGGGGCAGCGCCTATTGCCAAGGCGCCCTATCACCTTGCGCCTCCAGAGATGCAGGAGTTATCCTTGCAGCTTCAGGAGCTGCTGGGGAAGGGGTTTATTCGGCCGAGTAGCTCGCCATGGGGAGTGCCGATCCTTTTTGTAAAGAAAAAGGATGGTTCACACCGGATGTGCATTGATTACCGGGAGTTGAACAAGTTAACGGTCAAGAACCGTTACCCCTTACCGAGGATCGATGATTTATTTGATCAGTTTCAGGGAGCGTCTTGGTTCTCCAAGATCGATCTGAGGTCTGGATATCATCAGATGAGAGTGCATGATGAGGATATCCAGAAGACGGCATTCAGGACTCGTTATGGGCATTACGAGTTTGTGGTGATGCCTTTCGGGCTCACCAATGCACCGGCGGCGTTCATGGATCTCATGAACAGGGTGTGCAGACCGATGTTGGATTGTTCGGTGATAGTGTTCATTGATGATATACTGGTGTATTCGAGATCTAGAGAGCAGCATGAGGAGCATTTGAGGGAGATCCTTGGAGTTCTGAGATCGGAGAGGCTTTACGCCAAATTCTCCAAGTGTGATTTCTGGTTACAAGAGGTCCAGTTCCTGGGACATCTCGTTAATCAGAATGGGATATTGGTTGATCCGGCCAAGATAGAGGTGGTGATGAGTTGGGAGGTGCCGAGATCAGGAGTTTTCTGGGGTTGGCCGGCTATTATAGGAGATTTATTAAAGATTTCTCCAAGATTGCTGTTCCTATCACCAGGTTGACCCGGAAGGGCGTGGCTTTTAGTTGGGGCCCAGAGCAGTAGGCCTCCTTCGAGACACTTCACCAGAGATTATGCGAAGCCCCGGTGTTAGCCCTTCCGGAGGGGATGGAGGATTTTATAGTGTATTGTGACGCGTTGATATTGGGATTGGGTGCGGTGCTAATGCAGAGAGGGCATGTGATAGCATACGCATCGAGGCAGCTGAAGCCTCATGAGGCGAGGTATCCTACTCATGATCTGGAGTTGGGGGCTGTGGTGTTCGCCCTCAAGATCTGGCGTCGCTATTTGTATGGGGTCCAGTGTACCATATACATGGATCACAAGAGTTTGAAGTATTTGATGGATCAGCCCAATCTGAATATGCGCCAGAGGAGATGGTTGGATGTGGTAAAGGATTACGAGTGTGAGATCCTATACCACCCGGGTAAGGCTAACGGTGTAGCCGATGCCCTGAGTCGTAGAGCGGAGAGTGCCCCGATACGTGATGTTTGTTTGAGGTTGACGGTGATGACTCCGGTGTTGGACACCATTCGGGAGGCTCAGGTTAAGGCCATGAGGCCAGAGAACTGTAAGAGAGAGCGGGTGATCGGGCAGGTGTCTGAGTTCGTTGCCGATAGCCGATGGCTTATGACCTTTCAGGGTCGGATTTGGGTGCCATTTTGAGGGCGGGGCACGTACCATTCTTATGGAGAAGGCACACAGATCGAGGTTCTCGATCCATCTCGGGGCCACTAAGATGTATTTGGACCTGAAGATAGACTATTGGTGGCCCTGTATGTAGAGGGATGTTGCATGGTTCGTGGAGAGGTGCTTGACCTGTCGCAGGGTTAAGGCCGAACACCAGCGTCCACATGGCAAGTTGCAGCCACTTGAGGTTCCCCAGTGGAAGTGGGAACAGATTTCCATGGATTTTATCACCAAATTGCCAAGGACTGCGAGGGGTGTCGATGCAATTTGGGTGATCGTTGATCGGCTGACAAAGAGCGCTCATTTCCTTGCCATCAGTGAGAGCTCTTCCGCAGAGAGGCTGGCAGAATTGTATGTGAGAGAGGTGGTATCGCGGCATGGAGTACCGATTTCGATTGTGTCAGATCGAGATGTGCGATTCACTTCTAGGTTCTGGAAGAAATTCCATGAGGAGTTGGGTACGAGGCTGCATTTCAGTACCGCATACCACCCACAGACGGACGGACAGAGTGAGCGGACGATTCAGACGCTCGAGGACATGCTTCGAGCATGTGTGTTGGACTTTGGAGGGAGTTGGGACACGTATTTGCCGTTGGCTGAGTTTTCTTATAACAACAACCACCATTCGAGTATTGGCATTACTCCCTTTGAGTTGTTGTATGGGAGGATGTGTCGGACCCCCATCTGCTGGGGAGAGGTAGGGCAGCGAGTGATGGGTAGCACCGAGATAGTGCTTCAGACGACAGAGCAGGTACAGCAGGTCAGGCAGAGATTGTTGACAGCTCAGAGTCGCCAGAAGAGTTATGCGGATAGGCGACGATCCGAGCTCGAGTTCCAGGTGGGAGACTTCGTTCTCCTGAAGGTATCCCCTTGGAAAGGAGTAATCCGATTCAGGAAGAGGGGCAAGCTGGGACCCCGGTACATTGGTCCGTTCCGGGTGACAGCGAGGGTGGGCAGTGTAGCGTATCGTTTGGAGCTACCTGAGGAGTTGAGCCAGATACATGATACCTTCCACGTGTCTCAGTTGAGGAAGTGTATAGTCGACGAGTCGGCGGTGGTGCCGCTGGAGAATATTCAGGTGGATGCAAGCCTGAATTATGTGGAGAGACCGATCGCGATCCGGGATCAAAAGGTCAAGATCCTGAGGAACTAGGAGGTGCCCCTGGTTCAGGTCCATTGGCAACATCAGAGAGGGTCCGAGTTGACTTGGGAATTGGAGTTGGAGATGCGGGAGCAACATCCAGAGTTGTTTGCAGAGCGAGACTTCGAGGGCGAAGTCTGATTCTAGTGGGGGAGAATTGTAACATTCGGATTCCCAGGTATTTTATTTTAACCTTTTATTTTGAGTTTTAGGGGGGGACTCGACGAGTCGGAGCCTAGATTCGTCGAGTAGGATCGCGATTGATGACTGGATTTAATGAATGGACTCGACGAGTCGGCTAGGTGACTTGACGAGTCTGTGCTGGCGGCAGAAACCCTAAGTCTTGGGGCCTGTGCCCTATTTAAAGGCCTTTATGGCCTTCATTTGCGGCCACTGCACCCCTGAGAAACCCTAGAGAGCAGAGAGAAAGCTTGTAGTGCAAGAGGAGGGCTAATTCATCATTCCTTGGTGTGTTTTAGCAAAGAGAAGGAAGGATTTCGAGCTAGGATGACTTGTGGGACTCAAATCTTCCATCATTTCGTTCAGAGCTGCTGTGGGAGGTAAGGATTCATGTCTATCTTCATTTGAGTAAAAGATTTCATGAATCTAAGGTTTCATCTCTTCACTTTGGTAAGAGATCTAGTGTGTGTGATGTCCCCTTGTGACAATATTATCAGATCTGGACCTTGAGAGGTCCAGAGATTCCCTATTCTTCAGCTTTATGCAATCCTTTATGAGTTTTGGGGCCTAGGTTATTATATTAAGGGTCATTTTGGCATCTAGAGATGATAGTGTGATGCATGGGCCTAAAGTTCGAACCTTTACGTGACTTTTGAGTGCTAGAAGGTCAGATCTACTAGTTGGTGAAGCAGATCTGACCTCAGACGGTCGTTTGAGTGTTGCCATGGAAGGAACTCGCCGAGTCCATAAGGAGACTCGACGAGTCGAGTCGGGTTGACCCGCGATTCATGGCCAGTGGTGACTCGTCGGGTGGAAGGTTCGCTCGGTGAGTCGAGTGAGGTTTAGATAGACCCAGAGGGCACGCTTGGACTCGCCGAGTCACCTATGTGAACTCGACGAGTCTGGTTAAAGTTGACCGTTGACTTTCGTTGACTTTTAGGGTCCAATCAATGTTTGGGCTTTTGAGCCATTGGAGGGGTAAAATGGTCTTTTCCCCCTCCTGAGAGAACTTAGAGAGGGAATAGCCTAGCCTTGAGAGCCGTATTGATTAGAGTAATTATTTTATGTGATTAGGCGAAGGCTAGATCAGTATTTCCGAGTTCGAGGTTTTCCGAGTTATCCTAGGTGAGTCTTCTCACTATACTTTACCATGAGTGGTAAGTAGAGTTATGTGACAGAGTATCTTGTATGCTATGTATGTGATGTGTTGCACTGCATTATTTCTATGTGATTTATGCTGTGTGTATTCCAGAGTTTACAGAGTTAGGACCGGAAGGTCCACAGAGCTAGGACCAGAGGGTCCACAGAGTTAGGGCCAGTAGGCCCACAGAGTTATAGTCTCGAGTCGCTGATATGTGTTATATGTGGTATTTTGGGGAACTCATTAAGCATTTATGCTTACAGTGTTTTGTGTTATGTGTTTCAGGTACCAGTGAGGATCGCGGGAAGGCGTCGGCATGATCAGTACACACTTGTGGGGTTTTTATGTAAGCCCCAGTCCACAAGTTGTTGCACCTTGACAACTTTAGTCCTCAACCAACTTTCAACTACATTTGAGCTATTTTCAGCATTTGTCACATCTAGCCCTTAATTCACAAAACCTTGCACGGACACAAAGCAAGTTAGGACCTGTTTGATTTACCTCTTATTGAGTCCAGTAAGAGGCTACCTCTTACTCGACCTAGTAAGAGTGGTTGATTTTAACATCTTTAGCCTCTTACAGAGTCCATTACCCTCTTACCGAGTCCATCAAAAAATAACGCTGACTGATTAATTTTTGAACCTTTCCCGCTTTTACCCTAACTATACACGCTTCTCGCTTCTTCCCTTCCATCGTTGCTTCTGTATCTACCTTTTCTGCTTCCCTTCGTAGACCTCCACCACTGCCTTCCTCCGCCATTTGCCAGCGAATCGTCAGCCACCTGCAACTCCTACTGCAACTCCGACGGCAATATCGAACTTGTAAGTTTTTTTTTCATGTTTTCTTTTTTTCTTTTCGTTAATCTGATACATGTTATTCTCCTGTTTTCTTTTTCTTTCTTTTTTCTAATACGAGGTAACATATGAAATTACACGTTGTGTTTTCTGGATTATAAAATTAGATGTTCTTTGTTTGCTGAAACATGAAATTAGATGCAAAAATCAGATTTTTTTTATGCTATTACTTTGCTAAAATTTGATATTAGATGAAGAAATCTGAAAATAGATGCTATTTGTTTGTATAAATCAGATTTTTGATTGTATTACTTTGTTGAAATCTGAATTAGATGCAAAAATCAAATTCTTTTATGTATAAATCAAGTTTTTGATTGTATTAATTTGCTAAAATCTGAAATTAGATGCAAAATTATGAATTCTTGAACTTTCATTGCTGAAATCAGAACTTTATAGTTGTATTTTCAAAAAAAAATTCTGTTTTTTTTTTCGTTTTTTGAAATTGAATGTTGAATATTTGCTGAAATTATGTTATCTGTTGAATATTTGCTGAAAATAGATGTTGTTTGATATGTACTAGGAGCAATGAAAAAGAGATGTTGAAGAGACTAGAGATGTGGTGAAGGCATTAGAGAATAAATCGAGTGACTCAAGAAGATATATTGACATTCATTCTCTAGTTTATTTTAATCATATGCTATACATAGTTTTGTTCTTTTGAGTTGTATGATTGATTTTAGTGGAAATGAATAATAAACTTGGTGAATTGATACAATCTCAAAGTACAATGCCAAAATTAGATATAATTTCTAATTTTGATGTTAAAAATGTTTGATGTTAACAGAAGAAAAAGAGTATTGAAAAAGTAGCAACCAAGTTTCAAAAATATGGAACATGTGTGTGTGTGTGTGTTTGTAGGTGAATAACAACCAAGTTTCAAACCATTTTACATGTTAATTTAAAATAATTATGATACAGAACAAAAGGGTAAAATTGTCATATTTAACATTTAACACATCCAGTCAGAGGTGTGAGCAAACAATATGTTTCAGTAAGAGCTTCAGACCCGGTCAGGGCTCTGACTCAGTCAGATCTAACTTAGTCAGCAGCTATCAAACAGCCCCTTAGTATTTATTCTTTTATTTCATATTTTACCCTTTCAATGATTATATTGGTTCAAAGGACATAATTTATCACTACAGAACAATTATTATAAATCTACAAATTCAAAAAACTTCATTCATCAAATTTACAATTAATAGGTCATAATATCTTATGTAACTCCTACAAAATACAATTATAGATGCAACATTAAATTTAATAGAATACATAATGTAAGAAAATAACACATCAAATTGGTCAACAAAACTATAAAGAGTTGTATTATTAACACAATGAATGAAATTTATCACACAGTTCAACCAATTTCCATGTCTAATATTTTCTTCATACATCATTTATTTAATTTCCAAATACTAGTATAAAATTTATTAGTATATCACTATATGCATTTAAAATTTTCACTTAATAAGAATGAAATAAATATTGTAATATTATAATCACATGGAAACCTCACCTATAAATACCCATGTCCACATTGATTAACAGAATAAGCCAGAAAACCAAAAAGTGTTTTTCATTCCTCCCTCCTCATTCTCCCTCTCTTTCTCTCTCTGCAATTTCTGGTTTTTGCGAGAGAGATTGAAAATGGAGTTGAGGGTAAACAGTGATTTGCGTTTGTTAGTGGTGATTATTAGCATTCTATCCCCATTAATGGCACTCGGAGCAATCAAATCCGACGAAGCAATGATGGGGTGTGATCTGTTCGAAGGAAATTGGGTATTGGATCAAACATATCCACTCTACAATGAATCCACCTGCCCTTTCCTTGAAAAGGAGTTCAACTGCGTCAACAATGGCCGCCCTGACCGATTGTATCTCAAATACCGATGGCAACCCCATGACTGCCGGTTATCCAGGTACTTCCTCCATCTATCAATCTGATCATCTGAATGTTACTATTTATGTTGATAGTTACTGTTCATGAATGTTATTGGTGTATATCTGGGGCTTTGATGGCTATTGATGGAGGTTGTTGTCGACGGCCGCCATTGGTGATTGTTAATGGTTGTCGTTGGCGGTGGTTCGTTTTCCCTCCACCAAGAGTTGGTCCCCCACACTTGAAAATGGGTGGTGCTTCATAGCTGTCATTTGAGAAAGGGAATTAGTGTGTGCAATGTGTGTATTTTATTGGGTGAAACTATTCCTTTTCTGTTAATAACTTTTTACTTATGGATTTGATTTGATTAAGACGTAATTTCTTTTAATTTTTAATATTTAATTGTTATATTTAAAAAATATAGAAAGAAAGTAAACATATATCCGAAAGTTTAGAATTAGAATACTAAAACATATATCCTTGCTTTTGTGTCCAAAATCGTTGATTATTGTTCCAAATAGTTGTCTGTAAAATGAATAATTTATTCAATGATTAGATTCAAAACATTGTTTACCAGAAATTAATAATTTTATTGTGTTAAATCATATGGTATCATGTGATTTTGAAAAACATGGTACTTAAAAAATCAATTATTATTAAGATATTAAAAAATTACCATAATTTACTAAATTACCTACAACGTTATATATTAATTTATATTTTGTTTTAAGTAATTAATTATTTTAACTAATTGTTTTTAATTAAAAAATAAACAGAAAAGCAGTAAAGATGAACAATACAGTAGCAATAAATACAAGAATATTTATCCATAATTTCAATCTCACTGTTTAATAACTAGTGATTTAATCCTATAAAATCAATTATTTTGCGATATTAAAAAGTTACCAAATGTGATTGAATTTATTATTTATCCTTATATATTTTTATTTCGTACTAGTTTTAAATATTTATAATATTAAGATGGAAAATAATTTATTCATTGATTTAAAATTTTCCACCGACATTTCTTGTGAGAGAGAGAAAAAAATAAAATAATAAAAAGGAAATGATTGTGAACATGAAATTGAGGACATAGATCTCAAATGTGATTGGGGAGGGTTGTGTTCGTTTTATGGGCAATTATTATATTACTTTCTCAAGTGTAAAAAAGTATAGTATTCATTTTGTGAAGTAATTATATATTTCTTAAAATGCGTTTAAACTTTAAATAAAAAAACAAAAAAATTTTAGTAGTAAATTGTTAGCAAATATTTTAAATTTTTAGTACGGATAATATATTAATTAAAATCCGACAAAAGGGTTATGTGAGGAAGGAAACAACGAAAAAAGCATGGCACAATGTACGAGGTGAGTTGTCACGGAGGATGTCTTCTCGATCTCTACATCTTTTTTCTACTATTTATTTCCCTCGCAAATTAAATCCAACTTATTTTTAAAATAATACATAAATCTTCAAAACCAAATTATATTTATAAAGATTAAAAATATTAGAGAATAACAGTTTATTTGGTTTTATAAAACAATATTATTTAAAAAGTATCATCATAAATCATAAATTGGTAATAAACTCTTCATATTGGTTCAGAAAGTATCGTTGAAATAATGGTATTAATGATTTGTTATGAAAAAAGTTATGTTTGCATATTTTACGACAATATTCTCTATATCTATGATTTGTTATGAAAAACAACAATACTTTGTTACCATTTATAACAATGACCCTATTTATAATTTTAATTGAGATCACATGCTATAAGCTATATCATACATATTTAATGAATAACTGAAGATATCTTTATTAAATTATATGTTTAGAAAAAAATATAAAAAGTTTAATAAAAGCTCAATTTATTTGGTATATAATATTAGATAATGAAAATAAAATATGGATAGTGATGGTTTTAGCCTTTATGGGACTAAGGTTGACACTAGAAATTAGTGGGGCTTGATAGGTGAGGTAGATTGTGACAAAGAGCAAGATATACATTAATATCATTTTCATTGAAAAAAATACAATGTATCTTTAAAATAAAAAAATATAAAGTAAGAAAGTTTTCGTATCAAACACGGAAATATCTCGTAAAGTACGAATTATTAAAGTTTTTTTAACTTGATATAGCGGAAATTAATATAACGATAAATTAATTGTGGGGCTTCTTAGATATATTAAGCTTGTCATTTCAAGTTCATTTGGTGATGGTTTGTGGTTGTGGGCACAAGCAATGGTTGTCTTTTATTTCGAGTTTCTTGATGAAGAATTGATTGATAACAACCATTTTTTAATGCAATGAGTATGGGAATGAAAGTTTAGGCATCCATATTTGACACCAAACTTTTTTTAATCAAACTTTTATAAACCAAAATTGATGTGATTTATGAAACACCTTCATGTGATTATGCATGTGATTGGGTCCATTTTACAACTAGCAAATTGTTTTTGTTTTAGAAAGAAATTTTAGTCAAAGTATAATGATGGGATACTCGTCTTTACATGTTATAACATTGATAAAACATAATTTTTGTTTACAACGAATTGAAAGATTTTTATATTTGTGTTTGAAGGTGTCTACCAATATCCTTACTAAGTAAAGTCATACTTATACAAATGCTAACTTATAAATTCACCCAAAATCATAATATCTATATTTTAAAATGTATTAACTGTTACTTGTAGCTTGCCTCTTTAGAAAATAGAAAAATATGTACAAAACCTAATGATGAATATATTTTCTTGTATTTGATATAAATGAAACTACTAATCCATTATTAAGAATGTTAATTAATATATTCCCCTTCTTGTACTAGATTTGATGGTCGAAACTTCTTACAAAAACTAAGAGGGAAAACAATAATGTTTGTAGGAGATTCACTCAGTCGAAACCAATGGTTGTCGTTGCTCTGCATGATTCATTCATCAGTGCCAACTGCAAATTACGCTGTTAACATCTCCTTAATTCAAGACATGACAACCTACACATTTACGGTATATATTTATATTCAAATTCAACCTCATTTTTTTTTAATCTCAAAACAAAAACTATCTTGAAATATTTTGTAATGAGTTTTTTTATGATAATTGTAGGATTATAAGGTGAAAGTAATATACCATCACAACTTGTACCTAGTAGATATAGTGAAAGAAAAAATTGGGAGGGTGTTGAAGTTGGATACATTGACAGCTGGCAAGCTGTGGTTGAACGTTGATTACCTTGTGTTCAACACGTGGCATTGGTGGAATCGCAGAGGAGCAAGCCAACCGTAAGTTTTTATTTTATTTGTATTTTAATAAAAAATATTTTATTACAGTTTTTGATAAAAAAAAAGTTATATAGATTTGATTATATACAAGATGGAAGTCGTATATACAAGGATATGGATCGTGTAGTCGCTTTTGGAAAAGCCATTACTACATGGGGTCAATGGGTTGATAAAAATATTATTCAGAATAAAACAAAAGTGTTTTTTCAAGGAATATCGCCTTCTCATTATAAGTAAGTTTTTTTTTTTTTAAAAAAAAATTATTTCAAGTTTTATGGTACAATTCGAAATGCATCTAGTACAACTTACGAAGAATAATTAGGTCAAAATCTAAATCTGAAAATTTTGGAATTACACAGCGGCACCGATTGGGGAGAACCGAAGGCAAAATCCTGCTCCGGCGAGAAAGTTCCTCTTCTGAGCTCTACCTATCCCGGAGCTTCGCCGCCGGCGTTGAAGGTTCTCAAGAACTCACTCAAAACCATCAAGAAACCGGTGACTTTGCTCGACATTACTAACCTTTCACTGCTGCGGAAAGACGGACATCCGGCGGCGTACGGCTTAGGAGTGGTGGATTGCAGCCACTGGTGCCTCGCCGGAGTTCCAGATACATGGACGCTTTTACTTTACAATCTTATGTTTTAGAAAATGAATATTATATATTCAATTATTGGATTATATATAGAAAATAATGAAATATGGTATAGCATAAAATATCCCAAATGGGTATTTCCTGAGTAAGTGGCATTATTGTAATTTTGTTTAAAAATATATACAATTGTCATTGAATTAAATGGCAAATATTCCATTCTTTTTATATTTTTTATAAAGAAATAAAATTTTATCGTCAATATTGAGCTTCGTGTTGTCTGATTCAAACTCATGCAACCATGAGCCTGGACGTCGTCGACGACGACCAATGACACTTTCTGTTCATCTTTGTCCCCAAAAAGTAGAAACTCAGAAAGACGAAAAGGTGAAAAGCTTTGAATTTGGTTACGATTTACGATGATGTCGTTGTCGATTACTTATAAATCGCGTTTGCTAGTCCATCATCGATGCTGTGATTCTGTGTAAATGTTATCGCCACCTCCATTGCCGGAAATTGTCCTCACAGCCTCTCCTGAAGGTCCGTTCACCGCCTACGATCCATACACTGGAAATGTTGTCGGTCGCTTCAATGACGACCGGTGTCCTCGTAACGGCATCTGCATTCTCGGAAACGACCTATTCGCCGCCTCTCATGTCTCGCCGGAGACTCGTGCAGGCTATCTCCGCATCTATTACTGGTGGTCAACATCTTGTACACAGAGTGTTCCTCTTCCAGAACCTGTAGCTCCGCTTGTTGCTTCCGTCGACGGATCGTATGTATTTTCCGGCGGAATTTCAGGTCAGATCTATTCGGTATCGGTGCATTCAGGAGATGTAATTAGGTCATTTCCGGTTCATGAGAAGCCTGTATCTTGCCTTGCGATCAATTGTGATGGATCATTGATTCTCTCAGGAAGTGATGATGGAACAATTGCTATTCTTCCGGTTTTCCTGCTTCTAGATGCTTCGTTTGATACAGAATCGAGATATTCCCGTTTCACTAGATTCACCGGACATGAGTCACCGGTGACGGGATTAACCACCGGGGTGGGAAGATCCGGTGGATTTATGATCTCTAGTTCCTTGGACCGTACGTGTAAGGTGTGGAGCCTCGTGAACGGGATCCATCTACAAACGGTGAGATTCCCCAACGAGGTGTGGTGCATGGTGTTGGATCCGTCGGAGACGGAGTTGTTCGCTGCGGGTGTAGATGGAATGATATACAAAAGAAGGCTTAAAGTAGAGACGAGAAAGAAGGTTGCAGAAAGTGGAAAGACGGTGGTGTGTGGCGGGATGCACGGCGGAGGAGTGGTGGCGATGGAAATGCTGAGTTACGGGAGGATTCTTTTAACGGTTTCTGAAAATGGTGAACTTTGTCTCTGGGAGGTGGAGAGTGGTAAGATGATACGTGGATTCGGTGAGAAGATTGGAGGAGTTAGTGGAGTTGTGGTGGCGAAAGGTGGTGGTGGTTTTGGAAAGAGATGGGTTGGAAGTGGGGAATGCGGTGGTTATGGCGGAGGGAAGGAGTTGGGTAAGGCGGTGAAGGAGGTGGCGGAAATAGAGAAAGTGTTGAAAGGGGCTGTGGAAGACCGGAGCAGGGCGATTAGTAAACTTGAGTCAGCAATTGAGATTAACGACAAGATGTTGAAACTCATGCTCCGGGAGGCCAAAGCAATTGCCAAATATAACGACTCCAATGATAACTAGAATTTAGATTCATTATTTTAATGAACTTATAATGGATTAAATTGGAGTATACTTTTTGGGTGGCTAGGAGTTGTATGAATTATATATTATATGGGTTAATCTAAAAAAAATTAAATAAAATATTTAAAAACTTTGAATTTATAAGAAAATAAGAAAAATAATTAATTATTATAATGAAAATGTTTTATCTTTTAAATTTAAATAAAAAAAAACTAATGAGCTTTAATTTTAGGAATTTTGAAATTAAAATGTAAGTTTATTAATGAAATTGATATCCATTTTTTAATACATTTATTGTAATTGTTATATTATGTTGAATTTAATAAAATAGAAAAAAAAAACTCATAAAATAACATGTGAAAAAAAATTAATTAAAACTAACCACAATATGACATTTGGAAAATTGAATGATAGTGTGATAAGTAGCAAAAAAAAAAACATTCATTTATTAGAGAGGATATGTCATGATTAGACATAATACCTGTATAAAAAAAAATATTAAGTTAATCTTTAATTTGTGTAAGGTATATAATAATATCATATCATAATATGTGCTTGTCGAATTGTTCGGTATTAACTAAATCTTTGAAATTATAGCGACATGGATATTCATACGTTTTTTATCTCAATAAAGAAAATAACAGAAAATACATATAGAAGTGAATGCAGAATATTTCTCTAGCCAATGCAATGTACAAGGCAACGACAAAGTAGCATATAGGTTCAAAGACATATGAAGACGTGGACGAGGTCATGGTTCACAAAATATTGCAAAACATCAACAATGACACATATATTGTTGACCTTCCTAGCACATTGTCTATTTGCAAGTTGTTCAATACATTTAATCTCTAAAGGTACTTCCCATAAAAGGAGGTGGCTGGTTGAGTTCTTCTCAAAGTTAGGGGGAATGGTATGGAGCATATTTAGAAATTTCTAGAGGTTTTTATGGATAAACGAAGAACGTAACGGGAAGAAGACTCAAGAAACAACATAACTTCAAATTTGATGAAGGATCAATAGTCTCAATGGCTATTGACAAGAATCACGAAAACTCTCAGAGAATCCAAATTAAGGTTTATTTTATGACGTCAAAAGTACATATAAGAAATCGGTGTATTGTTTTTAAGCTTCACTTGGTCCATTTTCTCGAGATTGTTCAGTTTCTTACTAATAATGGGTATGATCGCTTTGGAAAACAAACCAAATATTTATAATAGTGATTGAACTTAATCTTGAATTTGAAATTGATTAGGAAAGTACATCCAAACCAAAATTTATCGCCATCTAACTATAAAAAAATCCAATATATATATATATATATATATATATATATATATATATATATATATATATATATACATACTAGGCGAATGCTCGCGCGTTGCACAGAAACACTTATATAGTTGAAGTCTTTACAAATATTTGTTTTTTTAAATATAACAGTAATGTTGTTGTTAAATTTGATATAATAATTCGTATATTAAATTGATATAATATATTGATTCTTTTGAATTATATGATAATATATACATCTATTATAACTGCATAATTTTAATCGTTTGAATAACTTCTACCCGCGAGTTACACATGAATAAAATTAAATATAATATATGGTTTAATGTTATTTATAGTTGTTATTATTGTTAATTAATTTTTTAAAATTTATTTGCTTAATGTTTTAATTTCTATCATTATAATTATTTAAAACATAAAACATTGTTTTTTGATTTTAAATGTAACAATAAAATCCTTTATATATAGTTATTTTTAACTATTGTTATTGTAAGTTATTTTAAGCTACTTATTTAAAAACTTTTAACGATTATAAAAATATATTTAGGAAATATTTTAGTTAAATTGATATTATAATTTAGTTTTTTCATTTATCACTACAATTTATCGCTTTTAACTATTTACAAAATATTCTTTGGTTTTTTTAAGTGGAACTGAAATTTATATTTAAATTTCACTGTAATGTTATATTTAAATTAACAATTTAAGTATTTTGTTCAAATTGTTCAAAAGTTGTAGTTTTAAACTGATAATGGTTTACATACAACAACATTTTAAATCTAATAAATTAAGTATAATATGTTAAAAGTTAAAGACATAACTTTATAAGTAGAAGTAAAGATATTATTTAAAATTGTAATTTAGTTTATTTATGATTACACTTTAGTTTTGATATTTATTTAACCTTATTAACCAACTTATAATCATTATTAGAAATACACTACAATTTATCACATTTAACTATTTACAAAATAGTTTTTGGGTTGTTTAAGTTAAACTAAAATTTATATTTAAGTTAACCATGTAATGTTATATTTAAATTAATAATCTAAGTATTTTATACAAATTGTTCCAAAATTGTATATTTAAAATGATAATGATTTACATCCAACAATATATTAAAACTAATAAATTAAGTATAATATGTTAAAAGTTAAAAAATATAATTTTATAAGTAGAAGTAAAGATATTATTTTAATATTGAAATTTAGTTTATATATGATTACACTTTAGTTTTGATATTTATTTAACATTATTAACCAACTTATAATTATTATTATTAGAAAGAAATTGAAAAGTCATGGGAGTTTCAAATGAATGTGGTGAAAGGAAAAATGCTTCCTTTATAATATAGTATGATATGATATGATGATATGATATGATATGATATATATATATATATATATATATATATATATATATATATATATATATTATGAATTAAGCGTAATTAATGTAATTTTAAACCAAACCAAACTAGTAAACTTTGATAAGAACTTTAATTGAGAAGAAAGAATATTTAGAGAGAATATGAAAGTTATATCTCTTATAACTTTTTTTGGTATATCTCATCCTTTACAATGGAGGGGTATTTATACTAAAAATTTTACTAACATATAATTGTAACTAGTTAGAAATGTTGACAAATTTACCATGCACCAATTATTATGCCATCCACCAATTATTTACACCACCACCAATTATTTACAACACTCCCCCTTGGATGACATCATTTTAGCGTTCAACTTTGATGTACTGCTTCATTAAAAACCTTGCTAAAGAAAACCCAGTGGGAAAAAACTTTAGCGAAGGAAAAAGAGTGCAGTGTATAGTTGACTCCCCCTTATTTAGACATCTGTCACATTATATTCTATGCACATGTCGCATTCCGATGCCATGGACATGTTTCCTGAAGATTGCAGTAGGAAGCGCCTTCGTAAAAAGGTCTGCTGCATTGTTACTGGATTGAACATATTTGATTTCAACTTGATGGTTCTTTATCAGCTATTGAGTGTACTCAAAAACTTTGGAGGTATATGTTTTGTCCTGTCGCTCTTGATATATCCTTCTTTCATTTGAGTGACACGTGCTGAGTTATCTTTATAAATTAAAGTTGGACCTATATCCTTTTCAAGTCCACATGAAGTTAAAACTAGTTGTGTCATCGATCTTAACTATGCACATTCTCTACTAGCTTCATTTAGTGCAATTACTTCAGCATGATTTGAGGATGTGGCAACAAGTGTTTGCTTTTGAGAACGCCGGGAAATTGCAGAACCTCCATTCATGAATATGTATCCAGTTTGTGATCTAGCCTTATGAGGATCAGACAAATAACCTGCAACTGCATAACCAATCAAGCCTTGTTTTGAATTGTTAGGATAAAATAACCCTAAATCACTCGTTCCTCGAAGATACCGAAAAATATGTTTGATTCCATTCCAGTGTCTTTTTGTTGGGGCTGAACTAAATCTTGCTAGCAAGTTTACAGCGAAAAGAAATGTTAGGTCTAGTACAATTGGTAAGATACATAAGAGCTCCAATTGCATTAAGGTACGGTACTTATGGATCAAGAACTTCTTCATTTTCTTCGCATGGACGAAATGGATCCTTGTCAATATTTAATGATCTAACAACCACTGGAGTGCTTAAATGATTTGCATTGTCCATATTGAAACGTTTCAAGACTCTTTCTGTGTAATTTGATTGATGCACAAGTATTTCGTTAGGCATATGCTCAATCTGTAAACCAAGACAATATTTGGTTTTTCCAAGATCTTTCATTTCAAATTCTTTCTTTAAAAGTTCAATCACTTCAAGGATTTCTTTATTCGTTCCAATGATGTTCGGATCATCAACATAGACTGCTATGATCACATATCCAGATGTTGTTTTCTTAATAAATACACATGGACAAATAGTGTTATTTTTGTAACCTTTACTTGTCAAATAATCGCTTAAACGATTGTTGTAACGCCCCGATTCTCAGGTATTGATTTATATATAAGATTTTCTTGATTTCAAGGTCTACTCGACGAGTTGGTTTCCCTACTCGTCGAGTAGCAGCGGGTTGGTCCACGTATTTTAGTGACCTACTCGCCGAGTCCAAGAATGGACTCGACGAGTAGGAGCTGGCAGATGAAACCCTAAATTTCGGGGTTATGCACCCTATATAAAGGATCATTGGCCTCCCCCAGCCTCCCATTTACAGCTTCTTGACATCTTTAAACCCTAAATCGTGTGTGTGTTTCTTTGGTCTGATAGAGCTTGGAATAGAGATCTTGGTGAGGAACACTTGGAGGAAACAAGTAAAATCGAAGCTAGGAACTCGTGGGAAGCAAATATATACATCAGTTGACACTCTCTGGAAGGTATTAAGCTGTCTCTTTGGCTCATCTCATCTTTAACCTCTTTTTGGGTGGGTTTTAGGAAAGGCTTTTGTGTTTGAGCCAAGATCTGAAGTTGCAACTTCAGATCTGGACTTCCTTTGGTCTCTAGATCCATAAAGTTATCAACTTTGACAAGTATGAGCCTTTCCTCAAGTGTGAGACTTCTTTAAAAGCTTGGTGTTGTCATTTTAAGACTATAGAGCTTTACATGCACGTAAAGTTTGCAACTTTACGTGATAAACATGCCTTGGGAAGCTGGATCTACGATTTGGAGCCCTTGCATGGCTTAAAAGACTCTGTATGGATAAAGGACTGAAGGGAATCAGCGAGTCTCATGGAAGACTCGGCGAGTCCGATGAAGATTGCCGTGGACTCGACAAGTCAGATGAGTGACTCGGCGAGTCGGCTAGGGTTTTCCAACCTTTGGACACGTATGGACTTGGCGAGTTGCAAGAGGAACTCGTCGAGCTGGCCAAAGAGGTTACGGTCGCAAACCGTAGGAACTCGACGAGTCACTATAATGACTCGGCGAGTTGCCTAGTTATGCTAGGAACTCGACGAGTATCTAAGGGTACTCGACGAGTTGAGGTCAACATGGATTGTTGACCTTGACCGTTGACTTTAACTTTGACCAATGGTTGACTAGTGGACTTCTGGGGGCATTTTGGGAAATTGGAGATTTATGAATATGGTTTGATGATAACTATAGGTGGTGGAGTTCGTGTTGGTGATCCGAGAGGTTGAGCTTGTCTTTCGAGTCGACAGTTGCGAGGTGAGTTATCCTCACTATACTAAGGGGTCTAAGGCACCAAGGCCGGCCCATTGGATATGTTATCCTAGCAGTGTTAGATGTTAAGTATGAGTTAGTGTTGCATGCTAGTGGTTATGCAGTTAGGTAGATCTGTAGGACTACCTGTGTTGTTATATGATTATCTGCATGCTCAATAGTTATGTTATATGTTGATATGTTATGAGGGATGGGTTGAGGTGATACTGCACCGTGTGGTAACCAACAAACCCGGGAGCATTCCAGATACGGGCTAAGGGAGACTCGTACTGTGGGCTCAGTGGTAATCCGGATGTGAGTTGTGGGCCTGGAAGGCAATCCAGACTCACACTGTGGGCCCAGGGGGTAATCCAGTCTGTGAGTTGTGGACCCATTACATGTTGTTCGGTTTGTTATGTTATGATATTGCTGACATGGTTATGTGGATTGTATGTGTATCGGTATTTTGGGGGAACTCACTAAGCTTTCGGGCTTACAATTTCAGTTTATTGTTTCAGGTACATCAGGGGATCGCGACAAGGCGAAGGCGTGATCGTACACCTCCTCACTTTTTATGACTTTGTTTCTGGGATACTCTGATATGATACATTTTGAAAACAAGTTTTGTAATGGTTAATGGTTTTGGAAATGTTTTAAAAGTTTTAAATTGGCTTGAATTTTATGGGTGTTACAAGTTGGTATCAGAGCCTTGGTTTGAGTGAATTGGAGGAACATTCATGTGAATCCAGTCTCAAACTAAGGAAAAAGATTTTCGAAATAACTTTAAATGGTTTTCAAAATCAGAAAGGAGGATGCGAAGTGTACGATCAGCCGGAGCCAGTAAGTAGATCCCAAAATACCGTACATTTATTTGATATTATGATATGTTAGAACAGCATGCTAGTACTAGGCTAGGGATCCTCAGGAATTGCATGATAGAATTGCCTGATTTCGTGATGCCTGCTAGCCTAGGGTTTCTTTATGTGAGATTGACACCATTACTGTAGTTACTTGTGTATGCATCACGACTGTACATAATTAAGATCTTATAGCCTAAGAATGTTTGATTTCGCCTTATGCTCTGTTCTTATCGATTAGGGTTTAGGGTAGGATTGGATATTCGGAAGTCTATAGGGTCCAGCATTATGTATGGCTAGCATACACTAGTGCTACAGGGTTGTTGGAAGTTTCATGGATGGGTGAGTTGTGTGGGACCGGTAGGTCAGTTGTGAGACAGTTAGATTTCCTCTAGGAGTGAGGATTGAGCGCTCGCTATGCTTATGTATATTGTTAGGGGTGTTGTGGTGATACTTGAGACAAATATGGCTAGGTGTGGAAGGTAGTATGGGCCCGTACTACTGAAAGCACAGGACCCACACGCATATCATGGAAGTCACAACCCTTAGGGTTTAGTTGGGGGTTGGTTCCCAATTATTCATGTGGGTTATCTGATATCTTGAGGTATGTTTCAGAATGGTGATGACGAGACGCTTTGTGACTGGATCCGGTTCAGGATCAGGATTAGGAGACGGGGGCCAGGAGGGGCCCACAGCACCTGAGCCTGTGGTGAAGACGGGTACCGAGGAGTTGGATGCCAGGATTCGGGAGATCCTGCATGATGAGGTTGCTGCTATGTTCCGGGCACAGCTGCCGGAGATGTTTGGGTCTATTAAGACCGCTACGGTTGAGTACTTCAACGAGCGTTACGCAACCCTTGCAGAGACGGCTGTCGTTGCAGCTGCATCGGCTGTAACAGCGGTAGGAGGAGGTGGAGCTAGTTGGGGATTCCAGTACCGGGACATCGATAACACGAAGCCCCCGACATTCGATGGTACCTAGGATTCGATTAGAGCCATGAGGTGGTTATCTGACGTGGAGGGCTGTTTCTTCACGTGCTCATGTCCTACTGACCAGAAGGTCAGGTATGCCCTGAACATGCTGAGGCTTGGGGCCAAGGACTGGTGGAGGTTGACGACAGGGTTGTACACCGATGAGCAGAGGGTTGCTATTACTTGGGAACAGTTCAGGCATATGTTCCGCGCCCAATACGTCCCACGGGTCGAGCGGGAATGATTGGCTCAGGAGTTTTTGAGTTTGAGAAAGGAGGGGGAGTCGGTGACGGAGATCACTCGCATGTTCACAGAGAGGGCGATGTTCTGCCCAGAGTTTGCTTCTGAACAGGCTCAGATGACCCGTTATCTGAGCATGCTCAAGACTGACATCCGTCAATTTGTATCTACCCAGCGATGTGATACTCTTTTGGAGTTGCAGGAGGCAGCTAGGCGGCGTGAGTTGGAGATTGAGCTGCAGTTGAGGGAGCAGCGGCAGGCCCCGACACAGTCGCAGTCGGCGCCTAAGCGGTCTAAGACCGCTGATTCTAGGACTGGGGGTCAACAGAGCCGTACTTGTGGAAAGTGCGACAGGAGTCATTCTGGGGTTTGTAGAGCTGGTAGTGGGTGCCACAGGTGTGGAAAAGAGGGGCATTATGCGAAGGACTGTCGCCAGGCCGCCCCAGTTCCGAGTTTGAGGTTGTGTTATCATTGTGATCAGGTTGGCCACATGAAGACCAACTGCCCGTTGCTTGCCGCTAAGCTGACGCAGGTTCCCTCGACAGCTACATTGAGGATTTATGATGGGAGGACAGCTAAGGCAGAGCCTCCGAAGGCTCAGGGGCGTGCCTTCCAGCTTACAGCGGAGGAGGCCAGGGCAACACCAAATGTGGTTGCTGGTATGTTTCTATCCTTTATTTCATTTATTGTATTTGTTTTACGCTTACCTGTCGTACCTGTGAATATGTACGTTTTTAGTGAACTTTTTGCCTGCTTTGGTTTTATTTGACTCGGGTGCGAGTCGGTCCTTCGTATCTTAGTCGTTTAGTAGGGAGTTCAGTGTGCCAGTTGGCGAGTTAGAGTGTCCGTTGCGAGTCTCCATCGCCAACGAACACGGGGTTTCTGCTTCTTCAGTCTACCGAGGGTGTGAGTTGGAGATTTTTGGGGTGTCCTTTCCAATAGATTTGATTCCGATCCCCATTAGGGAGGTGTGTGTGATTGTAGGGATGGATTGGCTTAGTCGGTTCGGTGCCATGATTGATTGTGAGGGCCAGCGAGTGGTAGTTCGAACCCCAAGTGGGGGAGAACTGATTGTATATGGTGAGGGCACCAGAGTGGGATCAAGGTTTCGTTCGGCTGCCAGGGCTCGGCAGTATATTCAGCACGGGTGTGCGGGTTACCTGGTGTATGTGGTGGATACGCGAGTCAGGGATCAGATTTCAGTCGCAGAGGTTCCAGTGGTTAGGGATTTTTCCGACATGTTCCCGGAGGAGTTGCCAGGGATACCTCCGGAGAGGCAGGTCGAGTTCCAGATCGACCCGATGCCGGGTGCGGCTCCTATCGCCAAGGCGTCGTACTGATTGGCGCCGCCCGAGATGCAGGAGCTATCTTCACAGCTGCAGGAACTGGTGGGCAAGCAGTTCATTCGACCTAGCAGTTCTCCATGGGGAGTGTCGATCCTTTTCGTCAGGAAGAAGGATGGTTCGCACCAGATGTGCATTGATTATAGGGAGCTGAACAAGTTGACGGTAAAGAACCGTTATCCACTCCCAAGGATAGATGATCTTTTCGATCAGTTGTAGGGTGCATCTTCGTTTTCTAAGATTGATTTGAGGTCGGGGTATCATCAGGTCCGGGTCAGAGAGGAGGACGTGGAGAAAACCGCGTTTCGGACTCGTTATGGTAATTACGAGTTCGTGGTGATGCTATTTGGGCTCACCAACGCGCCAAGAGTATTCATGGACCTGATGAATAGGGTCTGCAGACTGATGCTTGATCGCTCGGTCATCGTGTTCATAGATGACATCTTGGTGTATTCCAAGACCCGAGAGCAGCACGAGGAGCACCTCAGGGAGTTGTTGGGAGTTCTGAGACGAGAACGTATGTATGCCAAGTTATCGAAGTGTGAGTTTTGGTTGCGAGAGGTCCAGTTCCTAGGACATCTCGTTAACTAGGAGGGGATCTTGGTAGACCCGGCCAAGATCGAGGCAGTCATGCAGTGGGAGGTGCCGAGGTCTCCCTCGGACATCAGGAGTTTTTTGGGTTTAGCAGGGTACTACCGGAGGTTTATTCGAGATTTTTCTAAGATTGCAGTACCCCTCACTCATCTGATGAGGAAGGGGGTGGATTTCCGGTGGGGTCCTGAACAACAGAGGGCGTTTGATACCCTCCGTCAGCGTTTGTGCGAGGCTCCAGTCTTGACACTCCCAGAGAGAGTAGAGTATTTTGTGGTGTTCTGTGATGCATTCATCACAGGTTTAGGGGCGGTCCTCATGCAGAGAGGACGGGTGATAGCCTACGCGTCTCGGCAGCTGAAGCCACATGAGACGAGATATCCTACTCACGATTTAGAGTTAGGAGCGGTGGTGTTCTCTCTCAAGATATGGAGGCATTACCTTTATGGGGTCCGATGTACCATATACACGGATCACAAGAGTTTGAGACACATCATGGATAAGTCGAACCTGAACATGAGGCAGCGCAGGTGGCTGGATGTAGTCAAGGACTACGACTGCGAGATCCTTTACCACCCCGGTAAAGCGAATGTGGTGGCGGACGCTCTGAGCCGCAAATCCGTTGGGTCTTCCACCCCCGCGGTATGTATGAGGATAGCGGTGGATTCTCCGCTTGTGAGTTTGATCAGGGATGCTCAGGTGGAGGGCATGCGACCAGAGAACTGGAAAATGGAAAGGATTAGGGGTGAGAACACCCGGTTTGTGCGGGATTGCCGAGGATTATTGACCCGATGCGGTCGGGTATGGGTTCCAATGTCTGGAGGGGTCAGACAGACAGTGATGGAGGAGGCTCATAAGTCTCACTTCTCTATTCACCTGGGGGCCACAAAAATGTACCGGGACTTGAGCTTGAGTTACCGGTGGCCGTTCATGAAGCGAGAATCGCTTGGTACGTCGAGAGGTGCTTGACCTGTAGGGTGGTCAAGGCCGAGCATCATAGGCCGCATGGCAAGCTGCAGCCCCTGGAGATTCCCATGTGGAAATGGGAACAGATCACGATGGACTTTGTTACCAAGTTACCGAGGATGGCGAAGGGGTTTGATGCTATATGGGTCATCGTGGATCGATTGACCAAGAGTGCCCATTTCTTGGCCATACGGGAGAGTTCATCGGCCGAGAAGTTGGCCGACGTGTACGTCCGTGAGATCGTGGCTCACCATGGGGTTCCGGTCTCCATTGTCTCTGACCGGGATGTTAGATTTACCTCCCGTTTTTAGCAGAAGTTCCACGAGGAACTGGGCACGCGGTTGCACTTTAGCACAACATTCCATCCACAGACTGACGTTCAGAGCGAGCGAACCATTCAGACCCTCGAAGATATGTTGAGAGTGTGTGTCATTGACTTCGGTGGGAGCTGGGATTCCCACCTACCCCTTGCAGAGTTCGCCTACAACAACAGCTATCATTCCAGTATTGGCGCCCCGCCTTTCGAGTTTTTGTATGGGCGGAGATGTCGCACCCCGGTTTGTTGGGGTGAGGTCGGACACAGGGTGATGGGGCGGACGGAGGTAGTCTTGCAGATTAGACAGCGACTGTAGACCGCTCAGAGTCGGCAGAAGAGTTACGCCGACAGAAGCCGATCTGAGTTAGAGTTCCAGGTGGGTGATATGGTTCTCCTGAAGGTCTCACCCTGGAAGGGTGTGATCCACTTCAGGAAGAGGGGGAAATTGGGTCCCCGATACATTGGGCCGTTCAGGATCATTGTCAGGGTTGGCAAGGTGGCTTATAGGTTAGAGCTACCAGAGGAACTTAGTCGGATCCACAGCACCTTCCACGTCTCGCAGTTGTGAAAGTGCATTATGGATAAGGAGGCAGTAGTGTCATTGGATCATATTCAGGTCGATGAGCGCCTGAATTACATGGAGAGGCCTTTGGCCATACTGGAGAGGAAGATGAAAGTTCTGCGGAACAAGGAGATACCTTTGGTAAAGGTACAATGGGAGCATTGGAGGGGATCTGAATGGACGTGGGAGCCGGAGGCAGAGATACAGGAGCACTATCCGGAACTGTTCACCGCGGCAGACTTCGAGGACGAAGTCTAGTTCAAGTGGGGGAGAATTGTAACGTCTCGATTCTCAGGTATTGATTTATATATAAGATTTTCTTGATTTCAAGGTCTACTCGACGAGTTGGTTTCCCTACTCATATAGCAGCGGGTTGGTCCACGTATTTTAGTGACCTACTCGCCGAGTCCAAGAAGGGACTCGACAAGTAGGAGCTGGCAGATGAAACCCTAAATTTCGGGGTTATGCACCCTGTTTAAAGGATCATTGGCCTCCCCCATCCTTCCCTTTACAGCTTCTTGACATCCTTAAACCCTAAATCGTGTGTGTGTTTCTTTGGTCTGATAGAGCTTGGAAGAGAGATCTTGGTGAGGAACACTTGGAGGAAATAAGTAAAATCGAACCTAGGAACTCGTTGGAAGCAAAGATATACATCAGTTAACACTCTCTGGAAGGTATTAAGCTGTCTCTTTGGCTCATCTCATCTTTAACCTCTTTTTGGGTGGGTTTTAGGAAAGGCTTTTGTGTTTGAGCCAAGATCTGAAGTTGCAACTTCAGATCTGGACTTCCTTTGGTCTCTAGATCCATAAAGTTATCAACTTTGACAAGTATGAGCCTTCCTTCAAGTGTGAGACTTCTTTAAAAGCTTGGTGTTGTCATTTTAAGACTATAGAGCTTTGCATGCACGTAAAGTTTGCAACTTTACGTGATAAACATGCCTTGTGAAGCTGGATCTACGATTTGGAGCCCTTGCATGGCTTAAAAGACTCTGTATGGATAAAGGACTGAAGGGACTCGGAGAGTCTCATAGAAGACTCGGCGAGTGCGATGAAGATTGCCGTGGACTCGTCGAGTCAGATGAGTGTCTCGGCGAGTCGGCTAGGGTTTTCCAACCTTTGGACACGTATGGACTTGGCGAGTTGCAAGAGGAACTCGTCGAGCTGGCCAAAGAGGTTACGGTCGCAAACCGTAGGAACTCGACGAGTCACTATAATGACTCGGAGAGTTTCCTAGTTATCCTAGGAACTCGACGAGTATCTAAGGGTACTCGACGAGTTGAGGTCAACATGGATTGTTGACCTTGACCGTTGACTTTGACTTTGACCAAGGGTTGACCAGTGGACTTCTGGGGGCATTTTGGGAAATTGGAGATTTATGAATATGGTTTGATGATAACTATAGGTGGTGGAGTTCGTGTTGGTGATCCGAGAGGTTGAGCTTGTCTTTCGAGTCGACAGTTGCGAGGTGAGTTATCCTCACTATACTAAGGGGTCTAAGGCACCAAGGCCGGCCCATTGGATATGTTATCCTAGCAGTGTTAGATGTTAAGTATGAGTTAGTGTTGCATGCTAGTGGTTATGCAGTTAGGTAGATCTGTAGGACTACCTGTGTTGTTATATGATTATCTGCATGCTCAATAGTTATGTTATATGTTGATATGTTATGAGGGATGGGTTGAGGTGATACTGCACCGTGCGGTAACCAACAAACCCGGGAGCATTCCAGATACGGGCTAAGAGAGACTCGTACTGTGGGCTCGGTGGCAATCCGGATGTGAGTTGTGGGCCTGGAAGGCAATCCAGACTCACACTGTGGGCCTAGGGGGTAATCCGGTCTGTGAGTTGTGGACCCATTACATGTTGTTCGGTTTGTTATGTTATGATATTGCTGACATCGTTATGTGGATTGTATGTGTATCGGTATTTTGGGGGAACTCACTAAGCTTTCGGGCTTACAGTTTCAGTTTATTGTTTCAGGTACATTAGGGGATCGCGGCAAGGCGAAGGCGTGATCGTACAGCTCCTCACTTTTTATGACTTTGTTTCTGGGATACTCTGATATGATACATTTTGAAAACACGTTTTGTAATGGTTAATGGTTTTGGAAATGTTTTAAAAGTTTTAAATTGGCTTGAATTTTATGGGTGTTATAGTTGTACCACATGCGCCCAGATTGCTTTAACCCATACAAAGGTCTTTGTAATTTTATAGAATACATTTCTTTGGGTTTTGCACTTAATGCTTCAGGCATTTTAATTCCTTCAGGGATTTTCATATAGATATCATTATCAAGTGATCCATACAAGTAAGCTGTAACAACATCCATAAGACGCATCTCTAAATTTTTAGATACTGCCAAGCTGATTAAATATCTGAAAGTGGTTGCATCCATTACCGATGAATAAGTTTCTTCATAATCAATTCCAGGTCTTTGAGAGAAACCTTGAGCAACAAGCCTGGCCTTGTATCTTACAATTTCGCCTTTCTCATTTCTTTTTCGTACGAAGATCCATCTATATCCTAATGGTTTCACAACTTCAGGTGGGAGGATAATGTTCCCAAAAACCTTTCTCTTGTTAAGAGAATTTAATTCAACTTGCATAGCTTCCTTCGATTTAGCCCAATCATTTCTTCTCTGACATTCAATGACAGATTGTGGTTCGGGATCATCATTCATAATATCACATGCAACTGAATAAGAAAATAATGCACTTATATTGTCAGTTTTATTTTGGTCACATATTCTATTTGTCTGACCATAATTTTGTGCATCATCCTCCTTTCCTGGTGGAATTTGAATAATTTGTGTTTCTTCAGGAACACTTTCCTCGTGATCTAGTGCATTTTCTGCTCCTCTTCTTTTTCGTGGGTTCTTATCCTTAGAACCAAATGGCCTTCCACGCTTCAGCGTGTTTTAGACTCTTGAGTGACTTTATCATCAGATTGTCCATGTGGAATTTCAATTCGAGTTGGAACATTGACAGCTGGTATATATGATTTAGTCACCCTTTTTGTGTCAGTAAATGCATCAGGTAATTGATTTGCCATTTCTCGGAAATGCATTATCTTTTGAACTTCCATGTCACATTGCTTTGTGCGAGGGTCAAGATATGATAAAGAAGGCTCATGCCATGACACGTCATTTTCCAGAATCTTCTTTTCTCCACCTAATGATGGGAAATTTGTCTCATCAAATTGGCAATCTGCCAGGTGTGATGTGAAAACATCACCTGATAATGGTTCAAGATATCTTATAATAGAGACTGAATCATAACCAACTTATATTCCCAACCTTCTTTGAGGACCCATTTTTGTCCGTTGAGGTGGTGCAATAGGGACATATACTGCACACCCAAAAATTCTCAAATGGGATATATTTGGCTCTTGACCAAAAGCAAGTTGTAGTGGAGAATATACATGATATGAAATTGGTCTCATGCATATCAATGATCCAGCATGTAAGATTGCATGGCCCCAAACAGAAACAGGAAGTTTGGTTCTCATTATCAATGATCTAGCTATTAGCTGGAGACGTTTAATCTGTGATTCAGCTAAACCATTTTGTGTGTGTACATGAGCAACTGGATGCTCAACAACAATTCCTACAGATATACAATAGTCATTAAATGCTTGTGAAGTGAATTCGCCAGCATTATCAAGTCTCACTCTTTTAATAGTATAATCAGGGAAATGTGCCCTTAATTTAATAATTTGGGCAAGAAATTTTGCAAATGCCATATTACGAGTTGATAATAGGCAAACATGAGACCATTTCCTGGATGCATCTATTAAGACCATAAAGTATCTAAATGGTCCAGATGGTGGGTGAATCGGTCCACATATATCACCTTGAATTCTTTCTAGAAATCTAGGTGACTCCCTTTCAACTTTCATTGGAGAATGTTTTATAATTAACTTTCCAAGGGAACAAGATGCACATGGTTTTATGTTGTTGGATTGAGGGAACTTTTGGTCCTTCAATGGTTGCCCATTCGTATTTCCAATTATCTTTCACATCATTGTTAATTCTGGGTGGTCCAACCTATCATGCCATAAACTGAATGTCCCAGGATCACAATGTTTTCCTTTTATTATCATATTTGATTCAGTCATATGTATATATGTATAATGCAGACCAGAATCAAGTGTTGGTAGTTTTTCAAGCACATGGTTTTTGTCTATAATATACATATATTTCTTATTTTCAATGGTCACAGTTTTTGTATCATATCCTTTGAAATATATGTCATTGAAACTTAGTAAGTTTCTATTAGACTTTGGAGAAAATAAGGCATTTTCTATACAAAAGCTTGTACCATTTGGTAATATAAAATGGGCTTTCCCCGTTGTAACACCCGTGTTACTAGGCTAGGCATTAATATTGACATAATAGTCTAGGTTAAACTTTGTAACTCATTTTGAAGAAATGAAGAGGAATTATGTGATTATTATGTGAATTATGTGTTTTATGCTTAATTATTAGGATTTAATTAATTAAGAGTAAAAATGAGCGTCGAAAATAAATATTAGATAAGGCCGATATCTATTAAGGAAGTTGTAGTGGTCGTGACAAGGATTACGGGTATATAAAGAATACCGAAATCCAAGTTATAACGAAGAAGTTATGACTTGTCGAAGTTTCGCGACAAAACCGGCACGGTGCCGAATGACGTAAAAAGTGAGTTTTTGATAAACTACTTTTTAGCCTTAGTGATCTAAACGAAAGTCGTAGTGTTCCTTAAACCGAGAGTATGTATAAAAAGAACGTCCAAATCTGACTTCGGATGAGGAAGTTATGATTTTTCTAAGTTTCAGCTTAGCAGTAGACAGCTAAAAACTTGAATTTTAGATCGAGTGATTTTTAGCCAACACAACCTAAACGAGAATCGAAGGTCTCGTCAATAGTAATACAACGGTAAAAAGACAGACGAAAATGGACGTCGGATGAAGAAGTTATGAATTTTTAACGGATTTCCTGTCCCGGTCTGTTAAAAATAATAATATTAAAATTAAATTCAAAAATAGCCGACGAAATCTAAACGAAAGTTGTAGAGCGTAATTTTACCTACGCGTGCATATAAAGAACGTCAAAAACGGAGCCCGTATACGAAAGTTATGGATTTTAGAAGATTTGGGCACAATTTCCGAAGAATCTCGCAAGGATAAGGCCAATCTCGGTGAGTCACCCGCTGAGTCCGATGCGTGTCGCTTGCTGATTTGACCGAGGATGTGGTCTAATGGCCTTTCGACGCTCCTCGCTTCTGACTTCGCCCCGTGTCCGAAGTGTTGGACCAATCCGAAGCCGGCACACACCCATCTCGCATCCGAGCCTCGCCCCTTCTGCCACGTGTTCCGAACCTCGTAGCCAGCTGCCTCCTCTCCGGATCCAAGCCTCGCATCTGCTGACGCGTGGAGTCCTCTCAGCCGCTGATCTTCGGACTTCGCCCGTATAAATACAAGGCCTGCGAGCCTTCTCGGCTAATTTTGAGAAATTGCCATTTTACACCCCTTTTTCAATATTTTCACTATTTTGACATCCCCCGAAGCCCCGGTATCAATTTTAACACCCGAAACACACCCCGAAGTTCCCGAGAAGCCCGGAAAATTTATCTTTTCCGTTTTGAAGCCCAACCCTTGCAGAGCCCGGTTTCTCAATAAAACTCCCGGTTTTATTAGGAACGAAGTGCTGCCCGATTATCGTTAAATCAAGTGAGTGTATAGTCACTTTCATCTTACACATAGATATGAAATATTTTATATAAAATACGTGCTATATGTATATGTATTGTTTGTTTATTTGAAATGATTGTTGAATGAATGATTTATACAAGTTTTAAAATGATTTAAACTGTATATGTATTTTATCTACAAATATGTTGGGTATAACATGGGTAGATAGAATAGTTGGTGTGTGATAAAATGATGAGAGGCCTATTGAGTAAACACTGGTGACTATGTGACGTAGTGCCTATTATATAAACCCTGGCGACTATGAGACGTAGTGCCTATTGTATAAACCCTGGCGACTGTGAGACGTAGTGCCTATTGTATAAACCCTGGCGACTATGAGACGTAGTGCCTATTGTATAAACCCTGGCGACTATGTGACGTAGTGCATGTTGTATGAACCTTGGTAGCAATGAAATTTGGATAAATTCCTTAGGTCAATCCTGAGGAATGAATGGATGAAGGATAGTCGATTCGTAGGGTAAATCCTTAAGAAATAAGGGAGATATGGGGATGGGTAATTGGGTTGATTGTTTGATGATTGAATATAATAATTGTATTATTGTGGGTTGAAAACCATATATGCTCACCAGGCTCCCAAGCCTGACCCACTCAGCTTTTTATGTTACATGTAGTAGACCCTGAGCATAGTCAGATGATCATGAGAGATTTTTGGATTATAGGCCAGTAGTTGTAAATAACTGTTGTAAGGCTTATAATGTCTTGTTTATGCTTTTGATCTGTATCGGAACATGACATCCCGAGGTTTTGATATAAAATGAAAATATATATTTCTTAAAGAAAGGTTTTGATAAATTTTTATCATGTTTTGTTTTGGGAACAAATTCCGCAACATCTTTTAAAAGGATTACTCTGATTTTATTTTAAAAAGCATAAATGAAATCGGTCTTTTCTGGCCGAGAAATTAGGGGATGTCACACTCGTTCCCTCTATCAAGTCTGCAGGATCTGATATTGTATGTATGACTGTTTTTGTTGGTACTAATTTTGAAAAATATTTCTTTGATTTCAGAATAGTATGCGTACTACCACTATCTGCTATACAAAGATCTCCAACCGTTTCTTGATGTTGTGCTCCAGTTAGACTCATATTAAACTTCACATATGAAAGAAATAATAAGCAAATAAACATAATCATAATAATTATTATAAATAAAGTTCATTTATTGTAGGAAATACATTACATGAGAAACAAATACAGGAAAACAAGTTTATTAGAACAATAATAGAAATTTTTCAGTTTATGTCTTCCATGTCATTGCAGAAATCATCAAAAGTTAGCGGAGTGAATTCAACATTATCAACGAGGTTTGCTTCTTTTCCTTTTTCTTTAATGGACTCTTGATAAAGTTGACAAAGATGTGCAGGTGTGCGACAGGTCCTTGACCAATAGCCTGTGCTACCACATCAATAACATGAACCATCAGATTTTTGTGATGTCCCAGTATCATGCCTTGCCACTTTAGCCTTATCTTGTGTATGGACATTGTTTCTTTGTGAAGATTGGTAATTATTCATTTTCTGGCCACGACCACGATTATTACCTTGTCCACGACCAAAATTATGGTTCTGATTATGGCTTTGGTTTCAATTAAAATAGCCACGGTCTCGTCCTCGGCCACGACCATGCCCTCGTCCACGTGGATTCTTTCGATGACCATCAGTATTTGTAGCATTTGCTTCAGGAAGTGCTACTGATCTTGTTCGACGAGATTCATGGTTTTTCATCAAGAGCTCGTTGTTTTGCTCTGCGACAAGCAGACATGCATTTAGTTCAGAATATCTTGTGAACTTTTGCATCCGA
The DNA here is from genome assembly GCF_052849685.1 of Lactuca virosa. Classification (NCBI taxonomy): domain Eukaryota; kingdom Viridiplantae; phylum Streptophyta; class Magnoliopsida; order Asterales; family Asteraceae; genus Lactuca; species Lactuca virosa. The sequence continues at coordinate 174,524,556 of NC_136432.1, forward strand.
TATTGTTGCATCAAGGTAATGTTTGTTACATGAAATGTGGAGTAATTTTTCTCCAACATATCTTCATCAGTAACTTCTTGTCCACAATACTTGAGTTGTGAACATATTCTGAACAAAGCTGAGTTGTATTCATTTACTTTCTTGAAGTCCTGAAACCTCAGTGTTCTCCATTCATCTCTAGCATTTGGAAGTGTAAGTTCCTTTTAATGATCAAATCTTTCTTTCAAAAGATTCCAGAGAATATGTGGATCAGTAACATCAAGATATTCAAATCTCAACATTTCATCAATACGCTTACGAAGGAAAACTTGTGCTTTTGCTTTGTCTTGTGCCAAGCAATTATTAAATTCATATATAGTATTTGAGATTCCCATGGATTCAAGATGCATTTTTACATCTATCATCCATGGCACATAGTTTTTCCTACTAACTTCAAGTGCTGCAAACTCGAGCTTTTCAATGTTGGACATAATGTAACTATAAATTTTAAACAAAATAAAAATTAAAATTAAAATCCATTTATTTCAATAAATATTACACAAAAAAGAAGCGGTAAAGCTAACATTGCATACAAGCCTAAAAATAGATGAAATTTCATATTATCTTCGATGTTAAGGATTGGGATGAAAAGTAACATGACTATTATAGTCATGATTATCACAAAAGGATGAATCATCTTGAAGCTTGATTTCTTGAAATTGATTTGTATGATAGAAGAGAGAAATATTTGTTGTGGGTAAAATAAGCAGGGTAAAGATGTTTATTTATGGTAAAAAATATAGTCGTTGTTTTTGCTGTTTATAACCGTTGCAAATATATATATATATATATATATATATATATATATATATATATATATATATATATATCCGTTGTGTATATATGTATATGTATTTTATAAATCATGTAATAAGACTTATAACTAATACATAACTTTACTAATTAGAAACATAAATAAATATTAGTAAATGTTTTAATAAAATTATGAAGAGTATCTAAAATATAAATAAACATTGACATGTATAAATAAATATAATTTAAATGTTAGTATGCACAAATAAAAGTTAGTAGCATAATATAAATGTTAGTATACATAAATAAAAGTTAGTTGCATAAATAAAAATTAGTTGCATAATGTAAATGTTAGTATAAAAATTAGAATACATAAAGAAATGTTAGTATAAGAAATAAAAATTGTTAGTAGTCCATAATGTATAAGTTTCATTAATTCATTAGTATTTATTATTTTAATATGATGGTATTTTTATAATTAATAGTGTTTTTACTAAGTAATACATACCTTGATTAAGATAGATGTGATTTCTACTTGTTTAATAACATTGATTAGAGCTTTCGTGCTGATAACGTGTTATGAATTAAGCGTAATTAATGTAACTTTAAACCAAACGAAACTAGTAAACTTTAATAAGAAATTTAATTGAGAAGAAAGAATACTTAGAGAGAATATGAAAGTTATATCTCTTATTGAGAAGAAAGAATATTTAGAGAGAATATGAAAGTTATATCTCTTATAACTTTTTTTTGGTGTATCTCATCCTTTACAATGGAGGGGTATTTATACTACAAATTTTACTAACATATAATTGTAACTAGTTAGAAATGTTGACAAATTTACCATGCACCAATTCTTATGTCATCCACCAATTATTTACAACAATATATATATATATATATATATATATATATATATATATATATATATATATATATATATATATATATCATTGCGTCCCTTGACGATCATGAATGTCTGAAAAACATCTTATATCACGGAGAAGTTCGATCTACCATGTGAAATTCATTTTATTATGAAGTTGAAGGTAAGTGCAGTTAAATTATCTAAGAGCTTCTCCAACCATAAACATAAAAATGGTGATGGTTTAACACAAAAATAGTGATTTCAATCCAACCAACCTTTAAACTGATGTTTTTTTAGAGGTTTTTCATTTTTGGCCTCTATATTTGGTGTAAAAAATAAACCAACACAAAAATGGTGTGATATTTGAAGGTTGATTGGAGTGAAAATGACCTCTAAAATGGTGTTTTAGAGGTCCATTGGAGTTGGTCTAAGTGGTGATTTGTGATGATATCATTGTTGATGTCGTCACCATTCTCTAGATTAGATATGTAGCAAGTTTCATAGCAAGTTACGAGTGCTACTTTACATAAACGAAAACTTCTCAATTGCCCATTTCAGATTCGTTGCATGTCACATGTCAAATCCAATTTAGATGTTTTAATTTTTATATAGTTTATACTCAAGAGTTTATACCGTTTTTAAATAGACATCTTATATACTAAAGGAAAATCAAGCTCACTTTGACCCACAAAAACATCATACTTATGGCTCTTTACCAATAATAGCAATGCAAGAAAACATAACAGAAATGGTGCATGTGTAGAAAAAGATTACATGATTGGTCCTTGTGGTGAAAAAAATTACATAATTAGTCCCTAGGCATAAAAAGATTATGTAATTGGACCTGATTCCGTAAGACAGAAAAACATTATAGTAGTATATCATGTGTCAAGAATAATATTACATAACTGGTTACCAATGGTGCGATTTTTTTTTGCTATTTAAAAAATGGAAGTATGTTGCTATAACTATAATTGGTAGATTTGTCATAGTACAATGCTATAATGATGAAACATTGATCGGTTGTTGTCATTAACAAAAGTCAAGGACGAACATTATCAACTTTTGGATATCCTACTTGCATAGGCCCGTCTTCACTCATACCAGTTATATGTCGTTTATCGCGTCACAAGTAAAAAAGGATTGACGGTACTCATATGTGACGATAAAGGTCGTCCAACTAATAAAACAAAAAATGTTGTTTACAAAGATGTCCTTCAACGATTATAGATATTTATGTATTTCATTATTTTTTTTCAAACATTTCAATGTTACCAATAACATTTAGTCTATTGCTATTAATTTATCTTTTTTTATTATTATTGTACCAACTTTTTTATACATTTATATGTATTTTTTTATATGTTCCCCGCGTTTTATGCGGGTCATAATCTAGTTAGTTTTATCAATTTCAATTATCATGATTTGGCAATATCTACCAACTTTAGAACCTTCTAAACAATGAGAAATTGTAGGCCTTTAAAGTTATAACAAAAAAAAAATCCTTTTTTATGAAACATTGAACTAGAGATACACAACCAAACTAATTTGAAAAAACCTAAAATTCGACATTTGATCTGTATGTAGATTTAGGAAAACCGAATATGATAAATTTGATTCGTCGGATCAACGTGGGTTCTCAAAAAATTTGGAATACTAGATTTGAACCGACTTGACAATTAATGTTAACCAATTCATTAATGCTAGAAACGAGACCAAAATTTCTGGTTCTACTCCCCATGATATGGACTAGATACAAAATGTCATTTTACTTGAAGACGAACTTGAAACACCCATCATGCATGCTAGATGAAATATATATTTAAATTCTTTTTAAAAGTTAAATACATTTTAGTAATGCAAAAGTCCCACAAGTAATTAAACTTATTTTAAATAATGTATATTGTTAAAAAGTTTATGAAGGAACATATATAATGACAAAAGACATAGATGTATAAAATAGTCCAAAACTATTAAATGCCCAAAAATGAAATATTCTTAATCTTCAAAAAATACTCTTATCTCTAATCTTGATTTATTGTGCTTTTTTTTGTCACTCGAGTTATGGTTAGTTTTGAAAAGTAATAGTCACACAAATAAAATATAACATCATACAGGACATATGGCTTTATACATTATGTTACTTTATACATTATGTTACTTTTTCTCATGTAGATTGTTATCTCTAATGTTTTTTTACACACCCAAAAGGATAATGAATACCTATATGTGCTAAATAAGTATAATAAAATCACCTAATTAATCTTAAATTTTCTAATGAAGGTCATTTATGACGTAATTATTTTTATTTATCTCTTAAACATTGTTATATATTTTCCATAGGAACGCACGTACGCTGGGCGTACTTAACATGTATGTAGGGCGTACTACATCTTGACCAGAAGTCGAGGGGTTGATCACGTACGCGCAACGTACGCAGCTGCCACCCTCCCAATCCATTAAAAGCTTAAATCATTTAAGCTCTTTCGTCGAAAATCCAGATCTAATCCCCAAATGATATATTTAACCATAAAGTTTCCAACTTTATGGTCTTGCATGACTATTAAGTCTTCATCATTCAAAAACCCTAACTTCTTAACTCATTAAGACATCCAAGACCATGCATGGAGGAAAACTAGGGACCAAGGTCAACCTTTTATGGATCCTAATGACTCCATAATGGATAAAGTTTCCAACTTTATCCATTACGATGGTCCCAATAAACAAGATCTAGTCTAAGTCTCAAAGGGACCAAAAGTGCATCTTTTTCAACTTAATCCATTAATTCTAAGTCTCCAACCTTCATATCTGAATCAATATGATGTTTAGACGGATAAAGTTTCCAACTTTATCCATAACAAGGTCACAAACTTTCAAGATCTGAACTTTATGCACTTATAGTTACCAAAAGCTCATAACACCCAAAATTAGCTAGATCTAACAATTTTATCATCAAAATTCTAACTTTATAGAAGAAAGATCAAGGTGAACAAGGTCTGGATCTACAAGCTCCAATGCAACCAACACTTCTTCAATGAGTTCATTCTTCTCCGAGGTGCACCAAGAGCACTCCCAAGCACTTAAAAACACATTCTTTTTGCTCACAAGGCTTAAACTAGGGTTAGGGTTTCAAATCAGGGTGTTGGAGAGGTGGAGGCTGAGAATGGAATGGGTTTGCGGAAGTTAAGGTGTAACATTCTAGTTTTGGTAAGTTTCACTTTTAGCCACTAATGCAATTTTCTTTCAAAAATTGGTCCCTTGGTTAGTATGTGGGGCGTATTTAATTGGTATGCTTAGCGTACTATCCATAATCTGGTCGCAGGACTTAACCATGTACGCACGGCGTACGTGTAGTACGCATGGCGTACGTGAGTCTGAGACAAACCCTACTTTTTAGGGTTTGCACCCTATTTAAACCTCATTATAGCCTCATGTGGACATGTTTAACCAGCCTCCATCCTCATTGTCCCATAGAACGAAACCCTAAGTGTGTTAGTGAGTTTGTAAGTTTGATAAAGAGATTTTTGGTGTCTTAAGGTGAAGAGGAAGAAGAAAAGCCCCTGGAGAAGTTGATTAAGCTTGTAGATCCTGGATCATTTCCATATTTGCAAGCTTTTTGAGGTAAAAAGATTACATATTTATGCTCTTCTATGTTAGATCTAGTTCATGGAGTATTTGTACACTTTTTGAGTCCTTTGTGTTAAAGGAAAGCTTTTGATCTACTCCAGAGGGAATGGATGCTAGTTTTAGCTCCATTCAGTCCCCAAGTTCATAAAAATGCAAACTTTATGGTGTATCTTGACCCATGCATGTATTAAGACCTTTGTTAAGCTCTTTTTGAGCTCTTGAGCCCCATTTTAGCCATGCATGCACGTAAAGTTGCCAACTTTACGTGATAAGTCACCTTTAAGGACCAAATCTGTGAGTTTGGATGAAGGACTTAGCGGGTTAAGTGCTTAATGGAGTGAATTGACATACTGGGGAGTACGCGGGGTGTACCCAGCTAGTATGCTGAGCGTACTAGCCCCAGATGGACTACGCTAAGCGTACGAGCTGAGTATGACCCACGTACTTAGAAGATGGGCCTTTGGCCTTAGCGTCCTCGGTATTGGGCCATAGTGTGGGTTTGGAAGCGTGGGCCTTATTTGCGCATTAGATCTATGTTTGGCCTTTGGGCTAGCATGTTAGGCTACCTTGGATTTTAGGCCCATGATGGATTTTGGGCCCAATTTAGAAGATATGGCCATATATTGGACTTTAGGATCTGGGCCTTTGAATAGTTGAGTTGGGCCTTAGGTTTGGGCCAAGTTAGATAAAGGGTAAATTGGTCTTTACCCTGGTTATGGGACAAATAGCTTACAATTTTGGTTATGGGTTGGAATCCAATTAATAATTGGATGTTATTGATTTTGATAGCACAGAGATTTTCCGGGCCAGTAGTCAAAGGTTCATTCGAGTGATTTAGTAGCTTTAGGTGAGTTTCCTCACTGTGTTTAGTAGGTCGAAGGTACTAATGTCGGTCCATGGTTTATTATGTTAGGATACTAGATGTATGTGTGACTCTTGCATGTGTTATGTGTTGGTATGCTTACCGGGCAAGGCCCAATGCCCCCGCCAGGGGGGGGGGGTGACTGTATTGTATGCTATTGTCTTTGTGATTATCGCATGTGTTCATATGATTATATGTTTATATGTGTACTGGGTGCGGCCTGATGACTGACAGATCTATATACCGAGCGATACTTGATGTCGGGCAGGGACCGATGTCGTATGGGACCCGATGTCGGGCAGGGCCCAGTATGTGATTATTATGTATGGTATGTGGTAGTTTGGAACTCACTAAGCTTTGTGCTTACGGTTTTCAGTTTGCGTTTCAAGTACTTCTGGTCCAAAAGGGAAGAGCTCAGGATGATTGCAGAGCACACAACACATTATTCTGCATTTTGTGATTTACTTTGATATTTTATGATCTATTGATACACTTTGTTCCACCTTGGTTTCATGATGATGTTTTGCTATTAATTTTAAAATGAAATTTTTAGTCTTAATTTTTGGGACATTACATAAGGAGCTTAAATATGGCTTAAACCATGAAAATAGGGTTTGGGCACTGATCGCGTATGCCCAGCATACTTCTGGTATGCCCAACTTACTCCCCGTATGCCTAGCGTATGTGGCTAACCCAAAAATCGTCCTAACTTCAGACGGTCATAACTTCTTCGTTTCAACCCCGATTTTGACGATATTTATATCCACGGAAAGGTATTGAGGAGATCTACAACCCTATATAATTATATTTAACTTCAAACACATCAAACTAAAATCCATAATTCATAAAAGAAGTCTGAAATACTACTTTCCCATTTTACCCTTTGACTCCTAAGCACAAACCGAACTCTTGGATCACATAATCTACATTACCCACATACAAATGGGTCTAAACCTCTCTTTCGCAAAGCCCGAAGCCTTATGATACTTGATCTTTGGGTCACAAACCCAAATTATGAAACGACTTGAAACAGGGTGTTACAACTCTCCCCCACTTAAATTAGATTTCCTCCTTGAAATCCTTCCTTACTACTTTCCAGGAAATCAGACGATCCGACCATATATTCCAGATCCCTGATAAAAGTTGACCCTAACATATGATGTCCTTCTAATAATTGAATCCATCCTTAGCAAAACTCACTTACTGATGACGGACGAATCCTTGCTCCTACTGACCTTAACCAATAAAGGAAAAATCCATCACTACTCAGCTCTAAACCAGGAATCCAATTATTTATCTGACTTCCCGACATAAAAAACCATTCTCAATCACAACCAATATGGCTCCACTTCGCAATCTAATCTGAACGAAATCCTTACGACCCTAAATTATCTTGCTAACCAACATTCACATTTTTGATCTATCCAAAAATTTTTGAGCTCCGAGCTAACCTACCAATTATCTGAAGCGCCAGATTCCCGACCGGTCGCTGAAACCAACATCCTTTCAAACGAATGTACCACGAGTCTCTATCCAAGAGTCTTTCTGGCAAAGCTACCCTATCATACTTGTATATAAGGCTTCAACATCCCTACTGTTCCAACCAGGGATATCATAACCAACCATCACATTGATGTAACGTAACTTACTTTGCTCTAAATGAATGCTACACGCCCAACTGTAGTCTTACATCACGACCAACCCCATACGACCCACAACCTTCCATGATTCCACGAATGTTGTGGCCTTCCCACAGTCTCATAACACCTCTATTACTACCTGCCAACCTAGTGAATGCTACGGCCACCCCACAGTCTTACAATACTTCTATCACTACCATGGACCCAACATATGGTCTTACCGTCCATCTACCATACCAACCATAATCATCATGATTCGAAACCTTATCTGGCTATACCACAATCAGGTGTCTGGGTTATGCTTTGAACCCCAAAGCCTTCATCAGACAAGAACAGGCAGAGATGCTCTAACACAAGCCCTGCACCTGAACCTAATCACATACCCGCCATACCCCACCACTAATGCGCAAGGTAACCTGAAATCTCATTCATTGTGCAATCCTTTAGTACAAGCGGTTCTCCCCTACTTGGATTCAACTGTGCTCTTCCAACCATAAAACTGATAGATTTCCAAGCTATCTCATAACCTGACTACTCGAAGCTGTCGACAATCTGAGCCCACAAATACTAACGTTCCATTACTAGCCAATCCTAGCGAACATATACCTACCAAAATTGAATGAATACTCCCTGAAATCTCAACAAGCTCAATATTCCCGAGCACTTTCCACTTAATCCATTATAAGTCCTCGATGACTTTGTTGGATGACGAAGAACAAAATCTCAACTATCGAAACGGGTACCCAACCAATTCAATGACCTACTTTCACTAGAGTTATTCCCATGTGAACCTGCAATTGAAGACACTTCGAAGGTATGCACTTGAAAATTACCGATCTTACACCCATGATCAAAGCAATTCCTCATTGCCTCGTATCCCCAAATGAACCCTACAAATCCTGCATTCAAACCCAACATGCCCACCTTGAAGATTCCTTGAGTTCCTTGCTGATACCACAAAAGATTGAACCGTCTGTTGGTCTTTTCTCGCTTAAAGCTTGCTCTGACGGTGTTCAATTCCTACCACATTGAATTCCAAAACCAGCTCACCTGAATATTCTCTAAGCACGGCTCTCGGTATGCAAAATGGCATATGAAGATTCTTAAAGTAAAATATCTAGACCATAATGAAGAGAAATTTTAATTTCTAGGTGGAGACTTAGATAAACAAGACATAGCATCTCATACACAACATACCATCACAAACGCAAACAACAAGAGCATGAAGGAGGGAAGATAGCACATGCCTACAACGTCAACTGGAGGAACTTGGATCTCATCGTCATGTGAATGCAATGCTCGGCTCCTCGCCATGGGAACATCCACTCTGCCCTTGCGACCATCAGTGACCCTCAAAGTCAGGTGCACACACTGCTCCACTCTACAACGTCGGATAGTCGGCCTTCTCGTGGCTCACCTGGTTGCAGTGGAAACATAACAGACTCGTCCCCTTGGGACAAATCTCTGCTGACATGACCAAGCCTGCCATACTTGTAGCAACACGAACCCCTAGATCGATAAACTCCATCGTGAATACAACCACATGCAACAAAGCTTAGATAATCCTTCGAGTAAAAGACTCAACCCTACAACGGTTGGAATCAAACTAGAGCTACTCAATAGAGTCAAATCAGTCACTCTTTGCTTATTTAACCTTTGCAACATATGACTTAGGATATTCACTTAATAGTTAACTCACATCGCTAAGAGTTCCACAAAGCACAAAGCAAGCAACATTCGTGCAGTAACACTCCAAGCTATAAAACAACAAAGGGCATCCCAAGCTCACTAACTACAACCCATGCTAGGAACTTCCACTCTCACTGCCGGTTGCCTTATGCATGCAAATTATACACAATAAAGGATCAAATAGACTATCGAATGAAAGACTCTACCCTAGGACCACAACCAAACAAGGAACAGGAAATAAGGCCAAATCAGTCATTCTATGGATATATGATCCTAACCGTATACAATCTTTAAAACATACACTTAGAAATCACTTCTACCAATATAGATTCCAAATCTAGCATATCATCCAATTCTCCTAGGCTACAAGACATTACATATCAGGCCGATCTATCATGCAATTCCTGAAAGTATCCCTAGCCTTATCCTAGAATGTGAACATTCATATCATATATCATATCAACGTGTATGGTTATTCTTGGAATCACTTACTTGAGCTCAGCTAATTAAACGCATCACACCCCCTTTTTCTTTATAAAAATCTTTTCAGAAACTTATTTTCTTTTCAAAAATATTTTTTTTAGAAATTTATTTTCTTTCAAAAGATTATCAATTCCTCAGTTTGAGTTCATAAATACCCAAGAGTGTGCCCGAATCCCTCAAACCAAGGCTCTGGTACCAACTTGTAATGTCCCGAAAATGACCCTATATAACAACTTGTAGCTGTGTCGGGTCCCTATCAACCCTCGGGTCCGTATCAACCCACATATATAAGCATACAAACATATAAGCATGAGTCGCAAAGACAACAAGCGCATACAAGCATATCAACAATTGTCACAAAGACAACCATCATCCTACAGACATAATCCAGTGGACTGGCATTGGTGACTTCGACCCACAAGTATAGTGAAGAGACTCGCCTCACAATCTAAAGGAATTGATGCACCAATCACCGCTCTAAAAGTTAGCTCTACCGGTCACCTATATAATTAACAGGAACCCAAGTCTCAAATTATAAATCAAATTACCCAAAATACCCTTAGGTCAAACTTGGTTAAAATCTAGGTCAAAGTCAATTGTCAACCGAGTCGACCGGGTCAACTCAGTTGAGTACACTTGGCGTACTCAACATGTATGCGATGCGTACTATGCCTTGAATAGAAGTCAAGGGGCTGACCATGTACGCGCAACGTACCCTTTGGTACGCCCAGCGTACGCAGTTGCCACCCTCCAAATCCATTAAGAGCTTAATGCTTTAAGCTCTTTCATCCAAAATCCAGATCTAACCCCCAAATGATATCCTTAACCATAAGTTTCCAACTTTATGGTCATACATGGCTATTAACTCTTCAACATTCAAAACCCCTAACTTTTTAACTCATTAAGACATCTGAGACCATGCATAGAGGAAAACTAGGGACCAATGTCACGTACCAACAAACAAGATCTAGTCTTTAAGTCTCAAAGGGACCAAAAGTGTATCTTTTTCAACTTAATGCATTAAGTCCAAGTCTCCAACCTTCATATCTGAATCAATATGATGTTTAGATGGATAAAGTTTCCAAATTTATCCATAACAAGGTTACAAACCTTCAAGATCTAAACTTTATGCACTTAAAGTGACCAGAAGCTCATAACACCCAAAACTAGCTAGATCTAACAATTTTATCATCAAGATTCAAACTTTATGCCTCCAGAAGAAAGATCAAGGTGAACAAGGTCTAGATCTATAAGCTTAAATGCAACTAACGCTTCTTCAATGAGTTCCTTCTTCTATGAGGTGCACCAAGAACACTCCAAAGCACTTAAAAACACCTTCTTTTTGCTTACAAAGCTCAAACTAAGGTTAGGGTTTCAAATGAGGGTGTTGGAGAGGTGGAGGTTGAGAATGGAATGGGTTTGGGGAAGTTAAGGAGCTTAAATAGGGATCAAACCATGGAAATAGGGTTTGAGGACTGATCACATACGCCCAGTGTACTAGGGATCCCCTAATACGCCCAGTGTACTCCCGGACGCCCAACGTATGCGGCTAACCCAAAAATCATCCTAATTGTAATGCCTGGTTCCTGGCATGCATTTAACTTAATTATTTATTCATTTTGGAAGGGCTACTCGACGAGTTGGTGGCCCTAACTCGTTGAGTAGAAGGCAGATAATGCACATGTTTTAAGTGAACTACTCGACGAGTCGGGAGTCTCGACTCGACGAGTAGGAAAGCCTGGATGAAACCCTAATCTTTAGGGATTGCACCCTATTTAAGCATCATATATGGCCTCCACCCCAGCCTCTATCACATCCAAACCCTAATCTCGAAACCCTAATCAACCTTGAGTGATCTTGAGCTATTTTCTTTCCATTTTCGTGATTGAAAACTAGAAGAAGGAAGCAAGGACTTGGAGTTGCAGGAGGAAGGCTGAAGTGTTGGATAAGGTGTCTAAGTCCATAACTATTTCTGGTATATACTTGACCCGATTTGGCATGGTCCATTTGGGTTGCATGGCATCATGCATTTGGATAGACTAAAATGAGAGAAATAACACTTAAGGTTTATTAATATATCATAAGTTCTAATATATTAATAATATTATTTAATTAGTATTGATCAAGAATTAATTTGGAATTAATTAAGTGATCAAAAGGAGACTAATTAAATATATGGGTTGATTGTGTAAATCATCCATACTTCTATAGTGGGCTAATGCTTCATGGATTATCAAGTTGGGCTAAAACCCATGGGATGCTCCATGGTGTTTATTGAACCCATGGGTCATGGAAATGAAAAGTCATGACAATTAGGGTTTACATGGTGTAACCCTAATTGTAACACACTATATAAGCTTCATGTTCTTCACCAAAATCGGCCACTAAGATATACAAGTGAGGGCTACCCGATTTCTAAGTGTTCTTCATTTCTCTCTAAGTTATTCCAAGTGCATTTGGTGTTGTGTGAGACATTTGAGGCATCACACTTGAGGTGCTAGGCTCACAAGGTTTTCAAGGAATCCAAAATACTACAAGGTATGTTTTCTTGCTTACTTTTATGTTGAAAAGTTCCCCATGTATGCTAGATAGGATATAAACCTTGGAAATCAAATTTGCATGTATCATAGTAAAACATAGATCCAAGGTTTCTAGGGTTGCATGTACACCTTAGGAGTGTTAGAATGCTCAAAACCCTTCAATGGCCTAGGCTTGTTTATTTGATACTTGATGCAAATTGTTGAAAAAACTCAAGTTTTGTGCATTCTGCAGCATGAACTCACCGAGTCCATGGGGGGACTCGACGAGTCCATGGGTAAATTCATCCTACTCGTTGCGTAGGTTCGTGCACTCGACGAGTAGGAGCCGCTGAATGCATATTTTCTAGTTTTGCTCCTGAAAATGGACTAGAAACATTACCCTAAATTGTTTTGGTGTTATAAAACTTGTTTTAGATGGTGTAATGGTTATGCTAATCCATTTTCAATGGCTATTATCAAAATTTCAAGTTTTATATGGTTTATTTATGATTCTTGAAATTGTTGATATGAACTTCATGAACATATGAGTTTAGAAGATCATAGGAATTATTTGTAACTTGCTTGTTAGATTAATTCTTGATCATTATGTGTTTTAATGGAATCCATAATTTGTCCTCAAGTTATGGATTACCAAAAGGCATTCTTTTAAAGTCCATTATTAAAAACATAGGTTACATAAAATGAAAAGTCTCTCATTTTATTAATCCATTAACTCATAAGTTATGAAAGATGAAATTTTTTGAAAGTTACAAAACTTGCCCTCAAGTTTTGGAACATGTAAAGTCTCTCTAAAAACTTTAGTTCCAACCCCTAGAATTTTAAAAGTTAAAATTCAACCCTTATACTTTATATTATTATAAGTTTAATAATAATTATATATGTATAAGAACAAGTCGTTTTACCGTTAGTAGGTCTCATTCACGAAGTCGGTCTATAAGGGGGGTATAAGGTTGTTGCCTATAAAATGGCAGCTTAATGGGTGTCCACTCTCACCCACCGCTTCCTTGACTGGTGGAGGGTCGTTAGCCGAACGGGTAGGACAAGGACTTCTAAATCTTCATTAAAAGTATGATGAAAGATAAAGTATCTAAATGTTTTTATAAGTTCCCAATCTTAGTTACTTTAGGAAAATGTGAATAAGGTGCTAACCCATGAAATTACACTTTTCACTTTGATTAAGTCGTTAGTGGAGCGTGTGTGGTTAACCGGCACACTAACCTTGACTTAACAAGGTAGGCAAAGGGTAACTTAATATTTATCATAGTATCGATGGAGCGCGTGTGGTTAACCGGCACATTGATTGAGGGGTAAATATTGATGGTACCAAGTAATTTGCATGGTTACTTCACACCTTGTTTTGTGATCCTCGGCATCCCAGTCACAAAAACTGAAGGGCACACTCGAGATTGAAACATGCCATTGAAAAGTTCAATGAATCTCAAAGAATCTAGGAGTTTCAAAAACCAATTAAAACCTAATAATTTATTTCGTTTTTCATGGTGGAAATTGGTGAATCGTCATTCACCTACCTTCAAATATTTTATAGCTTGGATTACGGCATCCCTCTTCTAAGTTATAAAATATTGTGTTGGGTCCTAGCCTTAATATTACATTTGGTAGTTTTATTAAGGACTATCTTTATATCTTATCTAAACTTGTCTTTCTTCTTTTCAGATGTCTTCCAACAATGTTGCTTCTGGCTCAAACCCTACCGACTCTTTCTCTCTCATGAACCTTTGCGGGAGAGTCATCTTTGATGGATCCAACTTTATGGATTGGATCAGGAACATCAAAATGGTCACTCGGTATGAGGACAATGAATATGTCCTCGATAAGGAGCTTAAAGAACTCGAGCCGTCTGCTACTCCTGAGGAGGTCGCTGAATATCAGGCCCATGAAAGAGATGCTACCAAAGTAGCATGCATCATGTTCGCCACTATGACAGCCGAGCTCCAAAAGTCCTATGAGGACTACTATCCTTTTGAGATGAACTAGGATTTGATGGACCTTTACCATCAGAGTGCTCGTCAAGAGCGATATGAGATCATCTCCTCCATGATAACAACCAGGATGAAGGATGGTGAACCCATCACGAGCCACATGCAGAAATGCAAAGGTATGTGGACCGTTTGCTGAAACTGAATGTGAACTTCCCAGAGGAGTTGGCAATTGATATCATTTTGCACTCTCTACCTTCGTGTTTTGATCAATTCCGCATGACATACCACATGAATAAGGAGGAAGTTACACTAAAAAAACTTCAAGGACTTCTGAAGACCGTGGAAAGTGGTCTTAAAGGTAAGTCGGTTGTTACTAATCCTACTCCTACCGCGGCCCCTGTCTTGGCAATCAGGCAAGGCAAAGGAAAGAAGAGGAAGAGCCCTTCGAAGGGTACCAAGGGAAAGTCCCTTGATGGCTCCTCTTCAAGTGGAACCAAGAAAGGTTTCGTCACTCCTTCTGCTAACCCTAAAGAGGTTGAATGCTTCTGTTGTCATGAAAAGTCGCACTGGAAGCGAAACTGCCCAAAGTACCAGCAAGATGTTAAGGATGGGAAAGTAAAACCCAACCATGCAGGTATTTACACTATATTGTCTAAGAACTCACCCTATTCTAATTCTTGGGTCCTTGATACAGGTTGTGGTATTCACATATGTTGTGATTTGCAGGGACTAAGAAGAAGTGAGAATGTGGAGCATGGAAAGATAAACTTGATCATGGGAAATAGGAAAGTTACACCTGTCACCAAGATTGGAGTTTATTCTTTATTGCTAAGTAGTAGGTTAACATTAGATTTGAATAAATGTTGTTATTCGCCTGAAATGGCAAGAAATATTATTTGCTTTCATGGTTTGTACAAACAAGGTTTTACCTTTTCATTTGATAATGATAGTGGTGGTATTAATGCTTTCTTTAATAATGTTCTTTATTTTAAAGCATTACCTTGTGATGGTGTGTATGAAACTGTGTCGGTTGTAGATAACCTACGAAATAATGTACTGTGTATCGATTCTTCCACTAGTTTGGATAAAGCATCATTATGGCATTGTCGTCTTGGACATGTAAGCAAGAAACGCATACGCCAACTCCAAAAAGATGGAGTCTTGGAGTCATTTGACCTAAAATCAGATGATGGTTGTGAATCTTGTTTGCTTGGGAAAATGACAAAGTCACCCTTCACTGGTACTTGTCCTAGGGGTGAGGGTTTGTTGGACCTCATACATACTAATGTGTGTGGACCTTTTAGAACCGCCACAAGAGATGCTAACCGCTTCTATGTGACTTTTACTGATGATTTTAGTAGATATGGATATGTCTACTTAATCAAGCATAAGTCATAGACCTTTGAAAGATTCAAAGAGTTCAAACAGGAAGTGGAGAATCAGTTGGGCAGGAACATTAAGATTCTTCAATCCGATCGAGGTGGTGAGTATCTTAGTACAGAGTTCCTTGACTATCTTAAGGAATGTGGGATTATCTCACAATTGACACCTCCCAGGACACCGCAGTTGAATGGTGTGGCTGAGAGGGGCAATCGAACCTTGTTGGATATGGTTCGTTCCATGATGAGTCGAGCATCGCTACCAATCTCATTCTGGGGTATGCCTTAGAGACTGTCGCCCATATACTTAATCTAGTCCCTACAAAGAAGGTTGCTGAAACACCTCATGAGATGTGGACCGGAAAAGTTCCCAATATGGACCACATCAATATTTGGGGTTGCGAGGATTTTGTGAGGCGTGAGTCTCACGATAAGCTCTAACCTCGAAGTGAGAGGTGTATTTTCATCAGCTACCCACAGAGATCCTTTGGTTACCTCTTCTACAGACCCAGTGATAATGTGGTCTTTGTAGCAAGGAGAGGAGTCTTTCGAGAGAGAGAGAATTCATAAGCCAAGGAAACAGTGGGAGGAAAATTGACCTTGAAGAAATTCAAGAGTCAAGTGGTGAAGGAACGTCAAACCCTAGCAATCAACCTGAGGAGGAAACTCCTATTGATCCGACAGAAGAGTCTGTACCTCTGAGGCATTCCACAAGAGTTAGGAATGCACCTGAGTGTTACTATGGTTTCCATATTACTGCGGAAGGTGATACACTTATCAGTGATAGCAACTGGTAATTCTGGATGAACCTAACAGCTACACGGAAGCCATGGCAGGCCCTCAGGCTGCTAAATGGAAAGAGGCTATTGACAGAGAGATACAATCCATGTATGACAATCAAGTTTGGAACTTGGTTAACAATTTACCAGGTCATAAGACAATTGGATGCAAGTGGATCTTCAAGAAGAAGACTGTGACAACGCGAAAATTTTTGCCTTGTAAGTCCAGCCATTCAATTCAACCGTGTGTCAGACTCATTTCTGCTATCTTTTAGCCCTGTTAAGGGTCTGTCGGGGTGTTTTAAGCCTAGTACACTTAAGGATTAAGTGTATGGATTCGTCAGCTTAAGTTCTTCATGTTGCAATCGAGCCGGAAACTCCATCACTTGGAGTTTACGGCCGTAAACTAGAGATGACGGCCGTAAACTCTAGGTTGGCCGTAAACTCCTCCCTTATACATGATATTCCTTCATTTTTCACCACTTCTCAGTTTCCAAGTCTAGAAAATCGATTCTCTCTCAACTATCATCGAGTTCTTCATCCTAGATCATCAAAAATGTAAGTATCTCTTCCATCTTTGAGTTGATATCCTTCTTAATCTAGTACACCCCTATGATTTCATCCATAAAATCATCTCTTTTGGTTAGATATTCAAGATCATCAACTTTCACCAAGAACACACACTTGTTCTTGGTGGCCGTGAACTCCATAAAGCCTCCCAAAGGTGAGTATTCCTTCCATACACTTGCTACCTAGTAGAATCATTAGCCTAAACACCTAGAATAAACGACTTGAGGGTGATCTCCAAGAGTTTATGGCCGTAAACTCCCTTGGCCGTAAACTCCCTTGGCCGTAAACATAATGTCCGTAAACACCTTGGCCGTAAACACCAAGGCCGCACACTCCCTATTGTGGCCGTACACTCCCCTTTGATGAATCACATGTGATTCTAACACTTGGTCCAAGTGTTTCTTAGTCCCTAAGGGTGTTTCCTTGCATGTTAGTTGCTTATAAACACTAAATTCATGCCAATATATGCCATTATATGTCATTAGGACTCGTTTATGTCTCGGGACTTCATTCGTGGAACTTCTCATCCTTACGCGCATATTCGTTTGAATCATCCACATAAGGTGAGTTCATACCCCTATAATCAATCTTTTAGACTGTTTTAAATGCTTTTAAGGGGGGGGGGATACAAGTTGAACACAATGATAACTGTGTAAATGTTTGTTATAAACATCTTTCAAAAGATTATTTATGTCTTTTATAAGTGATCAAAACATTTCAAAAACTCTTTTTTTAGTTATGTTACTTTATAGTTAATAAAACTCCATTTTTAAAGTACAATCATAACTTAGTAGATAAATGAGTCTTTTCAATAACATTTCAAGTAAACATGCTAGTAAAATATAGTAGGTATAGTTTAGGGGTTCAGTTCATACTAGATGCTAGATCATACTATAAAGAGAAACAGTGAGGTAGATACAATACAACAGAGAGACATAGTATACACTATACAAAGACAACATACTAAGATACTATAACAGAAGAACAAATCATGATTTAATTAATTATACTAAGGATTCTCGGTAACCTAGGAAGGGAACGTATCACTAACTCATTGTTCTAAACAAAAGGTGATAATAAAAGTAGTATAATGGTTATATATATGGTGCATCTACAATATGCCATGATTATATATATATATATATATATATATATATATATATATATATATATATATATATATATATATATGGGGTACATCTACAAAGTACCAGATTTATTTATAAAGGGGTACATCTACAAAGTACCGGATATTAATAAATAAAACAAATGAATATATACCAAGCTCATAACATACTAGTAACATGAACAAGTACTTCAGCATGTCAATTTAAAAGACAACTGTATACTTTCATTTTTCCCATTACTTTCATATTATGACAGTTCCACTTGAAATTTAATGCAAACTATTTTCGAGTTAAGATAGTTATAAACTAGGGAAAACTTACATATTTTCAAACTACAAACAGAACAGTCGAGTCTAGTACATTCAGTAGAGAGGGGCCTATAATGCTAACTTTATGATTCCTTAGTATATACATCAAGAATATATATTAATCGGATCCGACAGGTAGTAGGATGTGTACTTTCCGCTTCATTTCATGTTCCTTGTTTGGTTGTGGGCTTAGAGCAGATTCACCCAGCCTACTATCTTTCCGATCTTAGCTATATATATGTTCTGTATACACCAAGTAATCATAAGGGGTACCAGGTATGGGCCAGGTCATAGTACACTAATTCAATGCACCGTTTTCTAGTACAAATCATACTTTTCAAATAGAACATTAGGTATTCAAAACTAGAAACTTACCAGTAAGGGTTTAATCCATTTTATTAAACCAGTATAAACTTAAAGGACCTTAGGTGGTTAATCCTATAATACCTTAGTTTATACATCAGGATTATATATAATTAATACCCGATAGGTAGTTGGATGTGTGCTTTCCGCCTCATTTCCTGTTCCTTGTTTGGTTGTGGTCTTAGGGCAGATTCACACAATTAACTATCTATTCGATATTAGATTATATATAGCTAGTATAAACTTAGTGATTATAGAAGGAACCACTGTGGTTACCATTTTTACTAAAAGAAATAAGGGTTTTCTTGAAGAATCTTTTCATCAAATATAAAGGAACTATTATAGTTAAATCCGTGAGTACCAAGTGAATACGCCAGGGTTATATACAACGATGATCTAACAAACAATGGGATGTGTGCCTTCCACCTCATTTCATGTTCCTTGTTTGGTTGTGGGCTTAGGGCAGATACACACAACCGATTGTTTGTTTACTCTGGGTTTTATATAACTTGTATCCATTTAGTACTCATAGAAAGGATTGTAGAGTCATTTTTACTTATCTTTCATCAAAGCAGGAAATATAGGATTTTCTGGAGGAACAGACGAACTTTTCTAAAACAGAACTTACAACTTACTACAACTTTCTTACAACTTACTTACATCACTAAAATCTTATGAACTCACCAGCTTAAATGCTGATCTACTCTTTCAAAATAACTTGTATTCTCAGGAGACTAGTAGACAGGTACGCGCACTGGGATTCAGAAGAGGGAGCAGTATAGCTTCATGTCTTGTTTTGTTATTTACTTTGTAGTCTATGTTATGTGAACCACATACTTTGTAAACACTTTCTTTCTAATGAAATGGTTGTTTATTACTTTTATTACTATGATGCATGTCTTGTGATAGTAAACATGACATCCTCCGCCCCCGAATGTTTCCGCCGTTCCGATTTTGGGGTGTGACAGATTGGTATCAGAGCATTGTTTATAGTGAACTAAGTATATCAACCGATAAAAGATATACAACTATAAATACAATGGGGCCGAAGTGCTCTGGATAATAATATATTTTAAAAATATAAAGATACCTTATAAAATTATACATACGTGCTTATACATATATACATACTAGAACAAGTATCACAAGAAGAACAAAACATAAGTATTTAAAGGTTGAACACTGCGGTCAAACGTGGACAGTTATGTAATCATAGCTAGGATCAATATAGCCTGATCAACTATATTCATTCTAGATGTGACCGACATGTGTTTGGGAGTGATGTGGTGTTGCAACAGTCTTAAAACTTACCTAACTCTATTCAAGGGAATTCTAGATCAGAACATAAAGATAAGATACTAAGGGAGTATTTTATGATACTATAACACGATAACAAGTTTAAAACATATCAAGTACATTACATTAAAATACTATAGGAGTATTTTAGGCACTATATAAATAACTTATGTGATAACTTAAAAGACCCTTACAGATAGGTTTATAATCTTGCAATGTATACTCCCAAGGTTTTATATAATTGAGATTTTGTAGACTTAGAATTTGTGATCTACACTTCACTACCTGTTCCTTGTTTGGTTGTGGGTTAGGAGTAGGATCACTTATTCGAAGGTCTATTTAATCTTAAATTATATACAACTTGTATACATTGTGCAATTATAGGAGAACTCTGTAAGGATCACCCCATAATGTTTCACTTAATCTCATAGATTCTTTAGTCATTTCCATTCTCGCACGACAAACCCAGATAGATGTAACCACTTCCTCATAGCAGTTAACAGAAGAGTCAAGGAGGAACAAGAGCAGGTTCAGGAGAAGCTTTCAAGGAAGGATCAACCGAAGTAACCAAAACGTCTTATGCGTCACACTAATAAAGAATAATCTTGGTTAACTTAATGAGTTAGTGGAGACACTTCTCACATTATGTGTTAGGATTATTTTCTTACATGCAGCTGGTAACAGTTATTCAGGTCACAGATATTCATTCGAGGATAGCCATTCCTAATTCATAAAGTTTATTAGGTATAGACTCTTTTATGAATTGTTTCCAGAACCATGCGGAAGTCAGGACACGATACACTCAGAACTAGGATAACCTCGTCTTTCAGCTTTCGGATTATGTCCACTGCTATAGACTTATTCCATCTCATCTTTGAATTATTTTAGCAAAGATGCCTCCTCGCAGATCAAATAGACGCACTACTCCGATAACTCCAACTCCAACGCCACAGTTCGATCCTGCTGCTCTCCAAGCAGCGATATCCTCCGCAGTGGCAACTGCTCTAGCTCACTTTGGCGAAAGTGGTACCTTCGGATCTGGTAGCGGTACCCACTTAACCAACCCCGGAGTTACTCATGGACACCCAAGGGAGTGTTCGTATAAGGACTCCATGAACTGCAAACCCAATTCCTTTAATGGAAATGGTGGAGTCATCGCTCTGATGCGATGGTTCGAGAAAACAGATTTGGTCTTCGAATTTTGTTCGTGCTCAAAAAGGAGCAAAGTAAAGTTTGCTGCCTGCACCTTCTCCGACAGAGCCCTAACATGGTGGAACAGCCATGTTAAGTCACTGACCTTATCAGTGGCTAACTCAATAGGTTGGGAGAACCTAAAAGAGTTAATGCTGGAAGAATACTGCCCGATGGGCGAAGTTCAAAAGCTGGAATAAGAACTATGGGAGCTCACGATGGGCGGCTCAGACATAGTGGCCTACACTGACAAGTTCAACGACCTAGCATCACTATGCCCAGGGATGGTTACCCTGAAGAGCAAGAAGATAGAAAGGTACATCTGGGGTCTAACTGCCCCGATCCAAGGAGATGTGCTGGCTTCTAACCCAGCCACATTCGATAGTGCCAAACGCCTGGCTCAGTGGCTCATTGACCATGGAGTCCGCCATGGCGTGGAAGTCCCCATTCCCGAGCCATCAAAGGGAGAGGACTATAAACGAAAGTTGGGGAACAAGAGGAAGAAGAAGCGAACAACACAGGAATCCCCGCAAGAGCAACAAACGAGTACTATGTACGCCGCCACAACACCTGCTACTCCAGCACCTGCCAGTCGATATGCTGGAACCCTTCCGAAGTGTGGAAAGTGCAACTATCACCACACCGGAGTATGCCAGGAAATTTAGTGTCTGAACTGCCACAGAAAGGGACACACAGTCCGTTTCTGCAGGGCACCGGCTCAACCGATCTCCCAAGTCCCTGGAGCTGAAGAAAACCAAGCCTGCTATGGTTGTGTTGAGACTGGACACTACCAGAGAGACTGCCCGATAACAAAGAACTCAGGAGCGGATGGACGAATTCTGATGATCACCGCAGGAGAATCAACCCCGGAGTCGCCAGCGAGCAGCGGTACGTCTTCGAAATAGTATTTACTTTAATAATTAATTTATATTTATATAAGATTAAAACTTGGGGAAAACACTTAAAAGAAATTATAATAACTCACTTATCGGAATAAGTCACAGTATTCAAAAGAACTAAAAGATCCGTTCAGAGAAGCTATGATGGCTTAGTATGTACATCAGGGTTGTACATAGCTAAGATTTTGCAGACTTAGAGCGAGTGATTCCGCCTTAATTCCTGTTCCTTGTTTGGTTGTGGATTTGAGGCAGAGTTACTCAGTCGACTGTCTAATTCATCTTAATTATTCATAACTTGTATATTCCAGGCGATCGTAGTGGTACCGAGGAGGATCGTAGTATAAAGTATTGACACTAGTTATCAAAGCACTTTCATATACTCGCTAATCGCGGTACGATACGTAGAAGTGTTAACATCAAGGAGAAAACAGAAAGCACTAGAATGTTTACAAAGAATACATTGTCGAGCACACTAGGGGTACATCATCGTATAACAGACGTTTCTTTCAAATCGGCCAAACTTTTGTTCAGTAAAGAGTCCGTTGTTATCATTCGTCATGAGTTGGCGTGGTCCTCACCATACTAAGTTCATGTGTCTCTATCGCCTCGACCGTCAAATTCACGAAACCTTCGTCATTCGTAACGACAGTCCGACTCAGACTTCAGAATCGTCTATCTCGTATTTTAAACCCTGAAGTACTCATGCGAAGATTACTTTGCCCTCCAAAACCTTGCCGCCGTATGTTCAATAGACCTGCCTGAAATACCACTCGTCCAGCAGACCAAGTTCAAGCACAGAGTCTAAGGACGAATAGAGCCCACCTATCACTATTCAGTTTATGCGTAAGGGTGGTATATGATTACGATTACGCATATTTAGTATGTGTGCTTCCGCCCTATCTACTGTTCCTTGTTTGGTTGTGGACCTGGGGCAGAGTCGTACATCCGACCGTCTAACTAATCTTAATTATATACGACTTGTATACACGAGGTAATGATAGATGGACCAGGTATGAATCCTATCATGGACACTAGAGCAAAGTTGCCAGGTCTACGAGTGGGTATTCTGCCAGTCAGAGGAGCACAACGCCAGTAGTACTGCTAAGAAAGCTAATTTCGGGACGAAATTCCATCTAACGAGGGGATGATGTGACAATCCGAAATTTTTTGCCTTGTAAGTCCAGTCATTCATTTTAACCAGGTGTCAGACTCGTTTTTGCTATCTTTTAGCCCTGTTAAGGGTCTGTTGGGGTGTTTTAAGCCTAGTACACTTAAGGATTAAGTGTATGGATGCGTCAGCTTAAGTTCTTCATGTTGCAATCAAGCCGGAAACTCCATCACTTGGAGTTTAGCGCCGTAAACTAGAGATTACGGCCGTAAACTCTAGGCTGGCCGTAAACTCCTCCCTTATACATGATATTCCTTCATTTTTCACCACTTCTCAGTTTCCAAGTCTAGAAAATCGATTCTCTCTCAACTATCATCGAGTTCTTCATCCTAGATCATCAAAACGTAAGTATCTCTTCCATCTTTGAGTTGATATCCTTCTTAATCTAGTACACCCCTATGATTTCATCCATAAAATCATCTCTTTTGGTTAGATCTTCAAGATCATCAACTTTCACCAACAACACCAAGAACATACACTTGTTCTTGGTGGCCGTGAACTCCATAAAGCCTCCCAAAGGTGAGTATTCCTTCCATACACTTGCTACCTAGTAGAATCATTAGCCTAAACACCTGGAACAACAACTTGAGGGTGATCTCCAGGAGTTTACGGCCGTAAACTCCCTTGGCCGTAAACATAATGTCCGTAAACACCAAGGCCGCACACTCCCTATTGTGGCCGTACACTCCCCTTTGATGAATCACATGTGATTCTAACACTTGGTCCAAGTGTTTCTTAGTCCCTAAGGGTGTTTCCTTGCATGTTAGTTGCTTATAAACACTAAATTCATGCCAATATATGCCATTATATGTCATTAGGACTCGTTTATGTCTCGGGACTTCATTCGTGGAACTTCTCATCCTTACGCGCATATTCGTTTGAATCATCCACATAAGGTGAGTTCATACCCCTATAATCAATCTTTTAGACTGTTTTAAATGCTTTTAAGGGGGGGGGGGGATACAAGTTGAACACAATGATAACTGTGTAAATGTTTGTTATAAACATCTTTCAAAAGATTACTTATGTCTTTTATAAGTGATCAAAACATTTCAAAAACTCTTTTTTTAGTTATGTTACTTTATAGTTAATAAAACTCCGTTTTTAAAGTACAATCATAACTTAGTAGATAAATGAGTCTTTTCAATAACATTTCAAGTAAACATGCTAGTAAAATATAGTAGGTATAGTTTAGGGGTTCAGTTCATACTAGATGCTAGATCATACTATAAAGAGAAACAGTGAGTTAGATACAATACAACAGAGAGACATAGTATACACTATACAAAGAGAACATACTAAGATACTATAACAGAAGAACAAATCATGATTTAATTAATTATACTAAGGATTCTCGGTAACCTAGGAAGGGAACGTATCACTAACTCATTGTTCTAAACAAAAGGTGATAATAAAAGTAGTATAATGGTTATATATATGGTGCATCTACAATATGCCATGATTTATATATATATATATATATATATATATATATATATATATATATATATATATATATATATATATATATATATGGGGTACATCTACAAAGTACCGGATTTATTTATAAAGGGGTACATCTACAAAGTACCGGATATTAATAAATAAAACAAATGAATATATACCAAGCTCATAACATACTAGTAACATGAACAAGTACTTCAGCATGTCAATTTAAAAGACAACTGTATACTTTCATTTTTCCCATTACTTTCATATTGTGACAGTTCCACTTGAAATTTAATGCAAACTATTTTCGAGTTAAGATAGTTATAAACTAGGGAAAACTTACATATTTTCAAACTACAAACAGAACTATCGAGTCTAGTACATTCAGTAGAGAGGGGCCTATAATGCTAACTTTATGATTCCTTAGTATATACATCAGGAATATATATTAATCGGATCCGACAGGTAGTAAGATGTGTACTTTCCGCTTCATTTCATGTTCCTTGTTTGGTTGTGGGCTTAGAGCAGGTTCACCCAGCCTACTATCTATCCGATCTTAGCTATATATATGTTCTGTATACACCAAGTAATCATAAGGGGTACCAGGTATGGGCCAGGTCATAGGACACTAATTCAATGCACCGTTTTCTAGTACAAATCGTACTTTTCAAATAGAACATTAGGTTTTCAAAACTAGAAACTTACCAGTAAGGGCTTAATCCATTTTATTAAACCAGTATAAACTTAAAGGACCTTAGGTGGTTAATCCTATAATACCTTAGTTTATACATCAGGGTTATATACAACGATGATCTAACAAACAATGGGATGTGTGCCTTCCACCTCATTTCATGTTCCTTGTTTGGTTGTGGGCTTAGGGCAGATACACACAACCGATTGTTTGTTTACTCTGGGTTTTATATAACTTGTATCCATTTAGTACTCATAGAAAGGATTGTAGAGTCATTTTTACTTATCTTTCATCATAGCAGGAAATATAGGATTTTCTGGAGGAACATACGAACTTTTCTAAAACAGAACTTACAAATTACTACAACTTTCTTACAACTTACTTACATCACTAAAATCTTATGAACTCACCAGCTTAAATGCTGATCTACTCTTTCAAAATAACTTGTATTCTCAGGAGATCAGTAGACATGTACGCGCACTGGGATTCAGAAGATGGAGCAGTATAGCTTCATGTCTTGTTTTGTTATTTACTTTGTAGTCTATGTTATGTGAACCACATACTTTGTAAACACTTTTTTTCTAATGAAATGCTTGTTTATTACTTTGATTACTATGATGCATGTCTTGTGATACTAAACATGATGTCCTCTGCCCCCGAACGTTTCCGTCGTTCCGGTTTTGGGGTGTGAGAAAGACCGACATGGATGGTAATGTACACACTTGTAAGGCGCGACTGGTTGCAAAGGGCTTTTCTCAAACTCCGGGAGTTGATTATGATGAGACCTTTTCACCAGTAGCGAAGATTAAGTCTATTAGGGTTATGCTAGCCATTGGTGCATTTCATGACTATGAAATATGGCAAATGGATGTCAAAACCGCTTTCCTTAATGGAAAGTTGGCTGAGGATGTTTACATGAGTCAGCCAGAGGGTTTTATCAGTGCAGAGTACCCTAATAGAGTGTGTAAGCTTGAGAAATCCATTTATGGATTGAAACAATCACCTCGCAGATGGAATCTTTGTTTCGATGAGAAAGTCAAAGAGTTTGGCTTTTCGAGGAGTAAAGATGAGTCCTGTGTATATGTCAAGGATAGTGGGACTATAGTTAGCTTTTTGGTATTGTATGTGGATGACATAGTACTCATAGGAAATGAGATCCCAACTCTACAGGAAGTTAAGTCCTGGCTTGGGAAGTGCTTCGCTATGAAGGACCTTGGAGAAGCTGCCTATATCCTAGGGATAAGGATTCTGAGAGACATGAGTAAAAGACTAATTGGACTTAGTCAGAGTATGTACTTGGATAAGGTGCTGAATAAGTTCAACATGCAGAATTCCAAGAAAGGAGAGTTACCAATCCAGAGTAACGCCAGACTGAGTAAGACTCAGAGCCCGAGTATAGAGGCTGAGACAGCTGAGATGAGTCGAGTACCTTATGCTTCCGTTGTAGGCTCGATCATGTATGCTATGAGTTGTACTCGTCTTGATGTGGCTTTTGCATTGAGCATGGTCAGCAGATATCAGGGGAACCCTGGCAAGGCTCACTGGACTGCGGTAAAGAACATTCTCAAGTACCTGCGGAGGACTAAGGACTGGGTTCTTACCCTCGGTGGGAGTGATGACTTGAGAGTATTGGGGTATAGTGATGCGAGCTTTCATACTGATAAGGATAATTTCCGCTCTCAGTCAGGCTGGGTCTTTACCTTAAACGAAGGAGCAATTTCTAGGAAAAGTTCCAAAGAGGAGACAGTGGCTTATTTAACTTGTGAATCAGAGTATATAGCGGCAAGCGAGGCAGCAAAGGAGGCTATATGGCTAAAGAACTTCATTGGAGACCTTGGGGTTGTACCAGTTACAAAGGAGCCTATGGAGATTTTTTGTGATAGTGAAAGTGCAGTTGCCTTAGCCAAGGAACCAAGGGATCACGAGAGATCTAGACACATTGACAGAAAATACCATTTCATCAGACATCGAATACAAGAAGGACTCCTCGTGGCAAAGAGGGTATCATCGGATGAGAACCCGTCAGATCCCCTCACGAAGGGATAGAGCAGGGTTAAGCATCTCCAACATGCGAGGTGCATAGGGCTAAAGGATGATATTAGTTTTAGTAGTTCGATAGTTTTCAAATGTGTAAAGTGTAATTGACATTTTTATGATGAATAAAGTTGTGTTTATTTATGAGTAAAGTGTTGCTATCTTTTGTCAATCGTTTACTATCGTTTCATTTTGCATGTTTTGACTTCCAGAATAATTATGTTGTTGTATTTCATATTATTCAAATTCTCCACAGTCGGTCATATGTTGGAAGTAGATATGAATCAAGACTGTTATGGGTTGGTTTGTAGATGTCCAAGGTACTGGACATAGCAAAGTGTTGCTACAACACTCATGAGTGCTCATAAGTTCTGAGTATTGGATTCAACCCACGCTCGCTGGTATCACTTCATGGAATCTATCTCAAGTGATCGCGAGACGATAATATCATATAAGTCTTCAAACCTAGAGATATGACTTGTTGCCTATGAGTTGGTTATGCATTGATTGTACGAAAACACATTGGTAACTCGATGTTATAAAACGTGCCTTTGTGTATGATTTAACAAGTAGTAGAACAAGTGTATGAGTCGAAGTTTATCTGTTCCTTCTTGGATTAGAAGCGATATCTGGGCCCCTCGATGATTTTGTGTTGACCCATGTACCGGGCCCGGTCAGAACTAAATTGATGTGTTCGATTAAGTTCTTTGTCAAACAAATCGGAAATCGGGAAACAAACTGCTGGACAATAAGTAAGACATTGTTCCATGTATTTATCCGGCTGATATCTAGAATAGAGGATTATATGATCACTTATCTTAAATGGTGTATCATCATCATCTCAGTTCCGAGAGACCTTGAAAGAGCTACGATTGCTAATCGGTTCCTAAAGTCATACTTGCAGTTATAGTTATTAGACTCATCCAAGTGGGAGACTGTTGGATAAGGTGTCTAAGTCCATAACTATTTATGGTATGTACTTGACCCGGTTTGGCATGGTCCATTTGGGTTGCATGGCATCATGCATTTGGATAGACTAAAATGAGAGAAATAACACTTAAGGTTTATTAATATATTATAAGTTCTAATATATTAATAATATTATTTAATTAGTATTGATCAAGAATTAATTTGGAATTAATTAAGTGATCAAAAGGAGACTAATTAAATATATGGGTTGATTGTGTAAATCATACATACTTATATAGTGGGCTAATGCTTCATGGATTATCAAGTTGGGATAAAACCCATGGGATGCTCCATGGTGTTTATTGAACCCATGGGTCATGGAAATGAAAAGTCATGACAATTAGGGTTTACATGGTGTAACCCTAATTGTAACACACTATATAAGATTCATGTTCTTCACCAAAATCGGCCACTAAGATATACAAGTGAGGGCTACCCGATTTCTAAGTGTTCTTCATTTCTCTCTAAGTTATTCCAAGTGCATTTGGTGTTGTGTGAGACATTTGAGGCATCACACTTGAGGTGCTAGGCTCACAAGGTTTTCAAGGAATCCAAACTACTACAAGGTATGTTTTCTTGCTTACTTTTATGTTGAAAAGTTCCCCATGTATGCTAGATAGGATATAAACCTTGGAAATCAAATTTGCATGTATCATAGTAAAACATAGATCCAAGGTTTCTAGGGTTGCATGTACACCTTAGGAGTCTTAGAATGCTCAAAACCCTTCATGAAGATCCAGAGCTAAGGACTCATTTCTGTCTTGATAGTGGTATAAAGCTTATGCCTTGACTTCTATTCACTTAGATCTTCATTTGAGCTTGCATATTGTCACTTTTGGGCTATTTCCAAGGTCATTTCTGAGATTTGAACTCTTGGGGATGTAAGGACTTCAGATCTGAGCACTCTTGAGCTTTGGAAGCTCAAATTTGCCACCTTTATTCAGCCATGGCCCTATTCCATGACTTAGACCTCTATTTTAGCTTGTGGTGGGTGTTTTAGCTTCATAACACCATGTATGCACGTAAAGTTAGCAACTTTATGTGTAATGCTAGTCTAAGGAATCCAGATCAGTGAGTTGGAGGCATTGGAATTGATTAGAATCGAATGTATGGATTTGAAATATGGGGGACTCAACGATTTGTTCACACGACTCGGCATGTCGGGTCGTGGACACCTAACCCTTTTCTAGTTGTGAGTGAAACCGTTGAGTCTAGGAGATGACTCAGCAAGTTGGGCAAGATTAGGACTCGGAAACTGAAGAACTCGACGAGTCCAAGGAGGGACTCGATGAGTTAAGGCATTTTGTCCCGATTTTATGACAAGAAGAACTCAACGAGTCTAGGAAGGGACTCGACGAGTTGACTCGGTTGACCATGAGTCTGAGTAGTACATGAACTCGCCGAGTTCGGAGATAACTCGACGAGTTGGGGTTGACTGTGAGTTGACCTTGACTTTGACTTTTACCAGGATGTTAACTTTGACCAAGGGTAAAATGGTCATTTTACCCTGAAAAGGATTATCATATTTTTGACTAAGTATTATTGTGATATTGATAGACGGGGAGTCGTTGGAGTAGCTATCAGATATTCCTCACCGCGAGATTTTGTAGACAGTGTTGCAACGTGAGTTTTCTCCTGTAGGAATGGGTCTAAGGTACCAAGGTCGACCCATTTAGATAGTAGTAGTTCCGGACCACAGTCCGATGTCGGGCGGGGCCCAAAGTAGGTTTTGTAAGTCCCCAATCTGCTTGTGTATCAATCAGATCCGTTTGATGGTGCGGAATCCCAATCAATTGGATGATGCCAGATCAAAATAGAAGAGAAGAAGAAGAAGAATAACTTGAATCTATGATGTATTGAAGATATGAATGAAGATCCTTACAATAGATTCACACACACTCTCTTCTTCTCTCTTGTTTCGCTCTCTAGAGCACCTTGGAATACACACACTTAAGCTCCCCTCCACTCATGCATTCACACCAATCCTCACCCCTTACACCTATATTTATAGGAAGACGGACCGTAAACCTGATTACGGTCAGGCTATTCATAAAGGTGAAGGTACTGATAAACAAGTTCAGGCTGTCTCACAACTTTGATCCCAAATATTTTTGTTTTTGTTAAATTTGTTCATAGTTTTTCTCTATGCACAAATTTAGGGGGAGAATAAAAAAAATTCAAAAATCAAACAAAAATCAGAAAATTAAAAAATCCAAAAATAGTGTTATTTCTTGTTTAGAAAAATCAGAAAATCCAAAAATATTTTTGTTTCTGTTTTATTTTTTCAGAAAATATGAAAAACCCAAAAGTATTGTGTGCTAAAGTTTTCTTTTAGTTTTTTTTTGTCTTGAAAAATGCATTCAGATGTAGATGAGACTCATGGAGTCTGTATCGAGATTTCTGAGTCGAAGCTTCATCCGTGAGCATCGAAGAATTCTCATTCGAAGGAGCAAGAAATGAAGATTATTCTTTCAACATTCAATCATTCAACCCTAGAAGCAAGGTGAAGCTGACTTGAATATTATGTGAGAGATTGCATTGAAGCCTCCTCAATCAATTTGCTGCTATCTATAAACCTGCTGAAGTGATCCAGAAGATTTGTTCTCTCTGATGTTCTCTCTGAAGATTCTCAAGCTGAAAGCGCCATCTTTCAAGAATCTCTACAAGAAGCCTCCTCACCCAATGTGCGTTCAGAGTCAAATTTTGAAGACAAGGCCAACTGCTCAAGATGAAGTCATTCGTTGAAGATTCATCAAGTTCATCTTGAAGTTGTGAAGAATTTGAAGATTAATGCTGAAGCCAAGCTCTCGATGAAGATTGACAAGAAAAGCCAGCTACTTTTTAGGGGGAGCTTGTTGGGAGAATTAAGAAAAGAAAGCTATAAACCAAGGGGGAGATTGTTGGGTCAAAATTATGGTTTATACTTTACTTTTCTAGGAAAATGTATTTTTCAGTGTTTACGGTTTCGTTTACGGTCAGGGTGTTTACGGTATGTTGTGACCGTAATCAGGTTTACGGTCCGTCTTCCTATAAATATAGGTGTAAGGGGTGAGGAGTGGTGTGAATGCATGAGTGGAGGGGAGCTTAAGTGTGTGTATTCCAAGGTGTTCTAGAGAGAGAAACAAGAGAGAAGAAGAGAGTGTGTGTGAATCTATTGTAAGGATCTTCATTCATATCAATTCATACAAGATTCATCATCTTCTTCTTCTCCTTCTTCTTCATTTGATCTGGCATCATCCGTTTGATTGGGATTCCGCACCATCAAACGGATCTGATTGATACACAAGCAGATTGGGGACTTACAGGTTTATATGTTTTTCCGGACTTCGATCTGATTCCGGGGCGGTCCCGAGGAATGCTTGTATGCTTGTATGCTTGATGTATTTGTGATTCTTGCATGTGTTTGTTATGTGTTAGGTGTTCCGGGCTTAGGTATGATGTCGGGGCAAGCCTGAGGAATGCCTACTTAATATGCTATGATAGTATGTTCTGAACTCCGGTCCGATGCCAGGGCGGTTCCCGAGGAATGTTAGTATGTTTCCGGATCTTAGTCCGATGTCGGACGGGGCCCGAGGAATGTTTACATGGTAGCATTATGTGATTATGTTATATGTTGGTTGATATGTTTATATGTATGCCGAGATCTGCTCGATGCCAGGCGGGGCCCGATGCCTAGTAGGGTTTGATGTCGGGCGGGTCCTGATGCCGGAATAGCTGATGCCGAGCTTGACTCGATGTAGCAGGGGCGGGGCCCAAGATATGTTATGTGATATGTGTATGGTATGTGGTAGTTGGGGAGACTCACTAAGCTTTGTGCTTACAGTTTTCAATTTTGGTTTCAGGTACTTCCACTAGCAAGGGGAAGGGCTCGGGATGATCGCATGGTACACACCACAGTTTTAGCCTGGGATTGTTTATACTCTGATATTTTTCTCATATGATCTTGATACAGTATTTGACATGATGTTTTTGAGAGATATGATTTGTGATTTGTTATGATATTGATGGATTATGGTTTTTAGTAAATGATTTTTAAAAAGAAATTTTTGGTCTGTATTTTTGGGATGTTTCACTAACTTCAAACAGTCATAACTTCTTCCTTTCAACTCCGATTGCGACAATCTTTATATCCACATAAAGGTATTTATGAGCTCTACAACCCTATATAATTATATTTGAATTCAAACACATCGACCTAAAATCCATAATTCATAAAAGAAGTCTGAAACACTACTTTTCCCATTTTACCCTTTAACTCCTAATCACAAACCAAACTCTTGGATCACATAATATACATTACCCACATCCAAATGGGTCTAAACCTCTCTTTCCCTAAGCCCAAAGCCTTATGATACTTGATCTTCTAGTCACAGACCCAAATTATGAAACGACTCAAAATAGGGTGTTATAGTGACCAGTGAGCAAACCCTAATTTTTAGGGTTTGAGCACTATTTAAAGCTCCTTAACTCCTTTAGAATCCTTCATTAATCAGCCTTCCTCTCCTAAAAACAACCCTTGCAAACCCTAATCCATTATGTGAGCATTTTGAGCTTGAGAGTGTGTATTTGGTGTTATCGAAGGAAGGAGAAGATTGTGGAATCATCTGGGAAGCTTAAGTCATCTTGGATCCAGAAGTATCTTGCCATCAAGCATCCTTTGGAGGTATAAAGTTCGGATCTTGATTCATATTTGCTTTGGATCATGCTATTTCTTAGGTTTTTATGCTTTTTAGTCTCATAATCTTGGTATTCATGAGTATGGCTTACTCTAACCCATAAGGGCTGTCCTTCTAGGTATTTTTAGGTGCTTAGAACCATATAAATGTGATCTTGGTCCCTTTCCTTTCTTCATGCATGAGATATGAGGTTTTAGTTTGTGTATTAAGTTAGGTTTTAGTTGTTGGACCCTTTTTAGCCTTGGAAAGTCATTAAGTTGGTAACTTTATGACTTTGAATGTTATTTGGAACTAGATCTAAGTTTTGGGTGTGGTGTCTTAATAGATTAAGCACTTAATAGGGAAAAAGGATGTCAGCCGAGTATGTTGGGCGTACCTGATGGTACGTTGCGTGTACCTGCTCGAGACCCCGTAATCTGGTCAAGATTGCACTACGTTTGGTGTAGTGGCTGAGTACGTTGAGTGTACTCAGTCTAAATTAACTCTGTTGACTTTACGACTTTTGACCTTTGACTAGAATTTTGACAAGTTTGACTTAGGGGTATTTTGAGTATTTTGAGTTGTAGCTTGAGTTTAGGTCATTGTTTATTGTATAGGTTACCTGTAGAGTTGACACTTGGAGCATCATCCTTTTCTGCTAACTCTTCAGATTGTGAGGTGAGTTTCCTCACTGTATTTGTGGGTCGAATGCACTAATGTCGGCCCATTCGGTTATGTATCCTAGTATATAGGATGTTTCCATTCTATAGTGATATGTTAGATTTGTATGATTATATGTTTACTGGTTATACATTTATTTGTTGCATATGCCGACATAGTGTGGTTGGGTTGAGGCAATACTGCTCTGTACGGAAGCCAAAAAACCCGGGAGCAAACCATACATAAGTTGTGGGCCAAAAGGCAAGCCAAACTTATGATGTGAGCTCGGGAGCAATCCAGACATGATCTATGGGCCAGGAAGGCAAGTAAGACTCATGCTATGGGCTCAGGGGTAAGCTAGTCTGATGGTTGTGGGCCTAATATGCATGTTGTTATATGTTTGTGTGGGGGTATTTTGTGGAACTCACTAAGCCTTGGCTTACAGTTTAAGTGTTATGTTTCAGGTACTTCAGATAATCGGGGGAAAGCAAAGGTTTGATCGTATATATCCTTCGACGACTTATTTTGGAGATATTATGATACATTGATTTTGGAATATTTGTACTTGATGTTGGTTTCTTATGAATTGGGTTTTGGTTGGAAACAATGATTTTACTTTAATTAAAAATGAAAAATTTTATTGTGATTTTTGGGACATTTCAAGTTGGTATTAGAGACCTGGTTTGAGAGAACTGGATGAGCATTCATGTGAATCCAAACTCAAATTATGGATATGTAAAAGTATTCAAAAAAATCCAAAATGTTTTTCAATTGTTTTTAAAATTATTTTCATAATTGTTTACAAGGATGACCGAGAAGGATGAGATGTGTACGATCTGCCGGAGCAAGAAAGTGTACCTCAAGAGATTCACACTATTATTTGTTTATGATGATTTTGATAGAAACTTCATGCTAGTTTATAGGCTAAGGATCTTCAGGAATTGCATGTTAGAATTGCCCGAGTTATGATGCATGATAGCCTAGGAGAATCTCTTGTATGCTAGATAGAATTGACATCATTACTGTAGTTTCTCAGTGTATGCATCAAAGTTGTACATAACTAAGATTCTATAGCCTGAGAATATTTGATTTAGCCTTATTTCCTGTTCCTTGGTTGGTTGTGGGCTTAGGGTAGAATCAAGTATTCGAATGTCTATGGAATCTAGTGTTATATATGATTAGCATACACGAGCGGCTACAAGGTTGGTGGAAGTTTCATGAGTGAGTATGTGAGCAGTTGGCCTGATGAAGAATGATTAGCCACTCTCGAGAGAGTGAGTATAGGATGTATGTGTATCCTAGTTTTTGGTTTGCTTTTGGGTAGTTTATGATGATCAATTGAGACAAATACGAGTAGGTGTGGAAGGTGGTATGGGCCCGTACTACAGAAAGCATAGGACATGTACGTGTAGCAAGGAAGTCATAAGCCCCGAGGGTTTAGTCTCTCTGTGATGATTGTAGTAGTATGAATTGGGGAATTTATGATATATTTTGGTTCATTTTCAGTATGGTGTTAATGAGAGGATCTAGTTCTGGAGTTGGTGGCCAAGATAGGTCGGGATTGCCAAATGATGAAATCTGAGAGTTGATCGCTACTGAGGTAACACTCGAGTTTTTGGTAAGTTTCCTTTTACCCCCTTTCATGTAAGTTATTTTCATATTTAGTCCTTGGTTAGTACGCGGGGCTTACTCTATGAGTACACATAGCGTACTAGCCATAAGTTGGTCTGTAACACCATAAATTTTCAAACAAAATTTTCATTTTAAAATCACATACTTCTCATAACACATTTCACAAAAATCCCATTTATTTAATTAACAAAACACAACTCCATAATTATTTGATTAATAATTCAGGATCCTCAAAACATAACTCTTTCTCTGGTGTGTACAATCAAGACGGCGCCTTCCTGCGATCCTGAGAAGAACCTGAAACACATATCACATAACACGGTAAGCACGAATCTTAGTGAGTTCCCCAAAATACTAAAGATATCTCATTAGCCCTTCATGGCTATACTCATATAAGACCCTCCGGTCAATGTGTCTCAGTGGGACCCTCTGGTCCCACAACTCAGGTGGACCCTCCGGTCCTAACTCAGTAAGCTCAGAATAATACACAACATAAATCACAAAGACATAATGCAGGATATCAAAATACTCAATATAAGCACATAAGACCCTCCAGCCACACAAAGGTTACCACTCTAGGTAAAGTATAGTGAGAAGACTCACCTCGGATGATGAACAACTCCTATAGACGCTGTTGCTGCACACCGGCCTCTAACACTGGACCAAAATCCACAATTACCAAATTAAGATCTAAGTCCAAACCCTCACTATTTAGGTCTAAAGGTAGTCCACTAACTAGCCCATCAATAACCTAAAAATCATTGGGCCCACCAAGGACCAATAATGAATGGGCTCTCCCGAGGCCCAACTCTCAAGTCCAAGTGACAAGCCCAACACAAGGGCCCAAGGCAT
Source organism: Lactuca virosa (assembly GCF_052849685.1). Taxonomy (NCBI): domain Eukaryota; kingdom Viridiplantae; phylum Streptophyta; class Magnoliopsida; order Asterales; family Asteraceae; genus Lactuca; species Lactuca virosa. The sequence goes on from NC_136432.1 coordinate 174,561,019, forward strand.
ATATATAATATTTCTCTACTCAAAATATCTAGAACGCAAGCCCAAAGATCCAGGCCCAACCCTTAAGGCCCATTATAAGATTTATCCCAAAAAGCCCACAACGAGGTTACGCGGGGCGTACCTCCCATGGTACGATCAACGTACACAAGCATGCACGAAATCTGATCAGGGGCACCAACCCAGTACCCAAGGCGTACTAGGATTACGCTCAGCGTACGTCCAGTATGGATTTTCTCACTTCCTTGGTCTTAACCCATTAAGAACTTAGCTCATATCACAGCTCTGGACTCCCTAGAGGCTCTTGCTCCATAAAGTCTGTGACTTTAAGCCTTTGCATGGCTGAGAAAGTCACAAACACCCAAAACTCTCATATTCTCATCTCAAAGTGCACATATCTCATGCATGGGTTGATTCAAACGTCCAAGTCTTGATTTTTATAACTCCACACCACTAAATACACTCAAAGAAGCTGATAATAATCTCTGGAGCTCAATATCTCATAAAGTCTCCAACTTTGGGACTAAAACCCTAAAATACACTAAAATGATGCACAAATCAAAAGAGTAAGAAAGTTTTGAGCTTTATACCTCAACATGAAACTTCCAACTCAGATAAGCTCATATCCAAAGCCTGGAATCCCACTCCTTCTTCTTCAAGGCTCCTTCTTCACTCCAAAGAAACACAAGATCACTCAATAGCTCACAAATTGTCACATAAGCTGAATGGACGAGTATTTAGGGTTTGAGAGGGTTTATTGTCTAAAGATGGTGGCCAGGAATGAGGCCATCTTATTCTTTATATAGGAACACCCCCTCATTTAGGATTTTCACTCTGTGCCTAGTACGCCCAACGTTCCCTCTGGTACACCCAGCATACTAGGTGGCACTGCTTAAAAGTTACGCACATGAGTACGCTAAGCGTACACACACGTACGCCTAGCGTACTCCGCTGCCACCTTTCTCAAATAAGGGAGCTATCTTGTCAAAACTTCAAACTTCCATAGTTTCCTGGATATAACTTTGTTTCCAATGAACCACATATCCACAGAAAGGTGACGAGAAGCCTCACGCTTCTAGTAATTCGTTGCAGCCCTGAGGCTTCCTAATGCCCGGTTTGCAGCCCACGAACCCTAAATCACAGACGATCCAAAACAGGATGTTACATGGTCGCAGGCATCACCCACGTACGATGGGGGTACGTGAGAGTACGTTGGACGTACACATGGATTGGGTAAACCCTAATTTTTAGGGTTTGCACCCTATTTAAACACCATTATGCACCTCCTGGACATGTTAGACCATCCTCCATCCTCCTTGTCCAAGAAATCGAAACCCTAAGTGTGTTAGTGAGTTTTTGAGCTTGATAAAGAGTGGTGTCTTAAGGTGAAGAAGAAGAAGAGAAACCCTTGGATAAGTAGTTTGAGCTTGTGGATCTAGGATCACCTTCTCATTTGCAAGCTTTTATTGGTAAAAAGCTCACAACTTTATGTTCATTTATGATAGATCTTCTTTATGGCATTTCTTGGGCATTTTTTAGCCTTTTATGCTAAAGGTGGGCTTTTGATCTATTCCATAAGTAATGGATGCTAGATCTTAGCTCCATTTAGTCCCCATGATTATAAAAATGTCAACTTTATGAAGTATTTTGACCCATGCACGTATTAAGACCTTTGTTAAGCTCTTTTTGAGCTCTTGAGCCCCATTAAGCCATGCATGTTTGTAAAGTAGCCAACTTTATGTGGCACACTGGGATTTGAGTGCTTAATGGAGTAAGTTGACACACTGGGGAGTACCTTGGGCATACCCAGTTGGTACACGACACGTACTAGCCCCAAATGGAGTATGCTAAGCGTACGAGTTGAGTACACCCCGTGTACTCAACATATGAGCTTTCGGGCTTGACGTCCTCGGTTTTGAGCCATAGCTGGGTTTGTAAGCTTGGGCCTGGTTGGGCCATTAGACCTCTGTTTTGGGCTTAGGTCTAGCATGTTGGGCTTCCTTGGATTTTAGGCCCTTGATGGGTTTGGGCCCAATTTGGAAGATTGGGCCATAATTTGGGCTTTAGGATTTAGGCCTTTTGAATATTTGAGTTGGGCCTTGGCTTTGGGTCGAGTTAGATAAAGGGTTAAATGGTCTTTTACCCTGGTTATGGGCCAAATAGCTTAGACTTTTGGGTATGGTTTGAAATCCAATTAATGATTGGATGTTATTGATTTTGATAGCGAGGGGATTTTCCGAGCCAGCAGTCAGAGATTCATTCGAGTGATTCAGCAGCTAGAGGTGAGTTTCCTCACTGTGTTTAGTGGTTCAAAGGCACCAATGTCGGCCCATGGTTTGTTATGTTAGGATGCTAGATGTCTGCATGGTCTTGCATGTGTTATGTGCTTGTATGCTTACCGGGCAAGGCCCGATGCCAGGCGGGGCCCGATGATTATCCTCTTTGCTATTATCTTTGTGATTATCGCATGTGTAGTATGATTATATGTTTATATGTTATATGTATACCAGGCGGGGCCCGATGCCAGGTGGGGCCTGATGACTGACAGATCTGTATACTGAGCGGGGCTCAATGTGTTGGATAAGGTGTCTAAGTCCATAACTTATTTGGTATATACTTGACCCGACCCGGCATGGTCCATTTGGGTTGCACTTCACCCGAACTATTTATATGGATAACATTATGAGAAGAGTATATTTGCGGCCTACTAATATATTATAAGTTATAATATATTAATATGAAATTGTATTATTTAATTAGTATTGATCTTAAATTAATTATAAATTAATTTAGTGATCATAAGGTGACTAATTAAATAATGGGCTATTGTACTTATATAGTGTGGGCTAACACTCATAAGGAAATGGGCTAAGCTTGAATGGGAGTCCATGGATGATCCATGGAGCTTTTAACCCGTGGATCCTTGGAATAGGAAAAGACATGGGTTATTAGGGTTTGCATGGTTCATAACCCTAATCATCTACACTATATAAAGAGGCTTATGGTGCTTGAAAAGGCACTATGTGTGTGTGCATAAGGTGTGGCTGATTTCTAGAGTATTAGAGTGATCTCTCATAAGTTTTCCAAGTTTGTGGTGATTTGTGATTTCCATTTGAGGCATTCACATTATTGGTGCTTGGCTCTCAAACTCTCAAGGAATCAACTCACTAACAAAGGTATGTAATTCTTCTAGTATCTTTTATGTTTAAAAGTACCCCATGTATGCTAGATAGGTTATGAACCTTGGAAAATTATTTTGCATGTATTTTAGACAAACATAGATCCAAGGTTTCTAGGGTTGCATGAACACCTTAGGAGTGTTAGTTTGCTCAAAACCCAACCGTGGTATCAGAGCCAGGTTTGTTTGTTTGATACTTGTTGCAAACTTGTTGAAAAACTCAAATTTTCTGCATTCTGCAGCATGAACTCGCCGAGTCCATGGGGGGACTCGCCAAGTCCATGAGTAAATTCATCATACTCGTTGAGTAGGTTCGTGCACTCGACGAGTAGAAGCCTCAGAATGCAGATTTTCGAGTTTTGCTGCTGGAAATGGACTAGAAACATTACCCTAAACTGTTTTGGTGTTATAAAACCTGTTTTAGATGGTGTAATGTTTATGCTAATCCATTTACAATGGCTTATATCAAAATTGCATGATGATATGTGTTCATATGTTCTTGGAATTTTTGATATGATGTTCATGTTCTTATGAATTATTGTTAGATCATAGGAATTATTTGCTAAATTGTTTATTGATAATTCTTGATCATTTATGTGTTTTAATGGAGTCCATAATTTGTCCTCAAGTTATGGATTTCCAAAGGTCACTTTCATTTATGCACACTTAAAACACATAAGTTACATGAAAATGAAGAGTCTTCATTTTATGAACCTTTAATTCATAAGTTATGAAATGAAAAGTTTTGAATAGTTTCAAAACTTGTCCTCAAGTTTTGGAATTTGTAAAGTTACACATACTTTAATATACTTTAATTCCAAACCCTTAGAGTTTTAAAAGTTAAAATTCAACCCTTATACTATTTATAACATTAATGGTTAATTATTATATATATGTATAAGATTAAGTCGTTTTACCGTTAGTAGGTCTCATTCACGAAGCCGGTCTATAAGGGGGGTATAAGGTTGTTGCCTATAAAATGGCAACTTAATGGGTGTCCATTCTCACCCACCGCTTCCTTGATCGGTGGAGGGTCGTTAGCCGAACGGGTAGGACAATGACTTTAAATTCTCATTAAAAGTATAATGAATATTATAAAGTAACTAAACCTTTAATAAATTCCCAATCTTAGTTACTTTAGGAAAATGTGAATATGGTGCTAACCCATGAAATTCACACTTTGTACCTTACCAAGTCGTTGGTGGAGCGTGTGTGGTTAACCGGCACACTAACTTGGACTAGTAAGGATCACGAAGGGTGACTTAATGTTTATCATAGATCGGTGGAGCGTGTGTGGTTAACCGGCACATTGATTAGGTGATAATATTAAGGGTACCAAGTGAATTTGCATGGTTATTCACACCTTTTTTTGTGATCCTCGGCATCCCAGTCACAAAACTTGAAGGGCACAATCGAGATTGAAACATGCCATTGAAAAGTTCAATGAATCTCAAAAGAATCTAGGAATTTCAAAACCAATTAAGCCTAATAATTCATTTCGTTTTCATGGTGGAAATTGGTGAATCGTCATTCACCTACCTTCAAATATGTTATAGCTTAGATTACAGCATCCCTCTTCTAAGTTATAATATATTGTGTTGGATCCTAGCCTTAATATTACATTTGGGTGTATTATTAAGGATTCGATATATCTAATCTAAACTTGTTTTCTTCTTTTTAGATGTCTTCCAACAACAATGCTTCGGGCTCTAACCCTACTGGCTCCTTTTCCCTCATGAACCTTTGTGGGAGGGTCATCTTTGATGGTTCCAACTTCATGGATTGGATCTGGAACATCAGGATGGTCACTCGTTACGAGGACAAGGAATATATCCTCGATAAGGAGCTAAAGGAGCTTGATGAGTCCACTGCTACTCCTGAGGAGGTCGCTGAGTATCAGGCACATGAAAGAGATGCCACCAAGGTGGCATGCATCTTGATGGCCACCATGACAGTTGAACTCCAAAAGTCCTATGAGGACTATTACCCTTTTGAGATGCATCAGGATCTGATGGAAAGGTACCATCAGAGTGCTCGTCAAGAGCGGTATGAAATAATCTCCTCCATGATCACTACCCGTATGAAGAATAGCGGACCAATCACGAGCCACATGCAAAAAATGCAAAGGTATGTGGACCGTCTAATGAAACTGAATGTGAACTTCCCTGAGGATTTGGCAATTGATATCATTTTGCACTCCTTTCCATCGTGTTATGATCAATTTCGTATGACATACCACATGAACAGGGAGGAAGTCACACTCAGTAAGCTTCAAGGACTTCTGAAGACTGCCGAAAGTGGTCTTAAGAGTAAGTCGGTTACTACTCCTACTCCTACTACTACCCCTGTTTTGGCTATCGGGCAAGGCAAAGGGAAGAAGAGGAAGCACCCTTCGAAGGGTACCAAGGGAAAGTCCCTTGAAGGCTCCTCATCTGGAACCAAAGGTGGTTCTATCACTCCTTCTGCCATCCCTAAGGATGCTAAATGCTTCTACTGTCAAAATAAGGGGCACTGGAAGCGAAACTGCCCAAAGTACTTGCAGGATGTCAAGGATGGGAAAGTGAAACCATCCCATGCAGGTATTTACACTATATTGTCTAATAACTCACCATATTCTAATTCTTGGGTTCTTGATACAGGTTGTGGTATTCACATCTGTTGTGACTTGCAGGGCCTAAGAAGAAGTGAGGATGTGGAGCACGGAAAGATAAACTTAATCATGGGGAACAAGAAGGTTGCACCTGTTGCCAAGATTGGAGTTTATACTTTGTTGCTAGATAGTGGGTTAAAGTTAGATTTGAATAAATGTGTGTACTCGTCTGAAATGGCGAGGAATATTATTTCCTTTCATGCTTTGTACAAACAAGGTTTTACCTTTTCTTTTGATAATGAAGTTGGTAGTATTAATGCTTTCTTTAATAATGTTCTTTATTTTAAAGCATTACCTTGTGATGGTGTGTATGAAGCTATATCGGTTGTTGATAATTTAGGAAATAATGTATTATGTATTGATTCTTCTACTAGCTTGGATAAAGCATCTTTGTGGCATTGTCGTCTTGGACATGTAAGAAAGAAACGCATAGGCCAGCTCCAAAAGGATGGAGTCTTGGAGTCGTTCGACCTTAAGTCGGATGATAGTTGTGAGTCTTGTCTACTTGGAAAAATAACAAAATCACCCTTCACTGGTACTTGTGCAAGGGGTGAGGGTTTGTTGGACCTTATACATACTGATGTATGTGGATCATTCAAAACCGCCACAAGGGATGCTAATCGCTATTATGTGACTTTTATTGATGATTTTAGTAGATATGGTTATGTCTACTTAATCAAACATAAGTCAGAAACTTTTGAAAGGTTTAAAGAGTTTAAACAGGAAGTAGAAAATCAATTGGGCAGGAACATTAAGATGCTTCGATCTGATCGAGGTGGTGAGTATCTTAGTACTGAGTTCCTCGACTATATTAAGGAGTGTGGGATTGTCTCACAATTGACACCTCCCAGGACACCACAGCTAAATGGTGTGGCTAAGAGGCGTAATCGAACTTTGTTGGACATGGTTCTCTCTATGATGAGTCGAGCTTCGCTACCAATCTCTTTTTGGGGGTATGCCTTAGAGACTGCCGCCCACATCCTTAATCTAGTCCCTACAAAGAAGGTTGCCAAAACACCTCATGAAATGTGGACTGGGAAAGTTCCCAATTTGGACCATATCAAGATTTGGGGTTGCGAGGCTTTCGTGAGGCGCGAGACTCATGACAAGCTCGAACCTCGAAGTGAAAGGTGTATTTACATCGGCTACCCACAAAAATCCTTTGGTTACCTCTTCTACAGACCCAGAGAGAATGTGGTCTTTGTGGCAAGGAGAGGGGTCTTTCGAGAGAGAGAATTTATAAACCAAGGAGACAGTGGGAGGCAAATTGACCTTGAAGAAATTCAAGACTCAATTGGTGAAGGAACCTCAGACACTAGCAATCAACTTGAGGAGGAAATTCCTGTTGATCCAGCTGACGAGTCTATACTTCCGAGGCGTTCCACAAGGGTTAGGAACACACCTGAGTTTTATTATGGATTTCATATTACTACGGAAGGTGATACATTTATCAGTGATAGTACACTGGTAAATCTGGATGAACCTAACAGTGTTAAGGAAGCCATGGCAGGCCCAGAGTCTGCTAAATAGAAGGAGGCTATGGACAGCGAGATACAGTCCATGTATGACAATCAAGTTTGTAACTTGGTTGACAATGTACCAGGCCATAAGAAAGTCGGGTGCAAATGGATCTTCAAGAAGAAGACCGACATGGATGGGAAAGTGCACACTTATAAGGCTCGACTGGTCGCGAAGGGTTTTACTCAGACTCAGGGTATTGATTATGATGAAACCTTTTCACCAGTAGCAAAGATTAAGTCTATTAGGGTTATGCTAGCCATTGCTGCATTTCATGATTATGAAATATGGCAAATGGATGTCAAAACCGCTTTCCTTAACGGAAAGTTGGTTGAGGATGTTTACATGAATCAGCCAGAAGGTTTTGTCAGTGCAGAGTACCCCAATAGAGTGTGCAAGCTTGAGAAATCCATTTATGGATTGAAACAAGCATGTCGAAGTTGGAATCTTTGTTTCGATGAGAAGGTCAAAGAGTTTGGTTTCTCAAGAAGTGAAGATGAGTCCTGCGTGTATGTCAGAGCTAGTGGGAGTATAGTTAGCTTTTTGGTACTGTATATGGATGACATACTACTCATAGGAAATGACATCCCAACCTTGCAGGAGGTTAAGTCCTGGCTTGGGAAGTGCTTTGCTATGAAGGACCTTGGAGAAGATGCCTATATCCTAGGGATAAGGATATTAAGAGAAAGGAGTAAAAGACTAATTGGACTTAGTTAGAGTATCTACTTGGATAAGGTGTTGAAAAGGTTCAACATGCAGAATTCCAAGAAAGGAGAATTACCGATCCAAAGCAATGCCAAACTGAGCAAGGCTCAGAGCCCGAGTACAGAAGATGAGATAGCTGAGATGAGTCGATTACCTTATGCTTCCGCTGTTGGCTCGATCATGTATGCTATGACTTGTACCCGTCTTGATGTGGCCTTCGCTTTGAGCATGGTCAGCAGATATCAGGGGAACCCTGGCAAGGCTCATTGGACTGCGGTAAAGAATATTCTCAAGTACCTGCGGAGGACTAAGGATTGGATCCTTACCCTTGGTGGGAGTGATGACTTGAGAGTAGTAGGGTATAGTGATGCTAGCTTTCAGACTGATAGGGATAACTTCCGCTCTCAGTCGGGCTGGGTCTTTACCTTAAATGGAGGGGCAATCACTTGGAAGAGTTCCAAACAAGAGACTATAGCTGATTCGACTTGTGAATCAGAGTACATAGCATCGAGTGAAGCGGCAAAGGAGGCGATATGGCTGAGGAACTTCATCGGATACCTTGGAGTTGTACCAGCTATTAAGGAGCCTATGGAGATTTTCTGTGACAGCAATAGTGCGGTTACCTTAGCCAAGGAACCAAGAGATCATGGCAGATCCCGACACATTGACAGAAAATATCACTTCATAAGACACAAGATAGAAGAGGGACTCCTCGTGGCAAAGAGGGTACCGTCAGATGAGAACCCTGTGGATCCCCTTACGAAGGGACTGACGAGGGTGAAGCATTTGCAGCATGCGAGACGCATCGGGCTGAGGGACGATATTAGTTTTATAGATTAGATAGTTATTACTGAAACTTGTAAAATGTAATCGACGTTTGATGATGAATAAAAGTTGTGATTTATTTATGAGTAAGGTGTTGCTATCATTGTCAATTATTTACTATTGTTTCAGCTTTGCATATTTTGACTTCCAGAATAATAAATTTATTCAAACTCTCCACAGTCGGTCATATGTCGGAAGTAGGTATGAATCAAGACTGTCATGAATTGGGATTGTAGATGACTAAAGGTGTTTAGCCATAGCAATGGTTGCTACAACATTCATGAGTACTCATAAGTTATGAGTATTGGAATAAACCCACGCTCACTTGTATCACTTCATGGAATTTATATCGAGTGATCGTGAGACGGTAATATCATATAAGTCTTCAAACCTAGAGATATGAGTTGTTACCTATGAGTTGGTTGTGCATTGATTGCACGTAAACGCATCAGTAACTTGATGTTATAAAACGTGCCTTTGTGTGCAATTCAATGAGTAGTAGAACAAGCATATGAGTCGAAGTTTATATGTTCCTTCTAGAAATAGAAGCGATATCTGGGCCCCTCGATGATTTTGTTTTGACCTATGTACCAGGCCCGGTCAGAACTAAATTGATGTGTTCGATTAAGTTCTTTGTCAAACAAATCGGAAATCGGGAAAAAAACTGCTGGACAATAAGTAAGACATTGTTCCATGTATTTGTCCGGCTGATATCATGAGAGCAGAGGATTATGTGATCACTTATCTAAAATGGCGCTTCATAGTTCAACAGAGTTTTCGAGAGCTACGATTGCCGGTTGGTTCCTGAAGCTATATAGGCAAATACAGTTATCAGACTTATCCAAGTGGGAGACTGTTGGATAAGGTGTCTAAGTCCATAACTTATTTGGTATATACTTGACCCGACCCGGCATGGTCCATTTGGGTTGCACTTCATCCGAACTATTTATATGGATAACATTATGAGAAGAGTATATTTGCGGCCTACTAATATATTATAAGTTATAATATATTAATATGAAATTGTATTATTTAATTAGTATTGATCTTAAATTAATTATGAATTAATTTAGTGATCATAAGGTGCTAATTAAATAATGGGCTATTGTACTTATATAGTGTGGGCTAACACTCATAAGGAAATGGGCTAAGCTTGAATGGGAGTCCATGGATGATCCATGGAGCTTTTAACCCATGGATCCTTGGAATAGGAAAAGACATGGGTTATTAGGGTTTGCATGTTCATAACCCTAATCATCTACACTATATAAAGAGGCTTATGGTGCTTGAAAAGGCACTATGTGTGTGTGCATAAGGTGTGGCCGATTTCTAGAGTATTAGAGTGCTCTCTCATAAGTTTTCCAAGTTTGTGGTGATTTGTGATTTCCATTTGAGGCATTCACATTATTGGTGCTTGGCTCTCAAACTCTCAAGGAATCAACTCACTAACAAAGGTATGTAATTCTTCAAGTATCTTTTATGTTTAAAAGTACCCCATGTATGCTAGATAGGTTATGAACCTTGGAAAATTATTTTGCATGTATTTTAGACAAACATAGATCCAAGGTTTCTAGGGTTGCATGAACACCTTAGGAGTGTTAGTTTGCTCAAAACCCAACACAATGACGGGCGGGGCCTGATGTCGGTCGGGGCCTGAGGACGGGTGGGGCCCATTATTTGTTTATTATGTATGGTATGTGGTATTTTGGGTAACTCACTAAGCTTTGTGCTTATGATTTTCAGTATATGTTTTAGGTACTTCCGATTCGAATGGGAAGAGCCTGGGATGATTGTAGAGCACACACCACCATATTCTGCATTTCGTGATTTATTATGATGTTTTATGAAGTATTGATACACGTTGTTCCTCCTTGGTTTCATGATGATGTTTTGGAATACTGTTTTATAAATTTTAAAAATGAAAATTTGTGGTCTTATTTTTGGGACGTTACAAGTTGGTATCAGAGCCTTAGTTTGAGGGATTTGGATGTACTCTCGGGTATGTCTGAACTCAAACTGAGGGTTTGGTAAAAAATTTCAAAATTATTTGTTTTATAAAAAGAGTTTATAATAAAAGAAAAGGGTGTGGTGCATGCAATCGACCGAGCTCAAGTAAGTTTTCCCAAAATACCCATACATGATTATGATATGCTTTGAATTATGAATATGTGAATCGCATGCTAGTTAGGGCTAAGGATCTACTCAGGATTTTCATGATAGGATGCTAAGAGAGATGCCTTTTTATGCCTACTATATGAGCTTGTAGACTTGCATGCTAGTACTGATCAGTCAGTGATAGGATGACTTGATTAGTTTATGCTTGATTCTGATTATTCGATGCTCGAATGCTGCTCGCTTTGTGAGATCTTTCATTCGAAGATTATCTGGTGTATGTGATATGTAATTGTATCCGTGAGCTAGTTAAAGGGTGCTGGTAGGAGTTCCTTCTGCATCTGATGGCGGAGAGTAGTATCGTGGTTGCCCTAGGAAAACCTTGGATGAGATGTAGTGCTGGGAGCCTTGTTTTGTGGAGCTTATTTGTGTGGGTAAGGAGTGACTTGGAGGAATCAAAGAGATCACTGAGGAAAGTACGGATAGATGTGGAAAGTAGTATGAGCCAGTACTAATGGAAGCAGAGGATCCATACTCGAGTCAAGGAGAACAACAATGAAACCAGGGAGCTTGTAGAGTATGAGACTCCTTGATATATATATATATATATATATATATATATATATATATATATATATATATATATATATATATTGATGCGTATTCTGATGGTTTATATGGTTATTTTCAGTATGGTGACTTTTCGAGGCAGACTGGTTGGTGTTTCTGGTCCTGGTGAGGGCTCGGTGTCACGCCCCCGCCCAAGGTGGCGGAATACGTCGGGCTGTGCGACTAAGTTCATGGATAGGTAAACTGAATATATAGCGCAAGTACAATAATAAATAAAATAGCATTTACATTCCATCTTGATGTTTGAATACAAGGTTTTTACAAATAATAATAATACATGAATTGCCTTAACTGATAGGCATATAATACAACAACAAGTAAACTAAGTCACATGTAATCCAATCCGTCTTGAATATTTGTTTAAAGATTTCCTGAGAATACATGTAGTTTCGAGGGTCAATACAAGGTTGGTGAGTGTTATAGGTTTTCTACTAAAAGCAGTAATACTTTAAATAAGTCTAAAAAGTATTATCTTTTCATGTATAACAATAGTTAAAATAGTGTTTGCAATGAGTCTTTAAAAGCCCAAAATGTATTTTAAGTATAAGTAAGTCCATACTTTAAACTGTGTTTGTAATAAATCCTTGAAATCCAAAATGTATCTTTTGTATAAGTAACTCCATACTTTAAACTGTGTTCGTAATAAACCTTTGAATATCCTTGAAAACCAAACTGTTATGTTGCATAAGTAATTCCATACTTCAAAATAGTTTTGAAAGCATCCAAGCCCATGGTTGTTAGTGAGATATATATATATATATATATATATATATATATATATATATATATATATATATATATATATATATATATATTCTAGTTAATGTTTATAGTGAGTCCTATAACCGAGCTATATGACTTGAGCGTACCCCCTACAATGCTTCATTGGACGTTGTAGTAAAAATTGTAGACATCTATCATTCGCTTCGATTGACCGGTCGAGGGTTGTAGCTAGCAACTGCAGGTGGGGATGTCAACCCCGTATAGATCTATACATATGTATCTCGCTCCGAAGATCAATGGTTACAGTAGTGTGGGTATACTAAGTGTTTAAACTCAGCTAATGAATAACATAACGTCTCACTAAAAAGCCATTAACGAAAAAGTTTGTGAATAACTCTCAACCCTAACTTACTTGTGGGTAAGTTCTAGGCATAATGAATATCGTTATATAAGGTTTATAAAGCCGAGTATGTTTGACATGTGTGTAAAAGTATAATGTGCTTGCTTTTATAAAAATGAATGTTTCAATTTAATGAACATGTGTACATGTATAAACGTTGTGTACTTAAACATATAAATGAACATGCATAGTAATAGTTTGAATCCTTGAAATACTACAAAATTTTATAACGTGCTTGTTATAATATACAATGCCATATAAAAATCATAAATTTTGTATCGTGTAGTATTTGTTGTGTAAAATGGTTATTTCACGATAAAATAACCATAATACGTATACGAAAATTTTATACTAGTTTATTCGTAACAATATGATAAATTGTAAAATAATAATATTTTTAAAAACTAGATTTATTGTATTTTATCATAAAAAAGAAATTGATTTGTATAAAAATATTTAGGCACATGTATTCCCCCCGAAATAATTAAAATATTAAAAAGGGGCCGTAAGACTCACCCTTGAAGCGTGAGTTCCATTTGTTCAAAATCGGTTTGTTTGAGAAGCTTGATGTGAGAAACCGAAAAGTCACGTTTCTTGAACTTTGAAATATTTCTGGTACCGTTTCGTAACGAATTTAAATAATTGGGGGTTGTTTTGTAACTTCACTAAACTATAGGGGCTGTTTGGTGATTCAATTTAATGAATACGACTATTTTGGTAAAAAAAATACAAAAGGAGGGGTCATTTTAAATAAATGGGGTCAAGGTTTTGGGGTCGGGACTTATTTTGAATAAAGGGTTTAATAGTGGGGGTAATTTGGTCATTACATAGATAAAATAATTTAGGGCTTTTTGTGCCCGTTTCTTTTGTTGATTGGGTAAGGGAAAGGAACGAGAGGAAGCAGACAACGAAGAGAGGGAAAAGAGGAACGAGGGCAGCGACTGATCGATCCATCGTGAGGATGATCACCGTCTCCGGGGCTCAACGAGGCCGAAGCATCGAAGACGTGAAGAAGCAGCGAAGGTTCGATCGTTCTCCTCCAGCTGTGAGGTGCGAAGGAAGGAGGTCCGATAGGGAGTCCGGGCGTCGCAAGTAGCAGTAGCAGCAAGACGAGACCCTCGGAGCTCTGTGGTCGATGGTAACAGCAGAGAAAGAAAACGAGGGGAAAGGGGGTCTCCGGTGAGGTGTGGCGAGCAGCAGCGGTGACGAAGACGAGGTCTTCGGTGGGGCTTTCTCAACGGAAGAAGAAGAGGAGGGTGCGAGGGTTGGTTCGTCAGTCTCAGTGGGTGCTGCGATGAGGCCATTTGCGATCGGTGGTGACAGGTACGTGGATGGGGGCTGCTCCGGCAGCTCCCCTATTCTTTCTTTTTTCTTTTTTGATAGAAACCGATGAAGGGAATGGATGTTTGGGTGTTGATTTAGGATAGGAAAAGGGAGAAGCACAATCGGGGCTGTTGTTTGTTGAAGAAAGAAGGGAGGGGGAAGAGGAGGTAACCGGTGGCGGTGGTCATGGACTGTTCCGACAGCCCCTAGCTGCCTCTTGTTTTCCTCGACAGGAAAAAAAAACAAATGGTGTTGCTGTCCTTCTTGCTGGCTGGAAAACGTATGAACAACACCTCCAAATGGAGGTGTTCTTGGCTGGAACTCCAAACAGGGAAAGGAAAGAGAGAAGAGTAATTTTAGTGTAATTGTTTGTGGAATTTATTTGTGATCATTTGGTATTAGAACCTCAATTCTTAGCTGTAAATGGAGGAGTGTTGGCCTTATGGTTAAGTTTACACTCCAGAGAAACATGACATGCTTGCCTTGAGGTGATGGGGAGAGATGATTGATTGTGGTTTTTATGATCAAATGCAGATTTTTTTTAGGTGAATTTGGTGATGAAATTTATACTATAATTCTTGGAATGATCTTGTCAAGATCAATAATCACAAATAACCAAAATAACTTTTTGATTAATTGAGAAAATAACTCAAAACTCAACTTGATTGTGTTACATTCTAAAATCATAACTCAATTCTAACAATGTATATATACACCTATATTCTACCGACTTGTAGAACAAGACTAGGACTCTTAAACCTACTTGCTTAAAAACTCATTCTTACTTGGTCTCCAAGTCCTACTTGACTTAGAATTCCAACAATCACCCCCGAATCTCTAAGTCCTTCTAGAGAATTCTTCAACCCCAATCCTTATTTAAAATACAGACTCGTCGTTGTCGTCACGTTTCGAAAAATCACATTCTTGTAATTTTTTTAGTCGTTCCGGACATTCAGAGGCAAAGTGACCCGCTTTGTCACACCGAAAACAAATCACCTTATATCGGTCTTTTTCCCTATTTTTCTGATTTTTGCCACAACAACAATTACAATTTTTGCAATTGTTGGAATTGGGTTGAGATAAATCAGAATTGTTATTGGGTTCTTGTTGTTGGACTGATTTGGTTTTGTTCGACCCGTGTGACCCACTCGCTTGATTTAACCCGGATGACCCATTTGATCCTTTCCACTTTCCCTTCGTTCCCGACGAGTTACCTCCTCCATCGGCGAACAGGGCTTTCGATCCTTCTCCACCGTCATCCGCCTCCTTCACCCTCTCCTCGTAAGCTTTTAGGCGACCAACAACATCCTCGTATCTGACAGTCTTCAGATCAAGAACTTGTTCGAGAGAGGCTACAATATGGATGAACTTCTTCAGTAGGGATTTAAGAAATTTCTTAACCATCTTCGATTCTCCAATCGTTTCGCCAAGTGCTGCTGATTGAGACGCAATTCTGGACAGCTTTCCGGCAAAGATTTCGATCGATTCTGATTATGTCATCTACATTCTATCGAAGGCATCGCTTAGGGTTTGAAGGCGGGCCTCCTACACTCGATCAGCCCCAATGTATCGAGCCTTGATTGCGTTCTAGAGCGTTTTTGCAGAATCTACATCGCCGATTTGAATGATCAAGCTCTCTGGTATAGCTTGATAAATCAGCCCAATCGCTAGGTACATCTTTACTTCGTTTTCTTCTGTTCCTGGATCGATTATGGTCCAGGCCTTATGAATTCTTAATACTACTTTCATCATTAGTGACCAGACCGTGTAATTTGTTGAGTTCAGCATAGGACATGCTACATTGGTTGTCCCAATCTCCTTCACTCTCACCGGAGGGGGTTGTGCACCATCTTCACCATCCGACATGTTGACCTAACTTGTCAACATGTAACAAACTCGATCTCACAGCCTTCGGTTCCTTGGCTCTGATACCAATTCAAGATCAATAAACACAAATAACCAAAATAACTCTTTGATTAATTGAGAAAATAACTCAAAACTCAACTTGATTGTGTTACATTCTAAAATCATAACTCGATTCTAACAATGTATATATAGACCTATATTCTACCGACTTGTAGAACAACACTAGGACTTTTAAACCTACTTGCTTAAAAACTCATTCTTACTTGGTCTCCAAGTCCTACTTGACTTCGGATTCCAACATCTTGTAGAGGACATTACATTATTTTTTATGTTTGTGCACGTGGGTGTTTGTGTGTGTGAGATAATATACGAGAATGAGACAGGAGAAATAAGAAACTTGATCATTTATCAAGTTATCGTATTTTTGTTTAATCATTTCATAAGATATAAATATAAAAATATATACGATGCATATTTATTTATCTAAACCTTTAAATCATCAAAATGACAAAATACATATGTATAAAGACTTTTTTGATAAAAAAATTCAAAAAAAAAGTCTTGTTAAAAGCTGCGATTCGATTTTTTGATAAAAAAATTCAAAAAAAAGTCTTGTGATCTCTAAGTATTTTTTTTTATGCATTTTTATGATTTTTAGGGTTTTTTTAGGGTTTTTTTGTTTTCCATAGAACCTAAACATATATATATATATATATATATATATATATATATATATATATATATATATATATATATATATATAGAGAGAGAGAGAGAGAGAGCTAGGTTCAAATGTTTCTAGCAACTATTGTGTGCCTAAATGCAACAATGAGAATTCAAGAAATAATAAATAATTAAATAAATCATTAAATGGTATTTTGGACCTTTTATACTTTTAATTATGGAAATCATTTAATTGAAATCCTACAATTATGGAAATAAAGTAAATATATTTGTCACAACCAGGAAAATTCTATGCTTTTGTAAACATTAACAATGACAAAATTTTAACAAAAACTTGAAAACAATGCATGATGTTTATTCAATGACACCAAAATTCCATCAAACACTCTATACAAACACTTCAAATAGTCAACAAAAGATTGGAAACCCTAAAAATCCCAGTTTAAGTCCAATATGGACTAGGATTTTCTTATTTGGGTCTAATGGACCAATAAGTCTCCAATTTGACTAGTGTGGGCTTAGAACTCTTAATTGGGCTCTAATTCAACCCATCTTCATGAGATTTAACATTTTGGGCCATATTGGGCCTAAAATGGAATAAACTACTCCAATAAGCCTTATTGGGCCATAACTACCCTAATTAACCTTGTTGGGCCATAACAAATCTAATTAGCCCTAATGGGCCATAAAACTCAATCTTTTATACAATTTGGGCCGTGAACTACCCTAAAGGCCCAATGGGCTGAAAATTTTGTCTATAAACATCATAATCTCGAACCAAGGATTTAAGTGGGCCAAACTAATTCATTCCTTCTTTCCTTTGTTAGCCCATTTCGGCCCAAGTAAAAAAAAGAATGAAAGATTTAACCATGCCACCTCATTTTTACATGAAGGATAACCAAGCATTATACTCAACATATATCCATGCAACTTCTCATATCTCCATGCAACTATCACCTCAAGCCCTCTCTTCCCTCTCTTTCTTCTTATCCTCGGCCGAACACACAAACACACACATCTCACTTGAAAAATTTCTCTTCAAACTCTCTCAAGAACATCTTCTTCCTTCATCCAAATTTTCGAGAATCATAAGAGCTTCAAGAAGGATTTCATCCAAAAATCATTTCAAGTTATATACTAGTGGTAAGATCTTGCAAACATATTTTCCTTCTACACTTAATCACTCTTCTTACCACCTTAAATTCTTGATCATACTCCCTAGAACTCTTCAAATTCGAAGGTCTCTTCAAGGAGCTTACTAGGGCCGAAAAACCATACAAACCTCCTTCATCTTTGCTTCAAAACCGAAACAACAAACCCAAGGTGAGATCACACCCCTTGTTTTCGGTTTTTACTTGTTTTTGGGGGAGAATACAAGTATTACGTGTTGATCTATGTGTGTATGCTTGTTATATGTGATTTCTTTGGTTTGTGTTGTAAAAAATATGATATTACTTGCTATATCTTGAAATCTATAGCTAAAGTGTGAAGGATACATGAACAATAACAAAATAAACAACATATTTCAAAGATCTAAGAATCTTTATGTTTAAAAGGTGAGAAACAAGGCCAAGATTGTCATAGGTGTCATTTTTGCAAAAATAACAAAGATTTGGTTAAAAGATGACATTTTCGATTTTACATGGATAATATGGTATATATCTATATAAAATATGATTTTTATGGAAATAAAACTTCTCAAAGGACCAAAAACATAACTTTTTGCTTATTGGGCTTATATTTGGGCCCCAATGGTTTTTGGGCCCAAATTTGCGAAAATATGGAAGTTTGGGACTAAAATTGTAAAGTTATCAAAGTACAAAGTAAAAAACGTGAATGAATTAAGTTCAAGGGCTGAAAATGACTTTTTTCGCTAAATTAGACTAATAATACAAAGTTTTTAGATTTTGGGCCAAAAATGTAAATTTTTAGCAACTAAGGGCTGAAAACGTCAAAAGTGGTATTTTGGGCTGAAATTATAATTTAAGATCTTATTTGGACTGAGAATGCCAAGTTAAATAATCTAATGGACTAAAATGTCATTTTTCATCAAAAAGGACTAAAAGTGTCATTTTGTACCATTAAGAGCTGAAAATGTAAATTTTATATGAAAAAGGGATTGAAATGATCAAATAAATATTTTGAGCCAAATATGTACATTCTAAAAGAATTTGATTAAAGATATAAAATTTTACAACAAGAAGGTTTAAAAATGGTATTTTTATAAAAACTAAAAATATCGTTATAAACAACACTGAGTATTTTAACGTCAAAAAGTAAACACTAAGTGTATTCTAAATCCTATACTGCAATTTAACGACAAAACAGATAAACCATTCAAGGATTGGGTCCAATATCGATTATTGGGCCCGATATAAACAAAACATGTATATTGGGCCTTGGTGACCCAATTACATGCCCGACGGGCCTTTATTAGCTTCGACATGCTATTGGGTCTTAGTGGCCCATTTGCATTGCTAATATGGTCCTAAACATTCATCATATGCTTAATGGGCTATAACGTGTCCGTAGCATACTCGACAGCCTGTAATAACATACAAAATTAGTGGGCCTCCGTTGTCCTCTTTTCTTTGTCTGTTAGGCTTACCTTATATTCACGTAAACAAAAATCGGGTTGTAAAACAATGTTATTCAATTTCATTTGGATTTAGTGAGAAATAACGGGTGGCACAATAAGTGTCGGTCGTAGTCTGTAGTTATAATCAGAGTCTCCTGGAGGGAGAGCGAGAGTTTGTGTATAGATCTATACGGGGGTGACTCCCCCACACCTGAGCTGTTCGCTACAGTTAGACTCGGGCAGTCTAGGGTGACAAAATCTTAATTCAAAATCGGCATTTGGTAAAATGCCAAGACAGGCGAATTAGTCATTATTATGCATGGTTATAACGACTCACATAGAGATCCATTACCATCTAAGTAATCATGGGAAATCTTATTCATACGCTGCGACAATGCAAAATGATTATACAATAATACAAAACTATCATACTATTTAAATCGGAAAACATCGGGTTTTCGGGGAACGACATTTTTCACTCCTAATTACAACAACTATGATACAAGGAACAATTATGAAGGGCATTTCACTTTTACATGTTTTGAAATCATATACACGTATACTTATGGATCATCACACCTTTTTCGTAAACAATTTTTGTTACAGAAAATATCGGATTTTCTGGGTTTTACAAACAATACAAAACATTTTTACATCAAACCTGCTTATGAACTCACCAACATTATATATGTTGACCGTTTTCAAAATAACTTGTATTCTCAGGTAACAGATAAGCTGAAGACAAATCATCAAGTGTGCTAGATATTATGTTTTTGTGACTCTCAAACAATTCCTGTTATGAATATGTAATATTTACACAATGTACTGGATGTGAACAATGACAGTTGTACTATGTAATGTTGATGATGTATGTGTTTAGTTTCATGTATATTCATTGTGATGATATTTCAATTTAAGTCACACGAGCTCTCGGACGTTTCCGCCGTCTGGTTCGGGGGTGTGACAATATTTGACCTAGTCCTTCACCTTCGTTTCCTGCCTGGAACATCACCACTACAGAGAAGAAATTCAGCGACTTCCCCCCGCCGATTGCAGCCCTTCCTTGCGATCGATTAATAGTCATCGGCCATTTTCTTACTATTTTTGTGTTTCTTTCTTCTCCGATCAACTGAGGACCGAAGGCTTTCCCTCCCTGCGTGATTGTTGTCGGATAGAAGAAGGAGCAGTCGTCGCTGCCACTTGACGGCAACACTGCTGCCTCCGTTCCTTTCCTTTCCACGATTGGTGGCTGACGGAGACGGAGAGAGCGAGGGGTGAGACCAGAAGAGGTTCTGACGACAGGTGGGGCTACGGTGGCATTGGCTCGATGGAAGAAGAAGAGGTGGGTGCGACGGGGCTTTGTGGTCGATGGGAATAGCAAAGAAGGAAGAATATGAGGGGAAAAGGGGTTCGTTTTATTAGCTGGTTCGATCGTCATCAACACACGAAGAAGAAGAGGTGGGTGTGACGGGGATTTTTATTCTATAATTCATCGAATTGAAATGATAATTGTTTGTGCTTAATCTTATTGAAATGGTAATTGTTTGTGTCGCTATGAATGGTAAAAAATGTATGTTTTTTGTTAATAGTATGATCCCTAATAGTATGATCCCACACAAAACCAAGCGCGGAGCTGCTGCACTTGCAAGGTTGAAGATTTATGAAGGAGTCCCAACTCCATACAATAGGAAGAAAAGGATGGTCATCCCTGATGCCCTCAAGTGACTTTCTTTTTGATGTTATATGAACTTGATTTTAAATCAAGATTTACATAAGGTGTTTGATAGATTTATCTGTTCATATCTTGAGATTATGTTTTATTGAATACTGCTAAAACAAATGTAGGGTTTAGAGGCTCACTGCTGGACACAAGTACTGCTTGCTTGGACAGCTTTCATATGAAGTTGGATGGAATCACTACGCGACAATCAAGGTAAGATATTTTTTTATGTTTTGTATTTAGTTTTAGCTTCATTAAACTTTTTTAAATCTTTTTAAATTTATATTATTATTCCTATTAACAACATACTTTGCTATTCATCTATTATGATACAATACACCAATTATAATAAAGACTTGTGCTATTTTGTGTATGTAGTTTAACACTTTATTTTATAACAATGGAAACTGAATATGTGCTTTTTTGTTATGCCAACTTTTGATTTTATAGTTTTCGTATATTAGCTAAGGAGGATAAATGTGATCTCACATAATGGTATTCTTGTAGAACGTAATTCTCGTCTGGTATTAGTCTCACAAAATGTCATTCTCGTAAGAATGGTTGGAATCAATCGATTATGGACCATTGAAGAAGATCAATGGCATTTGTTCACGAATTGTATGAAATCACGAATCCAATTCTGTTGGAATGGAATCATGAATTCTAATTCTGTTGGAATTGAGTATGGATATTTTCTCACTGATTTATGCATGTATCTCATATGATGAGGGTAATTCTGCCAGAATGGAATCACCAATTCCAATTCTGTTAGAATGAAATCTAATATGTTGGTTTGATAAAATGTTCACTTCAAATTATTCTACTTATTCTAATGTATGTTGTATAAAATCATTCTCATGTTTATCTCCTTTTTGCAGCTCCTTGTATAAAATCATTCTCATGCAATACAATTCTGACATAATGCCAATCTCACAAAATGTCAATCTCATAGAATGCTAGCATATTTTGAAGTGGCTTAGAGGTCAAACATACACAAGACATCTAGAAACGAAACAAGAAAGTGAATGAGGATTCTTTCAAGAATGCCGATATTTTTTTCGCAAGAGATTTCAAGAATGAATGTAATTTATGTTCATAGTTGTATTCTTTAATAATGAATGTAATTACTTATTCTAAACTATTAAACTTCGTCTTATATAAAATTTGTATTCATTAAAAATTATTGGTCTTAATAATATGTGTTTATAATATTATGTTCATAGTTGTATACCATTCTGACAGAATTACAGAATATCATTCTAACAAAATAACATTCTGATAGAATAAAATCGGTTTATGCTTACAAATTACGTTTGAACTTGAATTAATTTGAAAAAAAATCAGATTTTTTAAATCAAAATCATTAATTATCCCCTAAATCTCGACTTTTCCTTTTTTAATTCATCTCAATTGACTAAAATGCCCTTATGCTGAATTTTGTGTGATTATATGGTACATGTTACCCTACTGTACTATCATAGACCCTCAGATCATGATCTTTGATTGTATTCCATTCAATGGTCCAGATCTGTACATTCTGGCACACAATAGTTAGTAGAAACAATATAACATAACCCTATATATATATATATATATATATATATATATATATATATATATATATATATATATATATATATCGAAATCCTTATGTTAGAAAGTGTCAATATTACTAGTTTATTAAGTCTTGAGATTTAAAGTCGTCTTTGATACATATACAAAACATGTATATATTTGTGTTGTTGAAGTGCTAAAATTTTCTAACATATGTACACTATGATTATAAATTTCTTGCTTGTTAGACACATGTATAAAGTCTATTTTATGAAAACTATAGCAAATTCTTATAATCGTTTCATAACTTATGTTCCCTGCACAAATGTAGGCTATTTCCATCGTTAAAATCCACATCAACCGGATTTGGATTTATATATTATTCTGTGATACATTATCAATAATAGAAATCATGTCGAAATAAATAGTTTAAGGTTTCGCGATTAATAAATCTGAAAACATCTGATTTTTTAACTTTTACAAATATTTTTACTAAAAATATTTCAAGCATGAAATTAAATATTAGACTATGACCTGAGTCCAAAATTGTTCTCGAAATTACCATCAGAGGTGTGCAAGTCCCTTAACAGATAGAAACGGTTTTAGTAGTTTTAAGAAAATCAGTATTATACTGGTTTTGGATTCTTAAAACGGTCGTATATTTTGCATACGAACTCCGTTTTGGACGTTCATTATATTTTTAGAAACAGGGAAACATGTAGTACGAGACTAGAATGTTTATTTTTTCTCACAACGGCTTAATATGAAATTCCAGTTTTTCAGACGCATTCCTAGGGTTGTTGTTTGAGATATTTGATTTGTTTGCCAAACTACATATTTGGAAGTAAGATACCATCTGGTATCTTATAATAGTTGAAATGAATTTATTTATTTCACATAAGATGCACTGAAATTCAACGAATCAAATTACAAAGAGATTTACTGTGAACTTGATCGTTCACAGTTTTTGACCTAAATTCCGGGATGTCACACTCGGGCTTAGGTTCTGGAGTCGGGCAGTTAGATGATCAGATGCAGGAGTTCATTTCGTTTGAGATTACCCGTACTTGTGATCTTTGGTATGATCAAGGAGTGTATCATGGAGGTGTTGGAGGAGTGTTTGGGCTCTTTTCATTATGAGATGGTGGCTTTGATTGGGACACATTCACTGACCTTCAGGGAGTTCCGGGCATGCGGGGATCCAGAATACTATGGGGAGAAGGACCCGATTGCAAGCATGTGTTGGTTAGCGGATGTCGATAACGCCTTTCGTACCAGCAGCTGTCCCGATGGGGAAAAGTTCAGACTTGCTACATGTCTTCTAAAATATAGAGCTCGAGACTGGTGGGAGGAGGTTGGGCACTCCGTTGGTGATGAGGCTGTTGATTCGATGACATGGGATGATTCTACGACCAGATTCTGAGCTGAATTCGTGCTAGTGATTGAGGTGCAACAGCTGGCGAGGGAGTTTCAGGACCTTCACCAGACTACTGAGATGGTGGCAGAGATCACCCCGATGTTCCATGAGAGGGCGCTTTTGCTTCCGCAGTATGTGGCGGATGAGGAGATGATGAAGGCGAGATACCATGAGATGCTGAGGAGAGACATTTGGCAGTTTGTGAGCCGATCTAGTTACAGGACACTGGAGGATATGATAGCGAGGGCTAGGGAAAGGGAGTTCAGGCAAGAAGCCCACTAGGTTTCAGGGAGTCCGGGAAAGAGGCCCAATGTATTTGATTCTAGACCGAGAGGCCAGCAGGGCCGGAGAAGCTGTGGCAAGTGTGGCAAGACGCATGATGGGGCGTGCAGGGTGGATGGTTATGGTTGCTTCAAGCGTGGCCGGATGGGTCATATTGGCAGGGATTGTACTGCTACTACTACTACCACCCCAATATCTGATCTGATTTGCATCCATTACAATCAGAGGGGACACAAGAAGGCCTATTATCTGAGTCTGGCAGTAGCGGGACCGGTGGTAGCACCCGCTCTAGTGACGTTAAGGATCACCGATGGCCGCTAGGGCAAGGCGGATGCGCCTGTGGTGAAGAGCATGTCTTTTCAGTTTACGGTCGAGGAGGCTCGCACGACATCTAATGTGGTGATGGGTATGTATCTTCTCCTTATCTCTTTTATTTTTATTGAATTGCCTTCTTATATTTATGTGTTTTATTTTAGGATCGTTCCTCTTGAGCGGTATTTTTGCATTGGTATTGTTTGATTTGCGGGCTACCCTATCCTTTGTGTCACTTGCGCTCAGCAAGAGGTTTGTCGAAGCTCCGGGGGAGCTGGATTGTTATTTAGACGTCGAGATTGCAAATGATCGATTTGTCCGGGTAGCGAGGGCTCATCAGGATTGTATTCTTCAGTTGTTTAGCGAGCAATATCCGATTGATGTGGTTCCCTTGCTTTTTGTGGGAACAAGGTTATCGTGGGTATGGATTGGTTGAGCCCCAATGGGGTGTTGATCGATTGTGCGCACCAGTTAGTTCAGATTCAAACCCCAAGTGGGGGAGAGTTATTGGTTCAGGGAGAGAGAGCTCAGCGTGGGCCGATGTTCTGTTCAGCAGCGAGGGCTAGACGCTATATTCATCAGGGTTATTTCGGATTCGTCGCCTATGTTATGGGTACCCGGGATAAAGGTAAGGCGACCGTGGATGATGTGCCGATTTTGCGGGAGTATCCGGATGTGTTTCCGGAAGATTTTTCTGGGGTGCCTCCTGAGAGGTAGGTGAAGTTTAGGATTGACTTGGTTCTTGGTGCGGCTCCAATAGCCAAGGCACCATATCAGTTAGCTCCTCCAGAGATGTAACGCCCAAAATTTTCTACGAAGGTACACCCAAATTTATCAAAAATCATTTAAAAGTTTTACAAATAATCTTAGCGTACAATGGCACTCTGGCATACAAGAAGTTATCACAAGGATCATGCTGGCAGCAAACACAGGATCGAGCCGGACGTCACAATAAATCTACCTGTAAACCAGATTCTCACAAAAACGTAACCTCACGGCTTAGTGAATAACAACTACTAAAACATAATCAAAGAAATCATAAATCATACAAATAATGTGAATCATGTATATTCCAAATAATTGTCACATATGTAATCATTTCATCAAAGGATTCATTTCTTCAGTAATAATCTATCTATCAAATACCTGTCCAATCAATAATCAGTATCTCACTCATATTAAATCTCATGCTCAATGACCAATATATCAGATGTGTTATATCTTCCAATCATAATATATGTATCGATCAAATATTAATCGATTAATATAATCCAATCTCTCATCTATAATCTATTTCTCAACATTTCCTCAATCTCTCAATCAAAAATTAATATTCTAAATAATAATCAGTTATATAATAATCAGCA
Organism: Lactuca virosa; assembly: GCF_052849685.1. Classification (NCBI taxonomy): domain Eukaryota; kingdom Viridiplantae; phylum Streptophyta; class Magnoliopsida; order Asterales; family Asteraceae; genus Lactuca; species Lactuca virosa. Next base: position 174,586,860 of record NC_136432.1, read on the forward strand.
CAATTATCACAACTATGGATATTAGAGTAGTGTTACTCACCTGGTAAGTTGATAGGCTTATTCCAGTCTCAGTTTTACTCTTCCACTATCTATCATCTCGTCACACGGTAACACCTTTTATTAAATAATAAGTCCCTCAGAATCTATCCAGATTCAATAATAATCTTAATAGGCTTAACCCGTAAGCCCATGGCTAAATCTCTCATATCGGGTATTTCTTTGGCAATAGGGTTTATAACCCTTGTCAACCAAACATGATATTAATCGCAAGATTTTCTCACTAAGCTCACCAACAGCATAACAACTACATATCACAAATACTTATAACCCTTACATGGGTCTAATATATCTAATAATAATCAAATATCATAAATACAGTTTATCGGGTAAAAGATACCTCACTGTATCCCACAACTCAACTCTGTATCACCCTATGCCAGCATAACATCTCCGGTATAGACTCCTGAGAATGGCTCCCGAGCAACATCTCTCCTCATGTATGCCAAAATACTTCAAAACTACTCAAAACACTCATATTTATACTCTGGGGATGCTCACGTCGTGAGCATACACCACTCACGTCATGATAAGTTTTTAAACTGGTTTCTGCCACGTGTATTGCTCTTTCGCCACATGCTTTCGTTGATTCATGCTGCTCACGTCGCAATGGAATATCCCTCACATCGTGAGGGTCAAAAATTTGACCCTTGACTTTATTTGTGTTGACTTTCTCAATATAGCAGCGTACTTTTATCAAATCTTCAAACGATCATAACTTCCTCATACGGACTCCGTTTTTGATGATCTTTATATCCATGGAATCCTCTCAACGAGCTCTATAAGATTATTTAATTATCTTTTTCTAAATATCATTTCTAAAAATAAAGCAACTCAATATTTTTTTCTCATTTACTCAACTCATAATATCTATATTTCGTAAAATAACACCAGTTACGAAAAACCGGGTATTACAAGAGATGTCATAGTTGTCTACACAACTGTAGGAGCTGTTAGACAAGGGGTTCATTCGACCGAGCAGTTCACCATGGGGAGCATTGATCATGTTCGTGAAAAATAAGGGTGGGTCTTATCGGATGTGCATTGATTATCTAGAGCTGAATAAGCTAACAGTGAAGAATTGTTATCCACTCCCTAGGATTGATGATTTGTTTGACCAACTTATGGGTACATCTTGGTTCTCCAAGATTGATATGCATTCAGGTTATCACCAGATGAGGGTTAGAGAGGAGGATATACAGAAGACAGTGTAATACCCTGATTTTCAAAAAATTACATTTTTAACCCTAAGTAAAAGAAAGAGTGCAATGAGGGCCCTATTGGCATTTTCGTAATTTGGGTTTTGGGATAGTACGTGCAACAAACCGTTATTTCAAACCTATGTAATAATGTAGGTCAATTTGTAGTTCTTTTTAAAATAATAAAGAGAAATTTTAGCATATTGTGTATATTTACATAATTGACCCTCAAAAATAAACTGTTAAACAATCTCGATTGGGATGAACAAAGTGGTAGAGATTGTAACAAGGTTTCCAAAAACATAAAGAACACTAAAATCCGAGTTATAACGAAGAAGTTATGACCAATCGAAGATCCACGACAAAACCGACAAAACACTGTTCAGTGTAAAAACTGAATTTTCAATAAAAGGCTTTTCAGCCATAACAATCTAAATAAAAGTTGTAGATTACATTAAACCGAAAACTTTCATAAAAAGAACATCAAAATCTGACTTCGTAAGAAGAAGTTATGATTTTTCTAAGTTTCAGTATAGCAGTGTACAGCTAAAAACTCGAAATAAAGATCGAGTGATTTTTAGCCGACACAACCTAAATGAGAATTGAAGGTCTCGTCAATAGTAGTACAACGGTAAAAAGACAGACAAAAACGGACGTCGGATGAAGAAGTTATGAATTTTTAACGGAGTTCCTGTCCCGGTCTGTTAAAAATAATAATATTAAAAATAAAGTCAAAATTAGCCGACGAAGTCTAAACGAAAGTCGTAGAATATAATTTTACTTACGCGTGCATATAAAGAACGTCGAAAACGGAGCTCGTATGCGAAAGTTATGATTTTCGCAGTTTTGGCACAAAAATCGAGAAATATTGAAAACCGGGCAATTTCGCATGGTGTACCTTCGGCCACGTCACTTCGCATGCGAGGCTTCCCCGTGTCACCTTCTGATTGGAGTGAAGTTGTGCGTGTCACCTTCTGATTGGACCGAAGCCGAGGTCCAGTAGCCAGCCGACACCCTCGCAGGAACACGCCCTTCGGACACGTGCCTTCTTCCGATTCAACCGAAGTTCGGTCCAATGGCCATCCGACACGCCGAGCCAGCTGTCCGAAGCGAGCCCCTTCCCTTCGCCACCTGTCCGAACACGCGGCAGCTTCTCCTAGCTTCGGATCCGAGGCTTCGGCCTATATAAGGCATGCGAGACCTTCTGAATTTTTTACACTTTTCACCTCATTTTCCATTTCTTTTCACTTCTTTCACTTCCAGAAACTTACATACAACCCCTAAAGCCCCAGTATCAAGTCTAAAACCCTAAGCAAGCCTCGAAGCCCCGAGATTCCCGAGAAAAACAACTTTCTCCAGTCGAAACTCTGCTCGATTTAAGCCGGTTTTTCGTCAAATAAACTCCTTTCCAGGAAACGAAATGCTGTCCAAATCACCACCTATCAAGTGAGTTCATACCCCCGTATTTTCATAATTTCTACTGTTTTAAGGGGGGAATACAAGTATAACACAAGAACTTTGTGTTATAAAATCATGATTTCAAATCATGATAAAACGACATTAAATCATCAAAAATACTCAAAACATTAAACTCTTTTATAAACTTATATTTTTCCCCAAAATTCATATTTGTATATATATATATATATATATATATATATATATATATATATATATATATATATATATATAAGATTTAAATGGCTTACGACTGATAACTCATTGTAGGTCCTTTTCCTTGTTTTGATGTGAGCTTATAGTACCAGTTAATTGTCCGAGTGCCGTTTAAATTTTACTTATATATAGAATTGTGTATGTATATAAATATAAAAGTTATTTCATCAGTTCAAATACCTTTGTAACATGTTGAGCAAGGGGTTACATGCAAAAATAGTTAAACACCGATTCAGAAAGTACATATAAATTATAATAGGTATAATTTATGATACATAGAACAATAATTCATGATTCAAGTATACTAGAATACACTGTTTTACAAGAAACAAGGGTTTTGATTCAAAACAAATCTAGGGTTTACAATTGTCAAATACATGTTCGGAATACTAATACAAGAACATACTGTCAATCATCTATTTCAGAATGATTGGGTTTTCATGACTAATATACATATAACGTTTATATGCTTTTTATGAGTCATTCAATTCAGGTTGTTTAATTCATTTAGACAACCAAGGTAAAGTCCTGATATTAGAACTAGAGTCTCCAGTCAGGGGATCGAAACAAGTTGTGTGTAGATCTATATTGGGATTGACAACCCCGCACTCAGGCTGCTAGCTACAGTCAGGCATACACGCCAATGAGTGGCAATTGTTATCAACAGTTTAAACGCCCACAAAGCGTTTGTTTCAGGCCATCATGTCTTAGTATGGTTATAATAACTCATTAAAAAGATATTAACAATACGTTAGTGTATAATCAACTAAACATAAGTACACCTTCAAAGTACCAGTTTACAGAATACAAACTACAATGGTTCAATACAGTTTTCAATAACAGCTGGTGAAACCAGGCACACTCTCAGTTACAAGTTTTACATAAAGGAATACAAATACAAAACATTGACTTACAAATAGAACGGTTTTATGGGAATAAAACTACTTTTCATATACAACAGAAGATATAGGATTTTCTGGAACAGTTTACATATGCAAGATACAGAGACACCCTTTCAAACATAAATACTTATGCACTCACTCAACTTTATGTTGATACTCCCTTTTCCAATTTACTTGTATTCTCAGGGAAACAATAAACAGTTACTCCCCGAGCTTTTTGAGAAGATGGAGCTACTTTGAGTCATATCTTCTTCTTTTGTATAACTATTTTGGTGTCAATATACAATGATTGAACACATGTAAATACTTATACTTTTTAAATACAATGGTTGTTTGTACTTTGGTTACTATGATGCATGTGTTGTGATACTACAAATGAAGTCCTCCACCCCCGGACGTTTCCGCCGTCTGGTTTGGGGGTGTGACAGTACGTCATGTGTACGTATGTACACTAAGCATACTAGGGCACGCCCTAATATGTTGGTAGTACATCTGTACGCAAGGCGTACGTGCCAGTCAAGCAAACCCTAATTTTTAGGGTTTGGCTCATATTTAAACCCCATTATATCCTTATTTCCCCTCACTTCATCAGCCTACATCCTCTTAAGACGTCTTTGCAACCCGAATCCACCTTGTGAAGCATTTCTAAGCTTGAGTGTGTGTGTGTGTTGTGCTTTTGAAGAAGAAGGAAGGATATAGAGACCATCTTCGAGGAGTGAAGCTCTTTAGATCCAGAATCATTCCACCTTTTAGCATCATTTGCAGGTATAATGTTCTGCACTTGGTGAAGTTTCATTTAGATCTTGTTTTGGGTTGATTTTTGGTCCTTTTTGTCCCAAATGTGGAGATTCATGAACATAGCATGTTCTTGACCCATTAAGCTATCCTTTCAGACCTTAGGAAAGGTTTTAAGTCATAAAAATGGGGTATAAATTGTTGGTTTTGCTCCATGCATTCTTATAAGGTCTTAATGGATTAAGAAGTTGAATTAAGCACTTAATGGACATGCAAAGTTATAAAGTTGGAAACTTTCTGACTCTTGAGGGTATTTTAGTCGTGGATCTGAAAGTAGGACGTAAGGGCTTAAGGCATTAAGTACTTATTGAAGTTTGGGAAATCAGGGCATACGCCCTGCGTAAGTTGAGTACACAGCGTGTACGCAGTCAACCCTCATGATGGCAGTCAAGGTGGGAGTACGCCCCGCGTACGTCTTTTGAGTCGAATTGGCTGAGTTGACTCAGTTTACTTATGGATGTTTGACCAGTTTTACTTTGACCAAGTTTGACTCTCAAGGGTATTTTTAGGTATTTTGGATTGTGATTGAGGATTGGTCTTTTTGTTGGATAGGTGGCGGTTAGAGCTAGGATTCGGAGTCGGGACCTCATCAGCTATTGTTCAGACTGTGAGGTGAGTTTTGCCTCATTGTACCGTAGGTCGAAAGCACCAATGCCGACCCACTAGTTTTCGGTTATTTTTTAGTAGAGGGATGCCTTAGGGACTATATATAGTCACGTAGGATAGACTGAGGACGCTTGATCTAGCCTCTCTCACATGTTCCTTGTTTGTTTTTGGTTCTAGGGTAGGATCACCTATCCGGGTGTCTATCTCACCAATGATTATATACGGTCATGAATTTCTTGGATTAATGCTACTTAGTATGTCACTATGCTGTAGTGATCGGTTAGATCTGTATTCTGGCATCGAGTATGCTGATAGGCTGTAGTCATCTGTTAGATCTGTATTCTGGTGTCGAGTATTCTGCTATGCTATAGTGATCTGCTAGATCTTTATACTGGTATCGATTATGTTGTTATGTTGTTGTGATTTGTTAGATCGGTATCGTGGTAAGTAGGATGTTGCTATGTTATAGTGCACTGTTGGATCTGTATGTTATCTGTACTTACTAGTTATCATCTGGTGGAGTGCCCTAGGGACTGTCTGTAGTTATGTAGGATAGCCTAAGAACTCTTGGTCTAAGCTTTCTTGCCTATTCCTTGTTTGGTTGTGACTCGAGATTAGGATCATCTGTTTGCGTGGCTATCTCATATCTGTCTACTTATGGTTATGCATTTCAGGAGGTTAGATGGTAGTGGGACTATGTGTTGTGAGAGGACTAGTGGGCAGGAGTGAGCTGTATGATTGTTGTTTGTCTGTATTATGTGCCTGCTTGATCCTTGTTTGTTTATATGTCAACATATGGTGGTGGTGGGTTGAGGTAGTCCTGCTTTGTACTGTTGTTAGGCGTGTCAGACCCAACAAATAAAGGGGTACGATATACTCCGAAATAATCTCACTATATTGCACTAGAAAGGTAGTACAAGGCAAGTAGGGTCGATCCACAGAGACACGGGACAATCAGTCTATACCTGTTTTGCGTAAGGTATTTGTTCACAAAAGATTAAGAGGGGGGTTTTGAATACAATGATTAAACAAACAAATTTAAAACACGAGTAAACAACCAAACGAATGAATTAAGTTCAGATTTTTGTAAGGACTCCAACTTCATGTATGACAATCCAGCAATGCGAATCAAAGATGACAAGACATTTGTTTCATTCTATCTAAGTTGGTACTTGAAAGTGTTAACAAGCTCTAACACTTTCCATCCACCACATTAATCAATCAAAACAAGCTCTTTGATTAATCCTAACCTTGCTAACCTAATCTAAACAAGCTCTTAGAATTAGATTGAAAGATCGCATTAAGCTTATTGTGAATGTTCCCAACAACACCCAATACTCCTCACAAGCTCGGGAGCGTAAGAATGTGTGAAAAGATTTATACTAAATTCATTCATAAGAAATCGATTTAATTCTTGTTACTTAGTTCAATTCACAAAACAATTACGGATTTTGTAAAATGAATAACTTGAATGACCTAACCCTAATTCAAATGGCCAATAAGAATCATTATTAGAATCAAACATTCGATTGAAATAAAATCAGTTTCACTAGATAGAAATTAAACACAAACATCAGGTCATATGATTTGATTCACAACCAAAAAGTCAAAACATGAAATTGGAGAAGTTAGGGTTCTAGCCACACATGGCTAGAACAAGATTAACAAGTTTAAAAGATGAAATTAAGTGCTAAAGTGCTTACAAAGAAGGAATTAAAATGTTTCCCAATAATTAATGGACAAACCCTTGCTAAAACCCTTGAATTCTCCTCTCCAAAAGTGCTCTGATATCTTCTGTGTGTGTAAAAAATGACCCAATTCTCGACATAAAGAAAAAGGGAAAAACTGCCAAAAAGCATTTTTTTTAAAGTTGAACACGGCCTGTGTCGATATAGAGTAAATCAACACGGGTCGTGTTAAGTGAAAACACACCCTTCAACTTCGATTCCAACTCTAAAGTATGATGCTAAAAAATGTTCAACTGGACCAACACGCCCCGTGTCAATATAGAGTAAATGAACACGGGTCGTGTTCAGTGAGGTCAAACTGCCTGGGATGGTCAAACACGCCCGTGTTGGATTTCTAGGCCAAACCCAACATGCCCCGTGTTGCCCTTTGACTCCGAGTCCAAACTTGATTTTCTCAATTCTTCCGTTTTACGCCCGATCATCCCGCAATCTTCACCAATTCCCCCCGGGACATCCAAAAGTGCGCTCCAACCTCCGGTTTACCTGAAAATGTCATTAAAGAGTGCAAATAAGGTTGTTCCAGAAATTAACCTAAATATGATGAAATGCAATAAAAGCAAAGAACAATTAAGCTAAAAACATGCATACAAAGGGCTAAAGGTTGTGCAAAATGGTGCACAAAATGCAACTAAAAAATCTCCCCAAGCTTAGACCTTTCTTGTCCTCAAGAAAGAACAAGAAACAGACAAAACAAGACGATTTCTAGATGACAGAAAGAAACTTAGAACAAAAAGGGACGGGAAGGTTCTAAGGACTAGGGATGAATACATGCAATGCAAACAATGAAAAAGGAAAAGAAAAATTATGTACAGAAGCACTAAAGAAACAAAATGTATCAAAAAGAAATTTAAGGCACAAGTAAATAATCTATACAAGTACGATCAGACTTTACATCAATATTGCTCCAATCATTAATACCTAGGCAACCATCCTACTTCCTTCCATATATCACAGACTCCCAAAGTGAGGAAGACCCGAAACGGTGTAAGCCAATAATCCAACCCTAGTTTTATTAAAACTTTATACCTTACTAAGCTTTATAGGCGAAAATAACATAGTCCGGATCTCATGTCCTTAAGACTAGATGGCCAAGAATCAGGATCGACGCATCCTTAAGAACCCGTCACGGCGAATCAGCTTTCGCTGAAACAGTGAGCCCACCCGAAGAGGCCCAGCTCCTATGCTTTCACTTTTTCGAGAGCCACAAGTATCATATCACACAGTTCTTCATTCGCCAGATTTGACTTTGAATTGGCTTTTGATTTGATTGAACTTTGATTTGTACTTCGTTTTGAATTTGGATTCTTCAATCTTCCTTTTTGGAATTTCTTGAGATTTCTTCGTTTTGGCACTTGATATTCTGATTTGGGTACTAGATATGATAGTTGTACCCTTCCTTCTTTCTTGACTGTGTGGATCTGATACTTAAGCTCTCTGTTACCGCGAGGGTGACGCGTGTCAACAAATAGGTCCGTGTTCTGTGGGTCCAGAGTTGCCGATAAAGATTCTTTTTAAACATTCAGAAGCAAATCATCCTAAAGCTGTTATTACCGCCCAAAAACGTTTCAATATAATTTCTTTTTATTATCTAAGGCTAGGGTCTAGAATTATGGTGTTTGGGTCCCCTAGTTATGGCAGCTGAATCTACACTTCCGGTAACTATCCGATCGCCTCGGGTATTTTGTTTTTTTTTCATTTGATTTCTCGTTTTCCCACTTCATGGAGCTATTGTATGTAAAGAGTGTAATCATCTCGTACATTTTTTTTTTGAAATACATGCAAACGATGAAATGCAAAAACTTAAAATAAAAATAAAAATAAAAATGTTTTTGGGTTTTATAAGTGCAGAATGAAAGAAAAATGATTTTTTTTAAATGATGCATGGATGCATGAACCTAATGTGACTCTACCCCTCCCCAAGCTTAAAGATAAGCATCGTCCCCGATGCTTGAAGAGGGCGGAACAACCTAAAACGGAGGAGGAGGAGGAGGAGGAGGATAATAACCGGAATTTTGGGTCCAAGCCCAAAAATCTTCCTCGTGTTTGCGTTGACGCTCTTGATCCCGATCGTACTGGGTGGTGAAGGAAGAGAAACTCTAAGTGAGGCTTGTAATATCTTGCTGGTAGGTGTCGAGGCGGGTATGGATGGACTGAAATTCATCCATATACTGTTGATGATAAGACGGGGGCGCAGCATAATGGGATGAGCTGGCACCACCGGTGGGAGGAGCATGGTGGGCTTCCTCCTCCTCTTCATCATCATAATCACCTTCCTCGTTTTCTTCACTTTGCTCATCTACCTCAGTGGAGTATGCATGGGGGAAGATGTATGGCATGATTTGCCAATCGGTCATGTGAATGGGGTTCCGGAGATCAAGAATGCCTTTGTTTTCTGGTGTGATGAGGAGCTTTGGATCATGATTTTGACCCACGGTCCAGTGGTGTGTGCCATCCGCTACCGAACGGAATAGTCGCATGGACTCAAGGACAGCAGTGATGAGATAAGGCTCACCCGACAGTGGCTGGTGGGGACCGGGGTATGGGGCTCGGACTTGGGCACTCTTGGCGAGCATGCTGACAATACCCCCGCAATAAATCCTTCCCGATCGGGATGTGCTCAGGCGGATGAGTTTATGGCACAAAAATTTACCATAATGAGGAACGAGGTTGTCCTCGGTATGAGCCATTGCATAAAGGATTTTGAGCTCTAGCGCGCTGATGGTGCTTCGCTCCTCTCTAGGGGCGACAAGCGAAGCAATGATTCTATGGGCCACCTTCATCACGGGATGGATAAGTGATGAGTCTTTAGCAGCGCTAGAGACGTATGGGTGCAAATGGGTGAGATCGGTCCACCATGTCAAATCAAAGTATCCTTGAATTGGGTCAGTGGGGCCAAATGTGTTTTCAGTTGGGGCCCCAACAATGGCATTAATTTGATCCAAGGAAATCTCATAATCTTGATTCATGAGACGGAAGTAGAGGATCCCATGGTCCAAATAAACTGAGGATAGAAACTTAGCTGTTGGGACTTTGTAACTCAGTTCGTGGACCCTCAATAACCCGTGCCATCCTATGTTGCGAAACAGGGTTTGGACTTGTTTATAAATGTGCAATTCTTTAAGGGATGGCACATGCGCAAACTTTTGGATGGCATGACCCCGCTGAAGGAATGCCTCAAATTTGCCCTCTTGAATTGGGCCAAGACACACGACACCACAATGAGCCGGGTTGGGTGGTGGTGATGGGGACCTAGGTGGAGGTGATGGGGTTGGGGTCCTAGGCCTACTACGGCGGGCGGATGATTTGGTGGGCCTAAGCCTTTTAGAAGATTCACCTTCCATAGTCAATTTGGGACAAATTAAAAGTCAACTGGTCAATAAGTCAAAAGAAGTCAACTGTTGACGGGTCCAGTCAACACGAATTCAACCACCAAAATTTCGCGGGAAATTTGGTTTTGATTGATTTCCTATTGAGAATCAAGTCCAATTTGACCACAATTGCAAGCAATTTGACTCAAGAACACAAATCTCACAAGTGAAGAGTTGGAAGGAATTTACCAAATCGTGCGTGGGATTGTGTTGTTCTTGATGTGAACGACCTTCTTCAACCTCCCCAAGCTTGCCCTTTTGAAGATTAAGAAACAAAAACACCAAAATCATATGAGATTTTCGGACCTAGGGTTTGTCAAAACCCCCAAATCCACCATTAGAATGCAAGAAAATGATGTTTAGGATGGAGAAGATGAAGTATAGATGATGAAAATCAAACCTTTTTGGAGTGCAAGCCAAAATCTTGTAGAAATGAAAGGTTTTGATGAAAATCGGACCTAGGGTTTTTCTTCGGAGAGAGAGGCTGTTATGAGGTGATTGTGGGGGTAAATGAGGCCAAGTCCCGATTTTTTTCATTAAAAACCACCAGGTCTGCTGCGCGAACACGACCCGTGTTCCCACAGGCCAAATTGACACGCCCTGTGTTGGGGGTTTTTATGCTGACTGAAGCACGAACACGCCCCGTGTTGAGCATAAGGCAAAACTCAACACGGCCCGTGTTGCTCTCTGTATGCGTCATGGTCGATTTCTTATGAACAAGACCCGTGTTCACTTTGGGCCAAAATCCAACACGGCCCGTGTTGGTCTCTGGATGAAAAATGGACAATTTTTCATGAACACGCCCCGTGTCCAATTTAGGCCAAGTGGGGCACGACCCGTGTACCCCTCTGGATGCTATTCCCCACTCTTTTGAACTTAAAAATTCTCTCTCATTGAAATGAAATGCTTTTGCATCCCAAGGTCCGTTTTTTTTGGTTTGAAAACAATGACAAAACACATTTGAAACATTAAAAACCATAGAAATGCAAAGAACGAAATGTTTTAAAGAAAAATGACGAAAATACCCCCGGGTTGCCTCCCGGTTAGCTGCCCTTGTTTTAAGTCGTTGGCTCGACTTTGCCCCCGAATATGCTTCAATCTTGGTACGTGGGGTTCTCCAACACCTCAACCTCCTCATTCTTCACCTCAAATCCTTCATAAAACGGCTTCAATCTATGACCATTAACTTTGAATGTTTTACCGGTTTGCTTGCTCGTGATTTCCACCGCACCATGGTCAAACACCCTTGTGACCACGAAAGGACCAACCCATCTTGATCTTAACTTCCCTGGAATTAACTTGAACCTTGAGTGGTAAAGAAGCAGCTTTTGTCCTTGCACAAAAGTCTTCCGGGAGATCATTTTGTCATGGTACGCTTTTGTTTTCTCTTTATAAATCATGTTGCTTTCGTACGCATCATTCCGAATCTCCTCTAACTCTTGAATGTCTAGCTTCCTTTTGTTTCCCACTTCATCTTCATATTGAATTACTTTATAGCCCAAAAAGCCTTATGTTCAAGTTCAACCGGAAGATGGCATGCTTTTCCAAACACCAGCCTATATGGGGACATACCAATGGGGGTTTTAAAGGCAGTACGGTATGCCCATAAGGCATCATCTAGCCTTATGCTCCAATCTTTGCGGTTTGGGTTGACCGTTTTCTCCAAGATGCTTTTGATTTGCCTGTTTGAGATCTCGGCTTGTCCATTGGTTTGGGGATGATAAGCTGTTGAGACTTTGTGTGTCACCCCATACTTCTTCAAAACAGCCTCGAGCATCCTATTGCAGAAATGGGTCCTGCGGTCACTTATGAGCGCCTTTGGTGTGCCAAATCGTGAGAAAATCTGTACCTTGAGAAAATCTACCACAACTTTGGAATCATTAGTACGGGTGGCCTTAGCCTCCACCCATTTGGACACATAGTCCACCGCCAATAAAATGTATGAACAACCAAAAGAGGGCGGAAATGGTCTCATAAAGTCAATACCTCATACATCAAATATCTCACACACTAAAATGGGAGTAAGGGGCATTTGATTCCTAGAGCTTAAGGACCCGGATTTTTGGCACTTTTCCCAATGTGCACAAAACACATAAGAATCATGAAATATAGAAGGCCAAAAGAATCCGCTATCTAGAACTTTCCTAGCTGTCCTTTGGGGTCCAAAGTGACCACCACAAGCATAAGAATGGCAAAAATTAAGGATAGATTGTACCTTTTTTTGCTCAAAACACCTTCGGATCATTTGATCTGCACAGTACTTCCAAAGGTACGGCTCGTCCCATATGTATCGCTTGGCTTCCTTCTTGATTTTATCTTTTTGCCAACGGGATGAATCTGGGGGAAATTGACTTGTGACCAAATAATTGACGATATATGCATACCATGGTGCTTCTTTGGCTACAAATAGATGCTCGTCTGGAAATGTGTCACAGATTGGTATACCATCTTCGGGTGATACAATGCGGCTTAGATGATCCGCAACTAAATTTTCCTTTCCACTCTTGTCTTTGATCTCAATATCGAACTCTTGCAAAAGCAGCATCCACCGTATTAACCTCGGCTTCGAATCTTTCTTTGTAAGTAAGTGCTTTATGGCTGCATGGTCCGAATATATGATCACTTTAGTTCCAAGGAGGTACTGTCGGAACTTCTCTAGAGCAAAGACAATAGCAAGCAACTCTTTCTCCATTGTGGTGTAGTTGCCTTGTGCACTATGAAGGGTCTTTGATGCATAGTAGATGACTTGATGTGCTCGGTCAACCTTTTGTCCCAAAACCGCCCCAACCGCGGTATTGCTAGCATCGCACATGATCTCGAATGGAAGATCCCAATTTGGCGGTTGAATAATGGGGGCAGATGTCAACAAGTCTTTCAAACGATCAAATGCCTTCTTACATTCATCACCAAACTCAAAATCGGCCTCCTTTTGTAGAAGTTGACACATCGTCACCGTGATCTTGGAAAAATCCTTTATAAACCGCCGATAAAAACCTGCATGGCCAAGAAAAGAACGCACTTCCCGAACATTTGTCGGGTATGGTAAGCTCTTAATAACATCTGTTTTGGCCTTGTCAACTTCTAAACCTTTTTGTGACACCACATGTCCAAGTATCAAGCCCTTGTCAACCATAAAATGGCATTTTTCATAATTAAGGACTAAGTTCGTGTCAATGCACCTTTGTAAGATTTTGGTGAGATTTTGCAAACATTCATTAAAAGAATTTCCATAAACAGTAAAATCGTCCATGAAAACCTCTATGATATTTTCGACATATTCATTAAAAGAATTTCCATACATCTTTGGAAGGTCGCGGGTGCATTGCACAAGCCGAAGGGCATGCGTCTATACGCAAAGGTGCCGAAGGGACATGTGAATGTGGTTTTCTCTTCGTCTTCCGGGGCAACCCGAAATTTGATGAAAACCAGAAAAACCATCAAGGCAGCAATAGTGGGATTTCCCGGCCAATCGTTCTAACATCTGATCGATGAATGGCAAAGGGAAGTGGTATTTGCGGGTGGAAGCATTCAACTTCCTATAATCGATGCAAACTCTCCACCCGTTTTGCACACGGGTGGGTACCAATTCCCCCTTGGAGTTTTTCACAACGGTGACTCCGGATTTTTTCGGGACAACTTGCACGGGACTTACCCACTTACTATCAGAAATGGGGTAGATTACACCTTCATCTAAGAGCTTCATGATCTCTTTTTTAACCACCTCCATCATAGATGGATTCAACCTCCTTTGGGCTTCACGGGTTGGCTTGAAGTCCTCTTCCATCAGTATTTTGTGCATGCATAATGATGGACTCAACCCTTTTATATCCGCAATGGTCCAACCACTAGCCTCCTTGTACTTCTTCAAATTCCAACCAACTCTTTTTCTTCTTCTCGTGCTAGCTTAGTTGAAATTATCACCGGTAATGTCTCTTCCTCTCCAAGATAGGCATACTTGAGATGGTCGGGAAGAGCCTTCAACTCAAGAATCGGTGGTTGTACTATGGATGGGAGAAGTTTCGGATTGGAACTTTTTAGCTTCATGTGGGGCGGTTCAACTCTCATGGTTTGTGCTTTTTCCAAGGAATTGATTGCTTCAATCAATTCATCCTCCAATGTGTACTTGTCAGCCAAATTCTTAATCCCTGTCTCATCAAAGTGTTTATTCAAGATGGTGGTTAGCACATCTTGGCTTGACATCTCAAAGCAATCATTAGTACATGTATCAGTAACATCTATGAAGTTTAAAGAATGAATATCACTAGGATAACGCATGGCTTCAAAGATATTAAAGTTAATCACCTTACCATTGAACTCCATAGACAAAGTACCATTGGCTACATCTATTTTTGTTTTTGCGGTACTCATAAAAGGTCTCCCCAAAAGGATGGAGTTTGATTGTGGGGTGTTTTCATCACCCATATCCAAAACATAAAAGTCAGCGCGAAATACAAGTTCATTAACTTGCACTAACACGTCCTCCAATACACCTTTCGGGTGTACCAAAGACCGGTCGGCAAGTTGAATGATAACTATGATTTTTGATAAAGGACCAATTCCCATTGTCTTATAGCGTGAATAGGGTAAAACATTGATTGATGCTCCAAGATCAAGCATGGCACGTGGTACAAAAAGTTTACCCATTTTACAAGGAACCGTGAAAACACCCGGGTCCTTGCATTTTTTTGGTAGCCGCTTTTGTAACACAGCTGAGACATTTTCACCAACTTTCACAGTTTGATTTCCTTTAAGCTTTTTCTTAGATGTGCAAAGTTCCTTGAGGAACTTAGCATATCTAGGAATCTGTGTAATAGCATCTAAAAGAGGGATATTGATTTCAACCTTTCGAAACATGGCATGATTTCATCATCTTCCCGCTCCCTTTTGGTGCTTGCCAACCTTGAAGGAAATGGAGCCGGTGTGACTTTCACTTCGGTCTCTATGGGCTTCTTTGACTTGGAAGTACTTTTCCTTTCCTCTTCTTTGATAGCTTCTTCCACCTCTATCTCTTTCTCTTCCTCTTCTTCATCCGGCATCTTTGGACCTTCATAGCTTTTCCCACCTCTTAAAGTAATGGCACAAGCATTGTGTTTCGGGTTCTTCTCCGTTTGAGATGGTAACTTGCCTTGTGACTCCATCTTACTTACGGATTGAGCAAGTTGTGACACTTGTTGCTCCAATCTTTTTATGCTTGCCTTGGTTTCTTGTTGGAAGCTTTGAGTGCTTGTGGCAAGGCTTTTCACTATGTCCTCTAAGGACATACTTGATGAACCCGCTTGTTGAGGAGGGTGTTGTGGCTGCCTTGGCTGGTAATTTTGAGGTTGGAAGGGTGGTCTTTGTTGATTTTGAGGAAATGGTGGTCTTTGCTGGTATTGATGTGATTGATTTGACTGATAGTTTCCTTGTTGGTTTCCTCCCCAACCTTGATTATTGTTCCATCTCTGATCACCTCGTGGTTGCTCATAACCCCTCTGATTTGACCCGGAATAGCCTCCCATGACTTTTGCTTCTTCATAATCTTCCTCTTGGAGTTGTGGGCACATATCGGTTGGATGCCCCACTTGAGTGCAAATACCGCATGGGCGGGGTGTGGGCTGCACACCTTTGTCTTTGGCCAACATCATTACTACTTTTGTGAGCTCGGACAATTGAGCTTCAATCTGAGGAGTTTGAACTTCCTTTACACCTCGGGGTGCATCCGTGTACCATTCTTCATCATGGCTTGAATGTTTGGAATCTTCAGCCATGTTCTTGATTAGATTGTGGATTTCGGTTGGAGTCTTATCGGGTAAAGATCCGCCACTAGAAGCATTAAGAAGTCTTCTCTCCATTGGAGTCATGCCTTCAATGAAATATTGGAGAAGCTGATACTCGGTAATTCCATGTTTGGGACAGCGGGCACAAAGTTTATTGAATCTCTCCCAATATGTGTGGAAAGCTTCTCTCTTGTGTTTCTTAATTCCAATGCTTTCCCTCCGTAGGGCTGAAGCTTTCATCTCCGGAAAATATTTGTCCAAAAACAACCTCGCAAGATCTACCCAAGTAGTTACCGTCCCCGGTGGGAGGTCATAGAGCCAGTCTTTGGCTGCGTCTTTCACTGCAAAGGGGAATACCCTAAGCTTGATCTGATCCTCTGTGACATTGTGTGGTTTCATACCCATGCATACTACATGGAACTCGGTGAGGAACTTGTGAGGATCTTCATTCTCCAATCCTCTAAAAGTTGGGAGTAAGTGGATAAGCCCGGATTTTAGTTCAAGGTTTGTGGCAGCTGGATATGTAATACAAAGAGGTTGTTGAGTAACCTCTTGTCTTGGCCATTGGCGGAGGGTTTGTTCGGGTGGTGGGTTTGGAGGTGGGTTTTCTCCATGGTTATCCCCCATGGCGTAAGAAGTAGTTGAAGTTTCTGTGGGTGTAGTGTTTGGGATATTATGAACAGGTGAAAAGGGTGGAGTGGTATTTTTGGGTGAGGATCATTGTGGTGAGAGTGATGGGCTTTCTGTTTCTGATGCGGATACACTTGAGAGGGGTATGTCCTCCCAAATGTTGATGACCGGGGGATTGGATGATGAAGAAGTACCGGAAACCGGTTGCCTCTTACGAAGCTTGGCTTGCTTCCTTAACTTCTTTGCAGTCCTTTCTATCTCTGAGTCAATTGGCAGTGGTGTACCTGTACGAAAAGATCTAGGCATAAACAATTAGTAAAACCGTGTCCCCGGCAACGACGCCAATTTGTTAGGCGTGTCAGACCCAACAAATAAAGGGGTACGATATACTCCAAAATAATCCCACTATATTGCACTAGAAAGGTAGTACAAGGCAAGTAGGTTCGATCCACAGAGACACGGGACAATCAGTCTATACCTATTTTGCGTATGGTATTTGTTCACAAAAGATTAAGAGGGGGGTTTTGAATACAATAATTAAACAAACAAATTTAAAACACGAGTAAACAACCAAACGAATGAATTAAGTTCAGATTTTTGTAAGGACTCCAACTTCATGTATGACAACCCAGTAATGCGAATCAAAGATGACAAGACATTTGTTTCATTCTATCTAAGTTGGTACTTGAAAGTGTTAACAAGCTCTAACACTTTCCATCCACCACATTAATCAATCAAAACAAGCTCTTTGATTAATCCTATCCTTGCTAACCTAATCTAAACAAGCTCTTAGAATTAGATTGAGAGATCGCATTAAGCTTATTGTGAATGTTCCCAACAACACCCAATACTCCTCACAAGCTCGGGAGCGTAAGAATGTGTGAAAAGATTTACACTAAATTCATTCATAAGAAATCAATTTAATGCTTGTTACTTAGTTCAATTCAAAAAACAATTACGGATTTTGCAAAATGAATAACTTGAATGACCTAACCCTAATTCAAATGGCCAATAAGAATCATTATTAGAATCAAACATTCGATTGAAATAAAATCAGTTTCACTAGATAGAAATTAAACACAAACATCATGTCATATGATTTGATTCACAACCAAAAAGTCAAAACATGAAATTGGAGAAGTTAGGGTTCTAGCCACACATGGCTAGAACAAGATTAACAAGTTTAAAAGATGAAATTAAGTGCTAAAGTGCTTACAAAGAAGGAATTTTAATTGACAAACCCTTGCTAAAACCCTTGAATTCTCCTCTCCAAAAGTGCTCTGATATCTTCTGTGTGTGTAAAAAAATGACCCAATTCTCGACATAAGGAAAAAGGGAAAAACTGCCAAAAAGCAGTTTTTTTTAAGTTGAACACGGCCCGTGTCGATATAGAGTAAATCAACACGGGTCGTGTTAAGTGAAAACACACCCTTCAACTTCGATTCCAACTCTAAAGTATGATGCTAAAAAATGTTCAACTGGACCAACACGCCCCATGTCAATATAGAGTAAATGAACACGGGTCGTGTTCAGTGAGGTCAAACTGCCTGGGATGGTCAAACACGCCCCGTGTTGGATTTCTAGGCCAACCCCAACACGCCCCGTGTTTCCCTCTGACTCCGAGTCCAAACTTGATTTTCTCAATTCTTCCGTTTTACGCCCGATCATCCCGCAATCTTCACCAATTCCCCCCGGCACCTCCAAAAGCGCGCTCCAACCTCCGGTTTACCTGAAAATGTCATTAAAGAGTGCAAATAAGGTTGTTCCAGAAATTAACCTAAATATGATGAAATGCAATAAAAGCAAAGAACAATTAAGCTAAAAACATACATACAAAGGGCTAAAGGTTGTGCACAAAATGCACCTAACAACTGTAGGCCAAGATACCCGGTGCGGGCCAGCTATAAGCCGAACGCACGGATGCTCGTGAGGAGCGGTTGGGTTGAGGCGATAGGCCGAAGTCCTGCGAGGCGGTCCATTCAGGCCGAAGGCCGAAGAGAAGCCGTTATGTATTCTTGTATGTTTATTGTCTGGGGTATTTTGGGGGAAACTCACTAAGCTTTATGCATACCGATTTGTTTATGGTTTCAGGTATCATTGGTGATTGCAGGAAGGCGAAGGCGGGATTGTACACAGTCATTAGCAACATTGAGGATTCCTTTCTATCTTACTCTGATTTTTAATAAATGTAATCTGGAATAAACGGTTTTCTTAATAATGGATTTATAAATTGGAAAGTTTTACCTTAATAAAAATGAAAAATTTTGGTTGTGAAAATTAGGACGTTACAAGTTGGTATCGGAGCCCTGGTTTGAGTAAATTGGAGGAACACTTGTATGAATCCAGTCTCAAACTTGGATCCGAGAGTTTTTGAAAAATGTTTTCAGGAAAGAAGTCATAATAAAAGGGTTGGGTTAGGGACATGGGCTCGGTCTCTTGTCATTTTCTTTTTTGATTGTTGGCTTGGGATCGAGAACGTGGGCCTTGACTTAACTTTGACTTTTCAGGAGATGCGGTGTATACAATCAGCTAAAGCCCGAACAGGAGAGTGGTTACCGAAATACCCATACTTGTTATGTTTACTGAGTTTTGATTTTGCTGATATATTAATTTTTAGAAAAATCATGCTAGTGGGTAAGGTTCTTTAGAAATTGCTGAATAGAAATGCCTGATTCTGTGATGCCTTATGATATAGGAAGATGCTTGCCTGATTTATATTACTTGATTATGAGATTGTTGCATGTATGTTGATTAGTTATATATGGTTGGATTGAATAGCCTTGGAATGATCGATTTGGCCTTATTTCTTGTTCCTTGTTTGGTTGTGGACTTAGGGCAGAGTTGATTATTCAACAGTCTATCCGATTTCGTATTGTGTACAACAAGCACGCACAAAAGCTATCGGTGATGCGAGAGCGAGGGTAATACTAGGAAGAATGCCTAGGAAGTTAGTTGTAGCTCATAGCAGAAGTTGTTAGCACACCTAGGAGTAGTCTAGTGCAATGACTTAGGACCTTGGGATGAATTCTAAATCGACTATAGATAGGTGTGGAAGGTAGTATGTGCCCATACTACTGAAAGCACAAGATCCGTATGAGATTCAGCAGGAATTTCAAGGCTACTAAGTGACTAATAGGAGTAGGGCCCGGTGTGTTGAGCACTGTGTTTTGATGTTTGATCTTTTCTTGGTATATTTCAGTATGGCAGCTATTGGAGGTCCAGGATCAAGAGTCAGAGCTAGTGGTCAGGATGAGCCAGGATTGACAGAGGACCAGGTTAGGGAGATCATTCATGAGCAGGTTGTTTCTATTGCCCGGGAGCAGATACCGGGGTTGTTTGGGTCTATCAAGACCGCCATGATGGAGTACTCCGATGATCGATACGCTGCACTTTCTAAGACTGTTGATGTTGCAGCCACTACAGTCGTTGCTGCTGTCGGGTTTGGCACTGAAGAGTGTCACACCCCCAAACCTGACGGCGGAAACGTCCGGGGGTGGAGGACTTCATTTGTAGTATCACAACACATGCATTATAGTAATCAGAGTACAAACAACCACTATATTTAAAAAGTATAAGTATTTACATGTGTTTCATCATTGTATACTGAAACTAAATAGTTGTACAAAAGAAGAAGATAAGACATAAATAGCTCCATCTTCTCAAAAGCTCGGGGAGTACCTGTCTACCGATTCCCTGAGAATACAAGTAATTTGAAAAGAGAGTATCAACATAAAGTTGAGTGAGTCCATAAGTATTTATGTTTGAAAGAATGTTTTCTGTTTCTTGAATATGTAAAATGTTCCAGAAAATCCTATATTTCCTGCTGTATATGAAAAGTAGTTTTAGTTACATAAAACTGTTATATTTGTAAACCAATGTTCTGTATTTGTAATCCTTTTTGTAAACCTGTATCTGGGAATGCATCTAATTTCATCAACTGTTAATGTAATACTGTAAACTGTATCTTGTAAACTAGTACTTTGAAAACGTACTTAGGTTTAGTTAAATATACACTAACGTATTGTTAACATCTTTATATGAGTTATTACAACCATACTGACTTGATGGCCTGACCCAACGCTATGAATGCGCTGAAAACTGTTGATAACAATTTGTCACTCATAGGCGTGTATGTCTGACTGTAGCAAGCAGTCCGAGTGCGGGGTTGTCAATCCTAATATATATATATATATATATATATATATATATATATATATATATATATATATATATATATATATATATATATATATATATATATATATATACACATTGTTTCGATCCCCCGCTGGAGATTCTGGTTATCATGTCAGGACTTTAACTATGTTGTTTAAAATGAATTAAACAACCTGAACTACTTGTCTCATAAAAGCATATAAACGTTACATGTATAATAGTTATTAAAACCCCATCATTCTGAAATAAATGATTGATAGTATGTTCTTAAATTAGTATTCTTAACATGTATCTGAAAGAATGTATACCCTTGAATAGTTTTGAATCAAACCTTTGTTCTTGTAAAACAATGTACTCTAGTATACTTGAATCATGAATTAATGTTCTATGAATCATAAATTATACCTATTATAATTTATATGTACTTTCTGATTTGATAACGAGTATTCATGAATGTAACCCCTTGCTCAACATGTTACAAAGGGTAATTGTACTTAATGAATTAACTTTTATACTTGTATACATATACAAATATATATAAGTAAAAGTTAAATGATACTCGGACAAATAACTGATACTTGTAATCCCACATCCAAACAAGGAAAAGGAACCAAAGTGGGTTATCAGTCCTAAGCCTTTTAAATCTTATTTATATAAATATAAATATATATATATATATATATATATATATATATATATATATATATATATATATGTGTGTGTGTGTGTGTGTGTATATATATATAGTAGTATGATTTTTGGGAGAAATATAAGTTTATAAAAACATTTAAAAGAAGTTTGATATTTTGAAATCCATTTTGGTGACTTGATGTCGTTTTGAAACAATCATTGAAAACCATTTGATTTGATGATAACTGAAATTCATTTTGATAAGATATTTGAAATCACTTGTTTATAACACAAAAACTTTGTGTTAGACTTATATTCCCCCCCCCCCTTAAAACAGTAAAAACTATGAAAATACGGGGATATGAACTCACCTGTAGTGAGTGATTCGAGTGAAAGGTCGAGGTAGGATGCTAAGTGTCAAGTGAAGTCTTGAACACAAACGGATCCTATTAAGCATATAATGATACATATATGGATATAATTAGTGTATATAACAACTAATTATGATAGGAAACCACTTTAGGGACTAGGAAACACTTGAATTTAAGTGTTACAATCACATGTGATTGTACTAAAGGGGTTTACGGCCACTTAAGGGAGTGTATGGCCATGATGTGTACGACCCATGTAGTGTACGGCCATGGAGTTTACGGCCAATGGTGTTCTTCATAGGAGTTTACGGCCAAGGGAGATGCTCATAGCCGTAAACTCTTATTGTTCTTGGAAATGGTTGTTTTCAAGGTTGTAAGTTAAGAGCTTCTATAGGATAACTAGTATATGGAAGAATACTTACGTTTTGAAGCTTGAATTAGGTATTCACGGTCTAAAGAACTAGTGTGCGTTCTTGGTGTTCTTGGTGTTCTTGAAGATCCAACCAAAAGAGATGATTTCATGGATGAAATCATAGGGTTTCACTAGATTAAGCAAGGTATCAACTAATAAATGGAAGAAACACTTACTTATTTGAAGATCAAGGTGTAAATCTTGATGATAGTTGAGAGAAAATCGAGTTTCTTGGGTTGTTTTCAAGGTTGTAAGTTAAGAGCTTCTATAGGATAACTAGTATATGGAAGAATACTTACGTTTTGAAGCTTGAATTGGGTATTCACGGTCTAAAGAACTAGTGTGCGTTCTTGGTGTTCTTGGTGTTCTTGAAGATCTAACCAAAAGAGATGATTTCATGGATGAAATCATAGGGTTTCACTAGATTAAGCAAGGTATCAACTAATAAATGGAAGAAACACTTAATTATTTGAAGATCAAGGTGTAAATCTTGATGATAGTTGTGCGAGGGTTCACGGTCCGAGGGTTTACGACTGTGAACCTCGTTTACGGTCCGAAGTTGGATAGAGTCTACGATCGTGAACAAGTTCCAATGCGTTTCCGAGAAGATAAGATCCAAAGAGTATACGGCCGAAGCCGTTTACGGCCTCGTCTATGGCTACGAGGGTTTACGGTCCGAGGAGTATATGGCCGTAAACCTTTTGCGGCCTGAAGCGTTTGCGGTCCGAAGTGAAAGAAGAGGATGTGAAGTTTCTCGGTTTTTAAGCCCTTTCCTTCTAAATTCAACTATAGATATTTTAAGGATTTTAACAAATAAAGGTTATTATTATAACCTAAAAAAACCCAAACAATAAAAAGGACTTTAGTTGACCTTTGTTTGACTTTGGTTGACTAGAGTTGACTTTACAAACAGAAAATAACGGGATGTTACAAAGAGCTTTCCTGTACCGGTACTTGGACAATATGAAGCCCCCGGTGTTTGACGGGGTTCATGATCTGATCATCGCCATGAGGTGGCTGTCAGATTTTGAGGGATGTTTCTTTACTTTCTCTTACCCAGCTGACCAGAAGGTCAAGTGCACTCTGAACCTTCTTCAGTATGGAGCAAAGGATTGGTGGAGGCTGGTTACTAGTTCATATACCTCATAGCAGCGAGTTGCAGTATCATGAGAATGTTTCTCTAAGATGTTCCGTTTGAGATATGTCCAATTGGTGGAGCGCGAGAGACAAGCCCAGGAATATTTGGATCTGAGACAGAGGACTGAGTCGGTGACAGAGATCACCAAGATGTTCACAGAGTGAGCTATTTTTTTCCCTGAGTTTGTTGCTTCTAAGCAAGCTCATATTAATCGGTAATTAGGCATGCTCAATACGGATATTCGGTAGTTTGTGTCCATTCGGCGCTACGGTTCTCTCGTCTAGCTTCAGGATGCCGCAAGGAGGCGAGATATTGAGATAGAGACCTAGACAAGGGAGCAGCGGCAGGACCCAGATCAGTCCCAACTTGCAACGAAGCGGTTCAAGTTCGTCGGTCAGAGTTCGGGATCAGTTGGAGGGAGGTACCGATCTTTTGTATTTTGCAGGTGTGGCGAGGGGGGGCATTTTGGAAGGGATTGTAGGCGGAGTGCTCGAGTTTGTTTTCATTGCGGACAGGAAGGCTACTGTTGGGTTTTGAGCATTCTAACACTCCTAAGTGTACATGCAACCCTAAATACCTTGGCTCTATGTTTTCTCTATTATACATACAAATATGAATATCCAAGGTATTATCCTAACTAGCATATCAAAAACATTGATACTAGGGTAATAAAATAGATAGAATACATACCTTATTGTTGTTGCTTAACTCCATGAAGCTTGAGAGCCTAGTGCCCCAAATGTGACACCTCAAATGGTTCACACAACATCATGAACACTTGGAATAACCATAAGAAGAAGACATTCCAAGCTCAAATTGACTAGCCCTCACATATGTATCACTTGTGCCAATTTCTTGAGCTAAAGGGGTCCTTATATAGTGTGCACACTAGGGTTACTCCATGTAACCCATGACTTTACCCATTCCTTATGCTCCATGGGTTTTAACCTCCATGGAGTATCCACGGGTCACCACATGGGTTAAACCCAACATAAGGGAATCTTGGATCATAAGCCCACATATATAAGAATGAATGATTTACACAATCAATCCCCATATATTTAATTAGTCTCTTTTTGATCACTTAATTAAGTCCAAATTAATTCTTGATCAATACTAATTAAATAACATGATTTCATATTAATATATTAGAACTTATAATATATTAATATGTCACAAATGTCTTTTCCTCACAAACGGTCTATCCAAATGTTCCGATGCCATGTAACCCAAATGGACCATGCTGAGTCGGGTCAAGTACATACCAATTATAGTTATGGACTTAGACACTAATCCAACAGTCTCCCACTTGGATAAGACTAAAACTATTATTGCTTGTGACTTCAAGAACCAACTGGCAACTGTAGCTCTCAAAAGCCGCTGTCGAACTCTAACCTTGTCGATGAACTCTGACCTTTGTCAATGACTTGTCCATTAGATAAGGGATCATATATTCCTCCATTCTAGATATCATATGGACTGAGACATTGATTATAAATCATTCTCTCTGTCCATTTGTTGTTTCCCGATTTCTGATTTATGACGACTGACTAATTGAACAAATCAAATCAGTCCAGGCCCGGCCGAGCACTTACATTTGTCATCACTAAATCATCGAGGGGCCCACAGATATCGCTTTTATCCCAAACGTAAAAGGAATGGATAAACTTCGACTCATATGGCTTGTTCTACTACTTGTTGAATCATACACAAAAGCACGTTTTATAACATCGAGTTACCAATGCCTTTTCGCGCAATCAATGTACAATCAACTTATAGTAACCGATGGGTTTTGAGCACTACAACATTTCTATGGTGTACATGCAAACGCTAAAGCTTTGGATCTAGTTTGTCTAATGAACATGCAATAATCATCCAAATCCATAAACCCTAGATCTAACATGTGATAATCAATATAAACATAAGAATAGGGTTTAGATCTTACCTTGATTGTTATGTAGCAATAACAATCTATTCCTTGTTGTAATTGGCTTCTGAAAAGCTTAGAGTCACAAATGTCACTCCTCTAATGGCTCACAAACACCAAGAGCAAGAGGATGAAGAAGGATAAGAGGAGAGGCACTCAAAAACGTCTAGAAACCCTAATGAGTCTCTTAGCCACGTTTTTGGTGCCCTAGGGGTCCTTAAATAGTGAGGCTATTAGGGTTATCTAACAAGGAAACCCTAATTTGATTGTTTAGGCCCAAAGCAACCCATGGACTCCTCCTTTAGAGGCCTTGGACGATTTCTAATGGGTTTCCCCATAGATTTCATCCACTCCTTTAATATGGAGTCCATTAGCCCAATATTCAATTATCACACAATTGACAGTTCTAGTCCCCTTTATTTAATTAATGTCTTTTAGCCACAAAATTAATTCTAATTAATTCTTGACTAATATTAATTAAACAATATGATTTCTCCTTTAATATATTATTCATATAATATATTAATAAATCATAATTAATCCTTTCTCTCCATAATTCATCCTATCAAGTTGCTTTGGTGAAGGCAACCCAAAAGGACCATGCACCATCGGGTCAAGTACATACCAAAATAGTTATGGACTTAGACATTAATCCAATAGTCTCCCACATGGATAAGTCTAATAACTATTTTGCGTACGACTTCAGATCCTGATCCGTAATCGTAGCTTTCAAAAGTCGTTGTCAACTCTGATCTTATCAGATACGCGTCCTTTAGATAAGGTATCATATATTTCTCCATTCTAGATATCGTATAGACGTGAGACATGGATTGAAATCATTCTCTCAGTCTATGTGTTGTTTCCCGATTTCCGATTTATGACGATTGACTAATTGAACAAATCAAATCAGTACTGGCCCGGCCGAGCACTTTCCTTTGTCATCACTAAATCATCGAGGGGCCCACAGATATCGCTTTTATCCCACTTTGGGTAAAAGGAACGGATAAACTTCGATTCAATGCTCGCTTGTACTCACTCACCGAATCACACACAACAATACGTTTTATAACACCAAGTTACTGGTGCATTTACATATTATCAATGTGTAACCGACTCTCAAGATACAACTCACACATCTCGGTTTCATGAATATAAGATATTATCGTCTCACCAATCACTCGTGATAAAATCCATGAAGCGATCCAAGTGAGCGTGGGTTTAATCCAATGATCAAATCATATTCGTAAGCACTCATGAACGTTGTAGCAAACTTTTGCTATGTCTAATACACTTTAGACAATCTACACACCAATTCATGACAATCTTCTTTCATACTTACTCCCAAAGTATGAGCGACTGTGGAACGTTCAAATAATTCGATTATTCTCAAATAACTCAATTATTTAGGAAGTCAAAACATGCAAATTGAAACACAAGAATAATACTAATCTTATATGGCCCCAAACTTTTGAGTATAAATAAAACAATTTTATTTAATCACCATATTAATTACTCACTATTTGTTGTTTCGGTTAATCAACTTCTTACTTGAATTATAACGACAATTGTCCCATGCTCTTAGCATGCACACTATGTTTACTTATGGTCCTTGCTCTGTGAAATAGTATAATTGAATAACATTTTCAATCACACTCATTTTGCAATTCCCAATCCTTACCACAAGTGTAAGAATACCAAATTCTTGCCACTTATAGAATCTGTTAGATTCTAACACTTTATGCAACAGTCCTTTCGTAATGTCATGGCACAAAAGTCACCAAGACTCGGCCAATGAAATTACAAAATGCTCTCTTGGAGATTGTTACAAGACAATTTCATAGACATGAAGTCTCACATTCAAAGTACATTCCTTTGAACATCCTTCTTGCATAAAAGTTTTTCTAATCTACACATAAACTCTTAACGTCCAACTCCCAATAAGGAAACATTTCCATATTTGCCATATGACAATTCATTATTAATAGAATCATATCTAATAATAATAATGTCAATATGGTCCTTCCATTACTGTACTTCCAACTGTTCACAAGCGACCAATCTTTGGCGAACTTTAGATTATCCTTGACAGTTGTTTAACTAATTCAGTCACATCCGATTCTAGTCCTCTTTCCCTCTTAATGCCCTAGGCATTCGGAAAATTTTAGAACGGTCGAATATTACAATGACATGATACTTTACCAGTCTTTTGCTATAATATTTCTATTTGCCATGTTCTCACGATTCGAACTATGAAAAGGGATGTTGTAATCATAATCGAGTGTGAGAACGCAACAAATATTTCCATATATAGAATTCTCTTACGTTGAATCCTTTCAACATAACATCCATATATCTTTTTGACTAAATTTGAGTAAAATTTCTCGATCTAAACCTTTAGATTTGAAACGAAGTATAACATTCTCTCCCTTAATTATAGCAAAACAACTTTTCAACCTATGCAACTTTGCAAAGTGAAACTTTTGTTTTCTATAATTAATATTGCTAACTTGCAATAATAATCATGCTCCCACTAACATGATGATTATATCCATACTAGCATAACATTTATGCTCCCACTAGCTTTGACACGTATTCAGAAACCAGCTAAACTTCTAGAAAACAATACTTATTGACTTCCAAAGTTCATTGTTTCTAATACGATATGCTTTGATAAGCTTTTATCTAAGCATCCCAAACTCATACACCCTACTTTAGACAGCTCACATATGTGTCTAAACAATTCCAGAACTTATAGCAATAAGTCTCGATTGTTCAAACTAATTGCCAAATCTCACAATTCGAACTATGAAAAGGGATGACGTAATCATAATCGAATTTGAGAATGCAATTTACATAATCGCTATCTCCTTAAAATCTCTCTTAGTGAAAGCGTTTCCTCACAATCATTTTCATGAAGGAGAGAAACCTTATGACACTTAGATTTTATGGTGCATGTGTTCCTATCCATGCAAATTTGTCATAAGCATAATCGTAAGATAATGTTTGTGACAAATTCAACCTCTTATGGACAGAACTTGTTCATTCTTAATTTCTTGCCATCAAGGGTCCCACCATTGCTTCCAAGTTATTTAGCAGCTCACCTATGCCAGTGAATGTACTTTCATTGATCAAGGTGTTTGTCCTTATGCATTCAATTGAGAACTCGTAGAACTCATATGCATAATCACTCAACTGGATTGGCATAGAAATAAAATTTTGTCAACACGATAGGTTACAATCCTCAAGTCATGTGCTAGTGTTTAATAGGTTTACTTCTTGATTTGTTCTTGAAACTTTCCAAGATCTTTAGACTCCCACTGACCTCTTGACATATAAGATTCTCTTGTCGAGAAACATTTCTTGACAAAACAAATATTCAAGAGTCAGTGTATATCTTTATCAAGACAAACCTACAAACAATTTGGTATTAGCTGGTCTTTGTCTTATCCAAGACATCACCACTTACCAAAATGTGCAAATGTAGAACATTCCTACTTAAGATTATGTCACTCAATTCACAGTCTTGGAGTATGACTCTAAGACTTGATATTGGAACGAAGTACGATACATCTTATTGACTTAACCATTTCTACAATTCACCATTCCTCTTCTTAGCCAAACTAGTGCACTAAGGTATCCTTAGAGGATGAATTGTAATATGGTTCCTACAATAACCAAGACAATCACAAAACACGATACAAAAGTACTCTCCCTTCTTCTTAGATTGGAGAAACTTTTATCTTTCTGCCTAATTGATTCTTCTTATTCGTTCTGCTATTCATTGAAACTTTTCAATGATTCAAAATTACACTTAATCTTGTAAGCATAATCACGTTTACTAGACTTTTAGTAAATCATGACGAATAAACTTATCGTTCTTTGTGGTGGACTTGACCAGTGCACAACATTGTGTACCAGATCTCCTAGTCCTTCACTTGACTCACATACTTATGTGAACAAAGAATTAGTTTCAATTTCCCAAATACGAAGGTTTTCATTCATCACACAATACCAGTTGCATGATGCCAAGTTTCTGTCCAATTGAAACTTGGGTGATGAGAAACTTTCCTCATTTGGTAAATTTATGACATTTCCACAAATAACATAACTAAGAATCAAATCCATTCACAATATTGCTAACAACAGAACCATTCAAACACCAATTTTTCATAAAATCCATCGTAAGGAAACATAAATAAGATAAATCAAAATTTATTTTATTGCGAAAAAATATTGTCCTTACAACGCGATTACAAATGAAAAACTATGCAAATATTATTTAGCAATCTATCCTAACTCTAAAGCAGTAGCTAAAATAATCCGATCTTTGAATCATGCGATCAAGATCCACTTCTTCATGATCAGATTTAGCTCACTTCTTTCCTTTTAAGCTTCCTTTTTCTTCGATTCAACAAAACACCAAATGTAATCTTATCACATCATGTATCAAGAACCAAAAAGGAACTTAATAGAGTTAGATAGTGGATTTTACCTGATGCAGAGTCATACACCTTGGCTCTCCCATCTCTTAGATCTCTCAGGTAGTCAGGGCAGCTTCGTAACCAATGCCCCTTCTTTTAGCAGTAGAAACACATGGATTCTTATGGAATAGTACACAGGACTATCTCAGACTCAGCCTTTCTCTTACGTAGAGAAAACTTTTCTGGACTTCCAATGTTACCATTGCCCATATAGGGTTGGGATATTGACTTACCAGACAAATTTGCTGACCAGTGCTCCATATCATTTCTGACTTAGCAGCAATAAGCAAATAAGTCAAATCAATAAGGGTCATGTCGTGGTCCATCATATAGTACTCTCTAACGAACTTACCATATGATTCGGGAAGTGACTGAATAACCAAGTCAACAGCCAACTTCCTAGAGACATCGACACCTAACATTCCCAAATATGTAATCTTTTATCTAAGATATGCGCACATATAGACTTTCCATTTTCATGTCCTTTGCCAATAGGGCTTGAGTGACCTTGAACTTTTCAAGTCTTCGAACACGTGGGTCAGGGAGAATTATTGGAGGAGGTGGAGGAAATGAAGCATGATTTCCATTTCCACAATACAATCGTGGAACATCATCTTCACGTGGAAAACTTTTTTCAAACGGACTTAGGAAGACCATAGTTGTCAGACTTTGATATCTATAAAACGGGAGAAAATTCAAGTTTAGTTGATTGAGTCCTTAATAAAACACCCAAATGAGATATTAAGGCTAGGACCCAACACAGTATCCTACAAATTGGAAGAGGGATGTCGTAATCCAACTCGCAGAACATTTGAAGGTATGTAAATGACGATTTACCAATTTCCACCATGAAAAACGAAAAGAAGGTTAAGTTTTAAATGAATGAAACTCCTAGATCTTTTGAGATTCATTGAACTTTTCAATGTCATGTTTAATCTCGATTATGCCCTTCATTTGTGACTGGGATGCCGAGGATCACAAATAAGGTGTGAACAACCATGCGAATGTACGTGGTGCCCTCAATGTTACAGTCACCTAATCGACGTGCCGGTTAACCACACACGCTCCATCGATCTATGACAAACATCGAGTCATCCTTCGCTAACAATGCCAAACCCAACTTAGTGTGCCGGTTAACCACACACGCTCCACTAATTGTCTCGACAAGGGTACAAAGTGTAATTCCATGGAATTGCATCGATTTCACTTTTTCCTAAAGTAACTAAGATTTGGGAATTTAATAAAAACATTTAGTTACTTTATTCATTATACTTTTAATGATGAGAGGGGTTTGCCCTATCTTACCCTTTCGTCTAACGACCCTCCACTAGTCAAGAGTGCGGTGGGTAAGAGTGGATACCCATTCAATCGCCACTTTATAGGCAATTTCCTTAAACGCCCCTTATAGACTAGCTTCGTGAATGAGGCCTACTAACGGTAAGACTAGCAGTTTAAGTTATACATATATAATATTAGACTTTTAATGTTATATATAGTATAGGGTGTATTTTACACTTTTAAAATACTAGGTGGTTTAATTTTATAAATTACACTTTTGATTTAAATTAAATATAAACCATATCAAAATGGATTTATTAACTTTCTTTTAATTATACCTTTAATTATCTTAATAAAACCATAAGGGTGTAATTTGAACTTTTTCAAAACTAGGGTTTTAGAATTTAAAATTTCAAAAATTAAACTTTTAATCAAAAATTCAAATTCCAAAACTTGACGGCAAGTTTTGAAACATTTCAAAACATTAGGGTTTAGAATTTAAATATTTCCAAATTAACTTTTTAATCAAAAAATTTTAATTCCAAAACTTGAGGACAAATTTTGAAACCTTTCAAAATATTAGGGTTTAACTATTTAAATTTCAAAACTAAAACTTTTAAAGTTCAAATTTAAACTATAAAACCTAAGGGGTAAAAATTGAAACTTTTCCAAACTTACTAGGTCAAATATTTACTAATAATAATCCTATATTATCCATATTTAACCAAATTCATCAATTTTGACAAGGATAATCATTCCAAACATAAAAAATCGATTTTAGGCAATAAAAACGAGTTTTGGCAATTATCCTCAACAAAATCTGGTGGAAGAATCGAAAAATCCGGCAACAGATCCTTGGACTCGTCGAGTCCACAATGGAACTCGTCGAGTAGGACCTACTCGTCGAGTCCATTTATGGACTCGGCGAGTCTGCCAGTCAGAACCTAAAAAAATTCGATTTTTCAAGCAAACAATGAACAATTAAGCATCAATTCATCATACAAACAGCCTAGGCTCTGATACCACTGATGGGTTTTGAGCACTACAACATTCCTATGGTGTACATGCAAACCCTAAAGCTTTGGATCTAGTTTGTCTAATGAACATGCAATAATCATCCAAAGCCATAAACCCTAGATCTAACATGTGATAATCAATATAAACATAAGAATAGGGTTTAGATCTTACCTTGATTGTTATGTAGCAATAACAATCTATTCCTTGTTATAATTGGCTTCTGAAAAGCTTAGAGTCACAAATGTCACTCCTCTAATGGCTCACAAACACCAAGAGCAAGAGGATGAAGAAGGATAAGAGGAGAGGCACTCAAAAACGTCTAGAAACCCTAATGATTCTCTTAGCCACGTTTTTGGTGCCCTAGGGGTCCTTAAATAGTGAGGCTATTAGGGTTATCTAACACGGAAACGCTAATTTGACTGCTTAGACCCTAAGCAACCCATGGACTCCTCCTTTAGAGGCCTTGGACGATTTCTAATGGGTTTCCCCATAGATTTCGTCCACTCCTTTAATATGGAGTCCATTAGCCCAATATGCAATTATCACACAATTGACAGTTCTAGTCCCCTTTATTTAATTAATGTCTTTTAGCCACAAAATTAATTCTGATTAATTCTTGACTAATATTAATTAAACAATATGATTTCTCCTTTAATATATTATTCATATAATATATTAATAAATCATAACTAATCCTTTCTCCCCATAATTCATCCTATCAAGTTGCTTTGGTGAAGGTAACCCAAAAGGACCATGTACCACCGAGTCAAGTACATACCAAAATAGTTATGGACTTAGACACTAATCCAACAGTAACAACTCATATCTCTAGGTTTGACGAATATAAGATATTATCGTCTCATGATCACTCGTGATAAAATCCATGAAGTAATTCAAATGAGTGTGGGTTGAATCCAATACTCAGAACTTATGAGCACTCATGAGTGTTGTAGCACCTCTTTGCTATGTCCAACATATTGGACATCTACAAGTCAACTCATGACAGTCTTGATTCATATCTACTTCCAACATATGACTGACTGTGGATGGTTTGAATAACTTACTCATTCGGGAAGAATGACCTAGTTTATTCTCGAAGTCAAAACATGCAAAAATGAAGCACAAAAATAATTGAATCTAGTATGGTATCAAAACCTATGAATATAAATAGAACACTTTTTATTTATCACCATACTGATTACTCATTATTCATTGTTTCGGTTTTATCAACTTTATACTTGAATTAAAAACACTAGTTGTCCCATGCTCCAAGCATGTACACTATGTTTTTCTAAACACTAGTCATGCCATACACCAAGTATGCACACTATGTTTGTCTAAACATTAGTTATGCCATACATCAAGTATGCACACTAAGTTTGTCTAGGATCTTTACTCTGTGAAATAGATCGATTGAACATAATTTCAATGATTCTAATTTCACACTCCCAAATCCTTATCGAAAATGTAAGAATTCCAAATTCCTATCATTTACCGAAATCTATTAGATTTTAAACTTATATGCATTGATCCTCTTGTAATGATTATGCACAAAGTCACAAAGACTTGTCAACAGACATTACAGAGTATTCCAATGGAGATCAACTCCATGGAAATATCCTTCTTGCATTAAGTTTTTCTAATCTTACACAGATTTAATAATTTCCACCTGTGGAAACATTTCCATATTCCCATTTTTTTACTATCACTTCTGAACAAGAGTTGCCTCTTTTCAGAATATGTCAATATGGTCCTTCCAAAACTAACATTATACTTTCAACTGTCCCTGAGCAACCAATCTTTGGTAAACCTTAGATTGTCCTCGATAATTGCTTAATCAAATTAGTCATATCCAATTCTAGACTTTTCCCCTCTTAATGCCCTGAGCATTTGGAAAATTTAGAAAGGATGAATATTATAGCACATGCAATCGATCCTATGTCCGAAGCAAATGGGACAAGATTCATGATGTCTCACAAAGAGACATGATACTAGACCAATCCTTTTGCTATAATATTTCTATGTCTATTTGCCAAGTTCTCATAATTCAGATTATGAAAAGGGATGTCGTAATCATAATCGAATTTTAGAACGCAAATAATGGACCCATATATAGAATTTCCTTATGTTGAACCACTCCAACATAAAATTCATATATATATCCTTGACTAAAAATGATTAAAACCTCAATCTAAGCTTTTAGAATTGAAATGAAGTATAATTTCCTCTCCCTTAACTATAGCAAAACAACTTTTCAACCCCTGCAACTTCACGAATTGAAACTTTTGTTTTCTATAATTAACATTGTTGACTTGCAATACTTGTCATAATTATCATGCTCCCACTAACATGATGATTATTAGCATAATACTTATGCTCCCACTAGCTTTGACATGCATCCAGAAATCAGTTGGACTTCTAGAAATCAATACTTTATTGACTTTCTTACCAAAGTTCAGATTTCTGATCCAAGATTACTTTGATAAGGCTTTATCAAAATCATACACCTTATCTTAGATAGCTCACAAGTGTGTCTAAACAATTTTAGAACTATGAAAAGGAATGTCGTAATCATAGTCTCATTGTTTAGACCTTTGTCATTTCTCACAAGTCCATGTTAGTGTGCCGCTTAACCACGCACGCTCCACTAACGACTTTGAGAATGCAAAGATCATAATTGCTATCTTACTTAAAATCTGCTTGCTAAAAGTGTTTCCTCACCATCATTTTCATGAATCGGAGAGAAACCTTATGACCCTTAGATTTTATGGTGTATGTGTTCTTATCCACATGAATTTGTCAAAACCATAATCACAAGACAAGGTTAGTGACAAATCCAAACTCATATGGACCGAACTCAATCTTAATTTCTTGCCACCTGGCAGCACAAGGGCCTGCCATTGCTTCCATGTTGTTATGCAAATAATTGAGAACATGTAGAACTCAAATGTATAGCCAAATTTACTGGAATGGGCACAGAAGTGTCAACACAATAGGTTATAAACCTCTAGTCGTGTGCTAGTGATGAAATACAGGTTTCTTACTCTTGATTAGTTCTTGAAATACCTTCAGAATCTTTTAGACTCCCACTGTCCTCTTGACATATAAAACTATCTTGCTAAATATTCAAGAGATAGTGCGGAAACACTTCACACAATTGGCCTTAGTTGGTCTTTGTTTTATCCAAAACATCACAACTTACCAATTTCAAATGTACAAGAGTAGGACACTTTTACTCTTACATTTGACAAGTGTTATAAACCTTTCTTTAAGATATGTCACTCAACTTACAGTCTTGGAGTATGACTCTAAGACTTCGTTTGGAACGAAGTATGAATCATCTTCTTGATTTAACCATTTCCACAATTCTTGATTCCTCTTCTTAGTCATGGGAATGCATTAAGATGTCCTTAGAGGACTAATTGTGACATGATTTCTAAATCATTAAGATGATCACAAAACCTGATACTAAAGTACTCTCCCATCTTTTCAGATTTCAGAAACTTTTATCTTTCTGCCTAACTTGATTCTGCTCATTCGTTCTGCCATACATCGAAACTTTTCCAATGCTACAGAATTATACTTAAACTTGTAAGTATAACCATATTTACTAAACTTTAGTAAAATCATGACGAATAGTTTTACCGATATTTTGTGGTGGACTTGATCAGTGCACCAGAATGTGTACTTGATCCCTTAGTCCTTCACTTGACTCACATATACACGTGAACAAGGAATTAGTCTTAATTTTTTTCAAAGATGAAAATTCTCATTCATCATACTATACAACTTGCATGATTTCCAAGTTTCTATCCAACTGAAACCTTGGGTGATGAGAATCTTTCCTTATTTGGTAAATTATGACACTACCACAAACGACAGAATCAAATTCATTTTCCAATGTTGCTATTATTGGAATCATATAAACAACAATTTTACACAAGTGCCATTGTAAGGATACTTAAAATAAATAAAATCAAACTTTTCTTTAATTTAAAACTTGCGGAAAAACTTATCCTTACAATGAAGATGCATATGAAAACTATGTTGTTACTTATTCCTAAGCAATTTATCACAACTCTTAAGCAGTAGCTCAAAAGTTCTGATTACCGAACCATGCGATCGAGATCCATCTTCGCGATCAGAATCAGCATATACTTCCTTTAAGTTTCTTCACTTTTCTTTAATCCTTAAAACATCAACATGTGACCCAATCACATCATGTAATAAGAATTTTAGAATAGAAACTTAACAGAGTTAGATAGTGGACTTTATTTGAAGTTGGGTCAAACTTATTGACTTGATCAATCTTATGATCTTTCAGATAAATAGGCAGCTTCGCAATCAATGCCCCTTCCTTTGGTAATAGACACATATGGACCCTTTGGTAGGATTCTCTCAGACTTAGCCATTCTCTTTACCATTTAGTCAACCGATTTGACTATGGCCGATCCCTTTCTATTGGGAAGAGAAAGTTTTTTCTGGGTATCCAATGTTACCATTGTCAATGTCCATTAAAGGTTTGGGAAGTTGATCTACTAATCAGATTTGCTCTGCCAGTGCTCCAAATCATTGCTAATTAAGCAGCACAGAGCAAATAGATAAGATCATTAAGGGTCATGTCATAGTCCTTTACATAGTTGTCCATAAGGAACTTACTATGTGACTTAGAAAGTGATTGAGCATCCAACTTTCTTAACACTTTGACACCCAACTCTCACGGCTTGTCAATATGTGACTTCATCTCCAAGATGTGAGCACACATAGACCTTGCTTGCCAATAGGGTTTGAGTGACCTTGAACTTGTGGGTTAGGGAGAATAATTGGAGGAGGTGGAGGGAGCAAAGTTCCAAGAGATTTGGGAAGATCAGAGATGTCTGAACTAGACATCTTTTGGGAGATATTCAAGAAAGTTGATTCAAGGTCCTTAATATAACACCCAATATGAAATATTAAGGCTAGGACCCAACACAATATTTTATAACTTGGAAGAGGGATGCCGTAATCCAAGCTATAGAATATTTGAAGGTATGTGAATGATGATTCACCAATTTCCACCATGAAAACGAAATAATTTATTAGGTTTTAATTGGATTTGAAAATCCTAGATCTTTTGAGATTCATTGAACTTTTCAATGGCATGTTTCAATCTCGAGTGTGCCCTTCAGGTTTTGTGACTGGGATGCCGAGGATCATAAAACAAGGTGTGAAGTAACCATGCAAATTACTTGGTACCCTTAATATTTACCCCTTAATCGATGTGCCGGTTAACCACACGCGCTCCACCGATACTATGATAAACATTAAGTTACCCTTTGCCTACCTTGTTAAGTCAAGCTAGTGTGCCGGTTAACCATACGCGCTCCACTAACCGACTTAAGCAAAGTGCAAAGTGTAATTTCATGGGTTAGCACATTATTCACATTTTCCTAAGTAACTAAGATTGGGAATTTATAAGTGTTTAGTTACTTAGTATTTACCATTAATACTTTTAATGAAGGGAGAATTATAGTCCTTGTCCTACCCGTTCGGCTAACGACCATCCACCAGTCAAGGAAGCGGTGGGTGAGAGTGGACACCCATTAAACTGCCATTTTATAGGCAGTAACCTTATACCCCCCTTATAGACCGGCTTCGTGAATGAGGCCTACTAACGGTAAGACTGACTTGCTCTTATATATATATATATATATATATATATATATATATATATATATATATATATATATATATATATATATATATATATATATATTATTTACTTATAATATTATAAAGTATAAGGGTTGAATTTTAACTTTTAAAATCCTAAGGGCTTAATTTGGAATTAAAGTGTTCATAAGGGAAAACTTTTCAAATTCCAAAACTTGAGGGCAAGTTTTGAAACTATTCAAAACTATTCAATTCCATAACTTATGTGTTTAAAGTAGTTTTAATACAAAAAACTCTTCAAGTTCCATAACTTGAGGACAAGTTATGGAAGACTTTAAACTATTAAAAGAATGTAACTTTTCCTTTATTCATAACTTATGAAATATTTATGAGTTTTATGATTCTTAAATGTGACTTTTTATGTAACTTGAGGACAAGTTACAAAAACACATTTTAGAATCAAATCTTAGATTAAAAAGAATTGAAAACAACAATTTCACATAACTTTTCTATTAATCTAAGCAACTCATAAGAACAAGATAATTCAATCAAACTTTTTCATGTAATTAGACTAACCATTAAACTAATACAAAACATGAATCTATTGACAATTATCTTTGAAATTGGATTAGAATGAACATTAACACATCAAAAACAGGTTTATAGGTTCAAAAACAGCTTAGGGTAATGATTCTAGTCCAATTCCAGCCTTAAAAGTCGAAAATATGTTGTCAGGGGCTCCTACTCGTCGAGTGTATGAACCTACTCGACGAGTATGATGATTTTCCTCATGGACTCGGCGAGTTCATCAGTGGACTCGGCGAGTCCAGTGCCCAGACAGCCTGAAAATCGACTTTTTCAGCATTTTTCAGCACTTTGCATCAAGTATAATTGAAAACAAGCCTAGGCTCTGATACCACTGCTGGGTTTTGAGCATTATAACACTCCTAAGTGTACATGCAACCCTAAATACCTTGGATCTATGTTTTCTCTATTATACATACAAATATGAATATCCAAGGTATTATCCTAACTAGCATATCAGAAACATTTATACTAGGGTAATAAAATAGATAGAATACATACCTTGTTGTTGCTTAACTCCATGAAGCTTGAGAGCCTAGTGCCCCAAGTGTGACACCTCAAATGGTTCACACAACATCATGAACACTTGTAATAACCATGAGAAGAAGACATTCCAAGCTCAAATTGACTAGCCCTCACATATGTATCACTTGTGCCAATTTCTTGAGCTAAAGGGGTCCTTATATAGTGTGCACATTAGGGTTACTCCATGTAACCCATGACTTTACCCATTCCTTATGCTCCATGGGTTTTAACCTCCATGGAGTATCCATGGGTCACCACATGGGTTAAACCCAACATAAGGGAATCTTGGATCATAAGCCCACATATATAAGAATGAATAATTTACACAATCAATCCCCATATATTTAATTAGTCTCTTTTTGATCACTAAATTAAGTCCAAATTAATTCTTGATCAATACTAATTAAATAACATGATTTCATATTAATATATTAGAACTTATAATATATTAATATGTCACAAATGTCTTTTCCTCACAAACGGTCTATCCATATGTTTTGATTCCATGCAACCCAAATGGACCATGCCGAGTCGGGTCAAGTACATACCAATTATAGTTATGGACTTAGACACTAATCCAACAGTCTCCCACTTGGATAAGTCTAAAACTATTATTGCGTGTGACTTCAAGAACCAACTGGCAATCGTAGCTCTCAAAAGCCGCTGTCGAACTCTGACCTTGTCGATGAACTCTGACCTTTGTCAATGACTTGTCCATTAGATAAGGGATCATATATTCCTCCATTCTAGATATCATATGGACTCAGACATGGATTATAAATCATTCTCTCTGTCCATTTGTTGTTTCCCGATTTCCGATTTATGACGACTGATTAATTGAACAAATCAAATCAGCCCAGGCCCGGCCGAACACTTACATTTGTCATCACTAAATCATCGAGGGGCCCACAGATATCGCTTTTATCCCGAAGGTAAAAGGAATGGATAAACTTCGACTCATATGGCTTGTTCTACTACTTGTTGAATCATACACAAAAGCACGTTTTATAACATCGAGTTACCAATGCGTTTTCGCGCAATCAATGTACAACTAACTTATAGTAACAACTCATATCTCTAGGTTTGAAGAATATAAGATATTATCGTCTCATGATCACTCGTGATAAAATCCATGAAGTAATTCAAATGAGCGTGGGTTGAATCCAATACTCAGAACTTATGAGCACTAATGAGTGTTGTAGCACCTCTTTGCTATGTCCAACATATTGGACATCTACAAGTCAACTCATGACAGTCTTGATTCATATCTACTTCCAACATATGACTGACTGTGGATGGTTTGAATAACTTACTCATTCGGGAAGAATGACCTAGTTTATTCTCGAAGTCAAAACATGCAAAAATGAAACACAAGAATAATTGAATCTAGTATGGTATCAAAACCTATGAATATAAATAGAACACTTTTTATTTATCACCATACTGATTACTCATTATTCATTGTTTCGGTTTTATCAACTTTATACTTGAATTAAAAACACTAGTTGTCCCATGCTCCAAGCATGTACACTATGTTTTTCTAAACACTAGTCATGCCATACACCAAGTATGCACACTATGTTTGTCGAAACATTAGTTATGCCATACATCAGTAGATAGTTAAGCCAGGGTTCGTTCGTCGCGAGGGGTCGTGTTCCCGGAAAATATGAAGTTTAGACGACAATATGGTAGTTGTTGGTGGGCAGAGATGATTCTCAGGATGTATCCGGAACTCGAAAAGTTCGGTTAGGCTGGTTTTCCATGGGCAAAGGATGTAGAAGGGAACGATTTCTAGGATGAAATTCAATTTAAGTAGGGGAGAATTGTAATACCCCGATTTTCAAAAAAATTACATTTTTAACCCTAAGTAAAAGAAAGAGTGCAATGAGGTCCCTAGTGGCATTTTCTTAATTTAGGTTTTGGGGGAGTACGTCATACGTACGTGTGTACGCGGAGCGTACTATTTGTACGCAGGGCGTACGTGTCAGTCATGCAAACCCTAATTTTTAGGGTTTGGCTCATACTTAAACCCTATTATAGCCTTATTTCCCCTCACTTTATCAACCTCCATCCTCTTAAGGCGTTTTTTCAACCCTAATCCACCATGTGAAGCATTTCTAAGCTTAAGTGTGTGTGTGTGTAGTGCTTTTGAAGAAGAAGGAAGGAATTAGAGACCATCTTAGAGGAGTGAAGCTCTTTAGATCCAGAATCACGCCACCTTTTGGCATCATTTAGAGGTATAAAGTCCTAAACATGGTGAAGTTTCACTTAGTTCTTGTGTTGGGTTGATTTGTGGTCCTTTGGTTCTAAATGTGGAGATTCACGAATATAGCATGTTCTTTACCCATTAAGCTGTCCTTTCAGACCTTAGGAAGGGTTTTAAGTCATAAAAAAAGGGTCTAAATGGTTGGTTTGCTCCATGCATTATTAGAAGGTCTTAATGGATTAAGAATTTGAGTTAAGCACTTAATGGATATGCAAAGTCATAAAGTTGGAAACTTTCTGACTCTTGAGAGTATTTTAGCCTTGGATCTGAAAGTGGGACGTAAGGGCTTAAGGCATTAAGCACTTACTGAAGTTTGAGAAATCTGGGCGTACTGTAACGCCCGTAGATCCGGGGTAGTCAATTTAGAGACGATAAGCATCAAAAATGACTTTTTGATGGAAGATTATTTAGAAGGAGTAATCTTAACTAAGTTGTAGTATATGTTACAAGGATTCCGTACATATAAAGAACGCCGAAATCCGAATTATAACGAAGAAGTTATGACCTGTCGAAGTTTCGCGACAGAACCGGCACGACACAGCGCGACGTAAATAGTGAATTTATGTTAGAGCGATATTTGGCCTTAGCAATCTAAATGAAAGTCATAGAATACGTTAAACCGAGAGCGTGCATAAAAAGAACGTCTAAATCTGACTTCGTATGAGGAAGTTATGATTTTTTCGAAGTTTCAGCATTAGCAGTATGCAGCCCGAAACTCGAGATTGAGGTCGAGCGATATTTAGCCAAAACTTTCTAAATGAGAATTTAATATCTCATCAATAGTAGTCCAACGATAAAAAGACAGACGAAAACGGAGTTCAGATGAAGGAGTTATGAATTTCGAACGGAGTTTTCTTGTCCCGACCTACTAAAAATAATATATTAATAATATATTAAAATTAAAGTCAAAATTAGCCAACGGAGTCTAAACGAGAGTTGTAGAGCATAATCTCACCTATGCGTAGATATAAAGAACGTCGAAAACGGAGTTCGTATGCGAAAGTTATGAATTTCTGAAGTTCGGGGCGCGAAACGCAAAAACTGTCAGAGTTCACGACATGAATACAGTGTTCACGACGTGAACTCAGTATTTATGAGTTCTGGAGCCTGACAGACGCAAGTGGTGATGATGCACCTGATGACTATTGAATTCACGACGTGAGAACTTAAAATTCACGATGTGAGAGCTGAAAAATGACCCTATAAATAGAAATCGAGGGTCAGCCGATTTTGGTTACTCTATCTCTTCTCTCCCACTCCCGACACCCTCTCTAAGCCCTATTTTAATCCCCCGAAGCCCCGCTATCATCCCGAGACCCAAAGCGAGTCCCGAAGCCCGAAGATCCCGAGAAGAAAAGAGTTTCCGAGCCGAAGCTCTGCCCGCGAGAAGTTCGGTGTGTGAAGAGATCACAGTTTCACCGAAGGATACTACTTCTACAAGCCGTAGTGCTGCCCGATCATCTTCTGATCAAGTGAGTGTGTAGTTACTTTCTTCTAACACATAAATATTAAGTATTTGCTATGATATACGTGTTATGTGTATAATATATTGTTGTTTATTTGAGATGATGGTGGAATGGATGAATTATATATGTTTTAATGAGTTAAACTATATATGTATTTTGTATCTAAAAATATGTTGGGTAGAACATGGGTAGATGAGGTTGTTGGTAGGTGATAAAAGATGGGTTGGACCATGAGATAAAAGGATAAAGAGATAAACTTGTTTTAGATCTGGATGTATGGATCAGATCAGGAGGTTAGTTTTAGATCCGAGAGTATGGATCAGATCAAGAGGTTAGTTTTAGATCCGAGAGTATGGATCAGATCAAGAGGTTAGTTTTAGATCCGGGAATATGGATTAGGTAATGAGGCAAATTTAAGATCCGGGAGTACGGATTATGTATTTTTGAACTACGTGTTCATTCGATAAGGTATCATGTGTATAGTCCCTTTTAGGAACGTGATTTTAATAAGAGTATTGATTAAAGTATGAAATATACATATGTATGTGAAGTATTTGTTATTGTCCAAAATACGTGTTAGATATATTTGATGATATACAACGTGCGAATTAGA
The DNA here is from genome assembly GCF_052849685.1 of Lactuca virosa. NCBI lineage: Eukaryota > Viridiplantae > Streptophyta > Magnoliopsida > Asterales > Asteraceae > Lactuca > Lactuca virosa. The sequence goes on from NC_136432.1 coordinate 174,630,132, forward strand.
TATGGTTCAATATGTGTTAAGATGTGTATATATGATATTATTACTTAAAACCTTGTGTTAAGTATACACTAGTTGATGTTGCCTAAACGGAGACAGTATCAAAAATTGATTATTGGCATTGTAGGCTTACCTAGTGATGGGTTAAGACTTAAATAGGGATGTTTAGTTCAATTAAGATTGGACTTTAGGTAGTCTCTTATTAAGAGTACGTGTGGGGTGAGATTGATGATCGGTGGAGTACGTCCTACGTACAGAAGTACATTTTATGTACGAAGTCCTTTTCAAAGCTCTGTGCCTTGGGTGCTGCTTGTGCCAGGGTACTATTATGTTCTCGGGTACGAGACTTTCGCATACCAGAGTACTATAATGTGCCAGAAGTACTATCATGTACAAAGTCTTTTTGACAATTTTGTGTGTCGGTTACGGGAGCGTACGGGAGTACTCTAGTAGTATTTCCCCATACTTTTATTTTGAGAGAGCTTTGGAGTCAACGTTTCTTTTATGAAGTGATCGACCGAGCTTCATATGTCAGCGTTTTCTTTCACGAAGTAATTAAGGGAACTTCGTAGACTGCCTAATAAAGTGTGTCGGTAATAGACCACTGCTAGGTATGTCTGGTGTTATATTGCTGGATAGGGTGTGTCTGGGGGTGAAAGACCTCATGTATCCAGGCCACTGCTAGTCAAAGTTCGATGCTGGGATAGGTAGAGTCTGGGGGTATAATACCTCATGATAGTCGGACCACACCTAGGCATTGTTATCTAGATAACTACCCCTGACTTAAAATGTCTTGTGGTTCTTTCTTTTACGAACGAAGGTTCGTGGTGAAACTTATTCCATTCCCCTCATTTGATGTCTTTATTGATCCTCGTTTGCTGCCAGGGAATTTCCGAAGCAGCTTCGTCAGTTGTTGTTTATATCGATTCCTTAGGCTAGATCTCGTAAGATCATTGTATAGGGTCAGTGTGTGGGGATCGACGGGATGGGATAGATTGTTTTAGAAATATGATTTATATGTGTTAATAATATTAGTGGTTTTGCAGGATCGAGATATACATTATTATCACGTGGTTTGAACTAAGAGCTTTCATACTCTGTGTTCCTTAAGTGATTGAGTTCACCAGGGATATTTGAACTAAGTGTTCACTAGATGTTTTGAACTATGTGTTCGTCAGGGATAATTGAACTAAGTGTTCATTAGGTGTTTTTGAACTAAGTGTTCATTAGGTGTTTTTGAACTAGGTGTTCATTAGGTATTATTGAACGGAGTATGTTCAATGGGTGTTCTTGAACTAGGTGTTCATTAATTATTTTGAACTGCGTGTTCACCAGAGGTAATCTAAGAACCATGGCAGCGCTAGACTTTGTGACAATTCCTTAGGGCAATTCTTAGGAATGAATGGGAGAAGGGTAATCGGTTCTTAGGGTAAATCTTTATGAAATAAAGGAAGATAATGGGGGTGGGTAATTGGATTGATTGTTTGATAATTAAATATAATAATTATATTATTGTGGGTTGAAAACCCTATATGCTCACCAGGCTCCCAAGCCTGACCCTCTCAGTTTTCTTTATATTATAGGTTATGGCACGAGAGCATAAGTTGGCTGACATAACGAGAGATTTTGGATTATAGGCCAGTAGTTATGAATAACTGTTGTAACGTTTATTTTGTTCTGTTTATGCTTTTAGTCTGTATTGAACATGACATCCCGAGATTTTGTTATATAATGAAAATACATTTCTTTAAAGGAATGCTTTGATAAATTCTTATCATATTTTTGTTTTGGGAACAAATTCCGCAACTGTTTTCTTTAAAAGATTACTCTGATTTTAAAAACAAAGCATAAACAAATCGGTCTTTTCTTGCCGTCAAATTGGGGATGTCACATGTACACCCTGCGTAAGTTAAGTACACAGCGCGTACGCGGTCAACCCTCATGATGGCCGTCAAGGTGGGAGTACCCCCCGCATACCCTGGGAGTACGCCCCGCGTACGTCTTCTGAGTCGACTCGGCTGGGTTCACTCAGTTGGGTTGACTTATGGATGTTTGACCAGTTTAACTTTGACCAAGTTTGACTCTCAAGGGTATTTTAGGTATTTTGGATTGTGATTGAGGATTGGTCTTTTTGCTGGATAAGTGGCGGTTAGAGCTAAGATCCAGAGTCGGGGCCTCATCAGCTATTGTTCAGACTGTGAGGTGAGTTTGACTCATTGTACCGTGGGTCGAAGGCATCAATGTTGACCCACTAGTTTTCGGTTATTTGTTAGTAGAAGGATGCCTTAGAGACTGTATATAGTCACGTAGGATTGTGTTGGATTAATGTCTAAGTCCATAACTATATATGGTAAGACTTGACCCGACCCGGCATGGTCCATTTGGGTTGCATGGCATCATGCATTTGGATAGACTATAATGAGAGAAATAACACTTAAGGTTGGTTAATATATTATAAGTTCTAATATATTAATAAGGTTATTTAATTAGTATTGATCAAGAATTAATTTGGAATTAATTAAGTGATCAAAAGGAGACTAATTAAATATATGGGTTGATTGTGTAAATCATTCATTCTTATATATGTGGGCTTGTGATCCAAGATTCCTTATGTTGGACTAAGTCCATGGGGTGACCCATGGATACTCCATGGAGGTTAAAATCCATGGAGCATAAGGAATGGGTAAAGTTATGAGTTACATGGTGTAACCCTAATAGCCACCATATAAAAGAATCCCATGGCTCAAGAAATCGTGCACTAATGTGTGAGTGTGAGGGATAGACGATTTCAAGGAGTGTTCAAGTTTCTCTCAAGTTATTCCAAGTGTATTTGGTGTTGTGTGAACCATTTGAGGTGTCACACTTGGGGCACTAGGCACTCAAGCTTCATGAAGACATTCTACATCAAAGAGGTATGTATTCTATCTTGTTATATTTATTATTTTGTATGCTAGATTAGAATAATACCTTGGATGTTCATAATTGTATGTATAATAGAGAAAACATAGATCCAAGGTATTTAGGGTTGCATGTACACTTAGGAGCGTTAGAATACTCATAACCCAACAGTGGTATCAGAGCCTAGGCTTGTTTTCTTGTTATACTTGCAAAAGTAGCTGAAAAAATCGAGTTAGATGCATATATTCGATTGTTTTGGCTGGAATTGGACTAGGAACATTACCCTAAGATGTTTTTGGACTTATAAACTTGTTTTTGATGTGGTAATGTTCATGCTAATCCAATTTCTAAGATAATTGTCATAATTTCAAGATTTGTATTAGTTTGTATGTTCATGCTAATTTCTTGAAGATTGATGATTTGAATTATCTTGTTCTTATGAGGTTCTTAGATTAATAGAAAAGTTGTGTGAAATAGTTGTTTTCAATCCATTTTAATCTAAGAGTTGATTCCAATGTGTGTTTTTGTAACTTGTCCTCAAGTTATATGAAAAGTCACATTTAAGAATCATAAAACTCATAAAAGTTGGCAAAGGTTACAAAATGAAGAGTCTAATTAAATGGTTTTATGACTCAATAACTTGTCCTCAAGTTATGGAGGTTCAAGAGTCTCTTCATTAAATTAAAAAAAAAAGTGTAACCTTAATTAGTTCCATAAGTTACAATAAAAAAAGTTATTTTTTTTATTAATTAGTTTAAAATCTTCCATAACTTGTTCTCAAGTTATGGAACTTGAAGAGTTTTTTTTTTTTTTTTAATTAAAACTACTTTAAACTCATAAGTTATGGAATTAATTAGTTTTGAATAGTTTCAAAACTTGCCCTCAAGTTTTGAAATTTGAAAAGTTTTCACTTATGAATACTTTAATTCCAAGTTAGCCCTTAGAATTTTAAAAGTTAAAATTCAACCCTTATACTTTATAATATTATATGTTAATAATATTTATATATATGTATAAGATTAAAGTCAGTCTTACCGTTAGTAGGCCTCATTCACGAAGTCGGTCTATAAGGAGGGTATAAGGTTACTGCCTATAAAATGGCAGTTTAATGGGTGTCCACTCTCACCCACCGCTTCCTTGACTGGTGGAGGGTCGTTAGCCGAACGGGTAGGACAAGGACTATAATTCTCCTTCCATTAAAAGTATTAATGATAAATACTAAGTAACTAAACTCTTATTAATACCCAATCTTAGTTACTTAGGAAAATGTGAATTTGGTGTTAACCCATGAAATTACACTTTGCACTTTGCTTAAGTCGTTAGTGGAGCGTGTGTGGTTAACCGGCACACTAACCTGGACTTAACAAGGTAGGCAAAGGGTAACTTAATATTTATCATAGTATCGGTGGAGCGTGTGTGGTTAACCGGCACACTGATTAAGGGGTAAATATTAAGGGTACCAAGTATATTTGCATGGTTATTCACACCTTGTTTTGTGATCCTCGGCATCCCAGTCACAAAACCTGAAGGGCACACTCGAGATTGAAACATGCCTTTGAACAGTTCAATGAATCTCAAAGATCTAGGACTTTCAAATCCAATTAAAACCTAATAAATTATTTCGTTTTTCATGGTGGAAATTGGTGAATCGTCATTCACCTACCTTCAAATATTTTATAGCTTGGATTACGGCATCCCTCTTCTAAGTTATAAAATAGTTTGTTGGGTCCTAGCCTTAATATTTCATATTGGGTGTCATATTAAGGACTTTAAATCAACTATCTTGAATATCTCCCAAAAAGATGTCTGGTCTAGACATTTATGATCTTCCCAAATCTCTTGAAACAAGCTTTCCTAAATGAAGATGATGTCCCATGGATATCATACTTCTTTCACCTCCTCCAATTATTCTCCCTAACCCACAAGTTCCTAAAAAGTTTAAGGTCACTCAAGCCCTATTGGCAAGGCAAGGTCTAGGTGTGATCACATCTTGGAGATGTAGTCACATATTGACAAGCCGGGAGAGTTGGGTGTCAAAGTCTTGAGAAAGTTGGTGGCTCAACTACTTTCTAAGTCACATAGTGAGTTCTTTTGGGAATCCTATGAAACAGACTAAGACAAGACCCTTAATGATTTTATCTATTTGCTAAGATCAACTTCCTAAAACGCTATGGACATTGACAATGATGACATTGGATATCCAGTAAAGCTCTCTCTTCCCAATGGAAAGGGATCGGCCATAGTCAACTCGGTTGACCCAATGGTAAAGAGAGAGGCGAAGTCTGAGATAGTCCCATTATCAAGGGTCCATAGGTAACTATTGCCAAAGGAAGGGGCATTGGTTACGAAGCTGCCAAATTTACCTAAGGATGTTAAAGTCAATAAGTTTGGCTCTACTTCAGGTAAAGTCCATTGTCTAACTCTATTAAGTACATGTTGATTCTGATCGCGAAGATGGATTTCAATCGCATGGTTCGGTGATCAGAATTTTGGGCTATTACTTAAGAGTTATGATATTTATATTGCTTAGGAATAGATAACAACAAGGTTTTCATATGGATTGTAAGGATAAGTTTTTCCGCAAAGTTTTAAAATAAAAGAAAAAGATTTTGATTTTATTTATTTTAAGTATCCTTACAATGGCATTTGTGAAAAGTTGTTGCTTATAAGATTCCATTGATAGCAATATTGGAAAAATGGATTTGATTCTTTCGGTTGTGGTAGTGTCTAATATTACCAAATAAGGAAAGATTCTCATCACCCAAGGTTCAATTGGACCGAAACTTGGAATCATGGAAGTTGTATAGTATGATGAATGAGAACTTTCAGCTTGGAAAATTAAGACTAATTCCTTATGTAAATAAGGAAAGGACTAAGGGATCGAGTACACATTCTTGTGCACTGGTCAAGTCCACCACAAAAGATCAAGAAGACTATTCGTCATGATTTACTTAAGTTCAGTAAATATGATTATACTTATAAGTTTAAGTATAAGTTTGTAGCATTGGAGAAGTTTCAATGTGAGACAGAACGAATAAGAAGAATCAAAGTATGGCAGAAAGATAAAAGTTTCTCAAATCTGAAAAGATGGGAGAGTACTTTAGTATCATGTTTATGATCATCTTAATGATTAAGATACCATATCACAATTGGTCCTCTAAAGTCATCTTAGTGCATTCTTATGACTAAGAAGAGGAGTCATGAATTGTTGAAATGGTTAAATCAAAAAGATGAGTCATACTTCGTTCCAAAACAATTCTTAGAGTCATACTCCAAGATTGTAACTTGAGTGACATATCTTAAAGAGGGTTTGTTAACACTAGTCAAATGTAAGAGTAAAAGGTTATCTACTCTTGTACATTTGAAATTGGTAAGTTGTGATGTTTTGGATAAAACAGAGACCAACTTAGGCCAATTGTGTAAAGTGTTAGTCTTGATAAAGAATCCGCACTATCTCTTGAATAATTGACAAGGGAGTCTTATATGTCAAGAGGATAGTGGGAGTCTTAAAGCTCTTGAAAGTTTCAAGACTTAATCAAGAATAAAACCTAAAGTCCTTCACTAGCACACGACTTGAGGTTTATAACCTATCGTGTTGAAATTTTTGTGCCTATTCAAGTTGGCTTTGCATAGGAGTTCTGAGAGTTCTCAATTGGTTGCACAACTACTTCGAAGCAATGGCAGGCACCTGAGCTGCCAAATGGCAAGAATTTAAGATTGCACAAGTTTAATCAATATTAGTTTGGATTTGTCACTAACCTTGTCTTGTGATTATGGTTTTGACAAATTCACATGGATAAGAACACATACACTATTAAATCTAAGTGTCATAAGGTTTCTCTCTGATTCATGAAAATGATGGTGAGGAAACACTTTCACTAAGTAGATTTTAGCTAGATAGCAATTGTGATATTTGCATTCTCAAAGTCGTTAGTGGAGCGTGTGTGGTTTACCGGCACACTAACATGGACTTGTGAGAAGTGGCAAAGGTCTAAACAATTGAGACTATGATTACGGCATCCCTTTTCATAGTTCTAAAATTGTTTAGACACACATGTGAGCTATCTAAGCGAGGTGTATGATTTTGATAAAGTTTTATCAAAACAATCTAGTATCAGAAATCTGAACTTTGGTAAGAAAGTCAGCTGATTTCTGAGTACATGTCAAAGCTAGTGGGAGCATAAGTGTTATGCTAATAATCATCATGTTAGTGGGAGCATGATAATTATGACAAAGGTTGCAAGTTAGCAATGTTAATTATAGAAAACAAAAGTTTCAATTCGTGAGGTTGCAGGGGTTGAAAAAGTTGTTTTACTATAATTAAGGGAGAGGAAATTATACTTCATTTCAATTCTAAGAGCTTAGATTGAGATTTTAATCGTATTTAATCAAGGATATATATATATATATATATATATATATGAATTTCATGTTGGAATGGCTCAACATAAGGAAATTCTATATACGGGTCCATTATTTGCGTTCTAAAATTCGATTATGATTACGGCATCCCTTTTCATAATCTGAATTTTGAGAACTTGGCAAATTGAAATGGAAATATTATAGCAAAAGACTGGTTTAGTCTTTATGTGAGACATCATGAATCGTGTCCCATATGCTTCGGATATAGGATCGATTACATGTGCTATATTCATCCTTTCTAAAATTTTCCAAATGCCTGGGGCATTATGAAGGGAAAAGGTCTAGAATTGGATATGACTAAAATGATTAAGCAATTGTCGAGGACAATCTAAGGTTTACCAAAGATTGGTTGCTCAAGGACAGTTGGAAGTATAATGTTAATTCTAGAAGGACCATATTGACATAATCTGTAAGGAGGCAACTCTTGTTCAGAAGTGATAGTCAAAATGGAATATGGAAATGTTTCAAAGTTAGAAATTATTCAATCTATATAAGATTAGGAAACTTAATGAAAGAAGGATGTTTCCAAGGAGCTGATCTCCTTTGGAATGCTCTGTAATGATTGTTGTCAAGTCTTTCTGACTTTGTGCATAATCATTAAGAGGATCAATGCATATAAGTTTAGAATCTAACAGATTTCAGTAAATGGCATGAATTTGGAATTCTTGCATTTGCAGTAAGGATTTGGGACTGTGAAAAGAGGATCATTGGAGTGATGTTCAATTGATCTATTTTACAAAGTAAAGATCATAGACAAACATAGTATGCATACTTGGTGTATGGCATGACTAGTGTTTAGAAAACATAGTGTACATGCTTGGAGCATGGGACAACTATTGTTTTAAATTCAAGTATAAAGTTGATAAAACCGAAACAATGAATAATGAGTAATCAGTATGGTGATAAATAAAAGTGTTTATTTATATTCATAGGGTTTGATACCATATTTGATTCATTTATTCTTGTGTTTCACTTTGCATGTTTTGACTTCCAGAATAACTAAGTCGCTCTTCCTGAATGATTAAGTTATTCAAACCATCCACAGTCGGTCATATGTTGGAAGTAGATATGAATCAAGACTGTCATGGGTTGGTTTGTAGAGGTCCAAGTTGGTGGACAAAGTGGTGCTACAACACTCATGAGTGCTCATAAGTTCTGAGTATTGGATTCAACCCGCGCTCATTTGAATCACTTCATGGATTTTATCACGAGTGATCATGAGACGATAATATCTTATATTCTTCAAACCTAGAGATATGAGTTGTTACTATGAGTTGGTTATACATTGATTGCACGAAAACGCATTGGTAACTCGATGTTATAAAATGTGCCTTTGTGTATGATTCAACAAGTAGTAGAACAAGCCATATGAGTCGAAGTTTATCCATTCCTTTTACCTTCGGGATAAAAGCGATATATGTGGGCCCCTCGATGATTTAAAGATGATACATGTGAGTGCTTGGCCAAGCCAGGACTGATTTGATTTGTTCAATCAGTCAATCATCATGAATCGGAAATCAAGAAACAACAAATGGACAGAGAGAATGATTGATAATCCATGTCTCGGTCCATATGATATCTAGAATGGAGGAATATATGATCCCTTATCTAATGGACAAGTCATTGACAAAGGTCAGAGTTCATCGACAAGGTCAGAGTTCGACAGAAGCTTTTGAGAGCTAAGATTGCTGATCGGTTCCTGAAGTCATACGCAATAATAGTTCTAGACTTATCCAAGTGGGAGACTGTTGGATTAATGTCTAAGTCCATAACTATAATTGGTAAGACTTGACCCGACCCGGCATGGTCCATTTGGGTTGCATGGCATCATGTATTTGGATAGACTATAATGAGAGAAATAACACTTAAGGTTGGTTAATATATTATAAGTTCTAATATATTAATAAGGTTATTTAATTAGTATTGATCAAGAATTAATTTGGAATTAATTAAGTGATCAAAAGGAGACTAATTAAATATATGGGTTGATTATGTAAATCATTCATTCTTATATATGTGGGCTTGTGATCCAAGATTCCTTATGTTGGACTAAGTCCATGGGGTGACCCATGGATACTCCATGGAGGTTAAAATCCATGGAGCATAAGGAATGGGTAAAGTTATGAGTTACATGGTGTAACCCTAATAGCCACCATATAAAAGAATCCCATGGCTCAAGAAATCATGCACTAATGTGTGAGTGTGAGGGCTAGACGATTTCAAGGAGTGTTCAAGTTTCTCTCAAGTTATTCCAAGTGTATTTGGTGTTGTGTGAACCATTTGAGGTGTCACACTTGGGGCACTAGGCACTCAAGCTTCATGAAGACATTCTACATCAAAGAGGTATGTATTCTATCTTGTTATATTTATTATTTTGTATGCTAGATTAGAATAATACCTTGGATGTTCATAATTGTATGTATAATAGAGAAAACATAGATCCAAGGTATTTAGGGTTGCATGTACACTTAGGAGTGTTAGAATGCTCATAACCCAACAGATTGACTGAGGACTCTTGATCTAGGCTCTCTCACCTGTTCCTTTTTTGGTTATGGTTCTAGGGTAGGATCACTTGTCCGGGTGTCTATCTCACCTCTGATTATATACGATCATGCATTTATTGGATTAATGCTACTTAGTATGTCGTTATGTTGTAGTGATCGGTTAGATCTGTATTCTGGTATTGAGTATGTTGATAGGTTGTAGTGAGCTATTAGATCTGTATTCTGGTGCCGAGTACGATGTTATGTTGTAGTGATCTGGTAGATCTGTATCCTAGTATCGAGTATGTTGTTATGTTGTAGTGATCTGTTAGATCAGTATCCTGATAAGTAGGATGTTGCTATGCTATAGTGCACTGTTGGATCTGTTTGTCGTCTATACTTACTGGTTCTCATATGGTGGAGTGCCCTAGGGACTGTCTGTGGTTATGTAGGATAGCCTGAGAACTCTTGGTCTAAGATTTCTTGCCTGTTCCTTGTTTGGTTGTGGCTCTAGAGTAGGATCATCTGTTTGGGTGGCTATCTCACCTCTGGGTACTTATGGTTACGCATTTCATGGAGGTTAGCTGGTAGTGGGACTGTGTGTTGTGAGAGGACTAGTAGGTGGGAGTGAGCTGTATGATTGTTGTTTGCCTTTATTATGTGCCTTCTTGATCCTTGTTTGTTTATATGTCGGCATATGGTGGTGGTGGGTTGAGGCGGTCCTACTTTGTTCCATAGGCGAAAATACCCGGTGCGGACCGGCTGTAAGCCGAAGGCACGGAGGCTCGGGAGGAGCAGTTAGGTTGAGGCGGTAGGCCAACAAACCCTGGTATTCAGGCCCGGATAGATTGAAGGCCTACAACGCAGTCCATTCAGGTCGAAGGCCGAAGAGCGGTCGTTATGCATGCTTGTATGTTTATCGTATGGGGTATTTTGGGGGGAAAGTCACTAAGCTTTATGCTTACCTAGTTGTTTATGGTTTCAGGTATCAACGGTGATTATGGGAAGTCAAAGGCGGGATTGTACACAGTCATCTGCAACATTGAGGATTTCGCGTTAATATAATTTGGAATAAACACTTTTCTTAATAATGGATTTATAAATTGGAAAGTTTTACCTTAATAAAAATGAAAAATTTTGGTTGTGAAAATTGACGGCCTTCCGGACTCGCTATGGTCATTACGAGTTCATGGTGATGCCTTTTGGGCTCACCAATGCTCCAGTCACGTTCATGGACCTCATTAACCGCGTATGCAGGCTGATGTTGGATCGGTCTGTGATTGTATTCATTGATGATATCCTGGTCCATTCCAAGACCTGGGAGCAGCACGAGCAACACTTAAGGGATGTATTGGAGACTTTGAGGAGGGAGAGACGTTATGCGAAGTTCTCCAAGTGTGAGTTTTAGTTGCGCGAAGTGCAATTTTTGGGGCACCTTGTCAACCAGAACTGTATTCTGGTTGATCCAGCCAAGGTCGAGGCCGTGATGAGGTGGGAGGTTTCGAGGTCTCCATCTGAGATTTGGAGTTTCCTTGGATTAGCATGTTACTATCGGAGATTCATCCAGGATTTCTCCAAAATAGCGGTTCCGTTGACCCAATTGACGAAGAAGACCGTCACTTTTTGTTGGGACCCTGGATAGCATACAACTTTTGAGATCTTGAGACAGAGACTATGCGAGGCGTCGATTTTGACCCTGCAAAGGGAGTTGAGGATCTTGTGGTTTATTTTGATGCTTCTATCACGGGTTTGGGGGCAGTGCTGATGCAGAGGGGTCACGTGATCGCTTACGCTTTGAGGCAGTTGAAGCCTCATGAGGCAAACTATCTGACGCATGATTTGGAGTTAGGGGCTATGGTTTTTGCCCTCAATATTTGGTTTCCGTTGTAATATTTACACGGATCCCAAGAGCCTGAGGTACGTGATGGATCGGCCAAATCTGAATATGTGGCAGCGCCGGTGGTTGTATGTAGTGAAGGATTATGATTGTGAGATCCTTTACCATCTGGGGAATGCCAATGTGGTGGTCGATGCTCTCAGCCGCAAGGTAGTCGCGGCTTCAATCAGTGATATTTGTTTGAGGTTGATCGTGATTACCATGCTATTGGAGCGGATTCGTGAGGCTTAGATCAAGGCTGTGAAGGAAGAGCACCTGAAGACTGAGCGCATTGTGGGTCGGGTGGCTTCTTCCTTCATCGGAGGGTATGGGTTCCGTATTGGGGTGGTATGCGTCAGATTCTGATGGAGGAGGCGCACAAGTCGAAGTTCTTCATTCATCCCGGAGCGACGAAGATGTATAGAGATCTTCTTCCTGATTATTGGTGGCCCTGCATGAAGCGGGATGTGGCTTGGTATGTGGAGAGGTGCTTAACTTGCAAGAAAGTCAAGGCCAAACATCAGCGACCTCACGGAAAGATGCAGTGGTTGGATATTCCTGTTTGGAAATGGGAGGAGATTACCATGAATTTAATTACAAAGTTGCTTCGGAATGCGCGTGGAGTGGATTCGATTTGGGTCATCGTGGATCGATTCACCAAGAGCGCGCATGTATCCCAATTCAGGAGAGTATCTCCGTGGAGAGGTTGGATGAGGTATACATCAGGGAGGTTGTAGCGCGGCATGGGGTACCGGTTTCAGTGGTTTCAGACAGGGATGTCCGATTTTCTTGTAGATTTTGGAATAGGTTCCATGACGAGTTGGGTACTCGTCTCCATTTCAGCACGAGATTCCATACACAGAATGACCGTTAGAGTGAGCGGACCATTCAGACCTTGGAGGATATGCTTCAGGTGTGTGTTTTGGATTTTGGTGGGAGTTGGGATACGTATCTTCCGTTAGCGGAATTTTCGTATAACAACAGTTATCACACCAGCATCGATCGATCTCCTTTTGAGATGCTTTATGGGAGGAACTGCTGGACCCCGGTTTGTTAGGGTGAGGTCGTCCATCGAGTCATGGAAAGTACCGAGGTGGTACTCAAGACTATCGAGTTGATCCAACAGGTTCGGAGTAGACTCCATACAGCTCAGAGTCATCAAAAGAGCTATGCCAACAAGCGATGATTAGATCTAGAGTTCCAGGTGGAGGATATGGTTCTCCTGAATGTGTCACCTTGGAAAGGTGTCATCCAATTCAGAAAAAGGGGCAAGCTGGACCCCAAGTACATCGGTCCTTTCAGGGTTTTGGTCCGGGTGGGCCGGGTTGCTTATCGCTTGGATCTTCTCAAGGAGCTCAGTTAGATCCATAGCACTTTCCACGTCTATAGGTTGCAAAAATTTTTAGTGGATGATTCCGCGGTAGTACCATTGGAGTATATTCAGGTGGATGATCGCCTGAATTACATCGAGAAACCGATAGCGATTCTTGACCAGAAGACAAAAACCTTAAGGAACAAGGTTGTTGAGTTGGTGAAAGTTCAGTGGCAACATCGCAAGGTTTCAGAATGGACGTGGGAACCGGAGGACGAGATGAGGGAGCACTACCCATAGTTATTTGAGGCAGCGGACTTCGAGGATGAAGTCTGATTCAAGTGGGGGAGAATTGTAACATTCGAGTTTTTGGTAAGTTTCCTTTTACCCCCTTTCATGTAAATTCTTTTCGTATTTGGTCCTTGGTTAGTACACGGGGCGTACTCTATGAGTACGCTTAGCGTACTAGCCATAAGTTGGTCGCGGGCATCATCCATGTACGTTGGGCATACGTAGGAGTACGTTGAGCGTACGCATCGATTGGGCAAAACCTAATGTTTAGGGTTTACACCCTATTTAAACACCATTATGCCACATCCTGGACATTTTTAGACCAACCTCCATCCTCCTTGTCCAAGAAACCGAAACCCTAAGTGTGTTAGTGAGTTTTTGAGCTTGATAAAGAGATTTTTGGTGTCTTAAGGTAAAGAAGAAGAAGAGAACCCCTTGGAGAAGTAGATTGAGCTTGTGGATCAAGGATCACCTTCTCATTTGCAAGCTTTTGAGGAAAAAGCTCATAATTCTATGTTTATTTATGATAGATCTTCTTTATGGTGTTTCTTGGGCATTTTTTAGCCTTTTATGCTAAAGGTGGGCTTTTGATCTACTCTAGAAGTAATGGATGCTAGATCAGAAGGGTTTTGAGCACTATAACAATCATATGGTGCACATACAACCCTAGATGCTTTGGATCTAAGTTTTCTCAAGTTATACATGCAATTTCATTTCATCCAAAGCATACACCCTAGCTAGCATGCAATTGAAGATATACAACATAAAAACTAGTTAGATGAATACCTATTTGTTGTAGCTTGTAGAACCTTGCCTTCCAAGAGCTTAGCACCTCAAATGTGATGCCTCAAATGAGTCACAAACACCAAATGCAAAAGGAGGCTTATGAGAAAGAGGTAAGGAAGCACAAATCGGCTAGGGTTTCACCTTGGAACACTTGTGGCCGATTTTAGCATGCTAGGGGTTACTTTTATAGTGTGGAATTCCTAGGGTTTCATACATGTAAACCCTAATTCACCATGACTCTTCATATTTGATGGCCCTTTGGACTAAACCCTAATGGACTCTCATATAGGTTTACTCCATGCCTAATCAACATGGATCATTAGCCTAAACTATAAGTATCACTGATTTACCAAATCAGTCCCTGTAAATTTAATCAGTCTCTTTTGATCACTAAATTAATTCCAAATTAATTCTTGATCAATAGCAATTAAATAATATGATTTCTCAATTAATATATTATTCATATAATATATTAATAAATCAAAATAACCTCTTTCTCAAATATCCATCCTATCAAATTGCTCCAGTGAAGGCAACCTAAAAGTACCATGCAACTATCGGGTCAAGTACATACCAATTATAGTTATGGGCTTAGACACCTAATCCAACAGTCTCTCACTTGGATAAGTTTAATAACTATAACTGCCAATGCAACTTCAAAATCCGACTAGCAATCGTAGCTCTCAAAAGTCGTTGTCGAACTTTGACCTAGTCAATGATGCGTCCTTTAGATAAGGGATCATATAATCCTCTGTTCTTCAAGATATCGTGTGGACAAATACATTGAATAAAGTCATACTCATTGTCCAACTATTTGTTTCCCGATTTCTTATTTGTTTTACATAGAATTTAATTGAACACATCAATTGAGTCATGACCGGGCCCGGCACATAAGTCAAAAAAAATCATCGAGGGGACCAAGATATCGCTTTTAATCCTCTTAGGATAAAAGGAACAGATAAACTTCGACTTATATGTTTGTACTGATTACTTGTTAAATCATACACAACAACACCTTTTAGAACATCAAGTTACTGATGTGTTTTCGTACTATCAATGCACAACCAACTCACAATCAACAACTCATATATCTTGGTTTGAAGACTATACGATATTATCATCTCACAATCACTCGTGATAAATTCCATGAAGTGATTCATCTGAGCGTGGGTTTAATCCAATACTCAAATTCTTATTTCAAGAGTACTCATGAACGTTGTAGCAAAATTTTCCTATGTATAAAACACCTTAGACAATCTACAAGCCAATTCATGACAGTCTAACTTCATAACCTACTTCCAAAGTATGATCGACTGTGGGTAGTTCGAATAATCATATTATTCTGGAAGTCAAAACATGCAAAAGTGAAACACAAAATAAACAATTGACAAAAGATAGTAAACTTTACTTATAAATAAAACTCATATTACTTAATCATCAAATGTCAATTACATTTATTTATTACAAGTTTCTAACTGTCTATCTAATCATTAAAACTAATATCGTCCCTCAGGCCAATGCTCCTAGCAAGCTGAAAATGCTTAACCCTACTCAATCCCTTCGTAAGGGGATATGTTGGGTTATCCTCTGACGATTCCCTCTTCACTATGAGGAGTCCCTCTTCTACTCGAGGTGTTATGAAGTGATATTTTCTCTCGATGTGCCTGGATCTGCCATGATCCCTCGGTTTCTTGGTTAAGGCGACCGCACCCTCGTTGTCACAGAAAATCTCCATAGGCTCCTTTACAGTTGGTACAACTCCAAGGTCTCCGATGAAGTTATTTAGCCATATTGCCTCCTTTGACGCTTCGCTTTGTGCTATGTACTCTGATTCGCACATTGAATCAGCTATAGTCTCCTGTTTGGAACTTTTCCATGTTACTGCTCCTCCATTGAGGATAAATATCCAATTTGACGGAGAACGGAAATTATCTCTGTCGGTCTAAAAGCTGGTGTCACTATACCTTGTCACTCTCAAGTCATCACTCCCACCGAAGGTAAGGACCCAGTCCTTAGTCCTCCGCAGGTACTTAAGAATGTTCTTTACTGCTATCCAGTGAGCTCTACTAGGATTCCCTTGATATCGACTAACCATGCTCAAGGAAAAAGCCACATCAGGGTGAGTACATGTCATAGCATACATGATCGAGCCAACGGCAGAAGCATATGGTACTCGACTCATTTCTGCTAGTTCGGCATCGGTACTCGGACTCTGAGTCTTACTTAGTTTGGTATTGCTCTGGATAGGCAATTCTCCTTTCTTTGAATTCTCCATGTTGAAACGTTTCAACACCTTGTCCAAGTAGATAGTTTGACTAAGTCCTATTAGTCTTTTAATCCTATTTCTCAATATACTTATCCCCATAATGTAAGCAGCTTCCCCGAGGTCCTTCATAGCGAAACACTTCCCAAGCCAGGACTTAACTTCCTGCAAGGTTAGAATGTCGTTTCCTATGAGTAGTATGTCATCCACATACAATACCAGAAAGCTAACTATACTCCCACTAGCCTTGACATATACACAGGACTCATTCTCGCTTCTCGAAAAACCAAACTCTTTGACTTTCTCATCGAAACAGAGATTCCATCTGCGAGATGCTTGCTTTAATCCATAGATGGATTTCTCAATCTTACACACTCTATCAGAGTACTTCGCATCTACAAAACTGTATGGCTGATTCATGTAAACATCTTCAGCCAACTTCCCATTAAGGAAAGCGGTTTTGACATCCATCTTCCATATTTCATAATCATGAAACGCAGCTATGGCTAGCATAACCTTATAGATTTGATCTTCGCTACTGGTGAGAAGGTCTCGTCATAGTCAACTCCATGAGTTTGAGTAAAGCCCTTCGCAACCAATCATGCCTTATATGTGTGTACTTTCCCATCCATGTCGGTCTTCTTCTTGAAGATCCACTTGCACCCGACCATCTTACGACCTGGTACATTGTCAACCAAGTTCCAAAATTGATTGTCATACATAGACTGAATCCCGCTGGCCATCGCCTTTTTCTACTTTGCAGACTCTTGGCCCGTCATGGCTTCCTTGTAGTTGTTAGGTTCATCCAAATTTACCAGTGTGCTATCATTGATAAACGTATCACCTTAACTTGTTATTTGAAAACCATATAACATAGGTGGAACACTAACTCTAATGGAACGTCTCAGAGGTAAGGATTGGTCAACTGGTTCAATAGGAGTCTCATCCTCAGGTTGAGTGCTAGTGTTAGAGGTTCCTTCATCGCTTAACTCTTGAAGCTCTTCAAGGTCAATTTTCCTCCCACTATCCTCTTGGCATATGAGTTCTCTTTCACGGAAGACACCCCTTCGTGCTACGAAGACCACGCTCTTACTAGGTCTATAGAACAAATATCCAAACGATTTCAGTGGGTAGCCTATGAAAATACAAAGCTCGCTACGAGGTTCGAGCTTGTCGTGAGTCTCTCGTCTCACGAAAGCCTCGCAACCCCAAACCTTGATATGTGTTAACGAGGGAACCTTCCCTGTCCACATTTCGTGAGGTGTTTTGGAAACCTTCTTAGTTGGGACGAGATTAAGGATATGGGCGGCAGTCTCTAAGGCATACCCCCAGAATAAGATAGGTAACGAATCTTGACTCATCATGGAACGAACCATATCCAACAAGGTTCGATTGCACCTCTCAGCCACACCATTAAGTTGCGGTGTTCTAGGTGGCATCAATTGTGAAACAATTCCACATTCCTTAAGATAGTCGTGGAACTCAATACTGAGATACTCCCCACCTCGATCGGATCAGAGCATCTTTATTTTCCTGCCCAGTTGATTATCCACTTCTTGCTTAAACTCTTTAAACTTTTCAAAGGTTTCCGACTTGTGATTTATTAAGTAGATATATCCATATCTTCTATAATCGTCGGTAAAGGTTACATAGAAGCGGTTAGCATCCCTTATGGTGGATCTGAAGGGCCCACACACATTAGTATGTATGAGATCCAACAAACTCTCACCTCTTTCACAAGTACCAGTGAAAGGTGACTTGGTCATCTTTCCAAGCAAACAAGATTTCCACGTGTCATCTGACTTTAAGTCAAATGACTCCAACACTCCATCCTTTTGGAGTTGGGCTATGCGCTTCTTGTTGACATGTCCAAGACGACAATGCCACAAGCATGCTTTGTCCAAACCATTAGACGAATCAATATGCAATACATTATTTCCTAAGTTGTCTACAACCATCACAGTTTCATATACACCATTACAAGGCAATGCTTCACAATAAAACTTATTTATATACCAATTTCATTATTAAATGAAAATCTAAAACCTTGTTTATATAAACCATGAAAAGAAATAATGTTTCTCGCCATATCAGAAAAGTAGCAACAATTGTTCAAATCTAGTCCTAACCCATTAGTAAGAAATAAAGAATAAACTCCAATCTTGGTGACAGGCGACGCTTTCCTATTCCCCATGATCAAGTTCATCTTCCCATGCTCCACATCCCTACTTCCTTTTAGACCCTGCAAATCAGAACAAATGTGAAAACTACATCCAGTATTAAGGACCCCAAGAATTAGCATGTGATGAGTTGTTAGATTTAATAGTGTAAATACCTGCGAAGGTGGGCTTTATCTTCCCATCCTTGATGTCCTGCAAGTATTTAGGGCAGCTTCGTTTCCAATGCCCTTTTTCATGACAATGGAAGCACTCTGCTTCCTTTGGGTTGGATGAGGGAGTAGCAGAACCACCTTTGGACCCACTAGAAGAGGATCCATCACGAGACTTTCTCTTGTGATTCTTTGTAGGAGCTTTCCTTTTCTTCCCTTTACCATGTCCAATTGCCAAGACTGGGGCAGCAGTGGTAGGAGTAGGTACAACAGATTTTCCTTTTAAACTACTTTCAGCAGTTCTCAGAAGGCCTTGAAGCTTGCTAAGAGTGACTTCCTCCTTGTTCATATGATAAGTCATACAGAACTGATCATAACAAGAAGGCAAGGAGTGTAAGATAATGTTGATAGCCAACTCTTCATCAAAATTGACATTCAACTTCAGCAAGCGGTCCACATATCTTTGCATCTTCTGCAAGTGGGCCGTGATGGACTCTCCATCCTTTATTTTGGTTGTTATCATGGAGGCAATGATTTCATACCTTTCTTGACGAGCACTATGATAGTACCTTTCCATCAAGTCTTGGTGCATCTCGAAAGGCCAGAAGTCCTCGTAGGACTTCTGAAGCTCAGAAGTCATAGTAGCTATCATGATGCACGACACCTTTGTCGCGTCCTTCTCATGAGCCCTATACTCAGCCATTTGCTCAGGAGTAGCAGTTTCTTCATCAATCTCCTTTAGCTCTTTATCGAGGACATATTCTTTTTCCTCGTATCGAATGGCCATACGAATGTTATGAATCCAATCGTTAAAGTTCGAGCCATCGAAGATTACCCTCCCACATAAGTTCATGAGGGAAAAAGAGTCAGAAGAGTTGGAGCCAGAAGCATTATTTGAAGTAGACATCTGAAAAGAAAGACAAGTTTCATTAGATAGAAATTCCTTAATATGACACCCAAATGAATTATTAAAGGCAAGGACCCAAACACAATAATTCACAACTTAGAAAAGGGATGTCGTAATCTAATTGTAAATTATGTGAAGGGATGTAAATGACGATTTACCAATTTTCACCACCCAAAATCAAAATTTAAAAAATTAAGTTTTATGAAAATCCTAGATCTTTAAGATTCATTGAACTTTTCAATGGCATGTTTAATATCGATTATGCCCTTCAAGTTTGTGACTGGGATACCGAGGATCACAAACAAGGTGTGAATAACCATGTAAATGTGCTTGGTACTATTGATGTCATTTATCACCTAATCAATGTGCCGGTTAACCACACACGCTCCATTGATCGATGACAAACATCAAGCTACCCTTTGCCACCCTTGTTAGTCCAAGTTAGTGTGCCGATAAACCACACACGCTCCACTAACGACTTGTCAAGGTGCAATGTGTAATTTCATGGAACAACACTATTTTCACATTTTTCCTAAAGTAACTAAGATTGGGAATTTAGAAAAGTATTTAGTTACTTCTTATAATTAACATTATACTTTTTAATGAGAATTAATTTCCTATCCTACCCGTTCGGCTAATGACCCTCCACTAGTCAAGGAAGCGGTGGTGAGAGTGGACACCCATTCAATCGCCATTTTATAGGCAATTTCCTTATACCCCCTTATAGACTAGCTTCGTGAATGAGGCCTACTAACGGTAAGACTGACTGTCTTATACATATACATAAGTATTAAGCTTTTAATATTATAATAGTATAAGGGTTGAATTTTACACTTTTAAAACTCTAGGGTTTAGAATTTAAATATTTCAAAATTAAAACCTTTTAATCAATATTTTCAAACTCCAAAACTTGAGGGCAAGTTTTGAAACTTTTCAAAACTCTTGGATCAATTTGATAAAAAAATAAATTACTCATATAATTAACTATATCACAAAATCGACCTAATCTAATTTCACATAGCAAGATGATTCAAATCAAATTCTACAAATAATTAGTTTTTTACAAAATCAAGTAATTATCTTAAAATTTGACAATCATCATTCAATTTGGATGAGGATAATCATTACCTTATAAGAAAAATCAAATTTTAACAGTCCAAAACAGTTTGTGGTAATGATCCTAATCCAAAAAATGGCCAAAAAACTTGAAAATCTACAAACAGATGGTCCACCACGTCGTGGTAACTTTGACCACGTCGTGGTCATCAGCCAGATTCCAAAAATGATTTCTTTTTTGCTTTGAACAATTAACCAATGCATCAATATAACAGAAAACACCCTAGGCTCTGACACCACTAAAGGGTTTGAGCACTATAACAATCCTATGGTGCACATACAACCCTAGATGCTTTGGATCTAAGTTTTCTCAAGTTATACATGCAATTTCATTTCATCCAAAGCATACACCCTAGCTAGCATGCAATTGAAGATATACAACATAAAAACTAGTTATATGAATACCTCTTTGTTGTAGCTTGTAGAACCTTGCCTTCCAAGAGCTTAGCACCTCAAATGTGATGCCTCAAATGAGTCACAAACACCAAATGCAAAAGAAGGCTTATGAGAAATTGGTAAGGAAGCACAAATCGGCTAGGGTTTCACCTTGGAACACTTGTGGCGGATTTTAGCATGCTAGGGGTTACTTTTATAGTGTGGAATTCCTAGGGTTTCATACATGTAAACCCTAATTCACCATGACTCTTCATATTTGATGGCCCTTTGGACTAAACCCTAATAGACTCTCATATAGGATTACTCCATGCCTAATAGATATGTGCATATATATATATATATATATATATATATATATATATATATATATATATATATATATATATTACATCATATCTTAATACTTTTAGCTATAATTATGCTTATTATAGAACAAAAGGTACTTATTATGTTTAATATCTGTTATGTAGCGTAAAAGACATGCTCAGAAGCAACATGGAAGCTGGAAGCACGAAAATGTGAGCTTAGGCAAGAAAAAGACACAAGAAAGATGTTGTTGGACAGCTTGACCCCTCATCAGTATTTTGATCATATCTCATGACTCGTAACTCCGATTAAGGTGCTTCAAAATGTATGAAAACTAGACACAATTTCGGACGCCTTTTGTGTTTTGAGAAAAGTCGGATTTCCAACCACCACGACGTGGTGATCCCACCACGACGTGGTGACTGGAATCTTCGCGATTTTTGACACTCGCTTGGAGAATACGGGATAAACACGAGGACCACGACGTGGTGCCATTACCACGTCGTGGTGGCTAGATTTTAGGCAAGTATATATATCCGAACATTATGACAAATTGGGAGACTTGGAGGTGACTTTCTGGAGAAGCATTACGAAAAATAACCTCTGGAAAACCCTTAGAAGAGGAGGAAACGATTGGAGCTCAAGATTTGAAGAGATCTAGAATAAAATATCAATTTATTCGGTTTGATCATGTTTAGATTTATCTCTATTGAGTTTTTGCGTTTGATTTCTACCATGAGTAGCTGAATTTAGCTACTCCTGTTTAGCTAGATGAAGCTTCAACTTATGGATTAGTTTAATTAAT
Source organism: Lactuca virosa (assembly GCF_052849685.1). NCBI lineage: Eukaryota > Viridiplantae > Streptophyta > Magnoliopsida > Asterales > Asteraceae > Lactuca > Lactuca virosa. The sequence goes on from NC_136432.1 coordinate 174,652,319, forward strand.
TATGGATTTGACTTGTTGGTATTGTGCTTGTGTTTGATTGTTAATACCTAGCATGCTAACATTTGGTTGTTTAGTTGCTCGAATTCATGTTCTGTGTAGCTTAGTGATTATTAAATTACATGAACTTGACACCTAGTGATTTGGTGAATATTGAATTGCTAGAGCTAGGATCGACCCAATCTTAGATTAGTGATTGAAGTAATTGAATTTAGTTGTGCTGGAGAACATAAATTATGACCATAATTATGTTTTCATAATAAATCTTACATAGTCTATTCATAATCCATAACTGATTATGTGTTTGATTGTGTGTGACCATGCATAGTTTTACATGAATTAGTTAAATATTAGTAAATTTGGACTTAAATTACTAATAATATAATATTAGGTAACCAACTTTGATAATCCATAATTTTTAACTAACCATAAATAAGAAGTGGATTCGAACTAAACGGGAGTGTTTTTAGTAATTGATTGAACCTTCGTTTAGTAATTAAGTTTATCTAGACTTGAAAAATTAGATAAAAACCTTTTTAATTATTGTTTGATTTTAGATTAATTTAGAGTAATTATTTTAGCTAATTAAATTCGTTCCCTGTGTTCGACCCCAACTTAAACTACACTACAATCCGACTAAGTACACTGCCTAGGTGCATATTAGTTAGTTAAGTTAGTTAGGATATAAATTTAAAACTAGTAGGTACTTTTGTGCACATCACTAATCAACATGGATCATTAGCCCAAACTATAAGTATCACTGATTTACCAAATCAGTCCCTGTAAATTTAATCAGTCTCTTTTGATCACTAAATCAATTCCAAATTAATTATTGATCAATACCAATTAAATAATATGAATTCTCAATTAATATATTATTCATATAATATATTAATAAATCACAAATAACCTTTTTCTCAAATATCCATCCTATCAAATTGCTCCGGTGAAGGCAACCCAAAAGGACCATGCTACTATCGAATCAAGTACATACCATTTATAGCTATGGGCTTAGACACCTAATCCAACAAGATCTTAGCTCCATTCAGTCCCCATGATCATAAAAATTTCAACTTTATGGAGTAGTTTGACCCATGCATGTATTAAGACCTTTGTTAAGCTCTTTTTTAGCTCTTAAGCCCCATTAAGTCATGCATGTTTGTAAAGTTGCCAACTTTACGTGATAAGTTACCTTTAGGGACCGGATCTGAGAGTTTGAATAAAGGGATTAACGGTTTAAGTGCTTAATGGAGTAAGTTGGCACAGTGGGGAGTACGATGGTCGTACCCAGCTGGTACGCTCTGTGTACTAGCCCCAGATGGAGTACGCTAAGCGTACGAGCTGAGTACACCCCGCGTACTCAGCAAATGGGCTTTTAGGCTTAACGTCCTCGATTTTGGGCAATATTTGGGTTTGTAAGCTTCGGCCTGGTTGGGCCATTAGACTTCTCTTTTGGGCTTTGGGCTAGCATGTTGGGATTCCTTGGATTTTAGACCCATGATTGGTTTAGGCCCAATTTGGAAGATTAGGCCATAATTTGGGCTTTATGATTAGGGCCTTTTGAATAGTTGAGTTGGGAATTGGCTTTGGGCCGAGTTACATAAAGGGTAAAATGGTCTTTTACCTTGGTTATGGGCCAAATAGCTTAGATTTTTGGTTATGGGTCGGAATCCAATTAATGATTGGATGTTATTGATTTTGATAGGGCGAGGATTTTCCGGGCCAACAGTCAGAGATTCATTCGAGTGATTCAGCAGCTAGAGGTGAGTCTCCTCACTGTGTTTAGCGGTTTGAAGGTACTAATGTCGGCCCATGGTTTATTATGTTAGGATGATAGATGTTTGTGTGACTCTTGCATGTGTTATATGCTTGTATGCTTACCGGGCAATGCCCGATGTCGGACAGGGCCCAATGATTATCATGTATTCTATTATCTTTGTGATTATCACATGTGTAGTATGATTATATATTTATATGTTATATGTATATCGGATGGGGCCCGATGCCAGGCGGGGCTTGATGACTGGCATATCTAAATACCGAGCGGGCTCGATGTCAGGCGGGGCCTAATGACGGGCGGGTCCCATTATGTGTTCATTATGTATGGTATGTGGTATTTTGGGGAGCTCACTAAGCTTTGTGCTTACGGTTTTCAGTTTATGTTTCAGGTACTTCTAGTTCGAAGGGGAAGAGCCCATGATGATTGCAGAGCACACACCACCTTATTCAACATTTTGTGATTTACTCTGATGTTTTATGATGTATTGATACACTTTGTTCCACCTTGGTTTCATGATTATGTTTTGGATTACCGTTTTATAAAATTTAAAAATGAAATTTTTTGGTCTTATTTTTGGGACGTTACACTACTGTTGTTCGGGGTGCCATACTCGAAGTCTTTGGATCTATTAATACCGCTATGATTGAGTTGTTAAATGAGCGGTATGTTGGTGTGGCTGAGGTTGCTGCTGCAGCAGCTACCACAGCTGTTTTTGCAACAGGAATTCAGGGGGAAGATCATTCTAGTATCAGGACTTCAGCACCACGAAGCTCCCAAAGTTTAATGGGGTCAAGGACCCGATTTTGGCGATGAGGTGGTTGTCTGATGTGGAAGGCTACGTCTTCACATTTTCATGTCTAGATGACCAGAAGGTCAAGTGCGCCCTGAACCTTCTTCGGTTAGGGGCGAAGGATTGGTGGAGATTAGTGACTGATACTTATTCTCCTGCGAAGAAGGATGCAGTGACTTGGGAGCAAATTTGTGAGATGTTTTGCACTATGTATGTTCCCCTGGTGGAGAAAGAGAGAGAGGTTGGCTTAGTAGTATCTCTCTTTGAGACAGACGACAGAAACGATGATGGAGACCACCAAGATGTTTACTAAGAGGGCTCTTTTTTGTCCTGAGTATGCTTTATCAGAGCAGGCTCAGATGTCATGATACTTGAGCATGCCCAAGACCTAGATTCGGGAGTTTGTTTCTACCCAGCGATATAGTACCCTCACCGAGCTTTAGGATGCTGCAAGGAGGTCAGAGCCTGCAGCAAAGCGGTTCAAGCCCGCTGATTCACGATCAAGAGATCATAGGGGCCGCACTTATGACAAGTGTGGAAATGTTCATGAGGGTGTTTTTCGGTTTTCTTCGGTGTGCCACAAATGTGGCAGGGAGGGCCATATTTCTAGGGATTGTTGTCAGCAGGCCCCAGTACCGAGCACCAGGATTTGCTATCACTGTGATCAGGTTAGCCATGTGAAGGCCAACCGCCCCTTGCTCGCAGCGAGACTGATGCAGGCTCTAGAATTGGATACTTTGAGGATCACGGATGAACGCCAGGGCAAGGCGGAGCTCCCGAGGGCTCAAGGTCGTACGTTCTAGCTCATAACACAGGAGGCCAGGGCGGCGCCAGGCGTCGTTACTGGTATGTTTTCATTTGTTATTCTGTCAAATTATGTTATGGTATACTTATGTTTATGATTCTGCTAGGTGCCTTCTTAGTGAATTCCATGCTTTCTCTTGTGCTTTTTGACTCGGGTGAAAGTCGATCTTTTATGTCTCAATCCTTCAATAGGAGTTTTGATATGCCTCTTGGAGAGTTAGAGTGCCAGTTGCAGGTTTCCATCGCCTATAAGCATGGGGTTTCTGCATCAAACGTTTTTCAGGGTTGCGTTTTGGAGATTTTCGGGGTGTCTTACCTAATTAATCTGATCCATATTCCTATAGGGAATGTGTGTATGACAGTAGGGATGGATTAGTTTAGTAGGTTTGGTGTGATGATTGACTGTGAGGGTTAGCGGGTAGTAGTTAGAACCCCAAGTGGGGGAGAATTAATTATTTATAAAGAGGGTACCAGGGTTGGATCAGCCTTTTGGTCTGCTGCAAGGGCTCGATAGTATCTACAGCATGGGTGTATGGGTTACCTTGCGTATGTGGTTGACACTCGAGTCGTGAAGTAGGTTTCAGTTTTGGATGTGCCCGTAGTCAGGGAGTTCCCAGATGTGTTTCCGGAGGAATTACCCGGTGTGCATCATGAGAGATAGGTTGAGTTCAGGATTGATTTGGTTCCCGGTGCGGCCCTGATTGCTAAGGCGACGTACAGATTAGCACCACCAGAGATACATGATTTGTCCTCTCAGCTTTAGGAGCTATTGGGCAAGCAGTTTATTAAACCGAGCAGTTCGCCTTGTGGAGTGTCGATCTTATTTATGGAGAAGAAGGATGGGTCCTACTGCATGTGTATTGATTATCGGGAGTTGAACAAGTTAACTGTAAAGAACCGTTACCTACTTCCACATATTAATGATCTTTTCGATCAGCTGCAGGGTGCATCTTGGTTCTCCAAGATCGATTTGAGATCAGGGTATCATCAGATGAGAGTCAGGGAGGAGGACATAGATAAGACAACGTTTCAGACTCGTTATGGTCATTACGAGGTCATGATGATGCCTTTTATGCTCATCGATGCTCCAGCGGCATTTATGAATTTAATGAATTAAGTGTGTATGCCGATGCTCGGTCGATCAATTATTGTATTTATCGATGATATCCTGGTCTATTCCAAGACCAGGGAGCAGCATGAGGAGCACCTTCAAGAGCTTCTGGGAGTTTTAAGGTGGAAGAGGCTTTATACTAAGTTCTCAAAGTGTGGGTTTTGGTTACAGTAGGTCCAATTCTTGGGACACCTCGTTAACCAGGACGAGATTCTGGTCGACCCGGCCAAGATTAAGGGAGTCATGCAGTGGGAGGTTCCTAAGTCTCCCTCGTAGATCATGAGTTTCTTAGGATTAGTAGGGTATTGTCGGAGGTTCAATTAGGATTTCTCCAAGGTTGTTGTACCCCTCACTCTTCTAACGAGGATGAGTGTGAATTTCCATTGGGGGTATGAGCAGCAGGCTGCATTCGAGATGCTAAGACATAAGTTATGTAAGGCCCCGGTGTTGACCCTTCCGGAGGGTGTGGAGGATTTTGTTGTTTATTGTGATGCTTCCATCACTGGTTTGGGGGCGGTACTCATGCAGTGAGGGAGAGTTATTGTGTACGTTTTTAGGCAGCTGAAGTCGCATGAGGTTTGATATACGACGAATGACCTAGAGTTGGGGTGGTGGTGTTTGCCCTTTAGATTTGGCGACATTATCTATAAGGGCCCGATGTACCATCTACACGGATCATAAGAGTTTGATATATCTCATGGATCAGCCGAATCTGAATATGAGACGGCGTAGATGGCTTGACGTGGTTAAGGATTATGACTGCGAGATTATTTATCACCCGGGGAAAATGAATGTGGTCGCTGATGCTTTGAGTCGCAATTTAGTTAGTTCTTCTGCTGGGAGCTTATGTATGCGGATTGCTATCGACTCGCCGCTCCTGGATTTGATTAAGGAGGCTCAGCCTGAGGGAGTCAAAAAGGAAAATTAGAAGCAGAAGTGAATTAGGGATGAGATTAACAGGTTTCTACCGATAGTCGTGGATTGTTGACCCGGTGTGATCGGGTTTTGGTGCCAGACTTTGGTGGGATCAGACAGACTGTGTTGGAGGAGGAACATAAGTCCATATTTTCGATACACCATGGAGCCACCAAGATGTATCGGGATTTGAGACTTAGTTACTGGTGACCATGCATGAAGAGAGAGAGATAGCCTGATATGTTGAGAGGTGCTTGACATGTCGGATGGTCAAGGTCGAGCACTAGAGGCCGCACAACAAGCTTCATCCCTTGGAGGTTCCTATGTGGAAATGAGAATAGATCACCATGGACTTCATCACTAAGTTACCTCGGGCGGCTAAGGGATTTGATGCGAAATGAGTTATAGTGGATTGTCTGACCATGAGTGCCCACTTTCTAGCTATTCGGGAGAGCTCCCCGTCTGAAAAATTGGTCGATGTTTACATGCGCGAGATTGTCGCTCCGCACGGTGTTCTAGTTTCTATTGTATCTTATCGATATATTCTATTCACTTCTCGATTTTGGCATAGATTCCACAAGGAACTAGGCATGAGGTTGCACTTTAGCACTGCTTATCATCCACAGACGGACGGCCAGAGCGAGCAGACCATTCAGACACTTGAGGATATGTTGAGAGCTTGTGCCATAGGTTTCAGTGGGAGTTGGGACCCCTACCTTCTTCTAGCTGAGTTTTCTTACAACAACAACTATCACTCCATTATCGGTGCATCGCTATTTGAGCTTCTTTATGGGAGGAAGTGTCGTACCCCAGTCTGTTGGGGAGAGGTCGGTCGCAGGGTCATGGGAAAGACCGAGGTAGTTCTTCAGACGACAGAACTTATTCATCATATTAAGTAAAGATTACAGACAGCTCAACATCGGCAGGAGAGTTATGTTGACAGATATCGATCCGAGTTGGAGTTACAGGTTGGCTGCATGGTTTTACTGAAGGTATCACCCTGGAAGGGTGTAATACGCTTCAGGAAAAGGGGAAATTGGTACCCCGATTTATTGGGCCATTTCGAGTGATCGCCATGGTAGGAAGAGTGGCCTATCAATTGGATCTATCCGAGGAACTTTGCCAATTCACATCACCTTTCATGTTTTTCAAATACGGAAGTATGTAGCTGATGATTCAGCAGTGGTCCCTTTGGATGATATTTAGGTTGATGATCGTCTGAACTACGTTTAGAGGCCAGTGGCAATTTTGGATACGAAGACGAAGGCCTTGTGCAACAAGGTGGTATCATTGGTCAAAGTTCATTGGCAGCATCGGAAAGCAACTGAATGGACTTAGGAACTCGAGGCAGAGATGCGAGAGCACTAACCTGAGTTATTTGCAGCACCGAACTTCGAGGATGAATTTTGATTCAAGTGGGGGAGAATTGTAACACCCCGATTCAGGTAAATTTCCCTTTTTAACCCTAATTGAATATGTTTTTCATTTTGGGTCCTTACGTCGTACGCATGGCATAGCTCTTCAAAGTGGGACACGGATTCAAGTGAGTACGCTGGGGCGTACTCCTTGGTACGCAGGGCGTACATGACCAGTGAGAAAACCCTAATTTTTAAGGTTTGAGCACTATTTAAACCTCCTTAACTCCTTGAGACTTCTTCATTCATCAGCCTCCATCTCCTAAAAATTCCCCTTGCAAACACTAATCCATTGTGTGAGCATTTTGAGCTTGAGAGTGTGTATTTGGTGTTATTGAAGGAAGGAGAAGATTGTGGAATCTTCTTCAAATCTCAAGGCATCTTGGATCCAGAAGTATCTCACCCTCAAGCATCCTTTGGAGGTATGAAGTTCGGATCTTGATGCATATTTGCTTTGGATCTTGCTAGTTCTTAGGTTTTTATGCTCTTTAGTCCCATAATTTTGGTGTTCGTGAGTATGGCTTACTCTAACCCATAAGGGTTGTTCTTTAATGCATGAGATATGAGGTTTTGGTTTGTGTATTAAGTTAGGGTTTAGTTGTTGGACCCTTTCTTGGAAAGTCATAAAGTTGGAAACTTTATGACTTAGAATGTTATTTGGAACTAGATATAAGTTTTGGACGTGGTGTCTTAATAGATTAAGCACTTAACAAAGAAAAAGGATGTCATCCGAGTACGTTGGGCGTACCACCGCGTACCTGGTCGAGACCCCGTAATCTGGCCAATAGTGTGCTACATTGGGCTTAGTGGCTAAGTACGCTGAGCGTACTCAGTCTAAGTTGACTCTGTTGATTTTTTGACTTTTAACCTTTGACCAAGTTTGACTTAGGGGTATTTTGGGTATTTTGAGTTGTAGTTTGAGTTTAGGTCACTATTTGTTATAAGGCTGACCTGTAGAGTTGACACTTGGAGCAACATTCTTTTCTACTAACTTTTCAGACTGTGAGGTGAGTTTCCTCATTGTACTTGTGGGTCGAAGGCACCAATGTCGGTCCATTGGTATATAGGATGTTGTCATGCTGTAGTGATCTATTAGATCTGTATGATTATTTATTTGTTGGTTATATGTTTATCTGTTGCATATATCAACATAGTGTGGTTAGGTTTAGGCAATATTGCTCTATGCGGAAGCCAACAAACCCGGGAGCAAGCCAGACATAAGTTGTAGGCCAGAAAGGCAAGCCAGACTTATGATGTGGGCTCGAGAGCAATCCAAACATGAGTTGTGGGCTGGGAAGGCATGTCAGACTCATGTTGTGGGCTCAGGGGTAATCAAGTCCGATGGTTGTGGGCCCAGTATGCATGCGGTTATATATTTGTGTGGTGGTATTTTGGGGAACTCACTAAGCTTTGGCTTACGGTTTAAGTGTTATGTTTCATGTACTTCAGATGATCGGGGGTAAGCAAATGCGTGATCGTACACATCCTTTGACGACATGTTTTGGAGATATTATGATACATTGATTTTGGAATATTTGTAATTGACATTGGTTTCTTATGACTTGGGTTTTGATTGGAAACCATGATTTTACTTTAATTAAAAATGAGAATTTGCATTGTGATTTTTCGGACGTTATAGTTGGCAAAATTAATTGGTAGTTGGTGGCTGGTGGCTGGTAGCTGGAAGCTGCAGTTTTTATTTGTTATATGAGTGTTTAACAGAAATAATTGGTTTTTTGAAATGTGTGAAATTACATAAAAGAACAATTATTTAAAACAAACAAATATATAAATATAATTTTAAGAGCAATTTTGGAAATTAATTCAAAACCTCATTAGCTTTTTCTTTAGCGCTACAAGAAGTAGTTTTTAGATTTTGAATATCTTATTTACACTAAAAGTTAAAAGCTTGTATTGTCAAACGAAGTTTTTTGTTTAAATCGATATTTTGTAAAAAGCTAACTAATGAGAAAAAAGATGTTTCTAGATTAACAAGTTTGGAAGATAATGAAGATAACAAGAAAAGAAAAAAAATCATGTCTTTTTTTGTGTATTTATATTTGGTTTTCTACTATTCTATCTTCCCTGAACAAGTGTCACAAATTAGTTTTTGGTATTAATTAGAAAACATACAAGACTATGTTTGGCACGTCATAGCTAGCTGATAAACTAATTTATTTTTCGAGCTTTTTTAACGTTGTTATGTTTAGCAAGCCAAAAAATAGCTGATAAGTTAACTTATAAGTTAGTTTTTTCTTTTAAAAAAAAAACTATTTAGAGTAGTTTTTCAGAAGCTTTTTTAAAATTTTTTGAATATACCCATGATTAATTATAATAAACATATTTTTCTAAATATCCTTTTACGTCATTTTATATTTTCCACATAGTTTATCAACTAACTTTTACCAAATATCATTTTTTGTCTGCTAGCTTATAAACTAGTAGCTAGTTTTTCAACTAACAACTAGTTTTTCAGTTAGTCTGTCAAACATAACCTAAACCAAAAGTCGGTTTTATCAATCTGAAATCAATCTTACCGGAAACTGGTTACAACGGTATACATTTCTACTCGAACCCATATGGGATCCAAACCTGTTTGAATCCGATAAAGACGTTTATATACACATCTACATAACTTCACTAAACACTTTCTTGTTTTTTACTTCACTTGTGGGTCACTAGCCCACAAAAAGATTTGTTATTTTAGCCCAAGTGTTCCAATTTCATAATTTCCTTTAAGTTTCCAGTGTTTTCGAGTCTCATTTTCTTACAACTTTTAATGTATACTGTCTCCATTATGTGTCTTCTTATGAGTAAATAATTTGTTTAATGATTGCAAAATGGCTGATTAAATCCGGTCAGAAGTTGCGACCTTGCAATCTAAGAGGGAATTTTGGTTTCAATACAAAAGGATTTGGAGACTAGTCTTATTTGATGATGTGATATTTTATTCCTTATTATCATGTAGATGCTTTGGATGTTAAGAAATAACATCATCTTTAAAAAGAAGCAAATGCACAAGGATTCAGTTTCCGCTTTAACAAAAATTAGCTTAAGAAATCCCACCAACTACTCCTAAATTGTTCCTTGTACTGTGAATACTTTTATATTTTTACAAAACTAATGATTTGTTTTTCAGTAAAAACATTTTTTGAAGTTTTTTTTGGACAGATTTTTAAAGACCATTTTCATAGCAAAATAGAGTTTGATATTGCAAAAACAAAGTTTACCCAAGACTTCGTCTTCGCAATATGAAGCTCAGTGTTCACTTTGAAAATCATCCTTGAATATCCTTTATCAGGAAAAAGAAACTTCAAAAAATGTTTTTTTTTTAACAAAATCATGATTTTTATAAAAATATGAAAATCTTCACAATATAAGGAACAATTTATCAGTATACATGTCTCACAGTGAACAGTGATTTCACAATAAATTTTGGGTGGGGCTCATTACAAAACAACAGTGTTTTGCGATGTCCCACTGAAAGTGGTTTTTGGAGAAATCACCCTAAATTTTGACTAATTTTTTTGAAAACTAAAGAAGGAAGACTATATTTATCATTTTCTGAAAGTTGAAGTATTTAGGCATAATTGTACCAAACCTATCAAAATGAACCGTTACATAAATCAAGATTTTTTCTGTCAAATGTGAATCTCTTATGAATTTTGATACTTATCATTTTGTAGTATTTTTAAAATAAATAATATTCATATATCAACTTTTGGTTTTTTTCAATTTTTAAAATTAAAATGCCACTACTTTTATTTATATATATAAGGTATTAAATGTAATGGATGTGATAGTAAATTGCAATGAATACATTTCTTCCTCTATATTCAACTCTTTTTTAATCTTAATCTGTGTATATTTACTATAATATACACAGGTCTCACAACTAGTTTGTATGACAATACAATATCACGTCTTTAAACTTAAAGCAAGTGTACATTTATCTTCATGCTCTACAAGTGATAACTTGAGGAACATATTGCAAAAAGCAGAGGCACTCAGTACACCACTCATACACTTTTCATTTTTGGAACTAATTCTATAGACTACAAACACCACAAGAAACAACGTGAACTTAAAGCTAACAACTAACAGTTAACACTATCATTCCTGTATTAGGAAAATACTGTCCTTTCAAAAATGCACCTAATGGTACAAATACTAAAGGACCACAAGAAAAGGACGACTTATTATAAATGTCTACTCCTTTTTAGGCTTACTTGTACTTTTTATTAAGAACGATATACATATACATCTGGCACATGTGTGTAGCATACATCTGGCACATGGTGGGGATGATGATGATCATCATTATTTTTGGGCCACATTTGTGGAACTGCCCAAGATGCATCGGGCACCTGACCTAAACCTTCATCTAATTCGGCCTCCATACGTTTTAGAATTGGTGAACAGTTCCCATCATTAACCTAACACCATTGCATCAGTAGTTACATTAAACAAAGTAAGTAACATGAAAGATAATGATAATTATTTAAAAGTTAAAACATGAAGTGATTTACAGAAAGGTGATGTGTTTACCTTGGAGGGGACATTATCGATGCAGTTGTAGTTCTGGTTGATATCAGTAAGAACCCTAAGATAATCATCAAACTGCCATTCTTGAAAACCATCAACTGAAGAACCTACAACAGGAGGTAAACTAGGAGGGGTAAAATAGTCAGTTTCAGCAGTTTGGACTGGAGGCAGATTGTTGTATTCATCAGTTGGAGACAAAGGGAGATTAGTTTTGGTGATGGTTGACTTCCTGGAAGTCAATGGTGCACCATGTTCTGCAGCTTCTTGTCCTACTTTCACTCCAGTAAGCAAAAACCTCTGGTGTGATGAAACAAAACTGTTGACTGTATGTATTGCAACATCACATTTTCTGCATAGTAAAGCCCTGTCTTCCAGACAAAAGAAGTAACCAACTGTTTCCTGTATAATAACATCATCTGTTGTCAAAATCTAAATACCTTGAATTACCTATTTACCTAAACACCTTGAATTCGAATACATAGCACTTCATGAATCAGGTTTTTCTATAGAATTTTCAAATTAGTATCAAAATTCAACTGATCAATATCAGTTTTCATTTCTTAACGAGATTAAAGCGCACGAGAATAGAATACACGATCACAGAGCGCAGAGATAACTAAACAAAAAAACCTCATCGCTCTATCAGCGAAAACACAAGCTAAATGATAATTGATACATCCAGTTTATCATAACGGTTCCTCTTAGAATTGAATCTCAATAAATCACATAAATAGCTCAATCAACAACCAATTGCTTACCAGAAGCGATTCAACGCACATAGAAATTTCAATTAAGTAATCAAAATCATATCCTCAAGTTAAAAGGAAAACACATGAGAGAAAAAATATATACATGTGTATGATTGATTATTATACCTGGCAGATATCACACTTAGGCATCTGAGAATTAGAATTTGAAAGAAGAACCCGCTGATGCTTACTGGCGAGCTTGTTTGCAGCGTGAATCTTCTCATCGCAACTCCAACATAGAGCCGCCTCGTCGGCGCAACAAAGCACCGTCGCCTCCGCCATCTCACATACGTTGCACTGAATCTTCATCTCGTCGGATTGTCTCACCAAAACATTCGGTTCTTATCTTCTCTCTGTATTTGTAAACAACTGTATTTGTCAACAACTGATGAGATGAAGGCAAAGAGGTATGGTTTAAGAGAATGAACCGAAAGAGGAAGGGTAGAAAGCAGCAAGTGGGGGGTTTAATGAGAACATGTGCTGATTCGCATTTAAAAAAGGAGTATGGGCTGTTTGATGTGTACTACAGTGACTAGTCACGTTAATTTTAATAAAGTTAAATTAAAACGATATACTATATTTTTTAATTTGATTAAATCAATAGAAAATTTGTGCGTTGAAATTATAATGTTTTTTTGGGTTGATGCAGTTGAAGCGGTTGGACACGCGGCGGGATGCATGTGTGGAAGTATGGGTGGCCCAATTATGTGGGTTGTGTGACCAAGTTCCAATGGCGCAAGGACCAATCCCAAAAGCGGCCAATTTTGGCAACACTAATCATTTTTTTGTTTGGCTATGTTTTATACATGAACCGAGTAATTTAGGCTTAGGCGGTGAGCAGATTGGTTGATGTCGACCGCAATAAACACCGCCTTTTTATAGATATCGCCGCATTTTGAACCACGACGCGGCTAGGGATGTCAAAAAAATCTGTTAAGATTTTTGTGAGACCCTCCTCTTTACCGAAATATTATAAAAAAAAATAAACAAAAAACAAAAAAAAACTTAGGATGCAAGGTTAACCCCATTATATTTTTGGAACTCACTGGACCGGCCGAATTGGATCGGAAATTGGTCATTGGTTCTGAAATCAGGCTGTTTTAGGGTGTCTCTAAGGAGGGGCGAGCATTTGGATCGGACTGGTCAGATTGGTTTTGCAGAAATTGGTAAACCATTGACTGAATCTTTTGAGGTTTACATGTCTACGTCGAAGTCTGAGTCTGAGTTTTCCAGCTCTTTTAACCGTTGGATCGTTACAACTTTAGGTCTATATGGTACAATTCGTTGAAGCCCTACCGAAGTTTAGTTTATATATTAATTTAAAACAAATATCCGTTGGACCGGACCTGAACCTGGACTAGACCTATCCGGTTTGTACCCGGACCAATTGTGTATGATTCAAAGAACCGAGAATCGGACCTATTCTAAAAAACTGGTCCAGATCAGGTATGATCCAGAGGTCCAAATGCTCATCCTACCTGGATAGACCGGTTGAGGCATATTGATATCAATGTCACATCGGTTTTTCGGTTAATGGATTGGTTGGACCGATACAATATTCGTTAAGTATGATATAAGACGTTGAAGTGGTAGCAAAATTAGTTTTTTTATGATAAAATCAATTTTTAGAGAAGAATATTATGAAGCTTAAAACAAAAGTATATTAGTCTACTCTACCAAGATCCTTTTCAAGGAACGTCGCCATATATGTTATCACACTAAAGTCGGAATCTTACGGTTCTCTACCAAGATCCTATTCATACATTTTTTCTGTAAAAAAATGCATAAATAGTGAATTAGGATTATGTAACGTCCGCAAGTTCGGGCTAGACATTAAAATATAAAATATAATAATTATTTATAATTAATAGGATAATCGTAAATAATTAATAATCTTTCGTACGCGATGCGAGTTATATAAAGAATATTTATATATTGCATACATGTTTTATAGACAAATATTGGACTTAAAATATTTGTATAAAACATTATTATAAAATTTAGTGAATTATGTCAAATAAACGTTCAAAAATAAAATATTATCTAGGATAAATAATTTTGATAAAAGTTGTAGTAGTCGTGATGACGATCTCGTTGATATAATATAAGGAACACTTAAATCTGACTTCGTATGAAGAAGTTACAATCCCTTAAAGTTTCATGTTTAGTCCCCATACAACAGAGTGTGTCATAAAAAGTGAATTTGAGATAGGTTGCTTATTAGCCTAAGTAATCTAAAAAAATTGTAGTAATCGTAAAAGTGAAAGTAGGGGTGAGCATAACGGGGTACCTGGCCAATTTAACGGGAACCGGAACCGACGGTTCTTAGTACGACGGAACCGGAACCGGAACCGCCTACACCGGTTCCTTAAATCTTGGAACCGATCCCGGAACCGCTTGGAACCGGTTCCGGTTCCGGGTACCCGTATAATATTATGTAAACTTTAACAACTAGTCATTTGCAAATTAATTTACAATAAAAATCAAATCCAACAATAATTTACAACAAAAAGTAAACATAAACACCTTATCACTAAAAGATCATCATCATTTGCAAATAAACTTACAACTACAACAACCTTAGCTTAATTCAATTGTAAAAGGATTAACATCAAGTCTAGCAAGTCTTTAATAGTTAACAATTAACACTCAACAAGTTATCTAAATAAACATTTCAACAGCAAACAAAAGTCATAAGATGCTCCTCAACAATAATTCTGCAAGTCTGTATCAACCCAACAGCAAGTCTGCATCAACCCAACAGCATATCTGTGACAGCCCAATAGCAAACAACCCACCAGCAAACAATTAACAGCAAACCTGTAAAAGCCCAACAGCAAATAGCCCACTAGCAAACATTTAACAGCCCATCAGCAACTCTAAAACATGTTAACAGCCCAAAAAACAATATCTATTATGGATTATGTGTAGAAAAATATAACAAAATAGTAGGAGTTATAAAGTTACCTCAAAAAGCAAATATTTATTATGATTTTCGACCAATTGTAATATCAACAGTGTCACCAATTTCTGCAATAGATATTAAACAAACAATTCAAATTAATAAATATATACACAATATAGGAAAATATAATTAAAAGTACAAAATAAAAGTGTAGCATACCTTTGTCATATTTTTCCACATCATCCAATAGTTGTTCAAGATCAGTACATACATTTGATGCTCTCAACCAATCCTGAGTACATATCAAAGTTTCTACTGTTTTAAAACCCAAACTACTACGAAAGTCATCTACCACGCGACCGGAAGTACTAAAAGCAGATTCACTAGCAACTGTAGAAACTGGAATGGCTAGAATGTCTTTAGCCATTGATGCCAACACCTTATATGTTGTACATTTGTCACTCCACCACTTCAAAATTTCAAAGGATTCATTGTTCATTTTTTCAGGTGGAGAATCAAGATAGTCTTCCAATTCAGATTTTTCCATAGCATCCTCAACATCTTTCTCATAGAACTCATCATAGATTTTTGTAATTTGTTTATTCTTAACCACTCCAGCAAAATTTTGGCCATCATCATCTTTCCAATGGGGAGAACTAGAAGAATCATCCTTTGCTTTTGTTGAAACATTATCATAATGATTGTACAACCTTTTCAAAACATCATACACATCATTATATATGTCTTCAACTTTCTTCTCGTCCAAAGGAAAGATTTTCTTTAAAGAAAACTTGACAAACCTCATCTTGTACCTTGGATCAAGAGCAACCGCAACTAAAACCATGACATTTGTTTTCCCAAAGTCTCCATAATATTTGTCAAACTTTTTTCTCATTTGATCCCCCATACTAACAATATTAGGATCAATATCTTGTTTCCACTCCAACAAAGAAGCTAATACACCCAAGATCTCATGATAATGCATATTGGCTGTGACATACAAAGTGCCAGACATCCTTTTTGTGGCATCAAAAAATTGTTTAAAACAAAGTGATAAAGCTCTAGCATTATCCCAATCCTTTTGGAAGGGAAACTTGTCTTTAAGATCTTTCTCAATTTGGGGATCTTCTTGTTTCATTCTTTTAAACGCTTTCTCAAACTTAAGAGCCATATCTAACATAATGTAAGTGGATTTCCACCGTGTTGGTACATCAAGAGATACTGACCCTTTACATGAAACTTTTGATTTTAAAACACAATCATCAAACAATTTAGATCTTTCCGAAGAACTCCTCACATATAAAATAACACCCCGAATAAAATTAATGGAGTTCTTAACCATATCCAAACCATCTTTAACAATTAGGTTTAAGATATGGGCGGCACATCTCATATGAAAAAACTCACCCCCTAAAACAAGTTTGTCTATAAGGTGTTCTTTTAAATAAGCAACAACAACATCGTTTGAGCTTGCATTATCTACGGTGATACAAGATAACTTATCTTCTAAACCCCAGTTTAGAATACAAGACTCTACTACTTTTCCAATTTCTTTCCCTTTATGACTATCCATTACTCAAAAATTCAGAATTCTTTTATGTAATTTCCAATTGTCATCAATAAAATGCGCAGTCAAACACAAATAGTTTAGATTTTGTATAGAAGTCCAACAATCGGTAGTGAGAGCAATCCTAGATGTCACACCTTTGAATGTATTTTTCAAATTCTCCATCTCACTTAAAAAAAGTTTACCAATATCTCTAGCAACCGTGAAACGTGATGGCAAACAAAATTGTGGAACAACGACACTACAAAAATATCTAAATCCATCACGTTCCACGTAAGAAAATGGTTCCTCGTCAATGACAATCATTTTAGCTAAAGCTTGCCTAATGGAATTTTGATTAAATTCCCAATTTGAAACCGTGGTAGCATCACTTTGACTTGTTTTAAAAATGCTAATTTTCTTTTGTTTTTTATCTATATTTTTGGGGTTATTTGGACATGTAAGAAGATGTTTAGCCATAGATGATGTACCATTCTTTGTAGCAACCTTCAACACTCTAGAGCAGAATTTGCACTGGGCTTTTACAATTTTGTTAGTCTTTGGATCTCGAATATCAACATATTTATGCCAAACATTTGTTGTTCTTTTGTCCCCAGCTGATTGAGTGTTCTGTTGCTCAACATCACTTTCACGATCCAAATCTATGGACTGCTGTTGTTCCATTATTGGCTAGCCTAAAATTTCAAAGAAATAGTAAGTAATCAGATAACGTGTTCAGTGCTATATGTTCTAAATATAGAAAACAAAAATTGGGAAAACTAATTAATCACTGTGTAGTTCGTAAGTCAATTATAATTAATCGTTGTTGACCTGTTGTTCTATTCTCTTTTGATTCATCAGTTAGCTAATCGATTCACTGGACTATTCTCTATTTAGTCCCAAGGGTTGATTGGAACTCACTATTTTCTGATTATCTCAGCTGTGGTGAATCAGATCGCATCATTTTTTAATAGCAAACAATTTTTATTAAGAATCTAGAGAGGGGACAACCTTGCTCCTAATACGTGTCATTAGTGAGTAAATGAAAGGATCTCATAGCGAAAGGAATCGTTAATCAACATAGACATTCATAATCAGTAAAAGAATAATTAATCTGACATGTACCTGAGAAGTCGTCGCTGTGGAGGCGGAGAAGTCGTCGCAGGTATGTCGGATTCAAAGAAACGAGTCGTCGGCGTACACTATGGACACTGAATTGAACACGTTGTCGATTGAAGTGTGTGATTGAAGTAAGAACGAGTTAAGCTGGAGCGATGATGCGAGAACGATTTGCGATTGAAGTAGGCGGCAGCGAGAATGCGAGAACGAGACAGTCAAATCTTGTGTGTGTTTGTGAATTGTGTTTTGTGAATGTTAGCGGCCAAGACATACAACGACTACTAAAGACCAAAGTCATAAAACCCTAGCCGAGTGTATTTTAGTAATTTAACTTTTGCATATAAATTTTATTTTTGGAAAAAATATATTAAATAATACTATTAAAAAACTATTAAAAGATCGGGTATCCGCCGGTTCCGGTTCCGGTTACCCACCGGTCCGGGTACCCAGTATAAAAACTGAAAACGCCGGTTACCCAGTGGATACCGGTTCCAAGATAATGAGAACCGGAACCGGAGCCGCTTAAGGCGGTTCTTAGATTTTAGGAACCGGAACCGGAACCGCCTAGGCGGTTTCGGTTCCGGAACTGGCGGTTTCGTGGCGGTTCCGGTTCCGAAAACGGGTACCCTGTTTCGATGCTCACCCCTAAGTGAAAGCGTGCATATAGAGAGCATCCAAATATGACTTCGTTTGATGAAGTTATGATTTTTCAAAGTTTCAGCACAACATGCGCGACACTGAAATTGAAAGATCGGTTGATGGTTAGTGTAACACCTGTTCCAGGTATTATTTAATTTATCTAAGTTTTAGGGTTTTGTGCATGGACTCGGCGAGTTGGGGAGCTCCAACTATTCGATTATAGACTATTATGAGGACGCGGGATTTAAACCCTACTCGACAAGTCGGAAGGCCCCGACTCGACGAGTAGGCGATGTAGAGAGAAACCCTAATTTTCAGGGGTTTGCACCCCATTTAAAGGACTTATGGCTCATTTGTAGCCTCCCTCATCGTCCTTACAGCCCATAAAGAAACCCTAGCCGTATTTTTGAGCTTCCTTGAGTGTGTGTGAGTCTTAGAGAGTAAAACTTGTGCTTTTGGGAAGGAAACTTGAAGGTTGAGGAGCTTAAAGTGTAGCACCTGGTTCTTGGTACGTATTCTTTTATTTAAATATTTTGCATTTTTGGCCTTGGACTCGGCGAGTTGAAGGACCAACTCGCCGAGTAGAAGCGAGAGGGGACACGGGAGTTTAATGAGCTACTCGGCGAGTCGGAGACCGGACTCGGCGAGTAGGTGCTGTCTGGACAAAAACCCTAATCCAAGGGTTTGCACCCTATTTAAACGACCTTATGCAGCCTCCATCGCCCCTTTATGCTCCCAAACACCTCTCATTGAAACCCTAGCCGTTATTGAAGCAATCTAAGGCATTTGAAGTGATTCTGGTGCTTTTGTGACCCAAGGAAGGAAGGAAAAGCTTGAAGGATCAGAAGGAGGCTAGAAGGATCCGGTTTTGAGCATCATTTGCAGTCTACAGAAGGTATAAAGTCTATACCTTGCTTGTTCTTTTGATAGATCCCATTTCATGGAGTTTTAGGGCTTTTCTAAGCCATTTTGGTCACCAACCATGATTGCAAGCATGGTTTGGGGTTGATGTTTCGGATCTAGGTCCTTAGAGGGATTACAAGGCAGAAAGGAGTGGCTTTTGCACTCAAAGAAGACCCCATGCATTGTAAGAGCTTGTTTTAGGACCTTTTGAGCTCAATGTCCCATGCAAGCACGTAAAGGTTGTAACTTTATGTGCTAGATCGATTATAGAAGCTTGGATCTATCTTTTGATCAAAGGTTGTACATCAGAAATCAAGGATTTAGAGTGTGGACATGACCGACTCGGCGAGTCCGAGGCTTTGAGCCCCATATCTGTTAAGGGTCAAGGACCCAGTTGAGTGTGGAAAGGTTTCAGGGAGGTCCCTGTCACACCCCGATCCTTGTCGGAATCGATCTAGGCGTGATATATTGTTCAAAGTCTCATGACAACTATGTTATAATATGATTAGATTCAATTAAATACTAAGTATGCAAACAAGATCCACAACATACAAATACAAATCCAAATACGAACAACATTTATTACATCAAATTTAAATAGTCTTGTGGATTTCTAAGGCACAACCTATTTTTCATCAACTTCATTCTTCAAATCTGCATCATGGGTAAAAACAGGTCAACTACGAGAGTTGGTGGGTAATCTAATTTTAGTAGAGAAAATTGTGAAGTTGAAACATTTATAATTTGAAATTTGTTTTCTTTTGAAGTCGGCAAACAATTGTATTTGAGATAACGGTTTATAAATCAAAAATTGATTAACAAATGATAACAACAACAATAAGTCTTCACCCTATATATACATATATATATATATATATATATATATATATATATATATATATATATATATATAAATATATAGGATGGAGCATCTAATCATCATACACACTCAACCACGTGCGATCAATCACCTTAACGTCCCAAGGCGGGGTGGTCAACCCAATAGCGCTATTATTGTCCATAACGTACCTCAAGAATACGGGCATAGTCATGGAGATTAGACTAAAAATGATAATGCACTACAAGTACATGTAGCGTAAACAAACAATAGTTATACAATTAATGACTCACGTATAAATGTCCCAACAATGTCTCAATTGTGATAAAACAATAAAATGAAGTTGGAACATATTAGAACCACATGATACACCCCAAAAGTATTGAAAATTATAAAATATGGGGTAGATTACTCACATTAGTCCCAAAACGAAATGCGTGTGTCGTACGATAGACGGTTCGGGTCAAAATGACGTAGAACCTAATATAATTAATAGTTTTGGTTTAGGAACTGCTAAACGAGAATGGAGTATTAATACAAATAATTAGACACATATTCTTATATTAGATGAATTAACAATAATTCATTTTGATTAGAATATTAAGATATTCATTTGTTAAATGAATTTTAAATTGAATTAATTACTTTGCATAATTAATTTATATTTTCAATTTAGGCCAGATTTTAATAATTTCTTATTAAAATAATAACTTGCCCAATTATAATTATTTACAGATTTTAACAATTATTTATATGAAATAATCATTAAAATGCATTTTTACATGCTTAAATACTTAGGAAAATGGTTTTAAATAGTAAACAGTATTGAAAAATTATGAAATTATTAGGTAATCATTATTTCATACAATATTAATTACTGTAAAAATTTTATATTTTTCTGAACTGTTTTAGTATTTATTTAATACTTTAATGATTAAACAACAACAAAATCCGGGAAAAATAATAAATTATTCCCAAAAATTCTATAAAATTAACCATAGTTTTATAACATGATATAGAGCCCATTGTATAGGTTTCGGATATTTGTGACTATGGGAAGTATTTTTTATATATTTCATTATTAATTAATCAATAAAATCATAAATAATAGTAAACAGTAATATAAATGCATGAAACTTCATAAATTATGTTTAATCAATATATTGGTCATCCCAGAATTTTCTCAGAATTTATTGAATGCAAAAAGTATTTTATGTGAATTATGACCCTACTTTATTGCAATAATTATAGTAATTCAATAAATTTTGAGAAAATTCTGGGATGACCAATATATTGATTAAACATAATTTATGAAGTTTCATGCATTTATATTACTATTTACTATTATTTATGATTTTATTGATTAATTAATAATGAAATATATAAAAAATACTTCCCATAGTCACAAATATCCGAAACCTATACAATGGGCTCTATATCATGTTATAAAACTATGGTTAATTTTACAGAATTTTTGGGAATAATTTATTATTTTTCCCGGATTTTGTTGTTGTTTAATCATTAAAGTATTAAATAAATACTAAAACAGTTCAGAAAAATATAAAATTTTTACATTAATTTATATTGTATGAAATAATGATTTCCTAATAATTTCATAATTTTTCAATACTATTTACTATTTAAAACCATTTTCCTAAGTATTTAAGCATGTAAAAATGCATTTTAATGATTATTTCATATAAATAATTGTTAAAATCTGTAAATAATTATAATTGGGCAACATTTTAATGATTATTTCATATAAATAATTGTTAAAATCTGTAAATAATTATAATTGGGCAAGTTATTTTAATAAGAAATTATTAAAATCTGGCCTAAATTGAAAATATAAATTAATTATGCAAAGTAATTAATTTAATTTAAAATTCATTTAACAAATGAATATCTTAATATTTTAATCAAAATGAATTATTGTTAATTCATCTAATATAAGAATATGTGTCTAATTATTTGTATTAATACTCCATTCTCGTTTAGCAGTTCCTAAACCAAAACTATTAATTATATTAGGTTCTACGCCATTTTGACCCGAACCGTCTATCGTACGACACACGCATTTCGTTTTGGGACTAATGTGAGTAATCTACCCCATATTTTATAATTTTCAATACTTTTGGGGTGTATCATGTGGTTCTAATATGTTCCAACTTCATTTTATTGTTTTATCACAATTGAGACATTGTTGGGACATTTATACGTGAGTCATTAATTGTATAACTATTGTTTGTTTACGCTACATGTACTTGTAGTGCATTATCATTTTTAGTCTAATCTCCATGACTATGCCCGTATTCTTGAGATACGTTATGGACAATAATAGCGCTATTGGGTTGACCACCCCGCCTTGGGACGCTAAGGTGATTGATCGCACGTGGTTGAGTGTGTATGATGATTAGATGCTCCATCCTATATATATATATATATATATATATATATATATATATATATATATATATATAGGGTGAGGACTTATTGTTGTTGTTATCATTTGTTAATCAAATTTTGATTTATAAACCGTTATCTCAAATACAATTGTTTGCCGACTTCAAAAGAAAACAAATTTCAAATTATAAATGTTTCAACTTCACAATTTTCTCTACTAAAATTAGATTACTCACCAACTCTCGTAGTTGACCTGTTTTTACCCATGATGCAGATTTGAAGAATGAAGTTGATGAAAAATAGGTTGTGCCTTAGAAATCCACAAGACTATTTAAATTTGATGTAATAAATGTTGTTCGTATTTGGATTTGTATTTGTATGTTGTGGATCTTGTTTGCATACTTAGTATTTAATTGAATCTAATCATATTATAACATAGTTGTCATGAGACTTTGAACAATATATCACGCCTTGATCGATTCTGACAAGGATCGGGGTGTGACAGATTGGTATTAGAGCCCTTGACTATAGGGAATTAGGTTAATTGCCTTGACCTATTCTATAGCCTCTAGGGTCCTCTCGTATGCTAGTTTATAAAATGCACACACAACTGCATGCAATTCACACTTAGAAAATCCTAGGAATACCTTTGTGTGTTAATTGCACCCTTAAGTGCATACGTATTACTCCTGACACTTATATGTGTGCATACACTGGTGAATATTCTCCTCTTTCTCTGAAAATCACACATATATTCAAGTGGTTTAAAAAAAATGTATATACATATGTATTCCTTAGAGCTCATAGGAAATTCAAAGTCATCCACTCTAGTTGGGTAGGATCATAGTAATGGACGCGTAGTAACTGGAAGGGGGAGGTGCCGGTAGCCCGAAAGTCCTGACTAGGCAAGCATTCGTATACATCCCAATCAACTGAGGGACCAGTTTGCTTACCTGGGGACCAAAGGCGAGAGTTCCCAAACCTATAGGCCAAAGCGCGTCATTCACATTACTTTTGAGCCATCAAAATACCCAACCTTATCAAACGTATCCGAAAGGATACACTCCAAAATGGCCAACTCATTGGACTATTAAGTTCCCTAATGGGCCTAGAAGTGGGAAAGACATGTGAAAACTTAGTTTTGTGGGGGCCCACGCAAGTGCTACATGTTTCACATTTAGTAACCATGGAAAGCCCAAAAGGTGCCCAACACTCCTAACCATGGCCCACCAAGTGTTTTACAATTATTTTACCCAACAATGTCTAAAAACTTTATTTCCATAATCAATTTACAAATAACTCACAAGTCCATATGCGTGTTTCTCGTAGATGGCATTACGACCCCCATACGCTGCTCGCAACAACCGAAGGCTAGCTGCTCTTATAGCCAAGGAGGTAGCAAACGTCATCCCAACAATTGCAACCCAACTTCATTCTCTTCAGCCACAAGCTCCAGCAACCACTCCTCGTTGCTCGTTCAAGCACTTTCGTAACTGCAATCCACCTTACTTCAAAGGCATCGATGGTGCCACCGCACTCCTCACATGGATTGAAGAAATGGAGAGTACTTTCATCCATAGCGAGTGTCCTGAGGACCTGATGGTCCGTCATGCTACAGGGTGCCTCCAAGGTCTTGCTCTCACATGGTGGAACCTAGAAAAACGGGCAAAGGGAGAGGCTGTTGCCTTGGGAATGACCTGGTCAAAACTAAAGGAACGCATGATGGAGAAGTTCTGCCCTGACAGCGAATTGCAAACTCTCGAGGATGAATTCTGGAATCTGAAACAGGTGGGAGGCGACAACGCGACCTACACCAATAGATTCCATGATCTCTCGAGACTCCTAGCTCACATGGTTCAACCTATGAAAACTGCAATACGCCGCTACATCAAAGGGTTACCACGCCAGATCCGTGATTCGGTGACCAGCAGCAGGCCATCTACCCTAGAATCCGCCATTGAAATAGCAGGTCAACTCAACGAGGACAATATGAACGATGGTGTCCTCCCTAGCAAGGGTTCAAAGATTTCAACTGAAAAGTCGACCCCTGAGACCCCCCTAATTGTCAAGTCCGAGTCCTCCCACCGACATGACAAAAAGAAGCGGAAAAGTCATCACCACAACCATGCTGTTATTACCCCTGCTACTCCTATCACCCAAGTCACCCCACAAGCCCAACCAAATAAAAAGTCGTATACCGGACCTCACCCCCTCTGTAACCACTGTAACTATCACCATATGACCACCAGCCCGTGTCTTCTCTGTACGAATTGTGGTCGCTATGGCCACTTGGCGGACACCTGTCGTGCACCAAAAACTCAGCGACCACTCTATCTACCCTCAAATCAGCAAACACAAACCCGGTATCCAACTGGAACATGCTTCAACTGTGGTGACCCCACCCATTTCAGAAACGCATGTCCTAGGCTAGTCAATATCATCAACACCCAAGCCCAGGAAAATCCAACAATGCAGGTTCCAGCTCCCAAAGGCCGAGCCTTTGTCATTACCGCAACCCAAGCAAAGACCGATAACAAGGTCGTAAATGGTACGTTTCTCATAAATGACTGCTACGCGTCAGTACTTTTTGATTCAGGTGCCGATAAAAGTTTTGTGTCTTTGGAAATTGAGCCCATACTTCACACATCTCGCACGATTCTTGATGAGTACTTTACCGTAGAAGTCACCGATGGAAAATACGTTTCACTCAATGCAGTCATCCAAGATTGCACTTTCGATTTTTACGGTCATAAATTTTCTGTCAATTTAGTTCCTATGGAACTTGGTAGCTTCGACATCATCGTAGGAATGGATTGGCTATCCCAAAACCATACTGAAATAGTATGTTACGATAAGTTCATTCGTATTCCTCTCGTCGACGGTCAAAGTCTTCGTATTTATGGCGAGACTCATTCGAAAAAGCTTAGTCTTATGTCATGTACTCAAGCTCGATCATATCTACGAAAAGAATATGGCTAAATACATAATACAAACGATAATACCCAAATTATACAAAATTTTCTGCATTAAAAATCAATAGACTAACACAATGAAACTGAAAAGGGTATCAAACTATCAAGAGAAAAACACATACAATGTAGATTAAAATCCACTGATCATAACAAAATGACTAAAAAAAACCCCTTGATTACATCCAAAAATACGTTAAAGAGAAAAGGTAAGGACTAAGGATTGTTAAGTCCTCTCTTCTTATAAATAGCTTTGAAGCAAGCTTGCCTAAGCTTCTTTGTTCTTTCTGTCAATTCCATACCTGGCAATTTCTCCCTCATCTTCTTGTGCCCTTCTAACGTCTCTATCTCCTCCTTTAATCCCAACTCCTAGTTTTTTTTTTAAAAAGGTAGATGCAATATATTTTTTGTGTGAGTTCACAAAATTTACAATGAGTTAAGTTTATATAAATATAAATCAGGAAATCGTAGTAAATCAATTGATTTGATGTGGCATATGCCTAGGGCCATTGTTTATGTTATAAAGAAACTAATAATTAAAATTTTAGAAAATACCAAAACTACTTTGGTTACCAAGTGCAGGCATGCATGCATGAGTAATGTATAGAAGGTTATTATCGTAATTTACCTTGGCATTTTGAATGAGGGATTGAAGGCTCGTAAGTTTTCTATGAGGCCATCTGTTTATGTTTAGCTCTCTGCATCTTTTCTTCAACAATGTTAACCCTATCCCTAGTTCCTTTGATGCCATGATTATCGGCATCTCAAAGTACTTCTCTATCTCTTCAAACTCCAATGGTCTCAATCTCTTTGCCACCTTCCGGCCACCGTGATCAGTGGTGGCAGCACTAGAACTACATGTAGCCTCACCACCGGATTTACAATCTTCACTGAAACTAACCAATGGTAAATTACCATCCTCCCAACAATCCCATAAGCTTATATCTTCAAGGGGATCAAGATCGTGAAACTCATTTCTAGAAATGATGTTTTGATCTTTGTTAAGTACTGTGGAAACGTTCTTATCGAGCACTTCATGCAATTTTTCCGACAACTCGTAATCATGATGGTCGAGCATGTCACCACTGCAAAAAAAAATCCAAAAAAAAAAAAAAAATCTCAAGATAATCAAATCCAACACGAGGAAAGACTCTTTTTGATCACTACAAATCCAAACCATGTTTTGATCAATGTCGACAAAATCACTTTTCTGTGCGATAGATGGTGTAATGAGTGACGTTTATATATACCTGAAAAGATCTTGATGATCAAAGTACTGAAACCGATCGAGGTCATCTATGGGGTTTTGATGATCTGCAGGCGGATCCATTTGTGAGGGAGAAGTTAAAAAGTCGCGGTAAGAATGTGATGATTTATATAAGTGAAGTGGGAGAAGTAATTAATAACAAATGAAGAGGAAATGAATATATATAGTCTTTGAGCCGTAACCTTCTTCTTCAATTCACACACATATATGTATATGTTGCTGCAAATTAGGACTTGTGTGCCTCATGCATTTAATGCATCACATGCCTACTGCATATTCTTGACTTTGAAGCTACGTACCAGTTTCCAATTTCCCCAGTAGCACACTTTTCATTAGAAAGTACTCTAAGTCTTCACACATGCAAATTATGACTTATGTGTCGCTATAGGTATGTCGTTGGCTCTTGTTAAAAACCTATAGCGACAACAAGTCATCGTAATAGATTAAACCTGTGGTGACGACGAGTCGTCGCTATAGGTAACTAATAAAACTTTATTTTAACCCCGAAGATATGATTGACAAAATCTATCCGACGAGACCCTCGTGATACCTCGTGACGAAATTGAAATCAACGAGAGTCTCCACTTCGTGGAAGAACCGGTAGAAATCATGGATCGAGAGATCAAAAGAACAAAGCAAAGTCGTATTCCCATTGTGAAGGTCCGCTGGAACGCTAAACGAGGACCCGAATTCACATGGGAGCGTGAGGATCATATGCGTACCAAATACCCACAACTTTTCTCTTAAGGTACTCTCTTCTTAAATTTCGGGGCGAAATTTCCTAAAGTAGGGGAGATTGTGACATCCGCCTAAAATGGATTCGGGTCAACCCAACCCAATTGGAAATTTAATAAACCCTACTCAAGATTACTTGACGCTAATAGGATCAAAACCCATACACTACGATATAATTTGATGTTAATAGCAACATAGTATAGTACAACGTTATAACTATAATCAAATTAAATTATGATACCATATTAAAATCAAATCAAAGTATAATGCTCTAATTAAATTAAAAGAATCAAACTTGAATGCTATAATTAAACTTCAAATCAAAGTAGATTGTTATAATCAAATAATAACTTATATTTTATAAAACTCCATTTTTATAGACTTTACATTAAATTTTATAAAACTCTATTTTTATAAACTTTACTTTAAATTTTATAAAACTTTTATATTAATTATGTAAAAGATGCTTGTGTTAGTGGGAAATTATGAAGACCACCAAAAGCAAAAAGATTATTCCCATGGTCTCCCACTCACACCTCCCATCCACTTTCCTTTCCTTTTTCTCCCAACACATTATTCTTTTCACCACTTAAACCTTCTCTATTCTTTCTCTCACTCTCAATCTCGAAATTCATCCAAGAAATACTCATATTCCAGCCAAGAACAATCTATTATACTCAAATCTTCATCCTTCTTGAAGCATTCATCAAGGTATGTTGTTAAAAGTTTCAAATTCATACAAGAAACAAATTAAATCCACCAAACTATCTAAAACTCATTTTATGCATAAACCTGATTTTTCTCAGAATCCCAAATTTTATAAAACTTTTATATTAATTATGTAAAAGATGCTTGTGTTAGTGGGAAATTATGAAGACCACCAAAAGCAAAAAAGATTATTCCCATGGTCTCCCACTCACACCTCCCATCCACTTTCATTTCCTTTTTCTCCCAACACATTATTCTCTTCACCACTTAAACCTTCTCTATTCTTTCTCTCACTCTCAATCTCGAAATTCATCCAAGAAATACTCATATTCCAGCCAAGAACAATCTATTATACTCAAATCTTCATCCCTCTTGAAGCATTCATCAAGGTATGTTGTTAAAAGTTTCAAATTCATACAAGAAACAAATTAAATCCACCAAACTATCTAAAACTCATTTTATGCATAAACCTGATTTTTCTCAGAATCCCATCAATAAAAATAAGTTATTTTCTGAAAATTTCCAGAACTTCTTATTTTATTGATGGGATTCTGAGAAAAATCAGGTTTATGCATAAAATGAGTTTTAGATAGTTTGGTGGATTTAATTTGTTTCTTGTATGAATTTGAAACTTTTAACAACATACCTTGATGAATGCTTCAAGAGGGATGAAGATTTGAGTATAATAGATTGTTCTTGGCTGGAATATGAGTATTTCTTGGATGAATTTCGAGATTGAGAGTGAGAGAAAGAATAGAGAAGGTTTAAGTGGTGAAGAGAATAATGTGTTGGGAGAAAAAGGAAAGGAAAGTGGATGGGAGGTGTGAGTGGGAGACCATGGGAATAATCTTTTTGCTTTTGGTGGTCTTCATAATTTCCCACTAACACAAGCATCTTTTACATAATTAATATAAAAGTTTTATAAAATTTAAAGTAAAGTTTATAAAAATAGAGTTTTATAAAATTTAATGTAAAGTTTATAAAAATGGAGTTTTATAAAATATAGGTTATTATTTGATTATAACAATCTACTTTGATTTGAAGTTTAATTATAGCATTCAAGTTTGATTCTTTTAATTTAATTAGAGCATTATACTTTGATTTGATTTTAATATGGTATCATAATTTAATTTGATTATAGTTATAACGTTGTACTATACTATGTTGCTATTAACATCAAATTATATCGTAGTGTATGGGTTTTGATCCTATTAGCGTCAAGTAATCTTGAGTAGGGTTTATTAAATTTCCAATTGGGTTGGGTTGACCCGAATCCATTTTAGGCGGATGTCACAGTCCCGGGGAGTGACCCAACGTTCTGGACTAAGCCATGGTTCTGGAAGTTCATGGGACTCGGCGAGTGCACGAACGGACTCGGCGAGTCCAAGGCAATCTTCTTAGAACTCGACGAGTTGTTCATCAACTCGGCGAGTCGAGGACAGATCTTGTTCATCAGCTGAAGGTGGACTCAACGAGTTGTTCATCAACTCGGCGAGTCGGATGAGTTTTCATGTGGCGTTCATATGAGAGAAGAACTCGTCGAGTTGACGGCCCAACTCGACGAGTAGAGTCGTGGATAAGGACAAATGGAAGGTTAGGGACTCGGCGAGTTGGCTAGCCAACTCGGCGAGTCAGGTCAACTGGAAGTTGACTTTGACTTTGACGTTGACTTGACTTGATCGGGGGTAAAATGGTCATTTTACCCAAAGAGTAGATATCACACTCTGATGGTGTGTTTTGTGGGATTTATAGCCGGAAGATTTCCGGAGCAGCAGCAGCAGATAGAGAGTTCCCGCACAGATCAGCAGCTACTACGAGGTGAGTTACCTTCCAGTAGCAGTGGGTCTACGGCCACAATGCCGGCCCACCAGTAGGGATCGTATGATAGATGTTTGTCTTTGTGATATTCATCTGTGTTACTACTACCTGATATGTTATATGCTAGCGTTACATGATATGTGATAGTAATAGAGTTCGGTTGTTAGGACCGAAGGGTAGGTTAGGCACCCCAGATATGCCTAACAGTATGTTATGATATGTTTAGCTGCTAGCATGATATGTTATATGAGATAGAGGTAGTAGGAGGGGGAATAGTCCCCGAGATTCGGTTGTTAGGACCGAAGGGTAGGTCGGACACCCCAGATATGTCTGACAGTAGATTATGCTATGGTATATGCGATAGTAGTAGTAGGGGTGAAATAGTCCCCGAGGTTCGGTTGTTAGGACCGAAGGGTAGTCAGCACCCCATAATGGCTCGACACGGGTAGGTCAGCACCCCAGAATGGCTCGACACGGGTAGGTCAGCACCTCAAAATAGCTTGACACGGGTAGGACGGCACCCCAGAATGGCCGCATGGGTAGGTCGGCACCCCAGAATGGCCGTACAGGTAGGTCGGCACCCCAGAATGGCCGTACCGGGTAGGTCGGGCACCCCAGAAATGCCTGGCAGTATGTATGCTATATGATTGTATGGTATGTGGACGATGGGGGAACTCACTAAGCTTTGTGCTTACAGTTTACAGTTTTGTTTCAGGTACCTCTTCAGTGAAGGGGAAGGAGCTGGCGCGGTAGCGGCACATCATACACACACGCATTGGTTTTCCGCATTATGAGATGTTCTGGGATTGTACTCTGACATTATTATTACTTTCATGATTTGGTTTTCAGACACGAGATATATTTTTATGAATGATATGATCGAATGGTGTTTTATTACAAACGTTCTATAAACCAATTAATCAAAAAGGAAATTTTTGGACGTGAAAATTGGGTCGTTACAAGTTGGTATCAGAGCCCTGGTTTGAGGGATTCGGACACACCTTCGGGGGTGTCTGGACTCAAATCGAGGGATTAAAAGATTTTTATAAAGAAATGATTTTCTAAAGGCTAAGTAAAAGAGTTTTGAGAAAGAACAAGGTGTGTGATGTGCGCGACCGGCCGAGCTCAAGTAAGTTTTCCCCAGAGTACCCATACAAGCTCATGTTATGATTTACCAGTTTCAGTAGAACTGCATGCTAGAATAGGACTAAGGATCTAGGAATGATGCCTTATGTGCCTGCTTTATGTGCTTCAGCTTTATGAGAATTGCATGCTAGTATTGAGTAGACAGCAGTAGGATAGCCTATTTAGGTTATGCCTGATAGTATGAGCTTAGCATTGTATGCTAGTACAGTTTCTTGTTATGAAAATAGATTTGCTTGAGTAGTTTCCTTTGTCTGAATGCTGCTTGCTTTGTGCTTTTAGGAGTTCTAGCTGTCTTTCACTAACTAGTAAACGAATACGTTAAGTTACATATTGCAAGGACTAAATAATTCCAGAAGGTTGGGTCTAGCCCTATTTCGCAGCTCTTGTTTGAGTCCAACCGTTGTAGGGTAGGATCTCTCATTCGAAGAATTATCTAGTCTGAGTAATATGTAATAGTATTCGCGAGCTAGTTAGGGGAAGAAAGCAGGGACTTCTTATGCAGCTGATGACGGAGAGTGGGTTGGTGGTTACCTAGGGCAAGCCTAGGATGAGAGTAGCATGAGATCAGCAGTAGTAGTAGAAGGGACTTGGTGGAGTCAAGGCAATTCTTGAGGAAAGTACGGATAGATGTGGAAGGTAGTATGGGCCGTACTACTGGAAGCAGAGGATCCGTACTTGAATTGAGGAAGGCTGAGGCGAGACCAGGAACCTTGCAGTAGATGTGATCCCTCTAAGATGTATCAGTACCACTGACAGATGTCGTTACGTATTGCAGAATGGTGGTACTACGTTCGAGGCCAGCAGTTGGCAGTTCGGGAGAGGGATCGGGTTCGGGTTCAGGTTCCGAACCAGTGGATGAGAGGCTACGCGAGTTCATCGCGTCAGAGATCACCAGAGGCATCCTTGAGTCGACCCCCATCATTTTCGGGTCGATCAAGGAAGGGATATTTGAGCTGATGGAGGACCGCCTCAGGGCGTTCAGGAGTGACATGACATCTGGCCAGTCAGGATCTCGCACACTGTCCTTTAAGGACTTCAGGAGCAGTGGTGCGACGGACTTCCACGGGGCGAAGGACCCCATTGTGGCCAGACGATGGATTGCAGACATTGAGTCTGCGCAGCTGACCAGCTTCTTCCCCGAGGGGTCGAAGATAAGATATGCAGCAGGGTGTTTGAGAGACAGAGCTAGACATTGGTGGGAGTTTGTTGGTGACTCATTGGGAGCCTCGGCTGTTGAGGCTATGACATGGCCGGACTTTGTGACCCGGTTCAGAGCAGAGTTTGCGCCAGCTGTAGAGCTTCAACAGCTGGCCAGGGAGGTTTTGGATATGAGGCAGACGACGGAGACTGTGGCGAAGATCACCGCCAAGTTCCGGGAGAGGGCGTTACTAGTGCCCCAATATGCGGGTGATGAGGATATGAGGAGGACCCGCTACCATGACATGTTGCGAGCCGACATTCGGGAGCATGTCAGTTTTTCAGCTTGCCCTACCCTGGATTCTATGATTGCCAGGGCAAGGGAGAGGGAGATAGATCTGGAGCACATCCGGAAGAGGAAGTCAGAGGAGGGACAGACGATATGGGCTTCAGGAAAGAAGCCCAAGGGATCAGATGGTAGGCTGAAAGGCCAGTCAGGACCGGGCCGCTGCAGGAAATGCGGCAGGCCACATGAGGGGGCATGTAGATTGGGGTCGTCGGGCTGCTATAAGTGCGGCAAGACGGGGCACTTCAGCAGGGATTGTACCGCCCCTGCACCTGTTATTCAGACGTCTGAGTTGCTGTGCTTCCATTGCAACCAGAGGGGCCACAAGAAGGCCAACTGCCCCCAGTTGACAGCAGCAGCAGCGCCAGTGAAGGCGCCAGCTCCAGCGACCCTGCGGATTACAGATGGCCGGCAGGGCAAGGCAGAGGCTCCGGTGTTGAGGAGTCGGGCATTTCAGTTGACTACCGAGGAGGCACGCGCCGCACCCGATGTGGTGACGGGTATGATTCTTTCCCTCTGATTTATTTATATGATGTTTATGATATTGATATGTGCTCTGTTTAGGATCGTTCCATGTGAACGGTATCCCAGTTCAGGTATTGTTTGATTCGGGTGCTACCCGATCGTTTGTTTCTCTTGCGCTTAGCAAGAAGTTTTCTGAGTCTTCGGGCATGTTGGATTGCCCTCTAGAGGTCGAGATTGCGGGCGACCGATCAGTGCGAACATCTGAGGTCTTCCGAGATTGTGTACTGAGATTATTTGAGGAGCGCTACCTGGTGGATCTGGTTCCCATACCTTTACGGGGGAACAAGGTGATTATCGGTATGGATTGGCTAAGCCCCAACGGGGCGGTGATAGATTGCGCACAACAGCTAGTGCGAGTCAGGACCCCAGATGGGGGAGAGTTAGTGATTCAGGGCGAAAGGCCACAGCGAGGACCAGCTTTGTGTTCAGCAGCGAGAGCTAGGCGTTACCTTCAACAGGGTTGCGCAGGTTATGTCGCGTATGTTATGGATACCCGGGAGGCGGGTAGGGCGACGGTGGGCGATGTGCCCGTAGTACGAGAGTTCGCGGATGTATTCCCCGAGGAGTTGCCAGGGATACCTCCGGAGCGACAGGTAAAGTTCAGGATCGACCTAGTTCCTGGTGCGGTTCCGATAGCCAAGGCACCGTATCGGTTGGCTCCTCCTGAGATGCAGGAGTTGTCTACACAACTGCAGGAGCTGTTAGACAAAGGATTCATTAGACCGAGTAGTTCGCCTTGGGGAGCCCCGATTCTGTTTGTGAAGAAGAAGGACGGGTCGCATCGTATGTGTATAGACTATAGGGAGTTGAATAAGGTAACGGTGAAGAACCGTTACCCACTCCGGAGGATTGACGACCTCTTTGACCAGCTACCGGGGGCATCTTGGTTCTCCAAGATTGATTTGCGTTCAGGGTATCATCAAATGAGGGTCAGAGAGGAGGATGTACAAAAGACGGCGTTTCGGACGCGTTATGGCCACTATGAGTTCGTGGTGATGCCTTTCGGGCTCACCAATGCTCCTGCCGCGTTCATGGACCTCATGAACCGCGTGTGTAGACCGATGTTAGACCGGTCTGTGATAGTGTTTATTGATGATATCTCGCTTTACTCCAAGACGCAGGAGGAGCACGAGGAGCATCTGCGAGAGGTTCTAGAGACTTTGAGGAGGGAGAACTTGTATGCCAAGTTCTCCAAGTGTGAGTTCTGGTTGCGCGAGGTGCAGTTTCTTGGGCACCTTGTCAACCAGAACGGGATTTCGGTAGATCCGGCCAAGGTGGAGGCCGTGATGAGATGGGAGGTTCCGAAGTCTCCATCTGAGATTCGGAGTTTCCTGGGATTAGCTGGCTACTATCGGAGATTAATCCAGGATTTCTCCAAGATAGCCTTACCCCTGACCAGGCTAACGAGGAAGGCCGTGGTCTTTCGTTGGGGGCCTGAGCAGCAGGCTGCATTCGAGACACTGAGACAGAGATTGTGTGAGGCGCCAATCTTAGCCCTGCCAGAGGGCATGGAGGATCTCGTCGTGTACTGTGATGCGTCCATCTCAGGCTTGGGCGCAGTATTGATGCAGAGAGGGCATGTTATCGCTTACGCTTCGAGGCAGCTGAAGCCTCACGAGGCGAACTACCCGACACATGATTTGGAGCTGGGGGCTGTTGTGTTCGCCCTCAAGATTTGGCGTCATTACCTCTATGGGGTTCGTTGTATGATTTACACGGACCACAAGAGCTTGAGGTACCTCATGGATCAGCCGAATCTAAACATGAGGCAGCGTCGGTGGTTGGACGTGGTGAAGGATTACGATTGTGAGATCCTTTACCATCCGGGGAAGGTCAATGTGGTGGCCGATGCGCTTAGCCGCAAGGCGGCACCGATCAGAGATATCTGCATGCGGATGACAGTAGTGACCCCGTTATTGGAGCGGATTCGGGAGGCCCAGCAGGAGGCCATGAAGGAGGAACATCGGAAGAGTGAGCGTATAGTGGGTTAGGTTTCCTCCTTCGACTATGACAACAGGGGATTATTGACACTACACCGCAGGGTGTGGGTTCCATACCACGGAGGCGTGCGCCAGGTTTTGATGGAGGAGGCGCACAAATCCCGATTCTCCATTCATCCCGGGGCGACGAAGATGTATAGGGATCTTCGTCTTGACTATTGGTGGCCCTGCATGAAGCGGGATGTGGCATGGTATGTGGAGTGGTGCTTGACCTGCAGGAAGGTCAAGGCCGAGCATCAGAGACCACACGGCAAGATGCAGCCGTTGGATATTCCGCTGTGGAAATGGGAGGATATTACGATGGATTTTATCACCAAGCTTCCCAGGACCGTGCGGGGAGTGGATTCGATTTGGGTCATCGTCGATCGATTGACCAAGAGCGCCCACTTTATCCCGATTCAGGAGAGCATGTCGGCCGAGAAATTGGCCGATATCTATATCAGAGAGGTGGTGGTGCGGCATGGAGTGCCAGTTTCAGTGATTTCGGATAGGGATGTGCGGTTCACTTCCAGGTTTTGGAAGAAATTCCACGACGAGTTGGGTACTCGTCTGCATTTCAACACCGCCTTTCACCCGCAGACGGATGGCCAGAGCGAGCGGACCATCCAGACTCTGGAGGATATGCTGCGGGCATGTGTTTTAGACTTCGGAGGTAGTTGGGATACCCACCTTCCATTGGCAGAGTTCTCCTACAACAATAGTTACCACGCGAGCATCGACCGTCCTCCCTTTGAGATGTTGTATGGGAGGAGGTGTAGGACCCCGATATGTTGGGGCGAGGTTGGCCAGAGAGTCATGGGGAGCACCGAAGTGGTGCTCAAGACGACGGAGAGGATTCAACAGGTCCGGAGCAGGCTTCAGACTGCTCAGAGTCGGCAAAAAAGTTATGCCGACAAGCGTCGTTCGGACCTGGAGTTCCAGGTCGGGGATATGGTTCTCCTGAAGGTGTCGCCTTGGAAAGGCGTCATCCGACTCAGGAAGCGGGGCAAGTTGGGCCCAAGGTACATTGGACCTTCAGGGTTGTAGCCCGTGTGGGCAAGGTGGCGTACCGGTTGGATCTGCCAGCCGAGCTCAGACAGATCCACAACACTTTCCACGTCTCTCAGCTGCGGAAGTGCCTGGTGGACGACTCAGCAGTGGTACCCTTGGAGGACATTCAGGTTGATGACAGCCTGAATTACATCGAGCGGCCTGTAGCGATCCTGGACCGGAAGTCGAAGGATTTGAGGAACAAGAGAGTGGAACTCGTGAAGGTGCAATGGCAGCACCGGAAGGGGTCGGAGTGGACTTGGGAGCCGGTGGACGAGATGATGGAGCATTACCCCGAGCTGTTTCAGGAACGAGCAGCAGACTTCGAGGACGAAGTCTAAAATAAGTGGGGGAGATTTGTAGCACCTAGTTCTTGGTACGTATTCTTTTATTTAAATATTTTGCATTTTTGGCCTTGGACTCGGCGAGTTGAAGGACCAACTCGCCGATTAGAAGCGAGAGCGGACACGGGAGTTTAATGAGCTACTCGGCAAGTCGGAGACCGGACTCGGCGAGTAGGTGCTGTCTGGACAAAAACCCTAATCCAAGGGTTTGCACCCTATTTAAACGACCTTATGCAGCCTCCATCGCCCCTTTATGCTCCCAAACACCTCTCATTGAAACCCTAGCCGTTATTGAAGCAATCAAAGGCATTTGAAGTGATTCTGGTGCTTTTGTGACCCAAGGAAGGAAGGAAAAGCTTGAAGGATCAGAAGGAGGCTAGAAGGATCCGGTTTTGAGCATCATTTGCAGTCTACAGAAGGTATAAAGTCTATACCTTGCTTGTTCTTTTGATAGATCCCATTTCATGGAGTTTTAGGGCTTTTCTAAGCCATTTTGGTCACCAACCATGATTGCAAGCATGGTTTGGGGTTGATGTTTCGGATCTAGGTCCTTAGAGGGGTTACAAGGCAGAAAGGAGTGGCTTTTGCACTCAAAGAAGGCCCCATGCATTGTAAGAGCTTGTTTTAGGACCTTTTGAGCTCAATGTCCCATGCAAGCACGTAAAGGTTGTAACTTTACGTGCTAGATTGATTATAAAAGCTTGGATCTATCTTTTGATCAAAGGTTGTACATCAGAAATCAAGGATTTAGAGTGTGGACATGACCGACGGCGAGTCCGTTCTTGGACTCGGCGAGTCCGAGGCTTTGAGCCCCATATTTGTTAAGGGTCAAGGACCCAGTTGAGTGTGGAAAGGTTTCAGGGAGGTCTCGGGGAGTGACCCAACGTTCTGGACTAAGCCATGGTTCTGGAAGTTCATGGGACTCGGCGAGTGCACGAACGGACTCGGCGAGTCCAAGGCAATCTTCTTAGAACTCGACGAGTTGTTCATCAACTCGGCGAGTCGAGGACAGATCTTGTTCATCAGCTGAAGGTGGACTCAACGAGTTGTTCATCAACTCGGCGAGTCGGATGAGTTTTCATGTGGCGTTCATATGAGAGAAGAACTCGTCGAGTTGACGGCCCAACTCGACGAGTAGAGTCGTGGATAAGGACAAATGGAAGGTTAGGGACTCGGCGAGTTGGCTAGCCAACTCGGCGAGTCAGGTCAACTGGAAGTTGACTTTGACTTTGACATTGACTTGACTTGATCGGGGGTAAAATGGTCATTTTACCCAAAGAGTAGATATCACACT
This sequence comes from Lactuca virosa, assembly GCF_052849685.1. Taxonomy (NCBI): domain Eukaryota; kingdom Viridiplantae; phylum Streptophyta; class Magnoliopsida; order Asterales; family Asteraceae; genus Lactuca; species Lactuca virosa. The sequence goes on from NC_136432.1 coordinate 174,690,096, forward strand.
CTGATGGTGTGTTTTGTAGGATTTATAGCCGGAAGATTTCCGGAGCAGCAGCAGCAGATAGAGAGTTCCCGCACAGATCAGCAGCTACTACGAGGTGAGTTACCTTCCAGTAGCGGTGGGTCTACGACCACAATGCCGGCCCACCAGTAGGGATCGTATGATAGATGTTTGTCTTTGTGATATTCATCTGTGTTACTACTACCTGATATGTTATATGCTAGCGTTACATGATATGTGATAGTAATAGAGTTCGGTTGTTAGGACCGAAGGGTAGGTTAGGCACCCCAGATATGCCTAACAGTATGTTATGATATGTTTAGCTGCTAGCATGATATGTTATATGAGATAGAGGTAGTAGGAGGGGGAATAGTCCCCAAGATTCGGTTGTTAGGACCGAAGGGTAGGTCGGACACCCCAGATATGTCTGACAGTAGATTATGTTATGGTATATGCGATAGTAGTAGTAGGGGGGTGAAATAGTCCCCGAGGTTCGGTTGTTAGGACCGAAGGGTAGTCAGCACCCCAGAATGGCTCGACACGGGTAGGTCAGCACCCCAGAATGGCTCGACACGGGTAGGTCAGCACCCCAGAATGGCTTGACACGGGTAGGACGACACCCCAGAATGGCTGGGCCCAGCACATAAGTCAACACCAAATCATCGAGGGGCCCACAGATATCGCTTTTCCGGTTAGGGCAAAAGGAACGAATAAACGTTGACTCATATGCTTGTATCTTTTACTCATCAAATTATACATGATAATACGTTTTATAACACCAAGTTACTGATGCGTTTTCGTATCACCAATGTATAACCGACTTTGTAAATTACAACTCATATATCTTCGTTTCAAGATTATAAGATATTATCGTCTCAGTATTACTCGTGATGAATTCCATGAAGTGATACTCTGAGCGAGGGTTTATCCAATACTCAAATCTCAATTTCTGAGTAGTCATGAACATTGCAGCAATTCTATTGCCATGTCTATCCTCAGACAATCTACAATCTAGTTCATGACAGTCTTAATTCACTACTTACTTCCAAAAGTACGAGCGACTATGGAGTTTGAATAATTAAATTATTCGGGAAGTAAAACATACAAAATATGAAACACAATAACAACCAATCGACAAAAGGCAGAAACCAAACTTATAAATAATACTTTATTATTTAATCACCAAAAGTCAATTACATTTACTTTGTTACAAGTTTCAGAACAAAACTAATCTAACTACTAAAACTAATATCATCTTTCAGTCCTATGCTCCGAGCATGCTGAATATGCTTAGCCCTACTCAGACCCTTTGTGAGGGGATCTGCTGGGTTATCTTCAGATGACACCCTCTTTACTACAAGATGGCCTTCTTCTACTCTATGTCTGATGAAATGGTACTTTCTGTCGATATGTCTGGTTTACCATGATCTCTCGGTTCCTTCGTCAAGGCAACCGCTCCTTCATTATCGCAGAACAGTTCCATAGGCTCCTGGATGGTTGGAACAACTCCGAGATCTCCGATGAAGTTCCTCAACCAAGCTACTTCTTTTGACGCTTCACTCGCTGCTATGTACTATGATTCACAAGTAGAATCAGCCACCGTATCTTGCTTGGAACTCTTCCAAGTAACTGCTCCTCCATTCAGTAAAAATACCCAGCCTGACTGAGAACGGAAGTTATCTCTATCCGTCTGAAAGCTGGCGTCACTGTAACCATCTACTCTCAAAGTATCATTGCCACCAAGCACAAGGACCCAGTCCTTTGTCCTTCGCAAATACTTGAGCATATTCTTAACCGCTATCCAATGAGCTCTACCTGGGTTTCCCTGATAACGACTGACCATGCTCAAAGCAAATGCCACATCAGGGCGAGTACATGTCATAGCGTACATGATCGATCCGACAGCGGAAGCATAAGGTACATGACTCATGTCATCTATTTCCTCATCTGTACTCGGGCATTGAGTCTTACTCAATTTGGTATTGCTCTGGATAGGTAGCTCTCCCTTCTTGGAATTTTCCATACTAAACCTCTTTAGTACCTTATCCAAGTATGTGCTCTGACTAAGTCCAATTAGTCTCTTCTTTCTATCTCTCAATATTCTAATCCCAAGAATATAGGCAGCTTCTCTAAGGTCTTTCATGGCAAAACACTTTCCAAGCCAAGACTTAACTTCTTTCAAGGTTGGAACGTCGTTACCAATGAGTAATATGTCATCGACATATAACACCAGAAAAGTTACTATACTCCCACTAGCCTTGATATACACACAAAACTCATCTTCACTTCTAGAGAAACCAAACTCTTTGACTTTCTCATGGAAGCAAAGATTCCAGCTGCGAGATGCTTGTTTCAATCCATAAATGGATTTCTCAAGCTTGCACACCCTATTGGGAAACTCTGTATCAACAAAACCCTCTGGTTGATTCATGTAAACATCCTCAACCAACTTCCCGTTAAGGAAAGCAGTCTTGACATCCATCTGCCAGATTTCATAGTCATGAAAGGCAGCTATGGCGAGCAATATCCTAATAGATTTAATCTTAGCTACTGGCAAAAAGGTCTCATCATAGTCAACCCCTGGGGTTTGAGTGAAACCTTTTGCAACCAGTCGAGCCTTGAATGTATGCACATTCCCATCCATGTCTGTCTTCTTCTTGAAGATCCATTTGCACCCAACTGTCTTACGACCTGGTGCACTATCAACCAAATTCCAAACTTGGTTGTCATACATGGACTTAATCTCGCTGTCCATTGCCTCTTTCCACTTGGAAGCCTCTGGGCCTGCCATTGCTTCCTTATAAGTGATTGGTTCATCTAAGTTAACCAGTGTTCTGTCACTTATGAATGTGTCACCATCTGAAGTAATATGAAAACCATACAACTCAGGTGGCACACTCGCCCTAGTGGACCTTCGAAGAGGTAATGAGTTATCAACTGGTTCAACAGGAACTGTTTCCTCTGGTTGAGTGCTAGTGTCATCTAAGGTTCCTTCATTGGCTAACTCTTGAATTTCTTCAAGTTCAATGGTGCTCCCACTATCCTCTTTGAATATGAGCTCCCTTTCTAGAAAGACTCCTCTTCGTGCTACAAAGACCACGTTTTCACTAGGCCTGTAGAACAAATATCCAAAAGACTGCTTTGGGTAACCAATGAAAATACATTTCTCACTTCTAGCTGCTAGCTTGTCATGAGTCTCTCGTATTACGAAAGCTTCACAACCCCATACTTTAATATGTGCCAACGAGGGAACTTTCCCCGTCCACATTTCGTGAGGTGTTTTGGCAACCTTCTTTGTAGGGACAAAATTAAGGATGTGGGCGGCTGTCTCTAAGGCATATCCCCAGAAGTGAATAGGAAGCGAAGCACGACTCATCATAGAACGAACCATGTCTAACAAGGTTCGATTACGCCTCTCAGCTACACCATTTAATTGTGGTGTCCTAGGAGGAGTCAATTGTGAGACTATCCCACATTCTTTCAGATAGTCGTTAAATTTGATACTAAGATACTCCCCGCCTCTATCGGATCTAAGTATCTTTATCTTCCTGCCCAATTGATTTTCGACCTCATGCTTAAACTCTTTGAACTTTTCAAAGGTTTCTGACTTATGCTTGATCAAGTAGATATAACCATATCTGCTATAATCGTCAGTGAAAGTCACATAGAATCGATTAGCATCTCTTGTAGTTGATCTGAAGGGCCCACACACATCTGTGTGTATGAGATCCAACAGACCTTCACCTCTTTCACAAGACCCTGTGAATGGTGATTTTGTCATCTTTCCCAAAAGACAAGATTCACACATATCATCTGATTTTAGGTCAAATGATTCCAACACTCCATCCTTTTGGAGTTGGGGTATGCGTTTCTTGTTAATGTGTCCAAGACGACAATGCCACAAGCATGCTTTGTCTACACTATTAGACAAGTCAATATTAAGTACACTATTTCCTAAGCTATCAACACAAGTCACTGTTTCATACACACCATCACAAGGTAAAGCTTCAAACATAAAAACACCATTCTTATAAATAGAAATTGAACCATTCAAATCATTAAAAGAATATTTAAAACCTTGTCTGAACAATACATGAAATGAAATAATGTTTCTCGTCATCTCAGACGAATAGCAACAATTTATCAAATCTAATCTAACATCATTACTAAGCAAAAGCTGATAAACTCCGATCTTGGTTACTGGTGAAGACTTTCTGTTTCCCATGATCAAGTTTATCCTTCCTCGCTCTATCTCCTCACTTTCCTTTAGCCCCTGCATATCAGAACAGATATGAAAACCACATCCTGTATCAAGGACCCATGAACGAGAAGATAATGAGTTATTAGCAGAAATAGTGTAAATACCTGCCGAAGATGGCTTCACTTTGCCATCCTTGATATCTTGCAGATATTGTGGGCAATATCTCTTCCAGTGCCCCTTTTGATTGCAGTAAAAGCAAACGGCCTCTTTTGGATCAGAAACATGGGGAGTGGAACCATTGGGCTTAGCCTTTGGGCCATTGCTAGATGACCCAGCTTGAGCCTTGCTCTTCCAGTTTTGCTTGGGAGGACCTTTCCTCTTTTTCCCCTTTCCCTGTCCAATAGCCAAGACAGGGGCACTTGCAGGTGTGGAGGGTATACTTTTACCCTTCATCCCTGCTTCAGCTGTCTGCAACAAGTTGTGCAATTGGGCCAGAGTCTGCTCAGTATTGTTCAAATGGTAAGTTAGAATAAACTGACCATAACAATCAGGTAGTGAGTTCAAGACCATGTCAATGGCCAATTCCTCATCAAAGTGAATGTTGAGCTTGACCAAACGCTCTATGTAGCGTTGCATTCTTTGCACATGTGACACAACCGATTCCCCTTCTTTCATCTTGCAAGCCATGAGTGACTTGACTACTTCAAACTTTTCTTGATGAGCTCGCTTATGGTACTTTTCCATAAGGTCCTTGTTCATCTCGAAAGGCCAGTAGTCCTCATAGTACCTCTGCAGTTCTGGGGACATGGTTGCCACCATGATGCATGCCACTTTGGTAGCATCATCGTAATGTTTCTTGTAGGCAGCATATTCTTCAGGAGTAGCTTCAGACTCATCAAGCTCTTTGAGCTCCTTTTCAAGAACATATTCTTTGTTCTCAAAACGAAGCGTCATCTTGATATTACGCATCCAATCGTTATAGTTAGTGCCATCCATAACGACTTTGGAGCAGATATTGAGCAAAGAGAAGTTTTGGTTGGAGGAGGATGAAGCAGAAGTGTTTCCAGGAGTAGACATCTGAAAAGAAGGAAAGTTTTAGTTAGATTTCAAGATACCTTAATAAAATAACCCAAAGATATAATATCAAGGTTAGGATCCAACTATGAAGATTCACAACTTAGAAATGGGATGCCGAGATCCAAGAGTACATTTCATAAAGGTAGGTGAATGACAATTCACCAATTCCACCATTAGACGAAACAAACGAAGTGAAATTCCTAATTCTTTTGAGATACATTGAAACTATTCAATGGCATGTTTTAATCTCAGATTATGCTCTTCTATTTGTGACTGGGATGCCGAGGATCACAAACAAGATGTGAATAACCATGCAAATGTGCTTGGTAACCTCATTGTCTTTATCATTAACTATTGATGTGCTGGTAAACGACACACGCTCCATCAAAATGACAATTATGATATACCCATTACTACTCTTTATTAGTGCCTTTTAGTGTGCTGGTTAACCACACACGCTCCACTAACGACCAATAAAGCATAATGTGCAATTTCATGGATTAGCATACTTTTCACATTTTTCTTAAAGTAACTAGAGTTGGGATTTTGAAAATAATGTTCTAGTACTTTCTTTAATAGCATTATACTTTTAATGAGAAGTAGTTGTCCTATCAAATCCGTTCTGCTAACGACCCTCCACTAATCAAGGGAGCGGTGGGTGAGAGTGGACACCCATTCAACTACCATTTTATAGGCAGTTTCCTTATACCCCCCTTATAGACTAGCTTCGTGAATGAGGCATACTAGCGATTTGACTGACCATATTCTTATACATATATAATATTAAACTTTTAATTATAATACATATATAAGGTGTGTTTTAAACTTTTTAAAACTTTGAGGTTTATATAAATTTTGAAAGTCAAACTATTAAATTTAAATTTAAATAAACCAATTAACTAGATTTAATATTTTATCTACTGATTAACTTTTAATCAATTTATTAAATCTTGTAAGGATTATCTAATCAAATTAATCAATTAATTTAATCATAATCCTTATCCCTCTAAATTTCGAAAATTAGGGTAAGGATAATTATCCAATTAATCTAATCAAGTAACAATTATCCAAAACAAGAAACCCTAAAACTTCTAGCATATTTCGAAATTTACAAGGGAGGAGGCTAGGGTTTTCAAAACCCTAACCCTAATTTCGATTAGGGTTCTTTGGAGGCTAGGGTTTTCGAAAACCCTTTGATCCAAAACCCTAAAACGAAAATTTGGCCTTTAGGGTTTAATAGCTATAAACCCTAATTTGCAATTCAACAATTATAGCAATTCAATTTAAAACAAAACAATGGCTCTGATACCACTGATGGGTTTTAGGTAAAACAAATAAACTAGAAAAACAATTCCTAAGTTCACATGCAACCTACTTTGGATCTATGTTTTAACTATTGAACATATAACTTTGAATTGCAAAACAAGAACCCTAGAGGAGAGAGGCTAATTTCGAAATTAACAAACTAGGGTTTAGGAGTTACATACCTTTCAATTGTTATAGTAAACAATTGATAATCCTCTTGACCTTGATCTTGATCTTCTTGGAAGCTTAGCACCACAAATGTAATGCCTCTAATGGAATCACACCCAAGAACTAGCAAGAAAGAAACTAGAAGGAGAGAGGATGGAGAGAGTATGCAATTTCGGCCTAGGTATCTTCCAAAGAATAGAGTGGTCCAAAATATGAGACAGGAGGCTCCTTATATAGCTGAGGGAACTAGGGTTTTGGGAAAACCCTAATTATCCTTTGCTTAGGGCCTAAGTAAAACCCAAGGGCCTTATCTGGAACCCCTTGGACGAAATCTCTAGGGTTTTCCCTATGGATTTCGTCCACCTCCTTCCAAGGAGGTTCTGGAGTCTTCCACTCAACTATCTGATAATTGCAAACTAGTCCCTGCACTTTATAATTAATACTTTTAACCCCAAAATTAATTCTGATTAATTTCTGGCTAACTATTAATTAAACATAATGATTTATAATTAATATATTAATCTTTTAACATATTAATAAATCATTTATATTAATTTATTAATCTTATAAATTAATATCTCTCCTTTCATAATTTCCTTGTCCAGTTGCTAGGTTGAGGGCAACCCAAAAGGACTGTGCTGCTATCAATTCAAGTACATACCAATTATAGTTATGGGCTTAGACACCTAATCCAACATGCTATATGATTGTATGGTATGTGGACGATGGGGGAACTCACTAAGCTTTGTGCTTACAGTTTACAGTTTTGTTTCAGGTACCTCTTCAGCGAAGGGGAAGGAGCTGGCGCGGTAGCGGCACATCATACACACACGCATTGGTTTTCCGCATTATGAGATGTTCTGGGATTGTACTCTGACATTATTATTATTTTCATGATTTGGTTTTCAGACACGAGATATATTTTTATGAAATGATATGACCGAATGGTGTTTTATTACAAACGTTCTACAAACCAATTAATCAAAAAGGAAATTTTTGGACGTGAAAATTGGGTCGTTACATGAAGAGAGGAGAAGTGTAACACCCCGTTTATTAATGTAACTCCCGTGTTTCTAAGCTAGGCACTAATGATGATGTAATAGTCTAGGTCAACCTTTATAACTTGTTTTGAAATAATAAGATGTATTATTTGATTAATATGTGTTTTATGCTTAATTATTATAATTTAATGAATTAAGGGTAAAAATAAGCGTTGAAAATAAATTTTAGATAAAGTTGATATCTATGAAGAAAGTTGTAGTGGTTGAAATAAGGATTCCGGAGATATAAAGAATACCGAAATCCGAGTTATAACGAAGAAGTTATGACATGTCGAAGTTCCGCGACAAAACCGACACGACGCCGAATGACGTAAAAAGTGAGTTTTTGATAAACTACTTTTTAGCCTTGGTGATCTAAATGAAATTCGTAGTGTTCGTTAAACCGAGAGCGTGCGTAAAAAGAACGCCCAAATCTGACTTCGTATGAGGAAGTTATGATTTTTCTAAGTTTCAGCTTAGCAGTAGACAGCTAAAAACTCGAATTTTAGATCGAGTGACTTTTAGCCGACACAACCTAAACAAGAATCGAAGTTCTCGTCAATAGTATTAAAATGGTAAAAAGACAGACGAAAACGGACATCAGATGAAGAAGTTATGAATTTTTAACGGATTTTCCTGTCCCGTTCTGTTAAAAATAATAATATTAAAAATAAAGTCAAAATTAGCCGACGGAGTCTAAACGAAAGTTGTAGAGCATAATTTTACCTACGCGTACCTATAAATAACGTCGAAAACGGAACTTGTATGCGAAAGTTATGGATTTTAGAAGTTTGGGACACAAAATTCGAGAAAAATGCTAAAACCGAGGAATTTCGCATGGCTGGGGTTCGGCCACATCACCTCGCATGCGAGGCCGCCTCGTGTCCGCCACGTTCTCATTGCTGATTCGACCGAAGGTGCGGCCCAGTAAGAACTCGACGCGCCTCGCACCGGTGGCAGATCCGAAGCGAGCCACATGCCTCGCCCTGGCATCCGACGCGCGTCCCACTTCTCGCGTCCGAGCCTCGCTGCTGCTGCCGCGTGTCCCTTCCTTCGGCCGGAGCTCCGAACCTCGCCCCTATAAATAGAAGGGTTGCAAGATCTCCCGGGTAATTTTGGAAAATTGCCACTTTTCACCCCTTAAACAATATTTTTATCATTTCGACTTCCCCCGAAGCCCCGGTATCATTTCCAACACCCAAAATACGTTCCGGAGTGCCCGAAGAGCCCGAGAAATTTATCTTTTCGGTTTGAAGCCCAACCCTCGCAAGGCTTGGTTTTTGGGAAAACATCCTGGTTTTATCGGAAAAGATTATTTTAAGAGACGAGGTGCTGCCCAATTATCGTCTTAACAAGTGAGTGTATAGTCACTTTCATCTTACACATAGATATGAAGTATTTTCTATAAAATACGTGCTATGTGTAATTATATTGATTGTTTATTTGAGATTACTGTTGAATAGATGTTTTATACAAGTTTTAAACTGTATATTTATTTTTATCTACAAATATGTTGGGTAAAACATGGGTAGATGAAATAGTTGATGTGTGTTAAAATGATGAGAGGCCTTGATGTTGTTGTTGTTGTTATAGTCATCTAGCGGAGTATAGATGACAACCACGGACCTTTCTAGACAGTCCAGTAGAACGCTAGCAGGTTCGCAACCTGTAGGTGTTGGTGAACTATATGTTCATTGGTGTACTCCATCCCCCTCATGGTTGCCTTATTTGACATAAATTGCTGAGGAATCCCTAAAGCAGTGTAGGAAATCGAATATGTATGTAATTATGGGGGTGTGTGTGAAATGGAGTGTGTATTTGACTGTGGAAGTGTATGTATGTATCTGAAATTTTATATGTTTATGCATGTTTTTATTGAAGGAAAAAATTAATAAAAAGCTAAAATGAGAGCTCATATTGAAAACGAAATTGAATTCCGATGGTATCCTTTCAGCCTACTATTAAAAATGCAATAACATTTTCCCTTGAGCTACACTTTTCACAAATTTTGGATTGGTTTATATTTGAACTAAAGGTAATATACATCCCTATATTGGTAGATGCTATTATTCAAGTTTTCAATAGATTGAGCCATGAAACAGGTGGTAAGGAACATAAGGAATAGTAGTAGCATCTCTTCAAAAAAAGGCAACAACATTGCCAACCCAAGTAATGGTGCTCCAGGTATACATCATATGTTTTTTAGAACTTTGTATTGTATTTGGTTGTCTCTGAGATTAAAATTTTTAATAGGATAAATTTGAATAGGTAAGAATAAATAGGTAATTAGTTTGACTAATGAGACTATCATTTGAAAATTCCAAATTTTAGTCATTTGAAAATACCAAAATTTATGATAAGTCAATATTTGGATATATATATATATATATATATATATATATATATATATATATATATATATATATATATTCTCTGAATTTGGTTTTAAAATACATATTGGTTTGTTTACTACTGCCATTTAAGGGTTTAAATGATGAGAAACATATGAGGAAGTATGTGGAGTTTGTCAAAGTCATCGTGGTACAATGGATTCACCAATTCAGCCCAATTTGAGCTGCAATTGAGTTTGGCTATAAGCTTATCAATCATTTTGTCATACATTTTGGGAATACCTATTATCTACAATGTAAGGTTTTGAAATTATATTCATGTACTATAAAAAAACACTTTTTTTCTTTATTGATGACTATGTGTTTTAATTCTTATATACCGATTTGCTTTATTTACAATGTGTTTGTATTTGTTTTATATGACAAAAAGGCTTTACCATCTATTAATTTCCACCTGTCCATTCCCTCCTCCATCAAAGGTTTATCAACTTTTTTAATATTTCGATTTTTTTGCCTCCTCATTCTCCTACTTTTTTTCTCTGTGATTTTTTTAAGATGGCGATAAGAAAATTCAATCTTTTAGCTGAACAGGTATGTAATAAATCTATTTTCTTTTATCATTTTCTTTAGGAATCAACTCCCTTCTTGACCCCACTTTTATATTCTTTTTTATGTAGATTTATCCCTTTTTTTCTTATCAATATTTTTTCATTTGATTCAAATTAGTACTAACCTATTATTCAACATTACTACTCAGGGAAATTTGGAGAAAACATATCAGAACCAACTTTAAAGGTGTTAAAAGCCAAGCTTATACCTGGATCTGGAATGTTGTTACCTTCTAAATAACCAGGAAGGTTATGATGCCATAGGGTATATGAAGGTTAAGGGTATTTTGGTCATAAATAAGTATAACAAGAAAAATTAATTCAAATAATTCATGAAATTTCTAAAATTTTGGGTTTATTAGAATAAAATGATATTAATACTAGAATTATTGATTTTAATGGGCCGAAGGATAGAATAATTTGGTTTGAAGTTATTAGGGTGATAACAATGTACTTTGCTGTTACGATATGTACAACTGGAAATTGTGTTTTTTAATGGGATAATTGGATATGTATTCAAACAAGAATGTTTTGGGATTTTGGTCTCATCAATTGGTTTAACCAGGTACGGATGTTAATGATGATGGATTCACTTTGAGAAATTATGGTTCGCGAATTCTTCTTATTAAGGTTCTTAATTCTTGGTAGACTATGTGTTTTATAGATTTATGGGTATATCTGCAGGTTTGTGATTCTTTATTTGAATAAAATTAATTAGAATTAGGTGGCTTTTAGATGCTGTTTTTGGAAGCAGTGGCCATGAGATACGAGGCTTTTTTATTTTTCTTTTGAAATCGTTGCGTTTCTATGTGTAATCAATTGACAGATATGGTTTTATGTGGATAAAACTTAAATTTAATTTGATTATAATGTTAAACTTTCATTTTAATTTTAATATAGCATTTTAGTTTCATTTTTTCTCGGTTATAGCAATCAACTTTAATGTTATTGTTGACTATAGAATATTGTTTTCTTATTTTTTTAATTATAGCATTTAACTTTCATTCTAATGTCAATTACAAAGTTTTAATTTTATTTTTCTATTCAAGAATTCAACATTTATGTTAATGTATATCACTTTATTTTCATTTTTCCAATTATCACATTCAAATGTGATGGAATGTCGACTATAACATTTGACTTTCAATATTTTTCAATTATAACATTCAACTTTCAAGTTGGTGTAAGTTATAACATTTACTTCATCTTAATAAGATAATTATACCATTTATATGAAGATTATAGCATTTTTTAGATTGCTTTAGGAAATTTGGTTTTGACTGTGAAGGTTCAGAATTAATACTCTTAAAACTCATTTAGTTTTTATTATAAAAGTAATTATGTTGTTCATTCTTGAAAGAAATGTGTTTGTTTAAAACTCCAATGTCAAAACTGAAAATTTTCACAATATGCTTTTTAGTTTGTTGTTTGGATATGATCGTTGATAGGAATTAAGGGGAATGGTTTATTGTCGGTTTTAAATTTGACTTTGGAGGCCTTACATTACAAGATACAAGGTTAACAAAATTTGTATGTGTAAAAGGCTTTCTATTTTAATTGGTAAGAATTTATTATATTTGTTAAATATAAGGAAGACCAATATGAATAAACAAAAGAGGTTTACATTACATATACCATAAAAGCATAAAAAGCTTAGTTGCAGTGTATTTTTTTCTCTTTCTTCTACTGCCACTGAAGTTTACCTTTTCATAAAAAAGCCCCAATTTTCTCTTCTTCCCTTTCCTTCTTATCCGTTTGGTTCGCCGCCTTGCCCCCTCGTCGTCCAATACAAATTCGTTCGCTTTTCTTTATTTCCTCTTTCTTTCTGCTTAATTCCCTCTCCGCCTTCTCTCTCGCAAACACAAAGGCCATCGCCACCGCCAACGATATACTTCGATTTCCCGATCAAATACCACCACCTTCCGAAGATGGTAACCAAATCTACGAGAGAGAGATACCGAGCGACAGAAACAACTAGAGTGAGAGGTGAGGCTATGGCGGAATTTTCCCGAGAGGGTAGCGATTCCGGCGAACACCTCGTGGTCTGAGGTTCTGTCGAATTTACATAGAGCTGCGATTTTGGTGTGTGTTTAGGCCATACATCGCGGAGGTAACTTTCTAGCCTCATGTATGTTTTTTTTGTTCGATTCTACTCTATTATTTATTATTTTTTTTAATTTTAGTAGATTGATTTGAACGGGTTGTTCGAAACCCCTTCTCCAACCTTCTTCTCCCACCAAATGACCACTGCTAACACAGTCGGCGCCACACCCCACCCACCTTCAACCTAATGAATCGTCTCCTCCACACGGTAGTTTCCTGGGCAAAACAGATGTGGAGAAGAAGACAGATGATTGACGCCTTCTTGCCACCACCATGAACCGATGATTTTGAAACAAGAATGCATTGTGATCACAAAAAAAGGTTTGATTAGAGTAACTTTACATGGGTTTCTGCTTACCGTAACAAAATTCTATTGATTTACTATTTCTTTGATTTTGTTTTGTTGTTTTTTCTATTAATGCGAACGTTTGTTTATCAGTAATTCCAACCCTAAACCTATGTTGCTCAACCGTTGCCATCACCAGCATGTATCGGTATTCTCTGCTATCTATGCAAAATTAATTTCATGAAAACCCAAACTAAGCTAATTTTCTCTTGTGTTGTGCTTCATAAGCAGTAAAAGAATTTCCTGAAGACCAATTCCAACTTCAGTTTTCCATGAATGAGCTGGAGGTAGTACATATTTTGATTGTTTATTTGTTATATGATAAATGACTTCTTTTTTTGGTCAATTTACAGATGCAATAAGGACAAGCAAACGGAAAATGTTTATGGCCGCACGAGGCATGTAAATTTTACAAATGTCTATGCTATGAGATTTGCAAGTTGGTTATGTAGCCTCAAATTGTCTGAAATGGATGTAACCATGTGTTGGCTAAAATATTCTCAAATTTTATCCGAAATTAAAAAAAAATCATTTTTTTTAATAATCAAAATAGGTTTTCCTCGAGTGCTATAACTGGAGTTAGACAAGCCTTAATTACTGGGATACCATCTTTACCAATCTCCCTAAACTGGTAAGTAACCAATTCTCCTTTAAGATTATTAGTTTTATACACATTTAATAGATCAAATCAAATGTTCATATGTTCTAGGAAAAAAGGTGAAAGTCAAGAAAATGAATTCAAGGATGCTGCATCTGTTTGTTTACCTGTTATAAACGCAGCCATATCATTCTTCTCTTTTAGAAAACAAGGTTTGTTATATATATATTTAAGTTATATACAATTACAAATTTATCTTTGAGGGACTAAAACCGTTACTTTTCATATTTTCAAGGTTTTAAGTTGACAAAGCAGAGTTTATGGAGGTCAAAACCGTTATGGCAAGTTATTGTAGCCAATAGGAACCCTTCAGCTGCAAGGTTTATGTCAAATCAACCAGGCATGGGTTTGCAACTTGCACAACTTAGTCGAGACGCATCTGTAGCAGTATGTATTTTATTATTTATATAAAAGCTGTTAAATTTTTATAAAAGTTTGGATCTTTTTTATAATTTGATTGGTTTGTTGTGGTTATATGTTGAAGGGTGCAGCAAGAAGATTAAACTCACAGAAGAAGAGGTTGGAGGTTGTTGAATCAGTTGGTGTATCAGGGAAGGTTGACCGCAATAAAACAGTCAAATACTTCAGGCTAGAGGTAGGGTTTTTAAATATGAGTTATCATATATGGAATAATGGATTTCAATCATAGTTTCTACCATTATTTATGGAAATAAAAGCATTTTATAATTAATGATGCAGTTTCAAGACACTCCCCAAGAAGAAACAGATGAAAATGTTGATTTCAGAGCCCTTTTGAGTGGATTTGTAAGCCCCCTCAACTAATTTCAACACTAAAAAACCAAATACTTTTTTTTAGATTATAAAATTTATGGAAGTACATACCCTAAATCTGATTAATTGGTTTGAAACTTAACAGGTGCCGGTTACTCCCATATCTGTATCTCATATGATTGAGGCAGCTATTGAAAAATAATGGGCTCCTATGTTTACTACATCTTCCCAGAAACCATTTTTTGCTAATGTAGTGGTCTGATGCGATAATCTTTTGTAATCTACTCCTTCCTATGTAACTGATATCAACAACCATTTCATATGTGTAATATCCCTTCATAAATACTATAATATGGTCGCTTATCTGCTACAATTTCAAATAACGAAAGAAAACAAGGTACACAGCGCCAACGGCGCATCTAATTCCATCTAGTTTACATGATAGCAATAAAGAATTTCAAAACAATAAAAGTTAAAATTAATAAACATAAGGGGTTTACATTTACATGAGAGCAGTATAGAATTTTTTAAATTTATTGTGTTTTGTTAATTTATTTTTGTTACATTTTTTTAATATTAAAATTTTCGTATATTAATGTCATTTGCATGATTGATTGTCTTTTTTTTTACACTCTATTCAAATTTATATCCCTTCTATCAAAATCAACTTAATTTAATAAAATTTTAATAAAAAACTGATGTTTCATAATTATTTTTAATCATTAATATTTTTTTTTATCACCTGTGATTTCTATGAGTTTTAACCTAATAAAATATAAATATATAAATTCAAAATAGTGCCCATCCATTAACCCAATAAAAATAAAAAAGAAGAACGTCTTACAGATGAGAGGAGGCGACCATTGACCGCAACACTTTTAAATAGTTCCTCTAAAGTTTTACCGCCATTATAATCTCACCGATAGCGAGCAAGCTGCACACAGAGATAGCAACGATCGAAAATTTTGTTTTGTAAGTGCGATTTGAATTATAATGTTTGATATGATGAATTTTAGTGTTGCTATGTTATCGAACAGTTTAGCGGATTGAAATCTAGTTTGCCATACGAAAATCGACAGGATCAGCATGTTTTATAGCCTCGAAATTTCGAATTCACCGATTCAAGCTTCTCGTATCATGTCAATTAGGTTTAATTTATGTTATAACTTGATGATTTTGCAGATTTTCGTGCTTGATCGCAATCCTATCGTTTTTGAAGCTGTGATCGGATATGTTTCGTAACTTGTTCTAGTCATTTCGAGTTGAGCTTCAAGTTTGATTCAGGACTACGCTGATTCTATCGGTATTTCCGAAATTGAAGGTAGTGAATTTCCGGTCCTCTTTTTCTATTTCATGTCATAAGTTTTTGTTCGTCTGTAGTAATTCATCATATCACATATTGCATTGAAAGAAAACTTAAGAAACAGAGTGAAATTACTAATCGCCTAACATTAAATGCTGAACGTGAAGTTTGAATTACTTTTGCGAACACTCAGAGGCATGTAGTTTAAGGTTTTACATAGCTAATTCAGAAGATGCCCGAACTCCGAAGTAGATCTCATGTCAGGTTAAATAGTTTAAATCAGACAATGCTTATAGTAATTTTGGTTATCCCAAAGCTGTTAGAAGCTTAAAATTGCTTCATCGTTGACATCTGTCATCATCTTCTCATATTTTTAAACTACTGAGTATGTTTTTCTTCAAAAACAGTAACACAGAAGTCATCTTTAATGGCATCATCTTTTGTCATTCAGTTCTTTTTACAATGCAAAGTTTTTGCTTCTGTGAGCCAACATAATACAATGTAGTCATCTTGTTGACTCTCATATTCTAATATGTTCAGATTAGTGTGCATATGGCTTTTAGGTAGTCATGTTTAATGGTAATCACAATTGATCAAATGGCTTTGTTCATAGCTATAGTCACAGTTTTTTGGTTTTCCTTAAGTTTTGCCCTTTGTAAAAATGAAGTGCAAACTTCTCATATTCAGATGGTAATCTTTATCATTAGGTATTATTAAGGACTAAGGAGCATCAAATCATCTGAAGATCATCATATACACTACAATGAGGTGTAACGCATGCTGGAGGGAGCTGGAAGGAAGAGCTATTTCTACCACATGTGGCCATCTCTTGTGTATCCTAAACTTATAATCTTATAGACTGAAGTCAATTACACTTCTTTCAATCAGCGAATGACATGATACACAACTTATTTTCCTTAATGAGATTCAAAGGTCACGAAGATGCCAGTAAGATACTAAGCAACGATGCAGCTTGCCCTATTTGTGATCAAGTACTTTCCAAAAGGTACTTTCTAGTTTTCTCCTTCCTTTATGTATCATCCATATACTTCTATCTATTCTCACCTTTTAGTTGATTATAAACTTAATATGTGTTTTTGCTTTCAGTCTTATGAAACCTGTGGATATCAACCCAAATGAAGAATGGGTAAATGTAAGAAAGCACATCTGGAAGAGTTTTCTGTTAAAATATTTACTTCAGTATAATGTTGCAATATCCAAATTGATTTTCAGTAATTACTTTTACATTTCAGTATTCATATATCTTAACTTCCTTCACATGCATCTCTGCAGATGGCTATGGCTGGCATATCTCCACAAATATGTATCCTATTTACTTGAATATGGTAATCAAACATATTAATGTATTATGTATGTGATCCATATATATATATATCTTTATCTTTCCTTGACACAAATAAAGTAATGAAGAGTGCATATAGAAGTGTCATGTTCTATATTGGACAAAAGGAACTCGAAATGCAATTCAAAATGAACAGGATAGTAGCTCAGTGCAAACAAAAATGCGAGACAATGCAAGAAAAATTCACAGAAAAAATGGAACAGTTGCACACTGCATATCAGAAAATGGGCAAAAGGTGTCAAATGATGGAACAAGAAATTCAAAACTTATCCAAAGATAAACAAGAACTCCAAGAAAAATTTTCTGAGAAATCCAGGTCAGCAGCCACTTGTCCACGTGTCCCCTGAATTTACAAACAGTAAAATTAAAGTTTCACTTTCATCAATGTTTTTACTTTTTTACTGACAGGCAAAAGCGAAAACTGGATGAGATGTATGACCAATTGAGAAGTGAGTATGAGTCGGTCAAACGGTCAGCCATTCAACCTGCAAACAACTTCTTCTCAAGGGGTAGTGGTGATTCTGATCTGTTTGCTAGTCCTGCTAACATGATGGATAACAGAGATCCCATGAGGAAAGGTAATCTCATTTTGTTTATCAAAAGTTATTTTAATAATATTATCCTGAAATAAAAAAACAAAGTACATTGAAATTTGGGGTTACAAGATCTATATATAATATAAGGGTTCATTTACTTGGTATTGCCCAAGAAATGCTAGTTCACTTATTTGCTGCAGATTGGTCGGTTTACACCCCTGACACTCCAGGACCTCGGGAAGATATATGGCCAGCAACCACAAGACAAAACAGTTCTAACTCTGGTGGGCCCTTCGACATCCCTAATAGCCCACCTGTAAAACATTCAGTCAATCCAGTTGAAAACAAAAGAACTATTGGTCGCCAGATGTTTGGCGGCGGCGGCGGTGGTGGTGGTGGAGCGGGAAATCCTTCGATGACATTGAGAAATCTGATATTGTCACCAATGAAAAGGCCTCAACTCTCTCGTACCCGACCTCAATTGTTCACGTAAGTAACGTATTTTTAGGTTTTAATTTACTCGATGATTTTAGTTTTTCTTAATATATGCCATTTCGTTTTAACTTTTAACACTGTTATCTTGGCTTATTTTTATCATTTACAGGTTGTAGATAACACTTAAAGAGAGAAGATCAACCGACTATATGCAATTGGGTATAAAATAAATCTACTGTAAGTCATCTTTTTGAATATTCAGACATATTTTTACTTGGTGAAAAGTCCACTTAAAAGTAGGGAATTAAACGTATGTAGACACTCAAGAACTTGTTACTCCTTTAGTTACTAGAATATGATGCAAAAATAGGTAGCTACTACGGAAATGGGATTGTTTCTACTCTTATTAGAAAAAAAGTTGAAACTGCTATCAACAGCCTTATAACTGTCATTTTAATGTTTATCCATTTGGATGGAGCTGCTTGTGTAAGTAGACATGATTTACAATTTAGTAATTTTGTTTTTATCCAAAAACATAATCAAACATATAAAAAAATATTTTTTAATTTCTAATAGTTATAGATCAGTATCGATGATATATTTTAAAGACAAAAATTATGTTACAAAACTAAACTGTGAATTTCATTAAACTTTAAATATTTTAACATATTTTTTTTTACTTGAAAATATGTCAATATCGACTTCGAATAAAGAATTATTAACTTTGACGTGTTTTTAAATAAAAACCAAGTGTTAAAATTAAATTAAACAAACAAGAAAGTTAATGTTCTATAAACTATGAACGGTTCTTATAGTTCGTTCTTAACATTTTGTGTTTTATATCTTAACTTTTTCTTGTATCATTTCTTTTTGCTAATGAAGTTGCATTCACTTGGATTATCCCTTAGGAAGATTTTGTGACATCCATGCATATAAGGGTCGAAATACTACCAATTTCAATATTGGACTGTTTTACACATATGTTATAGAGGTGTATAAAGCCGACAGGTTTTTAACTAGTATAAAAAGGCAACCGGTTTTTTTTCCCATAACCGGTCCGATGGTTTTGGAGTGGTTTTATAAATCTTGCAAGGCTGTTATTTTGGACCCTTTTTTTCCGATGAGATGCCATTAGACTTTGGGCCCAAGAAAAATTCAAAATAATTGTAGGCTTTGAAAACTACAATAATTCATCGTCTCATACTATTAACGTTACTATTAATGTTTGAATTGCCCCTATGAAAATGTCAAACGGTAGTTTGCCGTTACCATGATGATGAGCTATCTGTATATTGGTACGATTTTAAGAAAATTTTCACAAGATGTTATGGTAGAATATAAATTAGAATATAGTTTATTATTATTATTATTTTATTATTTTTTTTCGATGACGCTTCAAACAACACAAATGTCATAAATCGACTAAAACCTATTTTAGATGACGATTTTCCATACCATGTATGTTGCACATATTATTAATATAACCGTGCAAGCTGGGCTATAAGGTTGCGACAGTTTTGGTTCAAAATTTAAAGGTTTATTAAATACGATTTATGCTTTAAGGAACGAACCACAAACACAATTTTGTTTTTTTTTCCACCGGTGAAATGAACCTTGTTTGGGCCCTAATTACGACAATAATACTAGGTGAAGTTATACTTGTGTTATGTTTGAAAGTATTTTATAACAAAAATTTACGATAAATGCTTTTAATGAAATACTTGTCAAAAAACACTGATATGTTTCAATCCTCGAATCGGATTGGGTACTACTCCATGAATTAACCAATTTCTACAAGTTCTTAAGGAAACAACAACTTTAATATCATGTGTTTACTACCCTACAATTCTTTTAATTTTAAATCAAAGTTTTGTTACGACGGAAAAGTTATCTCAATATGAATGCTCATCTAATTCAATATTTTTGACATGGTTAGTGTTATCAAACTCAAGTTTAAAATATTTTTGGGAGTTACCTTTGGTTTTCACATGTGCTAGTGCCATAAATCCTACCTTAAATATACGCGGTGTAATAGTTTTAATGGGAAAAATAATTTTAAGTTTAAGTGAACCCGAACTATATTTCGTTAAATTTCAAAATTTTAAATTCATTAACACTTAAAAAAAACTATTCCACCACTATGTGATCAAATATGGTAAACCAAGTAATCCAATACTTTCATATGCGGAGGGGGATGGCGGGATCATCTAGCATTGATCAAGATGTGAATATCCAACTATATAACACTTTGATGGAGGACACTGTATTAAACACCAACGAATTTTAGCCATGAGTAGCAAATTGGACAACTATGTGGCATCAGAAATTTTAGCTCATTTTTTCCTCGATGAATTCGAAAACCTTGACATTTTGGCTTGGTGGAGAGAAATAGAACCACAATTTCTGACACAATTAGTGATCTAATAAGTGTCTAAGCTTCCACGGTAGCTTCAATTTTTTTTCTCTTCACGGCAGGGTCATATCGGAACGAAGGTCACAACTCACCTTTCAATCGATGGAAGTATTTTGTTTGCTTGAAGAATTACTTAAAAGACATTGAAAGTATACCAAATTACGTTTCATTTGAAGGACCACTTTTACCACCCATCGAAAAGTTCATCTTAGAATAAAAAGTTGCACATGGGATATCACCTCCAATGACCGAAGTAGACGAGGGTGAATTTGAAGAGTTATTGGATTAAAAATATTTGATCATATGAAAACGACCAACTTCAAGACTATAATTGCTAGTATTTTCGATTTTGACATTTATGTTTTTATGTCATTCGAAGTTCAAACTATGTTTTTTTTTATTTGCATTTTAAAATCAAATATAATACAATATTATTTGGTTGGGGTAAAATTTGAATAAAAAAAGTTTTCTTTATAGGTTTAACCGAAACCATTTTTTAAAACACAAGTTAATCCACAATCGAAACCGATTATAATGATTATGATCAAAACCAATTAAGTTTTAACCGTAACCGATTAAAAAACCAAACTAGTTTTTAAAAGATTGGTTTCGGTTTTAACTAGCTAATGTGCACTTCTAATCCCCAACCACAAGAACTTTTGGAATATGGAAATCCTCGTAGGATTTGTATTGCATTGCTCACGGTATAAATAGTACAACATATTACAAAGGGGTCTAGAACTATATATATCGATACAAAAAACTATTAATTTTACTTTAACACACCCTCTTAATATGAGTGGGAGGTTCATGCATACTCAAACCGTCTTTAAAAGTCAAAAAATAGATAAAAAGACAGTTTTTTTTGTAAATATATCTATAAACTGGTGAGCTGATGGAAGTCTAAACCTCGTGCGACTGGATTGTCGGATATATCTTTCTGAAGGTTCTTCCTTCTTGGGCTATTGGTTTTGACATGGTCCTGGTCGACATATCCGAATTGCATGCTTCAACTCTTCATAGTAAATATGATAACTTGCCTGATTACAAATGACAAATACAAACATATAAATAACAATACATAGTATGCCTTGAGCTGAACCCTACACAGTGACATTCGATCTCACATCAACAAATAATATTGGATTAAAAAAACAACCTATATATCTAGGGTTTTCTCAATATCAAGAAGTTGTCCTACGGACGCATCTTTGTTAGTTCTAATCTAAGGCGTCAATATGTCATTTTAGTGTTTGGAGGATCATCAAAAAGATATGCAACAAACCCTTGTCAAAACTTCTAATCTAATCTCGCCCTTAAAACAAATCACAACAAAAAAGAAATGTTGAACTTTTTGCCATTTAAATATCATCATGCCATCACATTTCAGTGAATAGATTTCATGATCGTTATTACCAAATTTATTTTTTAATACACAACCTAGTTGTTATATTAATCAAAAAAGTATTTCTTGAATTCAATTTTAAAGAAGTGGAATTATGGGGATCTTATTCTAATGACTTTGTATGAGAAATCCTCCACCATAAAAAATAAATAAATAAAAAGAAAGGAAAAATAAAAAACTTGGCACATACTCCGGAATAGGATCCACTATCCAGCAATCACAACCGCAAACCCATTACACCCCATCCCAAAAGATTCGGGAAACCAGAAACCTAACCCACCAAAGAAAACCCAAATCACGACCCAATTCGATCTCATCCACCTCCCAAATCGGGGTTTTCTTCGGGTTCTCAGTCGCATCCAGATCCTCTTTCCAATTCCTTCCAACCCCATGGACAAAACGAACCCTAACCTTACATAATCTTCCCGGATCATCCAATCGGACTCTGGGATACACGAACACCGAGAACATTTAAAACATACAAAAACAAACCCGCTGCAAAAAGGTGCGAATCTCTCTTCTTTATTTCTTCATGGTTAATACACCCGTGTTTACCTTTTTTCTTATTTTTGATAACTGATGTCGAGCTATTGCTTTCATCCTACAAAGAATCTGCAACTTTGGGTGTTTGTTTTTTGTGGTCTTGTGTGTATTGATGCGATCATCGAAAATTTCGTTAGTTTAGAAAGTACCAATCCTTCATAGGAGTAGCTACGCTTTTGAATTTCGATTTCGATTCATATGAATTTAGATATTTTCAACACCACATACGATAATTCTTCAAAAATAAGTACTACAAATTGAATAATATATAATAGTATCGTGCCTAACTATGCAAAATCAGGGTCACTTTTTGCGTTTGAGAAGTAGTATACTTGTGTTACAAAATCGAAGTATATCTGAATCTTAGAGGTGGAAATATGTATTTGAAAGGGGCCGAAGAAATTAAGGGTTTGGAACATGGTGTTGTTGATTGTTTCTGCTTTGTAATTCTTTGATGCTGCAAGATCATGCAACTAACATTGAATTAAGAACAATTGATGTCATCATATAGGATTATTTTTTGCATTTTTAATTTGTTTTTCTCTTGTAATCATGCTTGAAAGTCCAATACTTTCTGTTCATTATCCTACCCACCTTGACTTCAGATGCCAAATGACCTCATGGATCATCAATTTCAGCAAAACGCACATGAAACTTTATAAAAAAATACTAAAAATTGAATTGGGTTACCATTCATTTCTGGAAAAAGCTTAGTTTTGGGTTGTTGGCCATGAATTTCAACAACAGTCTATAATACATATTACATCTCAATTTTGTTTTTCTTGATTCTTGTGTGTATTTTGTGCCCTTTTTTACCACAATTTTTTCTAATTCTTATAAACTGACGACATCCATTTATATATTTTTTTCAATCAAATAGGTTTCCATCAAGTTTATACAATGGAAATACAAGCTGAAACACCCGCCAAGAAACCAAAAAGATTAACATCTGTTGTATGGAACCACTTTGAAAGGGTGAGAAAAGCCGATGCATGTTATGCAGTTTGTGTACACTGTCAAAAAAAACTAAGTGGATCAAGCAACAGTGGCACCACTCATTTAAGAAACCATTTAATGCGATGTTTAAAAAGATCCAATTTTGATGTGTCACAAATACTCGCTGCAAAAAGAAAAAGAAAAGACGATACAGTCAGCATTGCAAATGTCAACTATGAAGACATACAAAGAAAAGAAGACAACCCAATCCCAATTGCATACAAGTTTGACCAAGAACCAAAGATGGAAGAAACAGTCAACCTTGGAAGTGTCAAGTTTGACCAAGAAAGAAGCCGGTTTGACTTAGCCCGTATGATCATGCTCCATGATTACCCCCCTACCATGGTTGAACATGTTGGATTCAAGATTTTTGTTAAAAATCTTCAACCAATGTTTGAAGTTATCACAACGAGTGTAATCGAATCCGATTGTTTAACAATTTACTCAAAAGAAAGACAAAAAGTGTTTGAAATCCTCCGGAATCTCCCCGGGAGAATCAGTGTTTCCGCCGGAATGTGGTGGTCGCCAGAAAACACCGAATACGTAAGCTTAACAGCGAATTACATCGATGATCAATGGAAGCTGCAGAAAAAGATTCTAAATTTTTTAACTTTGGAATCTTCACAAACAGAAGACTCGTTATCCGATTTAATCATAAAATGTTTAATCGATTGGGAAGTTGACCGGAAATTATTCTCGTTGACTCTCGATGATTTCTCCTCTTACAACCATATAAAAGAATGGTTTTCCCAAAACCGACCCGTTTTAAAAAACGGGGAATTGTTCGATATAAGATGCTCTTCACATCTTATAAAATCCCTCATGAAAGACACAATGGAATCACTAAAACCCATGACAGAAAAGATCCGTGAAAGTATCCGATACGTGAAAAGCGCGATGTCAATTCAAGAAAAGTTCAATGAATTTGGTCAACAGGCTTCGGTCAACGCCTCAAAATCTTTATTTCTTGATAATTCAATACGATGGAATTCAACATATTTTATGTTGGAATCCACGATTGAACACCGTGGCGCGTTTTATTTACTCCAGGAACACGATCAAAACTACACCATGTTTTTATCGGATCAGGAATGGAATTGGGTGGTTTCCGTTACTTCACTTATGAAGCTTCTTGTTGAGGTTACTCTCGTCTTTTCACAATCCAACTACCCCACCGCAAACATATACTTCCCGGAGATTTGCGATGTTCATATCCAACTAATCGATTACTGTAAATCCGCGGACGATTTCATCCGTTCACTAGCCGAAAAAATGAAGGGCAAATTCAACAAATACTGGGGGAAATGCGGGTCGGCATTGGCGATTCCGGCGATATTGGATCCGAGGTTTAAAATGAAGCTGGTGGAGTACTATTATAAGCAGATTTATGATTCCGATGCTCCGGACCGGATTCGGGAAGTTTCCGAGGGGGTACGGGAGCTTTTTAATGAGTATTCGAGTGAACCGGGTTCCGGTGATACCGAGTCGACTCAGTCAAACGGGTTAGTGGGTACGGGTAATGTGGTGAGGGATCGGTTGAGAGGTTTTGATAAGTTCTTAAATGAGACTGGAAACCAGCAAAGTGGGGTTTCGGATCTTGATAAGTATTTGGAGGAACCGGTGTTTCCACGGAATCATGATTTTAATATCTTGAATTGGTGGAAAGTTCATACTCCAAGGTACCCGATTCTGTCAATGATGGCGAGGGATATACTTGGGATTCCGGTGTCGACTTTGACTCCGGAATTGGCATTCCATAGTGGTGGGAGAGTGGTTGATCATCATTTGAGGATGGTTGATCCCGATATTAGACAAGCTTTGATTTGTGGGCAAGATTGGCTTAAAATGGAACCCGAAGGTATTTAATGAATTAAATCATTTGTTTATTACTCTTTTTGTTTAATATTTCTATTCACAATGTTTTTAACTTGTGATAGATACCAATACCTCGAGCCTTGCGGTTGTGCCCCTCGCTGTTGAATTGACGTAATTGCCCCTGCATCATCACCTGTATGGTATGTTTACGGCTTTCATATATTTTTTTTATTCCCATTGTTAAGTCATGTATGGGTAAAGTGGCTAATGACCATTTTACCATTACATTCCAACAAAAAAGTTTTCACAATATTCATAAATTTTACCCTGAACAATTGTTTCTTGGTTGTGTGATAATTACTTGAAGATTAGTGAAATAGATTTTATAAGGGTAGCAAGAACTTTATTTGAGAAGGGTAAAATGGTCATTTATTGATATTTGGACGGTTTTGTTCAGTCAAAAAAATGAAATAATCTTTGTTTGTAGTTTGTACAATATACTTGATTCAAACTATAACAAAGAGAAACAATCTTTACGTCTTATACTTATTAAGTTGATTAAATCAAAAAGAATCATTTGAATGTAATATTTGCTAATTTTTTGGTTTGTATTTGTTTGTTTTGATGCAAGGTGGATAGAATTTGACGAGCATATATCACAAGAGGGCAGAATGGTAATTAGGACATTGCATTTGATCATTAACCCAAACCCCGAAAAGAAGGGAATGAATGTAGTTTTTTTTATGGAGACTAAATGCACATTGATAGAGGTTTTTTTTATTATTTTTTTACTTGATTTCGAGTTATAATCTGTCTGATACTCTTCTAATTTGATGGATTATTAAGTGATCTCTTTAGGGTTTTTTTTGTGTTTATGTTACGAAGGTATTAGGTGTTTGATTGTGTACCAAAAAATGGGTTTTTGATCTTTATACTTTATAAGGTTACAATGATCAAAGTTTGAGATTTATTATTATTATTATTATTATTATTATTATTGTTATTATTATTATTATTATTTTAAGTAAAGTTAATTTTTTTTATTAATTCATTTTGAAACGCAGAATCAAGCTCTTTTTTCAACCTAACCTTAGAAATAAGAAACACCTTTAATTGGTTGCTTTATTTTAGTTTTAAATAGAGTAGAAATTTAATGAGTTCGTGTCAAAAAAAAAAACTCAAATTATATTCCGAGATGTGTTTAACCTACAAGTTACAAGCGATTATTTTATTTAGGAAAATCTTCAGAAAAATTCTAATATTTTGGTCTAATTTTTGGTAAAAGTCATAAATTTTATTTTGTTTGCAAACAAATATAGATTATCGGAGAAAAAATTCAAATCAGCCATTTTTTACCGACAAACTATTTTTTACCCGCAGAAAAGTCTTATTATTTGGATCAGTTTATGAAAAAGTCTTAATTTTTTTTATGTATTTCAAAAAATTTATCCTTTCATTAAAAATACGGAAAATTCTTGGTTGAAATTATGAATATGAATAAACGTCATTAACCTCCATAAAACAAAACTTATATAACCAGTTATTTGCCACAAATCAATGACGTTAGCATCATTTTGAACTCATCATCGTCATAGAATTCATTCCCACTCAAATTTATGTTACAAGTATTATAAGATATTCAAATTATGTGTTGAACACCTTATTACAATCTACTTAAAAGTAGATTAAAGGAAAATTCACTGTAATGTTTGTATAAGTAACCATTGACTATATAAGTAACGATTGACTGATGACAAATCAATCAATACAACAGTAGTTTAGGTGAGATTGTATGAATTCTAGAGAAAAGCATGAGTTTTATCCTTAAATCTCAAGCATATATGAATAATTTTTTCATGAATCAATTACTTCAAAAGTCAATAAATTTAAATTTCGAAACTCCAAAACACTAAACTGTAAGAAATGTGGTGTTTGTTTTTCTAAGGATTCATTTCTATGATCACTTTGGTTTGACACATGAATGTTTAAAACTAAGTTGTGATCATAGAAGTGAGTCCAGAGAAGAACATACACCGCATTTCTTACGGTCTTGGTGTTTGGAGCTTCCAAATTTAATTTTATGCTAAATATTTAAGGATAAAACGCATGCACTTCTTTAGAATACAATCTCACCTAACCTACTATTGTATTGATTGGTTTGTCATCAGTCAATGATTTCTTATATGAACATGATAATTGGTTTCCCTTTAATCTACTTTTATGTAGATTGTATTAACATTTATTTTGTATATATTATAATACTTGTAACATAAATTTGTGTGAGAAATGGATTATATGTATGATGATGAGTTCAAAATGATGTTAACGTCATTGTTTTGTTGCAAATAATTGGTTATAGAAGACTTTCATCCTTAGTTTATGGAGCTTAATGACGCGTAATTGGAAAAAGCCCTAATATTTTTTTATTATTGCTATGACCATAACTTTCTCGCTGAATTATCACTCTAGCCCACTTAATGAGTTTCATGGTTAGCTTTGTTAATTTTTATTTTTTTGCAAAATCAGTCCTAAAATTGGGTTTAAAGTTCAAATTTGGTCCCTGTAGTTTGCAAAAAATTACACCAAATGATTTTTTAATTTTATTTTTCGTTTTTTATATACTTTATTTATTTGCGTTATATATATATATATATATATATATATATATATATATATATATATATATATATATATATATATATATATATATATATATATATAGGGAGTGGTTCAAATGAGAACCCAAAAAAGTTAAGAACCCTAAGAACCATTTTTAAAATGTTTTCATTAAAGGTATTTTGGACAAATCAAACATTAATATTATTTTAAGCAAACTTTTCCGTTCCCTAGTTTACAAAAGTTGTCACTTGTTGTCGGATCACTGTCGGACCACCGCCAGACCAACGCCGGATGACCGCCGGAGTAACAGCAAATTTAGTGGCATTTTTCTGACCGTATTCACAGTTTAATAGAACAAACATTTTGGCTCCTATTTCTTTGGTAATACTTTTTAACACATACAATTTCATTTTTGCACCCAAATATGTAAAGTTAATAAAAAAAATAAAATTATGCCTTGATAGTTTTAATTTTCTCTCTTCAAAATATCATATTCACAGTTTAATAAACATATTATTTCACTAATTCACAGTCTATTATTTTCATGCATATATTCATTCATACTTTAAAACAAAATTTATATAAAATACACACTTTAATACAGTCCATTCTCAGTTTAATACATAAAATTCATAAATTAATACAATTCATATACACGAATATACTTATCTGAATATACATATTCAGATAAGTCAAATGAAAACTTTGACACCACCAACTACCATATGCCACCAGCAACCAGCCGTGCCACCGTCGCATCCATTATTCCTTCTAAATCAGATCTGTATATACAATCATATATATAAAATCATAGATTCACAGGTTAAATATTATATTCACAGTTTAAGAAACCATATAATTCACTAATTTTGAGTTTAATGCAAAATAATAATAAAACTAATACATTTTTACATATTTATACAACACAAAAAATAAATATATTCATAAGAAAATCAATATAAACATACTTACATAAAGCATTCATATTTTAACACAAAATTCATTAAAAATTCACAGCTTAATACAATCAATTAACAGTTCAAACAGAAAATTCACAGCTTAATGCAATTATTTCATATTTTTAAACACAAAAATAACAATTTAATACAAAAAATTCACAACTTAATATAGTTAATACAATTTAAACAAAAAATTCACAGATAATGTAGTTAATTCACAGTTTAAAACATAAAAATCATAGCTTAATACATAAAATCACAACTTATTACAATAAATTCATAATTTAATACACAAAAATATAAATTCACAGTCATATTATCAATTAAAACTCTTAATATAGTTAATTCAAAGTTTAATATACAAAATTCACAGTTTAATACAGTAAATTCACAATTTAATACACAAATTCGCAACTTCGTATAATAAATTTGTTGTTTAATACACAAAAATTATACATTCATTATTATATTCTCAAATTAAAACTCACATTTCAAAAATTTAATTCACAGTTTAATAAAGCAGTTTATGACAGTCATTTACAGTGTTCACAACTTAAAGACACTTTTCAAATTTTATAATTTTCATTCACACAAATCATCAAACAGCTTGTGTGCATCAAAGAAACCATTCACAATACTTATACAACTCAGATTATTCATAAATACAAAAAAAATCACAGTACCATTTAGGTTATTCAAATATTAATACATAAGTTTATACACTTATTCACAACTTAATGTACAAAAAACACTATTTACAGTTTCAAATTTTCATTCAGGCAAATCATCAAACACATTGTGTGCATCATGAAATGATTCTTGATTCTGATTTTTACTAAGCCTTTAACAAGTAATAGGTAGCAAAGATGGAGTAAGATGTAAAACACAATAAATAAACATGAAAATAATTGTATAGAGGTTAAAAAACACTCATATGAGCCTCATCATAATGTACCTGATGTGAAGAAGATGACGAGTGACACATCAGTTGTAACAACACCACCAAATCTTATCGATCTAGCTTTGCCACTCGCAAGATCTCACAGATCTGGTCTCGTCGGATGTTGATGCTCCTGTAACTCGCCTCGTCAATCGTCAGTGACATTGTAGTCGTCGTTGCTGGTGGCGATTAGTGGCAGAAATTACAAATCTGGAGGAGGAAGACACTACTGGTGGTTCTATAATGGTTGAATGGTGGTGGATCTCATAGATCTAGAGCAGAAATCGCACATCTAGATGGCGATACCAGTGCCAGCTTGGATTCCATCGGAACTCCTTTGTCTGAACATTAGATTTCCTCGGAAATCCTTCCACGTCTCGAGATCCCATCAGAACTCCTTCCACATCACAAAATCTAGCTGAAAAACTTGTAGATCTGAAGGAGGAAATTGTAGATCTAGCGTCAAAAATCATAGATCTGGAGCCGAATCTCTTAGATCTGCAGAAAAGAGTGTGTGGAAGCAGTGGCGATGGATGTTCAGACATGAAGGGGGTGGTAATGATGTGACATCGAAGATAGGAGGAAGATATTCTGATCAGAACATGAGAAAACACACCATATCAGAGATACTAGCGGTGGTGGAGACATCGCCACTGGTGGTGGTGGTGGTGAAGTCGTCGTCACTAGTGGTGGCGGTGGTGCAACAGCCGATGACAATGATGATGTTCATCAGATTGGTGGTTGAAGGATATAAATGAAGGTTTTTGCTCTAAAAGTTAAAAGGGAAGAATTTGAAGTTAATAGATCTTAGACGCATCAGGTAATGGTTCTTATGGTTCTTATTCTTTTTTGGTTCTCATTTGAACCTTTACCTATATATATATATATATATATATATATATATATATATATATATATATATATATATATATATATATATATATATATATATGCACATTTTTTATTTTCGAGTTTTTATATATATATATATATATTTTTTCTTTTTTAACTTTATTTTTCAACAATTTGATTTTTTTTTTACCTTTTTTACCTTTTGTTTTCTATTTTGTTATTTATGGTTTTTCTAATGTTTTTATTTATTTTGATTCAAGTAAATGAACTTGAATACAATATAAAATACTATAACAAGCTTTTTTATAGAGGCCAACTATTATTATTTCTTTTGTTCTTTCTTTTAGTCTATTATTAAATTGAAAAATATTATATTGAATTTAAACTATTGATATCACAAATAGAAATATGATTTAATTTGCAAGTTATATAACACATTGAAACATTAATTCTCAATAAACAAACTATTTTTTTTTAATTTTTATTTTTTCGTAACATAAGTATAATAGCACTAAAGAACAAAAGAAAAAAAAAATAAGTTGGACCGAAATTACAAATATAAATATAAGTATTTTATTTACTTGAATAAAAATAAAAAAAATTCAAAAACTATAAATTACCAAAAATATAATATACTCTAAAATATTAATACTTTTTATATTTTTTGAAAAAGATCAAGAAAAAGTTAAAAATACAAAAAAATAAAAACAAATAATACGAAAAAAATTAAAAAAAAATACAAAAAGTTTAAAATGTATAAATATATTATAGTAACTAAAAAACAAAAATAAATAAAGTATATATATATATATATATATATATATATATATATATATATATATATATATATATATATATATAAAGTTAATAAACGAAAAGAAATACAGTAAATAAAAAACGAAAATTAAAAAAGTATATATATATATATATATTTATATATATATATATATATATATATATATATATATATATATATATATAGGTTCATGTTCTTTTGAGACCATTCTAATTTTGTGAGACCGTGACACCAAATCTAAAAATAATTTTAAAATGCAGAATAAATGGAAAAATCCAAAAATTCTTTTTTCAAATATTATTTTCGGAACTTGAATTAACTAAAAAAAATAAAAAAAAATCCCGTTTTTTTTTTAAAAATACGTGAAATATTCTAATAGAATATTACACTGACATATTCTAAAAAATAGTTTTAAAATGCAAAATAAATGGAAAAATCTAAAAATTCTTTTATTAAATATTATTTTCGGAACTTGAATTAACTAAAAAAAATAAAAATAAATAAAAAAAATAAAAAAAATCCCATTTGTTTTGAAAAATACGTGAAATATTCTAATAGAATATTACACTGTACATATTCTAAAAAATAATTTTAAAATGCAAAATAAATGAAAAATCCAAAAATTCTTTTTTTAAATATTATTTTCGGAACTTGAATTAACTAAAAATAAAATAAAAAAAATTAAAAAAAATAAAAAAATGCGTCTCACGGTCTCACAAAATTAGGCCGTCTCACATGAACCTAACCCTATATATATATATATACATATATATATATATATATATATATATATATATATATAACCAAAATAAATAAATTATATAAAAAATGAAAAATAAAGTTAAAGAATCATGTTGTGTAACTTTTTGCAAATTATAGAGACTAAATTTGAACTTTAAACTAAATTTTATGACTGATTTTCCAAAAAAAAATAACAAAGTTAACAATGAAACTCGTTAAGTGGTCTAGAGTGATAATTCCGCGAGAAAGTTGTGCCTATAGCAGTAATAAAAAAAATCTTAGGGCTTTTTCCAATTACACGTTAAAAACTTAGGACTTTCATGATATTAGTCCTAATTTCAATCAAGAATATTTCAGTTTTTTAGTGAAAGGGTTGTTGGTGATTTGTTATCATCAATGTTATTTAAGTGTAATGGGATTACTTTGTTGACCAAAAGTGATATTGATAAATATTAAACAAGTAAGGAAGGTGTGGAGTACACACTTGTTTAAGTTTGATCAAGTTTCAAAGTACGCTGTCATTTAGGGGCGAAGCCCCTGAACGAACGGGGGTCCGGGGGCAGCGCCCCTGGGAGCGGGGTCCAAGGGGCGGCAGCCCCTGGCGGGGTCCAAGGGGCAGAGCCCCTGGCTGGGGTCGATTGGTTTGACCCTTATCCATATATCCGTTTTTTATGATAGTTTTTTATAGTTTATGACGGTTTAAAACTGTCATATGACAGTTTTCAGACAAAGATCTTAAAGTTGGTTTTTGGTCTCAATTTTGGTATATACAAAAATAACATCAAACATTCTTTGTTCTTGTCTCTCTGAGTCTTATCCGATTAAAGATTGGGAGTACCACCCAAATACTTTAATCTGAAAGTGAAACCACAATTCTCAGAATTTCCAAGGCTATTTTATCCCGATTTTCTTACAAAGATTAAAGTATTTCTGTGATCATGGCAAGTGGTGATTCTGTGAAGGAAATGACAAGTAAGTTTGAAAAACTGAACAAGTTTGAAGGGCAAGATTTTCGTAGATGGCAGAAGAAGATGAAGTTTCTCCTTACCACTCTGAAAGTGGTGTATGTTCTGAGTACACCCATGCTAGTTTTACCAGAATCTGTTGAAGATGAACCTTTGGAGGCAACAAGAAGAAGATCAAAGTGGGAAAATGATGATTACATATGTCGTGTTCATATTCTCAATGGTATGTCTGACTCTCTTTTTGATATCTATCAAAATTTCGAATCTGCAAAAGAACTGTGGGATTCTCTTGAATCCAAGTACATGGCTGAAGATGCTTCTAGTAAGAAGTTTCTTGTTAGTAACTTTATGGGTTACAAGATGATTGACTCCAGGCCTGTTATGGAACAATTCCATGAAATGTTAAGGATTTTGGGACAGTTTGCTCAACACAATCTGAAAATGGATGAAGCCATTTCTGTGGCTGTGATCATTGACAAACTGCCCCATTCCTGGAAGGATTTTAAACACAATCTGAAACATAACAAAGAGGAATTGACTTTGACTCAACTTGGAAGCCATTTAAGGATTGAAGAGTCCATAAGGACTCAAGAACTTGATAACAATCCTAAAGGCAAGAACCAAGTTGGTTCCTCTTCTGTGAACATGGTGGAAGGAGAAAGTTTAAAGAATCCCAAGAAGTCTAATGGAGAAAGGAAGTTTAAAGGAAAGGATGACAAGTCTTCCAACAAGAAGGCTAAGTTGGTTTGTTGGAATTGTAACAAACCGGGTCACTTCAAGAAAGATTGTCGTCTTCGCAAAGTGAACAAGGATGGTGCTGGACCAAGTGGATCGAAGGATCCAGAAAAGCAACAAGGTCAGATTTCTGTTTTCATGCAGAATTCTAAATATATTCAGAATTATATTTCTGTGATTTCTGAAGCATTTTATGTGCAGGATGATAAAGTTGCATGGTGGGTTGATTCGGGAGCAACAAGTCATGTTTGCAAAGATCTATATTGGTTCAAGGACTTTCAACCAATTGAAGATGGATCTGTTGTGAAGATGGGAAATGTTGCAACTGAACCAATCAAGGGCATAGGATCTGTTTTACTTACTTTTAGTTATGGGAAATGTTTGTGTTTGAACAATGTTTTATATGTTCTAGGGATTCGTAAGAATCTCGTGTCTGAAATTGTATTAAATAATTGTGGTTACAAACAAGTGTTAGAAAGTGATAAGTATATCTTGTCAAGACATGGTTCTTTTATGGGATTTGGCTATATATGTAATGGAATGATTAGGCTTAATATTAATTATCCTTCTAGTGATAATTCTGTTTGCATGGCTTCTAGTAGTACTAGCAATAATTTTCATAAATCTGAATTATGGCATGCTAGACTAGGACACATTCATTACAAGAGATTAAAAGACATGTCTAAAATGAGTTTAATTCCTGCTTTTGATATGCAAAATAATGAAAAATGTAAAACATGCATGCTAACTAAAATCACTAGACAACCTTTCAAAGATGTTGTTAGGGAAAGCAAGGTGTTGGATCTTATACAAAGTGATTTATGTGATTTCCATGCAACACCTTCCCTTGGAAACAAGAAGTATGTTGTTACTTTTATTGATGATGCATCTAGATATTGTTATATCTATTTGCTACATTCTAAGGATGAAGCACTTGATAAATTTAAAATTTATAAACAACAAGTTGAGCTTCATAAAAATGAATTAATAAAAGTATTGCGTACTAATAGAGGTGGTGAGTATTATGATCCAGTTTATTTTGAATCAACTGGAATAATACATTAAACCACAGCTCCATATACACCACAACAAAATGGTGTAGCTGAAAGGAAGAATAGGACTTTGAAAGAAATGGTTAATTCCATGTTGTCATATTCTGGTTTAAGTGAAGGGTTTTGGGGTGAGGCAATGTTAACTGCATGTTATATCTTGAATAGAACTCCAAATAAAAGGAGTAAGAATACTCCTTATGAACTTTGGTGTAAAAAGGTACCAAATTTGAGTTATCTCAAAGTTTGGGGTTGTAGAGCAGTTGTAAGGCTCACTGAACCCAAAAGGAAAACATTGGGTGAGAGAGGTATAGATTGTATCTTTATTGGATATGCTGAGCATTTCAAAGCATATAGATTCTATGTTTTAGAATCTAATGACTCTGTGTCTGTAAACACAGTGATAGAGTCAAGAGATGTTGTATTTGATGAAGAAAGATTTACATCTATACCTATACCAAGTGACATGATTCATCAATATTCCAGCAATAGTACTACTCAAGCTGAAGATGTTTCTGGTGGTGCAAGTTCTGTACCTGAATCTAGGAAAAGCACCAGAGCTAGAAAAGCTAAGTCTTTTGGATATGATTTTCAACTATATTTAGTTGAAGGAACAAGGAATGAGACTATTTCTCAACATCAATATTGTTTTAATATTGAAGAGGATCCAAAGACTTTCAGTGAAGCTATGGCTTCTAGGGATGTTCATTTCTGGAAAGAGGCAATTCATGATGAGATTGATTCTATCATGCATAACAATACTTGGGTATTGGCTGATTTACCTCCTGGTTGCAAGGCATTAGGATGTAAATGGATCCTCAAAAGAAAAATTAAGGTGGATGGCACAATTGATAAGTATAAAGCCAGATTGGTTATCCAAGGCTTTAGACAAAAGGAAGGCATTGATTTCTTTGATACTTATGCTCCTGTTGCTAGAATTTCTACTATTAGATTATTATTAGCTCTTGCAGCTATACATAATCTTGTGATTCACCAAATGGATGTGAAAACTGCATTCTTGAATGGTGACTTGGATGAGAAAATATACATGAAACAACCTGAAGGGTTTGTGATGCCTGGAAATGAACACAAAGTGTGCAAGTTGAAGAAATCATTATATGGTTTGAAATAAGCACCAAAACAATGACATCAAAAGTTTGATGATGTTGTCTTGTCTAATGGTTTTGCATTAAACCAAGCTGACAAGTGTGTATATAGCAAATTTGATACTTCTGGTAAAGGAGTCATGATTTGCTTATATGTAGATGATATGTTGATTTTTGGTACTGATTTAGAAGAAGTTGATAAAACCAAGAAATTCTTATAATCTAGTTTTGATATGAAAGACATGGGGGAGGCTGAGGTAATTCTTGGTATAAGAATTAGAAAAGGAAACAATGGGATTTCAATTTCTCAATCTCATTATATTGAGAAGATATTGAAAAAGTTTAACTTTGAGAATTGTTCTCCTGTTAGCACTCCTATAGATCCTAGTCTTAAGCTTCTACCTAATAAAGGATCTCTAGTGTCTCAACTTGAATACTCAAGGGCTATTGGTTGTCTAATGTATGCCATGATTAGTATTAGGCCTGATATAGCATATGCTGTAGGAAGGCTTAGTAGATATACTAGTAATCCTAGTTCACATCATTGGCAAGCTGTGAGTAGAGTATTCAAGTACTTGAAAGGGACCATGAATTATGGTTTAACTTATAGTGGATATCCTTCTGTTTTGGAAGGTTATTCAGATTCCAGCTGGATTAATAACTTAGAGGATCACTCCTCTACAAGTGGTTGAGTGTTTCTTCTTGGAGGAGGTGCCATTTCTTGGGCATCCAAGAAAAAGACTTGTATTACTAACTCAACCATGGAATCTGAGTTTGTTGCATTGTCTGCTGCTGGTAAAGATGCTGAGTGGCTAAGGAATTTGATTTATAAAATTCCACTTTGGCCAAAACCGATATCTACCATTTCTATCAGATGTGATAGTGCTGCAAGCTTGGCTAAGGCTTATAGTCAAGTGTATAATGGGAAGTCTAGACATTTAGGTGTTAGACATAGCATGATTCGTGAGCTCATTATGACTGGTGTGATATCTGTGGAGTTTGTGAGAACTCAGTTGAACTTAGCCGATCATTTAACCAAAGGGTTAGCTAGAGATCTTGTGCACAAGGCGGCTGTAGGGATGGGTTTAAAGTCCGCCTAAAATCTTTTATATTAAGATACCCAATTCCCATCTAATGCAATATTAGATGTTGAATTCAATGTGGAAAACTTGATATTTGAAGATTGGAACACATTATTATCATCATCCCAAGGTATGTGTTCAGTACTGTAAGTTAAGGAGGTTGAAATTTAATTTCTTAATAGTTCTTTGAAAAATTGCATTTGCAGGTGCAAGAACAAAAGAAATACCTATATAAGCATGAAGTTTAGCTGCTTCAAGAAGTTGGGACTTGACTTTGATATGCTTATTGAAGGATGGGACACAAGCTAGTAAAATATAGTGTCAAGTTAGAACTTTGAGAATGTAAATTGTTGTGTATATTATCTTCATGTATTCACTTAGAATAGAAAGGGTTCAATCCTTAGTGACACCATGATATTCGAATATTTGGAATGAGTAATGTACTAATGTGAAATCAATCGTCACGATATTTCATTTATGCTTCAGTTTGTTGGTGTTATGTTTCATTTTAAGTTAATCAAGATTACACTTAAATGGGGGAGGTTTGTTGGTGATTTGTTATCATCAATGTTATTTAAGTGTAATGAGATTACTTTGTTGACCAAAAGTGATATTGATAAATATTAAACAAGTAAGGAAGATGTGGAGTACACACTTGTTTAAGTTTGATCAAGTTTCAAAGTACGCTGTCATTTAGGGGCGAAGCCCCTGAACGAACAGGGGTCCGGGGGCAGCGCCCCTGGGAGCGGGGTCCAAGGGGAGGCAGCCCCTGGCTGGGGTCGATTGGTTTGACCCTTATCCATATATCCGTTTTTATGACAATTTTTTATAGTTTTATGACAGTTTAAAACTGTCATATGACAGTTTTCAGACAAAGATCTTAAAGTTGGTTTTTGGTCTCAATTCTGGTATATACGAAAATAACATTAAACATTCTTTGTTCTTGTCTCTCTGAGTTTTATCCGATTAAAAACTGGGAGTACCACCCAAATACTTTAATCTGAAAGTGAAACCACAATTCTCAGAATTTCCAAGGCTATTTTATCCGGATTTTCTTACAAGGGTAAAATGGTTGAAATAAAAAAAATATGATTTTTTTCATAAACTGAAATAATGAGAATTTTTTGGAGGTAACCTAGTAAAAAATAATTTACCGGCAAAAAAGGGTTGATTTGAATTTTTTATTCGGTAATTGGGACTTTTTTGTAAACAAAATAAAATTTGACACTTTTACCTAAACTAGACCAAAAATATTGAGATTTTTTTTAAAGATCTCTCTTTTATTTATAGTCTTTCGAGCCTTGTACATGTGTTTATATTTTTTGAGTAGAATTTGATTAAGTATTTTATTGATATTAATAATGTGTTGTCATGTAGTTTTAACTTATGTTTTTTCTGGAACGAAAAATATAATCTACTCTTAATTCTATGATATGCTCCAAATGATACTTGAATTCTCAACCTTAGGGATAGATGGAAATATGTTTTTGATGATATATCTTTAGCTTTTAAAATGAAATTCAAATTAAAAGAAATACTTTTGTTTAGAAGCACAATTTTAGTCTAATTCAAGTAGTGTTTAATTTTTTGTTTTTGGTTTATCATATCAATATTATTAGGTTGCTCTTAAAAACAATTTTATTTTGAAAAGTTTATTATTATTTTTATCAAATATTTCTATATAAATAAAATGACAATATAATTGAGTAACATCTTATATGGTTATACTTATACACGTTTAAAGTGGTTGTTTAAAAGAAATCAAAATCTAAACTATTTAACCAATACATATTCTTCGGTTGATTGAAACGAAATAAAACCAAATTACATACAATACAATAATTTCTTCTTGGAAACAGATTTTGATGAAAAAAAACTTTTTTTTGGTTGGCCGGAAGAATGTTTTGTCTTAGAAGCGATATGAAGGTTTGGGTGTTAGTAGTTTGTTTGCTCTAAACCGTGCTTTTCTTTTTAAGTGGATTTAATGTTTTTTTCTCTAAACCTTTAGGATTGTGGATTTTTGTGATCAAATTTATTCATGGGAATACAGGTTGTATTGATGGTTCTTTACCTTCTTATAGAAGGTCTATTTGGGTGGATATTCTTATTGTTGTGGAACATCTTAGACAGACTGGGAGTGCATTTGGTCCAGTTGTGTACAAAAAAAAAATCGGGGATGGAGCTTCGACTTTGTTTTGGGAAGACCCTTGGTTGGGAGGTTTGCCTCTTAAACCAATTTCCTAGAGTTTTTAATTTGGAGGTTGCAAATCAGATTTCGGTTAAGTCGAAGTTCGAGCATGAGTCGTTCTTGTATTCCAGGTCGTTTCAGTATTGAAGAAAAGTTGTTATCGGTGCCAATCTCCTCGACGAGGTGGATCCGTATTGTTTCTAAAAAAATTAATATTTTCGCGTGGCGTTTGGCTCTTGATAGGCATCCTACTAGAGTCCTTCTTGATAGTCGAAGTGTCGATGTGCCTTCCATTTTGTGTCCTCTTTGTGATTTGGAGCTGGAGTCGGGTAGTCACTAGTTTTTTAGGTGCTCGTTGGCTTCTAGCGTCGTGAACCAAGTTAGTAGATGGCGGGCCTCACAGTTCCTTAGCTTTTCTCGTATGCAGATTGGTTGGAGTGGTTCAAGGCGCTTCTGTTATCGGGTGTCGTTAAGAAGTTTTTGAAAGTGATCTACGTTTCTTGGTGGCATATTTGGAACTTTAGAAATACATGGTTGTTTGGGGTTACTAAACCGAGAGCTCCGCTGCTTTTTGAAAACTTAGTCAGGGAGTCTATTCCATGGTGCAATGCTAGATCTGAAATAGATATCAATTGGGTTGGGTGGCTTCAAAATCTTCAACTTGCTATTATGTATTGTTTTCCTTTGTTCCCGGTTACTTTCTCGTGGTTTAATAATATCTCTGACGTTTGAAGAGAAAAAATCAAGAAAATATCTTTTGATAGTTAAATCGACAAAAAATCCAAAATTTAAAACTACAATCATCAAATAATTTTAATCTAAAGTCGTGATTACTTCTTACATTATCACAAATTTTGTATTTATGTTGAATTTATATAAAATATGCATGATTTTTATATAATTTTAGGACCAAAAGATGCACCACTTAAGTAATTTGTGTTAGTTGCATAAATTTGTTGTGTAATAGTGAAATGATATTGTATGAATTAGTAAAAAAAATGAAATATTGTTAAAAGTTTAAGTTTATAAAATATTTTACATTCTTTGGTTTTTGTAGTTGACGGCATGGGTTCGATTATAGTTATGGACCAAAGGTATATTTTAGTCATTGTAGGTCAGATTCACACTTGAATGTGATATGCATATTATTTATGTTTCACAATGTGAATCTAACTTACTACTTTAACACTTTTGATAATTCACAAATTAATTTAGTGAAATTTACATGTGAATCAAATTATATTTCTTTCTAGTTTTATAATATTTTAACGTTTTAATTACTCATAATTTGGTTTTATAAAATTAACCAGTGAGTTTATTCACATTGTGAATGTTAAAAACAAAATTATATGTAGATCAGATTCACATTGTGAATCTGTTCACTGTTTGAATCTGATTCACAGTTTCGATTTTTTTTACAATCATATAAATGTCTATTTAAAGAGTAGAAAACATTATGAATTTTGATCTATTTATTTTATTTTTTGGATAAAAAATAAACCTAAATATTACAAAAACTAAAAAAAAAGTGAGGTTTTTAGAAAATAAAAATCATTTTTTGTATATAAATATGGATGTCTATGAAAAGAGGATAAAATATTAAAAATTTCGTTATATTCGTTTTTTTTTCGATAAAATATTAGTCATAAAAATAAAAAGAAAAACGAAAAATTGAGTTTTTTTGTTATAAACCGATACATTTGCATCCAACATTTTAATGTGCATCTTTCTTTTTGGCCATTGATCATTAATTTCTTTTTAGCGTCCAAAATTGGTTCTTTGTTCTTTGGTTCAATGGTTTAAAATGGTTATTTGTTGAATTTTTGTGTGTTGATATATATATATATATATATATATATATATATATATATATATATATATATATATATATATATATAGAGAGAGAGAGAGAGAGGAAGAATCATTTGAGAACCTATAGTTTCCCGAGAACCCGAGAACTAAAGGTGGAGCGTTAGATAAAAAAAAAAAAAGGGTCAAGATGCAAGGTGGCGTTTTTGTAAATAAGTAGATAACTAAAAAGTTGGGGGTATCATAATTAAATTAGTAACGGGTATTATAGGAATCAAAAATATAATTAAAAATTATCCTAATCTTGCAACACATCTCCCCCAAAAACCCACAATCATTCGTCCTCCTCCGATTGACCTTGTTCTCCGATGCTTCCGTCTACAACCTTCTTCTCCGGTGATGAACTACATTGTTTCATCATCTCAACCTCCTCCGCCGATGATTCGTTTATCGAGTCTTTCGATTTCCCCCAAAATCAACATCACCTCATCTGACATCCAGATCTGGAACTAATTTCGTTCAAAAAATGAGATTGTTTTCAGCGATCGATTTCATTTTTCGGAATTTTTTTTGCCAATCGAATCTTAATCTTTCGTTCTCTCAACTAGAATACAATGATCAAATCCTTATTTTCATGTCAAACGAAACCTCAGTTTATATGTGATAAGCTTCTTATCAAAGATCACTCCCAACCTCCTCCTCCGATGATACACTCGTTAACTCCATTATCTCTCTTAATCAATCAATCAAAACAAGAGTTATTCATCTATCCAATTTCGAAATCGATTGTTGGAATCGATTTTCAGTTAATTAGCTAAGTTGTCACCATATATTTGGATCCAAAGTCCATCGTCGTTGATTTATTCGGTTAATCAGAAGAGAACGAAGATTGATTTCGAAAGACTACACAAAACTCTATTGCTCGTTTCCTCTGATGCCTATGATTATGTAAGTTTCATTTTTCTATTGATTTTAGTTAGGTGTTCCAGTCCAGGAAGAAGGTCAGATTTACATTCTATTTTATTTTATTAAACTGATAGTAATTATGAACTGATAATTTGTTTTTGATTTTTGATTTCTTCTGTTTCTTATAACAAAATTAGTGATAATATTATGTAATGCTATTCTAGTTTCAGATTTATTGTACTATTCTATGATATAAGTTTAGATTTGTTGATTGGTTAATCCATTCCAGGTGTTTGTTAAAATGCATCAATGAAAAAGACTATAGAACGACCAATTATGGTTATCTGTGTTGTAAACTAGATAATTTTACACAAATTTCTTTTCTTTTCTGAATTGAACTGCTACCTATTTTATGTGTTATTAACTTTGCTAATTCTTATAGATAAAGAGCTTCATTTGAAAAAATAATCATTGACTTAGATCCAATTTATAGGAGATAAAAGACATTGATCGATGTTACAAGACTAAACATGTCACATGGGGATCATTCTTCTCATCAGAAAGTCATTGATCTGGTTAAAGAATACAATGCTCAACATAAGGATAATGTCATTACAATCATGCTCGACACCAAGGCACGTGTCCTCATATCACCAATTCCAATTTTTTGTCCCACCCACCCAATTAACTCAACCTTTTTCCCTAATCAACTGATGCCTTTTTGCAGGGACCTGAGGTCAGGAGTGGGGATTTGCCACAACCAGTTTACTTAACAAGTGGCCAAGAATTCACTTTCACAATAAAAAGAGGTGTTGGTACAACAGATTGTGTTAGTGTTAATTATGATGATTTTGTTAATGATGTAGAAGCTGGTGACATGCTTCTGGTTGATGCTATGTTAACATGTCTATTCATCTCTTAGTACTTGTGATCTAGGATATGTAATGGAGATTATTCAGAAATGTAAAAACTCCAAGATTAGGTGTTCAGTTATTGGTCTCTCTATAGAACTTTATATATGCAAGTATTTATGCCAAGAAACCGGAGGGTTATATTTTGTTGCTTTAGATGAGGTGAGGTCAAAAAAGTAATTTCAAATCTTTCAGTCTATAATACATGTAAGAAGTTAGGTAAATTACATTTTTGGTCCCTGAATATAGCTCTATAGCTGGTTTCTTCAGTTTTGGTCCTTTGTTGAGGTTTTTTGTAATGTTTTTGCTTCTGTTTCAGGTAAACTCACTATATGTTGGAGCAATATTACATTTTTAGTCCCTGATTTATTTTTTGAAAAATTTGGTCCAAAAAGTTTGCTCTTGCAGGTTTGATTCTTGTTCCAAGTAAAATAACTATATGTTTTGGGACCAAAAATTGGTATTTTTACTTGAAACAAGGACCAAAAGTGTTACAAGAACCTCAAATAAGGACCAAAAGTGGAAAAACAAGCTAGACTTTGGGACCAAAATTGTAATTTACTTAAATGACTACATTTCAGGACCAAAATTGCAAAAGTCTGCTAAAGTAAACGTTACAAGAACCTCAAATAAGGACCAAATTGCAAGAGAAAATCTTTTTAGGACCAAAATTGAAAAAAAAAATAGGCTATATCCAATACCCAGGGACTAAAAATGTAATTTACTTGAAGTTATCTAACATGTATATTGTTTTACAGGGACATTTAAAAGAGCTAATTCTAGAGCATGCACCACCACCTCCCGCCATAGCCGAATGTGCAATTGCTAATTTAATAAAAATGGGATTCCCACATTTAGGTGAGTGACTGACTGTGAGTCTTTTTTTATATATAAAAATAATCATTTCAATATTCAACCCCATTCAGTCCTGTATTAAGTACTTAATCAGACACAATGTTTGTCTGGAACAGATGTTACATCCAAATTAGATAAAAACTCAAAGATTATAGTAGCTTGCTCTTCTGGAGGTACAATGAAATCTAGCAGCAGATATTATCCAATGTTATGGTGTTATTCAAGTAATGCAGTTTACTGGATCCTCCTTACGATCTACACTATCAAGAGTGAGTTTTATATCTTTTAATACTTATTCATTTGAAGTTTATAAAAGTGAATGATGTTGTAAATAAATTCCTTTTCTACAGTTGGAGGGGACAAATTGGGTGGTTTCGCGATTGTAGTAGCACAAGATATAACTCTTCTTGATCAATGTGAAGCTTTATTCACTTGTGCATCTTCTCTATAGGTAAATATTTACATTTTAAATTGTCAAAAAAGTTAATAAAACTACAAAGTAACAACATTTACATTACTAATATTAGCCCCATCACTTTTTAGTAAATCATAATAGTAACATTTACATATTAATATTACCTATAAAATGTTGATTAACTTATACATGAATACGATAAAAATTACAGCTCATTTGTTAATAACATTATATTTTGTCTATCAACTAAGTAACCATATCTAATTTGTGGTAATTGCTTCTATATTAAGCTTCATGAATCACTTGTGATTTACATGTGAATCACTTGAATCACAAGTGATTCACATGTGAATCACTTGTGACACATGTGAATCATTTGTGATTTACATGTGAATCATTTGTGATTCACATGTGAATCACATGTAATTCACATGTAAATCATATTAATTATTTATTTTTTC
The DNA here is from genome assembly GCF_052849685.1 of Lactuca virosa. NCBI lineage: Eukaryota > Viridiplantae > Streptophyta > Magnoliopsida > Asterales > Asteraceae > Lactuca > Lactuca virosa. The sequence goes on from NC_136432.1 coordinate 174,734,880, forward strand.
TAACCATATAGTTTATTTTAATTATATGTGATTCACATGTAAATCACAAGTGAATCACAAGTAAATCACAAGTGATTCACATATGAATTACATGTGATTCACATGTAATTCACATGTGAATCACAAATGAATCACATATGAATTACATGTGATTCACATGTAATTCACATGTGAATCACAAATGAATCACATATGAATTACATGTGATTCACATATGAATTACATGTTATTCACATGCGATTCACATGTAATTCACATTTGAATCACATGTAATTCATATGTGCATCGCCTGTGATTCATATGTTAATCACATGTAAATCATATATGTATTTTTGTGATTTTTGCATCAATCAATTTTTTTTAATTTTCTTGTAGATTTGGAAGAAATTGTGGTGAATATTGAAGATGTGAAAAATGATAAATTGAAGAAAATATGGAAATATTGACACGAAGACATGAAAACGCTTTGAAATTTTATATCATTTTTTGTTTTTTATATTTTATTTTGTATCGAATAAAATACTTATTCTATTGTGTTTATAGATTAGTAAATAAAATGAGTTTTCTTATGATTTCCTTGCAAATATTATAGTATATGAAATATGCATATATGCATTTGTAAAAATATGCATATATGTACCTAAAATGTTGATTTTTTTGGTTAAAAAATTATAATAATTTTTTTTAAATATTCCAGTTTTTTTTTTTAATTTTATTGATTTTTAAATGCTTTTAAAAAATTGCAGTTTTTTAAAAAAAATATGTTTTTTTCAAAAATTCATGTTTTCTATAAAAAATAAAAAAATCTGCACTTTTTTAAAAAAATTTGAAAATTACTATTTTTTAAAAAATCCGAAAATTTGATCTATTATGTAATTTTTTAGACATTTCTATTAATATTTCCAATAACACAAAAAATTAAACATTAAATGAGATTGATATCATTACGATCATGCCCTTAATGAATTAGTTTTGATCTAACGCTCAATTTTTAGTTCTCGGATTTTCGGGAAACTATGAGTTCTCAACCGATCTCCTATATATATATATATATATATATATATATATATAAACTAAAGAAAATGGTGGGTGCATGTGCAAATTTTTGTGGTACAAATGTTCACATCATGGTACGATTTTAAAGTGTGCTGTCTCCTTGTCCGTCACATGTTTATTTTCTTAAAAAATTTCCAGCTAGATATTTTTACTTTGATATTTAATAATCAAAAAACAAAATAGTTTCTTACCTGAAGGTACTTTTTTTTTCTTCACTAAAACGAGTGGCGGGGTGGCCGTGGTGGCGGTGGTCGGCACTGGTAATGACAACAAAGGTGGGTGTCACTGGTGGTGGAGCGGCGATAATCCCTTACATTTTAGTAATATTCCTTAACCCTTTTAGGCTTTTAATGATAGTTGGGGCAATCATAGGAATTTTTTTTTCAACATTATCTATTTTATATTATATAATTACATATTTACTCTTTGTGGTTTTGTATTACGTATAATTGCTAACACAATGGAAAGTAATTATAGGTATAGTTCTATAATTTCTAATTTAAGATAATTATAGTAATAGTAATTATAGTTTTTAATTTGTATTAATTACATTTTTAGTCCTTATAGTTTTTTAACTTCAATATTACAGTTCCGATCATTGTAGTTTATAATTTGTATTAGTTACAGTGTAGGTCTAGTAATTTTAAATTTAATATAATTATAGTTTTAGTTGTAGTTTTTAATTTAAGTAATTACATATTTGGTCCATATACCTTTTAATTTCAATAGTTAGAGTTCCAGTATATGTAGTATATAATTTGTATTGGACATTTTTGGTCACGCATTACAAAAATGGTATATGTGTAATAGTGTACTCACAAAAATGGTCCATTGTAATAACGATATTACAAAAAATGGTTCTATATAGAGACGTTACAGAAATTGTTCCTTTGTAAGAAAAATTTACAATAATAGCCTCGATTTAATAACGAATTACATAAATGGTTTCAATGTAAGAGAACATTACATAAACGGTATTCAAAGTATAAAGACTAATAAACTGAGCAAACGTCTCCATTTGTTATGGTACACAATAGCCTCATTTTTTCATTTAATAATTTTACAATTTTCTATCTTACATCTGTTAATTATTTATATATTTAATATAATACCATTTTTTATTATTCAAAATGAAATATTATTTTACCAATGGTTTAATAATTTTAAGACCGAAATTTCTAACCGAGAGTAAGGGTTATTACATGTATATGTTCAACTATCATAAAAGTTAAAACAATATCAACCTAAAAGACTAATGCAATGTTAGAAAGATTGCGATTTTCTGACAAGGAGGTGCCAACGAAAAAAGAGACCCTTTTCAAGAAAGCCATAATAATAGAGCATAAATGGTAGTGCAAATAAATATACTTTTAGCTTACTTTTATTTTCAAAAATATATCTGTAATTTAATGTCCAAAACTTATGTTACAAGTTTATAACTGAGTATTTTCTTTTATTTAAAATAAAATTTGAATTTTGATATCTTCAACTTTTATAATACTCGTAATATATATTCTTAAATTTAAAAAATTTAAAAATATATCAAACTTGTTAAAATATATTATATTATAATTAGTTGTTTATCCGTACAAAGTAGCAGACGACGAATAATTTGTTTCGGAAGATAGTTTTAATGTGGCGATTAGTTTTATTTAGGCGCAAACTAGTTAATTGTGGCATTTTCGCAGACTATTTTATGTCAGATAGTTCATTTCAACGAAGAGTTTCTAGTTAGGTACATAGTCGAATAATACGGCAGAAGTTGAATATACATTTGAAATTTCATCTGAAAGTTCATAGTTGCAATATATAAATTACAACAATATGCAATCATGTATTTTTGATTTTTTGTACTTTTAGAATATGTAAACGTAAAAGTCGATGCATCGATATACTAGCCATGCATTAAACATCAAATGATTATATAAAATACATCTTTGAATAAATTGTAAAATAATAAGCTATTGATTTTACCTTATTAGTCACATAAAACTTCTTTGTACACCACGTGTGTTATTGTTGATCATAATCATCCAATCACCACAGAATAAACTGTATCTTTGATACTTCAGATACTCACCATAGGTTGGTTCGATTTAAAAATAGTTTAAAGAGAAAACACATCCTAATAGATTCCCTCTATCGATAGAACGCATCAACTGTTGAGGAACAACTCCTATCAATTTCTCTCTCCAATACACAATGTAATATTTTATAAACAAACTACTTTTAATAATTTATGGATATGAAAATAATATATAAATAGTTTTTTAAAATTTACATTTCGATCAATGAGGACAATGAAGAGTTTGTTCGCTCTTACATCTTTCTAAATGAAATCCACACGAACGGATGTCAAAATATACCATAAATGAACATTTAGTAACAATGAAAATGCATCGATGGCAAAATATACCATAAATGAACATTTAGTAACAATGAAAATACATCAACGTAAGTATGACCGTTCATGATACTATAAAACTGTTCAATGTTAATTTGACAAAATGTACTTTATCATTTTCAAATATGTTAATAAAACTAATTCAACATTTTTTATTGTTTTAAATGTATGATGTTTTTTATTATAAAACATGTATGTTTTAATCGTTTGATTTACTTTTAATTTTACTAAATTAAAATACAACTTAATTAAAGAATTAGTTTTGTCATCCAAAAAGGGCTTGCGACACAGCTTGTTGCTTGTTTACCCGCTGCGTCTATGTAAAACTTTCTTCTTATGTTTTATAAATATTGATAATGACTTGAAAGGGTAATAGACTTTTGATTTAAAAAAAAAAATTAAAAGTCCCTCGATATATTCAAAGTTAACATAATCAGTTACTGTTTTTAAAACTTAACATGAATACTTTCTATATAGTTCAAATTTAATAGAAATAGTCCATATTTTTAACTGTTAACAAAAATACTCTATGTTTTTAATAACTTTACATAACTGGTTAATTATTAGAGATCATTCTAACCTTTTCAAAAATAGAGGAAAAAGTTTTTATAGTCTCAACTGAAATTAAACGCTAAAAACGAAAAATACACATATACAAAATAACAATTTTTTTGTTGAAGTCTGTACAGATACAGTCATAAAAACACAAACACACAGTCACTCAAATACACGTACACACAATGCACAACATATATACGATGTCACAAATATATACATACACACAAACACATATTATAAGTGTATTACTTGAAAAAATGTGATGGGTTTTCTAGGTTATAAAAATCACATATGTGCGGAAAAATACTTAACCCTTAAATTCACATGCAACCAAGTTTGGATCTATGTTTTCTCTATTAATAACAATAAACAATGAATATCAAGAAAACCCTAGAGAGAGGCTATGAAAATAGTAAATCACATAAAGATTAGAGTTAAATACCTTTTGATTATTATAACAAATAATCAAATTGAATCATCTTATAGTTCCTTGGAAAGCAAGCACCAAAAGCTTGAATGTCTCTAATGGAGTGTACCCAAAACCCTAATAACTAGAAGACTTGAGGAGAACGGAGGCTAGAGAAAATTTTCGGCTCTTGAGAGTGTGAAGGAGTGGACGAAAAAAAGAGACCATAGTGGTCCTATTTATGGTTAATAAGAAAGTCTTCGATAACCCTAATTTGAATATAATAATAATATCTTGAATTAGATACTTATCCAACTCCTTATTTATGTAATAGGATTAATCTAGAAACCCTAAAATACCTAGCCAAAACCAGCCATGGATAGAAGGATCTAGAAAACCTATTTTGTTCAACTATTGAACATTTATAGCTTAGCCATTGCACTTCCAATTAATTCTAATTAACCCGAAATTAATTCCAATTAATTTCTGATTAAATCTTAATTAAATATTACTATTTCAAATTAATATATTAATCATATAATATATCAATAAATCATTTATTTCAATTTATTAATCATATAACAAATCAGTATCTCTCTCCAAAAGTCATTCTATTCGGTTACTGGTTATGAGGGCAACACAAAAAGGACTTTGCCTCCAATTCAAGAATATACCAATTTAGTTATTGGCTTAGACACCTTAATCCAGTAGTCTCTCACTTGGATAAGTCTGTAACTACAATTGCAAGTATAGACCTTGAACTTAATAGCAAAATCCACTGCCAAACTTTGAGTCAAATAAGTCGTCGACCCTAAGATAAGAGATCAACTATTCCTTTGTTCTTCATGATATCTTATGGACACAATACATGGATCAAAATCAATCTCATTGTCCAAGATTTTGGTTCCTGATTTTCTGATCTGTAAAGACTTTATTGAACTTCAAATTGAACACATCAATTAGTCATGGCTGGGCCCAACACTACAATGTGAACATTAAATCATCGAGGGGACCAATGATATCGCTTTTCCTAGTTAGGGCAAAAGGAACGAATAAACTTTGACTACATAGTTGTAACCTTTACTTACCAAATCATATATGATGCTAGGTTTTATAACATCAAGTTACCGATGCGTTTACACAACACCAATACACAACCGAATCAATTACATTTATTTTGTTACAAGTTTGTAAATATCCCCAACTCAATAGTTTGTAACAAGTTGTGGAGCTAGGTCAATGTCGTCTCCATGTTGTGCAAATGATAAGTTAAAACAAACTGATCATAACTAGGAGGCAAAGAGTTGAGAACCATGTCAATGGCCAAATCCTTTTCAAACGACACATTGAGCCTTTCTAGTTGCTCCATGTACCTCTGTATTATTTGTACATGAGCACAAACAAATTCTCCCTCCTTGAGATTGCATGCCATCAGAGACTTGACCACTTTCATAACGCTCCTGTCTCGCTTTCTTGTGAAACTTCTAAGCAAGATCGATGCACATCTCATAAGGCCAATAGTCCTCATAGAACTTAGCCAACTCAGGTGCCATAGTAGCCACCATGATGCAAGTAACCTTATTGGCGTCATCAGAATGTTTGTTATAGAAAGCAATTGTTGGATAAGGTGTCTAAGTCCATAACTATTTATGGTATGTACTTGACCCGACCCGACATGGTCCATTTGGGTTGCATGGCATCATGCAATTGGATAGACTAAAATGAGAGAAATAACACTTATGGTTTATTAATATATTATAAGTTCTAATATATTAATAATATTATTTAATTAGTATTGATCAAGAATTAATCTAGAATTAATTAAGTGATCAAAAAGGAGACTAATTAAATATATGAGTTGATTGTGTAAATCATCCATACTTGTATAGTGGGCTAGATGCTCCATGGATTATCTAGTTGGGCTAAGGTCCATAGGATGCTCCATGGATGCTCCATGGGAGTTACAAACCCATGGGTCATGGAAATGAAGAGCCATGTTACATTAGGGTTTACATGGTGTAACCCTAATGCAACATACTATATAAGCATACCTATAACAACCAAAATCGGCTACACTAGTGAGACAAGAGGGCAAGCCGAATTAGAAGTGTTCTACATTCTCTCAAAGTTTATTCCAAGAGCATTTGGTGTTGTGTGAAACATTTGAGGCATCACACTTGGGGTGCTAGGCTCTCAAGGTTTTCAAGGAATCAAATCAACTACAAGGTATGTAATTCTAGCCATCTTTTATGTTTAAAGTTCCCCATGTATGCTAGATAGGATTATGAACCATGGAAAAAGTATTTTGCATGTATTTTAGACAAACATAGATCCAAGGTTTTCTAGGGTTGCATGTACACTTAGGACTGTTAGAATACTCAAAACCCATTAGTGGTATCAGAGCCTAGGCTTGTTTGTTTGATACTTGATGCAAAATTGTGAAAAAACTCGTTTTTATGCATTCCGAAGCATGAAATCGCCGAGTCCATGGGGGGACTCGACGAGTCCATGAGAAAACTCATCCTACTCGTCGAGTAGGTTCTTGCACTCGACGAGTAGGAGCCCCTGAGTGCAGTTTTTCGAGTTTTGCTGCTGGAAATGGACTAGAAACATTACCCTAAACTGTTTTGGTGTTTTAAAACATGTTTTAGATGGTGTAATGATTGTTCTAATCCATTTACAATGGCTAATATCAAAATTACATGATTATATGTGTTCATATGTTCTTGAAATTTTGATATGATTATTCATGTTCTTATGAGTTCTTGATAGATCATAGGAATTACTTGTTTAATGCTAAATTCATGATCTTTATGTGTTTTAATGGAGTCCATAACTTGTCCTCAAGTTATGGATAACCAAAAGTCACTTTTTTATTAAAGCCATTAAAAGAAAACATAAGTTACAAAAATGAAGAGTCTTCATTTTAATAACTCATAAGTTATGAATTGAAAGGTTTTGTAAAGTTATGAAACTTGCCCTCAAGTTTTGGAACATGTAAAGTCACTTTAAAACTTTAGTTCCAACCCCTAGAATTTTAAAAGTTAAAATTCAACCCTTATACTTTATAATATTATAAGTTAATATATATATATATATATATATATATACATACATATATATATATATATATATATATATATATATATATATATAAGATCAAAGTCGTTTTACTGTTAGTAGGCCTCATTCACGAAGCCGGTCTATAAAGGGGGGGGGGGGTATAAGGTTGTTGCCTATAAAATGACAGCTTAATGGGTGTCCACTCTCACCCACCGCTTCCTTGACTGGTGGAGGGTCGTTAGCCGAACGGGTAGGACAATGACTTAAAATTCTCATTAAAAGTATAATGATTATTATAAAGTAACTAAATGTTTTTTTATAAATTCCCAATCTTAGTTACTTTAGGAAAATGTGAATAAGGTGCTAACCCATGAAATTACATTTTGCACTTTGATTAAGTCGTTAGTGGAGCGTGTGTGGTTAACCGGCACACTAACTTGGACTTAACAAGGTAGGCAAAAGGTGACTTAAGGTTTTTCATAGGTCGATGGAGCGCGTGTGGTTAACCGGCACATCGATTAAGTGAAAAACATTAAGGGTACCAAGTAATTTGCATGGTTACTTCACACCTTGTTTTGTGATCCTCGGTATCCCAGTCACAAAACATGAAGGGCACACTCGAGATTGAAACATGCCATTGAAAAGTTCAATGAATCTCAAAAGAATCTAGGAGTTTCTAAAAACCAAATAAAACCTAATAATTTATATATTTCGTTTTCATGGTGGAAATCGGTGAATCGTCATTCACCTAACTTTCAAATATGTTTTAGATTACGACATCCCTCTTCTAAGTTATAATATATTGTGATTGGATCGTAGCCTTAATATTACATTTGGGTGTTTTATGAAGGACTATCTTTATATCTAAACTAAAATTGTCTTTTCTTCTTTTCAGATGTATTCGAACAATGCTGCTTCTGGCTCAAACCCTACCGACTCCTTCTCTCTCATGAACCTTTGTGGGAGAGTCATCTTTGATGGATCCAACTTTACAGATTGGATCAGGAACATCAGGATGGTCACTAGGTATGAGAACAAAGAATATGTTCTCGACAAGGAGCTTAAGGTACCCGAGCCGACTGCTACTCCTGAGGAGTTTGCTGAATATGAGGCACATGAAAGAGATGCTACCAAAGTGGCATGCATCATGATGGCCACTATGACAGCCGAGCTCTAAAAGTCTTATGAGGACTACTATCCTTTTGAGATGCACCAGGATTTGATGGACCGCTACCATTAGAGTGCTCGTCAAGAGCGATATGAAATCATCTCCTCAATGATAACAACCCGAATGAAAGATGGTGAACCCATCACGGGCCACATGCAAAAAATGCAAAGGTATGTCGACCGTTTGATGAAGCTTAATGTGAACTTCCCAGAGGAGTTAGCAATAGATATTATTTTGCACTCCTTACCATCGTGTTATGATCAATTCCGCATGACATACCACATGAACAAGGAAGAAGTCACCCTCAACAAACTTCAAGGACTCTTGAAGACCGCCGAAAGTGGTCTTAAAGGTAAGTCGGTTGTTACCACTCCTACTCCTACTCCAAACTCCGCACCTGTCCTGGCAATTGGGAAAGGTAGAGGGAAAAAGAGGAAGAACCCTTCGAAGGGTACCAAGGGTAAGACCCTTGATGGCTCCTCTTCAAGCGGAACCAAGAAAGGTTTTGTCACTCCTTCTTCTGATCCAAAAGAGGCTGAATGCTTCTATTGCCATGAAAAGGCGCACTGGAAGCGGAACTACCCAAAGTACCAGCAAGATTTGAAGGATGGGAAAGTGAAACCCAACCATGCAGGTATTTACACTATATTGTCTAATAACTCACCCTATTCTAACTCTTGGGTCCTTGATACCGGCTGTGGTATTCATATTTGTTCTGATTTGCAGGGACTAAGAAGAAGTGAGAATGTGGAGCATGGAAAGATAAACTTGATCATGGGAAACAGGAAAGTTACACCTGTCACCAAGATTGGAGTTTATTCTTTATTGCTAAGTAGTGAGTTTACTTTAGATTTGAATAAATGTTGTTACTCGCCTGAAATGGCAAGAAATATTATTTCCTTTCATGCTTTGTACAAACAAGGGTTTACCTTTTCTTTTGATAATGAAGTTGGTGGAATAAATGCTTTCTTTAATAATGTGTTTTATTTTAAAGCATTACCTTGTGATGGTGTGTATGAAGCTGTGTCTGTTGTAGATAATTTAGGAAATAATGTGTTGTGTATTGATTATACTAATGATAATAACTTGGATAAAGCATCATTATGGCATTGTCGTCTTGGACATGTAAGCAAGAAGCGCATAGGCCAACTCCAAAAGGATGGAGTCTTGGAGTTATTTGACCTAAAGTCAGATGATAGTTGTGAATCATGCTTACTTGGAAAAATGACAAAGTCACCCTTCACAGGTTCGTGTGCTAGGGGTGAAGGTTTGTTGGATCTAGTACACACAGATGTGTGTGGACCCTTCAAAACTGCCACAAGGGATGCTAATCGTTATTATGTGACTTTTACAGATGATTATAGTAGATATGGATATGTCTACTTAATCAAGAATAAGCCAGAGACTTTCGATAGGTTTAAAGAGTTTAAACAAGAAGTAGAGAATCAATTGGGCAGGAACATTAAGATGCTTCGATCCGATCGAGGTGGTGAGTATCTTAGTACAGAGTTCCTCGACTATCTTAGGGAATGTGGGATTGTCTCACAATTGACACCTCCCAAGACACCACAGTTGAATGGTGTAGCTGAGAGGCGTAATCAAACCTTGTTGGACATGGTTTGTTCCATGATGAGTCGAGCTTCGCTACCAATCTCATTCTGGGGGTATGCCTTAGAGACTGCCGCCCATATCCTTAATCTGGTCCCTACAAAGAAGGTTTCCAAAACACCTCACGAGATGTGGACTGGAAAAGTTCTTAATCTAGCCCATATCAAGATTTGGGGTTGCGAAGCTTTCTTGAGACGCGAGACTCACGATAAGCTCGAACCTCGCAGTGAGAGGTGTATTTTCATCGGCTACCCACAGAAATCCTTTGGTTAACTCTTCTACAGACCTAGTGAGAATGTGGTCTTTGTAGCAAGGAGGGGTGTATTTCGAGAGAGAGAGAGAGAGTTCATAAGCCAAGGAAACAGTGGGAGGCAAATTGACCTTGAAGAAATTCTAGAGTCAAGTGGTGAAGGAACCTCAAACCCTAGCAGTCAACTTGAGGAGGAAACTCCTGTTGATCCAATTGACAAGTCTGTACCTCTGAGGCGTTCCACAAGGGTTAGGAATGCACCTGATCACTACTATGGTTTCCATATTATTGCGGAAGGTGAGACACTTATCAGTGATGAGACACTGGTAAGTCTGGATGAACCTAACAGCTATGCGGAAGCCATGACAGGCCCCGAGTCTGCTAAATGGAAAGAGGAAATGGACAGCGAGATACAGTCCATGTATGACAATCAAGTTTGGAACTTGGTTGACAATGTACCAGGTCGTAAGACAGTTGGGTGCAAATGGATCTTCAAGAAGAAGACCGACATGGATGGTAATGTACACACTTATAAGGCGCGACTGGTTGCAAAGGGCTTTTCTCAAACTCCAGGAGTTGATTATGATGAGACCTTTTCACCAGTAGCCAAGATTAAGTCTATTAGGGTATTGTTAGCCATTGCTGCATTTCATGACTATGAAATATGGAAAATGGATGTCAAAACCGCTTTCCTTAATGGAAAGTTGGTTGAGGATGTTTACATGAGTCAGCCTGAGGGTTTTGTCAGTACAGAGAACCCTAATAGAGTGTGTAAGCTTGAGAAATCCATCTATGGATTGAAACAAGCACCTCGCAGATGGAATCTTTGCTTTGATGAGAAAGTCAAAGAGTTTGGCTTTTCGAGGAGTGAAGATGAATCTTGTGTGTATGTCAAGGCTAGTGGGAGTATAGTTAGCTTTTTGGTATTGTATGTGGATGACATACTACTCATAGGAAATGACATCCCAACCTTGCAGGAAGTAAAGTCCTGGCTTGGGAAGTGTTTCGCTATGAAAGACCTAGGAGAAGCTGCCTATATTCTAGGGATAAGGATTCTGAGAGATCGGAGTAAAAGACTAATTGGACTTAGTCAGAGTACCTACTTGGATAAGGTGCTGAGGAGGTTCAACATGCAAGATTCCAAGAAAGGAGAGTTACCTATCCAGTGTAACGCCAGATTGAGTAAGGCTCAAAGCCCGAGTACCGAGGCTGAGATAGCAAAAATGAGTCGAGTACCATATGCTTCCGCTGTAGGATCGATCATGTATGCTATGACTTGTACTCGTCCTGATGTGGCCTTTGCCTTGAGCATGGTTAGCAGATATCAGGGGAACCCTGGCAAGGCTCACTGGACTGCGGTAAAGAACATTCTTAAGTACCTGCGGAGGACTAAGGACTGGGTCCTTACCCTTGGTGGGAGTGATGACTTGAGAGTTGTATGGTATAGTGATGCTAGCTTCCAGACTGATAGGGATAATTTCCGCTCTTAGTCGGGCTGGGTCTTTACCTTAAACGGAGGAGCAATTACTTGGAAAAGTTCCAAGCAGGAGACAGTGGCTGATTCAACTTGCGAATCAGAGTATATAGCGGCAAGCGAGGCAGCAAAGGTGGCAATATGGCTAAAGAACTTCATTGGAGACCTTGGAGTAGTACCAGCTCTAAAGGAGCCTATGGAAATTTTCTGTGATAGTAAAAGTGCAGTTGCCTTAGCCAAGGAACCAAGGGATCACGGGAGATCCAGACACATTGACAGAAAATACCATTTCATCAGACATCGAATAGAAGAAGGACTCCTCGTGGCAAAGAGGGTATCATCGGATGAGAACCCAGCAGATCCCCTCACGAAGGGACTGAGTAGGGCTAAGCATCTCCAGCACGCAAGGAGCATATGGCTGAAGGATGATATTAGTTTTAGTAGTTAGATAGTTTTGAAATTTGTAAAGTGTAATTGACATTTGATGATGAATAAAAGTTGTGTTTATTTATGAGTAAAGTGTTGCTATCTTTTGTCAATCGTTTACTATTATTTCGTTTGCATGTTTTGACTTCCAGAATATTTATGTTGTGTTTTACATATTATTCAAATTATCCACATTCGGTCATATGTTGGAAGTAGATATGAATTAAGACTGTCATGAGTTGGTTGTAAAGGTCTAAGATGTTGGACATGGCCTCAACACTCATGAGTACTCATAAGTTCTGAGTATTAGATTCAACCCACGCTCGCTGGTATCACTTCATGGAATTTATCTCGAGTGATCGCGAGACGGTAATATCATATAAGTCTTCAAACCTAAAGATATGACTTGTTGTCTATGAGTTGGTTATGCATTGATCGTGCGAAAACGCATTGGTAACTCGATGTTATAAAACGTACCTTTGTGTGTGATTTAACAAGTAGTAGAACAAGCATATGAGTCGAAGTTTATCTGTTCCTTCTTGGATTAGAAATGATATCTGGGCCCCTCGATGATTTTGTTTTGACCTATGTACCAGGCCCGGTCAGAACTAAATTGATGTGTTCAACTAAGTTCTATGTCAAACAAATCGGAAATCGGGAAACAAACTGCTGGACAATAAGCAAGACATTGATCCATGTATTTGTCCGGCTGATATCTAGAACAGAGGATTATATGATCACTTATCTTAAATGATGTATCATCATCTTCTCAGTTCCGAGAGACCTTGAAAAGAGCTACGATTGCTGACCGGTTCCTGAAGTCATACTTGCAGTTATGGTTATTAGACTTATCCAAGTGGGAGACTGTTGGATAAGGTGTCTAAGTCCATAACTATTTTTGGTATGTACTTAACTCGACCCGACATGGTCCATTTGGGTTGCATGGCATCATGCAATTGGATAGACTAAAATGAGAGTAATAACACTTATGGTTTATTAATATATTATAAGTTCTAATATATTAATAATATTATTTAATTAGTATTGATCAAGAATTAATCTAGAATTAATTAAGTGATCAAAAAGGAGACTAATTAAATATATGGGTTGATTGTGTAAATCATCCATACTTGTATAGTGGGCTAGATGCTCCATGGATTATCTAGTTGGGCTAAGGTCCATAGGATGCTCCATGGATGCTCCATGGGAGTTACAAACCCATGGGTCATGGAAATTAAGAGCCATGTTACATTAGGGTTTACATGGTGTAACCCTAATGCAACATACTATATAAGCATACCTATAGCAACCAAAATCGGCTACACTAGTGAGACAAGAGGGAAAGCCGAATTAGAAGTGTTCTACATTCTCTCAAAGTTTATTCCAAGAGCATTTGGTGTTGTGTGAAACATTTGAGGCATCACACTTGGGGTGCTAGGCTCTCAAGGTTTTCAAGGAATCAAATCAACTACAAGGTATGTAATTCTAGCCATCTTTTATGTTTAAAGTTCCCCATGTATGCTAGATAGGATTATGAACCTTGGAAAAAGTATTTTGCATGTATTTTAGACAAACATAGATCCAAGGTTTTCTAGGGTTGCATGTACACTTAGGAGTGTTAGAATACTCAAAAGTTTCCTCTGGAGTAGTGGTATAATGATCGATCTTAATGAGAGGGTTTTTGAGAACATATTCCTTGTTCTCGTACCTAAGAGTCATCTTGAGGCTATGCATCCAGTCCTTGTAGTTAGGAAAAGTTAGTTTCTCATTTGATAAGATCGAGAGAATAGTGAAGTTCTATTAGGGAGTGGTGGTTCGAGTAGTAGCAAGATCACTGGTTCCAGACATCTATATAAAGAGACATAGTTTTAGTTAGTGATATAAATCCTTAATATTTTAACCTAAAATGAATATTCAAGGCTAGGATCCAAAATACTAATTTTAATCATAATGAAGCTCCTAGATCATTTGAGATTCATTAAATCTTATCAATGACATGTTTAATCTCAGATTATGCTCTTCAATTTGTGACTAGGATACCGATGATCACAAATAAGACGTGAAAAACCATACAAACCCCCTTGACAACCTCGAGGTCATTTATCATCTCAAATTGATATGTTGGTAAACAATATACGCTCCATAAATAATGATAATTTTCGATTTGTCCATCACTCAAATTTATAGTCCCAAATTAGTGTGCCGGTAAACCACACGCGCTCCACTAACGACTTATAAATAGTGATGCACGTTTTCATGGATTAGCATACACTTCACAATTTTTCCTAAAGTAACTAGAGTTGGGAGTTATAAAAAGGTTTTGTTACTTTATAGTATCATACTTTTAGAGGTTATGTCCTATCAAACACATTCGGCCAACCACCCTCCACCATACAAGGGAGCGGTGGGTGAGAGTGGACACCCATTCAACGATTAGTTTATAGGCCTGTTAGGTGCATTTTGTGAACCTTTTTGCACACCTTTTAGTCCCATTTCATGCATCTATTTAGCATAATTGTTCTTCCTTTTTCTTGCATTTCATCATATTCATGTTAGCCTCAAGAACAACCTTATTTGCACATTTTCATGTCTTTTTCAGGTAAACCGGAGCTTGGAATGCGCTTTGGGAGGTGCCAGGAAGCATTGGTGAAGATTTCGGGATGATCGGACCAAGAAAGAAAAAGTTGGAAAAATCAAGTTTGGATTCGGAGTCAGAGGGGTACACGGGCCGTGTTGGATTTACACTGCAAAATCAACACGGGCCGTGTTGACCAAAATGGGAGCTGTTGACCATGCTGAACACGGGCCGTGTCAGTTTAGTACAAATCAACTTTTGGCAGTTTTTCCTATCTTTCATATTATGGGTTGAGGGCCATTTTGAGATAGACACAACATATCAGAGCACATTTTGAGAAGGGCTTTCGAAGGTTTTTGCAAGGGTTTGATCAGTAATCATTTGGAAACATTATTTCTAGTATTTGTAAGTTGTAATTGCACATTATTTCCATCTTTTATTATTGTGATCTTGTTCTAGCCATGTGTGGCTAGAACCCTAGTTTCTCCAATTTCATGTTTTGACTTCTTGGTAGTGACTTTAATCATATGACCTGATGTTTGTTCTTAATTTCTATCTAGTGAATTTGATTTAGCTTTAATCGAATGTTTGATTCTAATTGTGATTCTTATTGGCCATTTGAATTAGGGTTAGGTCATTCAAGTTATCTCTTTTACAAAATCCGTAATTGTTTTTTGAAATTGAACAAGTAACAAGCACTAAACTGATATCCATTGAATGAATTTAGTGTAAATCTTATTCACACACTCTTACGCTCCCGAGCTTGTGAGGAGTATTGGGTGTTGTTGGGAACATTCACATAAAGTTTAATGCAATCTTTCAATCTAATTCTAAGAGCGTGTTTAGATTAGGTTAGTAAGGTTAGGGTTAATCATAGAGCTTGTTTTGGTTAATTAATGTGGTGAATGGGAAGTGTTAGAGCTTGTTAACACTTTCAAGTACCAACTTAGATTGAATTGAGCAAATATCATGTTATCTTGGAATCGCATTGCTAAGTTGTCATACATAGAGTTGGAGTCCTTACCATTTCTGAATTTAATTCACTCTTTTAGTTGATTACTTGTGTTTTTAATTGATTGTTTTAATTATTTCATTCTAAACCCCCCTCTTTACTGTTGGTGACCATAGTATCTTGCGCAAAGAGGTATAGACTAATTATCCCGTGTCTCTGTGGATCGACCCTGCTTGCCTTGTACTACCTTTTAGTGCAATATAGTGAGATTCTTTTGGAGTATATCGTACCCCTTTATTTGTTGGGTTTGACACGCCCTAACAAATTGGCGCCGTTGCCGGGGACACGGTGTTACTAATTGTTTTATGCCAAGATATTTTCGAACAGGTACGCCATTGCCAATTGACTCGGAGATAGAGAGGATTGCAAAGAGGATACAGAAGCAAGCCAAGCTTCGTAAGAGGCAACCGGTTTCCGGGACATCTTCATCATCCACCCCTCCAGTCATTAACATTTGGGAGGACATACCCCTCTCAAGTGTATCCGCATCAGAAACAGAAAGCCTATCACTCTCATCTCAATCAACCTCACCCAAAAATACCACTCCACCCTCTTCACCTGTTCATAATATCCCAAACACTACACCCACAGAAACTTCAACTACTTCTCACGACATGGGGGATAACCATGGAGGAAATCCACCTCCAAACCCACCACCCGAACAAACCCTTCGTCAATGGCCGAGACAAGAGGTTACACAACAACCTCTTTGCATCACCTATCCGGCAGCCACAAACCTTGAACTAAAATCCAGACTTATCCACCTCCTCCCAACCTTTAGAGGCTTAGAAAACGAGGATCCCCACAAGTTTCTCACAGAGTTCCACGTTGTGTGTGTTGGCATGAAACCACACAATGTCACGGAGGACCAAATCAAGCTTAGGGCATTCCCCTTTGCGGTGCAAGATGCAGCAAAAGATTGGATCTATGACCTCCCACCGGGGACGGTTACTACTTGGGTAGATCTCACGAGGTTATTTTTGGATAAGTACTTTCCCAAGATGAAAGCTTCAGCCCTACGGAGGGAAATCATTGGAATCAAGCAGCACAAAAGAGAAGCTTTTCATACATATTGGGAGCGGTTCAAGAAACTTTGTGCTCGATGCCCAAAGCATGGAATCACTGAATACCAGCTTCTCCAGTACTTCATTGAAGGCATGAATCCAATGGAAAGAAGGCTTCTTAATGCCTCCAGTGGCGGATCTTTACCCGACAAGACTCCCACCGAAATCCGCAACTTGATCAAAAACATGGCTGAAGACTCTAAACATTCAAGTCATGATGAAGAATGGTACACGGATGCACCCCGAGGTGTAAAGGAAGTCCAAACTCCTCAAATTGAAGCTCAATTGTCCGAGCTTACAAAAGTGGTCATGATGCTAGCGAAAGACAAGGGTGTGCAGCCCACACCCCGCCCTTGTGGTATTTGCACTCAAGTGGGGCACCCAACCGACATGTGCCCTCAACTTCAAGATGAGAATTATGAAGAAGCAAAAGCCATGGGAGGCTTTTCTAGGTCAAATCAAAAGGGATATGAGCAGCCACGGGGTGATCAAAGATGGAACAACAATCAAGGCTGGGGAGGATATAACCTTGGAAGTTATCAACCAAGTCAACCACATCAATACCAACAAAGACCACCTTTTCCACCACAGAACTTCCAGCCAAGGCAGCCACAACACCCTCCTCAACAAGTGGGTTCATCAAATATGTCCTTAGAGGACATAGTGAAGAGTTTGGCAACTAGTACACAAACTTTCCAACAAGAGACAAAAGCAAGTATAAAGAACTTAGAGCAACAAGTTTCACAGCTTGCTATTTCTGTAAGCAAACTAGAATCTCAAGGAAAGTTGCCCGCCCAAACTGAAACGAACCCAAGGCACAACGTGTGTGCCATCACTTTGAGAGGCGGAAAGAGCTACGATGGTCCAAAAGTGTTGGTTGATCAAGAAGAAGAAGAAATAGTGGTCGAAGAGGCAACAAAAGAAGAAAAGAAGGAAGATAAAACAACCACAAAGAAGCCCTTCGTCACTGAGCCTAAAGCCACACCTGTTCCATTCCCCGAACGATTAAAGAGCACGAAGAAAGAACGGGAGGAGAGTGAGATTATGCAAATGTTCCAGAAAGTTCACATTAACATCCCACTCCTCGAGGCCATCAAGCAGGTACCTAGATATGCAAGGTTCCTTAAGAATCTTTGTGTATCTAAAAAGAAATTGAAAGGAAACCAAATTATAAAGGCCGGGGAAAATGTATCTGCGGTTTTGAAAAAGTGGATTCCCCCGAAGTGCAATGATCCCGGTGTCTTTACCGTGCCATGCAAATTGGGGAATCTTTATGTACCGCGAGCCATGCTCGATCTAGGTGCATCCATAAATGTCCTACCATATTCTATTTTTAAATCAATTGGTGTAGGAACATTGAGCAAAACCGGTGTGATCATCCAACTTGCCGACCGGTCTTTGGTACATCCAAAAGGTGTATTGGAGGACGTGTTAGTGCAAGTTGATGAATTTGTTGTCCCGGCCGATTTTTATGTCTTAGATATGGGAGATGATGACTCTCCAAGTTCAAGTTCCATACTTTTGGGTAGACCTTTTCTTAAAACTTCTAAAACAAAAATTGATGTCTACAACAGAACTTTAAATATGGAATTTGATGGTGAAGTTATCAACTTCAATGTTCATGAAGCAAAAAAGGTTCCTTCTGATGTTCAATCTGTTAATTTTATGAATATGATCCAGCCATTGGCTGAAAAGAGCTTAAACTCGAATAACCATGATTTTATGGAGTTAGTCTTTTCACAAAAATTAGACAGGGACAAAGCCAAAGAACTTGCAAAGGAGTGCGGTATAAACGAGGAGGTGCTGGAGATTTTAAAGTTCAAGGATGATAAGCACATGCAGATTGATGGAAGAGAAGTAGAATTACCTACTACCAAAGCCAAATTTCTTCCATCGGTGGAACAAGCACAAGATTCGGGAGCAAAAACTCCACCGGACCCTTTAAAGAATATACATGTCAAGAAGGAGAGCACTCAACCAGTCATCAACTCAAATAAATTATCGAAGAAGGAAAAGAAGGAGTTGATAACCCTGCTGAATAAATACCAAAAAAGGACTGAGTGGACAATCTCCGATATGAAGGTTTTAAGTCCTTTTTGGTTTGTGCGTAAAAAGAAAGCCAAAGGAAGGTTGAATGTTCCATTGAAGGAGGTGGCGAGAAGGTTGATGTGTTGGAGAGGCCCACATACTTAGAACGAAGCATATTAAGGGGCCAAGTCGAGCCAACGACTTAAAACAAGGGCGGCTAACCGGGAGGCAACCTGGGGGTATTTTTGTCTTTTTCTTTAAAAAAATTTCTATTTCTTTGAAGTTTTTGGTTTTTAATGTTCCAAATACATTTAAGCATGTTTTTAAATCACCAAGCGGACCTCGGGATGCAAAACCATTTCGTTTGAATGAGAGGGGATTTTTTGGGTTCAAAAAGTGGGAAGTGGCAAACAGAGCCGTACACGGCCCGTGTTCATTTTTGCCTTATATTGAACACGGGTCGTGTTCAAGCAAGGCAAACACTTCGACAGTCAGAGGGGTACACGGCCTGTGTCATTTTTCCCTTATGCCCAACACGGGCCGTGTTCATCCATTTTCATAATTTTAAACCCCCAACACGGGCCGTGTGATTTTACACTAAAAGAACACGGGCCGTGTTCGTGTTGCAGAACAAATGTGTTTTAAGTCTAAAAATCGGTTTTTATCACCCCATACACCCATAACTAACCCCCAAAACAATTTCTCTCTTCCAAGAACCCCTAGGTCCGAAATTTTCACAAATTGTTTTGTGCTTTTGGGCTTGATACTTCATGTAGGCAAGCTTGGGGAGGTTTAAGAGGAGGTTCTCACCACCAACTGCAAGACTCCAAGAACGATTCGGTAAATTCTTTCCATATCTTTAATCGTCCATATTTTGCTTAAAAATTCAATTTGTGTGCACTTGTGATTGTTTGGACTCTTACCCAACCGGGCACCACCCGCCTCCTCCTCCGTAATAGGTTGTTCCGCCCTCTCCGAGCATCGGGGACGATGCTTATCTTTAAGCTTGGGGAGGGGTAGAGTTGTACACTAGGTTTATTCATGCATTAGGTTCATTCATGCATTTTCAAAAAAAAAAAAGATTTTTATTCCATGTTTGTTTTGATCCAACCCAAGGCAGCCTAATCTTCTAAAAACAGTTGAATTAGTAAGTGAGTCGTATGCCTTGAGATTAGACTTGTTCTTTTTATTGAAAAATCTCAAAGCAAGCTAATTGCACATGAACACACCTCCCGAAGCTACTCGTGCAAAACAGAAAATGAAACGGTTGTCAACACCGGAGCATAACGACATGTATGAGTCAATCTTTAGGACACGTGACCGGTCTTATGAGTAGTAAGTGCTCAATTGGTCTCAAAATGCCAAATTCAAGAAAACATAAAAAGAATATAAAATCTCAGTGTCCCGAACCTTCCAGCGCTCTAAAAAGTCCTTTCTACTAATTCCATTTTATATACCTTGCTTGGGGACATAGTTTCCAACTATACTTACGGGTCTTTGCATGTTGACTTCAGTCCCCCGAAAAATGTCTTAGATGCCCCTCACGGTAATAGACCGTGAGATGTCACCATAATAGAAAAGTCAAGGACGGAAATATAAAGAAATAAGCCTAGAAAAAAAAAATAATAATAAATAAATAAAAAAAATAAAGAAAAAATTATTAAGTTAATCTATGACCATTCGAACTCGAATAAGTAAACTCCGAGGGGTGTTCTACATCTAATCGCCTAAAGCTGAATTGTTTGGGACTGATTGGGTTGAAAGTTCGCTACACGGGTTCCATAGAAAGTCATGAACTTAATAGTAACAAAAAAAATAGATATGTATAGGTATCCAAATAAAGCTAATTTGTGGCCTTTGAGGTTCGGGCGAGTAAACCCGCGGGATCTCTTTAAATCTAGCACACTAAGGTCATATGGTCTGGATGTGTTGGTTGGAAGTCCGTTACATGGATTTCAAAGAAAGCCATGAACTTTATTTGTAGGAAAAACATAATTAGATAGTTTGTATATATTTATTTTTATAGTTTAATTGAATAATATATTTAGGAAAATGCTTGGCTGCAAAAAGATTCCCTTGGACTTGGACTTGAACTTATGACATTGGGACTGAATGTTAATTACTTTGACTAGTGTAAGTGGTTTGAAATTTGTAACCAATCTGGGTAAATTTTAGGGAATTCTTAGAAAATATTTTTTAGAAAAGGATTGTTGTTAATCAACAAATATCTGGAGTCGGTCATTGTTACATTTTGTAAAACAAAGATGATTGAGCATATTTTTGTCACATACATTTTCACGAGAGTAAGACCATAATGTGTTCCATGAATTGACTTGATGCTATTGAAAGGGAACAAGTGTTGTGATCTTTGATTCTGTTGAGTTGCGTTAGGGAGTGACCAAAGTCTTATTTCTATTGTCATATAATATTTTGAGACCAATGCCAAGTTGACTCAAGGCACGACATATACATTCTCAACTATGCTACAAAAACGAGGTTAATTGGGTTGAATCTTTTTCATGATTGTTTTGATTTTTGCATTAAGTTTCAAAAGGTTCTTGATTTTGATTTTTGTTTCTTTTCTTTTCTTTTATTTTCCCCGGTCTAGATCTTTCTTCTTCTTTCTTGAGGACAAGAAAGGTCTAAGCTTGGGGAGATTTGTTGGTTGCATTTTGTGCACCTTTTTGCACACCTTTTAGTCCCATTTCATGCATCTATTTAGCATAATTGTTCTTCATTTTTCTTGCATTTCATCATATTCATGTTAGTCTCTAGAATAACCTTATTTGCACACTTTCATGTCTTTTTCAGGTAAACCGAAGCTTGGAATACGCTTTGGGAGGTGCTGGGAAGCATTGGTGAAGATTTCGGGATAATCGGGCGAAGAACGAAAAAGTTGGAAAAATTAAGTTTGGATTCGGAGTCAGAGGGGTACACGGGCCGTGTTGGATTTACACTGAAAAATCAACACGGGCCGTGTTGACCAAAATGGGAGCTGGTGACCATGCTAAACACGGGCCGTGTTAGTTTAGTGCAAATCAACACGGGCCATGTTGGCTGCTGAACACGGGCCGTGTCAGTTTAGCCTATTTTAACACGAGCCGTGTTCGACCCAAAAACCAACTTTTGGCAGTTTTTCCTATCTTTCATATTACGGGTTGAGGGCCATTTTGAGATAGACACAACATATCAGAGCACATTTTGAGAAGGGGTTTCGAAGGTTTTTGCAAGGGTTTGATCAGTAATCATTTGGAAACATTATTTCTAGTATTTGTAAGTTGTAATTGCACATTATTTCCATCTTTTATTCTTGTGATCTTGTTCTAGCCATGTGTGGCTAGAACCCTAGTTTCTCCAATTTCATGTTTTGACTTCTTGGTAGTGACTTCAATCATATGACCTGATGTTTGTTCTTAATTTCTATCTAGTGAATTTGATTTAGCTTTAATCGAATGTTTGATTCTAATTGTGATTCTTATTGTCCATTTGAATTAGGGTTAGGTCATTCAAGTTATCTCTTTTACAAAATCCGTAATTGTTTTGTGAAATTGAACAAGTAACAAGCACTAAACTGATTTCCATTGAATGAATTTAGTGTAAATCTTATTCACACACTCTTACGCTCCCGTGCTTGTGAGGAGTATTGGGTGTTGTTGGGAACATTCACATAAAGTTTAATGCAATCTTTCAATCTAATTCTAAGAGCGTGTTTAGATTAGGTTAGTAAGGTTAGGGTTAATCATAGAGCTTGTTTTGGTTAATTAATGTGGTGAATGGGAAGTGTTAGAGCTTGTTAACACTTTCAAATACCAACTTAGATAGAATTGAGCAAATATCATGTTATCTTGGAATCGCATTGCTAAGTTGTCATACATAGAGTTGGAGTCCTTACCATTTCTGAATTTAATTCACTATTTTAGTTGATTACTTGTGTTTTTAATTATTTGTTTTAATTATTTCATTCTAAACCCCCCTCTTTACTGTTGGTGACCATAGTACCTTGCGCAGAGAGGTATAGACTAATTATCCCGTGTCTCTATGGATCGACCCTGCTTGCCTTGTACTACCTTTTAGTGAAATATAGTGGGATTCTTTTGGAGTATATCGTACCCCTTTATTTGTTGGGTTTGACACGCCCTAACAAGGCCATTTACTTATACCCCCTTAGAGTATGGTTTCGTGAATGAGGCTAACTATTGATATAACTGAATTGTCTTATACATATAATATATTAATCATTTAACCATACATAGTATAATGTGTATTTTAAAACTTTTCGAAATCAACATTTAACTAATTAATTTTAATCAATTAACGATTTACCAATTATCCTTTAATTAACTAATTAAAATAATTTAAATAATTAAGTATTTAAATAATTATCTTTAATTGAAATAATTCAAATTTAAATCATAAGGGATTAAATAATTATCTTTAATTAACCAATTAATAGGATAATTCAACTTTAATCCTAAACCCTTCTAATTTTTCGAAAAAAGGGATTAGGGTACTATGTTTTAATTATCCAAATTAAAATTGTAATTAAGGAAACTAGATAAACTCTAAGGGATATCTATAATTTTCGAAAATAAGGGGTGGAGGCTAGGGTTTCAAGAACCCTAGCCATTTGCGAAATTTTAAGCCTTTAGGGTTTAGTTTCCATAAACCCTAATTTTGATCAATTCAATTTTATGCGCAATCAAATACAAAACTAAGGTTATGATACCACTGATGTGTTTTCTAGGTTATAAAAATCACATATGAGCGGAAAAACACTTAATTCTTAAGTTCACATGCAACCTAGTTTGGATCTATGTTTTCTCTATTGATAGCAATAAACAATGGATACCAAGAATCCCAAAAGAGAGGCTATGATAATCAAAAAGCACATAAAGATTAGAGTTACACACCTCTTGATTATTATAGCAAATAATCAAATTGAATCCTCTTGTAGTGCCTTGGAAAGCAAGCACCAAAAGCTTGAATTCCTCTAATGGATTGTACCCAAAACCCTAATAACTAGAAGACTTGAGGAGAGGGGAGGCTAAAGCAAATTTTCATCTCTTGAGAGTGTGAAGGAGTGAAGGAACATATGAGATCCTAGGGTCCTATTTATGGCTGATAAGGAAGCCTTGGATAACCCTAATTTGAATATAATAATAATATCTTGAATTAGGTAATTATCCAACTCATTATTTATGTAATAGGATTAATCTAAAAACCCTAAAATACCTAGCCAAAACCAGCCATGCATAGAAGGATCTAGAAAACCTATTTTGTTCAATTATTGAACAATTACAGTGTAGCCCCTGCACTTCTAATTAATTCTAATTAACCCGAAAATAATTTCAATTAATTTCTGATTAATTCTTAATTAATTATTAGTATTTCAAATTAATATATTAATCATATAATATATTAATAAATCATTTATTTAAATTTATTAATCATATAACAAATCAACCTCTCTTTTTAAAATCATTCTATTTAGTTACTGGTTACGAGGGCAACCCAAAAAGGACTTTGCTCCAATTGAAGAATATACCAATTTAGTTATTGGCTTAGACACCTTAATCCAACAAGTAGAAGTTTATCACTTCAAATAGAAGAAGTAAAAAATAAAATATTATACATACACACTTCAAGTTATAACAAATAGATGAAGTAAAAGAACCTGAAGTCGTCACGAAATGTAGTGCAATGAAGCAATCTTCCCGATTCCTGAGGAATGATCAAATCATCCTGAAACCCGTGCTATCGAACTGTGAGAATTAAAAATGAAGAACATAGAATAGATTTATAGGTTGAATAGACTATTATAGAGTAAGATATGATGTATTATAGAGTTAAAAATGAAGCACATAGATTAGATTTATAGGTGAATAGACTATTATAGAGTAAGATATGATGTATTTTCGGATATTGATAACCATTCCAAAATTAATCAAATTAAAATCATACCAAAAATACTAGCATTAATAAATATACTCGAAAATTTAAAAATCAATATAATAACTGTCAAAATACATACCAAATATATTTTAAATCATACCAAACTTAATCATATTATTATCATCATATTTTAATTAAAATAAAATCATACTAAAATTAAAACATAAATTAGGAGCTGGATTTTTTTGTTAAATTTTTAATGTTAATAACATTACAAATAGCAACATACTTTCCATACATTTCTTCCTATTACAGTATTGTACTTTGAAGATTCGAAGCATCTTGTCCTAATATGGAAAAATTTAAAGTATAATGTTGTAATTGGGCTAAGTAAAAAAGTACAATAGCAACATACTTTCCATTCATTTCTTCCTATTACAGTATTGTGTAGAGACAACTGTATCAAAGAAAGTCATGCTATAAATAGAGAAAACCATATCGGAGAATGTACTCCACACAAAATTACAAAATGAAGAAAATTGTGAAATTATTTTATTAAGTTTGTACCTGACTCTTGGGCATTTAGGAAATTATTATATCTAGTTTGTACTTGAAAATCAAATTCTAGAAATTAAAAAAAACTTTATAAAGTAGTTAATAACATTACAATTAGCAACATACTATGAATTGTTGATCAACCAAATTGCTAACTGATACCATGCTTCCTTCCATATATGGAAACCCTATACTCCGCCACCTGACTGAAAAGGGCAATATGTTCATTTTACACTTTACTTCATTTTAGAATTTAAGTATTTAAGTAAGTTAAACAAGAAATATATAATTTTTTTGGTTAACCACATGAAAATTATATCCATTTTTACAACCTTGAATCAAATTATCTTGCTTTAAAAGGATTTCTATAGGGCTATTCTGTCCACAAGGATTATACTTGAGGTTAAATTTGTCAAAACGATGAAATATACTCTTATCCGCATCGACATCTAATAAGTCATCATTAAGTTCATACCTAAAGTAACACCCGTTTTCCTGAATAGATCAGCTAAAGACTTAATGGGATCAAATATGAGGTTTTTTTTTTGGAGAAAAACCCTATGCCACGACGTGGTGCATGGATGACTATGGCGTGGCATGGCTTTTATGAATTTATGCTATTTTGGACTTAGGGTTGTAGATCTTGTTTTAGGGTGAGGTTCTAACGGATAAAGTTGGAAACTTTATCCATTAAGTCACTGAGAAGGACTAGATCTGAAGTTTTGGGCTTAGATATATAAGGATTAAACTCTTAATGAAAAAAAGAGAGTTTTTCCAGCAACCATGATGCGGTCAAGAACGCCCACATCATGGTGGAATGTTGATTCGCGATTGTGTTGTCCTAAAATTCCCACGACGTGGCCAAGGAGGGACCACGACATGACAATGCCCTGCACGTCGTCTATTTTGTCATGTCATGCCCACGACGTGGCCATCATGTCTCCACGTCGTGGTAGCTGCTGACTTGGTTGACCGTTGACTTTTAACCAGTTTGACTTGGGGTCAAACTTGGAGGATTTTGGTTGTTGGTTGATGATTCATCTCTTTTGGTTTTAGTCGGTTCACGAGATTGAACAATACAATGTGTGAGAGTGTTGTGCTTCTTCGGTTCTTCAGTTCAGGCGAGTTTCTCATTATGCCATGTATATCATTGTATATACTTTGCATGGTATGATAGAGCTACCGTTAGTGTACAAGTATGCTAGTTGACTAGGGTAGCTCATTGTTATGTACGTGCAGTGTAGAACACTTGGTGTCATGGTATGTTAGACCGGTAGGGTCTTTCATGTAGATCGTATGATACTGTTAGGAGTTATGTTTGGCTAAGGTAACTAGGGAAGGCCAGTAATCAGGATTATGTATGATTGACCAGCAAAGGACTTAATTAAGAAGTGGTCAATAACAGGGTTACTAGGGAAGGCTAGTTGCCAAGGGTATGTAATATGCTAGTATCTGTTATGTGTTTATGTTACATGATTATGTGGTAATGTTATCATTGGTTCTATGTAGTCTAAGTTGGATATCTTGAGAACTCTTGGTCTAATGCCTTATTGTGATGTTCTTGTCTGATTGTTCGCTCTCGGGTGTATCATCTATTCGACTGTCTATTTGACCTCTAACTTCATATGACTTTATGAATTGTACGAAAGACCAGGATCTGGCCCTGACACTTGTACGTATGATCAGGATTTGGTCCATGGCAATTTGCAGGAGTGTTATAAGACTACGATATGGCTCGTAGCATTCACTTGGGATGAAATTGGCCCATTAGAAGAAATATGTCAGAAGTAATTGTTAGATTGTGGGAGGACCACAACATTCAGAAAATAGGTTTTGGCATGCATGGTTGTTATGTATGTTGTATGCTTATAGATAGGAGAACTGGAAGGTCGACGCTAGAGCCGAGGTCATTGTGTGAATGCATTGTGTGTACAGTGGAATATGTGGTATACTAGGGAATTCACTAAGCTTTATGCTTGCAGTTGTGGATTGAACATTTTGCAGGTCGTTCGTGAGAAGAGCTCGACGGGACTTTACACACGCATTAGAGATATTCGTTTATGTGGTTTTGTACACCTAACTCTGATAATGTATGGTTTTCAATCAACCAAATTCTATTCAATAGTTTGTGAAACAAAGTATAATTGGTTAATCTATTTTAACAATGAAAAATTCTTTTTGTAATTTTGGAACGTTACACCTGAAAATCAAATTCTAGAAATTAAACAATTTTTTTTATAAAGTAGTAATGAATTAATAAACTTTACAACCAACCCTGTTGAAATTACATTTGTTGAAGAGTTTATGCCCTCATCAAAACGTTGAAAGTTTCCTTCCAATTAGT
Organism: Lactuca virosa; assembly: GCF_052849685.1. Classification (NCBI taxonomy): domain Eukaryota; kingdom Viridiplantae; phylum Streptophyta; class Magnoliopsida; order Asterales; family Asteraceae; genus Lactuca; species Lactuca virosa. The sequence goes on from NC_136432.1 coordinate 174,762,763, forward strand.
GACTCAAACAACCGCAATGTCATATCACACAAACAACCTGTATATAAAAATGTAGAAACGTCAAGTAACAAAATAATTTTTTTCATTATACTCACTCTTTTGTTGTGGTCAATAAGCAAACCAATGATACCATTGGACCCTCTATTCCCAGCCACATGTATACAACTAAATATCTAAATGTAACACTTGAGGTAAATTTTGTAACATTACCATGACAACCTTCTCCCATATATATCTGCAACTTGTATTGGCATGTTATTTCCTAAGGGTGGAAATTATCGACCCAACCTATAACCCGACATGAACCCATCACGAAAATAAATGAGTTTGGGTTGAGATTTCTGACCCGTTAACTCACCAACCCACCAACCCGTTTATTTCATGGGTTGGGTTGGGCTGGGTTAACTGTTTGTGTTCGCGGGTCAACCCGCCAACGTGACTATATATATATATATATATATATATATATATATATATATATATATATATATATATATATATTAAAAAATTAAAATTTTATTTATGAATTAATAGAATATAATCAATATATGACGTTGGAAACCTCTTTTTTTCAAATGTGTTTCTTATTAAGTTATTATGTTAGATTAATATTTGATTGTTAATTTTATTCTAGTCAATGTAAAATGTCAACTGTTAATTAATTTAGAGACGTTTATAATTTATTTAAATTTAACATGTGAAAAGTTACCTGAAAATGACCCGTCGACTCTTTGACCCGAAATCGACCCACTGGCCTACGAACCCATACACTTAAACTAGTTATGTGGGTTAGGTTGGATTGATGTTTCCAACCCGCCAACCCATATATTGTATGGGTTGGGTTGGGTCAGTGTATTCTGACCCGCCAACCCGAATCCACCCCAATTGCCAGACCTACTATTTTCTATAAAAATCATGGATTCCAAGTCAAGAGCTCCAAAAGTCATGTACACCATATGGTTCACCCAACCAATTTTATGAATGTATTAAAAAGACGTGTATCATCAAATGTACACAAATATAATTAGTTTTTTATATCTAACAATCATAATAGTCAAATGGAAAAGAACTATAACCATCATGTTTACAAAACACATAAAACTGATCCATTGGTTGTGAAAGATCTAAACACACAATAATTAAATAGTAATCAAATTTATAGTTGATATGACATATTTAAACACTTGTTGAATCAAATATCCATACAGTAAGCAAATATAGTAAGAAAAATGAAGGATTAGAGCATTTGACATAACTCGTTACTTGTATTATTTTAGTCAGTAAAACATTTACATCTAATGGGCAATACATCATTTCCCCTACAAAATCATGTTTCCAATCGTATAACCATATCTCCCCAGCAAAACTTTTAGTGCTCTATACGACCTCTGTAAGGCCATCGACTTGTATAAGCCATATGTTGAATCATCATCAACAATATGATCAGTGTTACCATTCTCAGGTAATCTGATAAGTTGGAACAACAGAAAAACAAAAAATTAATACATAATTACCTCATCAAAATGTGTTATTGATTGGTGCAAGGTGTTGGGTTTCTCGATTTGTTCAATATGAAATCAACAATCGGGGAGTATAAAAGAACCCAAAAAATTGAAATCAACATCGATATGCTACATGAAGAAGCCATATGTTTAATCATCATCAACAATCTGATCAATGTTACCATTCTCAGGTAATATGATAAGTTGGAACAACAGAAAAACACAAAGAAATTGCAATTGAGACTAATGGAAATAAAGAAGAACCACTTGAAAGTTGAGATACCAAAATTCCATTTTCTTGTGGTGTGGTTTGTCGCCAGAATAATGATGCGAGGGCAGAGACTATGCGAAGACAACATTAAGAGACAGTTAGTGGAGACAACTTAGGGTTAGGGGTGTGTGATGTTGGAATTAATGGCGACAAAGTGATATGGTTAGGGTTTCTCATCTCGACAAAAGGTAGAAGTGGGGCGACAAACGGGGTGGTGGAGGGCGGTGGCGGAAAAAGTGGATTTTCAGGGCGTTGACAGAAGATAGAAGCGGGGGACAGATGGGGTTGTAGATGGCGGGGGAGTAAAAGGTAGACTTCCAGGGCGTCGATCATCTAGTTGAGAGGGTAGAACATTTAGGTGCCCAGTGACCTACTTCGGGGTTATAGCGACGTCATCACGAGGGTGGTGGCAGTGACGACGTCATGAGTGTGGTGGTAATGGAGGCCTGCTGTAAATTGAAGAGAGTAAGTAGAGAGACATAAGAGATTTGAGAGAAACGGCGACTGATGGTGTGTAGAGGATATTTGGGTTTTCCACATTTAGACACATGGAGAAGGTATCGTAAGTTACAATGAAAGGAGCGTGTAGACGTTTGCATTGTATGGTTAATAGGATTGTACATAGTGTTATAATTGGTATACCTTTTATATTTCAAGAAATAAGCAATATGTTTAATAAGATAGTAAAAATGTACATGATGTTATAATAGATATACACAGGGACGGGCGCATGAATACATACTAGGTATTGCCGATGCTGAAATAGGTTTGCAGGTGAAGGAAAAATAGGTAAAAAAGATCGAAAATCGAAAAATTTTCCATTGCGTACGCGGGAACTAGATGATATCAGTGCCACACCTGACACCTAGGTAAAACCGCCTCTGGATATACCTCTTAATTATCAAGAAATAGACAATATGTTTAATAAGATGTAAAGATATAACATGTCAACACAATAACTACAAACTCAGAAATCACTTTATTCACAACGTTAAACTATTACATTTATATTTATTGCATTTACCGATTATTGGATGACATGTAAACCAATATATAACACCTACAAATTCAAATTAGTTTAAGAAGTGCTAGGTCAAATATGTAAACTATGCATTGATACTTAGGTAAAAAAACCCACGATAAGTCGGTAACTATAAAAATTTTAGACGAGTTTGACAAATTAATAACATATTAGGCTTTAAAATATATGCCCATCTCGAAGTTAAATATACTTGAATAGTATATAATATAAAAATATAAACATATAATAATCTATGAGTAAGCACGTGCCACCGAAACTTTTATTTCTCGGAAATTAATTAATTCAAGCACCTTTTGACATGTATTTGAAAAAATAACCCATTTTTTTTTCCAAAATAACCATATTGTCCGTAATGAAGTATTCTGGACCAAGAAAAAAACATTTTTTTATTATTTCCGGAATGGCATTCCGGATTCCAGAGTAAAATTTTGGATTTTGGGAAAAAAAACCCTGAAATTTCAAAAACAAGTCCAAAATCCGAAGAACAATTCCGGAACTTTGAGAAAAAAAAACAATTTTTTTACTTAAATTTAACAAAAAGTCAAAAAAAAAACATATTAATGTGAACTATATATGATATTAGTGCATGAAATTAGACATTTTATTGAGAAACAATGATGAAAGTAACTGCATGTCAGCTGGAAAAGTGTGTGTGTTGACTGGGGTTATGGCGAGTATTCAAGAATAAATATGGGTGAATATTGAAGGCAAAGATTACCAAGTTTATGTGAAAGAAGTGGCACTATGGGAACCTGATGTGGCAGATGATGGTAGTTTTGTTGAGGAATCCAACAATTCCATTGGATCGTTTGATGAAGGAGAAGATGAGTCTTTTGGTTTAAATTCAGATAAGGAGAATGAGGAGTATGATCAAAACCATGAAGATGATACTGTTAATGAAGTGAACAGTGAAACCGAACCTGTACAGGGGGTGGGAAAAAGTGATGAGGCTGGTAATGATGAAACAGGGAAGAATAAACCTCCAAATGCTTATGTACCATTGGTGGGTATTGGTTCCGGTTCAGCTAAGAGAATTGACCTTGATAACGTGCAGTCAGAGGATCAAAGGAGTAGTGATAGTATCTCGAAGCCACCTGGTTTCGGGGGTAAGGTGTTCAAAGAATCTCGCGGTTCTTTTCACTATTTAGATGACAATCCTAGGAAGTCGTGGAGTACGGGGTCGGTAAAGATTTTGAAGAAAACTACTCCATCTGTGGGGGTTAGCTCTTGTGAAGAGGTGAGTAAGTTCATTGAATTAGGAAAAATCTTAGGATACGATGTGGAGAATGCTAAGGCGGATTTGAAAAACCGTCTAATCGGTATGGGAGTGCTTCAATCTTGATGAATTGTGTTTCGCTTAATGTTTGTGGCCTGAATACGTCAAAAAAGCGTAGTTGGGTTAAGGAGATTTGTAATAGTCATGTGGTGAATTTTATTGGTCTTCAAGAAACCAGATTGACTCGGGTTGACCTTGTCAAAATAAGGGCTCTTTGAGGTAATTCGACCTTTGATTTTGCTTGCACTACGGCTAGGGGATGCTCGGGTGGTATTTTATCGGTGTGGGATAATACAATGTTTAAGAAGGAGAGTATTCACTGTCATGAAAATGTGGTTATTGTTGAAGGCACCTGGATCAGGAAAAATATTAAATGTACTATGTTTAACGTGTATGCCCCTCAAGATGCTGGAAAGAAAAGGGAGTTATGGCAATATCTGATCTCGTATATGTCCAGAGTAAATGGTGCTTTTATAGTCTTTGGTGATTTCAATGTGGTTAGATCTTCTAATGAAAGACGTGGGAGTTTGTTTTGTGCTTCGCAAGCTGCTGAGTTTAATCAATTTATTTATGAGGCAGATCTGTTTGATATTCCTATGGAGGGCCGGAAATTTACTCGAGTGGATAAGGCTGGTGCTAAGCTTAGTCGTTTGGATCGATTCCTTATTTCTGAAAGTTTGTTAGGTGATATTCCCGATATCTCTTGTATTGCATTGGATAGGAGGTGGTCAGACCATTGCCCGATGCTTCTGAAGGAAGATCAGAATGATTATGGTCCTATTTCTTTTAAGCTGTTTAACTCGTGGCTTCAGATGGATGGTTTTTCCGATGTGGTTTCTCAAGCGGTTAGAGATTTTAGTCCAGATTGTAATCTAAATAAATGTATTAATCTGAAGAACAAACTTAAATTCGTTAAAGCCAAGATTAAGGGCTGGCAAGCTGATATGCGTAAGTTGAAAGGGGAACAAAGAAAAGCGTGTATTAACCGGTTGCTCGATATTGATAATCTGATTGATAGTGGGGTTGCTTCGGATGATGTCATGACAGAGAGAACGAATATTCTCCAACATGTGTCGGATATTGATAAGGCGGATACTTTGGATTATGTTCAAAAGGCTAAGGTCAAGTGGGCGATAGAAGGAGACGAGAATTCTAATTTCTTCCATGGTATGCTAAAAAGAAAAAGAAAACAAATGGCGATTAAAGGAATCTCGCAGGATGGTATTTGGGTGACTAACCCAGATAGCGTTAAGGAGGCTTTTTTTAGAGTTTTACAAAAACAAATTCAAGCATTACAACGTGGTCAACATGGGTACTCCTAGTGCTCGGTTCCAAAAACTTAATGAAGGCCAGGTGGAGTCCTTACAAGCGTATTTCTCGGATGATGAAATTAGGGATGCAGTGTCGTCGTGTGGGAGTGATAGGGCTCCGGGGCCTGACGGATTTACGTTTTGGTTCTTGAAACAATTCTGGAGTTTGTTTGAGAAGGATGTGTATGATTTCATGCGAGAGTTTTTTGATACCGGTATCATTTCACCATGGTGCAACTCTTCTTTTATCACGTTAATCCCTAAAGTTGAAAATCCCACTGAGATCAAAGATTACAGGCCGATTAGTCTCATTGGGCTGCAGTATAAGATAGTTGCGAAGTTATTGGCTAATCGATTGGCTAAGGTGGTAGACTATTTAGTCAGTCCGGTTCAGTCTGCTTTTATAAAAGGTAGACAGATTCTTGACGGACCTCTTATGGTCAATGAAATTGTTAGATGGTCCAGGTTGAAAAAAAAGAAAATGTTGCTGTTTAAAGTAGACTTTGAAAAGGCCTACGACTCAGTTTCATGGGAGTATTTAGATAAGATTATGGAGGTTATGGGATTTGGCGAGAAATGACGCATGTGGATTAGGGGTTGTTTGCAGTCTGCTAGGTCATCTGTCCTTCTGAATGGTAATCCGCCAGCTGAGTTTCAACTGCAGCGTGGTCTGCGTCAAGGAGATCCACTATCCCCAATTTTGTTTATTTTGATCATGGAAGGTTTACATGTGTGTATGGAGGATGCTATTCACAATTCGGTTTTTAAAGGGGTTTTTATTTGAGATTAGAATCTGCATATTTCACACTTGTTTTATGCGGATGATGCTATTTTTATTGGAGAATGGGATGCAAAGAATATTAAGAATTTAATTCGAATTCTTAGGATTTTCTTTATGGTGACTGGGCTCCAGATTAACTTGCATAAGTCCAAACTATACGGAGTTGGTGTTGAGTAGGAGGGTATTGCACAGTTAGCTGCGTGTACTGGGTGCGGTGCAGATTCTATTCCTTTTATTTATCTTGGGCTTCCTGTTGCTCAGCTCATGCATAGGAAGTTGGCGTGGGACTCAGTTTTTACTAGGTTTCGCAAAAACTTTCTATATGGAAATCAAAGACGTTATCTATTTGGGGCAGGTTAACTTTGGTTCGTTCGGTGCTTGGCAGCTTGGGCACTTACTTTCTTTCCATGTTCCGGATGCCTATCTCGGTTTCTAAGGACTTGGAAAGAATTAGAGCTAGGTTCTTTTGGGGAGCTGATGATCGAAAAAGATTTTTACACTGGATTAAATGGGAGATGGTTTTAAATGATAAAAAAATGGTGGCCTTTCTATAGGTAGCTTGACATCATTTAATCACTCCTTGCTGTACAAATGGCATTGGCGGTTTTTGAATAGCCCTAATCTTCTGTGGGTGGATCTTATTAAAAGTTGTTACGGGAGTGATGGAGGGTTCTGCATGGCTTCACGGTCCAATTCAAAGAAAGGAGTTTGGATGGGGATTGTTAATACGGTTTGGGATATGCATAATAGAGGCTTAATTCCTTTTGACTCTATATGTAGGAAGTTGGGGAATGGTCAAAGTATTAGGTTCTGGAATGATGTTTGGTGTGGTGACATTATGTTGAGAGCTAGATTTTCTAGGCTCTGTGCTGTAGCTAGTGATGTTGATGCATTGGTTAGTGACTATTGGGATGGTCAAGATTGGAGGTTTCAATGGGTTCAAAATTTTGATGGTGGGGTGTTGGCCGATCAAGCTTTGCAACTGAGGAATTTGCTGCAGTCGGCACATATTTCAGCTAGAAGAGATTCTTGGCGTTGGTCCTTTGGTTCTGAAGATACGTTTTTGGTGAAAGAGACTCGTCTTCAATTGGACCGGGCTATTCTTCCTTCAGGTGGCTTGGCGACTAGATGGAATAGGTGGCTTCCTATTAAAGTTAACATTTTTATTTGGAGAGTGGTGCTAAATAGAATCCCTACGAGAGATAATTTGGATAGAAGAGGGTTAGACATTGATTCGGTTCTGTGTCCGGTTTGTCGGCAGGCTTGGGAGGACATAAACCTTTTGTTTTTTACTTGTTCGGTGGCTTTACAAATTTGGTTTAAGGTGGCGAAGTGGGTGGAGCTTCATATCCCTTCGTTTTTGTCTGTTGAAGAGCAGCTGCAGTGGGTTGATGGGTTGACGACGGTGCGCTCTAAAAGGTCAATTATGGATTCGGTGTGCTCTACTTTGCTGTGGGTATTGTGGACGTTTCGAAATGACATCATGTTTGGGAATAAGAAGATGAAAAAGGAAATTTTGTTTGATTCCGTTGTTTCTTTTTCTTTTAATTGGTATTGTGCTAGGAATTGTAAGGCTAGTATAAGTTGGACCGAGTGGTTGAAAAACCCGATCATGAACTAATTGTTTTGTTGTGGTTTTGCTAGTTTTTTGCTAGCTTTTAATTCATTATGCCGTTCAAAAAAAAAAACAATGATATTAAACATTTCGAAATGTAACATTTGAAATCCCAAAATAAAATAAAAAAATTTATTTGAAAAAAAAACTCCGGAATATGAACACTACTCCGGAATTAGACATTCCGAAGAAAGTAGTTATTTTTCAAAAACTGAAAAAATATGGTTATTTTCTTTGAAATCTCATTTATAAGGGTTAGTTATTCAATTTCTCTTTATTTCTAGCTTTTTTTTTTTTTTTAATTTTATATTTAGTCACGGTGGCGTTATTATTAGAATATATTATACGAACATGTCCCTATAATTTAAGATAATTTATATGTTTGGTCATTATTATTATTATTATTATTATTTTTTAATTCAGACCATCCTTATAATTTTATTTTGTTCGTGTTTAGCCCCTGTCAAAAATAAAATGACTATTATACCCTTATATATTTATTTTTTTATTTTTTATTGATCATTTTGAATTAAAAAAACCCCATAAAGAACCCTCCACCCCTACCTAACTAAAGCAGATACATCTCTCTCTCTCTCTCTCTCTCTCTCTCTCTACTAACACAAATGTCTAGTTCTCGAGTTTTAGCAAATAAAAGAAAATAAATGGAAAGAAAGTACCGAGAGAAAAGAAGAAAAAAAAAAGAAAAAAAATTGTATTCAGTGTTCCCGAGTGGTAGAGAAGTGAAAGAAAAATTAAACATTTTGATCATTTCTACCCAAATCCTTCCAAATTAGAAGGAAAATTAGGAAGGAAAATGATCCTTTCATTTACTTTCTTTAATGAAACTTAGGATTGCCAATTTCTTTTACTTTCTTTTAACTTTCACCCATTACCTTTCTTTTCCCTCGTTAAGTTAAACTCGTGAACATAGTGTAAATCCCAAATCATGAAGCACTTAAGAGTAATTTGTTATAATGAAGGCTTTCACGGTACGACTTTACGCTACATGGAAGGGTTCTGGGTATCTTTGGAATTTACCTCCATTAAAGCTAAGGAAAAGTTTCAAAATCATGCAGGGATTTTGTCTTCTTTTTCTTCTATTATTCCTTGTTCTAAATCATTTGTAATAGAAGAGCGTGTTGTTTGGGTGGATGTAGAGGGAATCCCATCTCTTGCATGGACGCCTAAAACTTTCACCAAGATTACTAATAAGTGCGGATACTTATTTTATTAGAAGACCCTAATGACAATAATTTATGGCGTAAGCATATGTGCATAAAGACTATGTTGGTTACAATTATTTTGGAATATTTTAAAGTTATAATTCAAGGTAAGGTAGCTTTGTACGGGCCTGGGAAGTGTCACGTTGGAATCGAAATTTTACACAAGAAGATGATAAACGCAAGAATGTGCAAGAGGAGAACCAACACCATGTATCCAATTCTAAAAAAGGAGGACAACTTTTGTGATAATGTTGAAGGTTAATCATGTGATAGTGGTAGTGAGGTCGAGAAAGTTTCTAAAACGATTTTTAGGAATGATAATTCATGTAGGAAGGCGTTTGTTGAAGATATGGGCAAGCAACATTTGGAGGACCCGTTTGGGTTTTACAACCTGCTTAAAAATATAAAACTGAGGTTGATGATGGTACTAATATTTATGATTCTCACCCCTCGGTTTCACCCCTCTTGTGGGTCATGACCACGTGAGTTTTGGTGACAATTCCTCGACCCCAAGGTTGTTGCACCTGCTGTTGAACGTGCTAGTTCTCCTGCTATTACATTTGTTGATGTCCCTGTTGTCTCCGCTTACCTGATGCTGTCAAAAGGAGGCTTGATCTCGATAGGGACTGCTTCTGTTTTTCAGCCTACTTCTCGCCACAGTAAAGGTCTAAATTCAGGTGAAAAGTCACATATGTTTAGATATATCCCTCCTGTTCAAAAACCAAAAAAGGTATTTTGTTTCTACAAAATTTAGAGGAATTTGTTGTAACACCCCGAAATTTTCAAACTTTAAAATGCTATGGTTTTAAAATCTTTTCGGGTATTAACCAACATTTAACAAAAAACGGTCTCACAAAAAAACATTTAAAAACATCGGGTGTTACCATTAAGCATCATACAAACCATAGCAAGCAAAAGAGAATTACATCAATACAATAAATAAGAAACTTAAGAAGTTCCACTCCATTCTCTATCCTTTAACTTCTAACTTTCATCTTTCATCCTCTCTCCTAAATTGAAACTTGAGATACATGGCACTAAAAGAGATACATAAGACAACAATGTCTTGTGAGCTACGTGGGTTAGTGACCCAAAACACTTATCACATTTTCATCAAAAACATTTCATATCTGCAAAACATATTTCAAGTAGGCATTTCCACATTACGTTCCATATCAAAACATTTCATTAGTCATAACATAATTCAAAAATCATTTCTTTTCACATTTCATTCCTTCTTTCATTAACGGCTAATTCCGGTATGAACCGTTGCCATTTTTATACTTAGGGCCTAGTAATATCCCCAAGTCTATACCAAGGTAAAAAGAACAAATCAATCCACCAAGGCATCATTTCCATTAGGATATCTATCTCGCGAAGGGGAGGCGCCACCCCGATAGATTCCTCTATATCCCGTTACGGGGACATCATGGCTCGAGCAATATATTCATTTCATTTCTTTCCAATCCTTTCCAATTATTTTCATTACTTTCCATTTATTTTCATTACTTTCCATGCATTACACATTTCATACATTAGTATCAAAAACTCATTTCAAAGGTAAAGCATCTATATTTCAAAACATTTCAAACGCATTTTTAAAACATTTAATTTTACAAAACGTTCTTTGCTTTCAAAAACATTCTTACCTTCAAGGCATTCTTTCAAAATAGCATTTCCAAAAACATTTGGCACTTTCATTTCAAAACATTTCAAACACATTTTCAAAACATTGCATTTCATTATCATAAAATCATTTTTCCATGTACCCCAAAGTGGGAAAATTCCCACATGTACTCACCTCAATCACACGTAGGCTAGCTAGTCATCTTCTAGTTACTTTCCTTAGAGAAACACTCTCAATCATCACATATATAACATGGATATAAGTTATTAAAATGACCAAAATACCCCACATATGTTCTACTACTAAATTTTATTGTTTCATATGATTCCTTATGAAAAAATATGAACTTAGGTGAAAACCGTGCACAAATCTGAGTCTGTATGCAAAAGTTATGAAGAAAACAAATATCTTCACAGTCAGAGATTTCCACGGCTGTGGAAATTAAGGCATGAATTTCCACAGGCCGTGTTTTCATGCCTGCACACATACAAAACTCGATTTTTCTCAAAATAACACCCTACTTTGCATAGTTCTTGAAGACCCTTTTCCTATTCACTTTGTACCATTATTTATGTTCTCACACATGTTTAGGAAGTGTTTTATCATCTTAAAACACTCCTCTTAACTCATTAAGTGATCATTGAGCTTCCTTAGATCATACGAATCTTCAAATTCCATACGAAAGGCTAACTTTCCAATTGTTCAAATAAACACTCCAAAGTTTACAAGATTTGTTCCTAACTCAATGAATACTCAAATGAGTGTTGTCAAGCACATAAAACCTTCATTAATCTCATTGTAAGTACAAAAACTAACCATGGAATCCTCAATTCGATTCCATGTTTCCCAAATTTCCCTTTAGGCTAAAACAATCACTAGAACCACTTATAGCTCAAGAGATCCTCATGTTTATGTTCCAATTCCATCTCTAAAGTATCATATTATATCCATGAATGTCATTCACCTCTTAGATGGCAATCAACATGTAGTTATCCCTAGATTTCCCAAAATGCCCTTATGGCCATTTATTCCATAAATTCAACTATAGATCGCTCAAGCCTTAATGTTCTTGCATTCAAATCATATTATTAGTATCAAATCATGTTTATGAGTATCATATACTCATCAAATGCGAACATGCAAATGATTCCATTGTTTTCATTCCAATTCCCCCAAAAATCAATACAAATCCATGCTTATACTTGATTCTACCATCATGGATGAATTTAAGTATTCTAATTGGATTTGTTGCTATCAAATATCATCTAGGTCATAGAATTCAATCTCATTTCATCATCTATGGAAATGTCCCCAATTTGGGTTTTCTAGGATTCATGAGGGTTTTCACCCAAATCCTCAAATCCATCAATGGGATGATTGGATTGAGGTTGAGATCATCAAAAGTACTCAATGGAGGTTAGAAAACCAAACCCTAATCATTTTAGGAAGCTAATTTATACATTGGGGGTTATACCTACTTCACAAATTCAAATTCCAAGCTAAAAGATGAGAAGATTTTTACCTTTCAAGCCTTGATTCCATCTCTCTTTTGTTTGACTGTTTCATTCTTCACTTGGATCAAACCCTAGATGGGAAGGAGAAAACAAATCGCCATTTGAAGCTCTCTAGCATGCTCAATACGTAACTGTAAGAGAAATGAGGAGAGTGTTCATCTTATTTCCCTCTTTTTCATATTTAGTCCCTCTAATTTTGCATTTTTGTCAAAAATGGTCCATACTTCCAATATGTGTGACTTTTCTTTGAGAATAGACATCCTAAGTCCCTCTCCATACATTAAATAACTCTTGTAGTCACTTCTATTTGTTGAGTCAACCCTTGGTCAAACATACTTTTCCAAATTGGCGCTTTTGGTCCCTTAACTCTGAAATGTTAACGTTTCAACCTTTAACTCTATAAGATTTATATCAACTAATGATATAGTTATCATTTAAATGAATTAATTATGTAAATCATCCTTTATTTAATTACTTGATTAATTTAAGAACCTTATCTTAAATTTTAGGATGTTACATTTGTGATGGTGGGGAAGCTATGCGATACTCTATGGAGGGTTATATGCGTAATATTGAAGATCTTATTAATTCAAATAGAGCTATTCATGTTGATAAATGCATTGTTTATCTCTAAATATTCTAGGCCTAGGTCAAATTGAAAAAAAAGACTTGGGTTTGTAACTTGAATAGTAAATTTCATGTGAACTTTCTTTCATTATGGGAGACGAAAATGGATCAGATTGATACCCTTATTATTCGATCCATTTGGGGGAATCTTACGTGTGATTTTGCTTCTAGTTTATTGGCTGGGAGAGTGGGGGTATTGTTTGTGTGTGGGATACTACCATGTTTGTGAAAAATCATTCTACTTCGTCTGATTATTTCTTGATTATTGACAGTATGTGGTTGTCCACAAATACCAAGTTGCTTATAATATCAGGTTATGCTCCCCGGGAGTTGTCTGAAGAGCATAGTCTATGGGGTTTATCTTCTTCATATTATTGATAAATGGGATGGTGAGATTTTGGTGATGAGTGACTTTAATGAAGTCTAGAATAAGTCTGAGCAATTTGGTTCTGTTTTTAATCCTCTTGCTACCCGTGTTTTTAGTGGTTTTTATAGGTTATAAAACAAAATGTACAATGCAGAAAAAATCACTTAACAATTAAGAGGGTACATGCAACCTATAAGGATCTATGTCTTCACATTTGAAAGCAACATAATATGAATATACGAAACCCTACAAGAACCCTACCATAATTGAAATTAGTAGATCTAGAGTTATATACCTTTCAATTGTTATAGTAAACAATTCCTTAAATTCCTTCCTTTATAGATCTTGGAAAGCTAGCACCAAAAGTATGATGCCTTCAATGACTCACACCTAAAACCCTAAAAACCCTAGAATGAAGAGGAAAGAGAGGGAGGAGAAGGAATTTCGTTCATAAGCCTATTAGAAAGGTTGTGCAAGAAATTTGGCTCCCAAGGGATCCTATTTATAGTTTAGGTAACTTGTAGACAAAGCCATATTTGAATTGGTTAAATAATAGATTTAATCCCAATTCAAATCCTTTCCTTATCTGCAATCAAGAGGCTTCCAGAAACCCTAGGAATCCCTCCAAAACCGTATTACCATGGAGGGTTCTATAATTGCTTATTTTGTTTAATTATTAAACAATTAAAATTCACCACTTACAGCTTTAATTAATTTTATTTAATCTCGAATTAATTCTAGATTAATTCTGATTAACAGTCAGTTAATTCTTATTGATTTCATATTAATTTATTAACCATATAAATTAACAAATTAATCATTTAACTATTGATCTCATATCAATTTATTAATCATATAATAAATTAACAAATCAATCATCTATTTCCAATTAACATATTAATTATATAATATATTAACAAATTAGTTTTTCATAATTTTCAATTAGTTTATTAATCATGTAACATCCCGAGATTTTGCAGGTATTTCCAAACCCTTTTCTATCATTACTTTGTCATTTGTAGTCCTTTGGGTTGGAAGTGTAGAGCCAAGATAAGTATAAGGGCCAAGGTTGCAACCTTGGGTCAAGGAGGAGTACGTTGAGCGTACATAAGAGTACACTAAGCATATTAAGGTCCGCCTTAGTATACTGGGCGTACTTATGTCAGGATGAAACCCTATTATTTAGGGTTTGGGCGCTATATAAACAACATTATGAGCACATAACCCTCCCTTACCTCAGCCTCCACTGCTTAGAGTCGTTTTCCCCAAACCCTAGCCATTTCCTTGAGTGTGTGAGCTTATTGAGTGTTTCTTGAGTGTTTTAAGAAGAAGGTGTTGCATCAAGGAGTTGGAGAAGAAGATCAAGCTTGTAGATCTGAAGTTGGTTTGTGCCCTAGAAGCTCCAGAAGGTAAAAACTTCAAACTTTATGCATATATGTATAGATCTTGCCATTTTTGCTTTAAGAACCATTTCTTGTCCCAAAAAGTCCCAAGATGGTGCATGATGGGATTTGGACTAAATAAACTGTCCTTCTAGACTCTTGAAGGGGGTTTTGAGTGATAAAATTAAGGTCCCAATGGCTTAAGATGTCCCATGCATGGAGTAGGAAGGTCTTAATGGATTAAGACCAAGTATTAAGAGCTTTCTGGACGTCCAAAGTGATAAAGTTCGTGACTTTATGGGCCCTAGGCATATTTAGTTACTGGATCTGAAGTTTGGGCTTAAGTGCTTAAGCCATTAAGCACTTATTAAGATTTTAGCAAAACACTACGTACGACCAGCGTAAATCCAGTACGCCCAACATACTGGGTCAACCACCCCGATGGTGGTCAACATCAGAATGAGTACGCCCAACGTACCAGAGGAGTACTCCCCGCGTACGTCCTCTGTTGGGCTTTTGACATTTGGGCTTCGGGTTTTGGGCTGTTTATAGACTAGCTGGATTTGGGCCTTTGCTGGACTTTATGAATATGATGTTTTGGGCCAAGTTTTGATAATGGATCTTGGAATTAGGCCCAATTAGGGAGTTGGGCCCAATTTGGTAAATTAGGCTAATAATAGGCTTTGCATAAGGACTTTCAAGGTTATGGACTTGGCAAAATAAAGAGAATGGACATGATGGATTGTGTGGACCCTTAGTCAAGACTGTTATGTTGTGTATTGGCTTGGTATTTATTATATGATAGTTCGGGATTTCCGGTGAGACAACGATAAGAGGTTTTCGGTACTTCAACACTACTTGCGAGGTGAGTTACCTCACTATACTAAAGGGTCTAAGGCACCAAGGCCGGCCCATTAGATATAAAATCCTAGCAGTTGGTAGTATGTTGAGTATGAGTTAGTGTTGCATGCTAGTTGCTATGCGAGTTAGGTAGATCTGTAGGACTACCTGTATTATTATGTGATTACTTGTATGCACATTAGTTGTATTATATGTCGACATATTATGTGGGATGGGTTGAGGTGATACTGCTCCGTGCGGTAACTAACAAACCTGTGAGCATTCCAGATACGAGTTGAGGGCCAGGTGGGGCATGCCAGACTCCTACTGTCGGCTCGGGAGCATTCCAGATACGAGCTGAGGGCCAGGTGGGGCATACCAGACTCGTACCGTGGGCTCGGTGGCAATCCAGATGTGAGCTGTGGGCCCGTAAGGAAATCCAGACTTACACAATGGGCCCAGGTGTAATCCAGACTGTAAAGTTGTGGACCCAGTATATGCTGTTATTTGTATATGTGTTATATGCAGTGTATCAGTATTTTGGGGGAACTAACTAAGCCTTGGGCTTACATTTTCAGTTTATTGTTTCTGGTACATCAGGGGATCGCGACAAGGCAAAGGTGTGATCGTACAACTCCTCATACTTATGTTTATGTTTCTGGGATATTCTGTTTCTGGGATACTCTGATATTATACATTTTGAAAACAAGTTTTGTAATAATTAATGGTTTTGAAATGTTTTTAAAAGTTTAAATTTGTCATGATTTTTATGGGTGTTACAAGTTGGCATCAGAGCCTTGGTTTGAGTGAATTGGAGGAACACTTGTGTGAATCCAGTCTCAAACCAAGGAAGGGATTTTTAAAATGATTTTCAAAAAGGTTTTCAAAGTATCAAAGGAGGATGCAGGGTGTACGATCAGCCGGAGCCAGTAAGTAGATCCCAAAATACCATACAATTATTTGATATTGTGATATGTTAGAGCATCATGCTAGTACTAGGCTAGGGATCTTCATGAATTGCATGATAGAATTGCCTGATTACATGATGCCTGCTAGCCTAGGGTTTTCTCTATATGAAATTGACATCATTACTGTAGTTGCTTAGTGTATGTATCACGGTCGTACATAACTAAGATCTTATAGCCTGAGAATGTTTGGTTTGGCGTTATTTCCTGTTCTTGTTTGATGAAGGGCTTAGGGTAGGATCAGGTATGCGAAAGTCTCCAGGGTCCAGCGTTATGTATGACTAGCATACACTAGTGCTGCAGGGTTGGTGGAAGTTTCATGGATGGGTGGGTCGTGCGAGGCTGGAAGGCAAGTTATGAGATATTTAGAATTCCTCTAGGAGTGAGGATTGAGTGCTCGCTATGTTTATATATATATATATATATATATATATATATATATATATATATATATATATATATATGGTTAGGGTGTTGTGGTGATACTTGAGACAAATATGGGTAGGTGTGGAAGGTAGTATGGGCCCGTACTACTGAAAGCACAGGACCCATACGCGTAGCAAGGAAGTCGCAACCCCTAGGGTTTAGTTGGAAGTTGGTCCCCTGTTATTATGTGGCTTATCTGATATCTTCTTGGTATGTTTTCAGAATGGTGGTTACGAGACGCTTTGTAACTGGATCCGGGTCAGGATCAGGATCAGGAGACGGAGGCCAGGAGGGGCCAACAACACCCGAGACTGTGGTGCAAATGGGGATAGAGGAGCTAGATGCCAGGATTCGAGAGATCCTGCATGATGAGGTTGCCGCTATGTTCCGGGAACAGCTACCGAAGATGTTTGGGTCTATTAAGACCGCCATGGCCGAGTATTTCGACGAGTGTTACGCAGCCCTTGCAGAGATGGCTGCCGCTGCAGCTGCATCATCTGTAACAACGATACGAGGAGGAGGAGCCAATCGGGATTTCCAGTACAGGGACTTCGATAACACTAATCCCCCTACTTTTGATGGGACTTAGGACCCCATCAAATCCATGAGGTGGATTTCTGATGTGGAGGGGTGTTTCTTTACTTGCTCGTGTCCTACTGACCAGAAGGTTAGATGTGCCCTGAACCTGCTGCGGCTCGGGGCCAAGGACTGGTGGAGATTGACGACTGGGTCGTACACTGATGATCAGAGAGATGCTGTTACTTGGGAGCAGTTCAGGGATATGTTCCGCGCTCGATACATTCCACGGGTCGAGCGAGAACATTTGGCTCAAGAGTTTTTGATTTTGAGACAAGATGGGGAGTCGGTGACGGAGATCACCTGCATGTTCACTAAGAGGGCGATGTTCTGCCTGGAGTTTGCTTCTGAGCAGGCCCAGATGACATGTTATATGAGCATGCTCAAGACTGAAATTCCTCAGTTTGTTGCCACACATCGATGTGATACTCTACTGGATTTACAGGAGGCCGCTAGGCGGCGTGAGTTGGAGATTAAGCTGCAGTTGAGGGAGCAGCGACAGGCCCAGTATAGTCACAGCCGACGCCGAAGCGGTCTAAGACCGCTGATTCTAGAACCGGGGGTCAGCAGAGCCGCACTTGTGGAAAGTGCGGCAAGGGTCATTCTGGGGTTTGTCGAGCTGCTAGTGGGTGCCACACGTGTGGCAAGGAGGGGCATTATGCGAAGGATTGTTGCCAGCCCGCCACGGTTCCGAGTATGAGGTTATGTTATCATTGTGATCAGGTTGGCCACTTGAAGGCCAACTGTCCGTTGCTTGCCGCTAAGCCGGAACAGGCTCCCGCTCCAGCTACATTGAGGATTACGGATGGGAGGTCAGGTAGAGTAGAGCCCCCGAAGGCTCAGGGGCGCGCCGTCCAACTCACCGCAAAGGAGGCCAGGGCAACACCGGATGTGGTTGCTGGTATGTTTCTATCCCTTATCTTACTGATATTATATGTTTTATGCTTATCTCTCTATACCTGTGTTTAGGTACGTTTTTAGTGAACTCCTTGCCTGCATTGGTTTTATTTGACTTGGGGGCGAGTCAGTTATTTGTATCATTGCCATTTAGTAGGGAGTTCAGTGTGCCAGTAGGCGAGCTAGAGTGTCCGTTGCGAGTCTCTATTGCCAACGAACACGGGGTTTCTGCTTCTTCGGTCTACCGAGGCTGTGAGTTGGAGATCTTGGGGGTATATTTCCAGATAGACTTGATTCCGATTCCCATGGGGGATGTGTGTGTGACTGTGGGGATGGACTGGCTTAGTCGATTCGGTGCTATGATTGATTGCGAGGGTCAGCGGGTAGTAGTTCGAACCCCAAGTGGGGGAGAACTGATTGTATATAGCGAGGGCACCAGAGTGGGATTAGGGTTTTGTTCAGCTGCCAGGGCTCGACAGTATATTCAGTACGGGTGTATGGGTTATCTAGCGTATGTGGTGGATACGCGGGTCAGGGATCAGACTCCAGCTTCAGAGGTTCCAGTAGTTAGAGAGTTTGCTGACGTGTTCCTAGAGGAGTTACCAGAGATACCTACGGAGAGGCAGGTCAAGTTCCGGATCGATCTGGTGCCGGGTGCGGCCCCTATCGCCAAGGCGTCGTACCGATTGGCGCCACCCGAGATGCAGGAGCTGTCATCACAGCTGCAGGAACTGGTAGGCAAGCAGTTCATTTGACCGAGCAGTTCTCAATGGGGAGCACCGATCCTCTTCGTCAAGAAGAAGGACGGTTCACACCGGATGTGCATTGATTGTAGGGAGTTGAACAAGTTGACGGTGAAGAACCATTATCCACTCCCGAGGATAGATGATCTCTTTGATCAGTTGCAGGGCGCATCTTGGTTTTCCAAGATAGACTTGAGGTCTGGGTATCATCAGTGTTGAGTCTGGGGTGTTGCGTCTTTGGGCTCGTGTTATAGTCCATCATGTATTAACGGTTTGGGCCTGTCCAACCGTGTTTTGTCTATAGGGTTAGTATATATAGTGCATGCATGCTTAGTTATTATTACGCTTCTCATTTGTTTGTTTTGCTATTATTGCACTGTAACCCTAGCATACCTCTACAATCGAAGTTCTTCATCGAGCTCTTCTGAGGTGGAGCATAATCTAATCATTCGACATTCGTTTGATTCATTCTCGTGTTCTTTTATTACTTTATATTTGTTTATCTGTTAATAATCTGTCAATCTAATAGCGCATTATTCTCATCAATTGGTATCAGAGCAGGAGACTGTGTAATACATACGCATCTCTTCTGTTTGAAGAATCCTTTAGGGTTTTCGCTTTTATCGAATCTATAGGAGCCGTTGTTTCATTATCGACGGTGTTTCTTGTGTTTGATAAAACCCTAAGTTAAACATTACAAGTCTGATTCTAGCAGATAAAAGAAGAAGGTCATCATGTCTCACGACGATGCTCAAACCAATCTGATCAACATCTCCAACAACATTGGATGCACTACTAGGATTCCCATTATCTACACTCAAGACTATGAAGTATGGATGCACCACTTCGAGGACTACGTGGTTGGATCAGAAGACAATGGCTATCTGATCTGGGATGCGATTACCTTGGGTCCATTTGTTCACTCTGGAACGAATAGAACGATTAAGACTCAAAAGGAGTATAACCAACTCTTGATAGATGTGGAGAAGATTCCTCAAGACGAGAAAGAGAAGCTGTTGTGTAATGTCAAAGCCATGAGAATGATTAGATTCGCTTTGCAATCTGGCACATTTCGTCTAGTAAGCTCATGCACTACAGCAAAAGAAATATGGGATAGGATGAAAGAGTTGTATTCCACTGATGAGGATCTAGAGCACTCAATCCAAACCCTGTTGCTCTCTGAGTTCGGTGCTTTCCAAAAAAACCAGAAGAGAAACTCATTCAGACGTTCGATCGCTTCAACCATCTTCTTAGCAAAATGATCAAGCATGGTATTGAAAGGAAGGTGATAGAACAAAAAGTTACATTCATGAATGGCTTAAAACCCGAATGGATGGCAGTGGTCTCGACTGTGAAGGCTCATGAGCAATTTAAATCCTATTCACTGGCGAAACTGATGGGTATTCTCAAATCACATGAAAGCGTCGTGTCAAAAGAAGTGAAAGTAGTTTCGGGTGTGGGATCCTTGGCCCTTGTTTCTAAAAGCAAGAATATAACAGAAGAAGAGGAAGAATCAGATATGTTAGAATGCGATCTGACAAGTGAAGAATACGCAATGATGGTTACCAACCCAAAGAAGTTTGCTCGTAAAAAGTTCTCTGTCAACAAGAACCGAAACTGGCAGGGAAGCTACAGTTCTGAAAAGACGAAAGAGGAGACCAAGAACATTTCTCAAAAGGACGAAGAAAAGAAGGAGAGCAAGCTTATGGGAGATTCAGGATATGATTACAACTACTATCACGGCAAGAACCACTTTGCTAAGGATTGCATGCTGAGAAAGATGTTTGAAAAGAAGGATGGTGAAGATGATGAAGCTTACTACAAGCGTAAGCTGGAGGAGCTTAATAAGAAGAAAGCCTCTAAAAGTTCTATGAATGCTTTAATTGTGCAGGAAAACTGCGATGATGATGAGTTCAGTGGCGTGGAGGTCTGGTCTACCGATTCCGAAGATGATGAAGTACGAAAGCCCTCGCATGGCAGAGCCTTCGTGGCGAAGAAAGAAAGTGAGAAGTCTGTTGGACGATGCTTAATGGTGACGACTGGAATATCGCAAATGAGGGGATATACAACCGAAGGTGAGCATGATGAAGCAAAGCAAAAGGAAGATAAATGTTTCGCTGCCAAACCTGTGAGTGAAAGGATCAACGATTGCGATCAGTTGATCAAGAAGGTACAATCCACTCTCGAATCACTTAAAATACCAGTAACCAACTATGAAAAATACTTAAACGAATTAAAATTCAAGTTTTCTAATTTAAGTGGAAGTCTAATGCAAACATGTCTAGCGAATGCTAACTTAACTGATCAACTCAGCAGGGTGTCTTCCAAGAGTGAGGAAAGAAGGATGTGGATAGAGTAGAAGGAATCGGAGTTAGTTAGGGCTAGAAATGAACTTATTTATTTGCAACGTGACAATTTGAAGTTTTTAAAACAAAGGAATATTTTTTGTTTGATTGCTAAACGTTTATATACAAATATCACCCAGTTGCATCTAGATTGTGAAATAGGGAAAAAGATTCATAAAATGATTTTGACCTTCCTTGAATTCAAGGAGGTTGAAGTCAATGCTGAATGTTATGAGTGTGAATCTATTGTGTCTTCAGAGAAGGTTTTCGAAACCTACAAATACGGACTGGACAAAATTGAGGCCTTTATTGAGTCCAAAGAACACAAAAGCATGCCTAAGAATCTATTGGACGAAAATGACAAATTAAAAAATCAAGGCCGAGACCATACAGAAATTTGACTCATCGAATGTCAAATTAAGTTCAGCACATAAGATTAATATGGAAACCACTTCTGAATTTGACGATGACAGTGAGATGAGCAAAATATCTGTAGAAGACGTGGTTGATTGTTCTAAGTTTCTTAAGAACGAACCCGAGCCCGTGAAACCACTCATATCGGAAAATTCGGTTGGGTACGCTCGCTTGTCCAAGGACAAATCCAAGGTCCTCAAAGAAAAGGTAGTTGTTTATCAAAAGGTGCAAAGATAATGCTGAAAGTTGCGACAATTACTTCTGGTCCGCCCCCAATGACAACGCTGACGAAACAGTTGGTCTGTCGGAGCGAACCTCATGGAGAGTCAAGGGCAGATACGTGGCTGAACCGATCAACAATCCTTCAAGTTTCGAAAAACCCAGTACAAGTGGTACAAAAGAAATACTAAAAGAACCACTAAAAGCTTCCAGCGAATCATCAACGACAACCGAAGCTCATGAGAAGAAGACGAAATCCAAAGCTAATATTCACTTGACCCAAGAGCAACTTGCAGAACAAAAACGCCAGAGGAACAAAAGATATTTAAAGAATCTAAATGAGAGGAAACAGTTTTGGCAATCCCAAAATGCTACTTATGTTCCCTCTAAAAAGGCTTCGAATCTCAAGATGAAAGAGAAATCAAAAGCCACGTCTCCTTCGTACAGTCACTGCCAGTCATGCAGTCCGATGAACCGAAAGCCCAGTTTCAGTCCTAACACTAGCAGTCACAAGAACCGAAAGCCCAGTTTCGGTCCCAACACTAGCAGTCACAAGAACCGAAAGCCCAGTTTCGGTCCCAACACTAGTAGTCACAAGAACCGAAAGCCCAATTTCGGTCCTAAAACCCAGAATCCCCAACCAAAGACGAACCAAGTGAAGTATATCAAAGGAAAGGGAAAGCTCATCGCGAATTCTGAAGTCAACATTAAGAAAACTCCAGCTAACCCTAGGGACCAAAAGACTAACAAACCAACTAAAAATAAACCATGTGAATCACCTCAACCAAAACAAGCGAACAACAAAATTAAAGTTTTTACCATCCAAAGAAAAGATGACACCACCTTAATAAAAAGAACAAATATGATCGATCTTTCTGTTGCAATTCCCTATTCTGTAAAAGACTCACGAGGGCCCAAGAAACTTTGGGTTCCTAAATCTGCTTAATTTTTGCAGGTTATAAGTGACGAGCAGTTTGACGATGAATAGTATATTAATAGTGGCTGCTCACGTCATATGACAGGAAGAAAGGAAGAGCTAAGGGAGTTTCGGTCCCTTAAGGATGGTGGATGTGTCAAATATGGGAACAATTCATATGGCATGATCAAAGGGTATGGTATGATCACAAATGGTGAATTCTCAATACGAAAGGTAGCATACGTGGAGGGATTGCAACATAACCTCATCAGTGTCTCTCAACTAGTTGTGGGAACCGGATTGAAAGTTTCGTTCGATGATGAAGGCTCTGAGATAGTTGAAAAACAAACGAAGAAAGTTCTATTGAAATTTGAGCGCAAAGGAGAAATGTATCCTCTAAATCTCAATCCAATTAAAGGGAAGCCAGCAATATGCCTGTTGTCGAAGGCTAACTCAGATGAAAGTTGGTTGTGGCACCGAAGGCTCTCGCACCTCAACTTCAAAGATATTAACAAACTGGTGCTTGGTGATCACGTGCGAGGACTTCCAGTTCTCAAATTTGATAAGGAACATTTATGTGCTGCATGCGAAATGAGAAAGCAAAGCCGGAAGAGTCACCCTACTCGCATTAATACAAAGATCATCGAACCCCTTGAGCTTCTGTACATCGACTTATGTGGCCCTTCGACAATCGAAAGCATCGGTGGTAGTAAGTTCATACTTGTAATTGTAGATGATTTTTCACGTTTCACCTGGATTTTCTTTCTTAAACAGAAATTAGAGGCGACTCCTAAGCTAAAGATTTTCATCAAGCAAGTGGAAGTGCAACTGCGAAAGGTGGTGAGAAACATAAGAAGTGATAACAGGCTAGAGTTCAAAAACAAAGACCTTGAAGAATTTCTAACTGAAAAGGGGGTGTCTCACAACTTCTCTGCTCCCTATACTCCACAACAGAATGGGATTGTCGAAAGGCGAAACCGTTCATTGTGTGAAGCCGCCCGAACCATGTTGAGTTTCGCCTCTCTACCACTATATTTCTGGGCTGATGCTATAGCCACTGCATGCTATACCCAGAACCGAACCTTCATCAACAAGCGATTTTCCATCATTCCATACGAAATTCTGAATAATCGCAAACCCAATGTGAAGTTTTTTCATGTGTTCGGTTCAAGATGCTTCATTTTCAACTCCAAAGAGCATTGAAACAAGTTTGATGTCAAGGCAGATGAAGGGATCTTTCTTGGTTATTCGCTTACTTCAAAGGCGTATAGGGTTTTGAATAAACTCTCAATTGAAGGCGAAGCAAACTGCTTTATTCTCTCAAGTAGAATTCTGCATGTTTAATTCGTTTGTCTCCAAAATTGAACCGAAGACGGTAAATACTGCCCTTGATGATGGGTTTCGAGCCATACATCAATCCTATGGTGTACATGCAAACCCTAATAGCTTTGGATCTAGTTTGTCTAATGAACATGCAATTGAATACCCAAAGCTATAAACCCTAGATCTATCATATAAGAACTGAAATAAGGGTTTAGTAATTACCTTTGATTGTTATATAGAAATAACAATCAATCCTTGGCTTCAGAAAGCTTAGTGCCTCAAGTGTTGCACCTCTAATGGAGTCACAAACACCACTAAGCAACTTGGATGAAGAGGGAGGAGAAGGGAGGCACCAAAAACGGCTGGAAACCCTAAAGGAACACTTAGCCACGTTTTTGGGGCATAGGGGTCCTTTATATACATGTAGGCTATTAGGGTTTGCAACTAGGAAACCCTAATCTGACTGCTTAAGCCCTAAGCAGCCCATGGACTCCTTTAACATATCCCTTGGACGATTTCTAATGGGCTTCCCATAGAATTCGTCCAACCTATATATTATTAGGTGATCCATAGCCCAATTGTAATTATCTTATAATTACAACTCCAGTACCCTAAGTTTAATTAATCTCTTTTAGCCACAGAATTAATTCTTTATTAATTCTTGACTAATATTAATTAAACAATATTATTTCTCCTTTAATATATTATTCTTATAATATATAAATAAATCATAATTAAACCTTTCTCTCCTTAACTCATCCTACATATTGCTATGGTGAAGGCAACCCACAAGGACCATGCTCATAATCGGGTCAAGTACATACCAAAATAGTTATGGACTTAGACACTAATCCAACAGTCTCCCACTTGGATAAGTCTAATAACTATTTTGTATAACTTCAGAACCTGATCAACAATCGTAGCTTTCAAAAGCCGCTGTCAACTCTGATCTTATCAGATACGCGTGTCCTTTAGATAAGGGATCATACATTCCTCCATTCTACAAGATATCGTACAGACATGAGACATGGATTTAAATCATTCTCTCTGTCTATGTATTGTTTCCCGACATCTGATTTATGACGACTGACAATAGACTACAATTAAACACATCAACTTAATCCCGGCTTGGCCAAGCACTTAGGTGTCATCACTAAATCATCGAGAAGCCCACATATATCGCTTTTATCCCACTTTGGGTAAAAGGAATGGATAAACTTCGACTTAAATGCTTGCTTGTACCTACTAATCGAATCACACACAACAATAAGTTTTATAACACCAAGTTACTGGCGCGTTTACTTATCATCAATGTGCAACCGACCAGCAAATAACAACTCACACGTCTCGGTTTCAAGAACATACAATGTTATCATCTTACTAATCACCCGTGATAAATCCATGAAGTGATTCAAGTGAGCGTGGGTTTAATCCAATACTTTAATCTTATCAAAGCACTCATGAACTCTGCAGAAAACTTGTGCTATGTCTAAGCACTTTAGACAATCTGCAGACAGATTCATGACAGTCTTCCTTCATACCTACTTCCAACGTATGACCGACTGTGGAGGTTTGAATAACCCAGTTATTCTGGAAGTCAAAACATGCAAAGTGAAACACAATAATAATATTAATCCTATATGGCCCCAAAGCTTTTGAGCGTAAATAAAAACACTTTTATTTAAACACCATATTGATTGCTCATTATTCATTGCTTACTGTTTCAGAAAATCTACTTATTACTCGAATTATAACCACAATTGTCCCATGCTCCAAGCATGCACACTTTGGTTTCCTATGGTCCATACTTTGTGAAATAGATCAATTGAAAAACGTTTCCAATGAAACTCATTTCACAATCCCCAATCCTTATTATTAGTATAAGAATACCAAATTCTTACCACTTTTAGAATATGTCAGATTCTAACATTTTATGCAATGATTCTTTCGTAATGTCATAGCATAAAAGTTACCAAGACCCGGCTAATGAAATTACAAGGTATTCTATCGGAAATTGTTACAAAACAATTATATAGATGTGATTTCTCTCACTCAAAGTACATTCCTTTGAACATCCTTTTTGCATAAAATTTTCTAATCTAGACATAAATTCTTAATTTCCAACTCCCAATTATGGAAACATTTCCATGTTTGCTATATGACAACTCATTCTTAATAGAATCTTATCTATTCATAATAATGTCAATATAGTCCATCCAGTACTAAACTTCCAACTACTCACAAGCGACAAATGCTCAGTGAACCTCAGATCGTTCTTTGATAGTTGTTTAATTATTTTAGTCAAAATCGATTCTAGTCCCTTTTTCCCTCTTATTTCCCTAGGCATTTGGAAAATTTTAGAACGGTCAAATATTATAGCATATGCAATCGATCCTATACTCGAAACGTATTGGACACGATGCATAATGTCTCACATAAAGACGTGATACTTTATCATCCTTCTGCCATAATAATTTATGTGCCGTGTTCCCACAATTCGAATTATGAAGAGGGATGCCGTAATCATAATCGAATTTTGAGAATGCACTATGTATCCTTGACTAAATTTATTAACATTTCTCGATCTAAGCTTTAGAATTTTGAAACGAAGTATAATATTCTCTCCCTTAATTATAGCAAAACAACTTTTCAACCCTTGCAACTTTGCAAAATGAATCTTTGTTTTCAATAATTAATATTGCTAACTTGCAATACTTACTATAATAATCATGCTCCCACTAACATGATGATTATTTTCTTACCAGCATAACACTTATGCTCCCACTAGCTTTGACATGTATTCAGAAAACAATTGAACTTCCAGAAGACAATGCTTATTGCATTCCTTAAGTTCATATTTCTAATACCTAATGCTTTGATAAGCCTTTATCTAAGCTTTTTAAGCTCATACACCTTTGCCTTAGATAGCTCACATGTGTGTCTAAACAATTCAGAATTTATGTTACTAAGTCTCAAATGTTCAGACCAATTGCCAAATCTCACAATTCGAACTATGAAAAGGGATGCCGTAATCATAATCGAATTTGAGAATACAATTTTTCACAATTGCTATCTTCTTAAAATCTCTCTTAGTGAAAGCATTTCCTCACAATCATTTTCATGAAGGAGGGAAGCCTCATGACACTTAGATTTTAAAGTGTATGTGTTCCTATCCATGTGAATTTGCCAAAACCAAAGTTTGCGACAAATCCAAACTCATATGGACCGAACGTGCTCAATCTCGATTTCTTGCCTCATGGTAACACGAGTGCCCACCATGTCTTCCAAGTGGTTTAGCAACTCATCCTTACTTATCAATGTACTTTCCATTGATCAAGGTGCTTTGTCTTTATGCATTCACATGAGAACTCATAGAACTTACATGCATAATTAACTCAATTGGAATGGCACAGAAAAAGAGTATGTCATCCACGATAGGCTTTAAACCTCAAGTCGTGTGCTAATGATGATCAACTATGTTTAACTCTTGATTTGTTCTTGAAACCTTTCAAGACCATTAAGACTCCCACTGACTCCTTGACATATAAGATTCTATTGTCAAGAAACATTCCTTGACAAAACAAATATTCAAGAGTTAGTGTAGTTTTTATCAAGACTATCACTTCACATAATTGGTTCTAGTTGGTCTTTGTCTTATCCAAGACATCACAACTTACCAATCTCAAATGTGCAGGAATAAGAAGACTTTTTCCAATTCCACATTTGTTGAGTGTTATAAACCTACTAAAGACGTGTCACTCAAGTCACAATCTTGGAGTATGACTCTTAAGACTTGATATTGGAACGAAGTATGATTGACTTATTGATTTAACTATTTCCATAATTCTCGATTCCTCTTCTTAGACATGCAAATGCACTAAGACTCACTTAGAGGACCAATTGAGAAATAGTTCTTAATCATTAAGACCTATCATAAAACACAATAAAAGGTACTCTCCCTTCTTCTTAGAATAGAGAAACTTTTATCTTTCTGCCTACTTGATTCTTCTTATTCGTTCTGCTATTGATTGAAACTCTTTCGATCAACTCAGAATTATACTTAATCTTATAAGTATAACCATATTTACTAAACTTTAGTAAATCATGACGAATATCTTTATCACTCTTGTGGTGGACTTGATCAACGCACAACCTAGTGTACTCGATCTCCAAGTTCTTCTCTTGACACTTTGCCAAAGAATTAGTCTAATTTCCAAATATGAAGTTTCTCATTCATCACACAACCTAGTTGTATGATTCCAAGTTTCTGTCCAATTGAAACTTGGGCGATGAGAATCTTCCCTTATTTCGCAAATTCTCGACATTTCCACAAATAACATAATTAAGAATCAAATCCATTATTGCTAATAATAGAAACAATTAAACATCAATTTTTCATACACACCATTGCAAGGATAAATAAATAAGACAAAATCAAAATTTATTTTATTGCGGAAAAATTTGTCCTTACAATGCAATTCAACTGAAAAACTATGCTATTTCATATTTCTTATCATTCTATCCTAACTCTAGAGTAGCAGCTCAAAAAATCTGATCTTCGAATCCATGCGATCGAAATCCATTTCTTCATGATCAGATTCAGCACGCTTCTTCCTTAAGCTTCCTCTCTTTTCTTTGATCATGCAAAAACACCAAATGTAATCTTATCACATCATGTGTCAAGAATCAAAAAATAGGAACTTACAGAGTTAGTTAGTGGATTTTACCTGAAGTAGAGCCATACGTCTTGACTCTCCCATCTCTTAGATCTCTCAGGTAAACAGGGCAGCTTCGTCTCCAATGCCCCCTTCTCTTGGCAGTAGAAGCAAATGGACTCTTTTGGAATGGCACAAGGAACTATCTCAGAATTTACCTTTTCTGGATTTCCAATGTCACCATTTTCAATGTCCATCGAAGTTTGGGAGTTTGATTCACCAGACAAATTTCTTGATCAGCATGCCAAATCATTGCTGATTCAGCAGCTATAAGCAAATAGGTCAAATCAATGAGGGTCACGTCATGGATCATCATATAGTACTCTCTAACGAACTCACTATATGATTCAAGAAGCGACTGAAGAACCCAGTCAACAGCCAACATCTCTGAGATATCGACACCCATCATCCTTAACCTATCAATGTGTGACTTTATCTCCAAGACGTGTGCACACACAGGTTTCCCATCTTCGTGTTTACTTGCCAATAGGGCTTGAGTGAGCTTGAACTTTTCAATCCTTTGAACTTGTGGGTTAGGGAGAATAATTGGAGGAGGTGGAGGAAGTGAAGCATGACTCTCATTTCCTTGATCGTATCTTGGAACGCCATCTTCATTTGGAAAGCTTGTTCCAATGGATTTGGGAAGACCATTGTTAGATTCAGACATCTACAAAACGGGAGAAATTCAAGTCAAGTTGATTAGAGTCCTTGATGTAACACCCAAACGAAACATCAAGGCTAGGATCCAACACAATACTCTACAACTTAGAAGAGGGATGCCGTAATCTAGTTGCAGAATATTTGAAGGTAGGTAAATGACGATTTACCAATTTCCACCATGAAAAACGGAAAAGAAATTTAAGTTTTAAATGAATATAAACTCCTAGGTCTTTTGAGATTCATTGAACTTTTCAATGGCATGTTTAATCTCGATTATGCCCTTCAAGTTTGCGACTGGGATGCCGAGGATCACAAACAAGGTGTGAATAACCATGCGAATCACATGGTGCACCCAATGCTACTATCACCTAATCAATGTGCCGGTTAGCCACACATGCTCCATTGATCTATGATAAACATCGAGCCACCCTTCGCCACCAATGCCAAACCCAAATTAGTGTGCCGGTTAACCACACGCGCTCCACTAACGTTTCGACAAGGGTACAAAGTGTAATTCCATGGATTAGCATACAATTTCACATTTTGCTAAAGTAACTAGAATTTGGGAATTTGTAAAAGCATGTAGTTACTTTGTACTTCATTATACTTTTAATGGAAGGTTTCGTCCTATCCTACCCGTTCGGCTAACGACCCTCCACCAGTCAAGAATGCGGTGGGTAAGAGTGGATACCCATTCAATCGCCATTTTATAGGCAACTTCCTTAAACACCCCTTATAGACCAGCTTCGTGAATGAGGCCTACTAACGGTAAGACTGACTGTTTACTCATACATATATATAATATTAGACTTTTAATGTTATATATAGTATAGGGTGTATTTTACACTTTTAAAATACTAGGTGGTCTAATCTAATAAATTATACTTTTAATTTTAATTAAATGTAAACCAAAACTTTATGGGTTTATAAAATCTCCTTTAATTATACACCTTAAATAATAAATAAAACCATAAGGGTGGAATTTGAACTTTTTCAAAATACGAGGGTTTTTAGAATTTAACATTTCAAAATTAAACTTTTAATCAACTTTTAAATTCCAAAACTTGAGGGCAAGTTTTGAAACATTTCAAAACATTAGGGTTTAGAATTTAAATATTTCAAAAAACTTTTAATCAAAAAAATTTAAATTCCAAAACTTGAGGACAAGTTTTGAAACTTTTCAAAACACTAGGGTTTAACTATTTAAATTTCAAAAACAAAACTTTTAAGTTCAAATTTAAACTATAAAACCTGAAGGGGAAAATTGAAACTTTTTCACAAGATAATTCAAATCTAAATTACAAATAATCAATCTTTATCTAATAAAACAAAAGATTATCTAAATTTTGACAATTATCTTCTATTTTGGCAAGGATAATCTCCAAATATTGATAAAAATCGGATTTTATTAATAAAAAAACGTTTTAGGTAACTATCCACAGCCAAAATAGGTCAAAATCCCGAAAATAGCTCCATCTGACTCTCTGACTCGTCGAGTCAGGCTTGGACTCGTCGAGTTCACTATGGACTCGGCGAGTTCAGCCATGGACTCGGCGAGTCCAGCCCCCAGAAACCAAAAAAATTTCGATTTTAAGCATGAATAATCAAATATAGCATCAAATACATCAAAGAAACAGCCCTAGGCTCTGATACCACTGATGGGTGTCGAGCAATACATCAATCCTATGGTGTACATGCAAACCCTAATAGCTTTGGATCTAGTTTGTCTAATGAACATGCAATTGAATACCCAAAGCTATAAACCCTAGATCTATCATATAAGAACTGAAATAAGGGTTTAGTAATTACCTTTGATTGTTATATAGAAATAACAATCAATCCTTGGCTTCAGAAAGCTTAGTGCCTCAAGTGTTGCACCTCTAATGGAGTCACAAACACCACTAAGCAACTTGGATGAAGAGGGAGGAGAAGGGAGGCACCAAAAACGGCTGGAAACCCTAAAGGAACACTTAGCCACGTTTTTGGGGCATAGGGGTCCTTTATATACATGTAGGCTATTAGGGTTTGCAACTAGGAAACCCTAATCTGACTGCTTAAGCCCTAAGCAGCCCATGGACTCCTTTAACATATCCCTTGGACGATTTCTAATGGGCTTCCCATAGAATTCGTCCAACCTATATATTATTAGGTGATCCATAGCCCAATTGTAATTATCTTATAATTACAACTCCAGTACCCTAAGTTTAATTAATCTCTTTTAGCCACAGAATTAATTCTTTATTAATTCTTGACTAATATTAATTAAACAATATTATTTCTCCTTTAATATATTATTCTTATAATATATAAATAAATCATAATTAAACCTTTCTCTCCTTAACTCATCCTACATATTGCTATGGTGAAGGCAACCCACAAGGACCATGCTCATAATCGGGTCAAGTACATACCAAAATAGTTATGGACTTAGACACTAATCCAACAGTCTCCCACTTGGATAAGTCTAATAACTATTTTGTATAACTTCAGAACCTGATCAACAATCGTAGCTTTCAAAAGCCGCTGTTAACTCTGATCTTATCAGATACGCGTGTCCTTTAGATAAGGGATCATATATTCCTCCATTCTACAAGATATCGTACAGACATGAGACATGGATTTAAATCATTCTCTCTGTCTATGTATTGTTTCCCGACATCTGATTTATGACGACTGACAATAGACTACAATTAAACACATCAACTTAATCCCGGCTTGGCCAAGCACTTAGGTGTCATCACTAAATCATCGAGAAGCCCACAGATATCGCTTTTATCCCACTTTGGGTAAAAGGAATGGATAAACTCCGACTTAAATGCTTGCTTGTACCTACTAATCGAATCACACACAACAATAAGTTTTATAACACCAAGTTACTGGTGCGTTTACTTATCATCAATGTGCAACCGACCAGCAAATAACAACTCACACGTCTCGGTTTCAAGAACATACAATGTTATCGTCTCACTAATCACCCGTGATAAATCCATGAAGTGATTCAAGTGAGCGTGGGTTTAATCCAATACTTTAATCTTATCAAAGCACTCATGAACTCTGCAGCAAACTTGTGCTATGCCTAAACACTTTAGACAATCTACAGACTAGAAGGCATTTTTATTAATCAGGAGGCTTACATGAAGACTCTGCTAGCGAAGTTCGGTATGATGGGAGACGCTAAAGTATAGATTCCAATGGCATTCGGCACAAAGTTAACACCGTCTCTGGAAAAACCGGTTGTTGATGTGACACTCTATCGTCAGATGATAGGGTCTCTTATGTATCTAACAGCTAGTAGACCCGATATTATGTTCTCTGTCTGTTATTGTGCCAGGTTTCAAGCAAACCCAAGAGAACCTCATATGGTTGCAGTGAAAAACATCTTCCGGTATTTGAAGCGAACTTCGTCTCTCGGTCTCTGGTATCTTGCAAAATCCGGCTTCTTTGTTCAAGCCTTCTCTGACGCTGATCTTGGTGGATGTGGACTGGACTGAAAGAGCACGACTGGCGGGTGCCAATTCCTTGATGGTAAACTCGTCAGTTGGCAATCAAAGAAACAAACTTGCGTGTCTCTTTCTACAGCCGAAGCTGAGTACATCCCCGCAGCATCCTGTACTTCACAAGTCATATGGATACAAAGCCAACTTAGGGATTATGGCCTAAGCATGAAGAAGATTCTTCTCTACTGTGACTCCGAAAGCGCAATTAGAATTTGTCACAATCCAGTGCAACACTCCAAGACGAAACATATTGCACTAAGATACCATTTCATCAAGGACCATGTTGAAGATGGTAATATCGAAGTCCATTTCATTAGATCTGCTGATCAACCGGCTGACATATTCACCAAGGCCTTACCTGAAGCAAGCTTTAATAAGATACTCCAAGGCTTGGGAATGATGGAAGCCGAGTCAGTACCGAAACCCCTTTCTTCTCATTAAAACTGTACAAGAGAAATAGAGCGAACGCTCGGTCTATTTCGGTTCCGGAATTTTCGGGAACCGAAATGAACCGAACGCTCGGTCTATTTCGGATCCAGAATTTTTGGGAACCGAAATGAACCGAACGCTCGGTCTATTTCGGTTGCGGAATTTTCGGGAACCGAAATGAACCGACCGCTCGGCCCATTTCGCTTCATCTTATCTTAGGATTGAATTCGGTTGTATATTTTTGTATACTTGTTTATCCTTTCGCCTGATTTACTTTGGTATTTATTTTATTTTCTGTTTTTATTATTTTTCAGAAATTACAAAAATTCAAAAATATTTTATTTTCTGTTTTTATTATTTTTCAGAATTTACAAAAATCCTAAAATATTCTATTTTCTGTTTTTATTATTTTTCAGAAAAATCCAAAACTACAAAAATATTTCTATTTGTTTTTAGTTTTTTCTCTCAATTTTTACCTAGTTTCAAGTTCACAGATGCGACACAAAATGATGTTGGGGCAGGTATAACTTTCTTATCTTTCTACTAGCTAGGTGTCCCTAGAAGCATGCTGCTGCATGTAGACCGAAGCCTCCAAGACTCTGAGTGAAGCCTTAATGATTCGATAAATACCAATCGTTTCTTCCCAATCAGGCTGCTAAAATCACTCAAGTCATGAGCTACCTTACTCTTCTCATATTGAGTCAAGAGTTGTCTGCTCTGTCCTTTTCGTATAGCATAGGTACTTTCGGTTCCTTAACCATTTCCACTCATTTCTCCATTATGTTTCGTTCCATAAACGTAACCCTTGAGACTCTCAACAATTACCACTGAGGTTTATGGTTACACAACATCTGTGTTAATGATCTTAGTTTCGTTCACAACGTGCTAAGTGAAACCCATTATCCAAGACCTTAAATGAATTGACGGTGAACGCTCTAATGTTCAAGCTATTACTTGTTACCTCAAGAAATCTCTTTTTATTTTTGCGTGATCTTTATGAAATTGTCTAACACCAAGACGTTTCTTCCCATTGGATCCGATTTTATTTTATTTTTGAGATTTCTAATATTCATCAAGTCACTGAACATTTTATCAAACCTACTTGTTCAACAGGCCACATCGGTCTCACAAGTACTTTATCCAACTTTCGGTCTTATTTCAAGCACTAAAGTTCGGGTGAAGTTAAACCACCCTTTAAAGCCTTATTTTGAAAATAAGCCTTTCAATGTTTCTTTACAAACATTTGATCGTATTTTCACGGGAAACCACACAGACACTTCTAAGTCTCTCTTGACTTTGAAGGAAGAGATTCGTGCCCGGGATCTACAGTTTCGTGTCTTAATTGACATCACTTATATTCCCACAAATAGTTTTGCTTTATTTCTTTTTATTGGCACACTCTTGCACGAGAATCCACGTGATTTTCACAAGTCTAGTTCGGGTTACTAATGGCTATTTTCATATTTAAAAGTTTGGTTTCATATGCTATCATTGTGCATTCTCTTAAAGACTGAACGATATGCATCTTATTTGAATCGATTGGATGGGTCACAGTTGGTCAATGAATTTGAAGAGTCTTTGAAGTTGAAGATGCGGTAAATAGATAAGAATTCAAACCGAGTCACCAGATAAGAATTGGTATGGGCGCGTGAATTTGAAACGGTTTTTACCATCACGCCTGATGACGTCTTCATAGGGAAACACAATTATCAAATCGCGCTTTTTCAGGCGCCGTTTCCGAAGATCGTGGAATCATTAGTCAAGATCTTTTCTCTCATGGTAATCGTATAAAAGGTTCAGACTTTCCTCTCTCACCTTTTTACCATTTACTACAACTTTGTCAAGAACACAACGACGATAATACTGTTCATCTTCTTCTTCAAACAAGCAACAATGGCTGAATCTTCTTCAGTTCATGAACAAACTGCCTCATCGAATTTGTTGGTCATCAAACCGAATCAGAATCTTCTTATCGACTTGAATCCCTTCCTCTATGATTCTTATATGCTACAAGTGGTGGAATGTCTAAAATATTCACCACTCGTAAATGCTCTCACCAAGGTGGAATCTGTGCCAATGTCTTTGCTTTCTCAGGTGTATACCTCTGCCGTCTATGAAAAACGTAAAGACGGGATCTTTTTCGACATCTTCACTCACAAGACCTCCGTCTCTAAGGCTCGATTCTGTTCACTGTTAGGGCTTCCTACTGGTGATTCTTTGGTGAATCCTGATTCCATCACCACCACACAGTTATTCACAATGTTCTACGATATGGGGTATACTGATGTCCTCACCACGGTAACGAAGTTCAAGAAATCCTGCCTTCCACCACAATGGAATGGAATTTTTACTCTTCTAGTTAAGGGTTTATCAGAAAGGGTTGTAGGTTCAGACGGGGCAAGCAAAGGGTTTATGACTATTCTCTATGGTCTCTACCATGGTCTAAACCTCGACTATGGAACACTTATTTGGGATCAAGTAGTACATAGTCTCAATTCATCTTCAAGCGATTCAGAGATTTCGTGTGGTCGGTTCTGGACTCTCATAACTCACAGAGCGATTGAGACCTTTCAGGTTCCAATAATGGCGGATGTTCTGTGCTCATCAATTGCGACCTTTCACACAAAGAAGATTATTGTTACTGATCCAACCAAGTTCTTGTTC
This sequence comes from Lactuca virosa, assembly GCF_052849685.1. NCBI lineage: Eukaryota > Viridiplantae > Streptophyta > Magnoliopsida > Asterales > Asteraceae > Lactuca > Lactuca virosa. The sequence goes on from NC_136432.1 coordinate 174,798,929, forward strand.
ATAGGGTCCATTCCTGAATCAATGTACCGAAGTGTTGTTATCGTAAGCAATGTCATGATTGAATACATAAAAATTCCTCCTACGGGACCAAGGCAATTGACTCCGGAGATGCAGAGTGCTCTGGACGCGGTTGAGAAACCAACAAAATGGGGGAAGAAACCTGATTCCAAGAAGAAAGAGCCCGAAGATCCTTCATCAAAAGCTGCAACGCCCAAAAAGCGTAAAGCTGACAATGCAGCTCCTTCGGCTCCAAAGAAGAAAAAGGTTAAGAAGATGGCAAAGAAACCGAAGGCATCCTCGCCTAGTGACTCAGATTATGTTCCTTCTGATGGTGATCAAGAGAAATCAGCCGTAGGTGAAGAGGTTCACCATGAAGACTCACCGAGGGGAAACACGCCTCCACGTTCTCCAACTCCAGAGGTACCACTTAATGACTCGGTTCCAACTCCTCCTTCCTCTCCATCTCATACTACTGTTCCTATTTCCATTGCACCACTTCCACCACCTGTTTCTTCTGTACCCACTTCTACTATACTTCTACCACCACCCATCATTACTCAAGCAACTTCAACAACAACAACCACAACCGAACCTCAGGTTCGTGTCAACGTATCTAATACGGGGGCACTTACCTTAGGGATCGAAACCACTGTTACAAACCCACCTCCATCTCCATCACCCTCAACCGAATCTGGCCCTACTCTCGGTGGAGCTGATATGGAATTTGAGTCATTTTACTATAGTCCATATCGAGTTCAATGTGACGAGGATGATGATGATGTTCCTCTTATCAAGCGTCACTTGAAGGATCTCAATGACAAGCTTGATCAACTACAACGATCTTCTGCTACTTTCTCCACTTCAGCATACTCTGATGTTGCTATGAACGCTTTAGTTGAGACTTTGATCAAACAACATGATCAATCTATTGACAAAGCTACTCAAGCTGTTGATGCTGCCACTATCTCTTACAACAACACTATTGGTGAGGTCAAAATTGTCATTTCTGATTCAAAGTTATTCATGGAATCTCTTCGACACACTGCAGAGGTCAATACCAGTAAAGCAAATAAAGCCATTGCCTCTCTATCAAAATCTCTTAAGTCTGAAAGAGAAAAATTTGAAGCAGTTCGCCAAGGTCTTCAAGCTGATAGTACTACTCTTCTTTCTTCTGTTGATTCACGTCTTGCTAAATTTCAAGCAGACCTTGCCCTGGGTAACAAAGTGAGGGAAGATCTTTCTCTCTCCCAAAATCAGATTGCCACTCTCTCTTTGGGACTTAGTCAAGCACAGAAGAAAATTGAAACCCTCAAAACCGAACGCACAGTGATTAAAAGCTGTGTGAGTGATGTACATCTACTTCTTTCAAACCTTTTGGATGCTCACGATTCGGTTCTTACCATCACTGTCCGACAACATTTAAAGGAGAAACTTCTTCCTGCTCTGGAAATGTTAAGTAGGATTGAAGGTGTTACGGAGCCGATTGCTACTCCGTAACAAGGGGGAGAAGATTCTCAAAATCCTCCCAAACAACCGAATCAGCCAAAGGTCACCACTAAACCGAAGGGTAATGAAGCTTCGGGTTCTAGTGTGTTGGACAAAAAGAAGGGTATTATGGGTCAGAGTGATGACGAAGAAGAAACTGAGGAAGAAGCTCTAAAAAGAAAGAAATGTGATAAAGAACTTGATGAAACTCTGAAAGTGGCAAGAGAAGAAGAGAGAGAGAGAGAAGGGAAAAAGAGGCACATGATACGTTGGAATGCAGGAAAGCTCTATTTCCTTTATGGACTGTGGAGAAGATGATAAAAGAAGCGATTGAGTTTCCAAGTACTCATTGGCTGGAACCAGTTACTTCCTTTGATTGTGAGAACACCAAGGACTCACAGTTTGATATGCCTATCACTCGAATGGCGATTGTGTTTCACTGTTTTGATGCGACAGTAAATATTCCTTCTCCAGAACCGAAGGTTGATCGGGATCTTATTGATTTTTATATTAAATATTCTCAACCTCAGTACTTGACGTGGAGTGAACAGAAGATTACATCCGTCAAAGTATTGAAGCCTGCTCCGGCAGGGCCATTTGTTAATGTTAATTTCAGGGTGACTCGAGGGTCAGATGATTCGGTTCATATGTTTTCACTGGCTGATCTACCGAACCTGAATCCCCACGATTGGATTCTTCTGAACAACATTCTGCTTTCCAATCCACAGCAGTACGAGCCAATTATTGATCATATCAAGAGAATGCTAGCTTCCTACATTCATGAGGTTGCTAAGATGGATCAGGAGGTTGCTCTTGTTATGAGGAAAAGGCCTACAGTCAAACCCATTGGAACATCATGCAATGCTACCAAGATGAAGATGGGCAAGATTGATTCTAAGTATCGTGCTGTTATGTTCACTAGACAAGACAATAAAAAGTTCGTGTTCTATCTTGATGACAAACACATGTTTTCTACGGCTTGCTAGGGAGCATATTATGGATATCATCCACAGGTGTAAACAGAACGAAGCAGCAGATAAGAAGAACTTCACGGATATGCTTCGGTGGTACATAGATTTTCGTCATACTCTTCTTGCCATCATACCGAAGATCTTCAAAACTATGAAGAAGGTTACAGTTGCTCAACCCACTTGATCTCTCGCCTCTATTGACGCAAAGGGGGAGATTGTTGAGTCTAGGGTGTTGCGTCTTTGGGCCCGTGTTATAGTCCATCATGTATTCACGGTTTGGGCCTGTCCAACCGTGTTTTGTCTTTAGGGTTAGTATATATAGTGCATGCATGCTTAGTTATTATTACGCTTCTCATTTGATTGTTTTGCTATTATTGCACTGTAACCCTAGCACACCTCTACAGTCGAAGTTATTCATCGAGCTCTTCTGAGGTGGAGCATAATCTAATCATTCGACATTTGTTTGATTCATTCTCGTGTTCTTTTATTACTTTATATTTGTTTATCTGTTAAGAATCTGTCGATCTAATAGCGCATTATTCTCATCAATCAGGTCTGGGTCAGAGAGGAGGACGTGGAGAAGACCGTGTTTCAGACTCGTTATGGACATTACGAGTTCGTGGTGATGCCATTTGGGCTCACCAACGCGCAAACGGTGTTTATGGACCTGATGAATCGGGTCTACAGACCGATGCTCGATCGCTCGGTCATAGTATTCATCAACGATATCTTGGTGTATTCCAAGACCCGGGAGTAGCATGAGGAGCATCTGCGAGAGTTACTAGGAGTTCTGAGACGGGAACGACTGTATGCCAAGTTCTCGAAGTGTGAGTTTTGGTTACGAGAGGTCCAGTTCCTTGGACATCTCGTTAACCAGGAGGGGATTTTGGTCAACCCGGCCAAAATCGAGGCAGTCATGCAGTGGGAGGTTCCGAAATCTCCCTCAAACATCAGGAGTTTTCTGGGATTGGCAGGGTATTACTGGAGATTCATACGAGATTTCTCCAAGATTGCAGTACCCCTCACTCGTCTGACGAGGAAGGGGGTGGATTTCCAGTGGGGCCCCGAGCAGCTGAGGGCATTTGAGACCCTCCGACAGCGATTATGAGAGGCTCCAGTTTTGACTCTCCCGGAGGGAGTTGAGGATTTCGTGGTGTTCTGTGATGCATCCATCACAGGTTTGGGGGCGGTCCTCATGCAGAGAGGACGGGTGATAGCCTACGCATCGCGGCAGCGGAATCCGCATGAGACGAGATACCCTACTCATGATCTGGAGTTGGGAGAGGTGGTATTCGCTCTCAAGATTTGGAGACATTATATTACCTCTATGGTGTCCGCTGTACCATATACACGGATCACAAAAGCCTAAGACACATCATGGATCAGCCGAACATGAACATGAGACAGCGCAGATGGCTAGATGTAGTCAAGGACTACGACTGCGAGATCCTTTACCACCCTGGTAAAGCGAATGTGGTGGCTGACGCTCTGAGCCGCAAGTCAGCTGGATCTTCCACCCCAACGATATGCATGAGGATAGCGGTGGATTCTCCACTTGTGAGTTTGATTAGAGATGCTCAAGTTGAGGGCATGCGACCAAAGAATTGGAAAATGGAGAGGATCAGGGGCGAGAACGCCCGGTTTGTGCAGGATAGTCGGGGATTATTGACCTGATGCGGTCGGTTCTGGGTTTCGATGTCTGGTGGGGTCAGGCAGATGGTTATGGAGGAGGCTCACAAGTCTCACTTCTCTATTCACCCAGGGGCCACCAAGATGTACCGGGACTTGAGTTTGACTTATTAGTGGCCGTGCATGAAGCGAGAAATCGCTTGGTACGTCGAGAGGTGCTTGACCTGTAGGATGGTGAAGGCCGAGCATCAGAGGCCGCATGGCAAGCTGCAGCCCCTGGAGATTACCATGTGGAAATGGGAACAGATCACGATGGACTTCATTACCAAGCTGCCAAGGACGGCGAAGGGGGTTGATCCTATATGGGTCATCGTGGATCGATTGACCAAGAGTGTCTATTTCTTGGCCATACGGGAGAGTTCATGGGCCGAGAAGTAGGCCGACGTGTATGTACGTGAGATATTTGCTCGCCATGGAGTTCTGGTCTCCATTGTTTCCAATGGAGATGTTAGATTTACCTCCCGTTTTTGGCAGAAGTTCCACGAGGAACTGGGAACGCAACTGCATTTTAGCACAACATATCATCCGCAGACCGACGGTCAGAGCGAACGGACCATACACACCCTCGAGGACATGTTGAGGGATTGTGTCATCGATTTCGGTGGGAGCTGGGATTCCCACCTACCTCTTGCGGAGTTCGCCTACAACAACAACTACCATTACAACATTGGCGCCCCACCTTTTGAGCTGTTGTACGGGTGAAGATGTTGCACCCTGGTCTGTTGGGGTGAGGTTGGTCACAGATCATGTGGAAATGGGAACAGATCAAGATGGACTTCATTACCAAGCTGCCGAGGACGACGAAGGGGTTTGATGCTATATGGGTCATCGTGGATTGATTGACCAAGAGTGCCCATTTCTTGGCCATACGGGAGAGTTCATCGGCCGAGAAGTAGGCCGACGTGTATGTACATGAGATCTTTGCTCTCCACGGAGTTCTGGTCTCCATTGTTTCCGATCGAGATGTTAGATTTACCTCCCGTTTCTGGCAGAAGTTCCACGAGGAACTGGGCATGCAACTGTATTTTAGCACAACATATCATCCGCAGACCGACGGTCAGTGCGAACGGACCATACAGACCCTCGAGGACATGTTGAGGGATTGTGTCATCGATTTCGGTGGGAGCTGGGATTCCCACCTACCTCTTGCGGAGTTCGCCTACAACAACTACCATTACAGCATTGGCGCCCCGCCTTCTGAGCTGTTGTACGGGCAGAGATGTTGCACACTGGTCTGTTGGGGTGAGGTTGGTCACAAAGTGATGGGACAGACAGAGGTAGTATTGCAAACTACCAAGAAGATTTAGCAGATCAGACAGCGCCTGTAGACCGCTCAGAGTCGGCAGAAGAGTTACGCCGACACACGCCGATCTGAGTTGGAGTTCCAGGTAGGTGACATGGTGTTACTGAAGGTTTCACCCTGGAAGGGTGTGATTCGCTTCAGGAAGAAGGGAAAGTTGGGTACCCGATACATTGGACCATTTCGGGTTATCGCCAGGGTTGGCAAGATTGCATACAGACTGGATCTTTCGGAGGAGCTCCGTCAGATACACAACACTTTTCGCATTTCGCAATTGCAAAAATGCATCATGGATCAGGAGGCAGTAGTATCGTTGGATGATATTTAGGTCGATGTGCGCCTGAGTTATGTGGAGAGGCCCGTGGCCATTCTAGAGAGGAAGATGAAGGTTCTACTGAACAAGGAGATACCTTTGGTAAAGGTACAGTGGGAGCATCAGAGAGGATCTGAGTGGACTTGGGAGCCCGAGTCCGAGATGCGGGAGCATTACCTGGATCTATTTACCGCAGCAGACTTCGAGGACGAAGTCTAGGTCAAGTGGGGAAGAATTGTAACATCCCGAGACTTTGCAGGTATTTCCAAACCCTCTTCTATCATTACTTTGTCATTTGTAGTTCTTGGGGTTGGAAGTGTAGAACCAAGATAAGTATAAGGGCCAAGGTTGCAACCTTGGGTCAAGGAGGAGTATGCTGAGCGTACATAAGAGTACGCTAAGCATATTAAGGTCCGCCTTAGTACCCTGGGCGTACACTTGTGTACGCTGGGCGTACTTATGTCAGGATGAAACCCTAATATTTAGGGATTGGGGGCTATATAAACAACATTATGAGCACATAACCCTCCCTTACCTCAGTCTCTACTGCTTAGAGTCGTTTTCCCCAAACCCTAGCCATTTCCTTGAGTGTGTGAGCTTATTGAGTGTTTCTTGAGTGTTTTAAGAAGAAGGTGTTGCATCAAGGAGTTAGAGAAGAAGATCAAGCTTGTAGATCTGAAATTAGTTTGTGCCCTAGAAGCTCCAGAAGGTAAAAAGCTTCAAAATTTATGCATATATGTATAGATCTTGGCATTTTTGCTTTAAGAACCATTTCTTGTCCCAAAAATTCCCAACATGGTGCATGATGTGATTTGGACTAAATGAACTGTCCTTCTAGACTCTTGAAGGGGTTTTATGTTATAAAAATGAGGTCCCAATGGCTTAAGATGTCCCATGCATGGAGTAGGAAGGTCTTAATGGATTAAGACCAAGTATTAAGAGCTTTCTGGACGTTCAAAGTGATAAAGTTCATGACTTTATGGGTCCTAGACATATTTAGTTACTGGATCTGAAGTTTGGGCTTAAGTGCTTAAGCCATTAAGCACTTTTTAAGATTTTAGCAAAACACTACGTACGCCCAGCATAAAATCAGTACTCCCAGCATACTGGGTCAACCACCCCGATGGTGGTCAACATCAGAACGAGTACGCCGAACGTACCAGAGGAGTACCCCCCGCGTACGTCCTCTGTTGGGCTTTTGACATTTGGGCTTTGGGTTTTGGGCTGTTTATGGACTAGTTGGATTTACGCCTTTGCTGGACTTTATGAATATGATGTTTTGGGCCAAGTTTTGATAATGGATCTTGGACTTAGGCCCAAATAGGGAGTTGGGCCCAATTTGGTAAATTGGGCCAATAGTGGGCTTTGCATAAGGACTTTCAAGGTCATGGACTTGTCCAAATAAAGAGAATGGACATGATGGATTGTGTGGACCCTTAGTACAGACTGTTATGTTGTGTATTGACTTGGTATTTATTATGTGATAGTTTGGGATTTCCGGTGAGACAACGATCAGAGGTTTTCGGTACTACAACACTATTTGCGAGGTGAGTTACCTCACTATACTAAGGGGTCTAAGGCACCAAGGCCGGCCCATTGGATATGATATCCTAGCAGTTGGTAGTATGTTGAGTATGATTTAGTGTTGCATGCTAGTTGCTATGCCAGTTAGGTAGATTTGTAGGACTACCTGTATTATTATGTGATTACTTGTATGCGCATTAGTTGTATTATATGTCGACATATTATGTGGGATGGGTTGAGGTGATACTGCTCCGTGCGGTAACCAACAAACCCGGGAGCATTCCAGATATGAGTTGAGGGCCACGTGGGGCATGCCAGATTCGTACTATGGGCTCGGGAGCGTTCCAGATACGAGCTGAGGGCCATGTCGGGCATACCAGATGTCACACCCCTAAACCGGAACGACGGAAACGTTCTGGGGTGGAGGACGTCATGTTTAGTATCACAAGACATGCATCATAGTAATCAAAGTAATATACAACCATTTCATTAGAAAGAAAGTGTTTACAAAGTGTGTGTTCACAAAACATAGAATACATAAGCAAATAACAAACAAGACTTGAAGCTATACTGCTCCATCTTCTGAATTCCCAGCAAGAGTACCTGTCTACTAGGCTCCTGAGAATACAAGTTATTTTGAAAGAGTTGATCAGCAATTAAGCTGGTGAGTTCATAAGATTTTAGTGATGTAAGTAAGTTGTAAAATGTTGTGGTAAAATGCTGTTGAAAATGTAGTTGAAAAATGTAGTTGAAAAATGTAGTGAGTTGTAAGTTTTGTTTAGAAAAGTTTGCCCGTTCCTCTTAGGAAATCCTATATTTCCTACTTTGATGAAAGATACGTAAAAATGATCCTACAATCCTTTGTATGAGTACTAAATGGATACAAGTGGTATAAAACTCAGAGTAAACAAGCAATCGACTGTGCGCATCTGCCTAAGCTCACAACCAAATAAGGAACAGGGAGTAAGGCGGACAACACACATCCCATTGTTTGTTAGATCATTGTTGTATATAACTCTGGCATGTTCACTTGTTACTCATGGAGTTAATTGTAATGGTTTCTTTATATTCAATGAAATGATTCTTTAAGAAAAAACCCTTATTTCTTATAATAAAATGGTGACCACAGTGATTACTTCTATAATCACTTAGTTTATACTGGCTATATATGATCTAATATCGGATAGAGAGTTAATTGGGTGAATCTGCCCTAAGCCCACAACCAAACAAGGAACAGGAAGTAAGGCGGAAAACACACATCCAACTACCTATTGGGTACTAATGATATATACCCATGATGTATAAACTAAAGTATTATAGAGTTAATCACCTAAGGTCCTTTAAGTTTATACTGGTTTAATAAAATGGATTAAACCCTTAACTGGTAAGTTTCTAGTGTTGTATACCAAAAGTTCTGATTTGGAAAGTATGTTATGTACTAGAAAACTGTGCATTGACTCTGTGTCCTATGACTTGACCCATACCTGGTACCTTTATGATGACTCAATGTATACTGGACATATATATCTAGAATCGAATAGATAATAGACTGGGTGAATCTATTCCAAGCCCACAAGCAAACAAGGAACAGGAAATGAAGTGGAGAGCACACATCCTATTACCTGTCGGATCCTATTGATATATATGTATCCTTTGATGTATACATTAAGGAATCATAAGGTTAGCATTAAGGTCGTTTCTACTAAACGTAGCCTTCGACCAAGGCGTCAAATGTTATGTATGTTTATTTCTTGTATTAGTGTATATTTTCCCGAGTGAGACTATCATTACCTAAATATAGTTTATACATTAATGATTATGTGAGAAGATCACAAAGTAAATGTAATAGGGAAAATAATATTTTACCTCAGCAGTGACACTGCTGCCTATAAAGTAATAAAATACAGACTCCAGGTAGTATTAAATGTACAATACACCTCGGGGAGTCTAAAGTATCCTTTAATCCCAAGTTGGTTAATTAAAGGTTTAAATGGGAACCCGTATGTAACCATGCTGATCGACGACTGAATAAAAGATGACCGTATAGATCTATACACAAGATGACCGTATGTGTCATATGTAGTGAGGTGACATTTGTCACCCATTGGCCTTATCGGGTGGGACTGTAGCTAGCAGTCAGGATGTGGGAGTGTCTGTCCCGTATAGATCTATACACAAGATGCCCGCTCTCCCTCCAGGAGACTCTGGTTACAATATGATACAACACTGTATTGTTGTATCCTTAAATAGTGTGTCACATTAATTTATCGTATAACAGTGTTTGTATAGTAATTCATAGTGTAGTAATGTTCTTTCTGTACTAGTTTATAGTATACTCTCTTCTGTAGTGTATAGTGTGAAATGTTTCTCAAAATAGTGTGTTCTGACTCATGTATTAGAAGAAATGAATAGTGTCTTCCTAAACTATACCTATTATAGTTTACTAATGTTTTCCTTGAACTGTTATTGAAAAGACTCTTTTATCTACTAAGTTATGCTTGTACTTTAAAAATGGAGTTTTGTGAAACTATAAAGTAACATAACTTTAAAAGAGTTTTTGAAATGTTTTGATCACTTATAAAATACATAAGCAATCTTTTGAAAGATGTTTATAGCAAACATTTACACAATTGTCATTGTGTTCAACTTGTATTCCCCCCCTTAAAAGCATGTAAAAACAGTTAAAAGATTCATTACGGGGTATGAACTCACCTGATGTGGGTGATACAAATGAAGGTGTGCGTAAGGATGAGAAGTTCCATGAATGAAGTCCCAAGACTTAACAAGTCCTAAATGACATATAATGACATATATTGGCATGAATATAGTGTTTAGAAGCAACCAAATGCAAGGAAACACCTCACGGGACTAGGAAACACTTTGACCAAGTGTTGGAATCACATGTGATTCATCTAAAGGGTGTTTAAGGCCATAGTTTGGTGTTTACGGCTATGTGTTTATGGCCAAGGGAGTTTACGGCCGTAAACTCATGGTCAAAGATGCATATGAGGGTGTTTGAAGGCTAGGGAAGCTTGATGGACTTTTGCTCTACACAAGGATGAGAAAGACCAACTCAATAGAGAGTGTTGAGGAGTTTACGGCCAAGGGTGTTTACTCTTGGGCCGTAAACTCTCTAAATGATGATTTTGGTGATGGTTCAAGGTCTTACAAAGCATATGGGAGTGTTCTAGCCTCAAATCCAAGCCTTAGGAAGAGTTTAGGGCTCAAATGGCACCTTTATAGGGGTTTACGGCGATGGGAGATGGCTTGGCCGTAAACTCCTTTTGGTCCTTCATTCTTGATGATTTCAAGGCTCTAAGCATGAGTCTTAACTAGATATCAAGTATAGGGAAGAGTACTTACGATATAGAGGCTTGAAATGGTTGATTTTGGCCAAGAACACTAGTGTGTGTTCTTGGTGTTCTTGGTGAAACTTGAAGATTTGAAGATCTAGTTAAAATGAATGTTTTCATGGATGAAATCAAAGAGTGTAACTAGGAGATGAAGTGTAACAACAAATCAAGGAAAGAACACTTACATTTTTTATGATCTAAGATGATGAACTCGATGATACTTGAGAGGATTTGGAAGTGTTCTTGAGTTGGAAATGAAATAATGAAAGAAAATGAAGGGATGGAGTCTTATAGGGGAGTTTCCGGTCGGGGTTGAGTTTACGGCCGTAAACTCCATGTTTACGGCCGTAAACTCCACATGTTGGAGTTTAGGGCTTTAGTGTTGTACAGTGAAGCTAACATGTATTTCCTAACACTCATAACTTTAATGTACTAGGCTCAGAACACTCAAACAGACTCTAAATTGTGCTAAACGATAGCAGGAGTGAGTCTGACACTGAGTTGAGTTGACTGACTGAGCTTTCAAAGAAAAAAAAAGTTTTTGGGTTGTCACATCATCCCCCCGTTAGATGGAATTTCGTCCCGAAATTAGCTTTCTTACAGTACTACTGGGGTTGTGCTCCTCTGATTGGCAGAATACTTACTCGTAGACCTGGCAACTTTGCCCTGGCGTTCATGATATGATTCGTACTTGGTCCATCTATCATTACCTCTTGTATACAAGTCGTATATAATTAGGATTAGTAAGACGGTCAGATGTGCGACTCTGCCCCAAGTCCACAACCAAACAAGGAACAAGAGATAGGGCGGAAACACACATAATAAATCTGCGTAATCATAATCATATACCACCCTCGCGTATACACTGAATAGTGACAGGTGGGCTGTATTCGTCCATAGCCTCTCTGCTCGAACTTGGTCTGGTGGACGAGTGGTATTTCGTGACGGTCTGCGGACACCTGACGATGAGGTTTCAGAGGACAAAGTACTCTTCCCATGAGTACAACGGGTTTAGAATACGAAAGATAAAACTGAGGTTTAGGTCGGACTATCGATACGAATGCCGAAAGTTTCTAGAGCTTGACGATCGAGGCGATAGAAACATATGAACTTTAGTATGGTGAGGACCACGCCAACTCATGACGAAAGATTACAATGGACTCTTTACTGAACAAAGTTTGGCCGATTGGAAAGAAATGTATGTTATACGATGATGTATCCCTAGCGTGCTCGAAAATGTACTCTTAGTGCGCTAGACTATGTACTCTTAGTGCGTTCGATAGTGTACTCTTAGTGCGTTCGATAGTGTACTCTTAGTGTGTCTGATAGTGTACTCTTAGTGCGTTTGATAGTGTCCTCTTAGTGCGTTCGATAGTGTACTCTTAGTTTGTCTGATAGTGTACTCTTAGTGCGTTTGATAGTGTACTCTTAGTGCGTTTGATAGTGTACTCTTAGTGTGTCCGATAGTGTACTCTTAGTGCGTTTGATAGTGTACTCTTAGTGCGTTCGATAGTGTACTCTTAGTGTGTCCGATAGTGTACTCTTAGTGTGTTCGATAGTGTACTCTTTGTGAATGTTCTAGTACTTTCTGTTTTTCTCTTGATGTTGACACTCCTACGTATCGTACCGCGATGAGCGAGTACATACAAATGAAAGTGTTTTGATAACTGGTGATGATACTTTATATCATGATCCTCCTCGGTACCACTACGATCGCCTGTCATATACAAGTTATGAATTTTTAAGGTGAATAAGACGGTCGACTGAGTAACTCTACCTCAAATCCACAACCAAACAAGGAACAGGAATTAAGGCGGAATTACTCACTCTAAGTCTGCAACATCTTAGTTATGCACAACCCTGATGTATATGTTCAGCCATCATAGCTTCTCGAAACGGATCCTTTAGTTCTTTTGAATACTGTGACTTGTTCCTATGAGTGAGTTATTATAATTACTTTTAAGAGTTATCCCCAAGTTTTAATCTTATATATATAAAAATTAATTTTTAAAGCAATTACTAAATCGAAACGTACCGATGCTCGATGGCGACTCCGAGGTCGATTCTCCTGCGGTGATCATCAGAATTCTTCCATCCGCACCTGAGTTCTTTGTTATCGGGCAGTCCCTCTGGTAGTGTCTAGTCTCACCACAGCCATAGCAGGCCTGGTTTTCTTCAACTCCGGGGACTTGGGAGATCGGTTGAGTCGGTGCCCTGCAGAAACGGACAGTGTGTCCCTTTCTGTGGCAGTCCAGACACTGCATTTTTCGGCATACTCCGGTGTGGTGATAGTTGCATTTCCCACACTTCGGAAGGGTTCCAGCATATCGACTGACAGGTGCTGGAGCAGCAGGTGTTGTGGCGGTGTACATAGTACTCGTTTGTTCCTCCTGCGGGGTGTCCTGTGTTGTTCGTTTCTCCTTCCTCTTGTTCCCCGATTTCTGTCCATAGTCCTCTTCCCTCGATGGCTCGGGAACCGGGACTTCTACGCCATGGTGGACTTCATGGTCGATGAGTCGCTGGGCCAGGCGTTTGGCACTATCGAATGTGGCTGGGTTAGAAGACAACACATTTCCTTGGGTCAGGGCAGTCAGACCCCATATGTACCTTTCTATCTTCTTGCTCTCTGGGGTAACCATCCCGGGGCATAGTGCTGCCAAGTCGCTAAACCTATCAGTGTAGGCCACTATGTCTAATCCAACCATCTTGAGCTCCCATAGCTCTTGTTCCAGCTTTTCTACTTCGCCCCTTGGGCAGTACTCTCCCATCATCATTTACTTCAAGTTTTCCCAGCCCATAGAGTTTGCCACTGTTAGAGTCAGTGACTTAACATGGCCATTCCACCATGTTAGGGCTCTTCCGGAGAAGGTGCAGGAAGCAAACTTGACTTTGCTCCCTTCTGGGCATGAACATAGTTCGAAGACCGAATCTGTTCTCTCGAACCATTGCATCAGAGCAATGACTCCTCCATTTCCATTGAAGGATTCGGGTTTGCAGCTCATGAAGTCTTTATACATAAATTCCCGCGGGTATTCGTGAGTATCTCCATGGTTGTTTAGGTGAGCACCGCTACCAGATCCACTGATACCACTTGCGCGAATTTGGGTTAGGGCGGCTATCGTTGCTGCTGTTACCGCTGCCTGAAAAGCAGCTAAGTCGAACTGTGGCGGGGGTAGTGGCGGTTGAGTTGGAGTTATCGGAATAGTGCGTCTGTTTGATTTGCGAGGAGGCATCTTTTCTAAAAGAATACAAAGATGAGACGGAATAAGTCTATAGCAGTGGACACAAGCCGAAAGCTGAAAGACAAGGTTATCCTAGTTCTGAGTGTATCGGGTCCTGACTTCCACAGGGTTCTAGAAACAATTCATAAAATAGTCAATACCTAATAAACTCTATGAATTTGAAATGACTATCCTCGAATGAATATCTGTTACCTGAATAATTGTTACCAGCTGCATGTAAGAAAATAATCCTAACACATAATGTGAGCAGTGTCTCCACTCGCTCATTAAGTTAACAAGATTATTATTTATTAGTGTGACGTGTAAGATGTTTTGGTTACTTCGGTTGATCCCTCTTTGAAAACTTCTCATGAACTTGCTCTTGTTCCTCCTGGACTCTTCTGTTGTCTACTATGAGGAAGTGGTTACATCTATCTGGGCTTGTCGTGCGAGAATGGAAGTGACTAAAGAATCTATGAGATTTAAGGTAACTTTATGGGGGTGATCCTTACAGAGTCCTCCTATAATTGCACAATGTATACAAGTTGTATATAACTTAAGATTAAATAGACCTTCGAATAAGTGACCCTACTCCAAAACCACAACCAAACAAGGAACAGGTAGTGGAGCGTAGATCACAAATTCTAAGTCTATAAATTCTCAATTATATATAACCTTGGAAGTATACATTGTGAAATTATAGACCTATCCGCAAGGGTCTTTTATGTTATCATGTAAGTTGTTTATATAGTGCCTAAAATACTCCTATAGTATTTTAATGTAACCTACTTGGTATGTTTTAAACTTGTTATCGCATTATAGTATCATAGAATACTCCTTTAATATTCTAACTCTAATGTACTTGATCTAGTATTCTCTTGACTGGTGTTAGGTAAGTTTTAAGACTGTTGCAACACTACATCACTCCCAAACACATGTCGGTCACATCTCGAATGAATATAGTTGATTAGGCTATATTGATCCTAGCTATGATTACATAACTGTTCAGGTTTGACGACAGTGTTCAACCTTTAAATACTTTAGTTATGTTCTTCTTGTGATACTTGGTCTAGTATGTACATGTATAAGCAAGTAGGTATATTTTTATAACTTATCGTTATACTCTTAAAATATATCATTATCCAGAGCGCTTAAGCCCCATTGTATTTATAGTTGTATATCTTTTATCGGTTGATATACTTAGTTCACTATAAACAATGCTCTGATACCAATCTGTCACACCCCAAAACCGGAACGGCGGAAACGTTCTGGGGTGGAGGACGTCATGTTTAGTATCACAAGACATGCATCATAGTAATCTAAGTAATAAACAACCATTTCATTAGAAAGAAAGTGTTTACAAAGTGTGTGTTCACAAAACATAGAATACATAAGCAAATAACAAACAAGACTTGAAGCTATACTGCTCCATCTTCTGAATTCCCAGCACGAGTACCTGTCTACTAGGCTCCTGACAATACAAGTTATATTGAAAGAGTTGATCATCAATTAAGCTGGTGAGTTCATAAGATTTTAGTGATGTAAGTAAGTTGTAAAATGTTCTGGTAAAATGCTGTTGAAAATGTAGTTGAAAAATGTAGTTGAAAAATGTAGTGAGTTGTAAGTTCTGTTTAGAAAAGTTCGCCTGTTCCTCTTAGGAAATCCTATATTTCCTACTTTGATGAAAGATACGTAAAAATGATCCTACAATCCTTTCTATGAGTACTAAATGGATACAAGTGATATAAAACTCAGAGTAAACAAGCAATCGACTGTGCACATCTGCCCTAAGCTCACAACCAAATAAGGAACATGGAGTACGGCGGACAGCACACATCCCATTGTTTGTTAGATCATTGTTGTATATAACTCTGGCGTGTTCACTTGTTACTCATGGAGTTAATTGTAATGGTTTCTTTATATTCAGTGAAAAGATTCTTTAAGAAAAACCCTTATTTCTTATAATAAAATGGTGACCACAGTGATTACTTCTATAATCACTTAGTTTATACTGGCTATATATGATCTAATATCGGATAGAGAGTTAATTGGGTGAATCTGCCCTAAGCCCACAACCAAACAAGGAACAGGAAGTAAGGCGGAAAAAACACATCCAACTACCTATTGGGTACTAATGATATATACCCATGATGTATAAACTAAAGTATTATAGAGTTAATCACCTAAGGTCCTTTAAGTTTATACTGGTTTAATAAAATGGATTAAACCCTTAACTGGTAAGTTTCTAGTGTTGTATACCAAAAGTTCTGATTTGGAAAGTATGTTTTGTACTAGAAAACTGTGCATTGACTCTGTGTCCTATGACTTGACCCATACCTGGTACCTTTATGATGACTCAATGTATACTGGACATATATATCTAGAATCGAATAGATAATAGACTGGGTGAATCTGTTCCAAGTCCACAACCAAACAAGGAACAGGAAATGAAGTGGAGAGCACACATCCTATTACCTGTCGGATCCTATTGATATATATGTATCCTTTGACGTATACATTAAGGAATCATAAGGTTAGCATTATGGCCCTTTCTACTAAACGTAGCCTTCTACCAAGGCGTCAAATGTTATGTATGTGTTGTTTCTTGTATTAGTGTGTATTTTCCCGAGTGAGACTATCATTACCTAAATATAGTTTATACATTAATGATTATGTGAGAAGATCACAAAGTAAATGTAATAGGGAAAATAATATTTTACCTCAGCAGTGACACTGCTGCCTATAAAGTAATAAAATACAGACTCCAGGTAGTATTAAATGTACAATACACCTCGGGGAGTCTAAAGTAGCCTTTAATCCCAAGTTGGTTAATTAAAGGTTTAAATGTGAACCCGTATGTAACCATGCTGATCGACGACTGAATAAAAGATGACCCTCCGGTGTCATATGTAGTGAGGTGACATTTGTCACCCCTTGGCCTTATCGGCTGGGACTGTAGCTAGCAGTCAGGGTGTGGGAGTGTATGTCCCGTATAGATCTATACACAAGATGCCCGCTCTCCCTCCAGGAGACTCTGGTTACAATATGATACAACACTGTATTGTTGTATCCTTAAATAGTGTGTCACATTAATTTATCGTATAACAGTGTTTGTATAGTAATTCATAGTGTAGTAATGTTCTTTCTGTACTAGTTTATAGTATACTCTCTTGTGTAGTGTATAGTGTGAAATGTTTCTCAAAATAGTGTGTTCTGAATCATGTATTAGAAGAAATGAATAGTGTCTTCCTAAACTATACCTATTATAGTTTACTAATGTTTTCCTTGAACTGTTATTGAAAAGACTCTTTTATCTACTAAGTTATGCATGTACTTTAAAAATGGAGTTTTGTGAAACTATAAAGTAACATAACTTTAAAAGAGTTTTTGAAATGTTTTGATCACTTATAAAAGACATAAGCAATCTTTTGAAAGATGTTTATAGCAAACATTTACACAATTGTCATTGTGTTCAACTTGTATTCCCCCCCCCCCCCCTTAAAAGCATGTAAAAACAGTTAAAAGATTCATTACGGGGTATGAAGTCACCTGATGTGGGTGATACAAATGAAGGCGTGCGTAAGGATGAGAAGTTCCATGAATGAAGTCCCAAGACTTAACAAGTCCTAAATGACATATAATGACATATATTGGCATGAATATAGTGTTTAGAAGCAACCAAATGCAAGGAAACACCTCACGGGACTAGGAAACACTTTGACCAAGTGTTGGAATCACATGTGATTCATCTAAAGGGTGTTTAAGGCCATAGTTTGGTGTTTACGGCCATGTGTTTTCGGCCAAGGGAGTTTACGACCGTAAACTCATGGTCAAAGATGCATATGAGGGTGTTTGAAGGCTAGGGAAAAAAGGTTTTCGGGTTGTCACACCAGACTCGTACTGTGGGCTCGGTGGCAATCTAGATGTGAGATGTGGGCCCGGAAGGCAATCCAGACTCACATTGTGGGCCCAGGGGTAATCCAGACTGTAAAGCTGTGGACCAAGTACATGCTGTTATTTGTATATGTGTTATGTGCAGTGTATCGGTATTTTGGGGGAACTCACTAAGCCTTGAGCTTACAGTTTCAATTTATTGTTTAAGTTACATCAGGGGATCGCGACAAGGCAAATGCGTGATCGTACAGCTCCTCATATTTATGTTTATGTTTCTTGGATACTCTAATATTATACATTTTGAAAACAAGTTTTGTAATAATTAATGGTTTTTAAATGTTTTTAAAAGTTTAAATTTGGCATGATTTTTATGGGTGTTACAAATCATATAATAATGTAATAAATTCTCCTTCTCTCACCTAATATCATTTCTAGCTATTTTTAGTTATGATGGCAACCGACAAATGACTTTGCTTCTAATTACAAGAATATACCAATTTAGTTATGAGCTTAGACACCTTAATCCAACAGTTTTAATGACTTTATTAGTAATGCATTTTTATATGATGTGCCTTTGAGAAGGTATTCTTATACTTGGTCTGATCTTGATGCTGGGAAAATGAGGAAGCTTGATAGAAATCTGATTTGGTATGGGTTATTAGAGACTTTCTCATATCTCTGGGGCTATTCTAGAAACACATATTTCTGATCATAAACTGCTTATTCTTTGTGAGGTGTTATTTGATTACAGTCCTACACCATCCTATATCTTCCACTCTTGGTTTCTTTTAGGAGGATTTTTAGGTGGTTGTTGTTAAATCTTGCAATAATGATGGAATTATTGAAATGAATGCTATGGTTTTACTATAAAAAAAGTTGCAATTTTTGAAAAAACAAATTTGTACTTGGATTATTGACTCTAAACAGGCTAGAAACTCTTAAGCTAGATTTGATTACTTCTTTTCTGGAGATTGATAGCAGATTGGATAAGGGAGAGTTATGTGAGTCAGATATTACTAACAAGTCATTTTTTATGAAATCTTTGGCAGATGTTAACAAATTGGATGCATTATATTTAAACAAAAAGAAAAGTTTAAAAGGGTTATTGAAGGAGATGAAAGGTTTTTTAGATGAGACTTGGACTGATAACCCGATGGAGGTCAAAGCCGAGTTTTTTGAACATTTTTCAGAGCGTTTTTCTCCTCCTCCTTCCTCTCGGCTTCATTTGGATTTTGATTTTGATGGCATCTTTCACAAGATTAGGTCTTGTTTTTAGAATGTGATGTTTCTTGTGATGAAGTCAAGCGCACAGTCTAGGATTGTGGTGTGGATAAATCTTCGGGACCGGTTGGTTTCACATTTGATTTTTTTCTGGAGATATTGGCATATTATCGGGGAAGCGATGGTGAATGCATTCATTCATTTCTTTAGTTCTGCTTCTTTTCCTAAAGGTTGAAATTCTTCCTTTAGTGCTTTGATTCCTAAAATTTCAGACGCAAAATTTATGTAAGACTTTCTTCATATAAGTCTTATTGGTTGTCAATATAAGATTGTGGGAAAGATTCTTGCCATCCACATTTCCTATGTGATTGGATATTTGGTTAGTATTGACCAGTCAACTTTTGTTTTAGGTCGTCAAATTTTTAGACGAACCTATGAATTTGAGTGAAGTTATCTCTTGGTGTAAAGCTAAGAAAAAAATAGGCTATGGTGTTTAAGGTAGATTTCAAAAAAGTGTATGACTCGGTGAGTTGGGATTTCATTGATGATATCTTGTATAGTTTTGGCTTCGGTTCACATTGAAGGAAGTGGATTCAGGAATGTCTTAATTCTTATATGGGCTTCATGTTGGTTAATGGTAGTCCTTCGGACGAGTATCAATTTTTTTAGGGGATTCACCAAGGGGACCATTTATCTCCATTTTTGTTTATTCTTGTGATAGAGGTCCTCCATATTTTTTTCATGAGAGCTGTTACATATGGAGTTTTATCTGGTATTACCCTTGGTTCTTTATCTTCTGTTCATATTTCTCATCTCTTTTATGTAGATGATGCGATCTTTATTGGAGAATGGTGTGATTCAAATCACCGTCATGTTGTCCAAGTTTTACATTGTTTTTTATGGCGTCGGGTCTCAGAATTAATCTATATAAGTGTAAACTTATGGGTATTGGTGTTAGCTTCGATGATGTTCAAATTACTACTTCAGTGATTGGTTGTGCTGCTATTAAATATCCTTTTATGTTCTAGAGATTTCCTGTAGGAGGTTCTACGACGCATTTACAATCTTAGAGTGATGTGATTCTTAAGGTTTCTGCCAGATTATGTAAATGGAAGGTTAAATCTCTTTCCATTGGTGGCAGGTTGACATTGCTAAAAGTTGTGTTGAGCTTGATTCCTACGCATTACTTATCTATTTTCAAGGCTCTTGTTGCCATTTTGTCTAAGCTAGAGTCTTTAAGAACGAATTTGTTTCTTGGTGATAATCCAGAAGAAAAAAATGTGTTGGGTGAGTTGGCATAAGGTGTTGGCCTCTAAGGAATATGGAGGCCTTGGAGTTAGTAGTTTTTATTGCTATAAAGAGAGACCTTAGCTTTAAATGTGTGTGAAGATTTTTTACTGAACTGGGTGCTTTATGGGTTCATGTGATTAAATCCATTCATAGTTCTCATGGTTTCCTTGATCACTCTTCTGGGTCTAGGAAATCTCTTTGGATTGATATTGTTTCGTCAATGTCTCATCTTACCTCCAAAGGTATTAACTTATTGTCTTTCGATAAGAAGGTTGTGGGTAATAGGGATGACACACCTTTTTGGGATGATCTTTGGTTGGGATAGGTCCCATTTGTAAGGACCCAAAATTTCCTTTCGTTAACAATGCTAGCTTCCGTTACTCAAATAAGTGTTTAGGCAAATGATTTTGGTTTTAAGGTTATAAAATGAAATGAATTAAATAAAAATGGTGTTATTTAATATCTAAAATAATTATACAATAATTAAGAGAAAATAATTTAATTAAATGGTTTTGGGGAAAATAAGGTATTTATATAATTCATTAAAAAGTTTAATTGAAATAAGGGGTTGAAGTGTCATTAAAAGAAACTTAATATGTTATGTTATATAGGGTTAGAGTTGATAGGGTGCAAAATTAATACATGAAGGACTATGAGGCAAAAATCAAATTAAATCCTCTATTGGTTTCAAACGACGTCATTATGTGGCACAATGAAGAGTCCTATGTTTTTCTCCTTTGGCCATAAATGTTTCATCGATATGTCTCTTTTCCGTTCGTTTGGTTTGCTCTGCGATCAATAGGAAGGAACGAAAAAAAGTCAATCCAAAATCATCTTTGGCCCTTGTAGTTGTTGCATCGATAAGCAGGTAGAAGGAAAGGAAAAAAGAAGTCGATCGAGGGGGAGGGGGGATGAAACGATCGACATGTAGAGAGAGGGAGGGAGTTGTAAAAGGAGAAGGCGAATCAAAAGGGAACCGAAGAAAAGCTGTCGACTTCCATAGGAGGGCAAGATTGAAGCTCTTCAGATCGATCCTTACTCTTTGTAAGTCTTTGGTTTTCTTTCTCATGCGATTGTTATTCAATTTCTTGATGAATTGGTTGAAATCATGAGTGAATTGCTCTCCAATTGGTTTCATTGATCACGTTTCTTCTAACTGTTGGGTTTTATGTACTCTAACATCCCTATGGTGCACATGCAACCCTAATGCTTTGGATCTAAGTTTTCTCTATTATACATGCAACATTCATTTTTCCAAAGCATGAAGCCTAACTGGCATGCAACTAATAATATATAAATCATAAAAAAACTAGTTAGATGATTACCTCTTGTTGTGGATTGCAGAACTTGGCCTTATAAGAGCTTAGCACCCCAAGTGTGATGCCTCAAACAAGTCACAAAACACCAAGAACAATTAGAAGAATATGAGAGAGGTTTAGGAGACACCAAAATCGACTAGCTTCTTCTTGGAATACTTGTGTTTCGATTTTGGAGCTAAGGGAACACATTTATAGTGTAGAATCTCAAGGGTCACTTGTAAACCCTAATTCATACACTTAGGCTTTTAATCCAATAACACTTCATGGACTCTTATATGAACTTAGTCCATTACTAATTAATCATGGATCATTAGCCCAAATTATATGTATCATTGATTTACAAAATCCGCCCCTGTTAATTTAATCAGTCTCTTTTGATCACTAAATTAATTCTAAATTAATTCTTGATCATTACCAATTCAATAATATTATTTCTCAAATAATATATTATTCTTATAATATATTAATAAATCACAAATAACCTCTTTCTCAAATATCCATCCTATCAAATTGTACTGGTGAAGGCAACCCAAAATGGACCATGCTACTATCGGTTCAAGTACATACCAATTATAGTTATGGGCTTAGACACCTAATCCAATAGTATCCCACTTGGATAAGTCTAATAACTATAATTGTAAGCACAGATGGGTTTTGAGCATTCTAACACTCCTAAGTGTACATGCAACCCTAAATACCTTGGATCTATGTTTTCTCTATTATACATGCAATTATGAACTTTCCAAGGTATTACCCTATCTAGCATACAATACTTGATACTTGGGTAATCAAATGGATAGAATACATACCTTTGTTTGATGTAGCTTGTCTCCATGAAGCTTGAGTGCCTAGTGCCCCAAGTGTGACACCTCAAATGGTTCACACAACACCAACTGCACATGGAATGAGTTGAGAGAAATGGAACACTCCTTGAAATCGTCTAGCCCTCATATTCACACATTAGCGCACGATTTCTTGAGCCATGAGATTCTTTTATATGGTGGCTATTAGGGTTACACCATGTAACTCATAACTTTACCCATTCCTTATGCTCCATGGATTTTAACCTCCATGGAGTATCCATGGGTCACCCCATGGACTTAGTCCAACATAAGGAATCTTGGATCACAAGCCCACATATATAAGAATGAATGATTTACACAATCAACCCATATATTTAATTTGTCTCCTTTTTATCACTTAATTAATTCCAAATTAATTCTTGATCAATACTAATTAAATAACCTTATTAATATATTAGAACTTATAATATATTAACCAACCTTAAGTGTTATTTCTCTCATTATAGTCTATCCAAATGCATGATGCTATGCAACCCAAATGGACCATGTCGGGTCGGGTCAAGTCTTACCATATATAGTTATGGACTTAGACATTAATCCAACAGTCTCCCACTTGAATAAGTCTAAAACTATTATTGTGTATGACTTCAGGAACCGATCAGCAATCGTAGCTCTCAAAAGCTTCTGTCGAACTCTGACCTTGTCGATGAACTCTGACCTTTGTTAATGACTTGTCCATTAGATAAGGGATCATATATTCCTCCATTCTAGATATCATATGGACTGAGACATGGATTATCAATCATTCTCTCTGTCCATTTGTTGTTTCCCGATTTCCGATTCATGATGACTGACTGATTGAACAAATCAAATCAGTCCTGGCTTGGCCAAGCACTCACATGTATCATCTTTAAATCATCGAGGGGCCCACAAATATCGCTTTTATCCTGAAGGTAAAAGGAATGGATAAACTTCGACTCATATGGCTTGTTCTACTACTTGTTCAATCATACAAAAAGGCACGTTTTATAACATCGAGTTACCAATGCGTTTTCGTGCAATCAATGTATAACCAACTCATAGTAACAACTCATATCTCTAGGTTTGAAGAATATAAGATATTATCGTCTCATGATCACTCGTGATAAAATCCATGAAGTGATTCAAATGAGCGCGGGTTGAATCCAATACTCAGAACTTATGAGCACTCATGAGTGTTGTAGCACCACTTTGTCCACCAACTCGGACCTCTACAAACCAACCCATGACAGTCTTGATTCATATCTACTTCCAACATATGACCGACTGTGGATGGTTTGAATAACTTAATCATTCAGGAAGAGCGACTTAGTTATTCTGGAAGTCAAAACATGCAAAGTGAAACACAAGAATAAATGAATCAAATATGGTATCAAACCCAATGAATATAAATAAACACTTTTATTTATCACCATACTGATTACTCATTATTCATTGTTTCGGTTTTATCAACTTTATACTTGAATTAAAAACACTAGTTGTCCCATGCTCGAAGCATGTACACTATGTTTTTCTTAAACAATAGCTTTGCCATACACCAAGTATGCACTCTATGTTTGTCTATGATCCTTACTTTGTGAAATAAACCAATTGAACATAATTTCAATGATTCTAATTTCACACTCCCAAATCCTTATCGAAAAATGTGAGAATTTCAAATTCCTATCATTTATCGAAATCTGTTTAGATTTTAAACTTATATGCACTGACCCTCCTGTAATGAATATGTACAAAGTCACAAAGACTTGTCAACAGTCATTATAAGGTATTCCAATGGAGATCAACTCCATGGAAACTAAGTCTCATATTCAAAGTACATTGCTTTGGACATGCTTCTTGCATTAAGTTTTCTAATCTTACACAGATAACTTCCACCTATGGAGACAACTCCATATTCTCATTTTGACTATCACTTCTGAATAAGAGATGCCTCTTTTCAGAATATGTCAATATGGTCCTTCCAAAATTAGCACTATACTTCCAACTGTCCCTGAGCAACCAATCTTTGGTAAACCTATACTCGACAATTGCTTAATCATTTTAGTCATATCCAATTCTAGACCTTTTCCCTTCTTAATGCCTCTGGGCATTTGGAAAAATTTAGAAATGACAAATATTATAGCACATGCAATCGATCCTGTACCCAAAGCAAATGGTACACGATTCATGATGTCTCACATAAAGACATGATTCTAGACCAGTCTTTTGCTACAATATTTTTATTTGCCATGTTTTCAAAATTTGACTATGAAGAGGGATGCCGTAATCATAATCGAATTTTGAGAACGCAATATAAAGAATTTCCTTAAGTTGAACCAATCCAACATGAAATTCATATATATATTCTTGAGTAAAGATGATTAAGGTCTCAATCTAAGCCTTTAGAACTGAAATGAAGTATATCCTCTCCCTTAATTATAGCAAAACAACTTTTTCAATCCCTGCAGCCTCACGAATTGAAACTTTTGTTTTCTATAATTAACATTGCTAACTTGCAACACTAACAATAATTATCATGCTCCCACTAACATGATGATTATTAGCATAACACTTATGCTCCCACTAGCTTTGACATGTACTCAGAAATCAGCTGGACTTCTAGAAATCAATACTTTATTGACTTCCTTACCAAAGTTCAGATTTCTGATACGAGATGCTTTGATAAAACTTTATCAAAATCATACACCTTTCCTTAGATAGCATGCATGTGTGTCTAAACAATTTCAGAACTATGAAAAGGGATGCCGTAATCATAGTCTCAATTGTTTAGACCTTTTGCCATCTGCTTCAAATCTACTTGGTGGAAGTGTTTCCTCACCATCATTTTCATGAATCGGAGAGAAACCTTATGACCCTTAGATTTTATGGTGTATGTGTTCTTATCCATGTGAATCGTCAAAACCATAGTCACAAGACAAGGATAATGACAAATCCAAACTCATATGGACTGAACTTATGCAATCTTAACTTCTTGCCACCTGGCAGTACAGGGCCTGCCATTGCTTCCAAGTTGTTATGCAACCAATTGAGAACTTTCAGAACTCCTATGCAAAGCCAACTTTAACTGGAATGGGCACAGAATATCTCAACATGATAGGTTATAAACCTCAAGTCGTGTGCTAGTGAAGAACCTCAGGTTTTATTCTTGATTAGTTCTTGAAATTCTTTTTAGGATCTTTAAGACTCCCACTGTCCTCTTGACATATAAGACTATCTTGCCAAATATTCAGGAGATAGAGCGGATTCTTTATCAAGACAAACACTTCACACAATTGGCCTTAGTTGGTCTTTGTTTAATCGAAAACATAACAACTTACCAACTTCAAATGTACAAGAGTAGGACACTTTTACTCTTACATTTGACAAGTGTTATAAACCTTTCTTTAAGATATGCCACTCAACTTATAGTCTTGGAGTATGACTCTAAGACTTGTTTTGAAACGAAGTATGACTCATCTTCTTGATTTAACCATTTCAACAATTCATGACTCCTCTTCTTAGTCATAAGAATGCACTAAGATGTCCTTAGAAGACCAATTGTGATGTGGTTCTTAAATCATTAATATGATCACAAAACATGATACTAAAGTACTCTCCCATCTTTTCAGATTTGAGAAAACTTTTATCTTTCTGCCTAATTTGATTCTTCTTATTCGCTCTGCCATACATTGGAACCTTTTCCAATGTCTCAGAATTACACTTAAGCTTGTAAGTATAACCATATTTACTGAGCTATAGTAAATTATGACGAATAGTCTTATCGATCTTTTGTGGTGGAGATGACCAGTGCACAAGAATGTGTACTCGATCCCTTTAGTCCTTCACTTGACTCACACATCCATGTGAACAAGTAATTAGTCTTGATTTTCCAATGCTTGAAAGTTCTCATTCATCATACTATTCAATTTGCATGATTCCAAGTTTCGGTCCAATTGAAACTTGGGCGATGAGGAACTTTCCTGATTTGGTAAATTTAGAAACTACCACAAATGAAAGAATCAAATCCATTTTCCAATATTGCTGTCAGCGGAATCATATAAGCAACAATTTTCCACAAATGCCATTGTAAGGATACTTCAAATAAATAAAATTAAACAATTTTCTTTTATTTTAAAACTTTGTGGAAAAACTTATCCTTACAATCCACATGGAAAATTGTAGTTATCTATTCCTTGCTCAAAATTCTGATGCGATCGAAATCCACCTTCGCGATCAGAATCAACATATACTTCCTTTAAGATTTCTCTCTATTCTTTAATTCTTAAAACATCAACATGTGACCCAGTCACATCATGTAATGAGGATCTCAGAATAGAACTTAACAGAGTTAGATAATGGGCTCTACCTGATGTAGAGTCAAACTTATTGACTTTAACATCCTTAGGTAAATTTGGCAGCTTTGCAATCAACGCCCCTTCCTTTGGCAAAATAAACATATGGACCCTTTGGTAATGGGACTATCTCAGACTTAGCCTTTCTCTTTACCATTTGGTCAATCGGGTTGACTATGACCAATCCCTTTCCATTGGGAAGAGAATGCTTTTTCTGGATTTCCAGTGTCACCATTGTCACTGTCCATAAAGTTTTTGGGAAGTTGATCTTCTAATTCAAATTTGCTTTACTATCGTTCCAAATCATTGCTGATTCAGCAGCACCAAGCAAATAGATATGATCATTAAGGTTCATGTCATAGTCTGTTTCATAGTAGTCCCAAAGGAACTCAATATGTGACTTAGAAAGTGATTGAACATCCAACTTTCTCAAGACTTTGACACCCAACTCTCCCAGCTTGTCAATATGTGACTTCATCTCTAAGATGTGATCACACATAGACCTTGCTTGCCATTAGGGCTTGAGTGACCTTGAATTTGTGGGTTAGGGAGAATAATTGGAGGAGGTGGAGGAAGTAAAGTTCCAAGAGATTTGGGAAGATCATAGATGTATGAAC
The DNA here is from genome assembly GCF_052849685.1 of Lactuca virosa. NCBI lineage: Eukaryota > Viridiplantae > Streptophyta > Magnoliopsida > Asterales > Asteraceae > Lactuca > Lactuca virosa. The sequence goes on from NC_136432.1 coordinate 174,826,299, forward strand.
TAGACATCTTTTGGGAGATATTCAAGATAGTTGATCTAAAGTCCTTAATATAACACCCAATATGAAATATTAAGGCTAGGATCCAACAACCTATTTATAACTGGAAGAGGGATGCCGTAATCCGAGTTATAAAATAGTTGAAGGTAGGTAAATGACGATTTACCAATTTCCACCATGAAAAACGAAATAATGTAATTAGGTTTTTAATTGGATTTGAAACTCCTAGATCTTTTGAGATTCATTGAACTTTTCAATGGCATGTTTCAATCTCGAGTGTGCCCTTCAGGTTTTGTGACTGGGATGCCGAGTATCACAAAACAAGGTGTGAAGTAACCATGCAAATATACTTGGTACCCTTAATATTTACCCCTCAATCGATGTGCCGGTTAACCACACGAGCTCCACCGATACTATGATAAATATTAAGTTACCCTTTGCCTACTTTGTTAAATCCAGGTTAGTGTGCCGGTTAACCACACACGCTCCACTAACGGTTTAAACAAAGTGCAAAGTGTAATTTCATGGATTAGCACCTTATTCACATTTTCCTTACTAACTAAGATTGAGAATTTATAAGTGTTTAGTTAGTTAGTATTTATCATTAATACTTTTAATGAAGGGAGAATTATAGTCCTTGTCCTACCCGTTCAGCTAACGACCCTCCACCAGTCAAGGAAGCGGTGGGTGAGAGTGGACACCCATCAAACTGCCATTTTATAGGCAGTAACCTTATACCGCCCTTATAGACCGGCTTCGTGAATGAGGCCTACTAACGGTAAGACTGACTTGCTCTTATACATATATTTATTATTAACTTATAATACTATAAAGTATAAGGGTTGAATTTTAACTTTTAAAATTCTAAGGGCTAACTTGGAATTAAATTATTCATGGGGAAAACTTTACAAATTCCAAAAATTGAGGGCAAGTTTTGAAAATATTCAAAACTAATTAATTCCATAACTTATGTGTTTAAAGTAGTTTTAATTAAAAAAACTCTTCAAGTTCCATAACTTGAGGACAAGTTATGGAAGACTTTAAACTAATAAAAGAATGTAACTTTTCTTTATTTTTGTAACTTATGGAACTAATTAAGGTTACACATTTTATCATTTAATGAAGTGACTCTTGAACCTCCATAACTTGAGGACAAGTTATGGAGTCATAAAACCATTTAATGAGGACAAGACTCTTCATTTTTGTAACCATTGCCAACTTTTTATGAGTTTTATGAAACTTAAATGTGACTTTTCATATAACTTGAGGACAAGTTACAAAAACACATTTTAGAATCAACTCTTAGATTAAAATGGATTGAAAACACATAATCAATTAATTTTTCTATTAATCTAATAAACTCATATGAACAAAGATAATTCACATGAAATTTTTTTTCAAGTAATTAGCATAACTTTTAAACTAATACAATTCGATTTTTCAGCTAATTTTGCAAGTATAACAAGAAAACAAAACCTGGCTCTGATACCACTGATGGGTTTTGAGCATTCTAACACTCCTAAGTGTACATGCAACCCTAAATACCTTGGATCTATGTTTTCTCTATTATACATGCAATTATGAACTTTCCAAGGTATTACCCTATCTAGCATACAATACTTGATACTTGGGTAATCAAATGGATAGAATACATACCTTTGTTTGATGTAGCTTGTCTCCATGAAGCTTGAGTGCCTAGTGCCCCAAGTGTGACACCTCAAATGGTTCACACAACACCAAATGCACATGGTATGACTTGAGAGAAATGGAACACTCCTTGAAATCGTCTAGCCCTCATATTCACACATTAGCGCACGATTTCTTGAGCCATGAGATTCTTTTATATGGTGGCTATTAGGGTTACACCGTGTAACTCATAACTTTACCCATTCCTTATGCTCCATGGATTTTAACCTCCATGGAGTATCCATGGGTCACCCCATGGACTTAGTCCAACATAAGGAATCTTGGATCACAAGCCCACATATATAAGAATGAATGATTTACACAATCAACCCATATATTTAATTAGTCTCCTTTTGATCACTTAATTAATTCCAAATTAATTCTTGATCAATACTAATTAAATAACCTTATTAATATATTAGAACTTATAATATATTAACCAACCTTAAGTGTTATTTCTCTCATTATAGTCTATCCAAATGCATGATGCCATGCAACCCAAATGGACCATGCCGGGTCGGGTCAATTCTTACCAATTATAGTTATGGACTTAGACATTAATCCAACAAGCACGACTTCAAAATCCGATTAGCAATCGTAGCTCTTAAAAGCCGTTGTCGAACTCTGAAGGGATCATATAATCCTCTGTTCTTTAAGATATCGTGTGGATAAAGACATGGAATAAAGTCATACTCATTGTCAAACAGTTTGTTTCCTGATTTCTGATTTGTTTGACATAGAAATTAATTGAACACATCAATTGAGTCCTGACCGGGCCCGACACATAAGTCAAAACAAAATCATCGAGGGGCCGAAGATATCGCTTTTAATCCTCTTAGAATAAAAGGAACATATAAACTTCGACTTATATGCTTTTACTAACTACTCGTTAAATCATACACAACAATACATTTTATAACATCAAGTTACTGATGCGGTTTCGTACTATCATTGCACAACCAACTCGTAATCAACAACTCATATATCTTGGTTTGAAGACTATACGATATTATCGTCTCACAATCACTCGTGATAAATTCCATGAAGTGATTCATGTGAGCGTGGGTTTAGTCCAATACTCAAATCTTATTTCAAGAGCACTCATGAATGTTGTAGCAAACCTTTGCTATGTCTAACTCCTTAGACAATCTTACAAACCCATTCATGACAGTCTAGTCTCATAACCTACTTCCAAAGTATGATCGACTATGGATAGTTTGAATAATCTTATTATTCTGGAAGTCAAAACATGCAAAAATGAAACAATAGTAAACAATTGACACAAGATAGTATCATTACTTATAAATAAAACTCCTTTTATTCAATCATCAAATGTCAATTACATTTTAGCTATTACAAGTTTCTTAATATCTATCTAATCACTAAAAGATAATATCGTCCTTCAGCCCGATACTCCTAGCGTGCTGCAAGTGGTTAACCATACTCAGTCCCTTCGTAAGGGGATCTGCTGGGTTCTCCTCTGACAAATACCCCCTTCACTATGAGGAATCCTTCTTCTACTCGATGTCTTATGTAGTGATATTTTCTGTCGATGTGCCTGGATCTGCCATGATCCCTTGGTTCCTTGGTTAAGGCGACCGAACCCTCGTTGTCACAGAAAATCTCCATAGGCTCCTTTATAGCTGGTACAACTCCAAGGTCTCCGATGAAGTCCCTTAGCCATATCGCTTCCTTCAATGCTTCGCTCACTGCTATGTACTCTGATTCGCACGTTGAATCAGCTACAGTCTCCTGTTTGGAACTTTTCCAAGTTACTGCTCCTCCATTTAAGGTAAATACCCAGCCCGAGTGAGGGCGGAAATTATCTCTGTCGGTCTGAAAGCTGGCGTCATTGTACCCTGTCACTCTCAAGTCATCACTCCCACCGAGAGTAGGGACCCAGTCCTTTGTGATGGGTTTTGCGCATTCTAACACTCCTAAGTGTACATGCAACCCTAAATACCTTGGATCTATGTTTTCTCTATTATACATGCAATTATGAACTTTCCAAGGTATTACCCTATCTAGCATACAATACTTGATACTTGGGTAATCAAATGGATAGAATACATACCTTTGTTTGATGTAGCTTGTCTCCATGAAGCTTGAGTGCCTAGTGCCCCAAGTGTGACACCTCAAATGGTTCACACAACACCAAATGCACATGGTATGACTTGAGAGAAATGGAACACTCCTTGAAATCGTCTAGCCCTCATATTCACACATTAGCGCACGATTTCTTGAGCCATGAGATTCTTTTATATGGTGGCTATTAAGGTTACACCGTGTAACTCATAACTTTACCCATTCCTTATGCTCCATGGATTTTAACCTCCATGAAGTATCCATGGGTCACCCCATGGACTTAGTCCAACATAAGAAATCTTGGATCACAAGCCCACATATATAAGAATGAATGATTTACACAATCAACCCATATATTTAATTAGTCTCCTTTTGATCACTTAATTAATTCCAAATTAATTCTTGATCAATACTAATTAAATAACCTTATTAATATATTAGAACTTATAATATATTAACCAACCTTAAGTGTTATTTCTCTCATTATAGTCTATCCAAATGCATGATGCCATGCAACCCAAATGGACCATGCCGGGTCGGGTCAAGTCGTACCAATTATAGTTATGGACTTAGACATTAATCCAACAGTTTCCCACTTGAATAAGTCTAAAACTATTATTGCGTATGACTTCAGGAACCGATCAGCAATCGTAGCTCTCAAAAGCTTCTGTCGAACTCTGACCTTGTCGATGAACTCTGACCTTTGTTAATGACTTGTCCATTAGATAAGGGATCATATATTCCTCCATTCTAGATATCATATGGACTGAGACATGGATTATCAATCATTCTCTCTGTCCATTTGTTGTTTCCCGATTTCCGATTCATGATGACTGACTGATTGAACAAATCAAATCAGTCCTGGCTTGGCCAAGCACTCACATGTATCATCTTTAAATCATCGAGGGGCCCACAAATATCGCTTTTATCCCGAAGGTAAAAGGAATGGATAAACTTCGACTCATATGGCTTGTTCTACTACTTGTTCAATCATACAAAAAGGCACGTTTTATAACATCGAGTTACCAATGCGTTTTCGTGCAATCAATGTATAACCAACTCATAGTAACAACTCATATCTCTAGGTTTGAAGAATATAAGATATTATCGTCTCATGATCACTCGTGATAAAATCCATGAAGTGATTCAAATGAGCGCGGGTTGAATCCAATACTCAGAACTTATGAGCACTCATGAGTGTTGTAGCACCACTTTGTCCACCAACTCGGACCTCTACAAACCAACCCATGACAGTCTTGATTCATATCTACTTCCAACATATGACCGACTGTGGATGGTTTGAATAACTTAATCATTCAGGAAGAGCGACTTAGTTATTCTGGAAGTCAAAACATGCAAAGTGAAACACAAGAATAAATGAATCAAATATGGTATCAAACCCAATGAATATAAATAAACACTTTTATTTATCACCATACTGATTACTCATTATTCATTGTTTCGATTTTATCAACTTTATACTTGAATTAAAAACACTAGTTGTCCCATGCTCCAAGCATGTACACTATGTTTTTCTTAAACAATAGCTTTGCCATACACCAAGTATGCACTCTATGTTTGTCTATGATCCTTACTTTGTGAAATAAACCAATTGAACATAATTTCAATGATTCTAATTTCACACTCCCAAATCCTTATTGAAAAATGTGAGAATTTCAAATTCCTATCATTTATCGAAATCTGTTTAGATTTTAAACTTATATGCACTGACCCTCCTGTAATGAATATGTACAAAGTCACAAAGACTTGTCAACAGTCATTATAAGGTATTCCAATGGAGATCAACTCCATGGAAACTAAGTCTCATATTCAAAGTACATTGCTTTGGACATGCTTCTTGCATTAAGTTTTCTAATCTTACACAGATAACTTCCACCTATGGAGACAACTCCATATTCTCATTTTGACTATCACTTCTGAATAAGAGATGCCTCTTTTCAGAATATGTCAATATGGTTCTTCCAAAATTAGCACTATACTTCCAACTGTCCCTGAGCAACCAATCTTTGGTAAACCTATACTCGACAATTGCTTAATCATTTTAGTCATATCCAATTCTAGACCTTTTCCCTTCTTAATGCCTCTGGGCATTTGGAAAAATTTAGAAATGACAAATATTATAGCACATGCAATCGATCCTGTACCCAAAGCAAATGGTACACGATTCATGATGTCTCACATAAAGACATGATTCTAGACCAGTCTTTTGCTACAATATTTTTATTTGCCATGTTTTCAAAATTTGACTATGAAGAGGGATGCCGTAATCATAATCGAATTTTGAGAATGCAATATATAGAATTTCCTTAAGTTGAACCAATCCAACATGAAATTCATATATATATATTCTTGACTAAGGATGATTAAGGTCTCAATCTAAGCCTTTAGAACTGATATGAAGTATATCCTCTCCCTTAATTATAGCAAAACAACTTTTTCAATCCCTGCAGCCTCACGAATTGAAACTTTTGTTTTCTATAATTAACATTGCTAACTTGCAACACTAACAATAATTATCATGCTCCCACTAACATGATGATTATTAGCATAACACTTATGCTCCCACTAGCTTTGACATGTACTCAGAAATCAGCTGGACTTCTAGAAATCAATACTTTATTGACTTCCTTACCAAAGTTCAGATTTCTGATACGAGATGCTTTGATAAAACTTTATCAAAATCATACACCTTTCCTTAGATAGCATGCATGTGTGTCTAAACAATTTCAGAACTATGAAAAGGGATGCCGTAATCATAGTCTCAATTGTTTAGACCTTTTGCCATCTGCTTCAAATCTACTTGGTGGAAGTGTTTCCTCACCATCATTTTCATGAATCGGAGAGAAACCTTATGACCCTTAGATTTTATGGTGTATGTGTTCTTATCCGTGTGAATCGTCAAAACCATAGTCACAAGACAAGGATAATGACAAATCCAAACTCATATGGACTGAACTTATGCAATCTTAACTTCTTGCCACCTGGCAGTACAGGGCCTGCCATTGCTTCCAAGTTGTTATGCAACCAATTGAGAACTTTCAGACTTCTTTTCAAAGCCAACTTTAACTGGTATGGGCACAGAATATGTCAACATGATAGGTTATATACCTCAAGTCGTGTGCTAGTGAAGAACCTCAGGTTTTATTCTTGATTAGTTCTTGAAATTCTTTTTAGGATCTTTAAGACTCCCACTGTCCTCTTGACATATAAGACTATCTTGCCAAATATTCAAGAGATAGTGCGGATTCTTTATCAAGACAAACACTTCACACAATTGGCCTTAGTTGGTCTTTGTTTAATCCAAAACATCACAACTTACCAACTTCAAATGTACAAGAGTAGGACACTTTTACTCTTACATTTGACAAGTGTTATAAACCTTTCTTTAAGATATGCCACTCAACTTATAGTCTTGGAGTATGACTCTAAGACTTGTTTTGAAACGAAGTATGACTCATCTTCTTGATTTAACCATTTCAACAATTCATGACTCCTCTTCTTAGTCATAAGAATGCACTAAGATGTCCTTAGAAGACCAATTGTGATGTGGTTCTTAAATCATTAATATGATCACAAAACATGATACTAAAGTACTCTCCCATCTTTTCAGATTTGAGAAAACTTTTATCTTTCTGCCTAATTTGATTCTTCTTATTCGCTCTGCCATACATTGGAACCTTTTCCAATGTCTCAGAATTACACTTAAGCTTGTAAGTATAACCATATTTACTGAGCTATAGTAAATTATGACGAATAGTCTTAACGAGCTTTGTGGTGGACTTGACCAGTGCACAAGAATGTGTATTCGGTCCCTTTAGTCTTTAACTTGACTCACACATCCATGTGAACAAGTCTTAATTTTCCAATGCTTGAAAGTTCTCATTCATCATACTATTCAACTTGCATGATTCCAAGTTTCTATCCAACTGAAGCCTTGGGAATGAGAATCTTTCCTTATTTGGTAAATTATGACACTACCACAAACGAAAGAATCAAGTCCATTTTTTTTCAAATATTGTTATCAATGGAATCATATAAACAACCATTTTTCACAAATGCCACTTGTAAGGATATTTAAAATAAATATAAAATTAAAAACTTTTATTTTATTTCAAAACTTTGCGGAAAAAACTTATCCTTATAGTGCAAATGCATACGGAAAAACTTGTTGTTATCTATTCCTAAGCAATATATCATAACTCCTAAGTAACAGCTTCAAAATTCTGATGCGATCGAAATCCACCTACGCGATCAGAATCAACATATACTTCCTTTAAGCTTTTCTCTCTATTCTTCGATTCTTAAAACATCAACATGTGACCCAGTCACATCATGTAATGAGGATCTCAGAATAGAACTTAACAGAGTTAGATAACGGGCTCTACCTGATGTAGAGTCAAACTTATTGACTTTAACATCCTTAGGTAAATTTGGCAGCTTTGCAATCAACGCCCCTTCCTTTGGCAAAATAAACATATGGACCCTTTGGTAATGGGACTATCTCAGACTTAGCCTTTCTCTTTACCATTTGGTCAACCGGGTTGACTATGGCCAATCCCTTTCCATTGGGAAGATAATGCTTTTTCTGGATTTCCAGTATTACCATTGTCACTGTCCATAAAGTTTTTGGGAAGTTGATCTTCTAATCAAATTTGCTTTACTATCGTTCCAAATCATTGCTGATTCAGCAGCACCAAGCAAATAGATATGATCATTAAGGTTCATGTCATAGTCTGTTTCATAGTAGTCCCAAAGGAACTCACTATGTGACTTAGAAAGTGATTGAACATCCAACTTTCTCAAGACTTTGACACCCAACTCTCCCAGCTTGTCAATATGTGACTTCATCTCTAAGATGTGATCACACATAGACCTTGCTTGCCATTAGGGCTTGAGTGACCTTGAACTTGTGGGTTAGGGAGAATAATTGGAGGAGGTGGAGGAAGTAAAGTTCCAAGAGATTTGGGAAGATCATAGATGTCTGAACTAGACATCTTTTGGGAGATATTCAAGATAGTTGATCTAAAGTCCTTAATATAACACCCAATATGAAATATTAAGGCTAGGGTCCAACAACCTATTTATAACTGGAAGAGGGATGTCGTAATCCGAGTTATAAAATAGTTGAAGGTAGGTAAATGACGATTTACCAATTTCCACCATGAAAAACGAAATAATGTAATTAGGTTTTTAATTGGATTTGAAACTCCTAGATCTTTTGAGATTCATTGAACTTTTCAATGGCATGTTTCAATCTCGAGTGTGCCCTTCAGGTTTTGTGACTGGGATGCCGAGGATCACAAAACAAGGTGTGAAGTAACCATGCAAATATACTTGGTACCCTTAATATTTACCCCTCAATCGATGTGCCGGTTAACCACACGAGCTCCACCGATACTATGATAAATATTAAGTTACCCTTTGCCTACTTTGTTAAATCCAGGTTAGTGTGCCGGTTAACCACACACGCTCCACTAACGGTTTAAACAAAGTGCAAAGTGTAATTTCATGGATTAGCACCTTATTCACATTTTCGTAAGTAACTAAGATTGGGAATTTATAAAAAGTTTAGTTACTTAGTATTTATCATTAATACTTTTAATGAAGGGAGAATTATAGTCCTTGTCCTACCCGTTCGGCTAACGACCCTCCACCAGTCAAGGAAGCGGTGGGTGAGAGTGGACACCCATTAAACTGCCATTTTATAGGCAGTAACCTTATACCTCCCTTATAGACCGGCTTCGTGAATGAGGCCTACTAACGGTAAGACTGACTTGCTCTTATACATATATTTATTATTAACTTATAATACTATAAAGTATAAGGGTTGAATTTTAACTTTTAAAATTCTAAGGGCTAACTTGGAATTAAAGTATTCATGGGGAAAACTTTACAAATTCCAAAACTTGAGGGCAAGTTTTGAAAATATTCAAAACTAATTAATTCCATAACTTATGTGTTTAAAGTAGTTTTAATTAAAAAAAAACTCTTCAAGTTCCATAACTTGAGGACAAGTTATGGAAGACTTTAAACTAATAAAAGAATGTAACTTTTCTTATACATATATTTATTATTAACTTATAATACTATAAAGTATAAGGGTTGAATTTTAACTTTTAAAATTCTAAGGGCTAACTTGGAATTAAAGTATTCATGGGGAAAACTTTACAAATTCCAAAACTTGAGGGCAAGTTTTGAAAATATTCAAAACTAATTAATTCCATAACTTATGTGTTTAAAGTAGTTTTAATTAAAAAAAAACTCTTCAAGTTCCATAACTTGAGGACAAGTTATGCAAGACTTTAAACTAATAAAAGAATGTAACTTTTCTTTATTTTTGTAACTTATGGAACTAATTAAGGTTACACATTTTATCATTTAATGAAGTGACTCTTGAACCTCCATAACTTGAGGACAAGTTATGGAGTCATAAAACCATTTAATGAGGACAAGACTCTTCATTTTTGTAACCATTGCCAACTTTTTATGAGTTTTATGAAACTTAAATGTGACTTTTCATATAACTTGAGGACAAGTTACAAAAATACATTTTAGAATCAACTCTTAGATTAAAATGGATTGAAAACACATAATCAATTAACTTTTCTGTTAATCTAATAAACTCATATGAACAAAGATAATTCACATCAAAATTTTTTTCAAGTAATTAGCATAACTTTTAAACTAATACAATTCGATTTTTCAGCTAATTTTGCAAGTATAACAAGCAAACAAGCCTTGGCTCTGATACCACTGATGGGTTTTGCGCATTCTAACACTCCTAAGTGTACATGCAACCCTAAATACCTTGGATCTATGTTTTCTCTATTATACATGCAATTATGAACTTTCCAAGGTATTACCCTATCTAGCATACAATACTTGATACTTGGGTAATCAAATGGATAGAATACATAACTTTGTTTGATGTAGCTTGTCTCCATGAAGCTTGAGTACCTAGTGCCCCAAGTGTGACACCTCAAATGGTTCACACAACACCAAATGCACATGGAATGACTTGAGAGAAATGGAACACTCCTTGAAATCGTCTAGCCCTCATATTCACACATTAGTGCACGATTTCTTGAGCCATGAGATTCTTTTATATGGTGGCTATTAGGGTTACACCATGTAACTCATAACTTTACCCATTCCTTATGCTCCATGGATTTTAACCTCCATGGAGTATCCATGGGTCACCCCATGGACTTAGTCCAACATAAGAAATCTAGGATCACAAGCCCACATATATAAGAATGAATGATTTACACAATCAACCCATATATTTAATTAGTCTCCTTTTGATCACTTAATTAATTCCAAATTAATTCTTGATCAATACTAATTAAATAACCTTATTAATATATTAGAACTTATAATATATTAACCAACCTTAAGTGTTATTTCTCTCATTATAGTCTATCTAAATGCATGATGCCATTCAACCCAAATGAACCATGCCGGGTCGGGTCAAGTCTTACCAATTATAGTTATGGACTTAGACATTAATCCAACACTTTGTCCTTCGGAGGTACTTGAAAATGTTATTTACCGTAGTCCAGTGAGCTCTACCAGGATTCCCTTGATATCTGCTGACCATGATCAAAGAAAAACCCACATCAGGGTGAGTACATGTCATAGCATACATGATCGAGCCAACTGGAGAAGCATATGGTATTCTCTGCATCGGTACTTGGACTCTGAGTCTTACTCAGTTTGGTATTGCTCAGGATAGGTAATTCCCCTTTCTTGGAGTCCTCCATGCTGAAAGGTTTCAACACCTTGTCCAAGTAGGTACTTTGACTAAGTCCTATTATTCTTTTACTCCTATTTCTCAATATCCTTATCCCTAGAATGTAAGCAGCTTCCCCAAGGTCCTTCATAGCAAAACACTTCCCAAGCTAGGACTTAACCTCCTGCAAGGTTGGGATGCCGTTTCCTATGAACAGTATGTCGTCTACATACAATAAAAGAAAGCTAACTATACTCCCACTAGCTTTGACATATACGCATGACTCATCCTCGCTTCTCGAAAAACCAAACTCTTTGACTTTCTCATCGAAACAAAGATTCCATCTGCGAGATGCTTGTTTCAATCCATAAATGGATTTCTCAAGCTTACGCACTCTATTAGGATACCTTGCATTGACAAAACCCTCTGGCTGACTCATGTAAACATCTTCAGCCAACTTCCCATTTAGGAAAGCGGTTTTGACATCCATTTGCCATATTTCATAATCATGAAATGCAGCTATGGCTAGCATAACCCTTATAGATTTAATTTTGCCCACCGGTGAGAAGGTCTCGTCATAGTACACTCCAGGAGTTTGAGTAAAGCCCTTCGCAACCAATCGCGCCTTATATGTGTCTACTTTCCCATCCATGTCGGTCTTCTTCTTGAAGATCCATTTGCACCCAACCGTCTTACGACCTGGTACTTTGTCAACCAAGTTCGAAACTTGGATGTCATACATAGACTGAATCTCGCTGTCCATAGCCTCCTTCCATTTTCTAGACTCGAGGCCTGCCATGGCTTCCTTGTAGTTGTTAGGTTCATCTAAATTTACCAGTGTACTATCACTGATAAATGTATCACCATCTGTAGTAATATGGAAACCATAAAACTCAGGTGCCATTCTAACTCTACTGGAACATCTCAGAGGTAAGGACTTGTCAACTGGTTCAACTGGAGTTTCGTCCTCGGGTTGAACGCTAGTGTTTGAGGTTGCTTCATCACTTAACTCTTGAAGCTCTTCAAGGTCAATTTACCTCCTACTGTCCTCTTGGCATATGAGTTCTCTTTCGTGGAAAACCCCTCTCCTCGCAACGAGGACAACATTGTCACTCGGTCTATAGAAGAGATATCCAAAGGATTTCTATGGGTAGCCAATGAAAATACAACGCTCACTATAAGGTTCGAGCTTGTTGTGAGTCTCTCGTCTTACGAAAGCCTTGCAACCCCAAACCTTGATATGTGCTAACGAGGGAACCTACCCTATCCACATTTCGTGAGGGTTTTTGGTCACCTTCTTAGTTGGGACTAGATTAAGAATATGGACGACAGTCTCTAAGCCATACCCCCAATATGAGATAGGTAACGAATCTCAACTCATCGTGGAACGAACCATGTCCAAAAAGGTTTGATTGCGCCTCTCAGCCACACCATTAAGCTGTGGTGTCCTAGGTTGCGTCAATTGTGAAACAATTCCACATTCCTTAAGATAGTCGTGGAACTCGATACTAAGATACTCACCACCTCGATCGGATCGGAGCATCTTTATCTTCCTGCCCAATTGATTCTCCACTTCTTTCTTAAACTCTTTGAATTTTTCAAAGGTTTCTAACTTATGCTTGATTAAATAGATATACCCACATCTACTATAAACATCGATAAAAGTCACATAGAGTCGATTAGCATCCCTTGTGGCAGATCTGAAGGGTCCACACACATCGGTGTGTATGAGATCCAACAAACCCTCACCCCTTGCACAAGAACCAGTGAAGGGTGACTTGGTCATGTTTCCAAGCAAACAAGATTCGCATGTGTCATCCGACTTTAAGTCAAATGACTCCAACACTCCATCCTTTTGGAGTTGGGATATGCGCTTCTTGTTGACATGTCCAAGACGATAATGCACATGCATGCTTTATCCAAACCATTGGACGAATCAGTATGCAACACATTATTTCCTAAGTTATCTACAACCATCATAGTTTCATATATACCATTACAAGGCAATGCTTCAAAATAAAATTTACCATTATAATAAGCATTAATACCACCAATCTCATTATTAAATGAAAACGTAAAACCTTGTTTATACAAACCATGAAAAGAAATAATATTTCTCGCCATATTAGACGAGTAGCAACAATTATTCAACTCTAAATTTAACCCACTACTAAGCAATAAAGAATAAACTCCAATCTTGGTGACAGGCGGTACTTTCCTATTCCCCATGATCAAGTTCATCTTCCCGTGATACACATCCCTACTTCCTTTTAGACCCTGCAAATCAGAACAAATGTGAAAACCACATCCTACATCAAGGACCCAAGAATTAGCATGTGATGAGTTATTAGATAGAATAGTGTAAATACCTGCGAAGGTGGGTTTGATCTTCCCATCCTTTATGTCCTGCAAGTATTTGGGGTAGCTTCGTTTCCAGTGCCATTTTTCATGACAATGGAAGCACTCTGCTTCCTTTGGATTGGAAGAGGGTTTAGCAGAACCAACTTTGGTCCTACTAGAAGAGGACCCATCATGGGACTTTCCCTTGTGGCTCTTAGAATGAGCCTTCCTCTTCTTTCCCTTCCCATGTCCAATTGCCAAGACAGGGGCAGCAACAGTAGGAGTAGGTACAACATACTTGCCTTTCAAACTACTTTCAACACTTCTCAAAAGAACTTGAAGCTTGCTTAGAGTAACCTCCTCCTTGTTCATATGATAAGTCATACGAAATTGATCATAACAAGAAGGCAAAGAGTGTAGGATAATGTCAATGGTCAACTCTTCATTGAAGTTGACATTCATCATCAGCAAGCGGTCCACAAACCTTTGCATCTTTGGCAAGTGGGTCGTGATCGACTCTCCATCCTTCATTTTTGTTGTGATCATGGAGGCAATGATTTCATACCCTTCCTGTCGTGCAATTTGATGGTACCTTTCCATCAAGTCTTGGTTCATCTCATAAGGCCAAAAGTCCTCATAGGACTTTTGAAGCTCAGTAGTCATGGTAGAAATCATGATACATGACACCTTTGTCGCGTCCCTCTCATGAGCCGTATATTCAACAATCTGTTCAGGAGTGGCAGTGTTTTCATCAATCTCCTTTAGCTCTTTATCGAGGACATATTCCTTTTCATCGTAACGAATGGCCATTCGAATGTTTCAAATCCAGTCATTGAAGCTCGATCCATCAAAGATGACCCTCCCACATAATTTCATGAGGGAGAAAGAGCCGGAAGAGTTTGGGTTTGAAGCAATGTTCGAAGTAGACATCTGAAAAGAAATAAAAAGTTTAGATTAGATAATGATCCTTAATATAACACCCAAATGAAATATTAAGGCTAGGACCCAACACAATATTTTACAATTCGGAAGAGGGATGCCGTAATCCAATTGTAAGATATTTGAAGGTAGGTAAATGACGATTTACCAATTTCCACCATGAAAAACGAAAAAGAAGATTAGATTTTAAACGAACTGAAATTCCTAGATTCTTTTAGATTCAATGAACTTTTTCAATGACATGTTTAAATCTCAATTATGCCCTTCAAGCTTGTGACTGGGATACCGAGGATCACAAATAAGGTGTGAATAACCATGCAAATGTGCTTGGTACTCTTGATGTTACTTACCACCTAATCAATGTGCCGGTTAACCACACACGCTCCATTGATCTATGATAAATATCAAGCTACCCTTTGCCACCCTTGTTAGTCCCAAATTAGTGTGCCGATTAACCATACACGCTCCACTAACGACTTGGCAAGGTGCAAAGTGCAATTTCATGGAATAGCACCATTTTCACATTTTTCCTAAAGTAACTAAGATTGGGAATTTATAAAAGTTTAGTTACTTTATAATATCATTATACTTTTTAATGAGAATTATTAATGTTTCATGAATGAGACTTTTCAAATTCCATAACATGAGCGCAAGTTATGAAACTCTTCAAGAAACATTTAGATCAAATTTAACTAATAGAATTATCATATGATTTTATCATCTACCAATTTGACCTAATACTATTCATATAGTAAGATAATTTAAAATTCAACAAATAATTAGTTTTTCACAAAATCAAGTAATTTTCTTAAAATTTGACAATCATCATGTTATTGGATGAGGATAATCATTACCATATCAGTAAAATCGAATTTTATGAGCCAAAACAGTTTGTGGTAATGATCCTAATCCAAAACAGGCCAAAAACTCGAAAATTCTGCCAACAGATGATCCAACTCGTCGAGACAGGAAATGGACTCGTCGAGTTCATCATCATAAGATCCAACTCGTCGAGTTCCCTTATGGGACTCGTCGAGTTCAGCCTGGAAGAATCCAGAATTGCAATTTTTCAGCTTTGAAAATAACACAATTGCATCAATATAACAGAAAACACCCTAGGCTCTGATACCACTGTTGGGTTTTATGTACTCTAACATCCCTATGGTGCACGTGCAACCCTAATGCTTTGGATCTAAGTTTTCTCTATTATAAATGCAACATTGATTTTTCCAAAGCATGAAGCCTAACTAGCATGCAACTTATAATATATGAATCATAAAAAAACTAGTTAGATGATTACCTCTTGTTGTAGCTTGTAGAACTTGGCATTATATGAGCTTAGCACCCTAAGTGTGATGCATCAAACAAGTCACAAACACCAAGAACAATTAGAAGAATATGAGAGAGGTTTAGGAGACACCAAAATCGACTAGCTTCTTCTTGGAATACTTGTGTGTCAATTTTGGAGCTAAGGGAACACATTTATAGTGTAGAATCTCAAGGGTCACTTGTAAACCCTAATTCACACACTTAGGCTTTTAATACAATAACACTTCATGGACTCTTATATGAACTTAGTCCATTACTAATAAATCATGGATCATTAGCCCAAATTATATGTATCATTGATTTACAAAACCAACCCTTATTAATTTATTCAGTCTCTTTTGATCACTAAATTAATTCCAAATTAATTCTTGATCAATGCCAATTAAATAATATGAGTTATCAATTAATATATTATTCTTATAATATATTAATAAATCACAAATAACCTCTTTCTCAAATATCCATCCTATCAAATTGTATTGGTGAAGGCAAACCGAAATGGATCATGGTACTATCGGGTCAAGTACATACCAATTATAGTTATGGGCTTAGACACCTAATCCAACACTAACGTCCCATTTTCAGTACCAAAATTTCAGGTAAAGCATCATAATTATAAAATCCATGTTAAGAAAACCGTTTGTTCCAAATTACATTTGTTGAAAAATTAGAGTATTATAATAAACAAAGAATCGTCAATGCTGCTGATGAGTGTGTACAGTCATGCCTTAGCCTTCCCACAATCACCAATGAAATTTGAAAAACATAAATAGCTGGGTAAGCATAAAGCTTAGTGAGTTTTCCCCAAAATACCACACACAATAGAACATATACAAGCATGCATATCGAGTCCTCAATCATCGGACTGGAATACCCCGGGTATGTTGGCCTATCGCATCAACCCAACTGCTCTTCCGGAGCCTCTGTGCCTACGAATTACAGCCGGCCTGCACCTGGTCTCTTGGCCTGCAACACACAACAGACCTGCCTCAACCTCAACCACCGCAATATGTCGACATATAAACAATCAAGGATAAAGTAGGCACATGATACAACCAATTATCAATCATACAACTCACTACCGCCTACTAGAACCCTCACAGCACACTACTCTGCTACCAGCTAACTAATGGGGTTTAAGCATAACAAACAATCCCTATGTGTGCATGCAACCCTAATTCTTGGATCTATGCTTTCTCTAATTGTACATACAAGTATTGAACACAAAAGGAGAAACCCTAGGAGGCATCTAGTATTTTTGAAATTCATAACAAGAGATATTAAACTAACCTTTAAATGTTATATAGTAATAACAAACAATTCCTTGTTGTTGTAGAAGTTTGAGAACTAGTGTCACAAGTGTAACACCTCTAATGGCTCACAAACACACTTAGCAAGAGGATGATATGAGAGAGGAGGAGGATGAGGAAGCTTCAAAATTTTGGCTCTTTTTAGGGTTTTGAGTGTGGCCAAAATCAAGAGGGGGTGTAGTTCCTTATATAATTGTGGTTGCTTAGAGCCAAAGCTAGGGTTTGCTGGAGGAAACCCTAATTCCTTAGCTTAGGGCCTAAGCAGCCCATGGACTCCCTATCCAAGGCTTTGGACGAAAATTCTAGGGCATCCCTAAAGGTTTTCGTCCGTCCCTTCTAGGGTGGTCCAAGAGCCCAAATCCACAACTATTAATAAATTGCAAAATAGCCCCTACACTTTTAAATTAATTCCTTTAATCTTAAATTTAATTCCAAATTAATTTCTGATTAAATATTAATTAAATAATATGATTTCTTATTAATATATTATTTCCATAATATATTAATAAATCATTTATTACAATTTATTAATCAAATAATAAATTCTTCCTCTTTCTCAATAGGTCATCCTATCTAGTTGCTAGTGTGAAGGCAACCCAAAAGGACTATGCTACTATCAATTCAAGTACATACCAATTATAGTTAGGAGAATAGACACCTAATCCAACAGTCTCCCACTTGGATAAGTATAATAACTATAGTTGCAAGTATAACTTCAAAAATTGACTAGCAAATTGTAGCTCTCAAAGCCGCTATTAAACTCTAACCTAGTCAGTTATGTATCCTAAGATAAGTGATCATATAATCCTCCGTTCTTTTAGATATCATATGGAAAAATGACATGGAACATAATCAATTTGATTGTCCAATACTTTGTTTCCCGATTTCCGATTTGTAATGACAAAGACTACTAATCGAACACATCAATTTATTCCTGGCCGGGCCGACACTATGAGTCAATACCAAATCATCGCGGGACCCAAGATATCGCTTTTCCCGTTAGGGCAAAAGGAAAAGATAAAATTTGACTTATATTCTTACACTATTTACTCATCAAATTATGCACAACAATACGTTTTATAACATCAAGTTACTGATGCGTTTACGCATTATCAATGCACAACCAACTCGTAAAAAACAACTGATATATCTCTGTTTAAAGATTATACGATATTATCGTCTCAGAATTACTCGTTATAAATTCCATGAAGTAATTCTCTGAGCGTGGGTTAATCCAATACTTTAAATCCCTATTTTCAAGTACACATGAATGTTGCAGCAAACCATTGTTATGTCTAAACCCTTAGAGAATCTACAACCCAATTCATGACAACCTTAATTCATTACTTACTTCCAAAAGTATGAACGACTGTGGATGTTTGAATAATCTAATTATTCAGGAAGTAAAACATGCAAAATGAAACACAATAATAAACAATTGACAAATGACAGTAAACAATACTCATAAATAATTCTCTATTATTTAATCATCAAAAGTCAATTACATTTACTTTGTTACAAGTTTCTAAATGTCTATCTAATCACTAAAACTAATATCATCTTTCAGACCAATTCTCCTTGCATGCTGAACGTGCTTAACCCTACTCAGACCCTTTGTGAGGGGATCGATAAGATTCTCTTTAGATGATACCCTCTTCACGATGAAGTGTCCTTCTTCTACTCTATGTCTGATAAAGTGGTATTTTCTGTCAACTAACCATGCTCAAAGAAAAAGCCACGTCAGGGAGAGTACATGTCATAACATACATGATCGATCCAACGACAGAAGCATATGGAACTCGACTCATTTATGCTATCTCTGCATCAGTACTCGGACTATGAGTCTTACTCAGTTTGGTATTACTCTGGATAGGCAACTCTCCTTTCTTGGAATTTTCCATGCTAAAACGCTTTAGCACTCTATCCAAATATGTGCTTTGACTAAGTCCAATTAGTCTTTTACTCCTGTTTCTCAAAATCCTTATTCCCAAAATATAAGTAGCCTCTCCCAGATCCTTCATCGTGAAACACTTTCCAAGCCAAGATTTAACCTCTTGCAAGGTTGGAATATCGTTTCCTATGAGTAGTATGTCATCAACATACAATACCAGGAAGGTGACTATACTCCCACTAGCTTTGACATATACACAAGATTCATCCTCACTTCTAGAGAAGCCAAACTCTTTGACTTTCTCATCAAAGCACAGATTCCATCTGGGAGAAGCTTGGTTCAATCCATAGAATGATTTCTCAAGCTTATACACTCTATTGGGGTATTTAGCATCCAAAAAACCCTCTGGCTGACTCATATAAACATCCTCAGCCAACTTCCCATTAAGGAAAGCAGTTTTGACATCCATCTGCCAAATTTCATAGTCTTGAAACGCAACTATGGCTAACATTACCCTAATAGATTTAATCTTAGCTACTGGTGAGAAGGTATCATCATAGTCAACCCCTGGGGTTTGAGTAAAGCCCTTCGCAACCAGTCGAGCCTTGAAAGTGTGAAATTTTCCATCCATGTCGGTCTTCTTCTTGAAGATCTATTTGCACCCAACTTTCTTACGACCTGGTACATTGTCAAACAAATTCCAAACTTGGTTGTCATACATGGACTTGATCTCGCTGTCCATTGCCTCTTTCTATTTGGTAGACTCTGGGCCCACCATGGCTTCCTTGTAGTTAGAAGGCTCATTCAAAGTTATCAGTGTATTATCACTGATAAACGTATCACCATATGTAGTAATATGGAAACCATAAAACTCTGGTGCCATTCTTACTCTGCTAGAATGTCTAAGAGGTAACGAATCATCAATAGGTTCAACCAAAATTTCTTCCTCAGGTTGAGCGCTAGTATTATTGTTTGACTCTTGAATCTCTTCAAGATCAATTGTACTCCCACTGTCCTCTTTTCATATGAGCTCTCTCTCGCGAAAGACTCCCCTTCGTGCTATGAAGACCACGTTTTCACTAGGTCTGTAGAACAAATGTCCAAAGGACTTTTGTGGGAAGCCGATGAAAATACATCTCTCACTTCGAGGTTCAAGCTTTTCGTGAGTCTCTCGTCTAACGAAAGCTTCACAACCCCAAACCTTGATATGTGCCAATGAGGGAACCTTCCCTGTCCACATCTCGTGAGGTGTTTTGGCAACATTCTTTGTTGGAACAAGATTAAGAATGTGGGAGGCAGTCTCTAAGGTATACCCCCAGAATGAGATTGGAAGTGAAGCTCGACTCATCATGGAATGAACCATGTCCAACAAGGTTTGATTATGCCTCTGAGCCACACCATTAAGTTGTGGTGTCCTTGGAGGTGTTAATTGTGAAACAATTCCACATTCCTTGAGGTAATTGTGGAACTCGATACTAAGATACTCACTACCTCTATCAGATCTGAGCATCTTGATCTTCCTGCCCAATTGATTCTCGACTTCTTGTTTGAACTCTTTGAACTTTTCAAAGGTTTATGACTTGTTCTTGATTAAGTAGATATATCCATATTTGTTATCATCATCAGTAAAAGTCACATAGAATCGATTTGCATCCCTTGTGGTGGATCTGAAGGGCCCACACACATCTATGTGTATGAGATCCAACAACCCTTCACCTCTTTCACAAGAACCAGTGAAAGCTGATTTAGTCATCTTTCCAAGTAAACAGGACTCGCATGTATCATCTGACCTTAAGTCATATGATTCCAACACTCCATCCTTTTGGAGTTGGGCAATGCGCTTCTTGTTGACATGTCCAAGACGACAATTCCACAATCATGCTTTGTCTAAACCATTAGACGAATCAATTTTCAAAACACTATTACCTAAATTATCTACAACCATCACAGTTGCATACACGCCATCATAAAGTAGTGCTTCAAAATAAATTACATCATTTTTGTAAGCATAAATAGAACCATTCTCATTATTAAAAGAATATATAAAACCTTGTCTATATAAACCATGAAATGAAATGATGTTTCTCGTCATTTCTGACGAATAGCCCCTGCACTTTTAAATTAATTCCTTTAATCCCAAAAATAATTACAAAATAATTTCTGATTATATATTAATTAAATAATACAATTTTAATTAATATATTATTTCCATTGTATATTAATAAATAATTTATTACAATTTATTATTCAAATAATAAATTCTTCCTCTTTCTCAATAGGTCATCCTATCACGTCGCAAGTGTGAAGACAACCCAAGAGGACTATGCTACTATCAATTCAAGTACATACCAATTATAGTTATGGGCTTAGACACATAATCCAACACTAACCTCCATGGAATCTGTAACACTTGGAAATGAGATGTTATTAGTTTCCCTTCAGAATCGGAAGAATTGCATTTTGACCCTTGTAAGTAGTACGCGAGGCGTAAAACAGGATACACTTAGCGTATTGTAACATCCTGTTCCGAATTGATTCCTAGTTCGAGGCTGTGGCCTGAAGATCGATCATCATAAGGATTAGGGCTTTTGAAAAGGTAGGATCTAGGCCGATTTGGGTGCGGATGATGTATTAGAAGTGATTCGGGTGTTCGGTTCGTGTTTTGGAGCCTAGGGGTATTTCGGTAAAGTGGCAGTTTGGGCTTTTATGGAAAATGGACTTTTGTTCGGAAGGTCTTAAGGAAGGTATGAGTTGATAGAAGTGTAGGGCTTCTCGTCACCTTTCCGTGGATATAAGGATCGTCGGAATCGGGTTTATATCGAGGAAGTTATGGCCTTTGGAAGTTTCATGGTTTTCAGGCTTAGCCGAGTACGCGGGGCGTACACAAAGCGTACACGGGGCGTACTAGTGAAGAAGGCACTACGCTGGGTGTACTGACCAGGATGGTCGCGAAGGTTCACAAGAGTTTGTTGGGCGTACTGCAGTCAGATCAGGACCCTATTTAAGCCCCTTATCTCATAACCTAACCCTAATATCTTCAGCCTCCATCCCTCTAAACCCTAAAAATCGACCCTTAGCCCCCATTTGAGTGATTGTAGAGCTTCAAAGTGATTTTTGTGTGTTTTGGTGCTTGAGGAGGAAGAAGGAACTTCTTGAAGAGTCATTGTTTGACTTGGTGCTTTTGGATCCAAGCTTTGTGCACCTAGATCTATCTCCTGGAGGTATAAAGTCTTAACCTTGACAACTTTTTCATGTAGATCTAGCTAAATTGTAGATTGTTATGGTTTTGGTCCCTGTGAGGTGGTTCTTGTGAGTAGAAGTTACTCCAGAACCTTTGAGCTTCATATTTGGTCCTTATTGCGGTTATGGAGTCATAAAGTTTGTATCTTGATGGGTATAAACCTTCCATGCATGATTTGGTAGTCATTTGATGAAGTTTGGGACTTAGGGTTTTGATTTGGACCCCATTGAGTTGTGCTAAGTCATAAAGTTGGAAACTTTATGACTTAAGAAGTCCCTTGAAATCAGATCTGGAAGTTTGGACTGAGGTCTTAAAGTATTAAGAAGTTTAAGACATTTTGGGAGTGATTTTGACCTTTTGGAATTCATCTTTGGTGTTTGGGCTTCATTAAGCCATGCAAAGGCTTAAAGCATTCGAATTTATAGATAAAGTCACTTATATTTGGCTATTCTGAGGTGTTAGATGTCTTGACTTAATGGATTAAGAGCTAGAATTGAGAGTTGGTCATCAGGAGGATTACGCTTGGCGTATAAGCCTGTACGCACAGCGTACCAGCTCTTAAGCCAGTACGCTTAGCGTACAAGCTGAGTACGCCCCGCGTACTTAACAGAGTGGGATTTCGGGTTTTAGGCTTCGGTTTGGGCCATCTTTTGGGCTTTGTTGTTTTGGGCCCTGATTGGGCCATTAGGTTTTGGATTGATATTTATTTGTGGAGGCCCACTATGGTTTTGGGCCCAATTTGGAAAACTGGGCCATGGATTGGGCCTTGGGTAGTTTCTGGTATTTGGGCCTTGTGGACAATCAGGTTTGGGCCCAATTTGTAAATTGGGCCACTAATGGATTTATGGACATTATAGTGTTGGGCTTTTGTTTTGGGCATGGGTCTTAGTTTTGGATCATACTGGGCCAGGGGTAGAATGGTCATTTTACCCCATGCATGGATTAAGGATTATGGTATGGGACCCAATTACTAATTGGGTATATTGATTGGTAGTGACAGCTCGGGAAGCTGGCGGGGCAGCAACTAAGGAATTCAAGCGGGAAGCTTCAGCAGTGCGAGGTGAGTCTCCTCACCATACCAATGGGTCTAAGGCACCAAGGCCGGCCCATTTTATGATATGTGGTACACTAGCTAAAGTTGTATTATGTGGCATGTTTGTTGGTCATGTGATAGGAAGTATACTAGTGGTGTATGTGTTATGCTTGTATGAAAGACCATGGGAGAGCCCATGGCACCTGGATGTAAGACCATGTGGAGAGCTCATGGCTTTCCTATTATGTTGTAGTGTTTAATGTAGATTCACTACTGATATGTCTGGTATGTATGTATAGGTGGTATGCTAGTGATTATGTGGTATGCTAGTTGTCTTTGTGATACTTGCATGGAAGACCATGGGAGAGCCCATGACACCTGGATGTAAGAGCATGTGGAGAGCCCATGGCTTTCCTATTAAAGACCATGGGAGAGCCCATGGTAATCGGGTGTAAGACGATGTGGAGAGCCCATGGCTTTCCTATTAAAGACCAAGGGAAAGTCCATGGCACTTAGGTGTAAGACCATGTGGGGAGCCCATGGCATCCTAGAGTAAGACCCTGGGGACGAGCCCACGACATCCCTATATGTTGTATGCATGGCTTATATGGTTTATGTAGCTTTATAGCTAATATGGATAATGTGATTATGTGGATTGTGTGGGGGTATGCTCTGGGGAACTCACTAAGATTCGTGCTTACCGTTTTGTTTTTGGTTTCAGGTATCATCGTTTTGGAAAGGAAGGGCTCAGCTTGATCGCAACACACACACCCGTGTTTTCCGCATTATGTGATTTTGGGATGAACTCTGATAAATGCTTTTAATTAGCAATGTTTTGGAATACTTGGATTTAAATATATTTGTGTTTTGACTATAATAAAAATGAAATTTTTACCCTCGATTTTTGGGTCATTACAAGTTGGTATCAGAGCCTTGGTTTGAGGGATTCAGACATACTTTCGGGTGTGTCTGAACTCAAAATGAGGACCTGTAAAGTTTTCAAAAAGAAAAATGTTTTCAAAGAAAAAATTTTCTAAGACAAGAAAAGGTGTGGTGCATGCAATCAGTCGAGCTCAAGTAAGTTTCCCCAGAATATCCATATATGTTATCTGTTATGACTTAATATATGAATTTGAGAATCACATGCTAGTTAGGGCTAGGAGAGATGCCTTTATGTGTTGTATGAGCTGGTAGACTTGCATGCTAGTGCTGAGTAGTCAACGATAGATTGACCTGATATGTGATGCTTGTAGCCTTGGGGATACTGGATGCCATGCTAGACTGAGAATGATTATTGTTATTGATAACGGCTAAGTGTATGTTTTAAAAATTGTATACGGTTAGGATCTTATAGCCTTAGAATAAATTATTTGGCTCGTTTCCTGTTCTGTGTATAATTTGCATGCATAATGCAGCCGACAGTGAGAGTGGACGTGAGAGCATGGGTTGTGGTACGTGGACTGAATGTCCGATGATAGTTTTGTAGGTTGGAGAGTGCCCTAGGGAGAGCCTAGGATGAGATTAGTGACAGGTGTTACCTGCTTGCGGATTGTACGGGTGGATAGACTGACTTGTCTAGTGTACGTTGGTTAGATTTACCGATTACCTGAATGCTGCTTGCTTTGTGCTTTGTAGGACTATTATTAATGTGAGTTAGCTATTAAGTGAATATGCTAAGTCACATGTAGCATAGAATGGATAATCTCAGAGTGATGGACTTGACCCTATTGCACAGTACTTGTATGAGTCCAACCGTTTTAGGGACAAGTCTTTTACTTGAAGGATTATCTGATCTCTGCTACATGTGGCTATATTCATAAGATAGCTAGTTGACATTAATGGGAATCTTTCAGAAGCTGAGGGTAGGGTGAGGTTGGGAACCTAAGAAAGCCTAGGATATGCTCCAGTGAGCTTAGTGGGGCGGTTCAGTGAAGTTGGGAACCTAGGGGGAGCCTAGGAGGTGCTACGGTAGAGATCGTGTTGTTGTTTAGCATACATTTAGTATACTAGTGGAGTAAGTGACTTAGAGGATTCGGGAGGATTGCTGAGGAAAGTATGGATAGGTGTGGAAGGTAGTATTGGGCCCGTACTACTGAAAGCACAGGATCCAAACTCGAATCGGTGAGAGTCTTGGAGAATCTAAGAAGCTTATGGGAAGGAGAATTCTTAGTTATGCCTTGATCGTGGGAATAGCTGCTTTGCAGAATGAGGTTGAGCACGTATGGGAATGACCAGGGTCTGGTACCAGCTCCGGTGGTGAGCCAACTAGTGGAAGGACTGTCAGGATTTTGAGTTCGCATTGGATCTCTTGTATCAGGCGGCAAGGTTTGATTGTGCGATTTATTGCATTTTCGGGAGTGGAGACTATGTCTTAGGGATTGTTTGTAGCTCGGTTTAGAGCAGGGGTTGCACCAGCTATTGCAGTTCAGCCGTTGACGACTGAGTTGGTGAGTGTGACAGGGTGTGAGACCCTGAATGATGTGGATCCTAGAGCCCGAGGGTGGAAGATCAATTTGGAGTAACTCGAGAAGAGAGGTTCAGGTCAGGTGCATTTAGTGGAGGGTCTCGGGAAGAGACCCAAGACTTTGGAGTAGCGTTTGAGAGGCCAGCAGGGTCGGAGTCAGTATGACACGCACGGGAAACTGTGCGATGGAGATATCGCTCTAGGAGTATGGGTTGCTACAAGCGTAGCAGGATTGATCGTGTCAGCAGGTGACGTTGCGAGTGGATGCTCGACATAGGGTGTCCGATCTGATGGATCGGCAGTAAGATTTTAGACAGTTGTGATGAGGCGAGAGTGTAGAAAGACTCCGGGGTAGCCCGCAACATTTACCGGTCCACAAGCAGCGGTAAGATGTTGGTAAATTTGTATCCGCCTTCAGATTTCTTTGGTAAAAGGGCGCCTTGGGAAGTGATTGGATCATCCTATTGGTTAAGATTACAAGAGTATTATTGAAGATATCCAGAGCTGAGTGATCACTGTGTTGGCTAGCTATGGGTCGCTTGTGTTGTCGTTGCAGGATTTAGGCGGGTCATGCATATTGATGGAAATGGATCGGAGATCCATAAGGTGTAAGAGGTGGAAGAACATCATCGAGACCAAGTGGTGGAAAAACAAATGGCTGTTTAGGCCTCGGTTGTGCTGGTGGGAGTTCAGGAAACTCCTAATCACCGGTTGGCATTGCCATGATTATGCATAGCGAGCAGTGGGAATCCATAGGTGTGACCCGAACCCTGATGGGATATAGGATTCAGCTCGAGAAGTGCGACGTTGTGATAATGGAGTGTGGAGAGGCCATGGGTGGTAAGCATGGTTGGATGAAGTAGTGTTAGGCTGCGATAGGACCATAACATTCATCGGTCTGAATTAGACTATTCATGTGATGGTCATAAGCATGAAAAGGGGATCATCTCGTGCTTTGGGCATGCCGACCAGGGATGTTGAGAAATTATTCTCTTTTTTGGGATTGAGGATCTTCGGCGTCCGTGGGCGAGCCCGGACGATTATGGGAATTCAGGTTGGAACCGGTAGAGACTGCTGAGACAAGGGTTGGCTCTTGAGATACGGGATCATGTGGATGAGTAGTGCATGTTACAGTAGGGCTACGACTGGGTAGCCCTGATATTGGATCTCATAGGAACCTGGTGGTTGGACCGGGTGCGAGACTGGTAGTCTCAGGGAATCGGCTAAGGGTATTTATTAATCGATCGAGTAAAGGATAACGGGAAGTCGTGGTGCATTATGCAAATACTGATTCGAGGATCTCTAGATAGGAGTGGAGTATCAATTCAGTTTTGGGTAGGAACCCGAATCAAAATTCTCGCATGTTTGGTGCGGGATTTTGTTTCACCGAGATGGAATATGGGGCATCTATATGCCAAGGGAATCGAGGGTAGAATTCCAGGGTATTGAACGGGTTACTTTGATGGTAGTTTAAGCCATTGTGATGTGCTTCAGGTGGCTCTATCCGTGATAGAGCCACGCCATGTTGGAATCAGGAAACGGTAGGTCGAAGGAGACCGGGTATGATGTAAGACTACAGTTATTCTGGTAGCATTCACCTTTTACGTCAGATTCAGTGATGACAGGTTGTCAAGCTAATATGATCGAATGGACCAGAAGGATTAGATGAGCCATGAGTGGCGGTATAGATAAGGCTGTTATTGTCAGACGAGGTACCCTTCAGAGGCCATGTAGAACTGTTGCGTGTGTTTTTGGCTCAGCAATCGGGTAGGTGTCCGGTGTTCCGGATAGTTGGCAGACAAGTTGGGACAAGGGAGGTCCCGGATTGTTCTTCAGGAAAGCAGCTATGTGACAACAAGAGGAATTGGAGAGACTTCGGTAATTTGGGGTCCGTGTGTGAGTTGCTTGTTATTTGGTAACCGCAGTTGACCGATGATTTTCTTCTTTTGGAAGCCTCAAGTTGTTGGGAGGCTAGGTCAATTTGAAGTTTCGAGTTTCGGAAGGATAGAGGTGGTTTTATTCTAGAAGGTTTTAGGATTCGTTCCTTTTCAGGTTGGTAAGTCCTTTTAGGGTTGGTATCGGTTGCCTTGGGGAGGCTGTATTTATTCCGGATTGTGGAGGTATCGACCAGATTTTTGGATGTGCTCGGAAGGAAGGACAGATTTCGAGGATGAAATCTAATTCAAGTGGGGGAGAGTTGTAACATCATGTTCCGAATCGATTCCTAGTCTGAGGCTGTGGCCCGAAGATCGGTCATCATAAGGATTAGGGATTTTGAAAAGGTAGGATCTAGGCCCATTTGGGTGCAGGTGATGTATTAGAAGTGATCCGGGTGTTCGATTCGTGTTTTGGAGCCTAGGGGTATTTCGGTAAAGTGGTAGTTTGGGTTTTTGTGGAAAATGGACTTTTGTTCGGAAGGTCTTAAGGAAGGTATGAGTTGATAGAAGTTTAGGGCTTCTCGTCACCTTTCCGTGGATATACGGATCGTCGGAATCGGGTTTATATCGAAGAAGTTATGGCCTTCGGAAGTTTCATGGTTTTCAGGCTTAGCCGAGTACGCGGGGCGTACACAAAGCGTACGCGGGGCGTACACAAAGCGTACGCGGGGCGTACTAGTGAAGAAGGTAGTACGCTCGGCGTACCTTGGACTACGCTGTGCGTACTGACCAGGATGGTCGCGAAGGTTCCCCGGAGTACGCTGGGCGTACTCCAGTCAGATCAGAACCCTATTTTAGGGTCTTGGACCCTATTTAAGCCCCTTATCTCATAACCTAACCCTAATATCTTCAGCCTCCATCCCTCTAAACCCTAGAAATCGACCCTTAGCCCCCATTTGAGTGATTGTAGAGGTTCAAAGTGATTTTTGTGTGTTTTGGTGCTTGAGGAGGAAGAAGGAACTTCTTGAAGAATCATTGTTTGACTTGGAGCTTTTGGATCCAAGATTTGTGCACCTAGATCTATCTCCTGGAGGTATAAAGTCTTAACCTTGACAACTTTGTCATGTAGATATAGCTAAATGGTACATTGTTATGGTTTTGGTCCCTTTGAGGTGGTTCTTGTGAGTAAAAGTTACTCCAGAACCTTTGAGCTTCATATTTGGTCCTTATTGAGGTTATGGAGTCATAAAGTTTGTATCTTGATTGGTATAAACCTTCCATGCATGATTTGGTAGTCATTTGATGAAGTTTGGGACTTAGGGTTTTGATTTGGACTCCATTGAGTTGTGCTAATTGATAAAGTTGGAAACTTTATGACTTAAGAAGTCCATTGAAATCAGATATGGAAGTTTGGACTGAGGTCTTAAAGTATTAAGAAGTTTAAGACATTTTGGGAGTGATTTTGACCTTTTGGAATTCATCGTTGGTGTTTGGGCTTCATTAAGGCATGCAAAGGCTTAAAGCATTCGACTTTATGGATCAAGTCACTTATATTTGGCTATTCTGAGGTGTTGGATGTCTTGACTTAATGGATTAAGAGCTAGAACTGAGAGTTGGTCATCAGGAGGATTACGTTGGGCGTATAAGCCTGTACGCACAGCGTACCAGCTCTTAAGCCAGTACGCTTAACGTACAAGCTGAGTACGCCCCGCGTACTCAACAGAGTGGGATTTCGGGTTTTAGTCTTCGGTTTGGGCCATCTTTTGGGCTTTGTTTTTTTGGGCCCAGATTGGGCCATCAGGTTTTCGATTGATATTTATTTGTGGAGCCCCACTATGGTTTTGGGCCCAATTTGGAAAATTGGGCCATGGATTGGGCCTTGGGTAGTTTCTGGTATTTGGGCCTTGTGGACTATCAGTTTTGGGCCCAATTTGTAAATTGGGCCACTAATGGATTTATGGACATTATAGTGTTGGGCTTTTGTTTTGGGTTTGGGTCTTAGTTTTGGATCATACTGGGCCAGGGGTAGAATTGGTCATTTTACCCCATGCATGGATTAAGGATTATGGTATGGGACCCAATTGCTAATTGGGTATATTGATTGGTAGTGACAACTCGGGAAGCTGGCGGGGCAACAGATAAGGAATTCATGCGGGAAGCTTCTGCAGTGCGAGGTGAGTCTCCTCACCATACCAATGGATCTAAGGCACCAAGGCCGGCTCATTTTATGATATGTGGTACACTATCTGAAGTTGTATTATGTGGCATGTTAGTTGGTCATGTGCTAGGAAGTATGCTAGTGGTATGTGTTATGCTTGTATGAAAGACCATGGAAGAGCCCATGGCACCTGGATGTAAGACCATGTGGAGAGCCCATGGCTTTCCTATTATGTGGTAGTGTTTATTGTAGATTCACTACTGATATGTCTGGTATGTATGTATAGGTGGTATGCTAGTTGTCTTTATGATACTTGCATGGAAGACCATGGGACAGCCCATGGCACCTGGATGTAAGACCATGTGGAGAGCCCATGGCTTTCCTATTAAAGACCATGGGAGAGCCCATGGCAACCGGATGTAAGACCATGTGGAGAGCCCATGGCTTTCCTATTAAAGACCATGGGAGAGCCCATGGCACTTAGGTGTAAGACCATGTGGAGAGCCCATGACATCCTGGAGTAAGACCCTGGGGACGAGCCCACATCATCCCTATATGTTGTATGCATGGATTATATGGTTTATGTAGCTTTATAGCTAATATGGATTATGTGATTATATGGATTGTGTGGGGTATGCTCTGGGGAACTCACTAAGCTCCGTGCTTACAATTTTGTTTATGGTTTCAGGTATCATCGTTTTGAAAAGGAAGGGCTCAGCTTGATCGCAACACAAACACCCGTGTTTTCCGCATTATGTGATTTTGGGATGAACTCTGATAAATGTTTTTAATTAGCAATGTTTTGGAATACTTGGATTTAAAGATATTTGTGTTTTGACTATAATAAAAATGAAATTTTTACCCTCGATTTTTGGGTTGTTACACGTACTAGCTGAGAATCTAGTACGCAGGGCGTAACTCATGTGTATTCTTAGCGTACTAATGGTGGATGCTCGAGGGTCTGACGCCTTGTACGCTCGGCGTACGAGGAGTACGCATGGCGTATGAGGAGGGAAGGAAAACCCTAAATTTAAGGGTTGTACCCTATATAAGCCATAAGTTAGTCTCTTTTTTCTTTGTTTAACCAGCCTCCTCACCCTTGAAGACCCTAATTCGTCCCTTAGCCTATGTTTGGTGATTTTGAGCTCTTGTGAGGCTTGTGTGGAGGGTTTTGTGCATCTAGAGGAAGAAGAAGAAACTTGAAGACTTATTCTTTGGAGGAGGGCTTTGGGATCCAACTTTATCATCTTCTTTTGGTGGCTTGCGAGGTATAATGTTCAAACCTTGCCATTTCATTTCTTACATCTACGCCTTGGCATGTTTTTGGTCATTTTGGTCCTTTTTGGTTGGTGATGGGCTGTTAAGGCCGTTTCTGGAGCTTAGCTTTATAGATCTGGACATGTTAAGGGTTCCTTGTGCATAAAGGTGCAAACTTTATGGTGGTTTTGGTTTCATGCAAGCATTAAGTCATTTATTAAGCTCCTTTGAGCTCTAGAGCCCCATTAAGCCATGCATGCACATAAAGTTGGAAACTTTATGTGATTAACCACCTTGGGGATGTCAGATCTGAGTTTGGATCGAAGTCTTATTGGATTAAGAGCTTAATTGGGAAAGTTGGCCAAGCTAGTGAGTACGCGGGGCGTACAAGCATGTACGCTGCACGTACAAGCCTTTTAAGCTGTACACCATGCGTACAGGCTGAGTACGCCCAACATACTCAGCAGGGTGGTTTTCTTTTGGGCTTTCGTGGGCTTGATTTTCATGGGCCATTTTGGGCCATCAAAATTCATGGGTTGGGCTTTTGAGATTTTGTTGGACTTTTGGGAAAAGGCCCATGAAAGGGGTGGGCCCAATTTGGAAAATTGGGCCATATTTGGGCCTTAGATGCTTATTTTGAATTTTAGACTTTTGGATATTTGGTTTGGGCCTTGGCCTTGGGCTAAGTTAGAGGAAGGGTAAAAAGGTCTTTTACCCTAATTTGAACTCTAAGTGTGAGTCAGGATCTAGTTATTAATGGGTTTTCATTTTGGTATTTGATAGCGCGTGGATTTTAGCAGATATGCAGTTAGATTTTATCCATGGGTTTCAGCTCTCTGAGGTGAGTCTCCTCACTGTACTATGGGTTGAAGGCACTAATGTCGGCCCATTGGTGTAACACCGTAAATTTTCAAACAAATTTTTCATTTTAAAAATCACATACTTCTCAAAAACATAGTTCACAAATCTCCAAAATGACAATTTATCAAAAACACATGTTCATGAAATTGTTTAAACACAATCCAGGATCCTCAAAACATAACTCCGCCTCGTGTGTACAATCAAGCCGGCGCCTTCCCGTGATCCCGAGAAGTACCTGAAACACATAACACATAACACGGTAATCATGAAGCTTAGTGAGTTCCCCAAAATTCCACATACATCTCATTAGCCTCTCATGGCTATATCTCAAATAAGACCCTCTGGTCGATGTGTCTCAGTGGAACCCTCCGGTCCTACAACTCTGGTGGACCCTCTGGTCCTAACTCAGTAAGGCTCAGCATAATACACAACATAAATCACAAATACATAATGCAGGATATCACAATACTCAATAAAAACACATAAGACCCTCCGGTCACACAAAAATTACCACTCTAGGTAAGTATAGTGAGAAGACTCACCTCATAAGCAAGCAAGCAAACCTCGTACACGAACCACCGATCTAGCCTCCGCCTAACACATATGATAATTATCTCTAATTAATACTCCAATCACAACTCTAAATAAACCAAAGGCTATTCTCTCTCTCTAGCTCTTGGAATGGGTAAAAGACCATTCTACCCCTCCATGGTCTCAATAATCCGTGTCTTGACCAAACCCTAAAGTCAACTGAAGTCAACACTCGAGTCAACAGTCCATGTTGACCCGAATCGTCGAGTGCATCTATTTGACTCGTCGAGTCCCCTTGTTCCTTCAGAAAAGTTGCGAAAACCCAACTTAACTCGTCGAGTTGTCTCGTCAACTCGCTGAGTTACTCATGTCCAGACTCGTCGGGGAAAACCCTAGCCGACTCGTCGAGTTGGCTCATCAACTCGGCGAGTCCCTTAAGTCTTTTTTCTCATTCAGATATTTTAAGGTAGATTTACAACCCCAAACTCTAGATCTAGCCTCCCACGGCTGATATACCACGTAAAGCTGCAAGCTTTACGTCCATGCATGGCACTTAGGGCTTGAAATTCCAAAACAACTTCCATTTAGGGTCTTAATCATGAAAGCTCTTCTATTAGCTGGATAAAGCTGGGACCTTTGGACTCTAGGGACCTAACAAGGTCTAGATCTGAAGTCTCAATCTCTTGGTAAGCTCAACACACTCAAAGCCTCAAGGAAAGATGGAATAAGCCCTAAAACTCCATAAAATGAGATCTAATCAAACTAATGATCAAGGTGGAGGCTTTTTACCTTCAGCAGAAGCTCTAGACGAAATAACACCAGATCCAATAGTCTCTTCTCGATCCTTGCTTTGATACTCTTCTCTTCTCTTCCAAAAATGTACGAAAATGCCCAAAGAATAGCTCTCTCTCTCTCTCTCTCTCTCTCTCTCTCTCTCTTAGAACAATATGGATGATTAGGGTTTCACACAGGGGAGTAAAGTGGCTGGTGAGGCGGAAATGAGGGCTTAAGGTCCTTTAAATAGGACCCAACCCTGAAGAATTAGGGTTTCCTCTCACAGCGCTAACTCGCTGAGTTGGTCTCTCCGACTCGTTGAGTTGGTCATAAAACCCGCGTGGTCAATCCGCATCTACTCGACGAGTTGGTCATCCCACTCGTCGAGTTGCTCACACAACTCATAAATAAATATATAAATATTTTACCTGGGAGTCGGGATGTTACAATTAGATTATGTATTATAGGAAGATCTGGGGGTGGCCCTTGGCATTTGTATGAAAGACCCGGAGGTGGCTCCTAGAAAATCAGTATGCAAGACCAGGGTTCGGAACCTGGCAATTAAGTAGATAGTTAGTTGTAGATTGTATGCTAGTTTTCTCTGTGATGCTTGCATGGAAGACTAGGAGGTGGCTCCTAGCACTTTTCTGTAAGACCCTGGGGTTTGGCCCCTGAACTAGCAATAAAAGACCATGATACGGGTCGTGGCATAATGGCAAGACTATGGTTGGCACATAGCACCTCCTATTGCATGTTTGATATGTATGACTCGGATGTTATGTATTGTTTATGGTATTTGGGTAAATCACTAAGCTTTGTGCTTATAGTTGTTGTTTATGGTTTCAGGTACTTCCGGTTCGAAAGGGAAGGGCCCAGCTTGATCGCAGCTCATACACCCATATTTTCCGCAACCTTGAGTTTTGGGATTGTACTCTGATAACTATTTTTTATTGTAAAATACCTTTAAGAGTTTGAGTAAATGATAAATGAGTGTTTTAGTTGTTTTAAAAATGAAAATTTTACCTTCATATTTTGGGACGTTACAAGTTGGTATCAGAGCCTTAGTTTGAGGGATTCGGGCATACTCTTGGGTGTGTCTGAACTCAAATTGAGGGTTTGGTAAATCTTTCATAAAATTAATGTTTTATAAAAAAGAGTTTCTGATAAAAGAAGGGGTGTGATGCGTGCAATCGGCCGAGCTCATGTAAGTGGTTCCCAAAATACCCATACATGTTTATTATATTGTGTGATTATGAGAATCGCATGCTAGATTAGGGCTAAGGACTTGCTCAGGATTTTATGCTAGGAGAGATGCCATTATATGCCTGATTTTTTGAGCTTTTAGAATTGCATGCTAGTATAGTTTTCCGATCAGTGGATAGAATGGCTTGATTAGGGATATGCTGGTTAGATTTTCCGTTTCCCGAATGCTACTTTCTTTGTGCTTTGTGGGACTCTTAGTGATGTGGATCAACTACTAAGTGAATATGTTAAGTCACATGTTGCATAGGTTAAATAATCTCAGAGTGATGGATTTGACCATATTGTGTAGCTCTTGTTTGAGTCCAACTATTATAGGGTTGAGCCTTTCACTCGAAGGATTATCTGATCTCTGTTGCATGGGACTATATTCATGAGGTAGTTAGTTGACGTTAGTGCGAGTCTTTCAGCAGATGATGACAAGGTGAGGTCAGAAACCTAGGAGAGTCTAGGAAATGCTTCATTGGTTTTAGTTGTGCAGTTTAGTGATCAATGGGTGCATCAGTTTGAGAAGGTGACTTAGAAGATTCAGGATGATTCCCGAGGAAAGTATGGATAGGTGTGGAAGGTAGTATTGGGCCCGTACTACTAAAGGCACATGATCCATACTCGAATTTGGGAGAGTCTTGGAGAATCTAGGAAGCTTGTGGGATGAGGATTCTTGAGTATGTTCTGATTATTTGCATGTTGTATTTCAGTTTGGTGATGAGCACTCGGGAAGGAGGCTCAGGTTCTGGTTCTGGCTCAGGTGCAGGTACTGAGCCGATTAGCGAGCAGATACGGGAGTTCATCTCGTCGGAGATTACCCACGGTATTTTGGAGCATATTCCTGTGATATTTGGTACGGTCAAGGAGGGGATTCTGGAGATTTTGGATGAGCGCTTAGGTGCTTTCCGTGCTGAGGTGATGGCTATCATTGGAGCTCGCACTCTTTCTTTCCGTGAGTTCTGTACGTGTGGAGCTCCCGCGTTCCATGGGGAGAAGGACCCCATTTCTAGTAGGAGATGGTTAGCGGATATGGTTAACGCGTTCAAGATGAGTTTCTGCCCTGAGGAGTCGAAGGTCAGAGTTGCTTCCTGCCTTTTGAAGGACAAGGTATGGGATTGGTGGGATGAGGTAGGACATGAGGTGGGTGATGATGTTGTTGATGCGATGATGTGGGATGATTTTTCAGCCAGGTTCAGAGCTGAGTTTGCACCGGTGATTGAGGTGCAGCAGTTGGCGAGGGAGTTTCAGGACCTTCGTCAGACTACGAAGACTATCGCAGAGATCACTACCAAGTTCCGGGAGAGGGCTTTATTGGTTCTACAGTATGCAACATATGAGGAGATGAAGAAGGTAAGGTATCATGATATGCTGAGGGATGGAATCAGGGAGTTTGTGAGTATATCAGGGTGCAAGACCCTGAATGATATGATTTCTAGAGCCCGAGAGCGGGAGATCGATTTGGAGCACCTGGGGAAGAGGGGTCCAAATCAGGTGCAGGCAGTGGAGGGTCCCGGGAAGAGACCCAAGACTTCAAATCTACGATTAAGGGGCCAGCAGGTCCGGGGTCAGTGCAACACATGCGGGAAACTACACCATGTGGTTTTTTGTTCTAGGGGTATGGGCTGCAACAAGTGTGGCAGGGTTGGTCATGTCAGCAGGGATTGTCCTCAGGGGGCATGCCCGGTATCTTTTCACTGCAACCAAGTGGGCCTCAAGAAGGCCGACTGTCCAATGATGAAGGGAGGAGCAGTGAGTGTATGTACTCTGGTTACTTTCAGAATCACTGATGGTCGAGAGGGTAGGTTAGGAGCCCGAACAGAGAGGAGCCGAGCATTGCAGTGTGAGGCAGGGGAGGCCAGGACTCCAATGAGTGATATTGCGGGTATGTTGTCTTTTGCTTTCTCCTTGGCTATTATCAGTATTAATATTGCTTGGAATTTTGTATCGGTTTGGGTAAGCTTTTTCTTTGGTTTAATTCTCTGTTAATTATTTGGGTAATACCATTAAGAATTATTATATGCCATTTGCATGCCATGAATCATTAGTGGGTTAGTAAGGGGTTGTATCTTGTTGAGCGGGTTTCAGTATGTTCGGTTGTTGTTCCGATTCTTTGTTAGGGTCAGTCCAGGGGTATCGTTTGGAAGGTCTACGGTCAGGATTAGCGGGTTAGTCCTCCAGTAAAGTCAGGATTCAATGGTTTTAGCTTTTTCTCTGGTGGGGTCGGCGGTCGTCTGTGGAAGAACTTTTGGGTTCAATCACTATCGTTGATAGGGAAGTAACGGTAGCAAGAAGATGGTGGTGTCAGTCACATGAGTTTGGTTGGTCACCGAAGGTGTCAAGGAGATATATTTATCACGAGGGTTATAATATTCGTCACTAATATAAAGGACTTTAGAATTTGGGTGCTATATCATTGAAAGTGTCTGGGTTTGTCAGATTTGCTGAGATTTCGGGGAGTGTTTATATGGATTTTGGAGTTTTGCGGACATTGGGATGGGATAGTAATGTACCAGTAGTTTTGGTAAGCGTAGGTTGTTGGGGGTTCGACCATAAGGAGGAAAGATGGATTGGGAATCCATCAGACTTTGTGGGATGGGAGAACTTCGTCGAATCGAAGTGGGGGAGAACAGTTCTGATTTCCGGGAACGGAATCAGTCATAGGATGAGTTTCACATCCCCGTCGGGAAGGAAGGCGGCCCAAGTGGCCGTCTGGGTTGAGGATTGAGTGAGTTGGGAGTTTTGGAAACTTCCAACAGTTGGTTAGCGTCTTCTTGGTGACGAATAACAGGCTTATAGACGGATCTGGGTTGGGTTTCCAAGCATGACCCAAGCCCCATATTGGGCACTTAGTCTGATGCGTGTTCGACTCAAGAGGAGTATGAATGGGTTGGTAGATGAGTGGTAAGACCATGGGCGGTGACCATGGAAAGATAGGAGTGTCATAAGACTGCGGGGTGGCTCATAGCATTCACTAGGTTGGCTAATGTGTGGGAGTGTTGTAAGACTGCGGGGTGGACCGTAGCATTCACTAGGTAGGCAGTTAGTGTGGGAGTGTTGTAAGACTGCGGGGCGGCCTGTAGCATTCACCGATTCTTGCGTAATGGTTAGGGTGTGGAAAATCCATGATTGGTTACAGATTTATTCAGATGGATTAGACCAGGGTGGTTCAGTTCTTAAGACTGTGGGAAGGCCACAACATGCATGTAATCAGGAAGTGGTAGGTCGTTGGAGGCCGGTTGTGATATAAGATTACAGTTAGTCATGTAGCATTCACTTTTAGCATTGGATTTGGTGGCGTCAAGTTGGTCGGGCTGTTATGATCGGTAGGATCCAAAAGAATGTTGGAGCCATGAGTGGTGAGATAGATAGGCAATTATTTCCAGTTGAGGCTTTCGTTCGGAAGTCGTGTGGGGAGACTGTGTGTGTCTATTTGACTCATCAACCGGGCGGGTAAGTTGGGACCAGGGAGGTCTCGACTGCTTTTGGAAAGTAGCTAGGGAGCATCGAAATGCGTTGAGGCAGTATTAGTGATTTGGGATTCGTGTGTGGAGTCGCTTGTTACTCGGGGAATATGCTAACTCACTTGTAGCTTGGATTAAATAATCTCAGAGTAATTGATTTGAACCTATTACACTGCTCTCATTTGAGTTTAACCGTTGCAGGGATGAGTCTTCTACTCGAAGGATTATCTGAGCCTTCTGAAAAGTATAAGTGTTTTGCAGCAATAAATGGTCAATGATTTTGTTCCTAATAGAAGCATCAAGATAATCAAGGGTTGGAAGCGTTTTGTTGAAGTATGGACATCAATGAGGATTTGGCCTGGTAGTGGTTCAGTATGGGCGGTCTGTCGGGAGTCAGACTAATTCGAGATTTCAGGTTTCAAGGAAAGTAGAGGTGGTTTTCTGCATGAGATTACATATTCGTTCTTCATCGGATTGGAGAGTTCTTGTAGGGTTGGGTCCGGTCGCCTTTGGGAAGGCTAGGGTACGCGTAGGGTGGTGATTGTGTTGTTCTAGTTGTTTGGTGTACCGGGAATGATAAGGGACGATTTCGAGGACGAAATCTAATTTAAGTGGGGGAGAGTTGTAACACTTGGAAATGAGATGTTCTTACTTGCCCTTCGGAATTGGAAGAATTGCATTTTGACCCTTGTAAGTAGTACGCGGGGTGTACAACAGGGCACTCTTAGCGTACTATCTGAGAAGCTAGTACGTGGGGCATACCTCATGTGTACACTTAGTGTACTAATGGTGGATGGTCGCGGGTCCGAGTCTTCATATGCTGGGTGTACGAGGAGTACGCATGGCGTATGAGAAGGGAAGGAAAACCCTAAATTTAAGGGTTGTACCCTATATAAGCCATAAGTTAGTGTCTTTTTTCTTTGTTTAACCAGCCTCCTCACCCTTGAAAACCCTAATTCGTCCCTTAGCCTATGTTTGGTGATTTTGAGCTCTTATGAGGCTTTTGTGCATCTAGAGGAAGAAGAAGAAACTTGAAGACTTATTCTTTGGAGGAGGGATTTGAGATCCATCTTTATCATCTTCTTTTGGTGGCTTGTGAGGTATAAAGCTCAAACCTTGCCATTTCATTTCTTAGATATACTCCTTGGCATGTTTTTGGTCATTTTGGTCCTTTTTGGTTGGTGATGGGGTGTTAAGGCCATTTTTGGAGCTTATCTTTATAAATCTGGATATGTTAAGAGTTCCTTGTGCATAAAGGCGCAAACTTTTTGGTGGTTTTGGTTTCATTCAAGTATTAAGTCATTTATTAAGCTCCTTTGAGCTCTAGAGCCCCATTAAGTCATGCATGCACATAAAGTTGGCAACTTTATGTGATTAACCACCTTAGGGAAGTCAGATTTGATTTTGTGTTGGATTAGGTGTCTAAGCCCATAACTATAATTGGTATGTACATGACCCGATAGTAGCATGGTCCTTTTGGGCTGCCTTCACCATAGCAATTTGATAGGATGGATTTTTGAGAAAGAGGTTAGTTGTGATTTATTAATATATTATAAGAATAATATATTAATTGAGAAATCATATTATTTAATTAGTATTGATCAGGAATTAATTTGGTGATCAAAAGAAACTGATTAAATTAACGGGGACTAATTAGGTAAATTAGTAATACATATAGTTTGGGCTAATGATCCATGTTGATTAGGGATGGACTAAATCTATGTGTGAGTCCATGAAGAGTTAGTCCAAAGGGCCTATCAAATGTGAAGAGTCCATGTTGAATTAGGGTTTGCAAGTTATAACCCTAGGAATTCCACACTACAAATGTGACCCCTAGCACCCCTAAAATCGGCCAAGACTTCCAAGAAGAAACCCTAGCCGATTTTTGGTGCCTCCTAGCCTCTCTCTCATTATCCTTCTTTGTTATTGGTGTTTGTGACTTATTTGAGGTATCACATTTGAGGTACTAAGCTCTTGAAAGGCCAAGAACTACAAGATACAACTAAGAGGTATTCATCAAACTAGATTTTATGTTGTAAATCTCCAATTGTATGCTAGTTAGGGTTTATGCTTTGGATGAAATGAAATTGCATGTATAACTTGAGAAAACTTATATCCAAAGCATTAGAGCTGTATGTGCACCATAGGATTGTTATAGTGCTTAAAACCCATCAATGGTATCAGAGCCTAGGGCGTTTTCTGTTATATTGATGCAATTGTATTGTTTTCAAAGATGAAAAAGTTTCATTTTTTTGCCTCTGACTGCTAGACTCGACGAGTCCCATGAGGGAACTCGACGAGTTGGATCATCAGGTGATGAACTCGACGAGTCCATGCCCTGACTCGACGAGTTGGATAATCTGTTGGCAGATTTTCAAGTTTTTTGGCCAGGTTTGGATTAGGATCATTACCACAAACTGTTTTGACTGATAAAATTCAATTTTTCTGATAAGGTAATGATTATCCTCATCCAATTGAATGATGATTGTCAAATTTTAAGATAATTACTTCATTTTGTTAAAACTTAATTATTTGTAGAATTTGATTTGAATCATTTTGCTATATGAAATTAGATTAGGTCAATTTTGTGATATAGATAAATGATATGATTAATTTAATTAATTTCAAATTGATCCTAGAGGTTTTGAAAAGTTTCAAAACCTGCCCTCAAGTTTTGGAATTTAAAATTTGATTAAAAGTTTTAATTGCGAAATATTAAATTCTAAAATCCTAGTATTTTAAATGTTTAAAATACATCCTTTTGGTTTCATAATTTAAATTTAGAATTAAAAGTTTTAATTTTGGAAATTTAAATGGACACAACTAAAAGGAATAATTATGGCTTTGTTGATAATTAATTAAAAGGTTAATTAAAAGAGTGTTAATAAATCCATAATAGAATGGTTTAAAGTTTTAATTGAACTAAAAGTCTAATTTATTTAAAAGATTAAACCTCCTAGTATTTGAAAGGTTTAAAATACACCCTTATACTATATCAAATTAAAAGTGTAATATATTATATATGTATAAGTTAAAAGTCAGTCTTACCGTTAGTAGGCCTCATTCACGAAGTTGGTCTGTAAGGGGTGTTTAAGGAAGCGGCCTGTAAAATGACCGCCATTGGGTATACACTCTTACCCACCGCACTCTTGACTAGTGGAGGGTCGTTAGCCGAACGGGTAGGATAGGACACTCTCATTAATAACTATAATGAAAATACAAGTAAATAAACCTTTTATAAATTCCCAATCTTAGTTAGTTAAGAAAAAAAAGTGAATTTGATGCTAACCCATGAAATTGCACATTGCACCTTATTGGTTGTTAGTGGATCGTGTGTGGTTAACCGACACACTAATATAGGACTAATGAAGGATGGCAATGGGTAGCTCATAGGTTATCATAGATCAATGGAGCGTGTGTGGCTAACCGGCACATTGATTAGGTGATAAATTACTTCGAGAGTACCAAGCTAATTTGCATGGTTATTCACACCTTGTTTGTGATCCTCGGTATCCCAGTAACAAACTTGAAGGACATAATCGAGATTAAACATGCCATTGAAAAGTTCAATGAATCTCAAAAGATCTAGGAGTTTCATTTAAAAAAACTAATTCGTTTAAGGTTTTGTTTTCATGGTGGAATTGGTAAATCATCATTTACCTTTCGACAAATAATTTACAATTAGATTATGGCATCCCTCTTCCGAATTGTGAATCATTGTGTTGGGTCCTAGCCTTAATATTTCATCTGGGTGTTATATTAAGGATTGAATCAACTAACTTGAATTTCTCCCTTAGAGATGTCTAGTTCTGACAACTATGGTCTTCCTGAATCTTTTGGAAAAATCCTTCCTCATGAAGACGATCTTCCATGTGACGATCAAGGTGAAAGATCTATCCCTTCCTCGTGCGTTGGTGGAACTTCTCTTCCTACACCTCCTCCAATAATTCTCCATGAACCACATGTTTGTCGACTTGAAAAGTTCAAGATCACTCAAGCCCTATTGGCAAGTAAACACAAAGATGGAAATTATGTATGTACTCACATCGTGGAGATGAAGTTATATATTGATAGACTAGGAATGTTGGGTATCGTTTTCCCAAGGAAGCAAGCTGTTGACTTGGTTCTTCAGTGACTTCCCGAGTCATATAGTCAGTTTGTTAATGACTATTGTGTGACAGATCACGACATGACCCTCATTGATCTGACATATTTGTTTATTGCTGCTGAATCAGAAATGATTTGGCGTACTGGTAAAGAAAATTTGATTAGAAGATCTACCTCCAAAATCTCCATAGACATAGGCGATGGCAATGATGATCCAGAAAAGATTTCTTCTCCCAGGGGAGAGAAATTGGACATGGTCTAAAAGTTTGACCATATGAGAAAGGCCAGCTCTGGGATTGTTCCATGTGTCATTCCAAAAGAGTCTATTTGTTTCTATTTCCCAGAGAAGGGGCATTGGATGCGAAGCTGCTGTATCTACCTGAAGGATCGCAAGGATAGTAAAGTCAAAACGTATGACTCTACTTCAGGTAAGTCTATTATCTAACTCTATTAAGTTCCTAATTTATATATTCTTAATACATGATGTGATAAGATTGCATTTTGATGTTTTGTAGGATCAAAGAAAAGAAAGGAAGCTTAAAGGAAGAGTGAGATGAGTCTGATCGTGAAGAGATAGATTTCGATCGCATGGTTCGATGATCAGATTTTTGAGCTGCTGCTTAGGAGTTATGATAGCTTGCTTAGGAATATTTAGAAACATAGTTTTCATATGAATTTGCATTGTAAGGACAAGTTTTTCTGCATTTTACAAATAAAGAAAATTTTGATTTTATCTTATTTTATGTTTCCTTGCAATGACATTTGTAAAAATTGTTGTTTGTATGTTTCTATTAATAGCAATGTTGAAAATGGTTTGATTCTTAGTTATATCGATTGCGGTAGTGTCGTAATTTTTCTAAGTAAGGAAAGATCCTCATCGCTTAAGTTTCAATTGGACAGAAACTTGGAATCATATGATTGGAATTATGTGATGTATGAAAAACTTGATACTTGGGAAAATTGGGACTAATTCCTTGTTTACATAAGAATGTAAGTGAAGTGAAAGACTAAAGGATCTAGTACACATTGATGTGAACTGGTCAAATCCACAACAAAGGGCGATAAAGTCTATTTGTCATGATTTATTGAAAGTTCAGTAAATATGATTATGCTCACAAGATTAAGTATAATTCTGATACCTTGAAAAGATTCAAAGTATAGCAGAACAAATAATAAGAATCAAATTAGGCAGAAAGATAAAAGTTTCTCCAATCTGAAAGGAAATGAGAGTACTTTAGTATCGTGTTTTATGATGATCCTATTGATTATGGAACCATGTGACAATTGATCCTCTAAGGACACCTTAGTGCACTCGTATGGCTAAGAAAAGGAATCGGGAATTGTTGAAATGGATAAATCAATAAGATGAATCATACTTCGTTCCAAAATCAAGTCTTAGAATCATACTCTAAGTTACTCCAAGTTGTACCTTGAGTGACATGTTCCAAGAAGGTTTGTAACGCCTCATGAAATGTGGAGTAGAAATGCTTCTTACTCTTGCACATTTGAAATTGGTAGTTGTGACGTTTTGGATAAAACAAAGATCAACTAAGACCAATTACATGAAGTGTTGTCTTGAGAAGGTCTCACACTAACTCTTGAATATATGGTTGTCAAGAAATGTTCCTTGACAGAGAATCTTATATGTCAAGAGCGTTATGGCGTGTGTTGTTTTGTTTGAGACATGTTTTTTTTTCTCTTTGTTATGTCTTTTCTAATCGGGGATACAAGTATTGTGCTTTTTGTTAACTTTTTGTTATTAGTTTATGATATAACACTTCTATAAAGTAGTTATATTTAATATAAATTTATATTTATGTGGTAATATAGTTATAAATTAATACAAAATGGATGCCGTAATCATATTGCAAATTTGAGAATGCAA
Source organism: Lactuca virosa (assembly GCF_052849685.1). NCBI lineage: Eukaryota > Viridiplantae > Streptophyta > Magnoliopsida > Asterales > Asteraceae > Lactuca > Lactuca virosa. The sequence goes on from NC_136432.1 coordinate 174,870,526, forward strand.
TTATCACAACTACTAACCATAATGATACTTATCAAATCTTTAAAATCTACCAGTAAAAGTGTTTCCTCATAATCATTCTCATGAATTTGAGCGAAACCTTTTGCCACTTAGGTTTTTATGGTGTACATGTTCCCATCCATGTGAATCTATTATTTCCAACCTACAATCATAAGATAAGGTTTATGAAAAAACCAAATTCAAATTTAGCTTTCATGGACTGAACTTTGCTTATTCTTAATTTCTTGCCAACTGGTAGCACAAGGGCCTACTAGTGCTTCCATGTTGTTAAACAGTTCACCCATATTGATCTATGTACTTTCACTGATCAACGTGCTCTGCCTTTTGCAGTCAAATGAGAACCATAAAACTCATAAGCATTTTCAACCCAACTGTAAGGTGCACAAAAACAAGAAAATGTCAACTTAACACGATAGTTTATCAACCTCAGGTCGTGTGCTAGTGATAACTAAAAGGTTTTTGTTGATTGACTCCTGAAACTCTTCAAGATCATTAAGAATCCTACTGACTTTATGACATAGAAGTTTCTCCCTCAAGGAACATTCCTTGACGAGCAAAAACAAATATTCAAAAGTTAGTGTGGATTCTCAACAAGAAACACTTCATGGAATTGGCCTTAGTTCATTCTTTTTTTAACCAAAATATCACAACTTCCAATTCCAAATGTGCTAGAATGGTAGGCCATGTACTACTAAGTGGAAAGAAATTAATATTGAACAAGTTTAGTCCATATGAGTTTAGATTTGTCAAAAACCTTGTCTTGTGATTATGGTTATGATAAATTCACATGGATAGGAATACATAAACCATAAAATCTAAGTGGCAAAGGTTTCTCTCCTCTTCATAAAAGGATTATGAGGAAACGCTTTCACTAAGTAGATTTAAAGAGATAGCAGTTGTGTTAATTGCATTCTCAAATTCGATTATGATTACGGCATCCCTCTTCATAGTTCGAATTGTGAGAAATGGCAAATAGTCTGAACATTCGAGACTTGCTGCTGTAAGTTCTGAAATAGTTTAGACACACATATGAGCTATCTAAGGAAAGGTGTATGAGTTTGGGATGCCTAGATAAATTCGTATCGAAGCATCTTGTATCAGAAATCTGAACTTTGATAAGAAAGTCAATAAGTATTGATTTCTAGAAGTCCAGCTGATTTCTGGGTACACGTCAAAGCTAGTGGGAGCATAAGTGTTATGCTAGTAAGGAGATAATTATTGTGCTAGTGGGAGCATAATCATTATGATAGGTGTTGCGAGTTAGCAATGCTATTTATAGGAAACAAAGTTTTGATTTGCAAAGTTGCAGAATTTGAAAAGTTGTTTTGCTATAGTAAGGGAGAGGATACTTATACTTTATTTCGAATCTAAAAGTTTAGATTGAAGTATTAATCGAACTTAGTCATGAGCATATATTAATATCAAGTTGAAATGTTTCGACGTTGGAAATTCCATATATGGAAATATTATAACGAGAGATTGGTAAAGTATCATATCTTTATTATGAATCGTATCCCATATGCTTCGGGTATAGGATCGATTGCATATGTTATAATATTCGCCTGTTCTGATTTTCCCAAAGCCTAGGGCATTAAGAGAAAAAAAAGAACCAGAACTGGATATGACTAAAGTAATTACACAACTGTCAAGGACGATCTAAGGATCGGTAAGAATTGGTTGCTTATGGGCAGTTGGAAGTATAGTAATGGATGGACCATATTGACATAATCATGAATAGATGTGATTCTATTAAGAATGAATTATCATATGGAAAATATGGAAATGTTTCCATAATAGGAGTTGGATATAAAGAATCTATGTGTAGAAACTTTTATGCAAGAAGGATGTTCAAAGGAATGTACTTTGAATATGAGACTTCGTATTTATGGAATTGTCTTGTAAAAATATCCAATGTAATGTATTGTAATTGGCAAAGTCTTTGTGGCTTTGGTGCCTAGTCATTACAAAATGATCATTGCATAATAGCTTAGAGTGTAACACATTCTAATAGTGGAAGAATTTGGTATTCTTACACTTATGATAAGGATTTGGAATTGTGAAATGAGCATCATTGGAAATGCTTCCAATTGATCTGTTTCACAAAGAAAGGACCATAGGTAAACATAGTGTGCATGTTTAGAGCATGGGATAACTATTGTTTTAAATTCAAGTATTAAGTTGATTAGATAATAAGTGTTTTTTATTTATATTCAAAAGTTTTGAGACCATATTGGATTAAATTATTCTTGTGTTTCACTTCGCATGTTTTACTTCCCGAATAACTAGGTTATTCAAACATCCATAGTTGATCATACTTTGGAAGTAAGTAATGAGGAAAGACTGTCATGAATCCGTCTGTAGATTGTCTAAAAGCTTAGACATAGCAAATTTTTGTTGCAGTGTCCATGCGTACTCCTGAAATAAGAATTTGACTATTGGATTAAACCCATGCTCACATGAATCACTTCATAGATTTTATCACGAGTGATTATGAGACGATAATATCTTATATTCTTCAAACAGAGACATATAGTTGTTGTTTACGAGTCGGTTGCACATTAATAATGCGTAAACGCATCAGTAACTTGATGTTATAAAACGTATTGTTGTGTGTGATTTGATGAGTAAATAGTACAAGCATATGAGTCGAAGTTTATCCGTACATTTTACCCTTAATGGGATAAAAGCGATATCTATGGGCCCCTCGATGATTTAGTGATGACACCCTAAGCCCTTGGCCAAGCCTGGACTGATTTGATTTGTTCAATTAGTCAGTCATCATAAATCGAAAATCGGGAAACATAACTTGGACAGAGAAAATGATTATAATCCATGTCTCATGTATATAGGATATCTTGTAGAACGGAGGAATATTTGATCCCTTATCTAAAGGATGCGTTACTGATAAGATCAGAGTTCGAAAACGACTTTTAAGAGCTACGATTGCTAATCGGATTTGAAATTGCATTGCCAGTTATAGTTATTAGACTTATCCAAGTGGGAGACTGTTGGATTAGGTGTCTAAGCCCATAACTATAATTGGTATGTACTTGACCCGATAGTAGCAAGGTCCTTTTGGGTTGCCTTCACCATAACAATTTGATAGGATGGATTTTTGAGAAAGAGGTTATTTGTGATTTATTAGTATATTATAAGAATAATATATTAATTGAGAAATTATATTATTTAATTAGTATTGATCATGAATTAATTTGGTGATCAAAAGAAACTGATTAAATTAACGGGGACTGATTAGGTAAATAAGTAATACATATAGTTTGGGCTAATGATCCATGTTGATTAGGGATGGACTAAATCTATGTGAGAGTCCATGAAGAGTTAGTCCAAAGGGCCTATCAAATGTGAAGAGTCCATGGTGAATTAGGGTTTACAAGTTAAAACCCTAGGAATTCCACACTATAAATATGACCCCTAGCACCCCTAAAATCGGCCAAGACTTCCAAGAAGAAACCCTAGCCAATATGTGGTGCCTCCTAGCCTCTCTCTCATTATCCTCTTTTGTTCTTGGTGTTTGTGACTTATTTGAGGTATCACATTTGAGGTACTAAGCTCTTGGAAGGCCAAGAACTACAAGCTACAACTAAGAGGTATTCATCAAACTAGATTTTATGTTGTAAATCTCCAATTGTATGCTAGTTAGGGTTTATGCTTTGAATGAAATGAAATTGCATGTATAACTTGAGAAAACTTAGATCCAAAGCATTAGGGTTGTATGTGCACCATAGGATTGTTATAGTGCTTAAAACCCATCATTTTGGATCGAAGTCTTATTAGATTAAGAGCTAAATTGGGAAAGTTGGCCAAGCAAGTGAGTACGCAGGGCGTACAAGCATATACGTTGTGCGTACAAGCCTTTTAAGTTGTACGCTGCGCGTACAGGCTGAGTACGCCCAACGTATGCAGCAGGGTGGTTTTCTTTTGGGCTTGAGTTGGCTTGATTGTCTTGGGCCATTTTGGGCCATCAGAATTCGTGGGTTGGGCTATTGAGAATTTTTTGGACTTTCAGAAAAAGGCCCATGAAAGGGATTGGGCCCAATTTGTAAAATTGGGCCATATTTAGGCCTTAGATGCTTATTTTGGATTTTGGACTTTTGGACATTTGGTTTAGGCCTTGGCGTTGGGCCAAGTTAGAGTAAGGGTAAAAAGGTCTTTTACCTTAATTTGGTGTAACATACACGTTTTGAAATCGTGTTTTGTAAATGTTAAAAGTAAATAATATTATGAAATATTATGTAATATTGAGTATTGAGTTCTAACAAATAGTTTTTACTAGAAATGAAGTAAAACTATGTTTAGAATCACTCAGAAAATATTGGAAGTCTTATGAGATTCCAATCAAATGTCAAATAGTGAAATTTAATGAAAATATAAAATTTGAAATAAGTAGAATTTTATTATTGAAAGTTGTAAAGAATCTCGTTAGAAACATTTAGGCAAAAACCTCATCGAAATCTGAGTTATAACGAAGAAGTTATGACCAATCGAAGATCCGCGACAAAACCGGCACGGCGCCGAATGACGTAAAAAGTGAGTTTTCGATAAACTACTTTTTAGCTTTAGTAATCTAAACGAAAGTTGTAGTATTCATTAAACCGAGAATTTTCATAGAAAGAACGTCCAAATCTGACTTCGTATGAGGAAGTTATGATTTTTCTAAGTTTCGGAATAGTAGTACACAGCTAAAAACTCGAAATAAAGATCGAGTGATTTTTAGCCGACACAACCTAAACGAGAATCGAAGATCTCGTCGATTGTAGTTCAACGGTAAAAAGACAGAAGAAAACGGACGTCAGATAAAGAAGTTATGACTTTTTAACGGACTTTTTTCTTGTCCCGGCCCGTTAAAAATATAATAATAAAAATGAAGTCAAAATTAGCCAATGGAGTCTAAACGAAAGTTGTGGAGTATATTCTCGCCTACGCGTGCATATAAAGAACGTCAAAAACGGAGTTCGTACGCAAAAGATATGAATTCTACAAGTTATTAAATAAAAATAAATGAAAAATCGAAATATTATCCGGAGCCGTACGCCCAGCGTACGAGCCTACGCTCAGCGTACGTGTGCGATCCGGAATCAGCCATGTCTCTCACTCTTCGCCCTATGTACCACATCCGAGCCCGGGAACCGAACAAGTGACACCTCGCATGTACGCCCTGCGTACGAGGTTACGCCCCGCGTAGTTGGCCGCCTCGGAGTACGCCCAGCATACCGAGGACTTACGCCCAGCGTAACGCGAGCCTCGGTCCCCTATAAATAGAATGCGAAGGCTGCCGGATTATGTTACATTATTCACCCATTTTACCCCCTACACACTCTCTAAATTTACCCTATTAACCCCTGAAGTCCCGGTATCAATCCCGAAACCCGAAGCAAGTACTGACGCTCCGAAGTTCCCGATAAAATTATATTTACAAGCCGAAACTCTGCCCGTGTAAGGCCGGTTTTCATCTAAAATTCTCGGTTTTGTCACAAAAAGTCATATTTAGAGCCGTAGTGCTGCCCAAATTATCATTTAATCCTCGGTTATTTCACGGTGAGTTCAATATAGGGACAATTTTATGTTATGTGTTATATGTTCAATGTGCTTTCCCATGTTATTAAGATAATGAGCTATACCTTTGACCACAAAGTGTATGACATAAGCATCACTTGGGTACTGGTATGTAGCCTTTAGCCATGAAGTGTATGACATAAGCATCACTTTGGCATTAGCAGAATACAAAGATAGGGCCGAAAGCCTGTGTATTCTAGCAATTTGATATTCTGAAATTATATTTTCTGCGTCACTTAGGCTGAAGTCTTATTGATGTATATCAAGTATTGAAATTGTTATTTCTCATTGATTATAAATCTTCGAATCAGATTATTCGTTGATATGGAAAGCCTGTCATATGATACTCATTTGTCTTTCTTGTTCCTTGTCCCTCTTTGCTTCTGTCATATTGATATGTATATGGCATAATGTTATATTGTAACTGTTATTGAACTCACTAAGCGTCACCCGCTTATCCCTCTTAATGTTTAAACTATTGCAGGTGATAAGCATCCTGTATAGTTTTATACTGGTAGAAGATGTAGAATAGATAATATTATAACTTTTGGAATGTATTCCTGGGAAAATATGTAATATATATATATATATATATATATATATATATATATATATATATATATATATATATATATATATATATATAAACTTTGTAAAAATCTTAATAGTCGGTTTGTATCCAGTCTATGTAAATAAATTATCAATGTAAAATATTGTTTTATGAATATGCATGTAGCATGTTTTTGAGTAACAATATTTTCAGAAATACAAAAGTTTAGAAAGTTGGGGTCTCTCAATCATGGTATCAGAGGAATAGTTTAAGTGAACTAAATATCACGGATTGGTATTTAGACTTAAACCGTTAGAAGTTCAATATATGAATAGATTCATTAGGAATATATGGATACAAACCATAGGAAATATTTAAGTAAAGTATTAGGTAATAATAAATCCTAATATTCTAAATATTATTTTGCCCCAAATTTTCAGAAAAATGGCTGAACAAGAAGGTAGTCATACACCAGAAGTGGGTGGAGATCCTAAACCTGGTGAAGTAAATACTCCAGTATCCCCTCGAGAGGAGCGACTCTTGGGTAAACTTACTGGTATTATTCGACAGACTCTCGAAGAACACAGGAAGGATAATGATAAAGGCAAAGAGAAAGCCACTGGAGAATCTTCAAAAGGGGAGGTGAAGCGTCCCTCGTTCAAAGATTTCAAAAGTAATGGTGCTACGGAGTTTTCAGCTGTCATTAATCCTATTGTTGTTATAACTTGGATTCAAAACACAGAGAAAGTATTTCGTATTTCTCATGTGGATAATGAGAACAAAGCGAATTATGCTTCTGCAATGTTCACCGTAGAAGTCCTAGTCTAGTGGGAAGCAACATTTGAAGCTCTTAAAGAGTATGATCAGGAGAATTTGTCTTGGGGAATGTTCAAAACTCGCTTACTAGAAAAATATTGTCCTATAGATATGAGAAGAAGGTTGGAGAAGGAGTTCCTTGAACTTAAGCAAGGAGGGATGACCGTAAATGAATATGAAACGCAATTCAATCAAAAAACACGGTTTGCTACAAAGTATATTCCAACAGAAGATGATAAAATTCAGTTATTCATGGAAGGATTACGATATGAAATCCACGATTTCGTAAGTAATCGGGTTGTTTTGTCCTTTGACAAAGCTGTTGAGTATGCTCGAAAGCGCGAGCATGACTTGGAGATACGTGGTGCCACTCTTTTTATTTCAAAGCACCCACGTATCGATCGAACTATTCCTGTTTCCTCTATTCCACCAGCTCAATCTATTCGAGCCGATTCCGGTAAACAAGTGCAATCTCAATCTCGTGGCTGCGGTAGGTCACAATCTTTTTCTCATCAATCTCCATTGTGTCAAAATTGTGGAAAGAATCATCCGGGCGAATGCAGACTAGAAAAAGGAGTTGTGGTCTGTTTTGGATGTGGAGAAATAGGCCACAAGAAGCCCGTATGCCCAATGAAGGATGTTACATGTTTTGCGTGTGGTATTACTGGCCACACGAAGCGCTTCTGTCCTACTCTTACTAGTCAGGTGACGGGGAGTCAAGCTTCTGTTCAACAACCGGCGAGAAGTCAAGCTCCTGTTCAACAATCAAAGAGTACTCCAACTAAAAAGGAGGAGGTGCCAAAAGCTAAGGGCCGTGCATTCCAGATTACCACAGAAGAGGCACACGAGGACCCGAATGTTGTGACGGGTACATTTCTTGTCAACTCTAGACCTGCTCACATCTTATTTGATTCTGGCGCCTCAGATTCTTTTGTGTCTCATGAATTTGTGCATTCTTTTCAAATTGCTTCCTATGCACTCGCGCAACCATTTCACGTAGATACTGTGGGAAATATATCATTACTTGCTGATAAAATCTATAGGGATTTTGTCATAGAAATTGAAGGCTATAATTTCCTTGCTAATCTGATTCCTATCTCCTTACCCAACTTTGATATTATTCTCGGCATGGATTGGTTTTCAAAGAACCATGCAGAACTCTTATGCTATGAAAAGATAGTACGCATTCCTATTAAAGGGGAGAATCCTATTTATGTCTACGGTGAACAAAGAATCTTAAAAATAATCTCTTTCCTCAAAGCTTGTAAATTCATATCGAAGGGATGTTCTATCTATCTGGCCTACACAGTTGATGTCTTAAAAGACGAGAAGAAAATGGTAAATGATGTTCCCGTTGTTAACGAATATCCTGATGTTTTCCCCGATGACTTGCCTAGACTTCCTCCAGACAGGCAAGTAGAATTCCGAATTGACCTTGTGCCTGGTGCTGCTTCGATTGCAAAGACTCCTTATCGTCTTGCGCCAGCTGAGATGAAAGAAATGATGATCCAACTGCAGGAATTACTTGACAAAGGCTTTATTCGACCAAGTACCTCTCCTTGGGTTGCTCCAGTATTGTTTGTCAAGAAGAAGGACGGATCGATGCGAATGTGTATTGATTACCGTGAGCTAAATAAGGTGACTATCAAGAACAAATACCCACTACCTCGCATTGATGATTTATTTGATCAACCTCAGGGTGTTAGCTATTTCTCAAAGATTGATTTGAGATCTGGCTATCATCAGTTGAAAGTTCACGAGCAGGATGTACCGAAGACTGCTTTTCGTACTCGATATGGACATTATGAATTCCTTGTCATGCCGTTCGGTTTAACAAATGCTCCTGCTGTATTCATGGATATGATGAATCGGGTATGCCGCCTAATGCTCGATAGATCTGTCATTGTATTCATTGACGATATTCTAATCTATTCCAAGTCTGAATCTGATCACGCCATTCATATTCGTGAAATATAGAACTTCTTAGAAAGGAGAAATTATATGCTAAATTCTCGAAGTGTGAATTTTGGCTTCGCCAAGTTCAATTTATCGGCCACGTGATTTCTGGTGACGGTATATCTGTAGATCCTACCAAAATCGAAGCCATTCAGAATTGGGAAGCGCCTCGTAATGCTTCTAAAATTCGTAGTTTCTTGGATCTCGCAGGATATTACCGAAGATTCATTAAAGATTTCTCGCGTATAGCCGTACCTCTCACGAGTCTTACACGAAAGGAAGCAAAATTCGAATGGGGCGAAGCCTAAGAAAAAACTTTCTGAACTCTAAAGATCTTTTGACTCATGCTCCGATCTTATCACTTCCAGAAGGTGATAATGATTTTTCTGTATATAGCGATGCTTCAAAGTTAGGACTAGGTTGCGTGTTGATGCAGCGTGGTAAAGTGATAGCCTATGCCTCAAGACAACTGAAGGAGTATAAAAAAAATTATCCCACTCATGATCTCGAACTCGCTACAGTGGTATTTTCCCTAAAACTTTGGAGGCATTATCTTTTTGGTACAAAATGCCAATTATTTACCGACCACAAGAGTCACAAGTACATATTCAGTCTGCAAACTTTGAATATGAGACAACAATGGGCCATGGAGCTGATAAAAGATTATGACTGTGAATAGATTAGAATATCGTCAATGAATACAATGACAACAATGAGCCTAAAACTTATATATAGCAGAAACTATAGCATAGCAACATCGTATACACAAGGATACATGACCAACTCTGTAAGGCATGCGCAACTATATGTACCTAGAGGTGAGATAGACACACGAACAAATGATCCTACTCTAGAGCCACAACTAAACAAGGAACATACAAGAAAGCCTAGATCAAGAATCCTCAGTTTATCCTACGTGACTACATACAGTCCCTAGGTTATCGCTCTAATAAATGATAACCAAAACTAGTGGGCCAACATTGGTTCCTTCGACCCACATGTACAGTGAGGAAAACTTTCCTGAAATGAAGACCCCCGAAACACTGCGACACGCTTCCCTTTATGTACTGCTTGCTCCCGCGAGCCCTTCACCATCAAAACATGGAAGAATCTTAATCAACAGTCCAAAGTCCTCAAATTTGACCCCAAGTCGAACTTGGTCAAAAAGTCAACAGTTAATCTTGGTCAAAGTCGATGCCCCATCGTGGCCTTCCATGGCCATACCATGGGTCACAAGGTCAAACAGTCAACATGCGGGGCATCGCCTCGTCGTGGTCCTCCTTACCACGTCGTGGTAATGCGAGAATAAGACAGTCTCAATTTTTTACTTCGCCACGCTGTGGCTACTGGAAAATTCCATTTCTCTCATTTAGAGCTTAATCCTTCCAGATCTAAGCTCATAATTCGAGATTTACTCTCCCACACTGACTTAATGGATAAAGTTTCCTACTTTATTCATTTAGAGTCCATTTTAAGGCTAGATCTAGAATTTCATGTCCATTAGGTCCTTAATGAGGTTGTAACCTGAACATGGACACAACATACACAAAGCATGGTTCTTTTTCTCAATCAACAACAAACCAAGACCTAGGAAATCCACTACACGATCTAGAGTTTCTTCAAACTCCAAGAATATCCAAGAAAGGAACAAAACCACCTAGTTATTACATAGAACTTGAATTGTAACGCTTGGTTCATTGTCCATTTTTGTTTAGACCCTGTATGAGTGTATTGTTTTCAATTTGGTCCTTGGGGTTAGTACGCGGGGCGTACCATATGGTACACTTAACGTACTATCCGAGAAGCCAGTACACGGGGCATACCACATGGTACGCTTAGCATACTAAGAGGGAGTGGATCGCGCATTCGGACCTCGTACGCGGGGCGTACGTGTCACACCCCCAAACCAGGATGGCGGAAACGTCCGGGGTGGATGACTTTCATGTATAGTATCATAACAATTGAGTAATAGTAAAGAAAGCAAACACAACCATCATATACATATTTGAAAAAGTTACATCATTTTAAGTGTTACATGTTTCAAAAGTCAATTACAATATGATGACAAAAGATTTGTTTGACGCCTTAGCGTCCCATCCTCAAAAGCTGATAGTTACCTGTTTTAGTGATTCCATGAGAATACAAGTTGTTTGGAAAAAGTGTCAACAATTAAGTTGGTGAGTTCATAAGAGTTTGTATGAAAGATAGTAAGCCTTTCCATGAAAAGTTATCGTGTTTGTTTCTAGAAAATATGATATTTTCTAATAAATGAGATGTAAGCCGTTCATTTGTAAAATGATGGTGTTTATTCCAGAAAATCAATATTTTCCATAGAAATGAGTTGTAGTCTTTGATGTTCCAAGACCGAAATATTCTAGTGTCTTCCATACTTAAAAATAGTAATATGTAGTTTTATTCATGTATAAAACCGTTCGAAGGAATGTGTTTTCGTGTAAAAATATATGTATAGTCGTTTCCCCATGTGAGTTTTCATAACCGTGCTAAAAATGAATTCCCTGCCTCGACGTTCTTCAGGCGTCGAAACGTTTATGACATTTGTCACCCATAACCTGCCGGTCTGACTGTAGCTAACAATCAGGGTGTGGGATCATCACTCCCGTATAGATCTATACACAAGTATCATGCTCTCGTACGGGAGATTCCGGATATAAACAGTACTTTCGAGTATACCTCAGTTAGGTACGATGAAGACAATGTCTCACAAATTTATTCAACGAGTGTACGTGTTTTTGTAATGAAAACTATTTGTATATGTAATTATCCCCACTTTCCAGGATAATATCGAAAGTGAAGTAAAACAATTATATATGTACTTTATATAAATACACCCTTTGTTCAACGGGTTACAAATGTGATAAAGTTTTGTAAACTATACTTTATATAGTTTATTGTAGTAAGAAATTTGTACCCAAAATATATATGCTTTTATATATTTTTCTAAGAATAATGCAGGATGTTTCAAACTCGTTTTTCACATCGTTACGTTTTTATTAAAACTTTGCACATAATAGTATACGAGTTTGGTAGTAAAGCCGTTTCACGTATTTATCACTTTTCGTAAAAATAGTAAATAAACGTATTTAAATGTTTGCGTTTTAACGTAAATTTTCTTGTGTGTTACTTGTATTCCCCCCCCCCTAAAACATAGTAAAAGTCTTGAAAAATATAGGGGTATGAACTCACCTTATGTGTGTTTGCGGCTAGATAACGAGGTGAAAACGATGATCTTCGAGCTACGAATATTCGAGAATGATCGTATCCTAAGAGTTTTAACGCATACTAATGTGTGTAAATTAGAATGAACTAAGATGAAAGTGTTATAAACACTAGATTATATAAGAAACACTTATCAAAATCCTTAAGAATTAACTTGAGGTATGATTTTCTGGGAGATGTTTGAACTTGAGTTTTGAGAGGAATATCGGTTTGATCTTGAGAGAATTATGGGTTTGATTTTGAGAGAAACAATTGGGGAAATGTTTAACTGTGAAGATGTTGCAGGAGTCCTAAATCGTGTGTGTGTATATATATATATATATATATATATATATATCTGTGTGTATATATATATATATATATATATATATATATATATATATACAGATATATATATATATATATATATATATATATATATATATATATATATATACATGTATATATATACATGTATATATATATATATACATATATATATATATATATATATATATATATATATATATATATGAAGTAAAGGATAAGGTGAAGTGATGTTTACATTGGTAAAGGTAATATATCACATTGGGAAGGTAATTAACCAATCAAGTTGCAACACTAGTGGACCAAATGACTGATTTCAGCCAAAGCATGACCGAAATCAACTTGATTTCGGTTTGGTATCACCCAAGAATGGGTGATTTCGGTCTTAATGGGCTTAGGCTTGAGATTTCGGTCCTATAAAACCAAAAACCCCTTTGATTTTGTTTCTAAAAACCGAAATCTCTAAAGTAGTTTACAATTTCATGCTTTTAGACTTTACATTTTGATTTGTGTTAACTTATTTTAACTTGTGTTGTCTTATATGTTCTTATGTTGATTGTGTTGACTCCCAAAGTTTCTTCACCACATGGTTTTCAAAGTATATATATATATATATATATATATATATATATATATATATATATATATATATATATATATATATATATATATATATATATATATATATATATATAAACTTATATAAACATGCCCTCTTCGCTTTCAAAGTTCTATTGCATCAAGTTACATTAGTGAAATCACTTATACACGGTTAAAATTTAGACCTTTCTTGTTCTAAAATTTTCCAGTTGTCACAGTACGCCTATGTACGCGGGACGTATGAGGGGTTTGAGGGAACCCTAATTTTAGGGTGTTTCCCCTATATAAGCTCCTTAAGTCCCTAGTGCTGGCCTCTTTATCAGTCTCTATTGCCCTAAAACCCTAATCTCGAACCCTAATAGCATCTTTGAGTGTTCTTGAGCCTTGGTCTTGATTTTTGGTGATTTTTTCTCCTTGAAGTGATAGAAGAAGAAGTTGGAAGACTCATTCATTGGAAGGAAGCTTAGAGATCTAGATTTAGCTCCATCTTTTGGTGTCTATTGAGGTATAAAGTTCATACCTTGGCCAGTCTTTTCTTAGATCTCTTCATGTTAAGGTTATATGCTTCTTTGTCCCTTTTTGGTTGGTCTTGATGGGTTAAGTCAGTTTTAGAAGCTAAATCTTGTAGATATGGATGTTTGAAGAGCTCCTTAAGCTGAAAGGTGCAAACTTTATGGTGTTTATGGTCTCATGCATGCATTAAGTCATCTATTAAGTCCTTTTGAGCTTTAAGAGCTTCATTAAGCCATGCATGCACATAAAATTGTCAACTTTATGTGGTAAACCACCTCAAGGATGTCAGATATAAGTTTTGGAGTGGGTCTTAATCGATTAAGAGCTGGAAAATGCAAGTTGGCCATATGGAGGAGTACGATGGGCGTACAATCAGGTACGCTTATCGTACAAGCCCTAAAGCATGTAACTTGTATGTGCGCGGGGCCCGTTATGCGAGTTTGGGCGGGGCCCATTATACTCCTTTGGGCGGGGCCTGTTATACTCCTTTGGGCTGGGCCCGTTATACGAGTTGGGTGGGGCTCATTATACTCTTTGGGTGGGGCCCGTTATGCGAGTGTGGACGGGGCCCGTTACATTCTTTGGGCGGGGCTCAATATGTGCTATTATGTATGGTATGTGGTATTTTGGGAAACTCACTAAGATTTGTGCTTACGGTTTTCAGTTTATGTTTCAGGTACTTCTATTTTCAAAAGGAAGAGTTCGGGATGATTGCAGGGCACACACCACTCGATTCCGCATTTTGTGATTCACTATTATATTGATGATGTATCGATACATTTTGATAACATTGGTTTTATGATAAGGATATGGTTTGATATCTCATTAATCTAAAAATGAAAAAATTTATGGTCTTATTTTTGGGACGTTAAATGAATTTAGAAGAAAAGGTGTCAAGGTATGAACTTTATACCTTCAACAACTCAAAAAACTGAAGAGAATGTTGGATCTACAGTTGCTTCTTGTTGCCCTGCTTCCTTATGAACATCCTGTTGGATTAGGTGTCTAAGCCCATAACTATTGTTGGTATGTACTTGACCCAAGATTAGCATGGTCCATTTGAGTTGCATGGCATCGGAACAATTTGGATAGATTTTTGTGAGAAGAGGATATTTATGGTTTATTAATATATTATAAGTTCTAATATATTAATATGAAATCATATTATTTAATTAGTATTGATCAAGAGTTAGTTTGGAATTACTTTTGTGATCAAAAGAGATTAATTAAATAAATGGGGATTGATTTTGTAAATCATTCATTCTTATAAAGTGGGCTTATGATCCATAGTTCTTCATGTTGGGCTAAACCCATGTGATGACCCATGGATACTCCATGGAGGTTAAAACCCATGGATCCTGAGGAATATGGAAAGTTATGAGTTACATGGTGTAACCCTAGTTTGCCACACTATATAAGAAACCCCAAGGCTCATGAAATTGGCACTAGTGATAGTGATAAGAGGGCTAGCCGATTTGTGAGTGGAAGTATCATTCTCTCAATTTATTCCAATTGTTAGTGGTGTTGTGTGAACCATTTGAGGTGCAACACTTGGGGCACTAAGCTCTTGAAAGGTACAATGAATCAAGCTACAACAAAAGGTATGGCATTCAACTATATTTTGTATTGTATATACTCCATAATATGCTAGTTAGGATGATACCATGGAAAATTGATATTAGCATGTATAATAAAGAAAACATAGATCCAAGGTATATAGGGTTGCATGTACACCATAGAAGTGTTAGAATGCTCAAAACCCATCAGTGGTATCAGAGCCTAGGCTTGTTTTCAATTATACTTGATGCTACATGTTTTTTCCAAAGTTGAAATTCTGCCATTTTTGCATCTGACTGCTCACCACGACGTGGTGATGCACCTGTGTGCAGAATTTTGGGTTTTTGCTTGCTATTGGATGAGGATCAGTACCCTAAACTGTTTTTTGAACCTACAAATCTGTTTTCCAAGAGGGTAATGTTCTTGCTTGTCCAATTAAAAGATAATTGTCAAAGTTTCAAGTTTTATATTAAGTTCATGTGATTCTTGAAAATTGTTGATATGAATCATGCATGCTTATGAGTTTTGTTAGATCATAGAAATTATTTGACATGCTTGTTAGTTTAGTTGATGATCTTAAATGGCCTTTGATGAATTCCATAACTTGTCCTCAAGTTATGGATTCTCAAGAGTCTCTCCAGTTAAACCTATATTAAACTCATAAGTTATGGATTCCAAAAGTTTTTGAATAGCTCAAAACTTTCCCTCAAGTTTTGGAATTTCTAAAGTCACTTTAGAATACTTTAATTCCAAACCCTAGCATTTTAATAGTTTAAAATTCAACCCTTATACTATTATAATATTATAGGTTTAATATTTATATATATGTATAAGAGTAAAATTCAGTCTTACTGTTAGTAGGCCTCATTCATGAAGCCGGTCTATAAGGGGGGTATAAGGTTGTTGCCTATAAAATGGCAGCTTAATGGGTGTCCACTCTCACCCACCGCTTCCTTGACTGGTGGAGGGTCGTTAGCCGAACGGGTAGGATAGGACTTTAATTCTCCCTTCATTAAAAGTATAACGATAAACATAAAGTAACTAAACACTTATAAATTCCCAAATCTTAGTTACTTAGGAAAATGTGAATATGGTGCTAACCCATGAAATTGCACTTTGCACCTTGTTAAGCCGTTAGTTGAGCGTGTGTGGTTAACCGACACACTAATCGGGACTGACAGTGCGTGACAAAGAGTAGCTTGATGTTAATCATAGATCAATGGAGTGTGTGTGGTTAACCGGCACATTCATTAGGTGGTTGTAACATTGGGTGTACCAAGTTAATTTGCATGGTTATTCACACCTTGTTTGTGATCCTCGGCATCCCAGTCACAAACTTGAAGGGCACACTCGAGATTTAAACATGCCATTGAATTGTTCAATGAATCTCAAATGATATAGGAGTTTCAACTCACTTAAAATCTAAAATTCTTTTTCGTTTTTCATGGTGGAAATTGGTAAATCGTCATTTTCCTAGCTTCAAATATTTTGCAGTTTGGATTACGACATCCCTCTTCCAAATTGTAAATATTGTGTTGGGTCCTAGCCTTAATATTTCATTTGGGTGTTATATTAAGGACTTAAATCAACTAACTTGAATTTCTCCCTTGTAGATGTCTAGTTCAGACAACTGTGGTCTTACCAAATCCTTTGGAACAAGCTTTCCTCTTAAAGATGATGTCCATCGGTTGGATCGTGGAAGTCATACTTCACTTCCTCCACCTCCTCCAATTATTCTCCCTGACCCACAAGGTCAAAGACTTGAAAAGTTCAGGATCACTCAATCCATATTGAATAGTAAACACAAAGATGGAAGGCATGTATGTACTCATGTCTTGGTCATGAAGTTGCATATTGATAGGCTGAGGATGTTGGGTGTCGTCTTCCCAAGGAAGTTTGCTATTGACTGGGTTCTTCAGTCACTTCCTGAGTCATATAGTGAGTTCGTTAAAGACTACTATGTGACAGATCACGACATGACCCTATTTGATCTCACCTATTTGCTAATTGTTGTTGAATCAGCAATGATTTGGTGCAAGGGTCAAGCAAATCTGACTGGAAGATCAACATCCCAAGCTGACATGGACATCCCAAAAAAGATTCCTTCTCCTAAAGGAAAGGAATTGGCCATGGTCAAAAGTTTTGATCATAAGAGAAATGCCAATTCTGAGACTGTTCCATGTGATCCTGTGTGTTTCTACTGCCAAGGAAAGGGACATTGGAAGCGAAGCTGACCTGACTACCTGAGAAGTTTAATCATATTGTATGGTTCTGCTCCAGGTACGTCTACTGTCTAACTCTATTCAGTTCCTAATTGTTGATTCTTAATACATAATGTGACAAGGTTGCATTTTGATGTTTTGTAGGATCAAGCAAAGGAAAGGAAGCTTAAAAGTAAGAGTATGTTGAATGTGACCACGAAGATGGATTTCGATCGCATAGTTCGAAGATCGGATTTTTTAGCTGCTACTTAGGAGTTATGATAGATTGCTTAGAAACTTGTAATAGCATAGTTTTCATTTAAAGTTTTATTGTAAGGAAAAGTTTTTTCCACATTTTATAAAGAAATCAAAATTTGTTTTGTTTTATTTTATTATATCTCCTTGCAATGGTATCTTTTGAAAAATTGGTGCTTGTATGTTTCTAATTTTAGCAATATGGATTTGATTCATTCGTTTGTGGTAGTGTCAAAATTTACCAAATAAGGGAAGATTCTCATCACCCAAGTTTCATTTGGATAGAAACTTGGAATCATGCAAGTTGTATTGTGTGATGAATGAGAATTTTCATCTTTGGGAAATTAAGACTAAGTCCTTGTTCACATGTATATGTGAGTCAAGTGATGGACTAGGGGATCGGGTACACTTATATGTGCGCTTGTCAGGTCCACCACAAAGAACGATAAGACTATTCATTATGATTTACTAAATTTAGTAAACATGGTTATGCTTACAAGTTTAAGTATAATTCTGAAACATTGGAAAAGGTTCAATGTATGGCAGAACGAATGAGAAGAATCAAATTAGGCAGAAAGATAAAAGTTTCTCCAATCTGAAAAGATGGGAGAGTACTTTAGTATCGTGTTTTATGATCATTGTAATGTTTATGGAAAAACCATATCACAATTGATCCTCTAAGGTTATCTTGGTGCATTTCTATGGCTAAGAAGACGAATCATGAATTGTTGGAATGGTTAAAACAAGAAGATGAGTCATACTTTGTTCCTGAAACAAGTCTTAAAGTTATACTCCAAGATTGTAACCTTGAGTGACAGAATCTTAAGAAAGGTTTAAAACACTCATCAAATGTAGAGTAAAATGTTTTCTACTCTTGTACATTTGAAATTGGTAAGTTGTGATGTTTTGGATAAAATAAAGACCAACTAAGGCCAATTGTGTGAAGTGTTTGTCTTGATAATAATCCGCACTAACTCTTGAATATTTGATTTCTCAAGGAATGGTTCATGAAAAGAGAATCTTATATGTCAATAGGTCAGTGGGAGTCTTAAAGATCTTGAAAGTTTCAAGAACTAATCAAGAGTAAACCTATTGTTAAAACACTAGCCCACGACTTGAGGTTTGTGACCTATCGTGTTGACATATTCTTGTTTCTGTGTCCATTCCAGTTAAAGTTGACTATGCATATGAGTTCTGAAAGTTCTCAGTTGGTTGCATAACATGTTCGATAAGGTGTCTAAGTCCGTAACTATATTTGGTATGATCTTGACCCGACCCGACATGGTCCATTTGGGTTGCACTTCACATAACAATTTCTATGGATATACTTTTAAGAATAAGATGTTTATGATCTATTAATATATTATAAGTTATAATATATTAATATTATTTAATTAGTGTTGATCAAGAATTGATTTTGGAATTAATTTAATGATCAAAAGAGGCTAATTAAATATGGACTCTTATATATGTATGGATTGGGCTAAGATTTATTTAGGATAGGCTAAGAGTATATGGAAGTCTGTCACACCCCCAAACTAGAATGGCGGAAACATTCGGGGGTGGGTGACTTCACGTAGTATCATAACAGTTGAATATTGTAAAGAAAGTAAACACAACCATCATAAATATAATAAAAACTTACATTGTTGCGTGTAATACATGTTTCAAAAGAATATTACAAATATGATGATTTAAAATGTTTTGATAATAGACGCCTTAGCGTTCCTTCTCCAAAAGCTGATGGTTACCTATATTACTGGTTCCCTGAGAAATACAAGTAGTTTTGAAAAAGTGTCAACAATTAAGTTGGTGAGTTCATAAGCGTTTTTGTACTGAAATTTGTATGTCCTTTAGTAAAAATAACTGAACGTGTTTTCCAGAAAATCCAATATTTTCTACATATAGTTTGAAAAAAAGTTCCAAAGGCTGGTGTGCAATAGTATCTTTCGTGCTCAAAATGGTGGAAGTGTATTTATACTCGAATAATGTATTTACTGAATGCATTCAAGAGTCTCGTAAATCAAACTTATTTTAATACTTCCGTGTGAGTTTTATAACCATGCTATTGACCCAGACTGCCTGTAACAACGTTCTTCAGGCGTTATAGTGTTATGACGTTTGTCACCCCAGACCTGCCGGTCTAACTGTACCTAATAGTTTAGGTGCGGGATTGTCAATCCCGTATAGATCTATACACAAGTATCACGCTCTCCCTCCAAGAGATTATGGTTTATAATACAGGACTTGAAATGCGTACTTGTGAGGACGTTGAAGCTGAATGTCTCACAACACTTAGTATTAATAGATCTACGAAAAGAAAAGTCTATATTTCATGTAGATGAAAGTATTTCATTTTACAGTGTTTATGTAAAGATGTAATGAATAACTCGTAAACTATACCCATTATAGTTTTTCGAAAATGTGTTCCATTTGATGATAAAAACTTGGTGTAATATCAACTTTGCATGTGAAGTGTAACATTGGTATTAATGTTGTTTAACATCCATAAACAAAATCTAGATAAAGTATTTGAAAACATTTCTAACGACGTGTATTTTAAGTGTGAGTTTATCTCGTGTTTCACTTGTATTCCCCCCCCCCTAAAACATGAAAAAGACGTGAAAATAAGGGGTATGAACTCACCTGGAAAGTGTGATGATTTGAAGAAAACGAGATTTTTCTCGGGCGGCACCTCGACCGGAAAGTGGTGAGATTCTCGGGAATCTCGGGGCTTCGGACCTTCGTCGGGGGTGAGGTACGAAACCGGGAAGTCGGGATCGTCTCGGGATGCTAAATGTGGAGTAAGAATGAGAGAGAAGGAGGAAATGGGCATGGAAATTTGGACGTCTCGCATCTTATTTATAGGTGAGGAACACTGCCTTCGTACGCTGGGCGTACTCCGAAGTACGCGGGGCGTACTCCTTCGGATAAGCTTCGTAATGCGTGCCAAAAACTTCAAAAATACGTACTTACGCATACGAGCTCCGTTTTCGACGTTCTTTATATCTACGCGAAGGTGAGAAAATACTCTACAACTTTCATTTAGACTTCATCGGCTAATTTTGAATTTATTTTTAAGTATATTTTATTTAATAGGCCGGGACACGATAATTCCGTTAAAAATGCATAACTTCTTTATCCAACGTCCGTTTTTTTCTGTCTTTTTACCATTGTACTACTATGGTAGAGACCTTGAACTCTCGTTTAGGTTGCGTCGGCTAAAAATCGCTCGATATTTATTCCCAATTTTTAGCTGTCTACCGCTGTTCCGAAATTTAGAAAAATCATAACTTCCTCATACGAAGTCAGATTTGGGCGTTCTTTTTATGTATGCTCACGGTTTAACGTAATCTATGACTTTCGTTTAGATACCTAAGGCTAAAAAGCATTTTATTGAAGTTTCACTTTTTACGTTTAGCAGTGTTTTACCGGGTGTGTCGTGGATTTTCGATTGGTCATAACTCCTTCGTTATAACTCGGATTTGAGTGTTCTTTATGCTTTTGGAAACCTTGGCACGATATCTAACACTTTATGCATCCCGATTAAGATTTTAGAACACTTCATTTTTTTTACGCTAATTTCGTTGATTCCAAATAGTCCATTATATTTGACTTTTTGAATGTTACATTGACTTGAAAAATATCGAGTTGTCACAAAGTCCATGGATAGTTCATGGAGCTTTGAACCCATGGATCCTAGGTAAATAAAGAGTCATGGGTATTAGGGTGTAACACTAATTCTCCATACTATATAAAGAGGTCCTTGGTTCTAGAATTGGCACTAGTGTGTGTGAGAAACAAGGGTGGGCCGATTGTAGCAAGCATCATATTCTCTCAAGTATTTCCAAGTTTTTTTGGGTGATTTGTGACACCACTTGAGGCATCCACACTATTGGTGCTAGGCTCTAAAACTCCAAGCTATCAACCACAAAAGAAAGGTATGTTATCCTACTTAAAGTTTTATATTACAAGTACCCCATAACATGCTAGTTAGGTTGTAAACCTTGGAAATCAAATTTGCATGTATTTTAGAGAAAACATAGATCCAAGGTTTCTAGGGTTGCATGTACACCATAGGAGTGTTAGAATGCTCAAAACCCAATAGTGGTATCAGAGCCTAGACTTGTTTTCATGATCCTTGATGCAAACTTGTTGAAAAAGCTAAAAAAATATGCTATCTGCTGCATGAACTCGCCGAGTAGATGGGGGGACTCGACGAGTCCATGTGATAATTCATCCTACTTGTCGAGTAGGTTCTTGCACTCGACGAGTAAGAGTCCCTGAATGCATATTTTCGATTTTTGCTGCTGGAAATGGACTAGAAACACTACCCTAAACTATTTTGGTGTTTTAAAACTTGTTTTAGATGGTGTAATGCTTATGCTAATCCATTTACAATGGCTAATATCAAAATTCCATGTTTTATATGTGTTAATATGATTCTTGAAATTTTGATATGAATGTTCATGTTCTTATGAGTTATGGTTAGATCATAGGAATTATTTGTTGAATTGTTTGATGATTGATTCTTGATCTTAATACCTAATGATGGAGTCCATAACTTGTCCTGAAGTTATGGATAACCAAAAGTCACTTCTTTAAAAGTGTCATTAAAGAATAAGAGGTTACATAAAGTGAAGAGTCTTCACTTTAATGGACCATTAAACTCATAAGTTATGAAATGAAAAGTCTTGAATAATTTCAATACTTGCCCTCAAGTTTGGAATATATAAACTTTCACACATTAATACTTTAAATTCCAAATTGAACCTTAGAATTTTTAAAGTTTAAAATTCAACCCTTATACTTCTATAATATTAAAAGTTTAATTATTATATATATGTATAAGAATAAGTCGGTCTTACCGTTAGTAGGCCTCATTCATGAAGCCGGTCTATTAGGGGGTATAAGGTTGTTGCCTATCAAAACGACAACTTAATGGGTGTCCACTCTCACCCACCGCTTCCTTTACTGGTGGAGGGTCGTTAGCCGAACGGGTAGGATAGGACCTTAATCCTCATTAAAAGTATAATGAACTAGATCCTAAGGGCGTTACTGATGCCCTCTAATAATCAAATCAGATATTACTTTGAGGTTAGCTCACTCGTTTCATTATTACAAAAGTAAATTCTCATTACCTAAGTTGTGAGTGCCATAACCGTACTTAGACTGGATAAGGCACGAAACGGGGGCCAGTATCTTTTATGACTTTGTCACCCCTGAACCTAACGGTCCCGCTGTAGCTAGCAGTGAGGGTGCGGGATAGTCAGTCCCATATAGATCTATACACAATAGTCACGTTCTCCCTCCAAGAGATTCTGGTTATAAGTCGTAGTCCTCCACTCACGAATCCGATGGAGTGTTACCAAGGACATGTCTCAAACTTAGCCTAACAAATTTACAAGTAATAGTACGAAAATCCTGCTTATGATTTACATGAATCCTTTATAAGATAATACATATTATAACATGATTCACAAGTTTCTTGCTTTAGATTTGAAAACTGTTTCTACGAGTTGATTTCTTAATCGATTGGTAAAACGGTTTTCTGAGTTAAAAGCATACTGAACATAAAATCATTCTATGCAAAATGAGATAATTTGAGAACAAGTTTCCTTGTACTTTTGCTTGTATTCCCCCCTTGAAAACATGAAAAACTCAGAAAAAGCGTAGGGGTATGAACTCACTGTTTGACGTGGGATTCGAGTGTATGTTGCTTGGAGTTGCTGAGTGTCAAATAGAGCCTCGGACACAAACGGATCCTATTTAGCATGTAAAAGTACATATATACATTAGGTGAGGGCATAACACTATTCGTTATGGAAGGAAACCACCTTAGGAACTAGGAAACACTTAAAACTAAGTGTTAGAATCATATGTGTTTGAAGAGGGGAGTTTGCGGCCGTAATCAGGAGTTTACGGTCCATGGGTTTACGGTCCAGGTGTTTACGGTCCAGGTGTTTACGGTCCATGGGTTTACGGCCCATGGGTTTATGGTTGTAAACACTTTGGCGAAAAGTGCGATTTTCGGTGTTTCAAGGTCCTTTCTAGCCTTCTAGAAGTGTTCTAAGCCTCGTTTCTAAGCTTAGGGGGGTGTTATGGAAACTTTCCACCCTATAAATAGAGTTTACGGTCAAGGGAGATTGCCTTTGACCGTAAACACTCTTTTGGTCACGATTTCTAGATGCTCAGCAAGAGATTCTTGTATTCAGCAAGCTGGGGGTAGTGTACTTACGTAGTGGAAGCTTGAAATGAGGTTTTTAGCCACCAAGAACTAGTGTGTGTTCTTGGTGAGAGAGAAAATCTAGAAAAAGATGAGATTCATGAGATAAGAGCATGGATTTACCACTAGGAGTGAGATAGAAACACAATCAAGGTGAAGAATCACTTACATTCTTGAGGGTCTTTGAGCAAAATCGAAGTTTGTAGAGAGAGAAAGAGAGAGAGTAGAGAGAGAAAGCTTCTGGAGTGTGTAAAGTGAAAAATGAAGGCCACTCATCCCATATATAGGGGTGAGTTTACGGCCAAGGGGTAGGGTGGAGGGTTTACGGCCGTGAACAGTGTTTACGGTTGTAAACAAAGTTTACGGTCGTAAACCAAGTTTGTGGCCGTAAACTCCTCTCGAAGAGTTATTTGGCCCGAATGCTATGCTTTGACTTAGAAAACTTTGTTTTCGAATACGAAACTCGATCGAACTGAGTTTAGAATATTCCGTTAGACCAAAAATAGGACTAATGTGAATGGAAATAAATAAAAACCCAAATTTGATTAACGGAATTGAGTAAGGATAACGGAAAAAGTTTCGGGTTGTCACATTAGTCCTCCGTAGGTACTTGAGAATATTCTTTACCACAGTCCAGTGAGCCTTGCCAGGGTTTCCCTGATATCTGCTGACCATGCTCAAAGCAAAGGCCACATCAGTACGAGTACAAGTCATAGCATACATGATCGAGCCAACAGCGGAAGCATATGGAAATCGACTCATCTCAGCTATCTCAGCCTCTGTACTCGGACTCTGAGTTTTACTCAGTCTGGCATTGTGCTGGATCGGTAACTCCCCTTTCTTGGAATTCTCCATGTTAAACCTCTTCAACACTTTATCCAAGTAGGTACTCTGACTAAGTTCCATTAGTCTTTTACTCCTGTCTCTCAGTATCCTTATCCCTAGGATATAGGCAGCTTCTCCAAGGTCCTTCATAGCGAAACACTTCCCAAGCCAGGACTTAACCTCCTGCAAAGTTGGGATGCCATTTCCTATGAGTAGTATGTCATCCACATACAGTACCAAAAAACTAACTATACTCCCACTAGCCCTAACATATACACAGGACTCATCCTCGCTCCTCGAAAAGCCAAACTCTTTGACTTTCTCATCGAAGCAAAGATTCCATCTGCGAGGTGCTTGTTTCAATCCATAGATGGATTTCTCAAGCTTACACACCCTATTAGGGTATTTAGCATCGACAAAACCCTCTTGCTGATTCATGTAAACATCCTCAGCCAACTTTCCATTAAGGAAAGCGGTTTTGACATCCATTTGCCATATTTCATAATCATGAAATGCAGCAATGGCTAGCATAACCCTAAGATACTTAATCTTTGCTACTGGTGAAAAGGTCTCATCATAATCAACTGCTGTAGTTTGAGAAAAGCCCTTTGCAACCAGTCACACCTTATACGTGTGTATATTACCATCCATGTCGGTCTTCTTCTTGAAGATCAATTTGCACCCGATTGTCTTACGACCTGGTACATTGTCAACCAAGTTCCAAACTTGATTGTCATACATGGACTGTATCTCGCTGTCCATAGCCTCTTTCCATTTAGCAGCCTCAAGGCCTGCCATGGCTTCCGTGTAACTGTTAGGTTCATCCAGACTTACCAATGTACTATCACTGATAAGCGTATCACCTTCCGCAGTAATATAGAAACCATAGTAATGCTCAGGTGCATTCCTAACTCTCGTGGAACACCTCAGAGGTATGGGCTTGTTAGTCGGATCAACTGGAGTTTCCTCCTCAGGTTGATTACTAGGGTTTGAGGTTCCTTCACCACTTGACTCTTGAATTTCTTCAAGGTCAATTTGCCTCCCACTATTTCCTTGGCTTATGAACTCTCTCTCACAAAAGACTCCTCTTCTAGCTATAAAGATCACATTCTCACTGGGTTTGTAGAAGAGGTTGAAGGGTTTTGAGCATTCTAACACTTCCTAAGTGTACATGCAACCCTATTAAACCTTGGATCTATGTTTGTCTAAGATACATGCAAAATATTATTTTCCAAGGTTTATAACCTATCTAGCATGGCATGGGGTACTTTTAACCATAAAGTAACTAGATGAATTACATACCTTTTGTTGATTGTTGATTCCTTGGAGTTTGAGAGCCAAGCACCAATAATGTGAATGCCTCAAATGGAAATCACAAATCACCCAAACTTGGAAAATATATGAGAGAGTATTCTAACTCTTGGTTTTGGCCACCACACTTACACACACACTTAGTGTCTTTTTCATGCAACATAAGCTTGTTTATATAGTGTACATGGTTAGGGTGAAACCCTAATAACCCATGTCTTTTCCTCTTCCAAGGATCCATGGGTAAAAGCTCCATGGATCATCCATGGACTTCCATATAAGCTTAGCCCATTAACAAATGAGTGTTAGCCCACACCATATAAATATAATAGCCCATGATTTAATTAGTCTTCCTTTTAATCACTAAATTAATTCATAATTAATTCAAGATTAAAACTAATTAAGTAGCATGACTTTATATTAATATATTATAACTTATAATATATTAATAAATCGTAAGTATACAACTCTCATAAAATTATCCATAAATTGTTTGGGTGAAGTGCAACCCAAATGGACCATGCCGGGTCGGGTCAAGTATATACCAAATAAGTTATGGACTTAGACACCTTATCCAACAGACTCCCACTTGGATAAGTCTAATAACTGTATTTGCCTATATTACTTCAGGAACCAACCGGCAATCGTAGCTCTCGAAAACTCTTGTGAACTATGTAGCGCCATTTTAGATAAGTGATCATATAATCCTCTGCTCTCATGATATCAGCCGGACAAATACATGGAACAATGTCTTACTTATTGTCTAGCAGTTGTTTCTCGATTTCCGATTTGTTTGACAAAGAACTTAACTGAACACATCAATTTAGTTCTGACCGGGCCCGGTACATGGGTCAACACAAAATCATCGAGGGGCCCAGATATCGCTTCTATTTCTAGAAGGAACAGATAAACTTCGACTCATATGCTTGTTCTACTACTTATTGAATTGCACACAAAGGCACGTTTTATAACATCAAGTTACTGATGCGTTTACGTGCAATCAATGCACAACCAACTCATAGGTAACAACTCATATCTCTAGGTTTGAAGACTTATATGATATTACCGTCTCACGATCACTCGAGATAAATTCCATGAAGTGATACAAGTGAGCGTGGGTTTATTCCAATACTCATAACTTATGAGCACTCATGAACGTTGTAGCAACCATTGCTATGTCTAAACACCTTTAGCCATCTACAAACCCAATTCATGACAATCTTGATTCATACCTACTTCCGACGTATGACCGATTGTGGAGGTTTGAATAAATTGATTATTCTGGAAGTCAAAACATGCAAAACTGAAACAATAGTAAATAATTGACAATGATAGTAACACTTTACTCATAAATAAATCACACATTTTATTCATCATCAAACGTCGATTACATTTTACAAGTTTCAGAAAAGTTATCTAATCTGTAAAACTAATATCGTCCCTCAGCCCGATGCGCCTCGCATGCTGCAAATGCTTATCCCTCGTCAGTCCCTTCGTAAGGGGATCTGCAAGGTTCTCATCTGACGATACCCTCTTTGCCACGAGGAGTCCCTCTTCTATCTTGTGTCTTATGAAGTGATATTTTCTGTCAATGTGTCGGGATCTACCATGATCTCTTGGTTCCTTGGCTAAGGCAACCGCACTATTGCTGTCACAGAAAATCTCCATAGGCTCCTTAATAGCTGGTACAACTCCAAGGTCTCCGATGAAGTTCCTCAGCTATATCGCCTCCTTTGCCGCTTCACTCGCTGCTATGTACTCTGATTCACAAGTCGAATCAGCTACAGTCTCCTGTTTGGAACTCTTCCAAGTGATTGCCCCTCCATTTAAGGTAAAGACCCAGCCCGACTGAGAGCGGAAGTTATCCCTATCAGTCTGAAAGCTAGCATCACTATACCCTACTACTCTCAAGTCATCACTCCCACCAAGGGTAAGGATCCAATCCTTAGTCCTCCGTAGGTACTTGAGAATATTCTTTACCGCAGTCCAATGAGCCTTGCCAGGGTTCCCCTGATATCTGCTGACCATGCTCAAAGCAAAGGCCACATCAGGACGGGTACAAGTCATAGCATACATGATCGAACCAACAGCGGAAGCATAAGGTAATCGACTCATCTCAGCTATCTCATCTTCTGTACTCGGGCTCTGAGCCTTGCTCAGTTTGGCATTGCTTTGGATCGGTAATTCTCCTTTCTTGGAATTCTGCATGTTGAACCTTTTCAACACCTTATCCAAGTAGATACTCTGACTAAGTCCAATTAGTCTTTTACTCCTTTCTCTTAATATCCTTATCCCTAGGATATAGGTAGCTTCTCCAAGGTCCTTCATAGCAAAGCACTTCCCAAGCCAGGACTTAACCTCCTGCAAGGTTGGGATGTCATTTCCTATGAGTAGTATGTCATCCACATACAGTACCAAAAAACTAACTATACTCCCACTAGCTCTGACATACACGCAGGACTCATCTTCACTTCTTGAGAAACCAAACTCTTTGACCTTCTCATCGAAACAAAGATTCCAACTTCGAGATGCTTGTTTCAATCCATAAATGGATTTCTCAAGCTTGCACACTCTATTGGGGTACTCTGCACTGACAAAACCTTCTGGCTGATTCATGTAAACATCCTCAGCCAACTTTCCGTTAAGGAAAGCGGTTTTGACATCCATTTGCCATATTTCATAATCATGAAATGAAGCAATGGCTAGCATAACCCTAATAGACTTAATCTTTGCTACTTGTGAAAAGGTTTCATCATAATCAATACCATGAGTCTGAGTAAACCCCTTCGCAACCAGTCGAGCCATATAAGTGTGCACCTTCCCATCCATGTCGGTCTTCTTCTTGAAGATCCATTTGCACCCGACTGTCTTACGGCCTGGTACATTGTCAACCAAGTTCCAAACTTGATTGTCATACATGGACTGTATCTCGCTGTCCATAGCCTCCTTCCATTTAGCAGACTCTGGGCCTGCCATGGCTTCCTTAACACTGTTAGGTTCATCCAGATTTACCAGTGTAATGTCACTGATAAATGTATCACCTTCCATAGTAATATGAAATCCATAATAAAACTCAGGTGTGTTCCTAACCCTTGTGGAACGCCTCGGAAGTACAGACTCGTCAGCTGGATCAACAGGAATTTCCTCCTCAAGTTGATTGCTAGTGTTTGAGGTTCCTTCACCAATTGAGTCTTGAATTTCTTCAAGGTCAATTTGCCTCCCACTGTCTCCTTGGCTTATAAATTCTCTCTCTCGAAAGACCCCTCTCCTAGCCACAAAGACCACATTCTCACTGGGTCTGTAGAAGAGGTAACCAAAGGATTTTTGTGGGTAGCCGATGGAAATACACCTTTCACTTCGAGGTTCGAGCTTGTCATGAGTTTCGCGCCTCACGAAAGCCTCGCAACCCCAAATCTTGATATGGTCTAGATTGGGAACTTTCCCAGTCCACATTTCATGAGGTGTTTTGGCAACCTTCTTTGTAGGGACTAGATTAAGGATGTGGGCGGCAGTCTCTAAGGCATACCCCCAAAAAGAGATTGGTAGCGAAGCTCGACTCATCATAGAGCGAACCATGTCCAACAAGGTTCGATTGCGCCTCTCAGCTACACCATTCAGCTATGGTGTCCTGGGAGGTGTCAATTGTGAGACAATCCCACACTCCTTAAGATAATCGAGGAACTCAGTACTAAGATACTCACCACCTCGATCGGATCGAAGCATCTTAATGTTCCTGCCCAATTGATTTTCTACTTCCTGTTTAAACTCTTTAAACCTTTCAAAAGTTTCTGACTTATGTTTGATTAAGTAGACATAACCATATCTACTAAAATCATCAATAAAAGTCACATAATAGCGATTAGCATCCCTTGTGGCGGTTTTGAATGGTCCACATACATCAGTATGTATAAGGTCCAACAAACCCTCACCCCTTGCACAAGTACCAGTGAAGGGTGATTTTGTCATTTTTCCAAGTAGACAAGACTCACAACTATCATCCGACTTGAGGTCGAACGACTCCAAGACTCCATCCTTTTGGAGCTGGCCTATGCGTTTCTTGCTTACATGTCCAAGACGACAATGCCACAAAGATGCTTTATCCAAGCTAGTAGAAGAATCAATACACAATACATTATTCCCTAAATTATCTACAACCGATACAGCTTCATACACACCTTTACAAGGTAATGCTTTAAAATAAAGAATATTATTTAAGAAAGCATTAATACTACCAACTTCATTATCAAAAGAAAAGGTAAAACCTTGTTTGTACAAAGCATGAAAGGAAATAATATTCCTCGCCATTTCAGACGAGTACACACATTTATTCAAATCTAACTTTAACCCACTATCTAGCAACAAAGTATAAACTCCAATCTTGGTAACAGGTGCAACCTTCTTGTTCCCCATGATTAAGTTTATCTTTCCGTGCTCCACATCCTCACTTCTTCTTAGGCCCTGCAAGTCACAACAGATGTGAATACCACAACCTGTATCAAGAACCCAAGAATTAGAATATGGTGAGTTATTAGACAATATAGTGTAAATACCTGCATGGGATGGTTTCACTTTCCCATCCTTGACATCCTGCAAGTACTTTGGGCAGTTTCGCTTCCAGTGCCCCTTATTTTGACAGTAGAAGCATTCAGCGTCCTTAGGGATGGAAGAAGGAGTGATAGAACCACCTTTGGTTCCAGATGAGGAGCCTTCAAGGGACTTTCCCTTGGTACCCTTCGAAGGGTGCTTCCTCTTTTTCCCTTTGCCTTGCCCGATAGCCAAAACAGGGGTAGTAGTAGGAGTAGGAGTAGCAACCGACTTACTCTTAAGACCACTTTCGGCAGTCTTCAGAAGTCCTTGAAGCTTACTGAGTGTGACTTCCTCCTTGTTCATGTGGTATGTCATACGAAATTGATCATAAGACGATGGCAAGGAGTGCAAAATGATATCAATTGCCAACTCCTCAGGGAAGTTCACATTCAGTTTCATTAGACGGTCCACATACCTTTGCATTTTCTGCATGTGGCTCGTGATTGGTTCGCTATCCTTCATACGGGTAGTGATCATGGAGGAGATTATTTCATACCGCTCTTGACGAGCACTCTGATGGTACCTTTCCATCAGATCCCGGTGCATCTCAAAAGGGTAATAGTCCTTATAGGACTTTTGGAGTTCAGCTGTCATGGTGGCCATCATGATGCATGCCACCTTGGTGGGATCTCTTTCATGTGCCTGATACTCAACGACCTCCTCAGGAGTAGCAGTGGACTCATCAAGCTCCTTTAGCTCCTTATCGAGGACATATTCCTTGTCCTCGTAACGAGTAACCATCCTGATGTTCCGGATCCAATCCATAAAGTTGGAACCATCAAAGATGACCCTCCCACAAAGGTTCATGAGGGAAAAAGAGCCAGTAGGGTTAGAGCCCGAAGCTTTGTTGTCGGAAGACATCTGAAA
Organism: Lactuca virosa; assembly: GCF_052849685.1. NCBI lineage: Eukaryota > Viridiplantae > Streptophyta > Magnoliopsida > Asterales > Asteraceae > Lactuca > Lactuca virosa. The sequence continues at coordinate 174,901,922 of NC_136432.1, forward strand.
AGAAGAAAACAAGTTTAGATTAGATATATCAAATCCTTAATAATACACCCAAATGTAATATTAAGGCTAGGATCCAACACAATATATTATAACTTAGAAGAGGGATGCCGTAATCTAAGCTATAATATATTTGAAGGTAGGTGAATGACGATTCACCAATTTCCACCATGAAAACGAAATGAATTATTAGGTTTAATTGGTTTTGAAATTCCTAGATTCCTTTGAGATTCATTGAACTTTTCAATGGTATGTTTCAATCTCGATTGTGCCCTTCAAGTTTTGTGACTGGGATGCCGAGGATCACAAAACAAGGTGTGAATAACCATGCAAATTCACTTGGTACCCTTAATATTATCACCTAATCAATGTGCCGGTTAACCACACACGCTCCATCGATCTATGATAAACATTAAGTCACCCTTCGTGATCCTTACTAGTCCAAGTTAGTGTGCCGGTTAACCACACACGCTCCACCAACGACTTGGTAAGGTACAAAGTGTGAATTTCATGGGTTAGCACCATATTCACATTTTCCTAAAGTAACTAAGATTGGGAATTTATAAAAGGTTTAGTTACTTTATAATATTCATCATACTTTTAATGAGAATTTATAAGTCCGTGTCCTACCCGTTCGGCTAACGACCCTCCACCAGTCAAGCAAGCGGTGGGTGAGAGTGGACACCCATTAAGTTGCCATTTTATAGGCAACAACCTTATACCCACCTTATAGACTGGCTTCGTGAATGAGGCCTACTAACGGTAAAACGACTTAAATCTTATACATATATATAATAATTAACCATTAATGTTATAAATAGTATAAGGGTTGAATTTTAACTTTTAAAACTCTAAGGGTTTGGAATTAAAGTATATTAAAGTGTGTGTAACTTTACAAATTCCAAAACTTGAGGACAAGTTTTGAAACTATTCAAAACTTTTCATTTCATAACTTATGAATTAAAGGTTCATAAAAATGAAGACTCTTCATTTTCATGTAACTTATGTGTTTTAAGTGTGTGTTTAAAAGAGGTGACCTTTGGATATCCATAACTTGAGGACAAATTATGGACTCCAATAAAACACATAAATGATCAAGAATTAATCCTAAACAATTCAGCAAATAATTCCTATCATCTTCTAAATTCATAAGAACATGAACATGATCATCAAAGTTTCAAGAATTATATGAACACATACAAAGCATGAAATTTTGATATAAGCTATTGTAAATGGATTAGAACAACCATTACACCAACTAAAACAAGTTTTAAAACACCAAAACAGTTTAGGGTAATGTTTCTAGTCCATTTCCAGCAGCAAAAGTCGAAAATCTGCATTCTGAGGCTCCTACTCGCCGAGTGCACGAACCTACTCGCCGAGTAGGATGAATTTACACATGAACTCGGCGAGTCCCCCCATGGACTCGACGAGTTCATCAGGCAGACAGAAAAAAAACTCGACTTTTTTCACTATTTTGCATCAAGTATCAAACAAACAAGCCTAGGCTCTGATACCACTGAAGGGTTTTGAGCATTCTAACACTTCCTAAGTGTACATGCAACCCTATTAAACCTTGGATCTATGTTTGTCTAAGATACATGCAAAATATTATTTTCCAAGGTTTATAACCTATCTAGCATGGCATGGGGTACTTTTAACCATAAAGTAACTAGATGAATTACATACCTTTTGTTGATTGTTGATTCCTTGGAGTTTGAGAGCCAAGCACCAATAATGTGAATGCCTCAAATGGAAATCACAAATCACCCAAACTTGGAAAATATATGAGAGAGTATTCTAACTCTTGGTTTTGGCCACCACACTTACACACACACTTAGTGTCTTTTTCATGCAACATAAGCTTGTTTATATAGTGTACATGGTTAGGGTGAAACCCTAATAACCCATGTCTTTTCCTCTTCCAAGGATCCATGGGTAAAAGCTCCATGGATCATCCATGGACTTCCATATAAGCTTAGCCCATTAACAAATGAGTGTTAGCCCACACCATATAAATATAATAGCCCATGATTTAATTAGTCTTCCTTTTAATCACTAAATTAATTCATAATTAATTCAAGATTAAAACTAATTAAGTAGCATGACTTTATATTAATATATTATAACTTATAATATATTAATAAATCGTAAGTATACAACTCTCATAAAATTATCCATAAATTGTTTGGGTGAAGTGCAACCCAAATGGACCATCCCGGGTCGGGTCAAGTATATACCAAATAAGTTATGGACTTAGACACCTTATCCAACAGAGGTAAGCAAAGGATTTCTGTGGGTAGCCGATGAAAATACACCTCTCACTTCGAGGTTCGAGCTTGTCGTGAGACTCGCGCCTCAGGAAAGCCTCGCAACCCCAAATCTTGATGTGGTCTAATTTAGGAACTTTCCCAGTACACATCTCATGAGGTGTTTTGGCAACCTTTTACGTAGGGACTAAATTAAGGATATGGGCGGCAATCTCTAAGGCATACCCCCAGAATGAGATTGGTAATGAAGCTCGACTCATCATGGAACGAACCATGTCCAACAAGGTTCGATTGCGCCTCTCAGCCACACCATTCAGCGGTGGTGTCCTAGGAGGTGTCAATTGTGAGAAAATCCCACATTCCTTAAGATAGTCAAGGAACTCAATACTAAAATACTCTCCTCCCCGATCGGATCGGAGCATCTTGATGTTCCTGCCCAGTTGATTCTCCACTTCCTGCTTGAACTCTTTGAACTTTTCAAAGGTTTCTGACTTATGCTTGATTAAGTAGATATATCCATATCTACTATAATCATCAGTAAAAGTCACATAGTAGCGATTAGCATCCCTAGTGGCGGTTTTGAAGGGTCCACACACATCTGTGTGTATGAGGTCCAACAAACCTTCACCCCTCTCACAAGAACCAGCGAAGGGTGACTTTCTCATTTTTACAAGTAAACAAGACTCGCAACTATCATCTGATTTTAGGTCAAATGATTCCAAAACTCCAACCTTTTGGAGTTGGCCTATACGCTTCTTGTTGACATGTCCAAGATGACAATGCCACAAGGATGCTTTATCCAAAGTAATAGAAGAATCAATATGAAATACATTATTTCCTAAGTTGTCTACAATCGACACAGTTTCATATACACCATCACAAGGTAATGCTTTAAAATAAAACACATCATTATAAAAAGCATCAATAACACCAATTTTATTATCAAATGAAAAAGTGAATCCTTGCTTGTACAAACTATGAAAGGAAATAATATTTCTCGCCATTTCTGATGAGTAACAACATTTATTCAAATCTAAAGTTAACCCATTAATAAGCAATAAAGAATAAACTCCAATCTTGGTCACAATTGATGCTTTCCTATTGCCCATGATTAAGTTTAGCTTCCTGTGCTCCACTTCTTCACTACTTCTTAGGCCCTGCAAATCAGTAAAAATGTGAATACCACAGCCTGTATCAAGCACCCAAGAGTTAGTATGCAATGAGTTATTAGACAATATAGTATAAATACATGCATGGGTGGGTTTAACTTTCCCATCCTTTACATCCTGCAAGTACTTAGGGCAGCTTCGCTTCCCGTGCCCCTTTTCGTGGGAGTAGAAGCATTGTGCTTCCTTTGGGTTTGAAGAAGGAGGAATGGGACCTTTCTTGGTCCCACTTGAAGAGGAGCCATCAAGAGACTTTCCCTTGGTACCCTTCGAAGGGGTCTTCCTCTTCTTCCCCTTTCCCTGCCCAATTGCCAGAACAGGGGCTGTTGTAGGAGTAGGAGTAGAAGTAACAACCGATTTACCTTTAAGGCCACTTTCAGCGGTCCTTAAAAGTCCTTGAAGTTTGCTAAGTGTGACTTCCTCCTTGTTCGTATGATAAGTCATACGAAACTGATCATAACTTGGAGGTAAGGAATGGAGAATGATATCAATCGTCATGTCCTCAGAGAAGTCCACATTAAGCTTCAGCAACCGGTCCACGAACCTTTGCATTTTCTGCAAGTGAACGGTGATAGGTTCACCATCCTTCATCCTGGCTGTTATCATGGAGGAGATTATTTCATACATCTCTTGACGAGCGCTCTGATGGTACCTTACCATCAGATCCAAGTGCATCTCATAGGGGTAGAAATCTTCATAGGATTTCTGGAGTTCATGAGTCATAGTAGCCAACAGAATGCAGGACACTTTAGTAGCATCCCTCTCAAGTGCATGATACTCCACAATCTCCTCAGGAGTAGCAGTGGACTCATTGATAACCTTAAGCTCCTTGTCAAGGACATATTCCTTTTCCTCATAGCGGGTAATCATTCTGATGTTCCTAATCCATTCATTGAAATTAGAACCATCAAAAGTGACTTTCCCACACAAGTTCATGAGGGAAAAAGAGCATGTAGGGTTTGAGCCAGCAACAGTGTTGGAAGACAGCTGAAAGAAAAGAAAGACAAGTTTTAAATATATAAAGAGTCCTTAATAAGTCACCCAAATGAAATATTAAGGCTAGGATCCTACAAACTATTTCATAACTTAGAAGAGGGATTCCGTAATCCAAGCTATAAAATATTGGAAGGTAAGTAAATGACGATTTACCAATTTCCACCATTATAAACAAATAAAAAATTATTAAGTTTTAATTGGATTTGAAACTCCTAGATCTTTTGAGATACATTGAACTTTCAATGGCATGTTTAAATCTCGATTGTGCCCTCTCAAGCTTGTGACTGGGATGTCGAGGATCACAAACAAGGTGTGAATAACCATGCAAATTGACTTGGTACCCTTAATTTTATCACCTAATCGATGTGTCGGTTAACCACACGCGCTCCACCGATCTATGATAACACTTAAGTCACCCTTTGCCACTCTTACTAGTCCTTGTTAGTGTGTCGGTTAACCACACACGCTACACTAACGACTTGGTAAGGTACAAAGTGTAATTTCATGGGTTAACACCTATTTCAAATTTTCCTAAAGTAACTAAGATTGGGAATTAATAAAGGTTTAGTTACTTTATAATTTCATTATACTTTTAATGAGGATTAAGGTCTTATCCTACCCGTTCGGCTAACGACCCTCCACCAGTAAAGGAAGCGGTGGGTGAGAGTGGACACCCATTAAGCTGCCATTTTATAGGCAACAACCTTATACCCCCCTTATAGACCGGCTTCGTGAATGAGGCCTACTAACGGTAAGACCGACTTATTCTTATACATATATATAATAATTAAACTTTTAATATTATAGAAGTATAAGGGTTGAATTTTTAAATTTAAAAATTCTAAGGTTCAATTTGCAATCTAAAGTATTAATGTGTGAGACTTTACATATTCCAAACTTGAGGGCAAGTATTGAAACTATTCAAGACTTTTCATTTCATAACTTATGAGTTTAATGGTCCATTAAAGTGAAGACTCTTCACTTTATGTAACCTCTTATTCTTTAATGACACTTTTGAAGAAGTGACTTTTGGTTATCCATAACTTGAGGACAAGTTATGGACTCCATCATTAGGCATTAAGATCAAGAATCAATCATCAAACAATTCAGCAAATAATTCCTATGATCTAACCATAACTCATAAGAACATGAACATTCATATCAAAATTTCAAGAATCATATTAACACATATAAAACATTGAATTTTGATATTAGCCATTGTAAATGGATTAGCATAAGCATTGCACCATCTAAAACAAGTTTTAAAACACCAAAACAATTTAGGGTAATGTTTCTAGTCCATTTCCAGCAGCAAAAGTCGAAAATCTGCATTCAGGGGCTCCTACTCGTCGAGTGCAAGAACCTACTCGACGAGTAGGATGGATTATCAAATGGACTCATCGAGTCCCACCATGGACTCGACGCGTTCATGCAGCAGATAGCAGATTTTTGAGCTTTTTCAACAAGTTTGCATCAAGTATAAAGAAAACAAGCCTAGGCTCTGATACCACTGTTAGGTTTTGAGCATTCTAACACTCCTATGGTGTACATGCAACCCTAGAAACCTTGGATCTATGCTTTCTCTAAAATACATGAAAAATTGATTTCCAAGGTTTACAACCTAACTAGCATGTTATGGGGTACTTGTAATATAAAACTTTAAGTAGGATAACATACCTTTCTTTTGTGGTTGATAGCTTGGAGTTTTAAAGCCTAGCACCAATAGTGTGGATGCCTCAAGTGGTGTCACAAATCACCCAAAACAACTTGGAAATACTTGAGAGAATATGATGCTTGCTAAAATCGGCCCACCCTTGTTTCTCACACACACTAGTGCCAATTCTAGAACCAAGGACCTCTTTATATAGTATGGAGAATTAGGGTTACACCCTAATACCCATCACTCTTAATTTACCTAGGATCCATGGGTTAAAAGCTCCATGAACTATCCATGGACTTCCATATACTCTTAGCCCATCCTAAATAAATCTTAGCCCAATCCATATATATATATATATATATATATATATATATATATATATATATATATATATATATAAGAGTCCATATTTAATTAGCCTCTTTTGATCATTAAATTAATTCCAAAATCAATTCTTGATCAACACTAATTAGATAATATTAATATATTATAACATATAATATATTAATAGATCATAAACATCTTATTCTCAAAAGTATATCCATACAAACTGTTAGGTGAAGTGCAACCCAAATGGACCATGCCGGGTCGGGTCAAGTTCATACCAAATATAGTTACGGACTTAGACACCTTATCCAACAGTCTCCCACTTGGATAAGTCTGATAAATATAGTTGCAAGTATAACTTCAGGAACCAACCAGCAATCGTAGCTCTTTAAAACTCGGTTAACCTATGAAGCGCCATTTTGGATAAGTGATCATATAATCCTCCATTCTCAAGATATCAGCCGGACAAATATATGGAACAATGTCGTACTTATTGTCCAGTAGTTGTTTCTCGATCTCTGATTTGTTTGACATAGAACTAAATTGAACACATCGATCAGGTTCTGACCAGGCCCGGCACATAAGTCAAACCAAATCATCGAGGGGCCCAGATATCGCTTCTATTAATAGAAGGAACAGATAAACTTCGACTCATATGCTTGTGCTAACTACTAGTTGAATTATGCATTACTGATGCATTTTCATAGAATCAATGGATAACCAACTCATAGTCAACAACTCACATCTCTAGGTTTGAAGATATATATGATATTACCGTCTCACGATCACTCGAGATAAATTCCATGAAGTGATACAAGTGAGCGTGGGTTTAATCCTATACTCAGACCTTATGAGTACTCATGAATGTTGTAGCAACCATTGCAATGTCTAATGCACCTTAGACAAATCATACAAGCAGAATTCATGACAGTCTTAATTCAATACCTAGTTCCAACGTATAACTGACTGTGGAGAGTTTTGAATAAAATAATTAATCTGGAAGTCAAAACATGCAAATTGAAACAATAGTAAACGATTAACATAAGATAGTAACACTTTCCTTATAAATAAACAACAACTTTTGGTTAATCATCAAATGTCAATTACATTTTACAAGTTTCAGAAATAGCTATCTAATTATTAAAACTAATATCGTCTCTCAGCCCGATGCTCCTCGCATGCTGCAAATGTCTAACCCTAGTCAGTCCCTTGGAGAGGGGATCTGCAGGGTTCTCTTCTGACGATACCCTCTTTGCCACGAGGAGTCCTTCTTCTATCTTGTGTCTTATGAAGTGATATTTTCTGTCAATGTGTCTGGATCTACCATGACCTCTTGGTTCCTTGGCTAAGGCAACCGCACTATTGCTGTCACAGAAAATCTTCATAGGCTCCTGTATAGATGGTACTACTCCAAGGTCTCCAATGAAGTTTTTTAGCCGTATTGCCTCCTTTGCCGCTTCACTTGCTGCTATGTACTCTGATTCACAAGTAGAATCAGCTACTGTCTCCTGCTTGAAACTTTTCCAAGAAATTGCTCCTCCATTTAGGGTAAAGACCCAGCCTGACTGAGAACGGAAATTATCCCTATCAGCCTGACTGAGAAACTACTCTCAACTCATCACTCCCACCAAGGGTAAGAACCCAATCCTTAGTTGTCACACCCCAAAACCGATGACGGAAACGTTCCGGGGCGGAGGACGTCATGTGTAGTATCACAACAGTTGTATCATAGTAAGCGAAGTAAACACAACCATTACATTATAATATGAGTATTTACATGGTTCAAAAACATGGTTTATACATATCAGTAATTATAGCAAAAGTAAAAGACGTGACTTCAGAATGTTCCGTCTTCTCCAAAAGTCGGCAGGAGTACCTGTCTATTGATGCCCTGAGAATACAAGCAGTTTTAAAATATCAGCATAAAGCTGGTGAGTTCATAAGCGTTTTAGTTCTGGTTAAAGAAATGTTTCTTTGATTCTTTGAAAAGTTGTTTCCCAAGAAAATCCTATATTTTCTTATGAAAGAGGTATGATTATCCATTAGTTACACGTTAAACAGCCTGCTTATGAAAGGTTAATTTATCCCAGGAAAATCCTATATTTTTCCTTAAAAGGTTACTTTATAATTTCATTATACTTTTAATGAGGATTAAGGTCCTATCCTACCCGTTCGGCTAACGACCCTCCACCAGTAAAGGAAGCGGTGGGTGAGAGTGGACACCCATTAAGCTGCCATTTTATAGGCAACAACCTTATACCCCCCTTATAGACCGGCTTCATGAATGAGGCCTACTAACGGTAAGACCGACTTATTCTTATACATATATATAATAATTAAACTTTTAATATTATAGAAGTATAAGGGTTGAATTTTTAAATTTAAAAATTCTAAGGTTCAATTTGCAATCTAAAGTATTAATGTGTGAGACTTTACATATTCCAAACTTGAGGGCAAGTATTGAAACTATTCAAGACTTTTCATTTCATAACTTATGAGTTTAATGGTCCATTAAAGTGAAGACTCTTCACTTTATGTAACCTCTTATTCTTTAATGACACTTTTGAAGAAGTGACTTTTGGTTATCCATAACTTGAGGACAAGTTATGGACTCCATCATTAGGCATTAAGATCAAGAATCAATCATCAAACAATTCAGCAAATAATTCCTATGATCTAACCATAACTCATAAGAACATGAACATTCATATCAAAATTTCAAGAATCATATTAACACATATAAAACATTGAATTTTGATATTAGCCATTGTAAATGGATTAGCATAAGCATTACACCATCTAAAACAAGTTTTAAAACACCAAAACAATTTAGGGTAATGTTTCTAGTCCATTTCCAGCAGCAAAAGTCGAAAATCTGCATTCAGGGGCTCCTACTCGTCGAGTGCAAGAACCTACTCGACGAGTAGGATGGATTATCAAATGGACTCATCGAGTCCCACCATGGACTCGACGAGTTCATGCAGCAGATAGCAGATTTTTGAGCTTTTTCAACAAGTTTGCATCAAGTATAAAGAAAACAAGCCTAGGCTCTGATACCACTGTTAGGTTTTGAGCATTCTAACACTCCTATGGTGTACATGCAACCCTAGAAACCTTGGATCTATGCTTTCTCTAAAATACATGAAAAATTGATATCCAAGGTTTACAACCTAACTAGCATGTTATGGGGTACTTGTAATATAAAACTTTAAGTAGGATAACATACCTTTCTTTTGTGGTTGATAGCTTGGAGTTTTAAAGCCTAGCACCAATAGTGTGGATGCCTCAAGTGGTGTCACAAATCACCCAAAACAACTTGGAAATACTTGAGAGAATATGATGCTTGCTAAAATCGGCCCACCCTTGTTTCTCACACACACTAGTGCCAATTCTAGAACCAAGGACCTCTTTATATAGTATGGAGAATTAGGGTTACACCCTAATACCCATCACTCTTAATTTACCTAGGATCCATGGGTTAAAAGCTCCATGAACTATCCATGGACTTCCATATACTCTTAGCCCATCCTAAATAAATCTTAGCCCAATCCATATATATATATATATATATATATATATATATATATATATATATATATATATATATATATATATATATATATATATATAAGAGTCCATATTTAATTAGCCTCTTTTGATCATTAAATTAATTCCAAAATCAATTCTTGATCAACACTAATTAGATAATATTAATATATTATAACATATAATATATTAATAGATCATAAACATCTTATTCTCAAAAGTATATCCATACAAACTGTTAGGTGAAGTGCAACCCAAATGGACCATGCCGGGTCGGGTCAAGTTCATACCAAATATAGTTACGGACTTAGACACCTTATCCAACAGTCTCCCACTTGGATAAGTCTGATAAATATAGTTGCAAGTATAACTTCAGGAACCAACCAGCAATCGTAGCTCTTTAAAACTCTGTTAACCTATGAAGCGCCATTTTGGATAAGTGATCATATAATCCTCCATTCTCAAGATATCAGCCGGACAAATATATGGAACAATGTCGTACTTATTGTCCAGTAGTTGTTTCTCGATCTCTGATTTGTTTGACATAGAACTAAATTGAACACATCGATCAGGTTCTGACCAGGCCCGACACATAAGTCAAACCAAATCATCGAGGGGCCCATATATCGCTTCTATTAATAGAAGGAACAGATAAACTTTGACTCATATGCTTGTGCTAACTACTAGTTGAATTATGCATTACTGATGCATTTTCATAGAATCAATGGATAACCAACTCATAGTCAACAACTCACATCTCTAGGTTTGAAGATATATATGATATTACCGTCTCACGATCACTCGAGATAAATTCCATGAAGTGATACAAGTGAGCGTGGGTTTAATCCTATACTCGGACCTTATGAGTACTCATGAATGTTGTAGCAACCATTGCAATGTCTAATGCACCTTAGACAAATCATACAAGCAGAATTCATGACAGTCTTAATTCAATACCTAGTTCCAACGTATAACTGACTGTGGAGAGTTTTGAATAAAATAATTAATCTGGAAGTCAAAACATGCAAATTGAAACAATAGTAAACGATTAACATAAGATAGTAACACTTTCCTTATAAATAAACAACAACTTTTGCTTAATCATCAAATGTCAATTACATTTTACAAGTTTCAGAAATAGCTATCTAATTATTAAAACTAATATCGTCTCTCAGCCCGATGCTCCTCGCATGCTGCAAATGTCTAACCCTAGTCAGTCCCTTGGAGAGGGGATCTGCAGGGTTCTCTTCTGACGATACCCTCTTTGCCACGAGGAGTCCTTCTTCTATCTTGTGTCTTATGAAGTGATATTTTCTGTCAATGTGTCTGGATCTACCATGACCTCTTGGTTCCTTGGCTAAGGCAACCGCACTATTGTTGTCACAGAAAATCTTCATAGGCTCCTGTATAGCTGGTACTACTCCAAGGTCTCCAATGAAGTTTTTTAGTCATATTGCCTCCTTTGCCGCTTCACTTGCTGCTATGTACTCTGATTCACAAGTAGAATCAGCTACTGTCTCCTGCTTGGAACTTTTCCAAGAAATTGCTCCTCCATTTAGGGTAAAGACCCAGTCTGACTGAGAACGGAAATTATCCCTATCAGCCTGACTGAGAAACTACTCTCAACTCATCACTCCCACCAAGGGTAAGAACCCAATCCTTAGTTGTCACACCCCAAAACCGATGACGGAAACGTTCCGGGGCGGAGGACGTCATGTGTAGTATCACAACATTTGTATCATAGTAAGCGAAGTAAACACAACCATTACATTATAATATGAGTATTTACATGGTTCAAAAACATGGTTTATACATATCAGTAATTATAGCAAAAGTAAAAGATGTGACTTCAGAATGTTCCGTCTTCTCCAAAAGTCGGCAGGAGTACCTGTCTATTGATGCCCTGAGAATAAAAGCAGTTTTAAAATATCAGCATAAAGCTGGTGAGTTCATAAGCGTTTTAGTTCTGGTTAAAGAAATGTTTCTTTGATTCTTTGAAAAGTTGTTTCCCAAGAAAATCCTATATTTTCTTATGAAAGAGGTATGATTATCCATTAGTTACACGTTAAACAGCCTGCTTATGAAAGGTTAATTTATCCCAGGAAAATCCTATATTTTTCCTTAAAAGGTTACTTTATAATTTCATTATACTTTTAATGAGGATTAAGGTCCTATCCTACCCGTTCGGCTAACGACCCTCCACCAGTAAAGGAAGCGGTGGGTGAGAGTGGACACCCATTAAGCTGCCATTTTATAGGCAACAACCTTATACCCCCCTTATAGACCGGCTTCGTGAATGAGGCCTACTAACGGTAAGACCGACTTATTCTTATACATATATATAATAATTAAACTTTTAATATTATAGAAGTATAAGGGTTGAATTTTTAAATTTAAAAATTCTAAGGTTCAATTTGCAATCTAAAGTATTAATGTGTGAGACTTTACATATTCCAAACTTGAGGGCAAGTATTGAAACTATTCAAGACTTTTCATTTCATAACTTATGAGTTTAATGGTCCATTAAAGTGAAGACTCTTCACTTTATGTAACCTCTTATTCTTTAATGACACTTTTGAAGAAGTGACTTTTGGTTATCCATAACTTGAGGACAAGTTATGGACTCCATCATTAGGCATTAAGATCAAGAATCAATCATCAAACAATTCAGCAAATAATTCCTATGATCTAACCATAACTCATAAGAACATGAACATTCATATCAAACAACTCAGGGAAACCCTGGCAAGGCTCACTGGACTGCGGTAAAGAATATTCTCAAGTACCTACGGAGGACTAAGGACTGGATTCTTACCCTTGGTGGGAGTGATGACTTGAGAGTAGTAGGGTATAGCGATGCTAGTTTTCAAACTGATAGGGATAATTTCCGTTCTCAGTCAGGCTGGGTCTTTACCCTAAATGGAGGAGCAATTTCTTGGAAAAGTTCCAACCAGGAGACAATAGCTGATTCTACTTGTGAATCAGAGTACATAGCAGCAAGTGAAGCGACAAAGGAGGCAATATGGCTGAAGAACTTCATTGGAGACCTTGGAGTAGTACCAGCTATACAGGAGCCTATGGAGATTTTCTGTGACAGCAATAGTATGGTTGCCTTAGCCAAGGAACCAAGAGGTCATGGTAGATCCAGACACATTGACAGAAAATATCACTTCATAAGACAAAAGATAGAAGAAGGACTCCTCGTGGCAAAGAGGCTATTGTCAGAAGAGAACCCTGCAGATCCCCTCTCCAAGGGACTGACTAGGGTTAGACAGTTGCAGCATGCGAGGAGCATCGGGCTGAGAGACGATATTAGTTTTAATAATTAGATAGCTATTTCTGAAACTTGTAAAATGTAATTGACATTTGATAGTTAAATAAAAATTGTTGTTTATTTATAAGGAGAGTGTTACTATCGTATGTTAATCGTTTACTATTGTTTCAATTTGCATGTTTTGACTTCCAGAATAATTATTTTATTCAAAACTCTCCACAGTCGGTCATACGTTGGAAGTAGGTATTGAATTAAGACTGTCATGAATTTGGCATGTATGATTTGTCTAAGGTGCATTAGACATTGCAATGGTTGCTAAAACATTCATGAGTACTCATAAGGTCTGAGTATAGGATTAAACCCACGCTCACTTGTATCACTTCATGGAATTTATCTCGAGTGATCGTGAGACGGTAATATCATATATATCTTCAAACCTAGAGATGTGAGTTGTTGACTATGAGTTGGTTATCCATTGATTCTACGAAAACGCATCAGTAACTTGATGTCATAAAACGTGCTTTTGTGCATAATTCAACTAGTAGTTAGTACAAGCATATGAGTCGAAGTTTATTTGTTCCTTCTAGCAAAAGAAACGATATATGGGCCCCTCGATGATTTGGTTTGACTTATGTGCCAGGACCGGTCAGAACCTGATTGATGTGTTCAATTTAGTTCTATGTCAAACAAATCAGAGATCGAGAAACAACTGCTGGACAATAAGTACGACATTGTTCCATGTATTTGTCCGGCTGATATCTTGAGAACGGAGGATTATATGATCACTTATCCAAAATGGCGCTTCATAGGTTAACTGAGTTTTAAAGAGTTACGATTGCTGGTTGGTTCCTGAAGTTATACTTGCAACTATAGTTATCAGACTTACCCAAGTGGGAAACTTTTGGATAAGGTGTCTAAGTCCGTAACTATATTTGGTATGAACTTGACCCAACCCGGCATGGTCCATTTGGGTTGCACTTCACCTAACAATTTGTATGCATATACTTTTGAGAATAAGATGTTTATGATCTATTAATATATTATAATTTATAATATATTAATATTATTTAATTAGTGTTGATCAAAAATTGATTTTGGAATTAATTTAATGATCAAAAGAGGCTAATTAAATATGGACTCTTATATATATATATATATATATATATATATATATATATATATATATATACATATATATATATATATATATATATATATATATATATATATATATATATATGGATTCGGCTAAGATTTATTTAGGATGGGCTAAGAGTATATGGAAGTCCATGGATAGTTCATCGAGCTTTTAACCCATGGATCCTAGGTAAATGAAGAGTCATGGGTATTAGGGTGTAACCCTAATTCTCCATACTATATAAAGAGGTCCTTGGTTCTAGAATTGGCACTAGTGTGTGTGTGAGAAACAAGGGTCGGCCGATTTTAGCAAGCATCATATTCTCACAAGTATATCCAAGTTGTTTTGGGTGATTTGTGACACCACTTGAGGCATCCACACTATTGGTGCTAGGCTCTAAAACTCCAAGCTATCAACCACAAAAGAAAGGTATGTTATCCTACTTAATGTTTTATATTACAAGTACCCCATAACATGCTAGTTAGGTTGTAAACCTTGGAAATCAAATTTGCATGTATTTTAGAGAAAACATAGATCCAAGGTTTCTTGGGTTGCATGTACACCATAGGAGTGTTAGAATGCTCAAAACCCAACATAACAACCTGGAAGCAATGGTAGGCCCTTGTGCTGCGAGGTGGAAAGATGTTAAGATTGAACAAGTTCAGTCCATATGAGTTTGGATTTGTCACTAACATTGTCTTGTGATTATGCTTATGATAAATTCACATGGATAGGAACATATACACCATAAAATCTAAGTGTCATAAGGTTTCTCTTCGATTCATGAAAATGATGGTGAGGAAACGCTTTCACTAAGTAGATTTTAAATAGTTAGCAATTGTGATACTTGAATTTCTCAAATTCGATTATGATTACGACATCCCTCTTCATAGTTCGAATTGTGAGAAATGACAAAGGTCTAAACAATTAAGACTATGATTACGGCATACCTCCTCATACTTCTAAAATTGTTTAGACACACATGTGATCTATCTAAGGGAAGGTGTATGAGTTTATGAAGCTTAGATAAAGTCTTATCGAAGCATCTAGTATCAGAAATTTGAACTTTGGAAAGAATGTCAATAAGTATTGATTTCTAGAAGTCCAACTGAAATCTGGATACATGTCAAAGCTAGTGGGAGCATAAATGTTATGCTAATAATTATCATGTCAGTGGGAGCATGATTATTATGTTAAATGTTGCAAGTTAGCAATGTTAATTATAGAAAACCAAAGTTTCAAATTTGCAAAGTTGTCGGGTTTGAAAAGTTGTTTTGCTATAATTAAGGGAGAGGAATTCATACTTCATTTCAATTCTAAAACCTTAGATTGAGTTTTTTTAATCAATTTTAGTCAAATATATATGAATGTTATGTTGGAATGGTTCAACATAAGAAAATTCTATATATAGAAATGTTAATTGCATTCTCAAAATTTGAATATGATTACGACATCCCTTTTCATAATTCGAATTGTGAGAACATGGCAAATATAAAAATTTATAGCAAAAGAATGATTAAGTATCATGTCTTTATGTTAGACATTATGAATCGTGTCCCATATGCTTCGGGCATAGGGTCGATTGCATATGCTATAATATTCTCGTGTTCTAATTTTCCAAATGCCTAGGGCATTAAGAGGGAAAAAGGAATAGAACCGGATTTGACTAAAGTGGTTAAACAACTGTTAAGGACAATCTAAGGTTCGCCAAAGATTGGTCGCTTAAGGACAGTTGGAAGTATAATTACTATGAATAGACAGGATTCTATTAATAATGAATTGTCGTATGGCAAATATGGAATGTTTCCATATTGGGAGTTGAAGAATAGATGAGAAAGTTATAAACTTTTATGCAAGAAAGATGTTCAAAGGAATGTACTTTGAATTTGAGACTTCATTTCCATGGAATTGTCCTATAACAATATCCAAAGGAATATTTTGTAATATCATTGGTCAAGTCTCTATGACTTATGGTACCTAGACATTACAAAAGAATCATTGCATGATAGTTTAGAATGGAACACTTTCTAGCAGTGACAAGAATTTGGAATTCCTACACTTGCAATAAGGATTTGAAATTGTGAAATGAGCATCATTGAAATGTTTTTCAATTGATCTATTTCACAAAGTAAGGACCATAGACAAACATAGTGTGCATGCTTGGAGCATGGCATGAGTATGGTTTTAATTCAAGTATTAAGTTGATTATTCGAAACATTATACAATGAATAATGAGTAATCAATATGGCTTAAAAGTTTTGGGGCCATATAGGATTGGTATTGTTCTTGTGTTTCACTTTGCATGTTTTGACTTCCCGAATAACTAGGTTATACAAACCATCCACAGTCGATCATACTTTGGAAGTAGGTATTGAGGCAAGACTGTCATGAATAGGTCTGTAGAGGTGTGTTTTGGTCATAGCACAGGTTTGCTACAGGGTTCATGAGTGCTCCTGGAATAAGATTCGAGTATTGGATTCAAACCACGCTCATTTGAATCACTTCATGGATTTTATCACAAGTGATCATGAGATGATAATATCTTATATTCTTCAAACGGAGACATGTGAGTTGTAGTTGGAAGTCGGTTGCACATTGACATATGTAAACACACCAGTAACTTGGTTGTTATAATACATATCATTGTGTGTAATTTGATGTGTAAGTACAAGCGATCATTTGGGTCGAAGTTTATCCATTCCCTTTACCACATGTGGATAAAAGCGATATGTGTGGGCCCCTTGATGATTTAGTGATGACACTCCTAAGTGCTTGGCCAAGCCTGACTGATTTGATTTGTTCAATTAGTCAGTCGTCATAAATCAGAAATCGGGAAACAACAGATGGACAAAGAGAATGATTATAATCCATGTCTCAGTCCATATGATATCCTGGATGGAGGAATATATGAACCCTTATCTAATGGGCACGTCATTGACTAGATCAGAGTTCGACAGCGGCTTTTAAGATCTACGATTGCTAGTCGGGTTGGAGTCATGCTTGCAATAATAGTTATTATACTTATCCAAGCGAATGACTATTGGATTAGGTGTCTAAGCCCATAACTATTGTTGGTATGTACTTGACCCGAGAGTAGCATGGTCCATTTGAGTTGCATGGCATCGGAACAATTTAGATAGACTTTTGTGAGAAGAGGATATTTATGGTTTATTAATATATTATAAGTTCTAATATATTAATATGAAATCATATTATTTAATTAGTATTGAACAAGAATTAGTTTGGAATTAATTTTGTGATCAAAAGAGACTAATTAAATAAATGGGGATTGATTTGGTAAATCATTCATTCTTATAAAGTGGGCTTATGATCCATAGTTCTTCATGTTGGGCTAAACCCATGTGGTGACCCATGGATACTCCATGGAGGTTAAAACCCATGGATCATGAGGAATGAGGAAAGTCATGAGTTACATGGT
This sequence comes from Lactuca virosa, assembly GCF_052849685.1. Classification (NCBI taxonomy): domain Eukaryota; kingdom Viridiplantae; phylum Streptophyta; class Magnoliopsida; order Asterales; family Asteraceae; genus Lactuca; species Lactuca virosa. The sequence continues at coordinate 174,919,735 of NC_136432.1, forward strand.
GTAACCCTAGTTTGCCACACTATATAAGAAACCCCAAGGCTCATGAAATTGGCACTAGTGATAGTGATAAGAGGGCTAGCCGATTTGTGAGTGGAAGTATCATTCTCTCAAGTTATTCCAATTATTGGTGGTGTTGTGTGAACCATTTGAGGTGCAAAACTTGGGGCACTAAGCTCTTGAAAGGTACAAGGAATCAATCTACAACAAAAGGTATGTTATTCAACTATATTTTGTATTGTATATACTCCATAATATGCTAGTTAGGATGATACCTTGGAAAATTGATATTTACATGTATAATAGAGAAAACATAGATCCAAGGTATATAGGGTTGCATGTACACCATATGAGTGTTTGAATGCTCAAAACCCATCACATCCCTCTTCCAAAACTCTACCAAAAACCCAACAACAAGGCTCAAAATTGATGAAATGGACTCTCAAGCATGCATGGAGGCTAGGGTTTCGAGATGGGGGGTGGAGGCTGAAGAAGATAACCTAGAAGGAGAGTTAAGGTGTTTATATATCAGGGAAACCCTAAAAATACCAGATTTAAGCAGCAGCGGCTGCTACATTATGGACACTTTATGCCACAACGTGGCATCTCTGAAATACACGTTTCATTAAACCCCACGCCACGTCATGGGCTTCCATACCCCACATCGTGGCAGATGATTTTTCTCCAAAAACCCTTATTTTGATTTCCTTAAGTCTTATCCAACCTTCTTCGGGAAAACAGGTGTTACCATTCTCCCCTACTTAAATTAAATTTCATCCTCAAAGTTGGTTCTTGATTACACTCTCGGTGTAACCCCTTGTGGGTCCTTCAAGCTCGACTCCTTCCAAGCGGTCTGAGATCACTAGACTGCTAGCACCTATAACTGTCAACAACCATGGTTCCAAAACCCTGCTCATAAGCCAATTTGAGCAGAGACTAAAACATTCTAAATTACAATTATCACAGCATCCCTTAATCAGTCGACCACCTCCTTAAACCTCTCTAGACTTAAACGAGAATCAAGCGACCTGAAAAAAACACTACTCCTCATAACATATCCTTAATTCGCAAGAGAAGAATCCGCTTCATAGTTCAGGATAGCAAATCCCGAAATCATGGATAACCTTAAGGTAAACCGAACTACCCCATTTGTCACCCATGCTAACCAGAACTACTATCCTGATCCGACCAAAGTCCCATGGCCTTGCACCACTCATCGAACATTAGAAATACGAACTAAATCCTACACCATAGCTGTCAACCTCACACATTGACGCATCAGTGAGAATTCCTTACATAACCCAATAGACAAGGCTAAACCACCCATTTTATCAATTAAGCCAACCGAAAATCCGCATATTTGATCAGTCCTATACCTTTTCGACCACACGCCACCCTTCTGAACAATGAATCCCAGAACTCTCGGCCAAATGTCGTCATACTAACCGCGCATATAAATGCACCAGTGGAAGGAAACCCGATGATCACATACTAAACTAGACCATGCTCCTACTCGGCTCTATCAGCCCTGCTCTGCTATCCACTGACAACACTCGGGCTTACCCCCGATCCATTAACCACTAACAGTACCCGGGCTTACCCTCGGTCCACTAACCAACAACTACACTCGGGCTTACCCCCGATCCACTAACCAACAACTGCACTCATCGCCTAACATAACACACATCCACCTCAACAAGAATTAACTAACCCTACTAGGACTTTGGGTCGTGACTCAGACTTCCAAGCGCAATCAAACAAAAACAGAAAATGAAGCCCTCCTCACAACCCTCAACCTGGGCTACTAATAACCTAGAGTCTAAAACACAAGGACGCTCTACAGATCACTATCACAACTAAAACTAAAATGAATCGACTGGAAATTTGTAATGCTCGTAGATCCGGGCTAGTCAATTTAGAGACGATAAGTATCAAAAATGAATTTTTGATGGAAGATTATTTAGAAGGATTAATCTTAACTAAGTTGTAGTATATGTTACAAGGATTCCGTACATATAAAGAACGCCGAAATCCAAGTTATAACGAAGAAGTTATGACCTGTCGAAGTTTCGCAACAGAACTGGCACGACACATCGCGACGTAAATAGTGAATTTACGATGGAGCGATATTTAGTCTTAGCGATCTAAATGAAAGTCATAGAATGCGTTAAACCGAGAGCGTGCATAAAAAGAACATCTAAATCTGACTGCGTATGAGGAAGTTATGATTTTTCGAAGTTTCGACTTAGCGGTATGCAGCCCAAAGTTCGAATATGAGATCGAGTGATTTCTAGCCAAAAAAATCTAAACGATAATCGAAGATCTCGTCGATAGTAGTCCAGCGGTGAAAAGACAGACGAAAACGGACGTCGGATGAAGGAGTTATGAATTCCTAACAGAGTTTCCTCTCCCGACCTACTAAAAATAATAATAAAAGTTAAATTCAAAATTACCCATCGGAGTCTAGACGAGGGTTGTAGAGCATAATCTCACCTACGCGTGGATATAAAGAACGTCGAAAACGGAGCTTGTATGCGAATGATATGAATTTCTGAAGTTCGGGGCGCGAACCCCGACACTGTGTCAGAGTTCACGACGTGAATATAGTGTTCATGACGTGAACTCAGTATTTATGACTTCTGGAGCCTGACAGACGCAAGTTGCGATGACGCACCTGATGACTACTGAACTCACGACGTGAATATTTGAGATTCAGGACGTGAATCCAGAAAAAATGGCCCTATAAATAGAAATCGAAGGGCAGCCGGCCATAGTTGCTAATTCCTTCACTCTCTCACTCCCGATACCCTATCTAGCCCTCTTAAAGTACCCCCGAAGCCCCGGTATCATCCCGACACCCGAAGCAAGTCCCGACGCTCCGAAGATCCCGAGAAGAAAAGAGTTTTAAGCCGAAGCTCTGCCCGCGAGAAGCCCGGTTTGTGAAGATATCCCAGTTTCACCGAAGAATACTACTTGAAGAGCCGTAGTGCTGTCTGACAATCGTCTTAACAGGTGAGTGTGTAGTTACTTTCTTCTACCGCATAGATATGAAGTATTTGCTATGAAATACGTGCTATGTGTTTATACGTTGTTTGTTTACTTGATATGGATGTTGAATGAATGTTTTATACAGGTTTTTAAATGATTTAAACTATATATATGTAATTTATATCTACAAATATGTTGGGTAGAACATGGGTAGATGAAATAGTTGGTGTGTGAGGAAAGATTAGTTTGAGGATGAGACGGAAGATGATATAGATCATGAAATGAGGGTGACAGGTGAAAAATGAGTGAAACCTTTACCCAAACGATGGCCCCCGTCATTCAGCAGAGTAGGGATGACAACCACAGACTATTCTAGACAGTCCTGTGGAACACTAGGAAGCTCGCAACTTGTAGGTGTTGTGGACTTGATGTTCACCGGTGTACTCTAAAAACCCTGGCAGCTATAGATTTAGTGCCTTTTAATAATACGATGGTAGCTATGGATTTAGTACAGTATAGATGAACCTTGGCAGCTATGGATTTAGTACTGTATAGATGAACCTTGGCAGCTATGGATTTAGTACTGTGTAGATGAACCTCGGGCAGCAATGGACTTTGTGCCAATTCCTTAGGTCAATCCTTAGGAACGAATGAATGAAGGATAGTGGATTCTTAGGGTAAGACCTTAAGAAATAAAGAAGATAATGGGGATGGGTAATTGGATTGATTGTTTGATGATTAAATATAATAATTATATTATTGTGGGTTGAAAACCCTATATGCTCACCAGGCTCCCAAGCCTAACCCACTCAGTTTTCTTTGCATTACAGGTAATGGCACAAGAGTATAAGTTGGTGGACTTGACGAGAGATTTTGGATTATAGATCAGTAGTTATAAATAACTATTGTAAGGTCTATTTTATACTGTTTATGCTTTTGGTCTGTATCGGAACATGACATCCCAAGATTTTGTTATTTAATGAAAATACATTTCTTTAAAGAAATGCTTTGATAAATTCTTATCACATTTTGTTTTGGGAACAAATTCCGCAGCCGTTTTCTTAAAACGATTACTCTGATTTTAAAACAAAGCAGAAACAAATCGGTCTTTTCTGGCCGTGAAAAATAGGGATGTCACAAAATTCTACAACTAATGATGAACCTGATGCGAAATCAGAAGATTAAGAAGATGCTCGAATGTGTTGAACTGAAGAGATCCGACTGAGAATTGAACCTTGGTATAAATTCTTCCTACTACGAGGTCTCCACTCTCCCCCACTTGGAATATGATAGACTGTAAAAACTTCACAATCCTTTGAATCTAAAACCAGCTTGAACTCTACTACTTGGTCCCCACTCCTAACATCCAGATATACAGGAAAATCTAAACTCACAAAAACATTCACAAATTCCAACACTTATGGAAAAACTCTGAGGACAATAATAATCAATCCATCCATAATAAGAAATTAATTAAAAACATAGCTAAATAAGATAATTTCGTTCAACCGATCCTCCAAGATTAAAACTGAACTTCAACCGGCCGTCCCATAACGTTCGTCAGGTAACTACAAAGTTGGGGGTGTGGGGACCAACACCTCACCAAAGATGAGAAAAGCACAACGAGCTCTGATGCGGCTCTCGTGTCCTCAATAGAAGCAATCCCGCGTACTTCGCTTGCAATCCCTACCAAAATGACCCTCCTCGCCACACGTGCGACATGAAAAAGATCAACACCTTCCATCATGAAACTTCCCGCACTTACCACACTCTAAACACCTCCCCTCAACTGGTCCTAAAATCGAGTCGACGGACTTGAAACGCTAGGTTGCCATATGATACAACCCTGAAGCTGCCATCTCCTCCTTCCGTTGGGTCTCCAACTCGATCTCTCTCCTCCTGGAACTTGACTGTAATTCAAACAAGTTCTAATACGGATGAGTCGACACAAACTCCCGAATATCCATTTTGAGCATACTCAAGTATCGTGACATCTGCACTTGCTCTGAAGCGGCACACTCTGGGCAGAACATAGCTCTCTCTGTAAAGGTCTTGGTGATCTCCGTCACTGAGCCAGTCGTCTACTTGAGCGACAGGCACTCCTGTTCCAGTCGCTCTCGCTCCACAAGATGAACATACTCCACTCGGAACATATCCAGAAACTGCTCCCAAGTAATTGTCGCTCGCTCAGCATATTAAAAGCCCTGGGTCACAAACTCCCACCAAACCTTTGCACCCCAACGAAGAATTTTAAGCTCAAATTTCACCTTCTGTACCTCGGGACACAAACACGTGTAGAAACATCCCTCCACATCAGATATCCATCTCAAATCGATAATCGGGTCCCTTTCGCCTCTGAACTCTAGAGGCTTTGATAACTGAACTCCCGATATTGCATCGCCCCGCCTACCTGAACTCCTGTAACGGTTACGACTATTGTGGCTACGACAATAGCTGCCTGCGTGACGACGACATAGCTCCAGTCAAATTCTTCAATCACCGCGGTCTTAAGTGACCCAAACAACTCTGGAATCACCTCCCTGATCGTCACGAACACGTTGGAAGCCATGATCCTGCCGATCTCCTCATTACTCGGACCTTCCCTCACAGTGCCACCAACACCTGATCCTGAACCTCCGATAGTCGTCATACTGAAAATATACAATGTAAAGATCAGACATCATAACACAGTGCTCAACACACCAGGTCCCCACCTATAATGAGAGAAATAACACTTAAGGTTGGTTAATATATTATAAGTTCTAATATATTAATAAGGTTATTTAATTAGTATTGATCAAGAACTAATTTGGAATTAATTAAGTGATCAAAAGGAGACTAATTAAATATATGGGTTGATTGTGTAAATCATTCATTCTTATATATGTGGGCTTGTGATCCAAGATTCCTTATGTTGGACTAAGTCCATGGGGTGACCCATGGATACTCCATGGAGGTTAAAATACATGGAGCATAAGGAATGGGTAAAGTTATGAGTTACATGGTGTAACCCTAATAGCCACCATATAAAAGAATCCCATGGCTCAAGAAATCGTGCACTAATGTGTGAGTGTGAGGGCTAGACGATTTCAAGGAGTGTTCAAGTTTCTCTCAAGTTATTCCAAGTGTATTTGGTGTTGTGTGAACCATTTGAGGTGTCACACTTGGGGCACTAGGCACTCAAGCTTCATGAAGACATTCTACATCAAAGAGGTATGTATTCTATCTTGTTATATTTATTATTTTGTATGCTAGATTAGGATAATACCTTGGATGTTCATAATTGTATGTATAATAGAGAAAACATAGATCCAAGGTATTTAGGGTTGCATGTACACTTAGGAGTGTTAAAATGCTCATAATGTAACACCAGGTTCATGGTATGATTTTATTTAAGTTTTTATCTTATTTTTGCCACGAACTCGGCGAGTCTGCGTCCCGACTCGCCGAGTAGCAGCAGGGTGGACACGGGATTTGAGCGGTGAACTCGGCGAGTCGATGCATGGACTCGGCGAGTCCACCTGTCTGGATGAAACTCTATTTTCAGACATTGCACCCTATTTTACCCATTCTAAAACACCCATTTCGTCCCATTCTCTTCCAGAAGAACTGGAGAGCGAGACCCTAGCCCATTTTGATCCTTGTGAGTGATTTTGGCTTGGTGAAGGAAGTTTGAAGCTTAAGAGAAGAAGGAGGAAGTTGGAGGGTGCAAGGAAGTGTGGTAGACCCGAAATCTACCCTGGGAGAAGCTCCTAACCAGGTAAGAAAGCTCCTTCTTAATATTTAGTATAATAGATTCCCTTTTTGTCCCTTATATGTGGATTTCAAGACCTTAAACCTCCCAAACTCCGTGTGTTTATGCCCTAGGAGCTTAGATTTATGGTTTGGAACCATTGCATGTCTCAGTTTTGGCCAGAATGGGTGAAGAGTCGAAGGGTACTCGGCGAGTGCCAAAGTGCACTCGGCGAGTTCCATGAAGATGGCCTTAGACTCGGCGAGTTGGATAAACAACTGGGCGAGTCCTATGAAGATTGCCTGGTACTCGGCGAGTCGTTCTTCAAACTCGGCGAGTCCCTTGAATATAGCCTTGAACTCGACGAGTTGTTCTTCCAACTCGGCGAGTCATATGATCAGTCACTAGAATAAGAAGGGTTTAAGTGTAGGAGGTCCAACCCTCCGTAGTCGCACGTGGAATTAGCAATTTAACGTGTAGCTATAGTCCCAGAATCTCCAAATCTCCAAGGTTGATGTTCTGATGGAAGATTGGAGCGATTGTGAGATCTGTTCGTCGGACTCGGCGAGTCACCCCCTTGGACTCGGCGAGTCCAGTCGCGGGTTTGTTAGTTATCCCCGTCTAGCGAGTCAGGCTGACTCAGTGAGTGGGAACAGGGACCCGATGAGTCAGAGTCGGGCTAGACATAGAAGGACTCGGCGAGTCGCCATATGGACTTGGCGAGTCCAGTCAATCAGAAGGTTGACTTTGACCAAGGAGTTGACTTTGACCGGTCATTTGACCTTAGGGGTATTTATGAGTACCTAATCCATGTTTACGGATTTATAGCCGGAGGGATTACCGGTGCGGCAGCCAGGCATAGTCTGAGCAGGTTTTTGGCAGCTACTCTCGAGGTGAGTTTCCTTCCAGTAGGGACGGGTCTAAGGCACCAAGGCCGGCCCGTATAGACGATATGTTAGTATCGGAGTGTGGGCGGAGCCCGTATCTCATAGCTGAGTTTGATTGTGATATATGCCAGTTTGATAGAATTGCTTATACTTGTTGTCTGTGTGATACTTGTATGTTATGGTTTAGTAGCGGAGTGTGGGCGAGGCCCGTATCTCCATGGATAGCAGAGCGTGGGTGAGGCCCGTATCTCTCAGAAAGTAGAGTGTGGGCGAGGCCCGTATCTCCTAGCTAGTAGAGTGTGGGCGAGGCCCGTATCTCTATGGGTGTGGGCGAGGCCCGTATCTCTTAGCTGTTCATTATATGATTGCATGGTATGTGGCATTATGGGGGAACTCACTAAGCTTCATGCTTACGTTTTATAGTTTTGTTTTCAGGTACCTCTTCAGCTAGGGGAAAGGAGCCGGCGCGGTAGCGGCATATCACACACTCTCATGTTTTCCGCACTGTGGATTTTCTGGGATGTACTCTGAATATTTTGTTATGAACGTTTTATAACGATGTTTTATGTATTAACCTAATTTAAAAATGAAATTTTTAGTTGGTATTTTTGGGATGTTTCAAGTTGGTATCAGAGCCCTGGTTTGAGGGATTCGGACACACCTTCGGGGGTGTCTGGACTCAAATCGAGGGATTAAAAGATTTTTATAAAGAAATGATTTTCTAAAGACTAAGTAAAAGGGGTTTCTAAAAAGAAAAAGGTGTGTGATGTGCGCGACCGGTCGAGCTCAAGTAAGTTTTCCCAAAGTACCCATACAAGTTTACGTTATGATTATCAGTTTCTGTTTCAGTAGAACAGCATGCTAGAATAGGACTAAGGATCTAGGAATGATGCATTATGTGCCTGCTTTATGCGTTTCGGCTTTTTGAGAATTGCATGCTAGTACAGATCAGTCAGTATGATAGCCAGAGTAGTATATACTTGATTATGTGTACTCAATGCCCGAATGCTGCTTGCTTTGTGCTATTAGGAGTTCTAGTCGTCTTTCACTAACTAGTGAACGAATATGCTAAGTTACATATTGCAAGGATTAAATAATTTCAGAAGGTTGGGTCTAGCCCTATTTCGCAGCTCTTGTTTGAGTCCAACCGTTGTAGGGAAGGACCTTTCATTCGAATAATTATCTAGTCTGAGTAATATGTAATAGTATTCGCGAGCTAGTTAGGGAAAGAAAGCAGGGACTTCTTGTGCAGCTGATGGCAGAGAGTGGAATGGTGATTACTTAGGGCAAGCCTAGGGCGAGAGTAGCACGAGAACCGCAGTATTAGTAGAAAGGACTTGGTTGAGTTGAGGCAATTCTTGAGGAAAGTACGGATAGACGTGGAAGGTAGTATGGGCCCGTACTACTGAAAGCGGAGGATCCGTACTCGATTCAAAAAGGGCCTAGACGAGACCGGGGACTTGTGATATGAATGTGAGCCTCATTAGTGGAATATAGTATGATGGTGGTTATGATATGTTTTGCAGCATGGTGACCACACGACAGGGAGCGGGAGGCTCAGGATCAGGATCGGGTTCGGGTTCAGGGTCCGAACAAGTTGATGAGGGTCTACGCGAGTTCATTGCGTCAGAGATTACCAGGGGCATCCTTGAGTCGACTCCCATCATCTTCGGGTCGATCAAGGAGGGTATTGTAGAGTTGATGGAGGATCGTCTCAGGGCGTTCAAGAGTGATATGGCGGCTAGCCAGTCAGGACCACGCACACTGTCCTTTAAGGACTTCAGGGGCAGTGGTGCATCAGATTTCCATGGGGCAAAGGACCCCATTGCTGCCAGACGATGGATTACAGACCTTGAGTCTGCACAGCTGATCAGCTTCTGCCCCGAGGGGTCGAAGGTACGATTTGCAGCAGGGTGCCTATGTGACAGAGCTAGAGATTGGTGGGAGTCGGTTTGTGACTCTTTGGGAGCCGCGGCCATTGAGGCTATGACATGGCCGGACTTTGTGACACGATTCAGGGCGGAGTTCGCACCTGCGGTGGAGCTCCAGCAGTTGGCACGAGAGTTCTTGGATATGAGGTAGACGACAGAGACAGTGGCGGAGATCACTGCCAAGTTCCGGGAGAGGGCGTTACTGGTGCCCCAGTATACAGGTGATGAGGATATGAGGAGGACCCGCTACCATGACATGCTGCGAGCCGACATTCAGGAGCATGTCAGTTTTTCAGCTTGCCCTACCCTGGATTCTATGACTGCTAGGGCGAGGGAGAGGGAGATAGATCTGGAGCACATCCGGAAGAGGAAGGCAGAGGAGGGACAGACGATAGGGGCTTCGGGAAAGAAGCCCAAGGGATCAGATGGTAGGCCGAAAGGCCATTCAGGACCGGGCCGCTGCAGGAAGTGCGGCAGGTCGCACGAGGGAGCGTGTAGATTAGGATCAACAGGCTGCTACAGGTGCGGCAAGACGGGACACTTCAGCAGGGATTGTACTGCCCCTGCTCCGGTTATTCAGACATCTAAGTTGCTGTGTTTCCACTGCAACCAGAGGGGCCACAAGAGGGCCAACTGCCCCCAGTTGACAGCAGCAGCGCCAGTACAGGCGCCAACTCCAGCGACCCTGCGGATTACAGATGGCCGGCAGGGCAAGGCAGAGGCTCCGGTGGTGAGGAGCCGGGCATTTCAGCTGACAGCCGAGGAGGCAGGCGCCGCACCCGATGTGGTGACGGGTATGATTCTTTCCCTCTGACCTATTTATATGAGATTTATGATATTGATATGTGCTCTGTGTATATGCGTTTAGGATCGTTCCATGTGAACGGTATTCCAGTCCAGGTGTTTTTTGATTCGGGGGCTACCCGATCCTTTGTTTCTCTTGCACTTAGCAAGAAGTTTCCTGAGTCCTCGGGCATGTTGGATTGCCCTTTAGAGGTCGAGATTGCGGACGACCGGTCGGTGCGAGCATCAGAAGTCTTCCGAGATTGTGTGTTAAGGTTGTTCGAAGAGCGGTATTTGGTTGACCTAGTTCCCATTCCATTGCAGGGAAACAAGGTCATTATTGGTATGGATTGGCTGAGTCCCAATGGGGCAGTGAGAGATTGAACGCAACAGTTAGTACGAGTCAGAGCCCCAAGTGGGGGAGAGTTAGTAATTCAGGGTGAAAGATCACAGCGAGGGCCAGCCTTCTGTTCGGCAGCGAGGGCAAGGCATTACCTTCAGCAGGGTTGCGCAGGATATGTCGCATATGTCATGGACACCCGGGAGGCGGGTAAGGCGACGGTGGGCGATGTGCCCGTAGTACGAGAGTTCGCGGATGTATTCCCCAAGGAGCTGCCTGGGATACCTCCAGAGCGACAGGTGGAGTTCAGGATCGACCTAGTCCCTGGTGCGGCTCCGATAGCCAAGGCACTGTATCGGTTGGCTCCTCCTGAGATGCAGGAGTTGTCTACACAGCTTCAGGAGCTGTTAGACAAGGGTTTCATTAGACCGAGCAGTTCACCCTGGGGAGCCCCGATTCTGTTTGTGAAGAAGAAGGACGGGTCGCATCGGATGTGTATCGATTATAGGGAGCTGAATAAGGTAGCGGTGAAGAACCGCTACCCACTCCCGAGGATTGACGACCTCTTTGACCAGCTTCAGGGAGCATCTTGGTTCTCCAAGATAGACTTGCGTTCAGGGTATCACCAGGTGAGGGTCGGAGAGGAGGATGTGCAGAAGACGGCATTTCGGACACGTTATGGCCACTATGAGTTCGTGGTGATGCCTTTCGGGCTCACCAATGCTCCTGCCGCGTTCATGGACCTCATGAACCACGTGTGTAGACCGATGTTAGACCGGTCGGTGATAGCATTTATTGATGATATCTTGGTTTACTCCAAGACGCGAGAGCAGCATGAGGAGCATTTGCGGGAGGTTTTGGAGACCTTGAGAAGGGAGAACTTGTACGCTAAGTTCTCCAAGTGTGAGTTCTGGTTGCGCGAGGTGCAGTTTCTTGGGAACCTTGTCAACCAGAACGGGATTTCGGTGGATCCGGCCAAGGTGGAGGCCGTGATGAGATGGGAGGTTCCGAAGTCTCCATCTGAGATTCGGAGTTTCCTAGGATTAGCTGGCTACTATCGGAGATTCATCCAGGATTTCTCCAAGATAGCATTACCCCTGACCAGGTTAACGAGGAAGGCTGTGGTCTTTCGTTGGGGGCCTGAGCAGCAGGCAGCATTCGAGACACTGAGACAGAGATTGTGCGAGGCGCCAATCTTAGCCTTGCCAGAGGGCATGGAGGATTTTGTTGTATACTGCGATGTGTCCATCTCAGGTTTGGGCGCGGTATTGATGCAGAGAGCGCATGTCATCGCCTACGCGTCGAGGCAGCTGAAGCCTCACGAGGCGAACTACCCGACGCATGATTTGGAGTTGGGGGCTGTTGTGTTCGCCCTCAAGATTTGGTGTCATTACCTCTATGGGGTTCGTTGTACGATTTACACTGACCACAAGAGTTTGAGGTACCTCATGGACCAGCCAAATCTGAATATGAGGCAGCGTCGGTGGCTTGATGTGGTAAAGGATTACGATTGTGAAATCCTTTATCACCCGGGGAAGGCCAACGTGGTGGCCGATGCGCTTAGCCGCAAGGCGGCGTCGATCAGGGATATTTGCATGCGGATGACAGTGGTGACTCCGCTTTTGGAGCGGATCCAGGAGGCTCAGCAGGAGGCTATGAAGGAGGAACATCGGAAGAGTGAGCGGATTGTGGGACAGGTTTCCTCCTTCGACTATGACAGCAGAGGATTATTGACATTACACTGCAGGGTGTGGGTTCCATATCTCGGAGGCGTGCACCAGGTTCTGATGGAGGAGGCGCACAAATCCCGATTCTCCATTCATCCAGGGGCAACGAAGATGTATAGGGATCTTCGTCTGGACTATTGGTGGCCCTGCATGAAGCGGGATGTAGCATGGTACGTTGAGCGGTGTCTGACCTGCAGGAAGGTCAAGGCCGAACACCAGAGACCGCACGGCAAGATGCAGCCGTTGGATATCCCGCTGTGGAAATGGGAAGACATCACGATGGATTTCATCACCAAGCTTCCCAGGACCGCGCGGGGAATGGATTCGATATGGGTCATCGTCGATCGATTGACCAAGAGCGCCCACTTTATCCCGATTCAGGAGAGCATCTCGGCCGAGAAATTGGCCGATATCTACGTCAGAGAGGTGGTGGCACGGCACGGGGTGCCAGTTTCAGTGATTTCGGATAGGGATGTGCGGTTCACTTCCAGGTTCTGGAAGAAGTTTCATGACGAGCTGGGTACTCGTCTGCATTTTAGTACAGTCTTTCACCCGCAGACGGATGGCCAGAGCGAGCGGACCATCCAGACTCTGGAGGATATGCTGCGGGCGTGTGTTTTAGACTTCGGTGGTAGCTGGGATACCTACCTTCCTTTAGCCGAGTTTTCATATAACAACAGCTATCACGCGAGTATTGACCGCTCTCCCTTCGAGATGTTGTACGGGAGGAAGTGCAGGACCCCGATATGTTGGGGCGAGGTTGGACAGAGAGTCATGGGGAGCACTGAAATAGTGCTCAAGACGACAGAGAAGATTCAGCAGGTCCGGAGCAGGCTTCAGACTGCTCAGAGTCGGCAGAAGAGTTATGCCGATAAGCGCCGATCAGACCTGGAGTTCCAGGTCGGGGATATGGTTCTCCTGAAAGTGTCGCCGTGGAAGGGCGTCATCCGATTCAGGAAACGGGGCAAGTTGGGTCCCAGGTATATTGGACCGTTTAGGGTTGCAGCCCGAGTGGGCAAGGTGGCATATCGGCTGGACCTGCCAGCCGAACTCAGTCAGATCCACAGCACTTTCCACGTCTCCTAACTGCGGAAGTGCCTGGTGGACGATTCAGCAGTGGTACCTTTGGAGGACATCCAGATTGATGACAGCCTGAATTATATCGAGCGGCCTGTGGCTATCCTAGACCGGAAGTCGAAGGAACTAAGGAACAAAAGGGTGGAGCTGGTGAAGGTGCAATGGCAGCATCGGAAGGGCTCGGAATGGACTTGGGAGCCCACGGATGAGATGATGGAGCATTATCCGGAGCTGTTCCGAAAGGGAGCGGCAGACTTCGAGGACGAAGTCTAAAATAAGTGGGGGAGATTTGTAACACCAGGTTCATGGTATGATTTTATTTAAGTTTTTATCTTATTTTTGCCACGAACTCGGCGAGTCTGCGTCCCGACTCGCCGAGTAGCAGCAGGATGGACACGGGATTTGAGCGGTGAACTCGGCGAGTCGATGCATGGACTCGGCGAGTCCACCTGTCTGGATGAAACTCTATTTTCAGACATTGCACCCTATTTTACCCATTCTAAAACACCCATTTCGTCCCATTCTCTTCCAGAAGAACTGGAGAGCGAGACCCTAGCCCATTTTGATCCTTGTGAGTGATTTTGGCTTGGTGAAGGAAGTTTGAAGCTTAAGAGAAGAAGGAGGAAGTTGGAGGGTGCAAGGAAGTGTGGTAGACCCGAAATCTACCCTGGGAGAAGCTCCTAACCAGGTAAGAAAGCTCCTTCTTAATCTTTAGTATAATAGATTCCCTTTTTGTCCCTTATATGTGGATTTCAAGACCTTAAACCTCCCAAACTCCGTGTGTTTATGCCCTAGGAGCTTAGATTTATGGTTTGGAACCATTGCATGTCTCAGTTTTGGCCAGAATGGGTGAAGAGTCGAAGGGTACTCGGCAAGTGCCAAAGTGCACTCGGCGAATTCCATGAAGATGGCCTTAGACTCGGCGAGTTGGATAAACAACTCGGCGAGTCCTATGAAGATTGCCTGGTACTCGGCGAGTCGTTCTTCAAACTCGGCGAGTCCCTTGAATATAGCCTTGAACTCGACGAGTTGTTCTTCCAACTCGGCGAGTCATATGATCAGTCACTAGAATAAGAAGGGTTTAAGTGTAGGAGGTCCAACCCTCCGTAGTCGCACGTGGAATTAGCAATTTAACGTGTAGCTATAGTCCCAGAATCTCCAAATCTCCAAGGTTGATGTTCTGATGGAAGATTGGAGCGATTGTGAGATCTGTTCGTCGGACTCGGCGAGTCACCCCCTTGGACTCGGCGAGTCCAGTCGCGGGTTTGTTAGTTGTCCCCGTCTAGCGAGTCAGGCTGACTCAGTGAGTGGGAACAGGGACCCGATGAGTCAGAGTCGGGCTAGACATAGAAGGACTCGGCGAGTCGCCATATGGACTTGGCTAGTCCAGTCAATCAGAAGGTTGACTTTGACCAAGGAGTTGACTTTGACCGGTCATTTGACCTTAGGGGTATTTATGAGTACCTAATCCATGTTTACGGATTTATAGCCGGAGGGATTACCGGTGCGGCAGCCAGGCATAGTCTGAGCAGGTTTTCGGCAGCTACTCTCGAGGTGAGTATCCTTCCAGTAGGGACGGGTCTAAGGCACCAAGGCCGGCCCGTATAGACGATATGTTAGTATCGGAGTGTGGGCGGAGCCCGTATCTCATAGCTGAGTTTGATTGTGATATATGCCAGTATGATAGAATTGCTTATACTTGTTGTCTGTGTGATACTTGTATGTTATGGTTTAGTAGCGGAGTGTGGGCGAGGCCCGTATCTCCATGGATAGCAGAGCGTGGGCGAGGCCCGTATCTCTCAGAAAGTAGAGTGTGGGCGAGGCCCATATCTCCTAGCTAGTAGAGTGTGGGCGAGGCCCATATCTCTATGGGTGTGGGCGAGGCCCGTATCTCTTAGCTGTTCATTATATGATTGCATGGTATGTGGCATTATGGGGGAACTCACTAAGCTTCGTGCTTACGTTTTATAGTTTTGTTTTCAGGTACCTCTTCGGCTAGGGGAAAGGAGCCGGCGCGGTAGCGGCATATCACACACTCTCATGTTTTCCGCACTGTGGATTTTCTGGGATGTACTCTGAATATTTTGTTATGAACGTTTTATAACGATGTTTTATGTATTAACCTAATTTAAAAATGAAATTTTTAGTTGGTATTTTTGGGATGCTTCACATAACCCAACAGTGGTATCAGAGCCTAGGCTTGTTTTCTTGTTATACTTGCAAAAGTAGCTGAAAAATCGAGTTGGATGCATATATTCGATTGTTTTGGCTGGAATTGGACTAGGAACATTACCCTAAGATGTTTTTGGACTTATAAACTTGTTTTTGATGTGGTAATGTTCATGCTAATCCAATTTCTAAGATAATTGTCATAATTTCAAGATTTGTATTAGTTTGTATGTTCATGCTAATTTCTTGAAGATTGATGATTTGAATTATCTTGTTCTTATGAGGTTCTTAGATTAATAGAAAAGTTGTGTGAAATAGTTGTTTTCAATCCATTTTAATCTAAGAGTTGATTCCAAAGTGTGTTTTTGTAACTTGTCCTCAAGTTATATGAAAAGTCACATTTAAGAATCATAAAACTCATAAAAGTTGGCAAAGGTTACAAAATGAAGAGTCTAGTTCTAATTAAATGGTTTTATGACTCCATAACTTGTCCTCAAGTTATGGAGGTTCAAGAGTCTCTTCATTAAATTAAAAAAAAAAGTGTAACCTTAATTAGTTCCATAAGTTACAATAAAAAAAGTTATTTTTTTTATTAATTAGTTTAAAGTCTTCCATAACTTGTCCTCAAGTTATGGAACTTGAAGAGTTTTTTTTTTTTTTTTTTTTTTTTTAATTAAAACTACTTTAAACTCATAAGTTATGGAATTAATTAGTTTTGAATAGTTTCAAAACTTGCCCTCAAGTTTTGGAATTTGAAAAGTTTTCACTTATGAATACTTTAATTCCAAGTTAGCCCTTAGAATTTTATAAGTTAAAATTCAACCCTTATACTTTATAATATTATAAGTTAATAATAGTTATATATATGTATAAGAGTAAAGCCAGTCTTACCGTTAGTAGGCCTCATTCACGAAGCCGGTCTATAAGGGGGGTATAAGGTTACTGCCTATAAAATGGCACTTTAATGGGTGTCCACTCTCACCCACCGCTTCCTTGACTGGTGGAGGGTCGTTAGCCGAACGGGTAGGACAAGGACTATAATTCTCCTTTCATTAAAAGTATTAATGATAAATACTAAGTAACTAAACTCTTATTAATACCTAATCTTAGTTACTTAGGAAAATGTGAATTTGGTGCTAACCCATGAAATTACACTTTGCACTTTGCTTAAGTCGTTAGTGGAGCGTGTGTGGTTAACCGGCACACTAACCTGGACTTAACAAGGTAGGCAAAGGGTAACTTAATATTTATCATAGTATCGGTGGAGCGTGTGTGGTTAACCGGCACACTGATTAAGGGGTAAATATTAAGGGTACCAAGTATATTTGCATGGTTATTCACACCTTGTTTTGTGATCCTCGGCATCCCAGTCACAAAACCTGAAGGGCACACTCGAGATTGAAACATGCCTTTGAACAGTTCAATGAATCTCAAAGATCTAGGACTTTCAAATCCAATTAAAACCAAATAAATTATTTCGTTTTTCATGGTGGAAATTGGTGAATTGTCATTCACCTACCTTCAAATATTTTATAGCTTGGATTACGGCATCCCTCTTCTAAGTTATAAAATAGTTTGTTGGGACCTAGCCTTAATATTTCATATTGGGTGTCATATTAAGGACTTTAAATCAACTATCTTGAATATCTCCCAAAAAGATGTCTGGTCTAGACATTTATGATCTTCCCAAATCTCTTGAAACAAGCTTTCCTAAATGAAGATGATGTCCCATGGATATCATACTTCTTTCACCTCCTCCAATTATTCTCCCTAACCCACAAGTTCCTAAAAAGTTTAAGGTCACTCAAGCCCTATTGGCAAGGCAAGGTCTAGGTGTGATCACATCTTGGAGATGTAGTCACATATTGACAAGCCGGGAGAGTTGGGTGTCAAAGTCTTGAGAAAGTTGGTGGCTCAACTACTTTCTAAGTCACATAGTGAGTTCTTTTGGGAATCCTATGAAACAGACTAAGACAAGACCCTTAATGATCTTATCTATTTGCTAAGATCAACTTCCTAAAACGCTATGGACATTGACAATGATGACATTGGATATCCAGTAAAGCTCTCTCTTCCCAATGGAAAGGGATCGGCCATAGTCAACTCGGTTGACCCAATGGTAAAGAGAGAGGCGAAGTCTGAGATAGTCCCATTATGAAGGGTCCATAGGTAACTATTGCCAAAGGAAGGGGCATGGGTTACGAAGCTGCCAAATTTACCTAAGGATGTTAAAGTCAATAAGTTTGGCTCTACTTCAGGTAAAGTCCATTGTCTAACTCTATTAAGTACATGCTGATTTTGATCGCGAAGATGGATTTCAATCGCATGGTTCGGTGATCAGAATTTTGGGCTATTACTTAAGAGTTATGATATTTATATTGCTTAGGAATAGATAACAACAAGGTTTTCATATGGATTGTAAGGATAAGTTTTTCCGCAAATTTTTAAAATAAAAGAAAAAGGTTTTGATTTTATTTATCCTTACAATGGCATTTGTGAAAAGTTGTTGCTTATAAGATTCCATTGATAGCAATATTGGAAAAATGGATTTGATTCTTTCGGTTGTGGTAGTGTCTAATATTACCAAATAAGGAAAGATTCTCATCACCCAAGGTTCAATTGGACCGAAACTTGGAATCATGCAAGTTGTATAGTATGATGAATGAGAACTTTCAGCTTGGAAAATTAAGACTAATTCCTTATGTGAATAAGGAAAGGACTAAGGGATCGAGTACACACTCTTGTGCACTGGTCAAGTCCACCACAAAAGATCAAGAAGACTATTCGTCATGATTTACTTAAGTTCAGTAAATATGGTTATACTTATAAGTTTAAGTATAAGTCTGTAGCATTGGAGAAGTTTCAATGTGAGACAGAACGAATAAGAAGAATCAAAGTATGGCAGAAAGATAAAAGTTTCTCAAATCTGAAAAGATGGGAGAGTACTTTAGTATCATGTTTATGATCATCTTAATGATTAAGATACCATATCATAATTGGTCCTCTAAAGTCATCTTAGTGCATTCTTATGACTAAGAAGAGGAGTCATGAATTGTTGAAATGGTTAAATCAAAAAGATGAGTCATACTTCGTTCCAAAACAATTCTTAGAGTCATACTCCAAGATTGTAACTTGAGTGACATATCTTAAAGAGGGTTTGTTAACACTAGTCAAATGTAAGAGTAAAAGGTTATCTACTCTTGTACATTTGAAATTGGTAAGTTGTGATGTTTTGGATAAAACAGAGACCAACTTAGGCCAATTGTGTAAAGTGTTAGTCTTGATAAAGAATCTGCACTATCTCTTAAATATTTGACAAGGGAGTCTTATATGTCAAGAGGCTAGTGGGAGTCTTAAAGCTCTTGAAAGTTTCAAGACTTAATCAAGAATAAAACCTAAAGTCCTTCACTAGCACACGACTTGAGGTTTATAACCTATCGTGTTGAAATTTTTGTGCCTATTCAAGTTGGCTTTGCATAGGAGTTTTGAGAGTTCTCAATTGGTTGCACAACTACTTGGAAGCAATGGCAGGCACCTGAGCTGCCAAATGGCAAGAATTTGAGATTGCACAAGTTTAATCAATATGAGTTTGGATTTGTCACTAACCTTGTCTTGTGATTATGGTTTCGACAAATTCACATAGATAAGAACACATACACCATAAAATCTAAGGGTCATAAGGTTTCTCTCCGATTCATGAAAATGATGGTGAGGAAACACTTCCACCAAGTAGATTTGAAGCAGATGGAAAAAGGTCTAAACAATTGAGACTATGATTACGGCATCCCTTTTCATAGTTCTGAAATTGTTTAGACACACATGCATGCTATCTAAGAAAAGGTGTATGATTTTGATAAGGTTTTATCAAAGCATCTCGTATCAGAAATCTGAACTTTGGTAAGAAAGTCAATAAAGTATTGATTTCTAGAAGTCCAGCTGATTTCTGAGTACATGTAAAAGATAGTGGGAGCATAAGTGTTATGCTAATAATCATCATGTTAGTGGGAGCATGATAATTATTGTTAGTGTTGCAAGTTAGCAATGTTAATTATAGAAAACAAAAGTTTCAATTCGTGAGGCTGCAGGGATTGAAAAAGTTGTTTTGCTATAATTAAGGGAGAGGATATACTTCATTTCAGTTCTAAAGGCTTAGATTGAGACCTTAATCATCTTTAGTCAAGAATATATATATGAATTTCATGTTGGATTGGTTCAACTTAAGGAAATTCTATATATTGCGTTCTCAAAATTCGATTATGATTACGACATCCCTCTTCATAGTCAAATTTTGAAAACATGGCAAATAAAAATATTGTAGCAAAAGACTGGTCTAGAATCATGTCTTTATGTGAGACATCATGAATCGTGTACCATTTGCTTTGGGTACAGGATCGATTGCATGTGCTATAATATTTGTCATTTCTAAATTTTTCCAAATGCCCAGAGGCATTAAGAAGGGAAAAGGTCTAGAATTGGATATGACTAAAATGATTAAGCAATTGTCGAGGACAATCTGAGGTTTACCAAAGATTGGTTGCTCAGGGACAGTTGGAAGTATAGTGCTAATTTTGGAAGGACCATATTGACATATTTTGAAAAGAGGCATCTCTTATTCAAAAGTGATAGTCAAAATGAGAATATGGAGTTGTCTCCATAGGTGGAAGTTATCTGTGTAAGATTAGAAAACTTAATGCAAGAAGCATGTCCAAAGCAATGTACTTTGAATATGAGACTTAGTTTCCATGGAGTTTATCTCCATTGGAATACCTTATAATGACTGTTGACAAGTCTTTGTGACTTTGTACATATTCATTACAGGAGGGTCAGTGCATATAAGTTTAAATCTAAACAGATTTCGATGAATGATAGGAATTTGAAATTCTCACATTTTTCGATAAGGATTTGGGAGTGTGAAATTAGAATCATTGAAATTATGTTCAATTGGTTTATTTCACAAAGTAAGGATCATAGACAAACATAGAGTGCATACTTGGTGTATGGCAAAGCTATTGTTTAAGAAAAACATAGTGTACATGCTTGGAGCATGGGACAACTAGTGTTTTTAATTCAAGTATAAAGTTGATAAATAAAAGTGTTTATTTATATTCATAGGGTTTGATACCATATTTGATTCATTTATTCTTGTGTTTCACTTCGCATGTTTTGACTTCCAGAATAACTAAGTCGCTCTTCCTGAATGATTAAGTTATTCAAACCATCCACAGTCGGTCATATGTTGGAAGTAGATATGAATCAAGACTGTCATGGGGTGGTTTGTAGAGGTCCAAGTTGGTGGACAAAGTGGTGCTACAACACTAATGAGTGCTCATAAGTTCTGAGTATTGGATTCAACCCGCGCTCATTTGAATCACTTCATGGATTTTATCACGAGTGATCATGAGACGATAATATCTTATATTCTTCAAACCTAGAGATATGAGTTGTTACTATGAGTTGGTTATACATTGATTGCACGAAAACGCATTGGTAACTCGATGTTATAAAACGTGCCTTTGTGTATGATTCAACAAGTAGTAGAACAAGCCATATGAGTCGAAGTTTATCCATTCCTTTTACCTTTGGGATAAAAGCGATATCTGTGGGCCCCTCGATGATTTAAAGATGATACATGTGAGTGCTTGGCCAAGCCAGGACTGATTTGATTTGTTCAATCAGTCAGTCATCATGAATCGGAAATCGGGAAACAACAAATGGACAGAGAGAATGATTAATTATCCATGTCTCAGTCCATATGATATCTAGAATGGAGGAATATATGATCCCTTATCTAGTGGACAAGTCATTGAAAAAGGTCAGAGTTCATCGACAAGGTCAGAGTTCGACAGAAGCTTTTGAGAGCTACGATTGCTGATCGGTTCCTGAAGTCATACGCAATAATAGTTTTAGACTTATCCAAGTGGGAGACTGTTGGATTAATGTCTAAGTCCATAACTATAATTGGTAAGACTTGACCCGACCCGGCATGGTCCATTTGGGTTGCATGGCATCATGCATTTGGATAGACTATAATGAGAGAAATAAAACTTAAGGTTGGTTAATATATTATAAGTTCTAATATATTAATAAGGTTATTTAATTAGTATTGATCAAGAATTAATTTGGAATTAATTAAGTGATCAAAAGGAGACTAATTAAATATATGGGTTGATTGTGTAAATCATTCATTCTTATATATGTGGGCTTGTGATCCAAGATTCCTTATGTTGGACTAAGTCCATGGGGTGACCCATGGATACTCCATGGAGTTTAAAATCCATGGAGCATAAGGAATGGGTAAAGTTATGAGTTACATGGTGTAACCCTAATAGCCACCATATAAAAGAATCCCATGGCTCAAGAAATCGTGCACTAATGTGTGAGTGTGAGGGCTAGACGATTTCAAGGAGTGTTCAAGTTTCTCACAAGTTATTCCAAGTGTATTTGGTGTTGTGTGAACCATTTGAGGTGTCACACTTGGGGCACTAGGCACTCAAGCTTCATGAAGACATTCTACATCAAAGAGGTATGTATTCTATCTTGTTATATTTATTATTTTGTATGCTAGATTAGGATAATACCTTGGATGTTCATAATTGTATGTATAATAGAGAAAACATAGATCCAAGGTATTTAGGGTTGCATGTACACTTAGGAGTGTTAGAATGCTCATAACCCAACACATACTACCTTCCACACCAATCCGTAGTCGATTCAGAATTGATCCCAAGGTCTTAAGTCACTGCACTAGACCACCCCTAGGTGTGCTAACACCCACATGCTCCTACGAGCCACAAGTATCTTCCTATGCACTCCTCCTAGGATTTCCCTCGCTCTCGTACTGCTGGTTGATTTGTGTATGCTTGTTGTACATAATACATGGTCAGATAGACTGTCGAATAATCGACTCTACCCTAAGTCAACAACCAAACAAGGAATAGGAAATAAGGCTAAGTCAACCATTCTAAGGCTATATAATCTCGAACGTATAAAACATACACTTACAAATCACACAATTATATAGCATATAATACGCAATTACCTATACCAAAATGAATCATAAAAATCATGCATTTCTATCTAATAGTTCCTAAAGAACTTAGCTTATCTACTAGCATTCTTTCCTAACAATTCACATATCAGCAAGTTCAAATTCAACATATATAACAAGTATGGGTATTTTAGGAACCTCTCTCATGTTCGGGCTCCGGCTGAAGGTACACACTGCACTTCCCTACAAAACCAAGGTTAAGTCACAGGTCCACCTTCCCGATCCCAAGTTGGCAATCAAACAAGAACATGAGAAGAGACTGGGCCCATGTTCCTAAGTACCTTTTATTATAAATGTCTTATTCAAAAACGTTTTGTGAAAATTCTCAGATCCTTTTTTGAATTTGGATTCACACAAGTGTTCCTTCAAATCCCTCAAACTAGGGCTCTGATACCGACTTGTAACGTCCCATTTTCACAACCAAAAATTTTTGTTTTTATTTAAGGTAAAACATCATAATTATAAAATCCATGTTAAGAAAATTGTTTGTTCCAAATTACATTTGTTGAAAAATCAGAGTATTATAATAAACGCGGAATCCTCAATGCTATTCATGAGTGTGTACAATCACACCTTAGCCTTCCCATAATCACCGATGAAAGCTGAAAAACATAAACAGTTGGATAAGCATAAAGCTTAATGAATTCCCCTTAAAATATTGTAGACAATAGAACGTATACAAGCACGCATATCGGGTCCTCAGTCATCAGAATGGAATACCCCGGGTATGTTGGTTTTCCGTATCAACCCAAGCACACTTCTCGGGCCTCCGTGCCTACAGCTTACAGTCGGCTAGCACCTGGTCTCTTGGCCTACAACACACATCAGGACCGCCTCTACCTCAACCACCACAATATGTTGACATATAAACAATCAAGGATCAAGTAGGCACATAATACATGCAATTATCAATCCTACAGCTCACTACCACCTACTAGACCCCTCCAACATACTGCTCCACTACCAGCTAACATCCATGTAATGCGTAACCATAAGTAACCAGAGGTGAGATAGCCACCCGAATAGATGATCCTACTCTAGAGCCACAACCAAACAAGGAACATGCAAGAAAGCCTTGATCAAGAGTTCTCAGGCTATCATATATGACAACATATATCCCCTAAGGCACTCCACTAGACGATAAATATCCTACTGGTACTCTAACCAGCATACCACTACTGTTGCATCCTATCACACCAGGATATATATATATATATATATATATATATATATATATATATATATATAGCATATCATTATAGCATAACAACATCCTATACACAAGTATACATGACGAACTCTGCAAGGAATGTACAATTATATATCCTAGAGGTGAGATAGATACCTGGAACACGCAAGAAAGCCTAAATCAAGAGTCCTCAGTCTGCACTGCTTGCTCCCGCGAACCCTTCACAATCAAAACATTGAAGAATCTTAATCAACAGTCCAAAACCCTCAAATTTGACCCTAAGTCCAACTTGGTCAAAAAGTTAACGGTCAATCTTGGTCAAATTTAACGCCACATCATGGCTTCCATGGCCATGTCGTGGGGTCACAAGGTGAAACAGTCAATGTACATGGCATCGCCATGGCATTGCCCTTATTGTCCACGTCGTGGCAATGTCAGAATAAGACAGTCATGGTTTTTGACTTCGCCACGCCGTGGCTACTAGAAAAATGTTATTTCTCTCATTAAGAGCTTAATCCTACCAGATTTAAGCTCATACTTCCAGATCTACTCTCCCACAATGACTTACTGGATAAAGTTCCCGAATTTATCCATTTAGACTCCATTTCAAGGCTAGATTTAGAATTTAATGTCCATTAGTTCAATGAGTTTGTAACTTGAACATCGACACAACATATATCAAGCATGGTCCTTTTTCTCAATCAACAGCAGTCGAAGGACCTAGGAAAGCCACTACACGATCTGGAGTTTCTTCAAATTCCAAAAATATCCAATAAAGCGACAAAAACCACCCAATTATGACCTGGAAATTGAATCTAGAATAAAAGGTGTCAAAGTATGAACTTTATACCTTCAACGACACAGAAAACTAAAGAGAATGTTGGATCCACACTTGCTTCTTGTTCCCTTGCTTCCTTGTGAACTTCCCTCTTCTAAAACTCTACAAAAAAAGCCAAGAACAAGGCTCAAAATTGATGAAATTGACTCTCAAGCATGCATGAAGGCTAGGGTTTCGATATGGGGAGGTGGAGGATGAAGAAGATAACCTAAAAGGAGAGTTAAGGTGTTTATATATGAGGGAAACCCTAAAAATCCCAGATTTGAGTTGCAGCGGCTACCACACGTGGCCACTTTATGCCACGGTGTGGCATCTCTAAAATACATGTTTCATTAAACCCCACGCCACGTCGTGGCAGAGGGTTTTTCTCCAAAACCCTTATGTTGATTTCCTTAAGTCTTATCCACCCTTCTTCGGGAAACGGGTGTTACATTCCTTCCTACTTTTACTTCTAGTTTTTTTGTGCGATCATTTTTAGCCCCATTGGGTGTGTTCTAGTCTTGTTCTTGCCGTCACTCCTTTATATCTTGTTAATGGTGTTTAAGAATTGGATAAAATAATGGAACCAATTGCCTCTATTTGGTGTCAAAATCTTGTGTTCTTTTACTTTAATTCATGTGGTTAATTGTGGGTAAATTTTCTACATTAAAGGATATGTTTGAACCTCCATAGAGGTTCTTAAAACATTCCCTAAAAGCCTTGTTATATGCTTTTCTAAGTGGTGGTAATGTTTATTAAAAGATGTTAACATCTAGTTTGAAAAGTCTTGAAATTCTTGGTTGTCGTCTTGTATTTTTCTGCCCTAAAACCATAATCAAAGGGCAGAAATAACATCTTTATATGTCACATAATTCCTTCCTAAAGTTCACTCCAGAGTCATCTTAGTATGTGTCTTGAATTGGAACTCAATGAAATTTTGGTTTATGGGTGTAGAGTTATGTGTTTTGTGTGATTATAACAACCTACTTTCAATCATGCTTTAGTCATATGTTTTGTATTTTCATTAAGCATATGGTGATTTTTGGTAAAAGTTGGAAATCAGGACAACAATGTTGACCTGTCTTGCAAGGCTTGTAGAGGCCATTCTGGTCCGAATTAGAGAAAACAACCACAAAAATAAAGTCGTGGGAAATAGATTCGAGTTTTCATAAATTCTGATATAATCTCGTTTGGAGTTGTAAATTATGTTTTATGATCAAAACACTGAATAGTGGTCGTGGCTGGAATTATAAAAAAATAATAATATAAAACTAAAATATGATAAGATAAACTTGTAGCCTTTGAATGCACTTAATAACTTAAGCGTATATGTGCTTAGGTAAGGTATTATGTAACATCTGGTTTTGAGGTATGTTTTATTTTAATTTAAGATTTGAATTTTAGTGAGTCGCCACAACATGGGAAGGATGGCCACGTCGTGGCGTGGCATTTTCTAGCCGCGGGTCTTTTTGACTCGCCACGATGTGGAAAGGAAGGCCACGACGTGGGCGCCGCAGACCTCTTAAACCCTAATTTTTTGGGTTTTGCATCTATTTAATGGAATGAGGAGACTAGTGTTTGCTCATCCTCAGCTTCCACCACCCTCTTAACTCAGAAGAAACCCTAACTCCTTTTCCTCCATTTTGAAGCTTTCTTGAGTGCTTTTGAGAGGTCTTGAAGGAATAAGCAAGAAGGAGTAAGCCAAGCATCAACAAGAGAGTCCCCATTTCCCTTTCGAGCTCAATTCTGGACCATTGTAAGTGTTCAAGGTTCCACCTTTTTGATTATTGTGCTAGATCATGCATTTTGTCCCATTTTCTTCTTGATCTTGTTGGATGGGATGGTGAGACTTCATAAAGGTTGCAACTTTATGAATCTATGGATCATTTGAGGTAGTTTATGGTTTGGATCTGAAGTTTGGTGGTTTGTTTGTGCCATGCATAAGATTTTGGTTATAAAACTCCATTTTGACCTAAGTTAAGTCCAAGACTTGCATTCGACATGCAAATCTATAAAGCATCAATTTTAGGATGGTTTTAGTGTTATAAGCTCATCTAGAGCAAATGGGCTCAAGACTTAAGGTATTAAGTGCTTCTTAATTAAGCCCATATCATGGTTATGCTTTATGGATCTAAGACTTGAGATCTATACCCTTTGGTGGATCTCAAGGGATAAAGTTGGAAACTTTATCCCTTTAGACAACAATAATGATCAAATCTGGGTTTTCGAACCTCTGGGTTTAGAGGTTTCGGCTTAACTCATTAAGACATTTTAGACCCAGTTCCCTCGGCGTGGCCTAGGTTGCCACGATGTCGCTACTAGGGAAAACAAGTATGTTTTGTCGTTTAGGGGCCATGACGTGGCTAGTCAACTTTGACCGTTGAATTTGACTTTTGACTTGCGTTGATCTTTGGTCAAACCCCTAGTTTTGGAAGGGAAGCTAAGGGTGTACTTTATATGGTTGTATATGTGGTTTCTAGCATCTGTATTTGCAGCAGTAGGATCAGTTGCATTTGATCATAGTTTGTTAGGTGAGCCTCTTCAGTATACTCGTGGGTCGAAAGCACCAATGTCGGCCCACTGGATTATGTTTGTAGAATGATAGCTGTCTTTGTGATACTTACTGATATGCCTGTATATGCTTGTTGTCTTGATGACTCTTGCTGGTATGATTGTATGCTTAGTTGTAGGTGTGAAATAGACCCAGTACCGGTTTAAAGATACCGAAAGGGGTGAAATAGACCAAATACCGGTTGAATGATACCGAAGGGGTGAAATGGACTCAGTACCGGTTGAAAGATACCGAAGAGGGTGAAATAGACCCATTACCGGTTGAAAGATACCAGAGTGTTGGAACCTAAAAGTGAACCTCTAGCAATCATTAAGCTTTTGTTGTTCCGAAGTCAGTCTTAGTTCCGAAGTATAATAGCATCCAGAGTCAATCTGTGGTCCGAAGTGATGTTGGAGTCTGGAGTGGAAGAGATTATGTCCGAAGTGAAGAAGTTATTCAGAGATTATCTTTCCGACTTGCATTTATTATTCTTGTCTTTTACTTGATGTAACAGTTCATAGGACTTAGTTTATTTTGTTAAAATGGATAATCAGAAGTGTCAGGAGTAATCACTTTATCCGGTCCTTTGTAAGTAACTTGGTTTATCCGATGTAACTCCTTCTCCTATATAAGGAGTATTTAATGACAAGAATAGAAGATGGATTATTCCTCCAAAGATAGATATTTTCACATTTACTTCACTTGCATGTTTCTCTCAAATCAAACTCTTTCAAACATTCTACTTGTTCATTTATTGTCTTTACCTTGATTATACTCATAGTCTCATATTTAATACTTGAAGTACTTTGTTGATTTTCATCTTCAAGTCTTGACTGGTCTTACCAGACTTGACTGGAATTTATAATCAGAAGCAGACATTGATCTTAAGAATTAACTCAAGGTTTGAGTTTTCCAGCCTTGTCCCTGCGCAATCAGATCCTTGTTCTCACAATTGGTATCAGAGCTTGAGTGGTTGTCCTTTGAATCCATAAGAACATATTATAGTTGATTCGAGATTACCTTGGTATTTCGATCATTTCTATGTTCGGGATAAAAGTTCTTCTATATATAGCTTTTGCTCAAAATATCTTAACTTCAATGGCCGTTTCAAATTCCCAACAAATGTACTCAATACAAATAGCAAATAGTGTGGGTTGCCCTAAACGTGCCCCACTGCTAGTTGTTAAAGAGTATGATCACTGGAAAGTCAGAATGGAAAGATTTTTACTTGGAAAAGAAAAAGGATAATCTATATGGAGATCCGTTAAAGAAGGTCCTCATGTTCCAGTTTGAACCATTGTTAGAGATGCTGTTGTAACTCTCATGGGACAGGATGAACAACGTCAAGCACCGCTCCTGCTGATGATCTTGAAAAGTTGCATGCAGATCAAGTTGCTTTTTCTGAAATGGTGTTTGGTGTTCCACCTTCTCTCTTTGAGCACATTAAACTGTGTAAATCGGCAAAAGAGATTTGGGACACACTTCAAGATTTGTTTGAAGGGTCAGAGAACATGAAGGATAAGCGTCTAACCTCGGTTGTCAATGAGTTCGACACTTTCACTACGAAACCTGGTGAATCTGTTGCCTCAGCCTCAAACAGATACCGAATCGTCGTCAACAACAACCTCAAGTTGAGTACAACTTCAAGTTCAACAACAGCCTCATGGGATAGTCTGTACCCCACTTGAGTACAACCTCAAGTTCATCAACAGCCTCGTAAAGGGATGGGGAAATGTGAAATCATGTCTTCAAAGTAATGGATCTCTGAAAAAGCTGAAGCTCTACCAACTTTTTGATGAGCTTCATGGTCATGAATCAAATGTTACACAAACCCTACATGAACTCACTGGAGGCCCTCTTGCTCTAGTTAGTTCTTACGATCCACAAAATCCGAACCTTGCTATTTCGGACCCTCTCTCTGCTGTTGTTCCTTATATTCCTCCTGTTCAACCCTCACCTCCAACCATACCTACTCCCACCACTAACAACTATCAATTAATGGGTGACCTTAACTCTGAAAAAATGGACTCCGAACTCCGTTTCCAACAGGAGTTTGCCTTACTTTCCATGATATACAACCAACCTTTCAACAAGCCATATAACAATCATTTTTAGGCTCCTTGCCAAAATAATCCTCAACCTTTCAACAAACTTTCAGAAAACCCACCATCCTACAAGCCTAACCTTCCTACACCAAATCACACTTCGGAATCATCACAGATTCCGAAGTCGGAAAAACCCAAGATTGTATGTCTCAAATGTGGCCATGCAAATCACTTTGCCAAAGATTGCTTAGCCGAAGTCCCACAAAAACCCAAGATCAAGGACTCTGCTTACTATGCATGTCGAGCTCAAGAAATGGCAGAAAGTGAAAAGGCTTTTGTTACCACTGTATCAAGGGATGTAGAAGGGTATTGGCCATCTGGAGATTATGATGACGTAACCACGGGCAGGAACATGTGTCTTATGGCTCGACAAGAAATAGAATGTGATGAAGGCTACTGGTCGTCTGGGTCAGAAAGAGATGATGAAGATGTTGAGCTAAACTACTGCTACATGGCTACCAACGATCCACCTAGTAGAAGCATCGTTCAACAGGTAAAATCTATGATTACTGATAATAATTTTGACTTATCTCTTTGTGAACCATATCTAACCCGGATCCAATCAGATATGAACATCATTTGCAAAGCCTATGAGTCAGCTATAGAAGCCAGTGAGAAGAAGGAAAGTGAATTAAGTCGCCTTAGATTACGTTTTGAGGATAAGAAGTTGAAAATAGAGTCTTTAGAACGATAGCTTGTAATGTCACAAGATGAATGTATCATTCTTAAAGCAAATGTGAAATCACTTATTCTGAAAGAAATGTTTTAATTTCTGACAACAAACGTCTCAATGCTAAAATAGATGTTTTGCACAATTCCATTGACATTCTTGAAGCAACTGAACGGATGACTCACAATTTTTGTCATCCTTGGTCAAAAGCTCTTGGTCTGGGAAGCGAGTTTCCGAAACCAATTGGTCGTCCCTTGAAGTAGTTACAAAACCTAACTTTTATGGGAGACGTTCCGAACATCAAACATTCAGACACCCCTGTCTCTCCTTTGTCACCCCTTCTTGAGACTCCTGACAAATTTGCATCACTAATTCCCGAGTTTAAGCCTATAGTTGTCAAGTGTCCCGATTCCACGTCTCTTCCGCCTCTGATAAACCTCGACCTGAATCGGACCCCGGAACTCCACTCTAGTATTTCAAACCCTGTCGTTCAAAATCTGAACCACAGCCCTCCTAACAACTGTGTTATTGAGGAAATTTTTCCGGAGACAACTGGACATGAATTCTCTGAGTGCGTTTGGGCATCTTTAGATAGTGAAGTCGACGATTCGTCAATCTCATGTAATTCTGATCCTCAAGTGATTTCCAAAACAAAACTAGTTCCAATTAAGACTGTTTTCAACAATCCTTCGGTAGGACAAACCTCTAAATCTTCGCTTAATTTCAAAAGGAAACCCATGTTGAATAGGAAAGATGTTGTTTGATCCTAAGGTAGAAGCCCAGAATCCTCACAAAAAGGAAGTTAAATTGAGAAAAAATTCTAGATTCCTTGAGAACTCCAAAAAGAGTGTATCTCGGACTGCTAATTCATCAACAAAGAGTCAAAACACCTTCGCACCCACTAAGATTCTCAATAGACCTACCATCCCTCCCAAATCCGTAGAACATAAGAAAGTGGTTAGTGCTAATCCGCAAAATTCCATTGTAGGCACTAAATCTACTCGAACCAACTCTCTTCGGACAATTTCATCTGTTTTCATAGCCAAATCTGATGGTACAATTTTCAAACCACAACTTTTCAAAATCAAATGTATCATCCACCAAAGCACAAGTTTTAAAGAAAACAGTTTCACAAAAATCTTCAAAACAAAATCTTGTATGGAAAGTAAAATTTCACAAAGATAAAACAACAACTCCGAGAGACACAGTGGTTCTCACTGCTCCGGAACTTGAGTGTCCGAGAAATGTTGTTCTGAATCCTCGTGTCATTTAGTATGATTATTGGAAAGATGAAAGAACAATGGCCTTATGTTTGTTTTCTAAGGAATCTCGGAACAAACCTTCCAAACCATATGTTGCTCAAAAGTCACAACCGAAGCCTAAGACTCGTATCTTTGTCCCAAAACCTAACTCGGAGCCTAAAAACTCCACAACTCACTAGTTTTGCAGGAACTCTATTCTTCGGGGCAAGAAACAATATGGTATATTGATAGTGCTTGCTCCATGCACATGACGGGGTAGAAGGATTTTCTGCGAGATCTCAAACTTTCACCAAATGTTGGCTATGTAACGTATGGAAACAACTCCAACTCTCAGATCCGAGGTTATGACATCCTTACAAATGGCAACTTCTCCATTTCAAATGTGGCATATGTAGCTGACTTGAAGCATAACTTGATAAGTGTGGCTCAACTCACTGATGCAAATCGACGAGTTGAATTCTGCAAGAAACACAACTACGTCATGTCAGAAGACCGGAAGGAATGTTTAATCAAGTCAAATCGCAACAAGAACATGTATCCTCTTGACATCAACATGATCATCGGCAAGCCCCAGCTCTGCTTACTCTCAAAAACTGTTCCTGGCATAGGAGGCTTGTTCACCTGAACTTTAGATATAAGAATGACCTTGTTTCCGTTGAGATGGTAGGAGGTCTGCCACTCCTCAAGTTCGAAAATGATCATTTATGTGCTGCATGTGAATGTCGAAAGCTGTCAAAGAAGGGTCATCTCGTCATCATTGAAAAATCAATCTCGGAGGCGTTAGAATTTCTACACATTGATCTGTGTGGACCCTCAACAGTAGAGAGTTTGCATCACAAAAAATACATTCTTGTGATTGTATTTGTGGATGACTTTACTAGGTTCATCTGGGTCTTCTTCCTAAGGCTCAAGTTAGAAACAGCCTCTGAACTCATCAACTTTATCAAAGGAATTGAGGTTCTCATCAAACTCCCAGTAAGGCGAATCCGTAGTGACAATGGTTCAGAATTCACAAATTCCACCATTGAAAACTTCCTCACCAAGAAGGGTAATGACCACAACTTTTCTGCTCCATACACTCCACAACAAAACGGTGTAGTCGAACGATGTAACATAACACTTGTTGAAGTTGCTCGATCCATGCTTAACTTAGCAAATCTTCCACTCTATCTTTGGGCTGAAGCTGTTTCTACTACATGTATTACTCAAAATAGGAGTATCATTAATCGATGCCTCAATAAGACACTGTATGAAGCCATGAACGGTCGGAAGCCAAGTATCTCTTTTCTTCACGTTTTTGAATTTAGATGCTTCATCAAGAACAATCGTGATCAGCTTTCCAAGTTCCAACCCAAAGCTGATGAAACCATCTTTCTTGGATACTCTACTAAATCAAAGGCTTGTCGAGTTCTTAATCGGCGAACTCGTGTTTTTGAAGAAAGCTTTGACATTACCTTTGATGACAATTTTGTTAGGAATTCTGGCCCAACCCATGTTACAACTCACATCATGGAGTCTGATGCTCCAGCGCCAGGATGTCTGAATCAACAAAGAATCTATGAAGTTGACTTTAAAACCTTGTTCGGACCCTCAGAAACAACTCTTGATTCAGAATCTCGAACAAGACACACCTCATCAACCGAAGCTCCAGTCTCCCAAAATGTTTCAGGTCCGAAACCCAGTTTTCCTCCATTTGATTCTGAACCGTTTCAACCTTCTCAGGTTGAGGGGGAGAATGACCAACCTTCCCTTGAATCAAATGTGGATGGATTCCAAGATGTAGCTACTGAATTTGACTCTAATCCTATCAACAACGATGATAATGTAAATTTATTTGATTTCCCACCTGATGATGATGTCAACCTATCCGGTCCAGAAGTTCAGGGGGAGCATCATCCACAAGTTCAAACTATTCCTGGGGAGCAACACAACCCCATTGTTGATATTGGATCATCTGTTGCACAAGAGCTTCCGAAACTACATGTTTGGACTAAGGACCATCCTTCGAACCAAGTTATTGGAAACCCAAATGCTGGTGTACGAACTCGCTCTGCCACAAGTGTTCAAAATAAATGCCATTTTTCGGCATTTATCTCAATGGTTGAACCCAAATCCATCAAAGAAGCACTAGCACATGCTGATTGGATTACAGCCATGCAAGAAGAATTGGCAGAATTCGATAGAAATTAAGTTTGGACTCTCGTCCTTCCTCCTCAGAATCATCCCATTGTTGGTACTAGATGGGTGTTTCGAAACAAACTAGATGATGCAAGAGTCATTATTCAGAATAAAGCAAGATTGGTGGCTAAAGGATTCAAATAGATCGAAGGGCTTGACTACGATGAGACCTTTGCTCATGTTGCCCGTCTTGAAGCTATCAGAATCTTTCTTGCTTATGCTGCTCACAAAGGCTTTAAGGTTTACCAGATGGACGTCAAAAGTGCTTTTCTAAATGGTGAACTTGATACTGAAGTGTATCTTCAACAGCCTCCCAGTTTTGTCATTCTCTCATATCCAAACTACGGCTACAAACTCCGGAAAGCTGTTTATGGCCTCAAGCAAGCTCCTCGTGCATGGTACGAGACCCTCACCGACTTTCTCAAGCCTTCCGGTTTTCAAAGAGGTGTTCTCGATCCTACTCTGTTTCGAAGGTCAAATGGAAATCATCTCATGCTTGTCCAAATTTATGTTGACGACATCATTTTCGGATCCACCGATTTATCAATGGTTGCTGACTTTGCTAAGTTAATGGTCAGTAGACTTTAAATGAGTATGAATCGGGAACTAAGCTTCTTCCTAGATCTCCAAGTCAAACAGACCAACAGAGGAATTTTCATTCACCAAGAGAAGTACATTTCAGAACTTCTCAAAAGTACTCAATGGACACCTGTGCCTCAGCCAAGGTATGTGACAACCCAGAAAATTTTTACTTTTAAAAGCTCAGTCAAACTCATTGGTAATGAGTTCTAGCCTGGTTAAAGGTCATCCTAAGGAGTTTTAAGCCTAGTACACTTAAGGAATGAGTGTTAGAATGAACCTGCTAGAGACACTGTACAACAAATCCATCCTTAACCTCTTCATTTGGAGTTTACGGCCAAGTTACCAAGAGTTTACGGTCGTAAACTCAAGGGGGCCGTAAACTCACCTCCATATATATAAAACTTTGCCATTTTTCTCATTCTTTCTTTCCTTGGCCGATTTTCCTTCAAATCCTCTCAAGTATCATCCAACTTTTCATCCTAGATCTTCATAAGTGGTAAGTGTTCTTCCTTGATTTGATGATACATCACTTAATCTAGTATCCTTCCATGATTCCATCCGTGAAATCATTCTTTTGCTAGATCTTCAAGTTTCACCAAGAACACCAAGAACACCAAGAACACACACTAGTGTTCTTGGCCAAAACCGACCATTTCAAGCTTCTAGATCGTAAGTACTCTTCCCTATACTTCATATCTAGTAGGAGACCTTGATTTACAACATTGAAACATGCCTTTTCCCATGAAGATCATGAGTTTATGGCCCAAGATCTTCCTTGGCCGTAAACTCCATGTTAGGACATGTTTGGGCCTTGAACTCTTCCAACAAGCAAACCTTGACCTAGAACCCTTCCTTGATGGGAATAAGACCATAAACTAATCTCAAATGCAAAATGGCCATGAGTTTACGGCTGTAAACTCCGTTGGGCCGTAAACTCATCAAAAGCCTTCATTGATTTGGTCTTTCTCATCCTTGTGTAGAGCAAAATTCCCTCAAGCTTCCCTAGCCTTCAAACACCATCATATGCATCTTTGACCATGAGTTTACGGCTGTAAACTCCCTTGGCCGTAAACACCAAACCATGCCCTTAAACACCCTTTAGATGAATCACATGTGATTCCAACACTTGGTCAAAGTGTTTCCTAGTCCCGGAAGGTGTTTCCTTTCATATAGTTGTTTATAAACACTATATTCATGCCAATATATGTCATTATATGTCATTTAGGACTTATTGTGTCTCGGGACTTCATTCGTGGAACTTCTCATCCTTACATGCGTATTCGTTGAATCACCCACATCAGGTGAGTTCATACCCCGTAATGAATCTTTTAAACTGTTTTAAATGCTTTTAAGAGGGGGAATACAAGTTGAACACAATGATAATTGTGTAATTGTTTGTTATAAACATCTTTCAAAATATTGCTTATGTATTTTATAAGTGATCAAATCATTTCAAAAACTCTTTTAAAGTTATGTTACTTTATAGTTTTACAAAAACTCCATTTTTGAAGTACAAGCATAACTTAGTAGATAAATGAGTCTTTTCAATAACAGTTCAAGTAAAACATTAGTAAACTATAATAGGTATAGTTTAGGAAGATACTATTCATTACTTCTAGTACAATGAAGCATAGTAAGAAACAAT
This sequence comes from Lactuca virosa, assembly GCF_052849685.1. NCBI lineage: Eukaryota > Viridiplantae > Streptophyta > Magnoliopsida > Asterales > Asteraceae > Lactuca > Lactuca virosa. Next base: position 174,955,414 of record NC_136432.1, read on the forward strand.
AACATACATAGAGAATACTATGATGAGAATCAAACATTACCATACAGAACAAACATATTAAGTTGCTATAGCATGGAACAACTACACGATCTAATTATACCAATGAATCACTAACTCATTGTTCTAAACAAAAGGTGATAGTTATATTGGGTATACATGATAATATAACTTTAATGTGAATTACACGACTTGCAGAATTGCAAGGGTCGCGTTTGGTTCCCTTAATCTCTAGACAGGGAGAGCGTATAATAGGGGTACTAGCCTTTTATGACCATATTAAAACAAACATGTTTTAGGTCATCAGTACATCCGCTTGTCATTATAAACGACAACTGTGTACTTACATTTCCCATTACTTTCATAGAGTGACAGTACCACTTGAAAGTCAAATGCAAACTATTTTCGAGTTAAGATAGTTATAAACTAGGGAAAACTTACATTTTTACAAACGACAAACAGAACAGTCGAGTCTAGCACATAACACTAGATGCCTTGGTAGAAGGCTACATTTAATAGAAGGGACCATAATGATAATCTTATGATTCCTTAATGTATACAAAAAGGACATATATATATATATATATATATATATATACATATATATATATATATATATATATATATAATAGGATCCGACAGATAATAGGATGTGTGCTCTCCGCTTCACTTCTTGTTCCTTGTTTGGTTGTGGGCTTGGAACAGACTCACCTAATCTATTATTTAATCGATTCTAGATATATATATGTTCGGTATACATTAAGTCATCATAAGGGTACCAGGTATGGGTCAAGTCATAGAACACAAAGTCAAAGCACAGTTTTCTAGTACAAAACATACTTTCCAAATCAGAACTTTTGGTATTCAAAACTAGAAACTTCCCAGTAAAGGGTTTAATCCATTTTATTAAACCAGTATAAACTTAAAGAATCTGAGGTGGTTAACTCTATAATACCTTAGTTTATACATCATGGTTATATATCACTAATAGCCAACAGGTAGTTGAATGTGTGCTTTCCGCCTTACTTCTTGTTCCTTGTTTGGTTGTGGGCTTAGGGCAGATTCACCCAATTAACTATCTATTCGATATTAGATCATGTATAGTCAGTATAAACTAAGTAATTATAGAAATAATCACTATGGTCACCATTTTATTATAAGAAATAAGGGTTTTCTTAAAGAATCTTTTCATTAAATATAAAGGAACTATTACAATTAACTCCATGAGTAACAAGTGAATACACCAGGGTTATATACCACAATGATCAAACAAACAATGGGATGTGTGCTTTCTGCCTTAGGGCAGATGCGCACAATCGATTGTTTGTTTACTCTGAGTCGTATATAACTTGTATCCATTTAGTACTCATAGAAAGGGTTGTAAAGTCATTTTTACTTATCTTTCATTAAAGTAGGAAATATAGGATTTTCTAGAGGAACAGGCGAACTTTTCTAAACAGAACTTACAACTTACTACATCTTTCAACTACATTTTACAACTTACTTACATCACTAAAATCTTATGAACTCACCAGCTTAATTGCTGATCGACTCTTTCAAATAACTTGTATTCTCAGGAGACTATTAGACAGGTACTCGTGCTGGGAATTCAGAAGATGGAGCATAGTAGCTTCAAGTCTTGTTTTGTTATTTGCTTATGTATTCTATGTTTTGTGAACACAGACCTTGTAAACACTTTCTTTCTAATGAAATGGTTGTTCATTACTTGCTTACTATAATGCATATCTTGTGCTACTAAACATGATGTCCTCCACCCCCGAACGATTCCGCCGTTCCGGTTTTGGGGTGTGACAGATTGGTATCAGAGCATTGTTTATAGTGAACTAAGTATATCAACCGATAAAAGATATACAACTATAAATACAATGGGGCTTAAGTGCTCTGGATAATGATATATTTTAATAGTATAACGATAAGTTATAAAAATATACCTACTTGCTTATACATATAGACCAAGTATCACAAGAAGAACAGAACTAAAGTATTTAAAGGTTGAACACTTTCGTCAAACCTGAACAGTTATGTAATCATAGCTAGGATCAATATAGCCTGATCAACTATATTTATTCGAGATGTGACCGACATGTGTTTGGGAGTGATGTGGTGTTGCAACGGTCTTAAAACTTACCTAAACACCAGTCAAAAGAATACTAGATCAAGTACATTAGAGTTAGAATACTATAGGAGTATTCTATGATTCCATAACGCAATAACAAGTTTGAAACATACCAAGTACATTACGTTAAAATACTATAGGAGTATTTTAGGCCATATAAATAACTTATGTGATAACTTAAAAGACCCTTACGAATAGGTCTATAATCTTACAATGTATACTCTTAAGGTTTTATATAATTAAGATCTTATAGACTTAGAATTTGTGATTTACGATTCACTACCCATTCCTTAATTGGTTGTGGTTCTAAAGTAGGATCACTTATTCGAAGGTCTATTTAATCTTGAATTATATACAACTTGTATACATTGTACAATTATAGCAGGACTCCGTAAGGATCACCCCATAAAGTTACCATTAATCTTATAGATTCTTTAGTCACTTCCATTCTCGCACGACAACCCCAGATAGAAGTAACCACTTCCTCATAATAGGCAACAGAAGAGTCAGGAGGAAACAAGAGCAAGTTCATGAGGAGCTTTCAAAGAGGGATCAAAAGAAGTAACCAAAACGTCTTACCCGTCACACAAATAAATAATAAACTTGTTAACTTAATGAGCGAGTGGAAACATTGCTCATATTATGTATTAGGATTATTTTCTTACATGCAGCTGGTAACAGTTATTCAGGCAACAGATATTCATTCGAGGATAGCCATTTCAAATTCATAGAGTTTATTAGGTATAGACTCTTTTATGAATTGTCTCTAGAACCCTGTGGAAGTCAGGACCCGATACACCCAGAACTAGGATAACCTTGTCTTTCCAAATTTCGGCTTGTGTCCATTGCTTTAGACTTATTCCATCTCATCTTTGTATTCTTTTAGCAAAGATGCCTCCTCGTAGATCAAACAGACGCACTACTCCGATAACTCCAACACCTCCTCCACAAATCGATACGGCAACTCTAAATGCTGCAGTAGCTGCGGCTGTCGCAACAGCCATGGCTCAATATCATCCTACCAGTTCCAGCGAAGGTGGAACACCGGTTCATTCTACTCAAGGTGAGGTCCCTGTGCGCTCGAGGGAGTGCTCCTATAAGGACTTCACCAACTGCAAACCCTTTTCCTTTAATGGAAAAGGTGGAGTCATCGCTCTGATAGGATGGTTCGAGAAAACAGATTCGGTCTTCGAAATCTGTTCGTGCCCAGAAGGGAGCAAAGTGAAGTTTGCTGCTTGCACCTTCTCCAAAAAGCCCTGACATGGTGGAACAGACATGTTAAGTCACTGACCCTATCAGTGGCTAACTCAATAGGTTGGGAAAACCTAAAAGAGTTAATGCTGGAAGAATACTGCCTGAGGGGCAAAGTTCAAAAGCTGGAACAAGAACTATGGGAGCTCAAGATGCTCAGCTCAGACATAGTGGCCTACACTGACAGGTTTTGTGACCTGGCAACACTATGCCCCGGGATGGTTACCCCGGAGAGCAAGAAGATAGAAAGATACATTTAGGGTCTGACTGCTCCGTCCCAAGGAGATGTGTTGTCTTCTAACCCAGCCACATTTGGTAGCCCCAAACACCTGGCCCAGCGACTCATTGACCATGGAGTCTGCCATGGTGTTAAAGTCCTCATTCCCGAGCCATCAAAGGGAAAGGACTATAATCAGAAGTCGGGGAACAAGAGGAAGAAGAAGCGAACAACACAGGAACCCCCGCAAGAGCAACAAGCGAGTACTATGTACGCCGCTACAACGCCTGCTATTCCAGCACCTGCCAATCGATATGCTGGAACCCTCCCGAAGTGTGGAAAGTGCAACTATCACCACACCGGAGTATGCCGGGAAATGTAGTGTCTGAACTGCCACAGGAAGGGACACACAGTCCGTTTCTGCAGGGAACCGGCTCAACCGATCTCCCAAGTCCCAGGAGCTGAAGAAAACCAAGCCTGTTATGGTTGTGGTGAGGCTAGACACTATCAGAAGGACTGCCCGATAGCAAAGAACTCAGGAGCGGATGGACGCATTCTGATGATCACCGCAGGAGAATCTACCCCGGAGTCGTCGACGAGCAGCGGTACGTTTTTTTTAAATAGTAATTACTTTGAAAATTAATTTATATTAATATAAGATTAAAACTTGGGGAAAACACTTAAAAAGTAATTATAATAACTCACATATTGAAATGGATCACAGTATTCAAGAAAACTAAAAGATCCGTTTAGAGAAGCTATGATGGCTTAGCATATACATCAGGGTTGTGCATAACTAAGATGTTGCCGACTTAGAGTGAGTAATTCCACTTAAATCCCTGTTCCTTAGTTGGTTGAGGATTTGAGGCAGAGTTGCTCAGTCGACTGTCCTATTCACCTTAAGTATTCATAACTTGTATATGACAGGCGATCGTAGTGGTACCAGGGAGGATCATGATATAAAGTATCATCACCAATTATCAAATCACTTTCATTTGTATGTATGCGCACATAACGGTATGATACGTAGGAGTGTTAACATCAAAGGTAAAACAGAAAGCCCTGGATCATTTACAAAGGGTACATTGTCGATCACACAAGCAGTACATTATCGAACACACTAGGGATACATCATCGTATAACAGACGTTTCTTACAAAATTGGCCAAAAACTTTGTTCAGTAAAGAGTCCGTTACTATCATTCATCATGAATTGGCGTGGTCCTCACCATACTAAATTCATATGTTTCTATCGCCTTGATCGGGAAGTTCTCGAAACTTTCGTTATTCGTATCGACAGTCCGACCTAAACCTCAGTTTTATCTTTCGTATTCTAAACCCCGAAGTACTCGTGCGAAGAGTACTTTGTCCTCCGAAGCCTTATCGTCAGATGTCCGCAGACCGTCACGAAATACCACTCGTCCAACAGGCCAAGTTCGAGCACAGAGGCTAAGGACGAATACAGCCCACCTATCACTATTTAGTGTATACGCGAGGGTGGTATCTGATTATGATTATGCAGATTTAGTATGTGTGATTCCGCCCTAGCTCATGTTCCTTGTTTGGTTGTGGACCTGGGGCAGAGTCGCACATCCGACCGTCTTACTAATCCTAATTATATACGACTTGTATACACGAGGTAATGATAGATGGACCAAGTACGAATCCTATCATGAACACCAGGGCAAAGTTGCCAGGTCTACGAGTAGGTATTCTGCCAATCAGAGGAGCGCAACCCCAGTAGTACTGCTAAGAAAGCTAATTTCGGGACGAAATTCCATCTAACGGGGGGATGATGTGACAACCCGGAAAATTTTTACTTTTAAAAGCTCAGTCAGTCATCTCAACTGAGTGTCAAACTCATTGGTAATGAGTTCTAGCCTGGTTAAAGGTCATTCTAAGGAGTTTTAAGCCTAGTACACTTAAGGAATGAGTGTTAGAATGAACCTGCTAGAGACACTGTACAACAAATCCATCCTTAACCTCTTCATTTGGAGTATACGGCCAAGTTACCAAGAATTTGACGGCCGTAAACTCAAGTGGGCCGTAAACTCACCTCCATATATATAAAACTTGGCCATTTTTCTCATTCTTTCTTTCCTTGGCCGATTTTCCTTCAAATCCTCTCCAGTATCATCCAACTTTTCATCCTAGATCTTCATAAGTGGTAAGTGTTCTTCCTTGATTTGATGATACATCACTTAATCTAGTATCCTTCCATGATTCCATCCGTGAAATCATTCTTTTGCTAGATCTTCAAGTTTCACCAAGAACACCAAGAACACACACTAGTGTTCTTGGCCAAAACCGACCATTTCAAGCTTCTAGATCGTAAGTACTCTTCCCTATACTTCATCTCTAGTAGGAGGCCTTGATTTACAACATTGAAACATGCCTTTTCCCATGAAGATCATGATTTTATGGCCCAAGATCTTCCTTGGCCGTAAACTCCATGTTAGGACATGTTTGGGCCTTAAACTCTTCCAACAAGCAAACCTTTGACCAAGAACCCTTCCTTGATGGAAATAAGACCTTAAACTACTCTCATATGCAAAATGGCCATGATTTTACGGCTATAAACTCCTTTGGGCCGTAAACTCATTAAAAGCCTTCATTGATTTGGTCTTTATCATCCTTGTGTAGAGCAAAATTCCCTCTAGCTTCCCTAGCCTTCAAACACCCTCATATGCATCTTTGACCATGAGTTTACGGCCGTAAACTCCCTTGGCCGTAAACACATGGTCGTAAACACCAAACCATGCCCTTAAACACCCTTTAGATGAATCACATGTGATTCCAACACTTGGTCAAAGTGTTTCCTAGTCCCGGAAGGTGTTTCCTTTCATATAGTTGTTTATAAACACTATATTCATGCCAATATATGTCATTATATGTCATTTAGGACTTATTGTGTCTGGGGACTTCATTCGTGGAACTTCTCATCCTTACACGCGTATTCGTTGAATCACCCACATCAGGTGACTTCATACCCCGTAACGAATCTTTTAAACTGTTTTAAATGCTTTTAAGGAGGGGGGGGGGGAATACAAGTTGAACACAATGATAATTGTGTAATTGTTTGTTATAAACATCTTTCAAAATATTGCTTATGTCTTTTATAAGTGATCAAATCATTTTAAAAACTCTTTTAAAGTTATGTTACTTTATAGTTTTACAAAAACTCCATTTTTGAAGTACAACCATAACTTAGTAAATAAATGAGTCTTTTCAATAACAGTTCATGTAAAACATTAGTAAACTATAATAGGTATAGTTTAGGAAGATACTATTCATTACTTCTAGTACAATGAAGCATAGTAAGAAACAATAACATACAGAGAGAATACTATGACGAGAATCAAACAATACCATACATAACAAACATATTAAGTTGCTATAGCAAGGAACAACTACATGATCTAATTATACCAATGAATCACTAACTCATTGTTCTAAATAAAAGGTGATAGTTATATTGGGTATACATGATCATATAACTTTAATGTGAATTACACGGCTTGCAGAATTGCAGGGGTCGCGTTTGGTTCCCTTAATCTCTAGACAGGGAGAGCGTATAGTAGGGGTACTAGCCTTCACATTATGACCATAATAAAACAAACATGTTTTAGGTCATCAGTACATCCGCTTGTCATTATAAACGACAACTGTGTACTTACATTTCCCATTACTTTCATAAAGTGACAGTACCACTTGAAAGTCAAATGCAAATTATTTTTGAGTTAAGATAGTTATAAACTAGGGAAAACTTACATTTTTACAAACGACAAATAGAACAGTCGAGTCTAGCACATAACAGTAGATGCCTTGGTAGAGGGCTATGTTTAATATAAGGGACCATAATGCTAATCTTATTATTCCTTAATGTATACATAAAAGGACATGTATATATATATATATAATAGGATCCGACAGATAATAGGATGTGTGCTCTCCGCTTCACTTCCTGTTTCTTGTTTGGTTGTGGGCTTGGAACGGACTCACCCAGTCTATTATTTATTCGATTCTAGATATATATATATATATATATATATATATATATATATATATATATATATATATATATATATATATATATATATATATATATATATATATCTGCGTGTGTGTGTGTGTGTTCGGTATACATTAAGTCATCATAAGGGTACCAGGTATGGGTCAAGTCATAGAACACAAAGTCAAAGCACAGTTTTCTAGTACAAAACATACTTTCCAAATCAGAACTTTTGGTATTCAAAACTAGAAACTTCCCAATAAAGGGTTTAATCCATTTTATTAAACCAGTATAAACTTAAAGGATCTGAGGTGGTTAACTCTATAATACCTTAGTTTATACATTATGGTTATATATCACTAATACCCAACAGGTAGTTGGATGTGTGCTTTCCGCCTTACTTCATGTTCCTTGTTTGGTTGTGGGCTTGGGGCAGATTCACCCAATTAACTATCTATTCGATATTAGATCATATATAGTCAGTATAAACTAAGTAATTATAGAAATAATCACTATGGTCACCATTTTATTATAAGAAATAAGGGTTTTCTTAAAGATTCTTCTCATTAAATATAAAGGAACTATTACAATTAAATCCATGAGTAACAAGTGAATACACCAGGGTTATATACCACAATGATCAAACAAACAATGGGATGTGTGCTTTCCGCCTTAGGGCAGATGCGCACAATCGATTGTTTGTTTACTCTGAGTCGTATATAACTTGTATCCATTTAGTACTCATAGAAAGGGTTGTAAAGTCATTTTTACTTATCTTTCATTAAAGTAGGAAATATAGGATTTTCTAGAGGAACAGGCGAACTTTTCTAAACAGAACTTACAACTTACTACATCTTTCAACTACATTTTACAACTTACTTACATCAGTAAAATCTTATGAACTCACCAGCTTAATTGCTGATCGACTCTTTCAAATAACTTGTATTCTCAGGAGACTATTAGACAGGTACTCGTGCTGGGAATTCAGAAGATGGAGCATAGTAGCTTCAAGTCTTGTTTTGTTATTTGCTTATGTATTCTATGTTTTGTGAACACAGACCTTGTAAACACTTTCTTTCTAATGAAATGGCTGTTCATTACTTGCTTACTATAATGCATATCTTGTGATACTAAACATGACGTCCTCCACCCCCGAACGATTCCGCCGTTCCGGTTTTGGGTTGTGACAAGGTACCTATGGGTTTCGGACACAAATTATTTTCGGACCCTTCAGGTGTAGCAGTTGATGAAAAGAAGTACATATAAATGATTGGATCACTACTCTACCTCACAGCAAGTCGTCCGAACATCATGTTTTCAACATGTTTGTGTGCCAGATTTCAAGGCAATCCAAAGATGTCTCATCTATTGGCTGTTAAGCAAATATTCTGATACCTCAAAGGTACAAAGAATCTCGGAATCTGGTACCCAGCAAATGAGAGTTTCCTCCTTCAATCATATTCTGATTCAAACTATGGCGGTCTTCAATTGGACAGAAAAAGCACATCTAGTGGCTGTCAATTTTTAGGTGGTCGATTGGTCAGCTGGTAATCTAAGAAACATAACTGCATTGCACTTTCAACAGCCGAAGCGGAATACATTGTTGCTGCTAGTTGCACATCTCAAGTTCTCTGGATGAAATCTCAGCTCCTGGATTATGGTTACCGGTTTCAACAAATCCTAATCTACTGTGATTCTCAAAGTGCCATTGCTATCTCGTACAATCCAATTCAGCACTCTATGATGAAGTAGATCGATATACGATACCATTTTATTAAAGATCATGTTTTGAATGGTAACATCAAACTTATTTTTGCTCCATCTGACGATGAAATTGCTGATGTCTTTACTAAGGCATTAGCCAAAACCAAATTCAATGGTTTTCTGAAAAAAAAAAATGGGTATGATGATGTCTGACTCTCAGTTCTTTCAAGAGGTTTGCACTCTCTGATGGGAACATCAGAAAGAGAATTAGTTCCGAAGCCAAACTGTTTTTCATCTCGGAACTATTGCCTCTCGGAATAAATAGGGTCATTTTACGTGTCTTTTTCTCTAACCACCTCTTGGAGTTTTAAGTTGTACAACACATCTTATCATATGATGTCCATGACCAATATAGTCAGATTGGTACTAAATTCATCTTAGAACTTACTTCATAAGATCATCCTGAAATTCAAGTCCGAAACAGTATTAAATTCATTTCACTCCGGAAGTTTTTCAAATTTCACCCCGGAACTTTTTAAAAATCATTTCGGAATTTCATCAAATTTTTGCTCCGGAAATTCATTAACATTTCACTCTGGACGCTTGCCTCCGATATTTTCAAAAATCACTACAGATCCTTTTGACTCAAATGCTTCATTCTGGAATATGTCTCAAAACTCTTTCATGTTCCGAGATCACCAAATTTCATCATGGACTCTTCATGATAAGAAACTGTTTTCAAAAACATTCTAGAACCCCATTGTTCTGAAATCGAAAATAATGTTGAAGTCCAAAAGGTTTTAAGGTGGAATGTTTCCAACGGTTACTTCTTTATTGATGATTATCCATTTACCCTTGAAACTCGCAACTTTTGCACACGTCTGCGTAAAGCAAACATCATGTCATAAGTGACGGTTTCCATTCTTCATGTTAAATCACGGTTACTTTACGTACAACAGGTCAACTCAGCCCCATTTTTGGCAACACATTAAATGCGATCCGTTTCCAAATACGGGTTTCATCATTGCTTTTCTACCCGACCCGTTGATTTCCTGAACCTATAAAATCCAATTGAAACTCCTTTTACCCGTTACGCTCTCAAAACCCTCATAATCCTTCTTCTATCTTAGTTCAAGTGTTCTTCAAAGCTCTCAACCTACAACAATGGCGTCCACCCCAACTGCTCCCAAAACTGCCAAACCTGCACACAACAAGAAATCATCGAAGGGTTCTTCATCGTCTATGTCATCAGAACCCTTTCTCAGGGACACTACCCAACTATTCTCTCTAGATCCAAACGCTTATGAAAAATCAATCCGTGTTATGATCGAGTTCATCGCAAATCATCCTATCTGTGTTCCTCTTACCAAAATTCCAGACCCACCAATTCCTACCTGTCTACTTAATGTTGCTTTCGAACGAATCAAGTTTGACAACGATGTTCTTGAAACCAAGATAACTGGAGACAGAATTGTGCCTATTCACACATCGACATTCTTGAAGGCGATTGGTGTTAAAGAAAACCCAGAAAACTTCAAGGTTCAAGAACCAACGGCTGAAGAGTTTCAGTCGTTTCTAAACCATATTGGGTACAGTGAAGAGTACAAAGCAAAGAAGTTCAAAAAGTATGTTGTATCAGGGTTATGGACTGTTCTCATGAACTTCATCGTAAGAGGACTATCGGGTAAACATGTCAGAACTGACTCTCTTAGCAAAGATTGGTTGTATGTTGTTTACATCATCTTTTCTGGGAAGACTAATGCAGTTGATCTCACTAAAGTTTTATGGAAAGACTTTCAGAAGTTTGCCATCAACCGTAAGCCATATGAGATCTCAAGCCCTTGATTTTGGGCGCTTACCCTCCAGCAACTGTACAAAGAACGCAATGAGCACATTCCTATCAGCACCATTCCGGAAGAGGTACTTCTTACTTTTAAAACTATCAAATCTTATCGCCTTCCAGACCAAAAGTCTTTCGGACCTATCAGGCGTTTACCGGAACACATGCTAGCCCTAATTCCGTCCGATTCCATTTATTTGAAACAACACTTAGAGACTTCGATTGTGTATAGCCATACACAATCGACCCATGTCTCAGTTGAGCCCATCTCGGACAAGGACAAGGTAGTTCCATCCGGAGGCAAGAAAAAGAAGTCCACCAAGAGGAAATCCTCCCCCTCCAAGCCAAAAGACAGAAAGAGAACCAAAGTAAGTTCCTCCTCTCAAAAGGAAGGAGCCAAGGACATTCCGACCGACTCTAGCCATCCTTCTACCCCACCTACCCACTCTTCCGAAGTACCCTTCGGAGCTTCAATATCACACACACACGGAGAGTCTGCACATAATCCACCCTCACCTTCCCAACAAGGTGATGCCAGTGTTGACGATAGTTCCTTGCCCCTGGAACAAACCCACGAGTCACATTTGATATCCCATTTTCTTCTTCACAAGCACGGTCTGAAACCCCTGTTCCGGACCCCAAGCATTCCGAGGCTGGAGTTGTCCCTCCAACCTTAGGTGCCTCAACTGGTCTGATACCCGGTAGGGGTACAGGACGACCAGGAGTTAACGATCCTATGTGGGAAGATTTTGTTTATAGGGCTCAGACAAGACATCCGGAGCTCACCAGATCTCAGGTTGAAGTAGCTCTCATCTCCATGAGGAATAGGGCCATTCAGAGCAACCTGACCTTCGTTGCCCTACTGATGAAATCACCGATCTGGAGTTTGATTTCGGAGAAACTCCAAAGACTCATCTTCATGATTCCATGCACTTAGATCCCAATGAAGAACATTCCAACGAAGTCATGTTCGATGATGGAGGAGCCTTCATCGCTGCCCCCAAGCTGTTCACATCATTTCCATTTCCTTCAAAGCCTTCCTCATCAAGGCTGGATTTAGACTTTAGACTCTCATCCTCCTCTTCGGAACCAATTGACGAAGAAATTCATATATAGGATCAATTCCAAGTCAATCCTAAAGGTGAAACTGAATCCACTCCCAAACAAGATATTGTAGCTACAACAACCAAGTTTGGTCCTGCCCCGAAATCTCTAGTGAATATAGGAGATGACAAGCATGCATCTCGGACCTCTACTTCAGACATAGGATCATCTACATGGAACTACATTGATCCTTTTTCCCTTCTGGAACTCTGAGATAACCTCTCCGACACCATGAAGAAAGTTGATACCATTGAATCTTCTGTGGCCAGACTCAACACAAAGATTGACGAAAAGGTTTCCGGACTGGATTCCAAGCTTGATGCAATCCTTAACTCATTGTACGAAGCCAACAAGTCCGGACCCACTGTTTCTGAAAGAGAAGATCAGCTTGATCAGCTCATTTCTCTCCGTCTCAAGCATACTTTCGAAGAAGTTGAACAAAAATATGATGCTTCTGTTGATCACTACCTTGACACAATCACAAAGATGTTGAAAGTTCATGACGATATGCTCAATTCTTCAAACAAACTCCTCAAGCAAACTCACATTCGTCATGAAAAGCATATTCAACGTTTAGAGAAGGAGATCCGGAAGAAGGATGAGATGAATCTCATCATGCAACAGGTTCTAATCAAGCTACTCAGGGCATGTTGTAACATCGTGGATGTTCCGAACAATCAATTTGAGGAGATGCTCTCTATTCTCTCCCAGCTTTTTGATCATCTCAAAGCTCAGGCTCGCATAGCTGAGGCTTATGATGCCCTAACTCTCCAGCTCAACACCAGGTTTTAGAAGGTGTTTCTGAAGGAATCTGCTATGCTTGCATCGGTTGTCGGGCCTTCCGTTGCAAGAGGGGGAGAAGGACCCAGTTCAAGATTTCAACCCTGGAAACCTATCTCGGAGTTCAGACTCCGAGATGAATCTGATGACTCTCTACAAATCCTTTCAGGTTCTCGTGGTGATGATGATAATGATGATGATTTTGATGATAGTGATGACTAAGATGTGTTTGTGAAGAACGGAGTACTAGGACTTCAAGCTCCAAGGAAATATCCTGCTAAAGTGTTAACGGAGGAAGAGAAAAGAATCTGGTCAGTAGTCTCTTGGCCATCTACTTTGGCTGATGTTCTCCACAGAAGCATATAAGTGGCTAAGGTAAAAAGAAAATTAACTGCCGATGCCTTCCGAGCCACTACCTCAATGCTGCCTCCGATTCCTTCTCCCAAAATAGCTCCCATTGATGAAGGATCTCCACTCCGGAAGCCAGATGATATTCCAGAAGAGCCCCTGCCTTCCTCCCCTCCGAAGTTTTTCATTGATGAAAATATAAAACACATCCTCTCCACTCTCCAAGAACAAGACAAGGGCAAAAAGCCCATTCCGGACTTCTCCTACTCCACTCCTCCTCCAAAAGAAAATTTTGGTTGGTCCCAGGAAGAGATCAATCAAGCTCTTGAAGAAAGCATCCGGATCCAATCCTTCAAGGATGATAATCCTCATCTGATGATTGGGATCTCTCCTCTCAGCAGAGATGGAATCTTGAAAGACGTTGACATAGTGCCCTTCATGTACTATGATCTTCCGAATCAAGATTCGGACCAGATCGACTTGCCTCTCACTCCTTTAAACAAGTTCTACACCAAGTTTACTCCTCTCCATTCGGAAGATGCTCCTCAAATGATCATCCAGACTAAACGTTAAAGATTGAAGACCTTTTATTCCAAGAACGCACTTCCTCAAAAAGAAGTATGGTCTCGGAAAAGGATCACCAAGATTTCTGGATTCGGAAGGAAGATCCTAACTAAGTTTGAACTCAACTGTGTGTTGTATCGCTACCACATCTTCTGAAACAAACCAATTCAGAAAACCATCACTGACCCCGACTTACATGCAATCAACCCAAATGACATTTTGATCATTGCTGCACACTTCCGAAGCATTCAATCTGATGATCTGAGTATGGGAGCTTACCACGTTGCTTTAAGCTTCCTCAAAGATTACGTTGCTGAATTTTGCCAGTGCGATTTTGAGCTGGCCCATATGTTTGGACCAGAAAAATACTTGGCCAACAACGACTTCAAACTACCAGAAGCTGAAATCTTGGCAGAGGGACGCATCGATGAACCAGTACTAGGTTTTGTCTATCTTCAACGAAAAACAAACCAAAAGGACTTCTTCCGAGTCCTTGAAAAACACCTGGTTTCCACCAAGGCCCTTCATTAGTTCATAAGTCGAGCATCAAAGTCCGAAGCGCTGTAACACGTGAAGACAAAGTTCATAAGTCAGCTGTAATGGTACATCGGAGTCAGAGAATGGTTGTACTGGGTGTACGTGTTTATCAAGGAAGATTCGAGCTAAGCTGATTAGATTGCTACGTTCACTTAAGGGGAGATTGTTGGTACCTAAAAGTGAACCTCTAGCAATCACCAACATTTTTTTGTTCCGAAGTCAATCTTAGTTCCGAAGTGGAATAGCATCCGGAGTCAATCTGTGGTCCGAAGTGACGTTGGTGTCCGGAGTGGAAGAGATTATGTCCGAAGTGAAGAATTTGTTCAGAGATTATCTTTCCGTCTTGCATTTATTATTCTTGTCTTTTACTTGATGTAACCGTTCATAGTACTTAGTTTATTTTGTCAAAATGTATAATCAGAAGTGTCAGGAGTAATCATTTTATCCGGTCCTATGTAAGTAACTTGGTTTATCCGATGTAACTCATTCTCCTATATAAGGAGTATTTAATGACAAGAATAGAAGAGAGATTGTTCCTCCAAAGATAGATATTTTCATATTTACTTCACTTTCATCTTTCTCTCTAATCAAACTCTTTCAAACATTCTACTTGTTCATTTATTGTCTTTACCTTGACTATACTCATAGTCTCATATTTAATACTTGAAGTATTTTGTTGATTTTCATCTTCAAGTCTTGACTGGTCTTACCAGACTTGACTAGAACTTAAAATCAGAAGCAGCCATTAATCTTAAGCCTTAACTCAAGGTTTGAGTTTTCAAGCCTTGTCCCTGCGCAATCAGATCCTTATTCTCACACGGAGGGGGTGAAATAGACCCACCTTTAGTTTCGAGCTGTTATGTATGTTTGGTATGGGGTATTTTGGGCAAACTCACTAAGCTTTGTGCTTATAGTTTTATGTTTATGGTTTCAGGTACTTCATGTCCGAAAGGGAAGGGCCCGACATGATCTTACCACATCCACCATCATTCCGCATTTTATGACATGATTTGTACTCTGCTAACTGTCTTATACATCATCACATTTTGATGGATTTCTAAATTAGTGAATGATGCTTCTGTTGATTTTAAAAATGAAATTTTTGGGACATTACAAGTTGGTATCAGAGTCTTAGTTTGAGGGATTCGGGAACACTCTCGAGTGTGTCTAAATTCAAACCGAGGAATTGGTAATCTTTTTTGAAAAAAAATGGATTTTCTAAATATATTTTTATAAGAAAGGGGTGTGATGCGTGCAATCATCCGAGCTCAAGTAAGTACTTCCCAAAATACCCATACATGTTTATAGTTTCATTATATATGTATATGTGTATAGCATGCTAGATTAGGGGTAAGGATATGATCGTAATTGCTTGATAGGATGCTAGGAGAGATGCCTTGTATGCCGGTTGTATAAGCCTTTAAAACTGCATGCTAGTATAGATTTCAAATGAATATATAAGATGGCTTGATTAGGTAGTTCACTGGTTTAGAACCTAATCCTCGAATGCTGCTTGCTTTGTGTTTTCCAGGGACTCCAATGATGTCGGCTAACTATTAAACGAATGCGTTAAATTACATGTTATGGGGATAAG
Organism: Lactuca virosa; assembly: GCF_052849685.1. Classification (NCBI taxonomy): domain Eukaryota; kingdom Viridiplantae; phylum Streptophyta; class Magnoliopsida; order Asterales; family Asteraceae; genus Lactuca; species Lactuca virosa. Next base: position 174,971,498 of record NC_136432.1, read on the forward strand.
ATAATTTTTGAAGGTTAGATTCACCATATAGCGCAACTCTTGTTTGAGTCCAATCGTTGTAGGGTGGGATCTAGCATTCAAGAATTATCTGATTTCGATAACGTGTAACTGGATTCGTGAGGTAGTTTGAATATGTTGGAGGGAGTCTCTTCTACAACTGATGGCAGAGGGTGATGGAAAAATGGGAATCCTAGGAAAGCCTAGGATATGTCTTAGACCGTAGGGCGTTCTATAGTATAAGTGAAGTAATTAATAATACGGAAGTGATTTTGAGGATTTGAGACAATCCTTGAGGAAGGTATAGATAAGTGTGGAAGGTAGTATTGGGCCCGTACTACAGAAAACACAATATCTATACCCGAGACAAAGAAGGTCTTCATGATTTCGAGAAACTTCGAGAGTGTAAATCTCTTCGTGCGTATACTGATTGTGTTGTGTTTCATCATGGTGATGACACGTGGCGTAGTAGGAGGTTCAGGATCTAGATCTGGTTCGGGCTCGGCTACCGAACCAATTGACGAGAGACTATGCAAGTTCATCGCGGCTGAGATTACAAGAGGTGTCCTTTATGCGACTCTGGTGATGTTCGGGTCGATTAAGGAGGGTATTACCGAGTTAATAGAGGAGCATTTAGGGGCCTTTAAGGTCGAGCTAGCTATTGGTCAGCACGGAGCCCACAGTCTCTCCTTCAAGAATTTCAGGGGATGTGGGGCACCGAAGTTCTTTGGGGTGAAGGACCCCATTGCCGCCAGATGATGGATAGCAGATATGGAGTATGCTCAAATGACTAGCTTCTGCCCTGAGGGGTCGAAGGTGAGGTTCGTTGCAGGCTGTCTGAGGCAACGAGCATGGGATTGGTGGGAGGAGGTTGGTTATGCTCTAAGAGCACCAACCATTGAGGATATGAACTGGTTGTTTTTTTTGACCCGTTTTTGAGCGGAGTTTGCACTGACTATTGAGGTGCAACACTTAGCGAGGGAGTTCTAGGATATACGTCAGACGACTGAGACTATGAAGGAGATCACCACCAAGTTTCAAGAGAGAGCTTTATTGGTACCCCAATATACTGCAGACGAGGATATGAAGAAGAATTGGTACGACAACATGCTGAGATCAAATATAAGGGAGTTTGTTAGCTATTCAGCCTGTCCAACCTTGGAGGACATGATATCCAGGGCCCGCGAATTGGAAATCAATTTGGATTAAATTGGAAAGAGGAAGGTAGAGTAAGTGCAGACGACTGGGGATTTAGCGAAGAAACCTAAGGTTTTGATTCAAGGTCGAAGGCCAGCAGGTTCGAGGCCACGGTGGCAAGTGCAGCATGATGGATGATGGGGTTTGTAGAGCGGGTGGTTCAGGCTGCTATAAGTGTAGCAAGACAGGGCACTTCGGTAGGGATTGCACTGCCACCACCACCACCCATGCTTCACATCCGATTTGCCTTCATTGTAATCAGAGGGGTTACAAGAAGGCCGATTGCCCCTGTAGTAAAGAGCAGGGCTTTTCATCTAACGATCGAGGAGGTGCATGCGACTCTTGACGTGGTTACTGGTATGTTTTCCATTCATTTATGCTCTTTCATTATTGTTTATGGTTATATTTTATGTTGTAATGTTTAGGGATATTCTTAGTGAACGGATTTCCTTCTCTGGTTCTTTTTTATTCGGGCGCTACCTGGACATTTGTATCTCTTGCGCTCAGCAAGAGATTTGGTGATGCTCATGGGAGCTTGATTATCCATTGGAGGTGGAGATACCAGATGATCGTTTAGTGAGTGTATCGAGGGTTCATCAGGGTTGTACTCTTGAGATATTCCGGAGAGGTACCCGATTGATTTGATTCATATTCCTTTATGCGAGAGCAAGGTCATTGTGAGGATGGACTGGTTGAGCCCTAATGGGGAATGATTGATTGTGGGCACCAGTTAGTGTGGGTTTGAACCCCAAGTGGGGGAGAACTGGTTATTCAAGGCGAGGGTGCTTCGTGCAGACCGACTCTCTGTTCAGCTATGAGAGCTAGGATATATCTTCAGCAAGGATGTTCGGGTTTTGTGGCTTATGTATTGGACACCAGGATGGAGAGAAAGAGGACGATGGAGGATGTACCGGTAGTTCGAGAGTATTCAGATGTGTTCCCGGAGGACTAGCCTGTATTGCCTCCAGAGAGACATGTGGAGTTCCGTATAGATCTGGTTCCAGGTGTGGCACCTATAGCCAAGGCACTCTATCGGTTAGCACCGACGGAGATGCATGAGTTGTCTACACAACTGCAGGAGCTGTTAGACAAGGGGTTTATCTGACCGAGTAGCTCGCCCTGGGGAGCACCAATTTTGTTTGTGAATAACAAGGATGGCTCCCACACGATGTGCATCGATTATCGAGAGATGAATAAGCTAACGGTGAAGAATAGTTATCCGCTCCCAAGGATTGATGATTTATCCTACTATTTACAAGGTGCGTCTTGGTTCTCCAAGATCGATCTGCGTTCACGCTACTGTAGCATCCCGACTCCCAGTATAAATTTTAAAGCTTTATATTCATTTTATTGTGGGAACTCGATGACTTAGGGGACCCAACTCGTCGTGTCGAACCTGGTCAGCCCGCGTGGTTTATGACATCTACTCGACGAGTTGGAGGACCCAACTCGACGAGTAGAGGCTGTTCATGGAAACCCTAATTTTTAGGGTTTGCACCCTATTTAAAGGACCTTAAGTCCTTTCCTCTAGACTCATTACCACCTTTTGACGGCCAGAAGCAAACCCTAATAGATCTAACCCTATTCTTGAGTGTGTGTGTGTGTGAGAGAGAGACTAAAGTGTGTATTTGGTGCATTCCTTCAACAGGCTTGAAGATTTAGAGGCTTGGAACGAGAAGAAGCTTGTAGATCAAGTATCTACATCGTGTTGGCATCCAGTTGAAGGTAAAAAGTCTTTACCTTGGCCTTCCATTTCTTAGATCTCCTCTTATGTTAGTATATGGGAATTTTGGTGCAAAATGGAGTCACATTCAAATTTGAGCTTGTAACAAGGGCATGGTTTTAGATCTGGACTCCTCTAGGCCCTTATGGACATAAAGCCTCAAGCTTTATGAAGCTTTGGTCCTCTTCCATGTCCAAAACCTTCTTCTAAGGCTAGTTATGAGTGTTTTAGCTTCTTGGAGCCTTGCATGCACGTAAAGTTAGCAACTTTACGTGGTAACTACACCCTAGGAGCTTAGATCTACAGTTTGGTGCTTTGGTTTCACTTAAAAGCATCTGAATGAGAAATGGAATGAAGGAAACTCGACGAGTTGAATGAGGGTTTCCCGCTTTCTGGATTCTGCAAGAACTCGGCAAGTTAGAGAGGTAACTCGACGAGTTGGTTAGGGTATGCAGTTTGGGCTCGTTATGGATACTATGAGTTCATGGTGATGCCGTTTGGGGTTACCAACGCGCCAACTATATTTATGGACCTGATGAATCAGGTATGCAGACTGATGCTCGATCGCATAGTCATTGTGTTTATAGATGGCATTTTGGTGTATTATAAGACCAGTGAGCAGCACGAGGAGCATCTCCGGGAGTTTTTGGGAGTCTTGAGAAGAGAACGGCTTTATGACAAGTTCTTGAAGTGCGAGTTTTGGTTACGAGAGGTTCAGTTCCTTGGACATCTCGTTAACCAGGAGGGGATTTTGGTCGATCCGGCCAAGATTGAGGCCGTTATGCAATGGAAGGTTACAAAATCTCCCTCAGATATCAGCAGCTTCTTGGGATTGGTAGGGTACTACCGGAGATTCATATAGGATTTCTCCAAGATTGTAGTACCCCTCACTCGTCTGACGAGGAAGGGGGTGGATTTCCGGTGGGGTCCTGAGCAGCAGAGGGCATTTGTGACCCTCTGACAGCGACTTTGCGAGGCTCCAATCTTGACTCTCCCGGAGGGAGTTGAGGATTTTGTAGTGTTCTTTGATGCATCCATCAAAGGACTGGGAGCGGTCCTCGTGAAGAGAGGACGGGTGATAGCCTACGCGTCGCGGCAGTTGAAGCCGCGTGCGACGAGATACCCCATGCACGATTTGGAGTTAAGAGCGGTGGTATTCGCTCTGAAGATTTGGAGACATTATCTTTACGGGGTCCGCAGTACCATTTACACGGACCACAAGAGTCTGAGACACATCATGGATCAGCCAAACCTGAACATGAGGCAGCGTAGGTGGCTGGACATAGTCAAGGTTTCTGATTGTGAGATCCTTTACCATCTGGGTAAAGAGAACATTGTGGCGGACGCCCAGAACCGCAAGTGGGCTGGATCTTCTACTCCAGTGATGTAACATCCCGAGATTTGGCAGGTATTCCCGAACCTTATTCTATCATTACCTTGTCATTTATGGTCCTTGGGGTTGGAAGTGAAGAGCCAAGATAAGTTTAAGGACCAAGTTTGCAAACTTGGGCCAAGAGGGAGTACGATGCGCATATATAAGAGTACGCTAAGCGTACTAAGGTCCGCCTTAGTACGATGGGCATAAACTTGTGTACGCAGGGCGTACTAATGTCTAGGAGAAACCCTAATATCTAGGGTTTGGGGCCTATATAAGCAATATTATGAGCACCAACACCTCCCTTACCTCAGCCTCCACAGATTATACTCGTCCTTCCCAAACCCTAACCTCTCCTTTGTGTGTTTAAGCTTATTTGGTGTGTTCTTGAGTGCTTTAAGAGGAAGGTATTGCATCAAAGTGTTGGAGAAGAAGATCAAGCTTTTAGATCTGAAGTTAGCTTGTGCTCAAGAAGCTCCAGAAGGTATAAAGTTCCAAACATTATGCATATATGCATAGATCTCATCATTTTACCTTATTAGAAAATTTTCTTGTCCCAAAAGCTATAAGGTGGTGCATGTTGTGATTTAGATGAAAAGAGTTGTCCTTCCAGACTCTTGAAGGGACCTTGAGTGATAAAAATGAAGTCCCATTAGCTGTATGTGTCCCATGCAAAGAGAAATAAGGTCTTAATGGATTAAGACCAAGCATTAAGAACTTTATGAACGTCCAAAGTGATAAAGTTCATGACTTTATGGATCCTAGGCATGTTAGGTCTCTGGATCTGAAGTTTGGGCTTAAGAGCTTAAGCCATTAAGCACTTAATGAGGTTTTGGCAAATTGTCCAGTACGCCCAGCGAAAATCCAGTATGCCTAGCGTACTGGGTCAACCACCCGGATGGTGGTCAACGTCTGGATGAGTACGCCTCGCGTACGTCCTCTGTTGGGCCATTGACAAATGGGTTTCGGGTTTCGGCTGTTTATGGACTAAATGGAATTGGGCCTTTGCTGGACTTTGTAAATAAGTTATTGTGGGCCCAGTAGTGATAGTGGATCATGGGGTTAGGCCCAATTAGAAGGTTGGGCCTAATTTAGTAAATTGGGCCGATAATGGGCTTTATTTTTGGACTTTCAAGTCAAGGATTGGGTAATTGGGCCTTGACCCGATAAAGAGAATGGACTTAATGAATGGTGTGGACATTTATTCAAAGAATGTTATTTTGGGTATTAATTTGGTGTTTTATAACATCCGGATTCCCAGGTATTCTATGTTATTCATTTATTTTGAGTTTTGAGGTGCGACTCGATGAGTTGACGCCTAGACTCGTCGAGTAGGATCGCGTTTTGCTGACTGGATTAATGAAGGGACTCGACGAGTCAATGGGTGGACTCGACGAGTCCGCGCTGTGGACAGAAACCCTAAATCTTTGGGGTTTGTGCCCTATTTAAGGGTCCTTATAGCCCTCATTTGCGGCTACCAGTCCAGAGAGAGAAACCCTAGAGAGCTTGAACGAGTTGTGTGAGAGAGAAAGCCATTTCAACCCTTTTGGTGTTGTTTTGCAAGGAAGAAGGTGTTTCCAGCTAGAGGAGGTCAAGAGGGTTGCTGATCCGTGGTTTCCAAGCTTGGATCTACAGTGTTGAGGTAGCAAATCGATCCTTTCTCTGTTTGGTTTAAGATCCTTAATTTTTAGGGATTTCTATACCCTTTATTGGCTTGAAATGTTGTGTATGTTGTCCCTTTGAGTGTTAGACTCTGGATCTGGACCTCTAGAGGTCCAGAGGGCCTTATCCATTCTGCTTTATGTTGGTTCATGGAGGGAATGAGACTATGTTGCCATTTTTTAAGCCATTTCATCAAGGAAAGCCTTGTGTGCGTTGCATGAGTGTCAAGACTGAACCTTTACGTGATTATCGTGTTTGGGAAGGTCAGATCTATAGGTTAGAGGAGCAGATCTGACCTCAGAAGTCTATTTGAGTGTTGCCATGGAAGGAACTCGCCGAGTCCATTAGTGTACTCGACAAGTCGAGTCGGGGTTGCCCCGCGATTCGTGACAGGTGTAACCCGCCGAGTGGAGGGATGACTCGACGTGCCAAGTGAGGCTAGAAGGATTCAGAGGACCCGCATGGACTCGCCGAGTCGCCCATGTGCACTCGACGAGTCGGGTCAAAGTTTGACCGTTGACTTCAGTTGACCTTAGGGTTTTGGTCAAGCTGATTCAGTAGAATTCAGGGAGGGGTAGAAAGGCCTTCTACCCAATCTTTGGAGATGAGTCTAAGAGAGTGTATTGATCAGGAATGTTATTATGTTAATAGGAGGAGGCTAGGTCTGGTTATCGAGCATGAGAGGTTATCCGACATCGTACGAGGTGAGTCTTCTCACTATATTGTACCTAGGATGGTACCTATGTGTGACCGGAAGGTCTTACATGCTATGAGATGTATGTGATGTATGTTGTTATATGATATGTATGTGTTATGTATGTTATGAATGAGAAGGACCGGAAGGTCATTATGACAGTGACCGGAAGGTCATGATGATATGGACCGGAAGGTCATTACGGGTAGGACCGGAAGGTCTACCAGGGTTGTGGGACGAAAGTCCTCTGAGACACAGTGACCGGAAGGTCTTATAGCCTTGAGTGGCATATGTGCGTATGTGGTATTTTGGGGAAATCACTAAGCATTTATGCTTACAGTTGTTGTGTTATGTGTTTCAGGTACTAGCGAGGATCGCGGGAAGGCGCCGGCATTATCCGTACACACTCATGGAGTTTATGTCTTGAGATTCTGGGATATGTTTTGATATGTTTTGATATGATAACATTGGATACATTATGTTTTGATATCATCTTATGAAAAAAGTATGTTTTGAAAATGAAAAATTGTTTTGGAAAATTTACGTCGTTACATGTTTATTGTGTAATAGTTTGGGATTCCCGGCGAGACAGCAGTAAGAGATTTTCAGTATTTCAGCACTACTTGCAAGGTGAGTTATCCTCACTATACTCAAGGGTCTAAGGCACCAAAGTCGTCCCTTTGGATTGTTATTTGGGTATGTTATGCTAGTATGATCTGTTAGATCGGTATCCTAGTAGGTAGGATAGTATTATGTGGTATGTGGTATGATCTGTAGATCGGTATCCTGGTAGATAGGATGGTATTATGCGCTATGTGGTATGATCCGTTAGATCAGTTGTTGTCTATAGACTGCTATGTGATAATCTGTTATATGTGCACATGTTTGTTTGGCGGTTGAGGCTTATCTGCTTTGTGCGAAAGCCAATAGACCTGGGCATTCCAACCTGTTGGTTGTGGGCCATGAGTATTCCATCCCGAGGATGATTGGACTCATAGTATGTGGGCATTCCAACCTGTTGATTGTGGGCCTGGGGTATTCCATCCCGAGGATGATTGGACCCATAGTATGTTGGCATTCCAACCGGATGGTTGAGGGCCTGGGGTATTCCAACCCGATGGTTGACTGGACCCATAGTATGACGTTTATGATTATATGTGTATTGTTGTGGGTATGGGTATTTTGGGGGAAATCACTAAGCTTTCGGGCTTACAGTTTCAGTTTATTGTTTTAGGTACATCAGGGGATCGCGGCAAGGCAAAGGCATGATCGTACAGCTCCTCATGTTTGTTTATGTTTCTAAGAAAGACTCTGATATTAGACTAATATGAAAACAAATTTGTAATAACTGCTGGTTTTAAATGTTTTTGAAAAGTTTTCAATTGGCTTGAATTTTGGGTGTTACAAGTTGGTATCAGAGCCTTGGTTTGAGTGAATTGGAGGAACACTCGTGTGACTCTAGTCTCAAATCAAGGAAAAGAATTTCAAAATGATTTTCAAATGGTTTTCAAAATAAGTAAATGATGATGCAGGGTGTACGATCAGCCGGAGCCAGTAAGTAGACCCCAAAATACCATACAGTTATTTGATTATGTGATATGTTAGAACAGCATGCTAGTACTAGGCTAGGGATCTTCAGGAATTGCATGATAGAATTTCCTGGTTACATGATGCCTACTAGCCTAGGGTTTTCTTTATATGAAATTGACATCATTACTGTAGTTGCTTTGTGTATGCATCACGGTCGTACATAACTAAGATCTTATAGCCTGAGAATGTATGGTTTGGCCTTATTTCCTGTTCTTGTTTGATGAAGGTCTTAGGGTAGGATCAAGTATTCGAAAGTCTATAGGGTCAAGTGTTTTGTATGACTAGCATACACTAGTGCTGCAGGGTTGGTGGAAGTTTCATAGATTGGTGGGTTGTGTGAGACTGGTAGGTCAGTTGTGAGACAGTTAGCATTCCTCTAGGAGTGAGGTTGGGCGACCACCATCGGCATGTATAGTGTTAGGGTGTTGTGGTGATACTTGAGACAAATATGGGTAGGTGTGGAAGGTAGTATGGGCCCGTACTACTGAAAGCACAGGACCCATACGAGTATCAAGGAAGTCACAACCCCTAGGGTTTAGTAGGGAGTCAGTTCCTAGTTATTTATGCGGATTGTCTGATATCTTCCTGTTATATTTTCAGTATGGTGGTTACGAGGCGTTTCGTGATAGGATCCGGATCGGGATCAGGACATGGTGACCAGGAAGCCCCAGCAGCACCTGAGGTTATCGGCCATGAGGGGCCAGTGTTGACAGAGGATCGAGTCAGGGAGATCATCCGCGAGGAGGTGGTCGAGATTATCAGGGGCAGATTCCGGAGTTGTTTGGGACTATCAAGTCCGCTATGATGGAGTACTTTGATGACAGATATGCAACCCTTGCTGAGACGGCTACCGCTAAAGCTACCGCGACTGTAACAGCAGCAGGGGGAGGAGTTGGCCGAGTTTTCCAGTACCGGGACTTCGATAACACGAAGCCCCCGACTTTTGATGGTACTCAGGATCCTATTGTAGCCATGAGGTGGCTTTCGGACGTGGAGGGATGTTTCTTCATGTGTTCATGTCCTGCTGACCAGAAGGTCAGGTGTGCCCTGATCTTGTTACGGACCGGGGCAAAGGATTGGTGGAGATTGGTTACGGGGTCGTATACGGATGACCAGAGGGATGCTGTTACTTGGGAGCAGTTCAGGGATATGTTCCGCGCTCGTTACATTCCTCGGGTCGAGCACGAGCGGTTGTCTCAGGAGTTCTTATACCTGAAGCAGGGTATGGAGTCCGCGACAGAGATCACCCGTATATTTACTAAGAAGGCGATGTTTTGCCCAGAGTTTGCCTCGGAGCAGACTCAGATGACACGTTATCTGAGCATGCTCAAGACTGACATCCGTCAGTTTGTTGCCACTCAGAGATGTGATACGTTGTTGGACCTACAGGAGGCCGCTAGGCGGCACGAGTTGGAGATTAAGCTGCAGTTAAGGGAGCAGCGATCGGCCCCGACTCAGTCGCAGCTGGCGCCGAAGCGGTCTAAGACCGCTGATACCAGAATTGGGGGACAGCCAGGCCACACTTGTGGGAAGTGCGGAAAGGCTCATTCAGGGGCGTGCCGAGCAGGGAGTGGGTGCCGCCGATGTGGCAAGCAGGTCCATCTAGCCAGGGATTGCAGGCAGCAGGCTCTGACTTCCGGAGTCAGAATTTGCTATCATTATGAGCAGGTAGGCCATATGAAGGCCCAGTGTCCTATACTAGCGGCCAAGCCGGCGCAGGCTCCTGCGCCGACTACTTTGAGGATCACGGATGGGAGACCAGTTGGGGTGGAGCATCCAAAGGCTCAGGGTCGTGCCTTCCAGCTTACAGCCGAGGAGGCCAGGGCAGCACCGGATGTGGTTGCTGGTATGTTTCTATCCTTTCTCTCATTTATTATATCTGTTTTACGCTTATCCGTTGTACCTATGATTAGGTACGTTTTTAGTAAACACCTTCCCTGCATTGGTTTTATTTGACTCGGGGACGAGTCGGTCTTTAATATCTCAGACATTTAGTAGGGAGTTCAGTGTGCCACTAGACGATCTAGAGTGTCCGTTGCGAGTCTCTATCGCCAACAAACACGAGGTATCTGCTTCTTCAGTTTACCGAGAATGTGATTTGGAGATCTTTCGGGTATCATTTCCGATAGACTTGGTTCTGATTCCCATGAGGGAAGTGTGCGTGATTGTAGGGCTGGACAGGCTTAGTAGATTTGGTGCCATGATAGATTGCGAGGGCCAGCGGGTGGTGGTTCGAACCCCAAGTGGGGGAGAACTGATTGTTTATGGTGAGGGCACCAGGGTGGGATCAGAGTTTTGTTCAGCTGCCAGGGCTCGGCAGTACATTCAGCACGGGTGTGCGGGTTATCTAGCGTATGTGGTGGATACGCGGGTCAGGGATCCGACTCCAGTTTCAGAGGTTCCAGTGGTTAGAGAGTTTGCTGTCGTGTTCCCGGAGGAGTTACCAGGAGTACCTCCGGAGAGGCAGTTCGATTTCCGGATCGACCTGGTGCCGGGTGCGGCTCCTATCGCCAAGGCATCGTACCGGTTGGCGCCACCCGAGATGTTGGAGTTGTCATCACAGCTGGAGGAACTGTTGGGAAAGCAGTTCATTCCACCTAACAGTTCCCCATGGGGACCACCGATCCTCTTCGTTAGGAAGAAGGACGGTTTGCACCAGATGTGCATTGATTATAGGGAGTTGAACAAGTTGACGGTGAAGAACCGTTATCCACTCCCGAGGATAGATGATCTCTTTGATCAGTTACAGGGGGCATCTTGGTTCTCCAAGATAGATTTGAGGTCGGGATATCATCAGGTCCGGGTCAGAGAGGAGGACGGGGAGAAGACCGCGTTTCAGACTCGTTATGGTCATTACGAGTTCGTGGTGATGCCATTTGGGCTCACCAACGCGCCGACAGTATTTATGGACCTGATGAATCGGGTTTGCAGACCGATGCTGGATCGATCGGTCATCGTGTTTATAGATGATATCTTGGTGTATTCCAAGACCCGAGAGCAGCACGAGGAGCACCTCAGGGAGTTGTTGGGAGTTCTGAGACGAGAACGGTTGTATGCCAAGTTATCGAAGTGTGAGTTTTGGTTACGAGAGGTCCAGTTCCTCGGTCACCTCGTTAACCAGGAGGGGATTTTGGTCGACCCGGCCAAAATCGAGGCAGTCATGTAGTGGGAGGTGCTGATATCTCCTTCAGACATCAGGATTTTTCTGGGATTAGGAGGGTACTACCGGAGATTTATACGGGATTTCTCCAAGATTGCAGTACCACTCACTCGTCTGACGAGGAATGGGGTAGATTTCCGGTAGGGCCCTGAGCAGCAGAGGGCGTTTGAGACCCTCCGTCAGCGTTTGTGCGAGGCTCCAGTTTTGACACTCCCGGAGGGATTTGAGGATTTTGTGGTGTTCTGTGATGCATCCATCACAGGTTTAGGGGCGGTCCTCATGCAGAGAGGACGGGTGATAGCCTACGCGTCGCGGCAGCTGAAGCCGCATGAGACGAGATATCATACACATGATTTAGAGCACGGATCACAAGAGCTTGAAACATATCATGGATTAGCCGAACCTGAATATGAGGCAACACAGGTGGTTGGATGTAGTCAAGGACTACGATTGCGAGATCCTTTACCACCCCGGTTATGCGAATGTGGTGGCGGACGCCTTGAGCCGAAAGTCAGCTGGGTCTTCCACGTAGCGGTATGTATGAGGATAGCAGTGGATTCTCCGCTTGTGAGTTTTATAAGGGATGCTCAGGCGGAGGGCATGCGACCGGAGAATTAGAAACTGGAAAGGATTAGGGGTGAGAACACCCGTTTTGTGCAGGATAGCCGAGGATTATAGACCCGATGCGGTCGGGTATGGGTTCCGATGTCTGGTGGGGTCAGACAGATAGTGATGGAGGAGGCTCATAAGTCTCACTTCTCTATTCACCCGGGGGCCACCAAGATGTACTGGGATTTGAGTTTGAGCGAATGGTGGCCATGCATGAAGCGAGAAAGCGCTTGGTACGTCGAGAGGTGCTTGACCTGTAGGATGGTCAACACCGAGCATCAGAGGCCGCATGGCAAGCTGCATCCCCTAGAGATTCCCATGTGGAAATGGGAACAGATCACGATGGACTTTATTACCAAGCTGCCGAGGACGGCAAAGGGGTTTGATGCTATATGGGTCATCGTGGATCGATTGACCAAGAGTACCCATTTCTTGGCCATGCGGGAGAGTTCATCAGCCGAGAAGTTGGCCGACGTGTATGTCCGCGAGATCGTTGCTCACCACGGAGTCCCAGTCTCCATTGTCTCCGATCGAGATGTTATATTTACCTCCGGTTTCTGGCAAAAGTTCCTCGAGGAACTGGGCACGCGGCTGCACTTTAGCACAGCATATCATCCGCAGACCGATGGTCAGAGAGAGCGGACCATACAGACCCTCAAGGACATGTTGAGGGCTTGCGTCATCGATTTCGGTGGGAGCTAGGATTCCCACCTACCTCTTGCGGAGTTCACCTACAACAACAGATACCATTCCAGCATTGGTGCCCCGCCTTTTGAGCTGTTGTACGGGCGAAGATGTCGCACCCCGATTTGTTGGGTGAGGTTGGTCACAGAGTGATGGGACGGACAGAGGTAGTTCTGCAAACTACCGAGAAGATTCAGCAGATAGACAGCGACTGCAGACCGCTCAGAGTCGGCAGAAGAGTTACGCCGACAATCGCCGATCTGAGTTGGAGTTCCAGGTAGGTGACATGGTGTTACTGAAGGTTTCACCCTGGAAGGGTGTAATTCGCTTCAGGAAGAGGGGAAAGTTGGGTCCCCGATACATCGGTCCATTTCAGATTATCTCCAGGGTTGGCAATTTCGCATACAGATTGGATCTTCCGGAGGAGCTCCGTCAGATACACATCATTTTTCACATTTTGCAATTGCGAAAATGCATCATGGATCAGGAGGCAGTAGTATCGTTGGATGATATTCAGGTTGATGAGCGCCTGAATTATGTAGAGAGGCCTGGGGCCATTCTGGAGAGTAAGATGAAGGTTCTGCAGAACAAGGAGATACCTTTGGTAAAGGTACAGTGGGAGCATCAGAGGGGATCTGAGTGGACGTGGGAGCCCGATTCTGAGATGTGGGAGCATTACCCGGATCTATTTGCCACAGCAGAGTTCGAGGACAAAGTCTAAGTCAAGTGGGGGAGAATTGTAATATCTCGAGATTTGGCAGGTATTCCCGAACCCTATTCTATGATTACCTTGTCATTTATGGTCCTTGGGGTTGGAAGTGAATAGCCAAGACAAGTTTAAGGGCGAAGTTTGCAAACTTGGGCCAATAGGGTGTACGTTGCGCATACATAAGAGTACGCTAAGCGTACTAAGGTCCGCCTTAGTACGCTGGGCTTAAACTTGTGTACGCGGGGCATACTAATGTCTGGGTGAAACCTTAATATTTAGGGTTCGGGGCCTATATAACCAACATTATGAGCACCAACACCTCCCTTACCTCAGCCTCCACAGATTATACTCATCCTTCCCAAACCCTAACCTATCCTTTGTGTGTTTAAGCATATTTGGTGTGTTCTTGAGTGCTTTAAGAGGAAGGTATTGCATCAAAGTGTTGGAGAAGAAGATCAAGCTTGTAGATCTGAAGTTAGCTTGTGCTCAAGAAGCTCCAGAAGGTATAAAGTTCCAAACTTTATGCATATATGCATAGATCTCATCATTTTACCTTATTAGAAGCATTTCTTGTCCCAAAAGCCATAAGGTGGTGCATGTTGTGATTTGGACGAAAAGAGCTGTCCTTCCAGACTCTTGAAGGGACCTTGAGTGATAAAAATAAGGTCCCATTAGCTGTACGTGTCCCATGCAAAGAGAAATAAGGTCTTAATGGATTAAGACCAAGCATTAAGAACTTTATGGACATCCAAAGTGATAAAGCTCATGACTTTATGGATCCTAGGCATGTTAGGTCTCTGGATCAGAAGTTCCGGCTTAAGAGCTTAAGCCATTAAGCACTTAATGAGGTTTTGGCAAACTGTCCAGTACGCCCGGCGTAAATCCAGTACGCCCCGCATACTGGGTCAACCACCCCGATGGTTGTCAACGTCTGGATGAGTACGCCCTGCGTACCAGAGGAGTATGCCCCGCGTACGTCCTCTATAGGGCCATTGACAAATGGGATTCGGGTTTGGGTTGTTTATGGACTAAATGGAATTGGGCCTTTGCTGGACTTTGTAAATAAGTTATTGTGGGCCCAGTAGTGATAGTTGATCATGGGGTTTAGGCCCAAATAGAAGGATGGGCCCAATTTAGTAAATTGGGCTGATAATGGGCTTTATTTTTGGACTTTCAAGTCAATGATTGGGTAATTGGGCCTTGACCCGATAAAGAGAATGGACTTAATGAATGTGTGGACATTTAGTCAAAGAAGGTTATTTTGGGTATTAATTTGGTGTTTATTGTGTAATAGTTTGGGATTCCTGGCGAGACGGCAGTCAGAGGTTTTCAGTATTTCAGCACTACTTGCGAGGTGAGTTATCCTCACTATACTCAAGGGTATAAGGCACCAAGGTCGGCCCTTTGGATTTTTATCTGGGTATGTTATGCTAGTATGATCTGTTAGATCGGTATCCTAGTAGGTAGGATAGTATTATGTGGTATGTGTTATGATCTGTAGATCGGTATCTTGATAGATAGGATGGTATTATGCGCAATGTGTTATGATCCGTTAGATCAGTTGTTGTCTATAGACTGCTATGTGATTATCTGTTATATGTGCACATGTTTGTTTGGCGGTTGAGGCTTATCTGCTTTGTGTGAAAGCCAATACACTTGGGCATTCCAACCTGTTGATTGTGGGTCGTGAGTATTCCATCCCGAGGATGATTGGATTCATAGTATGTGGGCATTCCAACCTGTTGATTGTGGGCCTGGGGTATTCCATCCCAAGGATGATTGGACCCATAGTATGTTGGCATTCCAACCGGATGGTTGAGGGCCTGGGGTATTCCAACCCGATGGTTGACTGGACCCATAGTATGTTGTTTATGATTATATGTGTATTGTTGTGGGTATGGGTATTTTGGGGGAATTCACTAAGCTTTCGGGCTTACAGTTTATGTTTATTGTTTCAGGTACATCAGGGGATCGCGGCAAGGAGAAGGCGTGATCGTACAGCTCCTCATGTTTGTTTATGTTTCTGGGAAATACTATGATATTAGACTATTTTGAAAACAAATTTGTAATAACTGCTGGTTTTAAATGTTTTTGAAAAGTTTTAAATTGGCTTGAATTTTGAGTGTTACAAGTGACATGTATGAGGATATCAGTGGATTCTCCACTTGTGGGCTTGATTAGGGAAGCTCAAGCTGAGGTTGTACGGCAGGAGAACTGGAAACTTGAGCGGATTAGAGGTGAGATCACCCGATTTGTGCAGGACAGCCGGGGGTTATTGAGCCGTTGCGGAAGGGCCTGGCTTCCGATTTCTGGTGGGGTCAGACAAATGGTATTGGAGGAGGCTCATAAGTCTCGTTTCTCTATTCACCCGGGGACCACCAAGATGTATCGGGATCTGAGTTTGAGTTACTGGTGGCCGTGCATGAAGCGAGAGATCGCTTGGTACGTCGAGAGGTACTTGACCTGCAGGATGGTCAAGTCCGAGCACCAGAGGCCGCAAGGCAAGCTGCAGCCTCTAGAGATTCCCATGTGGAAATGGGAGCATATCAGGATGGACTTCATCACCAAATTGCCAAGAACGGCAAAGGGTTTCGACGCTATATGGGTCATCGTGGATCGATTGACCAAGAGTGCCTATTTTCTGCCCATTCGGGAGAGCTCATCGTCCGAGAAGCTGGCTGACGTGTATATAAGCGAGATCGTTGCTCATCATGGTATTCACTCTAAAGATTTAGAGACATTATTGTTGTTCGCCGCAGCATACTTCGAGGAGGAAGTCTAGTTCAAGTGGGGGAGAATTGTAACATCCCGACTCCCAGGTATAAATTTTAAAGCTTTATATTCAATTTATTGTGGGAACTCGACGAGTTGGAGGGCCCAACTCGTAGTGTCGAACCTGGTCAACCTGCGTGGTTTATGGAATCTACTCGACGATTTGTAGGACCCAACTCGACGAGTAGAGGCTGTGCATGGAAACCCTAATTTTTAGGGTTTGCACCCTATTTAAAGGACCTTTAGTCCTTTCCTCCAGCCTCCTTACCACCTTTTGACGGCCAGAAGCAAACCCTAATAGATCTAACCCTATTCTTGAGTGTGTGTGTGTGTGAGACTAAAGTGTGTATTTGGTGCATTCCTTGAAGAGGCTTGAAGATTTAGAGGCTTGGAACGAGAAGAAGCTTGTAGATCCAGTATCTACATCGTGTTGGCATCCTGTTGAAGGTAAAAAGTCTTTACCTTGGCCTTCCATTTCTTAGATCTCTTCTTATGTTAGTATATGGGCATTTTGGTGCAAAATGGAGTCACTTTCGGATTTGAGCTTGTCACAAGGGCATGGTTTCAGATCTGGACTCCTCTAGGCCCTTATGGACATAAAGCCTCAAGCTTTATGAATCTTTGGCCCTCTTCCATGTCCAAAACCTTGTTCTAAGGCTAGTTATGAGTGTTTTAGCTTCTTGGAGCCTTGCATGCACGTAAAGTTAGCAACTTTACGTGGTAACTACACCCTAGGAGCCTAGATCTACAGTTTGGAGCTTTGGTTTCACTTCACAGCATCTGAATGAGAAATGGACTGAATGAAACTCAACGAGTTGCATAGTCAACTCGACGAGTTGAATGAGGGTTTCCCGCTTTCTGGATTCTGCATGAACTCGACGAGTTAGAGAGGTAACTCGACGAGTTGGTTAGGGTTTTCCCAACATTCTGGACACTGCATGGACTCGACGAGTTGTCTGGAAACTCGGCGAGTCGACTGGGGTTTTCGTGGCTTTTTAGTTATGAAGGAACTCGACATGTCAGTAAGCTACACTCGACGAGTTGGGTCAACATGGACTGTTGACCTTGACCGTTGACTTTGAATTTGACCAAGGGTTGACCAGTTTGACTTTTGGGGGTATTTTAGTAATTTGGGAATTTATGAAAGTGGATTATTGGTGGATGTAGGTGTTGGTGTTTGGAGCCATGTTTCGGGAGTTTGATACTTCAATTCCGATCGACATTGTGAGGTTAGTTCTTCTCACTATATCAATAGGGTCTAAGGCACCAAGGCCGGCCCTTTATGATTTGTATCCTGGGTATAGGATTATGCTATGTTAGTGATCTATTAGATTGGTATCCAGGTTATAGGATGATGCTATGTTAGTGATATGTTAGATCGGTATCGTGGTTATAGGATGATGCTATGAATAGGGATCTATTAGATCTGTATGACTATCTGTACATGCTAGCTAGCGTATGATATTTATGTGCACGTGATTGTTTGGTTTGAGGTTTGGTTGAGGCGGTTATGCTTTGTGCTTTGTGCCAACATACCCAGGGCGGCCCGGATAGACTGCAGACCCGGTTAGGGTGTACTAGTCATGCCGAAGGCCCGACAAGCGGTCCGGATAGGCTGAAGGCTGAGAGGCAGTCCAGACGTGTCGATGGCTTGGAGAACGGTCCAGATAGACTGATGGCCCTGCGAGGCGGTCCAGTCAGGCTGATGGCTCATTATGCATGTTGTTTGTATGATATTGTATGGTTTGTATGGCGTTGGTATTTTGGGGGAACTCACTAAGCTTCGGGCTTACAGTTGTTGATTTTGTTTCAGGTACTTCTGATGATCGCGGGAAGGCGAAGGCGTGATCGTGCACCTCCTTACATTTTTATGATTTGATTATGGGATACTCTTACATGAAACTATTTTAAAAACGAATTTGTAATAATTATTGGTTTTAGAATGTTTTAAAAAGTTTTAAATTGGCATGATTTTATGGGTGTTACATCAGATCAGAGTTAGAGACGAGGATATCCAGAAGACTGATTTTAGGACTCTTTATGGTCATTACGAGTTCATGGGGATGCCTTTCGGGCTCACCAATGCCCTAACTGCGTTCATGGATCTTATGAATAGTGTGCGTAGACCGATTTTGGATCGGTCTGCCATTGTATTTATTGATGATATCTTGGTCTATTCTAAGACAAAGGAGCGTCATGAGGATCATATGTGAGTTGTTCTAGAGACTCTGAGGAGGGAGAGGCTTTATGCGAAGTTCTCCAAGTGCGAGTTCTGGTTGCGCGAGGTGCAGTTTTTGGGGAACCTTATTAATGAGAAGGGGATATTAGTTGATCTGACCAAGATTGAGGCCGTGAAGCAGTGGGAGGTTCCGAAGTCTCCACCTGAGATTTAGATCTTCTTGGGTTTAGCAGGGTATTATCGGAGGCTCATCGGCAATTTCTCCAGGATTGCAGTTTTGTTGACCAGGTTAACGAAGAAGATAGTTACTTTTCCTTGGGGGCCTGAGCAACAGGCATCATTTGAGACTTTGAGACAGAGGTTGTGCGAGGCTCCGACTTTGATTCTTTTAGAGGGTGGGAATGATTTCATGGTATATTGTGATGCGTCGATCACAGGTTTGGGTCTGGTGCTGATGCAGAGGGTTCGGGTTATTGCTTACGCTTTGAGGCAGCTGAAGCCTCATGAGGCGAACTATCCCACTCATGATTTGGAGTTGGGGGCGGTGGTTTTTGCCCTCATGATTTGGCGTCATTACCTTTATGGGGTGCATTGTACCATTTACACGGATATCAAGAGTTTGAGGTACTTGATGGATCAACCAAATCTGAATATCAGGCACCACAGGTGGTTGGATGTAGTGAAGGATTATGCAAGATCCTTTATCACCCCGGTAAGGCCAAAGTGGTGGCCGGCGCTCAATCGCAAGGTGACGAGTGCACCTATTCGAGATCTATGTTTGAGGATGACGTTAATTACTCTATTTTTTAAGCGGATTCGCGATGCTCGAGTCGAATCCATGAAAGAGGAGAACCGCAAGAGTGAGCGCATTGTCGGTTAGGTGTCCTCTTTCGATTATGAAAATATAGGACTGTTGACCTTGTATCAGAGGATTTGGGTTCCGTATTGGGGTGGTGTACAACTGGTACAGATGGAGGAGGCGCACAAGTCAATATTTTTTATTCATCCGGGTGTGACAAAAATGTGCAAAGATCTCTGACCCGATTATTGGTGGCCATGCATGAAGCGGGATGTGGCTTGGTACATGGAGAGGTGCTTGACTTGCAGGAAACTCAAGGACGAGCATCAACTACCTCATGACAAAATGGAGTCGCTGGGAATTCCCGTCTGGAAATAGGAAGAGATCACGATGGACTTTATCACGAAGTTGCCACAGACATCGCGGGGGGGGGGGGGGGGGTGGGGGGATGGATTCGATTTGGGTTGACAAGGATCGATTGACCAAGAGTGCTTATTTTATTCCCAATCAGGAGAGCATCTCTGCGGAGAAGTTGGCAGACATTTATATCCAAGAGGTTGTGGCACGACATGGGGTTCCGGTACCAGTAGTCTCAGATAGGATGTACACGTCACTTACAGATTTTGGAAGAGATTTCATGAGGATTTGGCTATTCGTCTGCACTTCAGCACGACATTTCATCCGTAGACCGATGCACAGAGTGAGTAGACTATCCAGACTTTGGAGGATATGCTTCGGGCGTGTGTGTTGGATTTTGGTGGTAGTTGGGATACGTTTCTCCCATTGGCCTAGTTTTCCTACAACAACAACTACCACACCAGTATTGATCGATCTCCTTTTGAGATGCTTTACGGTCGGAAGTCTCGAACCCTAATTTTGTGGGGGGAGGTCGATCAGCGAGTCATGGGTAGCACGGAGGTGGTTCTCCGGACTACCGAGTTGATCCAACAGGTACATGGAAGATTGCAGACTGTACAGAGTCGACAGAAGAGCTATACAAATAGGTTCCAATCTGATTTAAAGTTTCAGGTTGGAGATATGGTACTCTTGAAGGTGTCACCTTGGAAATGTGTCATCCGGTTCAGGAAGCGGGGAAAGTTGGGCCCCAGATATATCGGTCCTTTAAGGGTTATTTCCCAAGTGGGCAGGGTTGCATATTGTTTGGAGATGTCGGAAGAGCTTAGTCAGATCCACAACAATTTTCGTGTCTCTCAACTACAGAAGTGTTTGGTTGATGATTCCGCAGTGGTACCATTGGAGGACATTTAGGTGGATCGGCGCATGAACTACATAGAGAGACCAGTTGCAATCCTCGATAGGAAGACCAAATCCCAAAGAAGCAAGGAGGTGAACCTGGTGAAGGTGAAATGGCAGCACCGGAGGGGATCAGAGTGGATTTCAGAACTTGGAGATGAAATGAGGGATCACTACCCGGAGTTATTTGCAGCAATGGACTTCGAGGACGAAGTCCCATTCAAGTGGTATAGAGTTGTAACATCTGGTTTTGACGTATGTTTTATTTTAATTTAAGATTTGAAATTTGGTGAGTCGCCACGACGCGGGAAAGATGGCCACGACGTGGCGAGACATTTTCCAGCCACAAGTCTTTTTGACTTGCCATACGTGGCAAGGAAGGCCACAGCGTGGCCGCCACTGACATCTTAAACTCTAGTTTTCTGCGTTTTGCACCTATTTAATGGAATAAGGAGATTGGGGTTTGCTCACCCTCAGCCTCCACCACCCTCTTAGACTCAGAAGAAACCCTAACACATTTTCCTCCATTGTTAAATCTTTCTTGAGTGCTTTTAAGAGGTCTTGAAGAAATAAGCAAGAAGGAGTAAGCCAAGGATCATCAAGAGAGTCCCCATCTCCCTTCCTAACTCAATTCTGGACCATTATAAGTGTTCAAGTTTCCACCTTTTTTATTATAGAGTGCTAGATCTTTCATTTTGTCCTATTTTCTTCTTGATCTTGTTGGATGGGATAGTGAGACTTCATAAAGGTTGAAACTTTATGAATATATGGATCATTTGAAGTAGTTTATGATTTGGATCTGAAGTTTGGTGGTTTGTTTGTGCCATGCATAAGATTTTGGTCATAAAACCCCATTTTGACCTAAGTTGAGTCCAAGACTTGCATTGGACATGCAAGTCTAAAAAACATCAATATTTAGGATGGTTTTAGTGTTATAAGCTCTTTTGGAGCAAATGGGCTCAAGACTTAAGGGATTACATGGTTCTTGATTAAGCCCATGTCATGGTTATGCTTTATGGATCTAAGACTTGAGATCTAGAACTTTGGTGGATCTCAAGGGATAAATGTAACGACCCCAATTTCACGGCCAGAAAAGAGCGATTCATTTATGCTTTATTTAAAAATCAGAGTATCCTTTTGAAGAATAATATTGCGGAATTTCTTCCCAAAATATGATAAAGACATTATCAAAGCATTTCCGAAGAAATGTATTTTAATTATATTAAAAACGTTGGGATGTCATCGTCAATACAGTACATAAGCATAAACAGAAATAACATAGGCATTACAAAATCTATTATTCTACTGGCCTACAATCCATAAATCTCTCATCTGATCATCACACCTGTGCTCTTGTGCCACTACCTGTAATACAAGAAACTGAGTGGGTCAGGATCGGGAGCTTGGTGAGCACATAGGGTTTTTAACCCATAATAATTAAATTCTTTATTGTTTTCAAATCATTCAACCTGATTACCCATTCCCGTTATCCTCACTTTCTGTCCCTAAGGCATCTAATTTAAGGGACCTATCCTAAGGATAATCTTTGGGATTGACAATAATGCTTAGCGGATTCCTCAATAATATATGTTAGTAAGGCAACCATGAGGGGGACGGAGTACACCTGGTGAACACATAATTCAAAAATACCTACAGGTTGCGAGCCTGCTAGCGTTCCACTAGACTTTCTAGAATAGTTCATGGTTGTCATCTATAATCCGCTAAATGATTGGATCATATTTAAAATCAAGGCCTCTCATCATTTATCTCATCTTTCATCGTCTATATCATCTTTCATCTACCCATCTTTACACAACATATTTACAGGTATAAAATACATATATAGTTTAAATCAAGTAAAGCATGTATAAATCGTTTATCCAACATAGATATCAGGAACAGAGATAATAAACACATATACCATGTAATTTATATTAAATACTTCATATCTATGTGTAAGATGAAAGTAACTATGCACTCACTTGTTAAAGTGACGACTCGAAATTCGGACAGCGCTTCGCTTCTAGCAAATGTATTTTCCATTGACGTAACCTAGTATCATTATCACTAAGTCTTAGTCTAATATTTATTACGACTACTTATTAGTCTAGATTCATCATTAACTCAAAGTCTACATCAAGATCTATCAAGTAAGGAACAACCACGTAGGATCATATCGGAGGTAGGGTCCGTTTGGTATACAAAGTATACTGTTTGGAAATCCCACTTTAAATACCTCACTAAATCCAGCCTAGACATCATCCCCGTAAGTAGATCAATTAGTATAATGACTTTGAATCACTGATATATCTTGTTTATAGGTTCATAATAACAATAATGAACTTAAACATGAGTTATACTTAAAGTACGGTAAGCATAACTCAACTTATGTGTGGTTTAGCGAGAAGTCGGACTCTACGCGGGTAGAACTTCTAAGCCAAAATCTCTACTTCTCAGGGCTTTCTGGCGCTCCGGGGCTTCGCTACTAACACCTAGGAAGTTCTAGAGAAAGGCAGTGAGGCTTTTGGCGGGTTTAGGAGAGAGTTGGATAAAAAGGTGTGAGGAATTGAGTGATTTGTGACATTTATTTATAGGTTGTGAATGGGCAGTATGCTGGGCGTACCTAAGCATTACGGTGGGCGTAATGTTCCATGTGTCACCATCTGGTGGCAAGCCGTGGGGAAGAAGGTGTGGTCTTAGATCATGCCACGTGTTGCTTCCTGGTTAATCTGAAAATTAATTATCTTGTAAAATTCATAACTTTCATACACATGCTCCGTTTTTTACGTTATTTATATCCACACGTAGCTATCGACGTGATCTACAACTTTCATTTAGACTCCGTTGGCTGATTTTGAATTTATTTTTTAAAGTTATATTTTAACAGGCTTAGACGGTTAAAGTCCGTTAAAATTTCATAATTTTGTCATCCGACGTCCGTTTTCGATTATCTTTATATCGTTGAGCTCCTATTGATGGGATCTTCAATTCTCGTTTAGATTGTGTCAGCTAAAAATTGACCGATCTAAAATTCGATTTCCAAGTTGTATACTGCTACGCTGAATCTTAGAAAAATCATAACTTCCTCTAACGAAGTCAGATTTGGACGTTCTCTATATGTATGCTCTCGGTTTAACGTCTACTACGACTTTCATTTAGATTGTTAAGGCTAAAAAGTATTTCGTCAAAAATTTACTTTTTACGATACGTGAAGCCGTGCCGGTTTAATCGCAAAACTTCGACGAGTCATAACTTCTTCGTTATAAGTCGGATTTTAGCGTTCTTTATATCTCCGGAATCCTTGTTACGACTACTTAAAATTTATTCAAAGATGTTGGGTCTAATTATTATTTTATTTTAGATGCGTATTTTATTCCTATTTTATTATATCGTTATAAACACGTATATTGCACATAATTTACACATAAATCACATAATACTCAAATAATTCTTCTTCATTACATTAAATAGGTTAAAATTGTTGACCCTAACTATTACATCATTATAATAATGCTTAGCCAGAAACACGGGCATTACAATTCTCTCCCCTTTAGGATGATTCCGTCCCGGAATCATGCATCAACAAACAGATGTGGATAGTGATTCATCATGTTACTCTCTGTCTCCCAGGTGAGGTTCGGCCCATTCGAATGTTTCCATCGTACTAGCACTAATTCGACCATCTTGCGTCGCAATTTCTTCGTCTTACGGTCAACAATTACTTCAGGCTCTTCGAGTAACCTCTTATCTTCATCGATCCTTAACTCTGAAAGTGGAGTTATATTGTGAACTTCTCCCGTGAACTTCCTCAAATAACACACATGGAAAGTGTTATGAATACCATCCAGTTCTTCTGGAAATTCCATCTTGTAAGCTTGGTTCCCAATCCTCTGAATAACATTGAATGGTCCAGTAAATCTTGGACTCAACTTTCCTCTCTTTCCAAATCATATAAGTCCCTTCCACGGTGAGACTTTCAGCAAGACCGAATCTCCAACGACGAAAGTCATTGGTCATCGCTTCTTATCAGCATAGCTCTTTTGGCGATCCTGAGATGCTAATATCCTTCCTCTAATCACCTTTAGCTTTTCAGTAGTCTGATGGACTATTTCGGGACCCATAAACTACTTTTCTCCGGCCTCAAGCCAACAATATGGCGTACGACACTTCTGTCCATATAAGGCTTTATATGGTGCCATCTTAAAGCTCGAATGGTAACTATTTTTGTAGGAAAAATCTACCAGGGGTAAATGCTCATCCCACTTGCCTTGAATTCTAGGGTACATGCTCTTAACATATCTTCCCGTGTTTGAATTCTCCTTTCGCTCTGACCATCAGTCTGCGCATGGTAGGCTGTACTTAAACACAACTTCGTACCCATTTCCTCTTATAGACTCTTCCAAAATCTTGATGTGAAACGACTGTCATGAACCGATACAATCGTTAAGGGAACACCATGATGTCTTACTATCTCCTTTACGTAGGCATTTGCAAGCTTATCCATAGACCATCTCTCATTGGCTGCTATGAAGTGTGCACTCATTGTGAACTGATCCACGACCACCCAAATCATGCCGTGACCGTTCTTCATCCTGAGTTGTTTAGTCACAAAATCCATGGTGATTTCTTCCCATTTACCCATGGGTACAGGAAAAGGTTCTAAACTCCCATATGGTTTCTGATGTTGCGCTTTAACTCTTGCACATGTTACACACTCTACCACATACTTTGCAACATCAATCTTCATCGCTGGACACCAGTAGTAAGGTTTCAGATCCCTATACATCTTAGTGTTGCCGGTATGAATTGAGTACATGGTATTATGAGCTTCTTCCATTAGAAGATCCCTTATTCCTCCTATCTTAGGCACCCAAATCCTGTTTTGGAATACCTTCAATCCTTGATTATTTGTACCGAATACCAACGTTTTGTCTATACGTTCTTCCTTTTGGTCATTTTTCTCCAAACCGTATTCCTGAGCTTTCTTAACGTTTTTTCTACAATGGTTGAGAGAATTTCTATTCTTAACGCTCTTGGCCTTTTTCTTTCCAGATTTACTTTTCGACTTAGAGCATTAGCTACGACATTTTCTTTACCAGGGTGGTAAAGTACCTCGCACACATAATCCTTTAGTAACTCTATCCAGCGTCGTTGTCTCATATTCAATTCCTTTTGATCAAAGAGATATCGAAGACTTTTATGATCAGTGAAGAGTTTTCACTGTGTGCCATAAAGATAATGCCTCCATATCTTTAATGCGAATACTACCGCTACCAACTCCAGATCATGAGTGGGGTAGTTCTTCTCGTGCTCTTTCAATTGTCGAGATGCATATGCTATCACTTTATCTGTCTGGGTCAGAACACAACCTAACCCAACTCCAGATGCATCGCTATAGACTGCGAAGTCTTCAACTCTATCAGGTAAAGAAAGAATCGGTGCTTCACACAACTTCTTCTTTAATTTCTCGAACGCTTCATGTTTCTCACTCCATATATATGTAGTTCCTTTATGGGTCAAAGTTGTTAATGGAGCAGCTAATCCCAGAAAACTATGAATCTTTGTGGGACTTTTTTGTGACAACCGTCAAATTCAAGTCTAAGTCAAAGTCAACAAGTCAAACCGGTCAAACTTAACTAATACTTGTATGTTAAAAGTTATTCTATGTATAAAAATGTGCATTTGTATGTCAAGAATTCAAGTGTCTCGGAGAATCTATGTGTTTAGCAATGTAAAAAAAACCCTAAAAAGGGAGTAAAACGCATCAAAACATGACTATGGACACTTTTGGGAACTTAAAACAATCATAAACGAAGCATAACGGGGTTCACGAACCTTGCATTACGAGATTATACGATAATAATGGCTAAGATTACATCTCTCCCAAATCTCTCCAAGTATGTGAAATCTCTCCAAGTATGTGAAATCTCTCCCAAATCTCTCCAAGTATGTGAAATCTCTCCCAAATCTCTCCCAAACTTTTTATAGTCATCCGGGTCATCCCGACCCTTAACTTGGCCAAAAACCGCTTGAATCGGGGAGTTATATCGAAAAACAGCTAAAAAGGGCCGAAACCCCTCTTAGGAACCGAACCTCTTAAAAGGAACCTCTTAGAACCAAAACCCTTCTATTAGGACCGAAGCTCCTCAGAACCGAACTACAGATCCAAAACGAAGCCTGAGAGCCGAACTAAGCATGCAGGACCGAAACCTCCCTACAACCGAAATAGGCCGAGCCCTCGGTCCATTTCGGTTCCATAGCAATTTCGGACCGAGCCTCCACCTTCGGTTCCTCCTCTCGCATCTTCGGTCCCTTCTTTCTCCCACTCTCGGTTCTCACCTTCTAAGAGCCGAACCTCGCAGGTTCGGTCCTTAATGCCCGGTTTTCGACTACTTTCGCTTCCTAAGCCCGTTTTTGACGTTTTTGACGGGATTTTTTTCACCAAATTCATATTTTTACCATTTTAAGCCCCCAAAACTCATATTTTATTTATTTCTCAAGGATTTATTAATTAAAAATCATTATTTTATATTAAGAGGAGTATTCTACCCCACAAGTGGGTCAAGTGTGCCCACTTGCCTCCATGTGTCATCCTCTCATTAGCCCAATCTTATCCACATCACACAAACCAAGGTAAACATCATTTTAACTTGCAAATTGCTCCAGCAACCTTCTCTATATAAAGAAATCCCTGGAGGATTTCTTGGTTTACCTTGATCATTCCAAACTTACACACTTCTTAACACCTCAAGAAAGCTTCTTTTCTCTCTACTTCCCACCACTTTGTGCTAGTGTTCTTGAGCTACTACTTCACTTTTTGGTAAGTATTTCATCTAAACTCAGGTGTCATTCCATGTTTTCCTAACATCCTTGAATCATCTACACACATTTAACACGAAAAGTCGTTCGTAGGATCATCCAAGCTTTTACATGTTCATCATGTCTTCTTGACTCGATACTCTTCGTCTTCGACCTTCCATTCTTCAAGAAATCGCTCAAGGTGAGTTCATACCCCTACATTTTCCCGTTTTCTTTAGTTTTCAGGGGGGGGAATACAAGTTAAAACACCAAAACATATTTGAAACTTAACTTGACAGCTTACAACAGAAACGTTGTGACCTGTTCACGAACTGTTTCACCCAACTTAAACTTAATATTTTTCAAAAATGTTTAATATGCAAATAGTTCAGGTTTATAACTTTAAAATGACTACTTGCACATCTCCATACGATTTTTCTACAATCTATGGTGATTTTTACAAAACTGCCTATCACTGCAGCATCAAAGTCGGACCAGGTTGTGAAGATGAACATTTTCACCCTGGTTTGAAACCACCAAAAATTATAGGAAAATTTATGGATACAGTAGGCTCGTTTTCCAAATACTCAGAGTTTACGGATTCAGTTTTCGACTTACGATGACTTTTCTATAAATATTCTAAAACAGTGACAGTTAAGGGTTAAACTGTCAAATACATGTTTAAGAGTTATTCACACCTTGTAACATGCTGAGCAAGGTGTGTACGATTTACACTTAATATTTTAAATGTCATTTTATGGAAATACAAAGACATGCATAACAAGGTTTCATTCAAACACACAACACTTTTGATAAACTATAATAGGTATAGTTTGAGCACTTCGTTTGACAAAGAAAACAGTAACTCAATCGACTTACAAAACAAGTATTTCATTACACACTACGTGAACTTGTTAATAAATAAATTTGTGAGACATTCTCCTTCGGGGTACTCTTAAGTACCACAGTAAAGTCCTATAGTTATAATCAGAATCTCCTGAAGGGAGAGCATGATAGTAGTGTATAGATCTATATTGGGTCTGACAAACCCGCACCTAAGCTGCTTGCAACAGCTAGACCGGCAGGTCTGGGGTGACAAGTGTCATAACATTCCGACGCCTGAAGAACGTCGAGTACGAGGTCTTCGAGTTTTAGTATGGTTATAACATCTCACATGGGAAATTAACAAAACACACAGTTCACGGGGATTTAAGGAGTTTTATTTAAATATAAAACCACACACACACAAGTATGACGATTTACTTACATACACTAAGTCTTGGTTTAGTAAGACTATAACAACCCTTTAGAAAATATTGGATTTTCTGGAAACAAACTTGTAACAAACAAAAAGGAACATCATTCATTTTTCATTCATAAATCGCTTATGAACTCACCAGCTTTATGCTGATACTCTTTCAAAAACAACTTGTATTCTCAGGTAATCAGTAATACAGGTAACCACAAGATTTTTTAAGGCAAGACGCTATGGCGCAAATTTCTTTTGAACAATTTTGACATCATATGTAATTTATTTGGAAACATGTATTTTTGCAACGATGTAACCTTTTAAATTATATTTATGATGGTTGTGTTTACTTTCTTTACTATGGTTATGATACTGAGCATGACGTCCTCCGCCCCCGAACGTTTCCGCCGTTCTGGTTTGGGGGTGTGACAGATTGGTATCAGAGCTTTGTTTATAGTGAACTAAGTATATCGAACCACATAAGGTATATAAACTATAAATACAACGGGAAAAAATTCTCTGACGTAGCTTTTCAAAAATACTTTAAAATAAGAATTAATATTTTTATAAAAGTATTCGCACAATCGTACATACTAATTCAATATCATAATGGCAATAACATAAAAGTATCAAGACAAGTTGAACACCATGATTCAGCTTCGGGGTATGTAGTCAGATCTTGGTTGAATATAGCCTGATCAACTATATTTAGCTAAGGTAGGACCAATGTATGCCGAAGAAGGATCATGATGAACAACAAGTCTTCAACTAACCAAAAACTTCGAGAATCAAACATAAAAATACTATAGGAGTATTTTAACTCAAAAACCGTAATAAGCACATTATAAATTGCGATAACTAACTTCTTATTCCCAAAAATTTTCGCGGCATCCTTCTATCCCTCTTCTCGTACAGGCACAATGGCAATATTTCACTTACCGGGTGATCCCTATTTCCCCAACCAAGGGAATGCCAGTTGGATTATGGAAGACCTAGAGGAAGCACCTGAAGAAGAACCCATGGAGGATGAGGAACCCATGGAAGAGGAAGAATCAGTAGACGGTGAAGAGGAAGAAGACTCAGATGGAACCGACTCCGAACCCGAAGTTTACAATCCACACCCTACCCCTATTCCTCCGCAACACTTCCAAGGCCCGACGCCCGAATAGGCCAAAACTATACATAGATGGAGCCAGAGCAAGGTCAACGACCTCCCTATGGCATGCAACGAGGTTTCTACGATCTCAGCAGAGGAGGGTCAGCCGACCGAGCCCTCCCTGTCATAGTTCACCATGTCACACGCCACGAAGAGCAAACAAGAGTTAACACCCGACATCTCATGGAAGTTGGTGCCACCAGCCAAGTCAACTCCATTCGCATTCCCCGGTTGGATGATGACCACGATCGAACTCGAGACCGCACCGAACTTCTTCGATGGGAAATGGCCGCGACCCGAACTGAAGTGCAAGAACTCCGAGAACATCGAGCCACTCTAGAAGGACGTCTGGCAGAGGCAGAGCGCCAAGCGGTGGAATCCAGAGCCGAAATGAGGAACTTCGTGTCTACACTCCGTGATCCTCAAAGCTTCAACCGCCGCAAGTAGTGTTTGCACTGCTCGCTCCAGTTTAATCTAGTTTTGCGGATAAATATTACTATTATTTTCTAGTATTTTATGTCCGATCTCGCGATTTAAGTGTTTACACTCCCGGGATCAGTTAGGCGGTCAAAATTTTCCCAAGCATTAATGTAGCATAGACCCCTAGTCGGGTCAAATTTTCCCCAATATTGTATACTAAGTGATATCAATGAAATTGACACGCTATTTGCTTTATTACATCAAGTTCATGGCAAGGGTTGTTTTCAGATTAAATTTACTGGTGTCCAATTTATGGTTGTTTGGTGTATAAATCAAAGTTATATATAATTAAGACCATGTCGACCTAGAAATGGTGGTTCCGCCTTGGATCATGTTCCTTGTTTGGTTGTGGGCCCAGGGCAGACCCATTAGATTCGAAAGTTTATTGAATCTTAATTATATATAAATATTATACCTCAAACGATCGATGGATGGGCCCGGTGTGGATTCTATTACAGACATTTCATGTGAATCAAAACTATCAGCATTCATAAAGTCTATATTTCATTATCTATAGACCTCTAGTGTGAATGGATTCATACAAAATCTTTACAAGTCGGAATCATATAAAGAACTAATAATGTTTAGTTTTAACTCTCGATTTGTGGGTATTATCAAAGACTTATTGTGTTTTCATTCTTGATATGGCAGAAAATGCCACCTCGTAGAAATCCTAGACGCGGCGGCGCCGCAGGAGCTGCAGCGCCACCACCACCTCCACTGCCCCCTCAGTTCGACCCAATAATGTTCCAGGCTGTCATGACGGCCGCAGTAGCAGCCGCGATAGCCCAAATCAACCCCAGTAATTCAGAAGGTGCGGGTAGTGTTGCCTCAAATTCTAATAACGGGGACGGCCAGGGACGCTCGAGAGAGTGTACCTACAAAGACCTTATTAACGGCAAGCCCAAAACCTTCAACGGAAGCGGAGGTGTCATAGAGTTGCTACAATGGTTTGAGAAAACCGAGACCATTTTTGAAATATGCGCATGCCCTGAAGCAAGCAAGGTCAAATTTGCTTCATGCACATTCTCCGAAAGAGCCCTCACCTGGTGGAAGGGCCACGTCAAAGCACTAACGCTCCCGGTGGCTAATTCGATAACATGGGAAGATCTGAAAACCATGTTAATAAAAGAGTACTGGCCAGCGGCGAGATACAGAAGCTAGAAGAAGAATTTTGGGGTCTCAAAATGACAGGCTCTGACGTCCTGTCGTACACCTCAAGGTTCAGCGATCTAGCCATGCTGTGTCCCGGGATGGTTCCTACTGAAAGCAAGAAGGTGGAAAGGTACATATGGGGACTATCTCCCCAAGTTTAAGGAAACGTATTGGACTCAAAGCCAATTACCTTCGATAGTGCCAAGGAACTGGCACAACAACTCATCGACCATAAAGCCAGCCATGGCACTGTGACGACCACCTCCGAGCAAGCAAAAGGGGGAAACAACAAAAGGAAGTTATGGGATAAGAAGAAGGTCCAACCTGCTCAAGACCTTGCCAAGAAACAACAAGTGGTTGTTGTGTACACTGCCACAACCACTACCAACCCAACTCCGATAAGGCAATACGTCGGGAACCTACCTAAGTGCAACAAGTGCAGCTATGACCACAACGGTGCATGCCGTGAAATGCATTGCACCAACTGTAACAAAAAGGGGCACACCACCCAATTTTGTAGAACTCAAGTCCAACAGAATGCACAAGCCGCCAACACCGGAGCAAGTCGAACCTGGTATGGTTGTGGAGAAGCAGGACACCTCAAACGTAACTACCCAAAGGCAAGAAACCCCAACCCCGACGAAGTGGGCAGAGTTCTGGCGATAGGTCATGAGGAAGCCGTCGCAGATCCAACTGTGGTTACCGGTACGTTCCTCCTCAACAATACATACGCATGCATTCTTTTCGATAGTGGCGCGGAGAAAAGCTTCGTGAGCCACCAATTTAAATGCTTGCTTAAACAAACACCACAAACACTAAAAGACATATTCACCGTAGAAATGGCTAACGGAAAAACAGAGAACACTAACGATATTTACACCGGGTGTACCCTCACCTTAAACAATCACCCTTTCCAAATCGACCTTATGTCGGTCACCATAAAAAGTTTCGATGTTATCATTGGCATGGATTGGTTATGTCCTCACCATGCGAAAATCCTATGTCACGAAAAGGTTGTTCGCCTTAATCTGTCGGGTGGCGAAACTCTCGTTGTCTATGGCGACAAACCTAGCTCAAACTTTCAGATCATCTCTTGTGTCAAGGCTTAAAAGTATCTCTGCAAGGAGTACCACGCCTTCCTAGCCCACGTCGTAGACAAGGAACAAGGAGTGAAAGACATCAAGGACATTCCGGAGGTCTGTAATTTCCCCGATGTATTCCCGGAAGACCTTCCAGGAGTGCCCCCTCCTCGACAAGTCGAATTCCGAATCGACTTAATTCCTGGAGCTACCCCCGTAGCCAAATCGCCATACCGTCTAGCCCCAGCCGAAATGCAGGAATTATCCAGTCAATTAAACGAACTACTGCACAAAGGTTTCATTAGGCCAAGCTTCTCACCTTGGGGAGCACCGGTCTTGTTCGTCAAGAAAAAGTATGGATCGTTCCGTATGTGCATTGACTACCGCGAATTAAACAAACTCACCATTAAAAATCGATACCCTTTGCCTCGAATCGATGACCTCTTTGACCAGGTACAAGGAGCAAGTTTCTTCTCGAAGATTGACCTTAGATCTGGGTACCATCAACTACGAGTTCAAGAGGAGGATATTCACAAGACAACTTTCAGAACGCGCTATGGTCACTACGAGTTTGTAGTGATGTCTTTCAGCTTAACTAATGCACCCGCAGCGTTTATGGACCTGATGAATCGGGTGTGTCGACCTTACTTAGACAAGTTCCTGATTGTTTTCATCGATGATATACTAGTCTACTCCCGAAGTAACGAAGAACACATCGAGCATTTACGTCAAGTCCTGGAGACGCTGAGGCCGGAGAAATTGTACGCAAAATTCTCAAAGTGTGAATTCTGGATTCGGGAAGTGAATTTCCTCGGACATGTAGTCAGCAAGGAAGGAATCCATGTGGACCCTTCAAAGATCAAGGCGATTGAAAGCTGGGCAGCACCAAGAACACCCACGGAGATCCGATAATTTTTAGGACTCGTCGGTTACTATCGAAGGTTCATTCAAAACTTCTCCAAAATCGCAAAACCACTCACCACCTTGACTAAAAAAGGAGTGACTTTCGTCTGGGGGGATAAGCAAGAGGCTGCGTTCCAAACACTGAAACGAACTCTGTGTAGTGCTCCGATCTTGTCCTTACCAGATGGAACCGAAGACTTTGTGGTTTATTGTGATGCGTCAAACCAAGGTCTAGGATGTGTGTTAATGCAACGAGGAAAGGTCATTGCCTACGCCTCAAGACAACTGAAGACACACGAAGTAAACTACACGACGCACGATCTCGAATTAGGAGCAGTAGTTTTCGCCCTAAAAAACTAGAGACATTACCTCTACGGCACTAAGTGCACTATCTTCACCGATCACAAAAGCCTTCAGCATATCCTCGATCAAAAAGAACTCAACATGAGACAAAGACGATGGGTGGAATTACTAAACGATTACGAATGTGAGATTCGTTATCACCCCGGAAAAGCCAACGTGGTTGCAGACGCCTTGAGCAGAAAAGAATACTAGGGCCGCCGAGTAAAGGCG
Organism: Lactuca virosa; assembly: GCF_052849685.1. NCBI lineage: Eukaryota > Viridiplantae > Streptophyta > Magnoliopsida > Asterales > Asteraceae > Lactuca > Lactuca virosa. The sequence goes on from NC_136432.1 coordinate 175,005,295, forward strand.
TTAACCACGACCATCCATTCCCACCTGTCCGCACAAATTAAAGAGGCACAGGAAGAAGCCTTGAAGCCAGAGAACGTGACAGGTTAAGCGTTGAGAGGAATGGACAAAAATCTTGAAGTCAGGGATAACGGCGTTCGTTGTTTCATGAACCGGATCTGGAAACCAAAATTTGGTGGATTCAGGGACGTTGTCATGAACGAAGCTCATAAAACTCGCTACTCCGTGCATCCCGGCTCAGACAAGATGTACTTAGACCTCAAGAAGCTGTATTGGTGGCCGAACATGAAAGCCGAAATAGCTACCTTTGTGGGCAAGTGCCTAACTTGCGCCAAGGTTAAGGTAGTGTATCAAAAGCCCTCGGGACTACTTCAACAACCAGAGATACCCGAGTGGAAGTGGGAGCGGATTACGATGGATTTCATTACCAAGTTACCTAAGACCACGGGTCGACTTGACACCATTTGGGTAATCGTCGACAGATTAACCAAATCCGCACACTTCCTACCAATAAAAGAGACAGACAAAATGGAGAAACTGACAAGGATATACATTAAAGAAATAGTGTGCCTTCATGGAGTACCGATATCCATTATCTCTGATAGAGATAGTCGGTTCACGTCACGATTCTGGCAGTCACTGCAGAAATCTATGGGAACTAGGCTGGACATGAGTACAGCCTACCACCCACAGACTGACGGGCAGAGTGAAAGAACCATTTTGACGTTAGAGGACATGCTAAGAGCTTGTGTGATAGACTTTGGTAAGGCTTGGGATGTTCATTTACCCCTTATCGAATTCTCATACAATAATAGTTATCACACTAGCATCAAAGTTGCTCCGTTCGAAGCCCTCTATGGCCGTAAGTGCAGATCACCCCTGTGATGGGCTGAGGTGGGCGATACGCAACTAGAAAGAGGGCAAGTCCCTAACAACGCACTCACTGGCCCGGAGATCATAAGGGAAACAACCGAAAAGATCGTCCAAATTCGAGAACAAATGAAGGCTTCGCAATACCGACAAAAGAGCTACGCGGATAAGAGACGAAAACCCTTGGAGTTCCAAGTTGGGGATCTAGTGCTACTAAAAGTATCACCTTGGAAGGGATTAATACGTTTCGAAAAATGTGGGAAACTAAATCCAAGGTATATCGGACCATTCGAAATCCTCGCCAGGATTGACCCGGTGGCATACAAGCTGCGATTACCCCAGGAACTCAATCACGTTCATCCTACCTTTCATGTGTCGAACCTAAAGAAATTTTTGTCTGATGAGACCCTTGTCATTCCTTTGGAAGAAATTGAGATCAATGAGAACCTCCACTTTGTAGAGGAACCTGTTGAAATCATAGACCGAGAGGTCAAATCGACGAAACAAAGCCGCATTCCCATCGTAAAGGTCCGGTGGAACGCCAAGCGAGGACCCGAATTTACTTGGGAACGTGAGGACCAAATGAAACAAAAGTACCCAGATCTATTCCCCAACCCTTGAAGTCCCACTCAAAATGCAAATTTCAGGACGAAATTCCTTCTAACGGGGGGATAATGTGACAACCGTCAAATTCAAGTCTAAGTCAAAGTCAACAAGTCAAAGTCAAAGTCAACAAGTCAAACCAGTCAAACTTAACTAGTACTTGTATGTTAAAAGTTATTCTATGTATAAACAATGTGCATTTGTATGTCAAGAATTCAAGTGTCTCGGAGAATCTATGTGTTTAGCAATGTAAAAAAAAACCTAAAAAGGAGTAAAACGCATCAAAACATGACTATGGACCCTTTTGGGAACTTAAAACAATCATAAACGAAGCATAACGGGGTTTACAAACCTTGCATTACGAGATTATACGATAATAATGGCTAAGATTAAATCTCTCTCAAATCTCTCCAAGTATGTGAAATCTCTCCCAAATCTCTCCAAGTATGTGAAATCTCTCCAAGTATGTGAAATCTCACCCAAATCTCTCCACGTATGTGAAATCTCTCCAATTATGTGAAATCTCTCCCAAATCTCTCCCAAAATCTCTCTCAAACTTTTTATAGTCATCCGGGTCATCCCGACCCTTAACTTAGCCAAAAACCGCTTGAATCGGGGAGTTATATCGAAAAACAGCTAAATAGGGCCGAAACCCCTCTTAGGAACCAGACCTCTTAGAACCGAAACCCTTCTATTAGGACCGAAGCTCCTCAGAACCGAACTACCCAAGATCCGAACCGAAGCCTGAGAGCCGAACTAAGCATGCAGGACCGAAACCTCCCTACAACCGAAATAGGCCGAGCCCTCGGTCCATTTCGATTCCATAGCAATTTTCAGACCGAGCCTCCACCTTCGGTTCCTACTCTCGCATCTTCGGTCCCTTCTTTCTCCCACTCTCGGTTCGCACCTTCTAAGAGCCGAACCTCGCAGGTTCGGTCCTTAATGCCCGGTTTTCGACTACTTTCGCTTCCTAAGCCCGTTTTTGACGGGATATTTTACACCAAATTCATATTTTTACCATTTTAAACCCCCAAAACTCATATTTTATTTATTTTTCAAGGATTTATTAATTAAAAATCATTATTTTATATTAAGAGGAGTATTCTACCCCACAAGTGGGTCAAGTGTGCCCACTTGCCTCCATGTGTCATCCTCTCATTAGCCCAATCATATCCACATCACACAAACCAAGGTAAACACCATTTCAACTTGCAAATTGCTCCAGCAACCTTCTCTATATAAAGAAATCCCTGGAGGATTTCTTGGTTTACCTTGATCATTCCAAACTTACACACTTCTTAACACCTCAAGAAAACTTCTTTTCTCTCTACTTCCCACCACTTTGTGCTAGTGTTCTTGAGCTACTACTTCACTTTTTGGTAAGTATTTCATGTAAACTCAGGTGTCATTCCATGTTTTCCTAACATCCTTGAATCATCTACACACATTTAACGCCAAAAGTCGTTCTTAGGATCATCCAAGCTTTCATGTGTTCATCAAGTGTTCTTGACTCGATACTCTTCGTCTTCGACCTTCCAATCTTCAATAAATCACTCAAGGTGAGTTCATACCCCTACATTTTCCCGTTTTCTTTAGTTTTCAGGGGGGGGGGGAATACAAGTTAAAACACCAAAACATATTTGAAACTTAACTTGACAGCTTATAACAGAAAAGTTGTGACCTGTTCACGAACTGTTTTACCCAACTTAAAATTAATATTTTTCAAAACTGTTTAATATGAAAATATTTCAGGTTTATACATTTAAAATGACTACTTGCACATCTTCATACGATTTTTCTACAATTTATGGTGATTTTTACAAAACTGTCTATCACTGCAGCATCAAAGTCGGACCAGGTTGTGAAGATGAACATTTTTACCCTAGTTTGAGACCACAAAAAATTATAGGAAACTTTATGGATACAGTAGACTCTTTTTCCAAATACTCAGAGTATACGGATTCAGTTTTCGACTATGATTTTTCTATAAATATTCTAAAACAGTGGCAGTTAAGGGTAAAACTGTCAAATACATGTTTAAGAGTTATTCACACCTTGTAACATGCTGAGCAAGGTGTGTACGATTTACACTTAGTATTTTAAATGTCATTTTATGGAAATACAAAGACATGCATAACAAGGTTTCATTCAAACACACAACACTTTTGATAAACTATAATAGGTATAGTTTGAGCACTTCGTTTGACAAAGAAAACAGTAACTCAATCGACTTACAAAACAAGTATTTCATTACACACTACGTGAACTTGTTAATAAATAAATTTGTGAGACATTCTCCTTCGGGGTACTCTTAAGTACCACAGTAAAGTCCTGTAGTTATAATCATAATCTCCTGGAGGGAGAGCATGATAGTTGTGTATAGATCTATATTGAGTCTGACAAACCCGCACCTAAGTTGCTTGCAACAGCTAGACCGGCAGGTCTGGGGTGACAAGTGTCATAACATTCCGACACCTAAAGAACGTCGAGTACGAGGTCTTCGAGTTTTAGTATGGTTATAACATCTCACATGGGAAATTAACAAAACACACAGTTCACGGGGATTTAAGGAGTTTTATTTAAATATAAAACCACACACACAAGTATGACGATTTACTTACATACACTAAGTCTTGGTTCAGTAAGACTATAACAACCCTTTAGAAAATATTGGATTTTCTGGAAACAAACTTGTAACAAACAAAAAGGAACATCATTCATTTTTCATTCATAAATTGCTTATGAACTCACCAGCTTTATGCTGATACTCTTTCAAAAACAACTTGTATTCTCAGGTAATCAGTAATACAGGTAACCACAAGATTTTTGGAGGCAAGACGCTATGGCGCAGATTTCTTTTGAACTATTTTGACATCATATGTAATTTATTTGGAAACATGTATTTTTGCAACGATGTAACCTTTTAAATTATATTTATGATGGTTGTGTTTACTTTCTTCACTATGGTTATGATACTGAGCATGACGTCCTCCGCCCCCGAACGTTTCCGCCGTTCTGGTTTAGGGGTGTGACATTTTTGGTCGTTCCCATTTCATCACAGCTTCAATCTTTGTTGGATCAACCATTATTCCTTCCTGGTTAAGCACATGACTCAGGAATTGGACTTCTCGAATCCAAAAATCACATTTGGAGAACTTTGTGTACAACTTCTCCTTCTTCAAAACTTCTAATACTTCTCGCAAGTGCTTGCCATGCTCCTGCTTGCTCTTTGAGTAAATCAGGATGTCATCTATGAACACTATTACAGATTTATCGAGGAATGGTTTACAATCCCTGTTCATCAAATCCATAAAATGTTGTTGGAGCATTGGTTAGTCGAAATGACATAACCAATAACTCATAGTGTTCGTATCTTGTTCTGAATGCGGTCTTCTCGATATCTTGCTCTCTTACCTTCAACTGATGATATCCTGACCTAAGATCGATCTTTGAGAAATAGCTCGAACATTACAGTTTGTAACAACACAATTTTCAAAAGAAAATTTTCATTTTTGATTTACCAAAATACTTTCCACAAACCATGAAATCCCAAATACAATTGTTTTAAAATTCATATCAAATACAATTTATTTCCAAATCACGAGAGTGTCCCATAAAAACGATTGAGAGAGAGTGCACGCTGTGCCATCAAGCCATGCCCTTGCCCTTGGGCTCATATGTACCTGACACAAATCCACAAACTGTAAGCTAATGCTTAGTAAGTCCCCCAGAGCATACCCCACACACAATCCACATAACACATATCATATTAGATATAAAAGCTACACATATCACATAAGCCATGCATACAACATATAGGAAGCCATGGAAACCCTCCAGGGTCTTACACCTAGTGCCACTGGAACCCCCACATGGTCTTAACTATCTGCAATGGGAACCCCCACATGGTCTTCCTGCCATGGGAACCCCCACATGGTCTTCTCTACTAAGTAAATATCATACAAACTAAACATGCAAATATACTAGGATGCCATGGAAACCTTCCGAGGTCTTATACCAAATGCCACGGGAACCCCCACGTGGTCTCAATCTACTGCCACGGGAACCCCCCGTGGTCTTCCATGCAAATGTCATACTAACATAACGCATAATCAATCGACAATCCACATATCATAAAATGGTCCGGCCTTGGTGCCTTAGACCCATTGCTATGGTGAGAAGACTCACCTCTCGAATGTTGAACTGACAAGCTAAGATCAAATATATCCCACGCACTGCTCCTCCTCAACTGCCTATAATCAACATGTGATTAACTTGTCACAATCCCATAAATACCCTCAAAGTCAACCCTGGTCAAAGTCAAGGTCAACAATCAAGGTCAATAGTCCATGTTGACCTTAACTCGTCGAGTGCATCCTAGCAACTCGTCAAGTTCCTCCCGATTCCATTCCACTGAATCCCATGTCAACTCGCCAAGTCACCTAAGTGACTCGTTAAGTTCATCAAATGTCCAGAAAACTAAAAGTTCATACAATACCAAAACCCTAATCTTTCACTGCACTCATTCCGAATCTCGAAAATGGGTAAACCCTACCCGACTCGTCGAGTCAACTAAGGGACTCGACGAGTTCCTTTAGTTCCTTTTGTGTTCAGCCCTTTTCAGTGGGATCTAAGGTCCCAAACTTCGAATCCAACTTCCCCTAGTGCATTTACCACGTAAAGTTGCAAACTTTACGTGCATGCAAGGCCTCACAAGGCTAAAACATCAAAACTAAGATTCCTACAAGGTTTTAGTGCATGGAAAGGGCCTAAGCTGGATAAAGTGAGCAAATTTATGTCATTGGGGACCTAGAGAGGTCCAGATCTGGAACCATATCCGTGTGATAAGTCCAAATCCGAGTATGACCCCATCTTGCACCAAAAGTGGCCATTTACTACAAAGAAAATGGATCTAAGCATCTAAAGATCAAGGTAATGACTTTATACCTCAAGATGGTTACCAATACAGAGTAGATGTCGGAGCTACTGCTTCTCTCCTTGTTCCTTCTTCTTCAAGATCCAAAATCCATCACAACCACACCAAAATTACTCACAAAAGCTCTCTCTCTCACTCAAGAAGCTGCAAGGTTCAACTAGGGTTTTCTCTGGCTAATGAAGTGGTAAGGGAGACCACAAGAGGCGGATTATGTTCTTTAAATAGGGTGTAAACCCTAAAAATTAGGGTTTTCCTTTACAACGCCTACTCGTCGAGTCGGGGCCTTCCGACTCATCGAGTAGGATTTAAAATCCGCGTCCTCATAACGATCTCTACTCGACGAGTTGGAGCTCCCCAACTCGCCGAGTCCATGCACAAAACCCTAAAAATTAGATAAATTAAATAATGCCTGGAACAGGTGTTACACAGTTGATCGAATAGGTCGTTAATCCTTGGCAATGGATACTTGTTTTTCACCGTTGCTTTGTTCAGCTGTCTATAGTCTATGTACATTCTCATGCTCCCATCCTTTTTCTTCATGAATAACACCGGAGCTCCCCATGGTGAAGAACTAGGTCTAATGAAAGCTTTGTCTAACAACTCCTGAAGTTGCATCATAAGCTCTTTTATTTCTGTCGATGCTAATCCGTATGGTGCTTTTTCTATTGGCATCTATCCTGGAAACAAGTCTATTCGAAACTCTACTTGTCTATCAGGGGGCAATCCAGGAAGATCTTCGGGAAAGACTTTCGGATAGTCACATACCACTGGTATTCTTTACATTTCTTTCTTCTCCTTCTTTGCGCCAATCACAAATGCCAAGTATGATGTACATAATTTAAACAAACACTTTCTGGCTTTCATCGGGGAAATGATTCCAGAATTTACTCTACGTTTTTCCTCGTACACCATAAACGACTCTTTTCCAGGTGGGTTTACTCTCACCATCTTCTTCCTGCATAGTATATCGACATCGTTTGCACTAATCCAATCCATTCCTAGTACTATGTCGAAACCGTTCAACTCAATGGGTAACAACTCTTCGTGGAATTTATTCTCGTTCAAGTTGATGACGATGTTTTTAATGAAATCGCTAACATGTATAAATTTTCCACTAGCAACTTCTACAACTAGAGCATTATCAACTTTATTTACAGGTAGTGCTAGTCTTCCACTAAATTTATGAGATATAAAGGAGTAATTAGCTCCTGAAGCAAACAATATATTGGCAGGAAATTCATTTACAAGAAAGGTACCTGAAGCGACATCTACTTCATCCCTTGCTGCTTCGAGGGTCATCTGGAATGCTCTTGCCTTTGGCCTTGGCGGTACATTAGGCCTTGCTAGCTCTTTCTTCTTCGGGAAGTCCGTAGAAATATGCCCTTCTTCATTACATATTTAACACACCCTCTTGCTGGATGTACACTCATTAGCGTAATGCCCAGTTTTCCCACACTTGAAACAAGTTATATCTTCGCCACATTTTCCAGAGTGTTTCTTTTTTCACTTCTCACACCAATTTGCTTCACCTACTCCTCCTCTAAAGTTCTTGGAACTAGACTTTTCGAACCCGCTTTTCTTGTTGGACCTTGATGATCCATAAAACTTTCGCTTCCCTCATACCTCAGATCTCTCCAGACCCTTCTCCCTTAACTGGGTCTCTACATTCTTGGTTGCTCTAACGGTTGTCTTCAAAGTAGTTTCCATTTTGACCGTTGGGCCAAAGTCCGTTGGCTATCCGTTAGCAAAATTCTCTATCTTGGAGAGTTCAGTAGGCACCAAGTAGGAGAATAACTTCATCCTCTCGATGAATGCGGTGGCATACTCATCAACACTCGTATTCCCTTTCTTCAGGTTATGAAACTCATTGTTTTGATCTATCAGATCTACCTCTGAGCATTATTTCATTTTCAACTGCTCCATGGATACTTCCCAAGACATCCTCAGGGCTTCTCCCAGTGGCATTGTATCTGCCAACAACTTCCACCAACTTAAAACTTCGGTCTTTAGTTATGTGACTGCAAAGACGGTGTTTTGCTTTTTTCTGTAGTTGCAGCTTTCAAATACCATTCCCATTTCGGAGATCCATTCCATAATCTCTAATGGATTTGAGCTTCCAGAAAGACTTGGTGGATTGGCACCCAAGAAGTTCTTACATACGTCCATCCCTGCCAATCCCTATGTCTGGGTCGTTCCTCCTTACCACTCGGGGTTCAACTTGACTCACAGTACGACTCTAATTTCCTTCCTCTGACTGTTCAATGTTCAGTTCAGGTTGTACAATGGGTACAATAGGTTCATCCATAGTAAGTAACATTTGTCTCATCTCCTCCCTTTGTTCGGCCATCATAGCCTGAATCATTGCTTGGACTCCTGCCATCGTGATTGGCTCGGGTGCAGCTGCTACCTCTGGTGCATGCTCAATCACTCGTGGCTCAAGCTGCTGGTTTCCATTAGCGTTTCTTAATCCGCTGCAAGTTCTCACATGACGACCTATACACCCAAGCAGGTGTTCAGCGTACAACGAGAATAATAGGGAAAGCTTTATTTATGATAGGCGTCTAAATCTCCTTATTACTCCGAAAGGTTACATACCAGTTCTAATATCGTAATTAAACGTTTAGAAATCTGAACATATAAAGTTTCTTTATCCGGTCGGCAATAGAACATAGATCCGACCAAATAATAGCATCATAAGGCATATAAGGCATTTTATAGCTATTCATAAACCATTTAGCACATTAAAAAATTTAGGCATCTTCCGTAAATAAACTAGTACTGGTGTCAATTCAGGTAATATAGTAGACACTCATCTCACAATCATCGCTTAGCATTCTAAGTTTAAGTCTAGAAATCCTTCAAATTCCTAGTTCACTTAATCTAATGTTCTGATACCAACTGTGACATCCCCAATTTCACGGCCAGAAAAGACCGATTCGTTTATCCTTTATTTAAAAATAAGAGTATCCTTTTGAAGAATTATATTGCGGAATTTGCTCCCAAAATATGATAAAGATATTATCAAAGTATTTCTGAAGAAATATATTTTAATTATATTAAAAACGTTGGGATGTCATCGTCAACACAATACATAAGCATAAACGGAAATAACATAGGCCTTACAACATCTATTATTCTACTGGCTTATAATCCATAAACCTCTCATCTGATTATCTTCGGGATTTACAATAATGCTTAGGGAATTCCTCAGCAATATATGTTAGTAAGGCAACCATGAAGGTTATGGAGTACACATGGTGAACACATAGTTCAAAAACACCTATAGGTTACAAGCCCGCTAGCGTTCCACTGGACTGTTTAGAATAGTCCATGGTTGTCATCTATACTTCACAAGATGACTGGATCATCTTTAAAATCAAGGCCTCTCATCATTTATCTAATCTTTCATCATCTATATCATCTTTCATCTACCCATCTTTACCCAACATATTTATAGGTATAAAATACATATATAAAGTTTAAATCATGTAAAACATGTATAAATCGTTCACCCAACATAGATATCAGGAACACAAATAATAGACACATATAGCCTATAATTTATATTAAATACTTCATATCTATGTGTAAGATGAAAGTAACTATGCACTCACTTGTTAAAGTGACGACACAAAATTCGGACAGCGCTTCGCTTCTAGAAAATGTCTTTTCCTTTGACATAACCTAGTATCATTATCACTAAGTCTTAGTCTAATATTTATTGCGACTAATTATTATTCTAGATTCATCATTAACTCAAAGTCTACTTCAAGATCTATCAAGTAAGGAACAACCAGGTAGGATCATATCGGATGTAGGATCCGTTTGGTATACAAAGTATACTGTTTGGAAATCTCACTTTAAACACCTCACTAAATCCAGTGTAGACATCATCCACGTAAGTAGATCAACCAGTATAACGACTTGGAATCACTGATAAATCTTGTTTATAGGTTCATAATAACGTTAATGAACTTAAACATAAGTTATACTTAAAATACAGTAAGCATAACTCAAGTTACAGGTGGTTTAGCGAGAAATTGGACACTGCATGGGCAGAACTTCTAAGCCGAAATCTCTACTTCTCAAGGCTTCCTGGTGCTTCGGGGCTTCGCTACTAACACCTAGGAATTTCTAGAGAAGGCATTGACACTTTGGGTGGGGGGGGGGGGGGGGGGGAGAGAGTTGGATAGAAAGGTGTGAGGAGTTGAGTGATTTGCGACTTTTATTTATAGGCTGTGAATGGGAAATACGCTAGGTGTACCTAAGCATTACGCTGGGCATAATGTGCCGCGCGTCATCATCAGGTGGCAAGCCGTGGGGAAGAAGGTGTGGTCTTAGATCATGCCACGTGTCGCTTCCTAGTTAATCCGAAAATTAATTATCTTGTAAAATTCATAACTTTCGCATACGAGCACCGTTTTTGACGTTCTTTATATCCGCACGTGGCTATCGACGTGATCTACAACTCTCCTTTAGACTGTGTTGGCTAATTTTGACTTTATTTTTAAAGTTTTATTTTAATAGGCTTAGACAGTTAAAGTCCGTTAAAAATTCATAATTTTGTCATCCGACGTCCGTTTTTTAATGTTTTTATATCTTTGAGCTCCTATTGACGAGATCTTCAATTCTCGTTTAGATTGTGTCGGCTAAAAATCGACCGATCTAAAATTCAATTTTCGAGTTGTATACTGCTACGTTGAATCTTAAAAAGTCAAAACTTTCTCTAACGAAGTCAAATTTGGACGTTCTCTATATGCTCGCACTCGGTTTAATGTATAATATGACTTTCGTTTAGATTGATAAGGGTAAAAAGTATTTCATCAAGAATTTAGTTTTTACGATACGCGGAGTCGTGCCGGTTTAATCGCAAAACTTCGACGGGTCATAACTTCTTCGTTATAAGTCGGATTTTAGCGTTCTTTATATCTCCGGAATCCTTATTACGACTACTGAAATGTTCTTCAAAGATATTAGGTCTAATTATTATTTTATTTTAGACGCGTATTTTATTCCTATTTTATTATATCGTTATAAGCACGTATATTGCACATAATTTACACGCAAATCACATAATACTCAAATAATTCTTCTTCATTACATCAGATAGGTTACAATTATTGACCCTAACTATTACATCATTATAATAATTCTTAGCCAGAAACGCGGGCGTTACAATAAAGTTGGAATCTTTATCCCTTTAGACAACACTAAAGATAAGATCTGGGTTTTGGAACCTCTGGGATTAGAGATTTCAGCTTAACTCATTAAGACGTTTTGGACCGAGTTGCCACGACATAGCGACTGGGGAAAACATGTATGCTTTGTCGTTTGGGGGCCATGATGTGGCGAGTCAACTTTGACCGTTGACTTTGACTTTTGACTTGCGTTGACTTTTGGTCAAACCCCTAGTTATGGAAGGGAAGCTAAGGGTATACTTTATATGGTTGTATAGGTGGTTTTTAGCATCTATATTTGCAGCATTAGGAGCAGTTGCAGTGGATCATCCTTTTTTTAGGTGAGTCTCTTCACTATACTCGTTGGTCGAAGGCACAAAAGTCGGCCCACTAGATTATGTTTATAGGATGATAGTAGTCTTTGTAACACTTGTTGATATGCTTGTATATGCTTATTGTCTTTGTGACTCTTGATTATATGGTTGTATGCTTAGCTGTAGGGGTGAAATAGACCCAATACCGGTTGAAATATATCGAAGGGGGTGAAATAGACTCAATATCGTTTGAAAGATACTGAAGGGGGTGAAATAGACCCAATACCGATTGAAAGATACCAAATGGGGTGAAATAGACCCAGTTTTAGTTTCGAGTTGTTATGTATGTTTGGTATGGGATATTTTGGGGTAACTCACTAAGCTTTGTGATTATAGTTATATGTATATGGTTTCAGGTACTTCCAGTTCAAAAAGGAATGGCTCGGCATGATTGCACCACATCCACCAACATTCTGTATTTTATGACATGATTTTTACCCTGCTAACTATTTTATACATTATAACATTTTGATGGATTTTGAAATTAGTGAATGATGTTTTTGTTGGTTTTAAAATTGAATTTTTTACATAGTAATTTTTGGGACATTACATATTGAAAACTTCAAGGGACCTCAAGACTTTAGTTTATTAAAGGATTCGTCAAGGCTAAGGTGAGTTAGTAGTTTTACTCACTAAATGTACATAAGTCCAAAAGTAAATTTCATATGCGAATCATTGATTTGCTTTATGTCTTAATTAGTCATTGTTTTGTATTTGAATATGATATGATAATTTTATATTCTTGTTTTCTAGTTTCCATGCTTAGGGTATAAATTAATATTTAACTCCATTTTGATGATTATGATGTTTATGGTATGCTAGCATGAATTTAATTGGAATGATGATAATTGGCTATGCTTTGGTGAATTGTTGATGAATTTAGTGAATATAATGATATTAATTGATTGTATGAAATTACGTGCTTAATATGATGATTTGTTGAATTTTGCGGGGAGTTGCGTAGCAGGTTGTGTAGTTTATGATACTTGCTTTAAACCCTATCTGAATACCTTTGGTGGCATAATAGATTGAAAGAGGACCTATAAGAAAGAGCTTAAGCCATTTTGGTGTTATTTTCCTCGTCTATCTAGAAGATCTCACGACACATGGTACACTTACATTGTAATTACATTGTTCGTGGACTGGAGTGGTGTGGTCCTAATGAGGAGGACCAATACAAACATCTCGTTGGAATGGAAAGTTTTTTGGATGTACGACACCGTTGGTACCATATCCTGAACGACATCGCGGAACACTTGTGTTTCGGATAGTCGGAGTAGCGAAAGGGGTATCTGGTGTTGGTGTTTCGGGTGGAAGGCATGAGCCACTTAGAGCATTTAAAAATGTGGGCACACGAGTAGTGAACTAGGTATTTCCCTTGGGATAGGATGTGCGTAGAGATTCATGTATATCATAGGATGTTTTTGGTGGTATGCCTTTGGTGTTATGTGAGGCTTTTGGTGATATGTGATGTTTTTTTTGTGAGATGTCTTTGGTGATATTCGTTTGGTGACATGCCTTTGGTGCTATTATTTTTGTGATATGCCTTTGGTGATATGTTTTTGGTGATATGTGATGCTTTTGGTGTTATGTTTTTGGTGATATGCTTTTGGTTAAATGATTTTGGTGATATGTTATGCTTTTGGTGGTACGTGATGACTTTGTTGTTATATGTATTATATATGTGAGTAATGAGTATTTGTTGCTTAATGTTGTTATGTCATAAAGTAAATTGTTGACCCATTTGGGGATTGTAAGTTTTCCCTACGACTATATGCAACTTTTATTAACTCACTCAGCAGGGGCTGACACTTGTTTCTTGTACTTGTGCATTTGGTAACTTAGGATCATGGACTTATGAGGTTGTGAGCATTTATCTTTGGGTAGTATGTTTTTATTTAGACAATGCCACTTGGACATGTATGGTTGTTACTTTTGTTCACTAAAGGTTTTCTTAAACTTAAACGGTTTTAATTGGGTTGTTTTTGAAAGATGGTAACGTGTGGTTTGTTTTAAAGCATGAGTTTTATAAAAGACTTCCGTTGCATTTTCTGTTAAAAAATGTGTTAAATAAAATGAAAAATTTTGGGGTAAAAATCACGACGTTACACCATTAAAGTGCATGTTTCCTAGATTGTTGTTGCTGGATGGATATGCTCTTCTTAATCTTTTGAGTTCGTTTTCTCTTTCTCATGCAGTTGATAGATGGGTTTGGAGGTTAACTGGTGATGGGGTTCATTAGGGATGGAAAAACCCCATACCCGATGGGGAACCCGTAACCGCGCCTGGTTTGACCGGGGAATCCCCAAGTTGACCGAGGATCGGTACAAGAATGGGGAATCCCCATTTAAAAAAGCTAGGATTGGGATATCCCTAGTCCCGGACCCTAGACCCAGACCCGATTGATATTAATATATAAAAATAATACAAACATATATTTATAGTAAAATTTGCAATACCTAAATTTTGTTCCAAATAACCTAACTCATTAGTATTAGTTGGTTGAAATTATACTTTATCTTATTCGTTTATCTAATTTAACCCATATATATATATATATATATATATATATATATATATATATATATATATATATATATATATATATATATATTTCTCTTTGGCTTATTTCTTGTTACCTCAAATATCACTCTAATAATTTTTTCTATTTGATTTTCCATGTATGTATGTAGATTTGGTAGGAGGGATTGGTTGAAGAAATATGAATTTTTATGCAATATATAATATTTTTATGTTTTGTAAAATTTTTAAACTTATATTGGTAAAACTGAAATTTGGAGTTTTTCTTTACGTAAAAGTTTTCATATTAAAATAGAAAAAGAAATCTTCGATTTCCCGTTGGGGATCCCCTGTCCCCATTCGGGATGGGATAAAGATTGAAATGAGGATTCGGGGATAGGGATGGGGATTGGGGTCCCGGGTACTCCCCAACCCTGTTTCCATCTCCAGGGTTTATTCCACTACGTCGGCTCGTGCTCTTGTGGAACAAATTTCCTTGCCTGCGGTTCCTTGTGTTACTAGATGCGTTCGTATTTTGCCTATTAATTATCTAAAGTTTTACTACCTACTCGTTTGTTTCTTTCTGAAAGGGGGTGGAGATCCCTACGTTGCAATGTCCTAATTGTAACATCGGTATTGAGTCCAGTTCTCATCTATTCTTCACATTCTCCTTTACGAAGTAGGTCCAAGCTAGAGTTTCGATGGTGTGATATTGATATCCATATTCTTTTTTGCTATGGAGATCGGTTAATTTGGTTTTCGGGGCTTTGTCTAGGTAAAATCCAAAAGGAGTTTCTTAAAGCAATTTTTCTTGTTATTGTGGTGACATATTTGGTTGCTTCGAAATAAGACTCTCTTTGGTTTAGTTGCCCCAAAGATATCGGTTGTTTTTGATAATTTTGCCACGCAAGCTTTCACTTGGTGTCAATATAGGTATAAGGGTTCATTTAGTCGGATTGGGTGGCTTCATAATCCCTTGTTAGCTATCTTGTAATGTGATTTTGGTTTTGTTTTCTAACATCTTGCTAGTTTAGTTTGATGATATTTCTGCCGTTTTAAAAAAATAACAACACCTTATACATAATTAAAATTTGATAGCTAGGTAAATAACATAACATGCATCAAGAACAACTCCACATACATTGATATTGTATAATGTTAATAACCATCACAACGTACGACAAGTAGTATATTAATAAACAAAAAAGCACATAAATACATTTAGTGAAAGCATGGGCAGACCCTTTAGGGCCAGAGGGCCATGGCCTCCCCGCATTTGAGTCTAATACAATGGACTTCGGCTAGATCCTATACAAAAGTAAACGCAAAATAGAACGGATAATTGAAGGGAACAAATATTTCTGGGAGGGGTTATTCGTCTTGCTTTGCCTACTTATACCTGTTTATATATTATTTTTTAGTTATTTCTAGGATATTAAAAAAATGAAGCTTTGGAAATTGGAGGGCTTGAAAGGAACGGACACCAGAAAAATAAAAGTAGAAGTTTTGTGAATAACTAACCATCCTAATTTGAAGGAAACATATGCTCCAAAATTGAAATCTAAAAGTTAAAACTATCTGATAACTACAAAACGAAGAAAAAAAAAGAACTAAAAAGTCTAAAAAAGATTGTAACTGAACACACCGCTCTTATCTTCATCTCTGTTTTTCCAATGGTTTAACGATGCATTGGTCGAGCTTCTCAACCTCTCCGTTCGTCTCGGACTGCCACGCTCTCACTTTGCTTCACCTTTGTAGCCTCACTTGCTAATAAGTTGTAAGTCAGTCAACATACTCTTTCTTGTATCTTGTTCCTTCTCGCTGGTTGCTTTAGGGTATTTTATGGTAAACTGTTGTTAAGCAGAGTCAAACACATTGCGTGTATGTATATACATGAATTGCTTTTTTAATTAAATACTGCAACAGAGCACCTATGCCTCTACATCCTATATTAGCTTTTGACTTTTCTTTAAATACATGTGTGATAGGCTCATAGCCATAGGAGCACATATTTGTTATTAATTTTTTTAGGAAGATTAGATAGTAAGATAGTACGAATTATGAATTTTGTTACTAATTTGTTACTAATTTTTTCAGGAATATAAGATAGTAAGAATTACTATTTTTTTAGTAAGATGTATAAACCATTTGTTGTGTAAACTTTTTATTTTTGTATATGTACCTTGTGTAATTGTTTAATTGTATAAATTGAATAAATAGGATTTGACGAGATATAGAGAAATCTTTTATTACAAAACCGTTTAGAAAAAAAATATATTATAATGCTGTTTTTTATAAATAAATAAAAAATACTAAAGATTAATTACGATTCATAACCCAAGTTGTGAGTTGTTAGTTCATTTATATTCAAAAACCTAGTTGGTAATTGTTAGAACCGCATTTATAAACAAAAAGTATAATAGTATTATGATATGTTACAATTTAAACAAAATTAAACTTGTTTATATTGTTTTGTTGTTTCAGTTTCGGCCCCCCTACCTTTAGAGTTTGTGTTCCCCCCCGAGTGAAAGAGTTACTTTCAGGAGCTGTGTGCCTAGAAAAACTATGCATTAACGAACTCGTCCCAATGGCTTGTACACATTGTTCATGGATTAAAGGTGTGTTGAGTGATCTAATAACACCCAAATAACATCACCACAAATATGAGTGGATATTATTTTAAATTCTTATAGCTGTTTTAAGAACCATTTAAATTTCTATAAGAATTTGTAATGAATTCTATAAATACAATTATTTATTTTGATTGTTTTTTTATTGTCCGGCATATCTAGTCATTACATTTCGTATCATTTTACAATAAAAATATTTGCAAATTTAATTACAGCCCGCTAAATACTCAAAGTTTTATTGTAAACTCTACTTGTCTAAACTCAAGCAGTGATTCATAGTCATGTGAACTAGATTCAAATGGGCAAATTCTTTGTTGCAACATTTACAAGGAGGTTGATAAAGGCTGACATTGGACCGGATAACAATCCCTTTCTGTGGCTGAAAGAAGTTGTTACAAACTTTTCGTGTATTGTTTGGCGGGCAGTTCAAAATCGTATCCCCTCTGCATTGGCTTTAAAGAATCAGGGAATCAATATTGCATCGATTACGTGTGGTGAATGTAATTTAGCAGAGGAGTCAGCTGACCACCTACTGTGTGTATGTCATTTTGCCAAAGATACTTGGTATTGGATCTTCACATGGTGTGGTATTCTGATGCCCTCATTTGATAAGGTATCCGAAGTTCTAGAATTTGCGGCGACATGGGGGACTGTCCAAAAAAGAAGAAGGTCTTGGTGGGTATCTACTATGGAACGATGTGGTGCCTGTGGAAAGCGAGAAACGATAGAACCTTTACTCAATCAAGGATTACATCAACAAAGGTTGTGGACATTGTTGTAAACGATATTTTAAAATTTTGATAAACAGTTGAGAGTTATTATATTTTATGCCAAGTCAAAATATTGTTTCCTCAAACCAAATACATATTAATCTAGACATAAAATTACATCTTTCTTATAAATTATACATATCATAATTATACATATTTATTTGCTTATCATGCTCCAGTATGACATATCTTTAGATGCGTCTCATATTTTAAAACATTAATTTCATATAGATCATATAATAGTTAAATTTTCTCGTCTCATATTTTAAAACATTAATTTCATATAGATCATATAATAGTTAAATTTTCTCTAATAACACTGCACGAAAACAGCAATACCCTACCATTACAAACATGGGACCATCATCAAAACATGCAATCCGAATATGTTACAAAATTGTACCGTAGGAATCCATATGTAATTATGGAATATATTTTAGAGGGCCAACTTGCTCTAGGAAAGCCAACATGAGCGTGTGGACATATAGGTCAATGGCAATGGTCCCAATATGGTATACTCTCATTCGAAAGATAGATGCAATAGTCATGTCTCTACAAAATAGTAAACGTTGTTGTTTCGTATAAATGACATATGAAATACAATCATGTAAAAGGGGCTAATCGTGTCTGTTAGATAATTATGGGATCACTTCATATATATGTATAATGTTATCATTAAATCTGGTTATTACCGTAATAATAGAAATTGTTGATGTACCGATTTATATGTTATTCACTTACCTTTTGTGGGTTGAATTCCCGGTTTGATTCAGATCCTCAAGATCCCTTTCATCTCTCACATTAGGGTATATCTCCACCTATATATACATGTCATGAGGAGCAGATCAAGACACACGACATACACAGATAAAATTCGTGAGTCACATTGCTAAGGAATCAGAGTGAGTTCTTAAGATCAACTGGAAAACTCACCCCAGTCTCCAGATCTGAAAATCTCAATGGAATAAGGTATGTAATCGTTCTTTCATGTTTAAGTTTTCTTTTAATAGATTCGAGAGAAAAAAAATCCAAAGTTTATATTTCCGCGTTTTATGTTTTGGTTATAAAAATAACCAACAATTGGTATAAGAGCCAACTCGACTATGTTACTAAAAATCTTTTTAATGGTTGGTTTCAAATCTCCAAAGTTGATGTTTTGAAATATATATACCTGTTTATGTCCTCTTGGCATCAATATTTTTCTTATTTCATTCCATGCTTGTTTTCTTGGTCAACTATGAGAGAACCAATGTATTTAAGTTTCTTGTTCGTTCTCTTGACCATGGAAGAGAAGCATATATATATATATATATATATATATATATATATATATATATATATATATATATATATATATATATATATATATATATATATATATATATATATATATATATATATATATATTCAATGAAGTTTTTTCTTGATTTTGAATAACAAAAGGTCTGCCATACGTAAGATATAACAATTTATATGTATTTACTTTTAGGTGAAAAGTTATGATTGTCCTTTGTTTGCTTCTTCAAAGGGCATCTGTTATATCCACCCCTAACATCTATAGTGGTGGGTGTCACATCATCACCATTAAGACCATATCCAATCCAACTATATTTTTTCCTCCAAAAATGGATTAAAACTGGGCTTAATAGGGTTTCATCTCCAATCTTACTTGATTTTAACCCCAAAAGTATATTCCTAGTATATTTCATTCTTCCAACTTACATAGATTGTCAAAGACATCTTTCTTTTAATTAGGTTTTAACAAATATATAATCTATATTTTTTTCGTTACAATAATATTAAATAAATAAGATTATATTTATGATGCACTTATAAATAAATATGTTATCATGTTTCATGATTTTAATACGTATTTAAATTTTTATATGAATTCGATAAATAAAAATAAATTTTATATTTATGATTAATTAATATAATTTATTATATAACAAAATATTATAAATATTAAACATTATGTTTAATTTAAACTAATAGATAAAATAACTTTAAATGTATAAATATATAAAAAGAGGAACTAAAACCAACAACTAAAACTTCATCTCTATATTTGAAGAAATGAATAGTATTACTCTATATAGTGGGTAATACTATTCATATCTTCAAATATAGGGGAAGAAATAGGGTAGGGTTTGAAAAAAATGAGGGAAAAAATGGAGATAAAAATGGCATTTGGAGGTTGGTTGGACATGTCCTAAGTATTACTAAACCTATGGGATACCCACTACTACCACTCCACTCCACATCATTTTTTTATATTTTTTTTAATTCAAAAATACAATAAAAATACAACTTTAAATGAAAAAAAAAACATAGAATTTTTTTTAACTAGTTTTTCATTCAATAATAAAGAAACATTACATTAATATTAAAAACTACATTACTTAAGTAACCTAAAAAAAATTAATCTTCGTTCATGTTAAGTTGGTACAAATGCTCCGCGACATCTTCGGGAAGTTTGAAACTCGTTTCGCTGTTATGAATTTCAACAAGTCGTGTTAAAAATTCAGTCGTTCTGGGTATGAACTCTTCAATCTGGATGACAATGTCGTCCGGATCATATGTGCAAATCGTTCGACCTTGATCTTCAATAATCATATTATGCATTATAATACATGCTTCGACCATTCGTTTAATTATATCTTTATATCAGAGTCGTGTAACGTATTTCACTACATGTAATGTCTGCTTGAGGACTCCAAATGTCCTCTCGATATCCTTTCTCGATGATTCTTACTTTTTTTGTGAACAACTTTGTCTTTTCACTTCGAGGAACCGAGTATGCCTTCATAAATGTAGAATAATCAGGGTATATCCCATCACAAAGGTAGTAACCTTATTTGTACGAATGTCCGATCACCGTGAACGACATATCAGGTGCTTTGCCGGTCCAAATATCGTTGAAAAGAGGAGACTGGACAAGAACACTAATGTTGTTAGACCCCACAACTCCAGAAAACGAATGCCATATCCACAAATCTTGAGATGCAACAACTTCTATTATTAAAGTTGGCTCACATATATCACCTCGTGTAAATTGACCGCGCCACACATTTAGACATTTTTTCCCGAGCCACATGTGTACAATCTAGATTACCAAGCATACCCGGAAATCCATGCCTCTCCTCATGAGCCAAATATAATCTCTCAATACTACATGGACTAGGTTAACACATATATTCTTTGTGAAAAACCTCATACACACATGCACAAAACCAATATACACAATCAATTGCGGTCCTCTCGGATACCTTTAAGTACTCGTCGGATGCATAAAATGGTATACCGTATCACAAATACCTAAGCGCAACCGTACATTTTTGTATACTAGAAAAACCCATTCTTCCTTAAGCATCGGGTTTTTGTTAAAAAAAATCATTACGGGCCTCTAAAACATTACTAATACGTAAAAATATATCCTTATTTAGATGAAAACGATGTTCGAACGAGTCATCATTGTAAAGACATTTATCGGCAAAGTAATCACGTACCAATAAGTCGTGTGTAACATCCCAAATTTTCAAAAAAAAATTCATTTTTAACTCATTTCAAAACATTCAATAATCATGTCAAAACAACCAAAAGTGTATCATAGTGAAATTATATCATATTACAAACCCCAAAATCACATGGTGCGGAAAACATGGGCGGATGCGGTGCGATCAAGCCGGGCCTTCCCCTTTCAAGCTGGAAGTACCTGAAACATAAACTAAAAATTGTAAGCACAAAGCTTAGTGAGCTCCCCAAAAATACCCCATGACATACATACATAACAGTCAAAAACATATTGGGTCTATTTCACCCCCTTCAGTATCTTTCAACCGGTACCGAGTCTATTTCACCCCCTTCAGTATTTTTCAACCGATACTGGGTCTATTTCACCCCTTTCGGTATCTTTCAACTGGTACTGGGTCTATTTCACCCCCTTCGGTATCTTTCAACCGGTATTGGTTCTATTTCACCCCTACCACCAGTACATATAATGTCACACCCCCGAACCGTCAGAAATAACGGCGGAAACGTTCGGAGGCGGGTGACGTCATGCGTAGTATCACAACAGTTGTATCATAGTAAGCAAAGTAAATACAACCATTACATTACAATATGATTATTTACATCTGTTTGAAAACATAGTTTGTACATAAGAGTATATAACAAAAGTAAAAGACGTAACTCCAAATGCTCCGTCTTCTCCAAAAGTTGATAAAAGTACCTGTCTATTGCTGGCCTGAGAATACAAGTAGTTTGAAAGAGTATCAACATAAAGCTGGTGAGTTCATAAGTATTTAGTTCTGGTGAAAAATGTTTCTTTGATCCTTTGAAAAGTGTTTCCCAAGAAAATCCTATATTTTCTTATGAAAGATGTTTGGTTATCCATTAGTTATTTGTTAAATAGTCCGTTTATGAAAGGTTGAGTTATCCCAGGAAAATCCTACATTTTCCCTAAAAGTTGATGGTTGGTTATATGTTTCTAGTCTGAGGTGTACAAGTATCTACCATACTTATATCGTTAGGCGTAGTTTTCTTGAAAAACCCTGTTAGCTCCATGTGAGGTGTATTAGCCTTATTACATAAATAAAACTAATGAATAAGTGGTTAACTAAATCCTAAGGGTGTTATTAATACCCTATAGTAATCGAATCGATTATTACTTTGAGGTTAGTTCACTTGATTCATTATTACAAACGTAAATTCCTGTTATCTGGGTTGTGGGTGTCATAACCGTACTTAAACTTGATATGGAACGGAACGGGGCCAGTATCCTTTTATGACTTTGTCACCACAGGCATGTATGCCTAACTGTAGCTAGCAGTTTAGGTGCTGGATAGTCAGTCCCGTATAGATCTATACACAACAGTCACGCTCTCCCTACAAGAGATTCTGGTTACAAGTGCTAATCCTACACTCTCGAATTCGGTGGGAGTGTTACCAAGGACGTGTCCCCAACTTTAGACTAACAATTTACAAGTAATAATACTAAAAATCCTGTTTATAATCTGTATGATATACATTTTACGAAATGTTTCACGAGTTCATTACTTTTAGTTTGAAAACTGTTTCTACGAGTTGATTTCTTAATCGTTTGGTAAAACTGTTTTCTGTGTTTAAAAGCATGCTGAAAATATAATTATCTTATACAAAATAATATACTTTGAGCACAAGTTTCCTTGTACTTTTGCTTGTATTCCCCCCCCCCCCACCCTGAAAACATGAAAAACTCGGAAAAAGCGTAGGGGTATGAACTCACAGTATGACTTGGGATTCAAGTGTAAGTTGGTAGGAATTGCTGAGTGTCAAATAAAGCCTCGGGCACAAACAGATCCTATTTAGCATGTAGAAGTACATATATGTATTAGGTGCGGGCATAACACTATTTGTTATGGAAAGAACCACCTTAGGGACTAGGAAACACTTAAAACTAAGTGTTAGAATCACATGTGATTGAAAAGGAGAATTTGTGGCCGTAATCAGAAGTGTACGGTCACGGGTTTACGGTCCATGGGTTTACGGTTCCATGGGTTCACGGTCTAATGACCTTACGGTCATAAGGTTTACGGTCTAATGACCTTACGGTCATAGGGTTTACGGTCCATGGGTTTACGGTTCATTGGTTTACGGTCTAATGACCTTACGGTCATAGGGTTTACGGTCCATGGGTTTACGGTTCATTGGTTTACGGCCCATGAATATACGGTCATTGAAGGGTGTACAGTCTAAGGAGATACACTAGACCGTAAACACCTTTTGTTCATGGAAAAGTGACGATTTCAAGGCAAAACTCAAGAATCCTAACTAGATATAAGTATAAGAGGATGATACTTACGATTTGAAGGCAAAGAAAGGTGTTTTCGGTCCAAAACACTAAGGTGTTCTTGAGGATTCTTGAAGATCTAGATAAATGATGAGATTAATGAGATAGGAACATGGATTTACCACTAGATAGAGGAATGAAGCAACAAATAGATGTGAACAACACTTACAACTTGAAGATCTTGGAGGAAACTCGATGAAGGTAGAGAGAGAGTAGAGAGAGAAAGCCTTTGAAGTGTTTAAAGTGTGAAATGAAGGCCAAATACTCTATATATAGGGTAGATTTCTCGGTCAAGGGGGGGTCCACCTGACCGTAAACGGGTTTACGGTCTACACAAGTTTACGGTCGTAAACTCGTCCTGACCGTGAACTCGGTGATTTTCGAGGAAGTTTCAAGTTTTTCGCGTGATTCCCGGTTTATTCCGAATCGTATAAAATACATATTATTTATTTAAAACTTAAGGTCCTTCCCAAATTAAGAGATTTGACGGAATTAAATAAAAACCCAAATTTTATTAACGGAAACTGGGTAAGGATAACGGGAAAAGTTTCAGGTTGTCACATATAATCATAACAACAAGAGTCACAGAGACATCAAGTAGATACATGCATAACAGGTAATTGTCACGAAGACAATCATCATACTACAAATATAATCTAGTGGGTCGACATTGGTGCCTTTTACCCACGGATATAGTGAAGGAAACTCACCTCAGTCCGCTGACACTTCAACTGCTGCTCGGGCTACTGGACTGGATAATCCCCACGCTAACAAGCCAAATACAAACATAATCAATAATTGGGTCACAAACCATAATCGAGACTTAATTCACTAATCCCGACTCCTAAGGTAAAATACATTTTACCCTTCCTTCAATTGACATAAGTCCATAAGACACACAAGGCCCAATTTGGGCCCAATTCCATAAAGGCCCAAAACTTAACCATGGCACATCTCAGCAATACTTGTGGTCCAATATAATCCCAAACCCCTAAAGTCCAAAAAGTGGCCCAAAATCAAGAAGGCTCACTAAAGTGTATGCCCTACGTACCAAGCTTGTACGCCCCATGTACGTCTTAATGAAGCACAACGTACAACTCATCAAAGCAAGGAAAACCAAACTTCATGAATTACGCTGAGCGTACTCCTACGTACACCCAACGTACTCATCAGATGTCCAAAACCTCTCATTAAGCATTTAATGCTTAAGACCAAACGTCCAAACTCAGATCCAACTTCATTTTAAGTTCTTAACACATAAAATTGGCAACTTTACCCCTTTGAATGTCTTAATGGGACCCAAAACCCGTTTTAATCCAACTAAGTCCATAACATGAACACCAAACCATACATGGTTCATCCAAACTCATCAAGATGACACTTTTATGCACTCACAACATCGTAAATGCTAGGATACATTATTCTAAGCCCTTGGAGTAGCTCATACTCACAAGGATGAGTCAAGGGACCATAATATGCCCAAAACAAGCCCTAGACTAGATCTAACATGTAGAGTTACCAAGATAGAAACTTTATACCTTCAAATTCTAGCAAAATGAATGATGACTCTGGATCTATGAGCTCCATACCAACCAATGCTTGAATACCAAGCTCCTTCTTCTTCAAACTGAGCAAGAACACCAAAGGTTTACCACCAAAGCTCAAGAACACTCAAGAAAAATCTAGGGTTTCGTATTTAAGGTTTAATGGGATGGAGGTTGGAGATAATAGGGTTTAAAGATGTGTTAAGGCCATTATATAGGGTCCAAGACCCTAAATTAGGGTTTGCATCTGACTGGAGTACGCTCTGCGTACTCCAGGTACGCTTAGCGTACTCCAAGGACCATCCGCGATCACTTAGTTCAGTACGACCATCGTACACCTATGTACGCCCAACGTACTAGACTACCCCATAACCATCCTTTCTTCCGAATGCCATAACTTCGTTTTAATTCTGATTTCGATGATCCTTATATCCACGAAAAGGTAATGAGAAGCTCTACAATCCTATCAACTCTCTTTCCCTTTAAAACTTTCCGAAATTAAATCCCAAACTCATGGAAAACCAATACCATTATTTTACCGTTATACCCTTGGGCTCCAAAACACAAATCGAACACTTGGTACCCACAACCTACATTATCCACCACCAATTGGGCCTAAACTTCTCCTTCCCAAGGCCCGAAGCCTTATGATACTTGATCTTCGGGTCACGATCCTGAATTATGAAACGACCCGAAACAGGGTGTTACATCGTGTGCAGCTTGGCGATCACAATTAACGACCGCTCTTGAACGCGCAACTTCAAACTTTCTTCATCGTGAATGTGTTGCACAACGTTGAAGAATGTCGAGATGAATTCCACCTCATAATCTGAATCAAAATTCTTAAAGAAATCCATGTATTTTTTTAGAGAATGAGAGTTTATAATTTGATGAAAGGTGAGTATAAAATTTGATGTATTGTGTTTATATATGTTTTGAAATTGTAAAAAAAATTAAAAACTTGAAAATTGGATCGTTAAACGGTCAAATTGGGCAAAGGTTTCTGATTGGTCGTTTACCCTCGGCGTAGCCATCACGAAACGCAACGACTACGAACCACGACGACATACCGGGACGGTATGCACGATCGTGGTTCGTGGCCACATATACCACTGTAGAGTCGAAAGTAGATAGTGAGAGTTGAAAGTTGTGTCTTTCTCTATGTGTTTGTAAGTGTCGAAAGCAGAAGCACTTTCGACATGTTATCTATTTACAAGGCAGTTTAGTTTCGTTATGTCACGTTTAGTCCTTGTATGTTTTGTACGTCTAATGTATCCTATAAATAGGGTAAGTACTTAGGTTAGAGAGAAGTTTGAACATTCTCTTAACACATTTGCACTCTCTCTCTCTCGCTCTTTCTTTGTACTCTTCAGACGTGAAATTGAGCCAATCAGATATTATTTAGATCTGTGTGTCTTTTGCTGATTTTACTTACTCGATTGATTCGTTTATCATTTTTAACACACTTCAATTGGTATCAGAGCAGGAATCATATCATCAGTTGAATTTTTCTCGTATTTTTCATCTTTTTGAATCGTTCTTGCCAATTCAAAATTTTCCACAGATTGAAACGAAAAACTAGTGTCAATCGACTGAGTTGTATTGATTCTGTGTTTTGTATGTTAGATCTATTGATCTCTGATTGATTTTTCTCTTTGAATCAAAATTTACGTTCTTTGAAAATTGTTCATCAATGGTGAACTTTAATGTGAACATGATGACAAATTTCTCTCATTTGCTTGGATCTGCAACAAAAATTCCTATGTTGATTCCAGAATACTACGAACAATGGGTTGACATAATGGAGTATTACTTAAATGGAATTGATGAAGATTTGATGAGGTCGATCAACATGTAATGCTCGATTCCAGTTATGAAATTATTTTCAAGTTGTTCATGGATTATCTTTGAACACGACGTGTTGAAGCCTCAACACAGCGTGGCGTCGGGACGTTAGTCCGCGGAGTTTAATGAATCAACACAACGTGTTGTGGTGTATCAACACATCATGTTGGCGGCAGGGAAGGAAACCCTAATTGTTAGGGTGTTGCACCCTATTTAAAGGCCTTAAGTCCTCATGGTTGGCCTCCTTACCAGCCTCCATTGTCATTAAAACCCTAATTCGTCCCTTAAGCTTCCTTGGTGGTGTTTTTAAGCCTTGAGTGGATTCTTATGGTTATTTTTCTCATTTCTAAGGAAAGCTTGAACACTGAAGGTGCTTAGCTTGGAAGGAAGGTCATAGATCCAAAATCTCTCCACTTATTGCAGTCTCTTTGAGGTATCAAGTTCATACCTTGACTAGTAGATGTTTAGATCTCCTCATTTGGTGATTTGTTGTGTTTTTGGCCCTTTTTGGGTTGAAAAGTGTGAGAAGTCGTTTTTGGATTTTGTTATTCCAAATCTGAAATGCATTGGACCCCTTGAGCTTAAAGGTGCAAGCTTTATGAGAAGAATTGGTCCCATACATGCATTAAGTTCCTTTTTTAAGCTTAAGAGCTTCATTTAGGCATGCATAAACGTAAAGTTGGCAACTTTACGTGGTTTTCTAACTCAAGGAGGTTAGATTTGTGTTTTGGAGCTTTGACTCGTGAGTTAAGTGCTTATTGGATAAGCCTTGTGCTATTAAGCCTTAGGGTTTGAGTTTTGGACCTTTTTTGGTAGTCCATATGGGTAAAGTTGGAAACTTTACCCTTCTAAGTCTCAATTTTGGGTGAGCTTGGGAACCCTTGGAGACGAAGGAAACAGCTTAATGTAATAAGCTGTTGGAACTCAAGGAAACACAGCGTGTTTTCAAGGAAACACAACGTGTTGGATGGGATTTTTGCGCTTGTGAGGATAAAGGGGAAACACGACGTGGTAAAAGGGAACCATGGCGTGTTGGGTCAACATGGGCCGTTGACCTTGACTTTTTACTTTTTTCTTTGACCAAGTTTGACCTATAAAGGAGTATTGAGGTATTTTTAGTTGTATCTAAGGGATTGTTACTGTTTAGGTGTCGGGTAGAGCTGATATTCGGAGCAGAGACCTATTCTGCTATCGTTCAGATTTGGAGGTGAGTTTCCTCATTGGGTTTATTGGGTCTAACGCACCAATGTCGGCCCTTATTGATTTTTCTAGGATGTTAGGAGTCTGTATGACCCTTGCATGTGTTGTGTGCTGCTATCTCTATCGGGCGGGGCTTGATGTCGGGTGAGGCCCGATGATCGGAACATATGCTAGTGTTTATGATCATTATATGTGTTAGCATGACTATGCGATATATATTTTATATGTAGCGGGCGAGGCCGAGTGAAAGACAAGGCCTGAGAATAACATATATGTAAACCGAGCGGGGCTCAATGCCGGGCGGGGCCCGAAGTCGGGCGAGGCCCGATGACGGGCGAGGGCCCAGTATGTGATTTATTATGTATGATATGGGGTAGTTTGGGGAACTCACTAAGCTTTTTGCTTACGGATTTCAGTTTATGTTTCAGGTACTCCAGTTCCAAGGGGAAGGGATCGGGATAACTGCATTGCATAAACCATATAGATTCTATTTATGGGATACACTTTGATTTTTATGATGTTTGACATATTTATTTTATTGGGTTGTATGAACAACATTTTGGAATATTGTTTTTACTTGAATTAAAAATGAAATTTTAGGATCATGTTTTTGGGATGTTACAAGTTGGTATCAGAGCCTTGGTTTGAGGGATTTAGGCACACTCTCGGGTGTGTCTGAACTCAAACTGAGGATTTGGTAAAGTTTTAAAAAAAACATATTTTAAGAAAAGGTTTTTCAAAAATAAGAAAGGGTGTGGTGCATGCAATCAGCCGAGCTCAAGTAAGCTTTCCCAAATTACCCATACATATTATTGATATGCTTTGATCTATGAATTTGTGAATCGCATGCTAGTTAGGGATAAGGATCTGCTCAGTTGTTGCATGGTAGAATGGTAGGATAGATATCGTTGTATGTCTGTCGTATGAGCCTGTAGACTTGTTGGGTTTTAAGTACTATAACACTCCTATGGTGTACATGCAGCCCTAGATGCTTTGGATCTAAGTTTTTTCTAATTATACATGCAATTTCATTTTTCCAAAGCATACATCGTAACTAGCACACAATAGAGGATATACAACATAAAAACAAAAGTTAGATGAATACCTCTTGATGTAGTTTGTAGTTCTTGGCCTTAGAAAGCTTTAGCACCTCAAGTGTGATGCCTCTAATGTGTCACAAACACCAAATGCAAGAGCAGGCTTGAGACAGTAGGCTAGTTAGCTCAAAATCGGTTATCATTCTCTTAGAATGAATGTGCAACCGATTTTAGGGCTATGAGGTTGCTTTTATAGTGTGACAAAGGCTAGGGTTTCATCCATGCAAACCCTAATGCACCATGACCCTTCATATTTCTTAGGTTCCATGGGTTAAACCTCCATGGACTATCATATTGGTTTAGCCCATCCTAATCAACCATGGATCATTGGCCCACACTATAAGAATCATTGATTTACTTAATCAGTCCCCGTATATTTAATCAGTCTCTTTTGATCACTAAATTAATTCCAAATTAATTCTTGATCAATACTAATTAAATAATATGATTTCTCAATTAATATATTAATACTTATAATATATTAATGAATTACAAATAACCTCTTTCTCAAAAGTCCATCCTATCAAATTGCTCTGGTGAAGGCAACCCAAAAGGACCATGCTACTATAGGGTCAAGTACATACCAGTTATAGTTATGGGCTTAGACACCAAATCCAACAGTCTCCTACTTGGATAAGTCTAATAACTATAACTGCCAATGCAACTTCAAAATCCGATTAGCAATCGTAGCTCTCAAAATCCGATGTCGAACTCTGACCTAGTCAGTGACGCATCCTTTAGATAAGGGATCATATATTCCTCCTTTATTCAAGATATCATGCGGAAAAATACATGGAGCATATTCATACTTATTATCCTGCTGTTTGTTTCCCGATTTCCGATTCGTTTGACATAGAACATAATTGAACACATCAATTTAGTCCTGACCGGGCCCGACACATAAGTCAAAACAAAATCATCGAGGGGTCCAAGATATTGCTTTTAATCCTCTTAGGATAAAAGGAACATATAAACTTCGACTTGTATGCTTGTACTTACTACTCATTAAATCATGCACAATGATACGTTTTATAACATCAAGTTACTGATGTGTTTTCATATCATCAATGCACAACCAACTCGTAGTTAACAACTCATATATCTTGGTTTGAAGACTATATGATATTATCGTCTCACAATCACTCGTGATAAATTCCATGAAATGATTCATGTGAGTGTGGGTTTAATCCAATACTCAAATCTTATTTCAAGAGCACTCATGAACGTTGTAGCATACTTTTGCTATGTCTAACACCTTAGACAATCTACAAGCCAATTCACGACAGTCTAACCTCATAACCTACTTCCAAAGTATGATCGACTGTGGATAGTTTGAATAATCTTATTATTCCGGAAGTCAAAACATGCAAAAGTGAAACAATTGTAAACAATTGACACAAGATAGTAACTTTACTTATAAATAAAACTCCTTTTATTCAATCATCAAATGTCAATTACATTTTAGCTATTACAAGTTTCTAAATATTTTATCTAATCAGTAAAACTAATATTGTCCTTCAGCCCGATACTCTTAGCATGCTGCAAGTGCTTAACCCTACTCAGTCCCTTCGTAAGGGGATCTGTTGGGTTATCCTCTGACGATACCCTCCTAACTACGAGGAGTACTTCTTCTACTCGATGTCTTATGAAGCGGTACTTTCTGTCGATATACATGGATCTACCATGATCTCTCGGTTCCTTGGTTAAGGCGACCGCCCCTTCATTATCGCAGAAAATCTTCACAGGCTCCTTTATGGATGGTACAACTCCAAGGTCTCCGATGAAGTTTTTCAACCATATCGCCTCTTTCGGTGCTTCGCTCGCTGCTATGTACTCTGATTCACACGTTGAATCAGCTACAATCTCCTGCTTGGAACTCTTCCATGTTACTGCTCCTCCATTTAGGGTAAACACCCAGTCCGACTGAGAGCGCAAATTATCTCTGTCGGTCTGCAAACCGGCGTCACAATACCCTGTCACTCTCAAGTCATCACTCCCACCGAGGGTAAGGACCCAGTCCTTAGTCCTACGCATGTACTTAAGAATGTTCTTTACTGCAGTCCAGTGAGCTTTACCAGGATTCCCTTGATATCTACTGACCATTCTCAAAGCAAAAGCCACATCAGGACGAGTACAAGTCATGTCATAAATGATCGAGCCAACTGTGGAAGCATATGGTATTCGACTCATCTCTGCTATCTCAGCCTCTGTACTCGGACTCTAAGTCTTACTTAGTTTTGTATTGCTTTGGATAGGTAAGTCACCTTTCTTGGAGTTCTCCATGCTGAAACGCTTCAACACCTTGTCCAAGTAGGTACTTTGACTAAGTCATATTAGTCTTTTACTCATGTATCCCAATATACTTATCCCTAGAATATAGGCATCTTCTCCAAAGTCCTTCATAGCGAAACACTTCCCAAGCCAGGACTTAACCTCCTGCAAGGTTGGAATGTCGTTTCCTATGAGAAGTATGTCATCTACATACATTACCAGAAAGCTAACTATACTCCGACTAGCTTTGACATATACGCAGGACTCATCTTCGCTTCTCGAAAAACCAATCTTTGACTTTCTCATCAAAACAAAGATTTCATCTGCGAGATGCTTGTTTCAATCCATAAATGGATTTCTCAAGCTTTCACACTCTATTAGGGTACTTTGCATTGACAAAAACCTCTGGCTGACACATGTAAACATCTTCAACCAACTTTCCATTAAGGAAAGCAGTTTTGACATCCATTTTCCATATTTCATAATTATAAAATGCAGCTATGGCTAACATTACCCTTATAGATTTAATCTTTACTACTGGTGAGAAGGTCTCATCATAGTCAACTCCCTGAGTTTGAGTGAAGCCCTTCGCAGCTAGTCGCGCCTTATATGTGTGTACTTTCCCATCCATGTCGGTCTTCTTCTTGAAGATCCATTTGCACCCGACTGTCTTGCGACCTGGTACATTGTCAACCAAGTTCCAAACTTGATTGTCATACATGGACTGATTCTCGTTGTCCATTGCCTCTTTCCATTTAGCAGACTCGGGGCCTGTCATGCCTTCCTTGTAGTTAGATGGTTCATCCAAGTTTACCAGTGTGCTATCACTGATAAACGTATCACCTTCAATAGTAATATGGAAGCCATAAAACTAAGGTGCCATCCTAACTCGAGAGGAACGTCGAAGAGGTAATGACTTGTCAATAGGTTCAACAGGAGTTTCCTCCTCGGGTTGAGCACCAGTGTTTGAGGTTCCTTCATCACTTAACTCTTGAAGCTCTTCAAGGTCAATTTGCCTCCTACTGTCCTCTTGGCATATGAGTTCTCTCTCTCTCTCTCTCTCTCTCTCTCTCTCTCTCTCTCTCGAAAAACCCCTCTCCTCGCAACGAAGAAAACATTGTCACTCGGTCTGTAGAAGAGATATCCAAAGCATTTATGTGGGTAGCCGATGAAAATACATCGCTCACTATGAGGTTCGAGCTTGTCGTGAGTCTCTCGTCTTATGAAAGCCTCGCAACCCCAAACCTTGACGTGATCCAATGAGGGAACCTTCCCTGTCTACATCTCATGAGGTGTTTTGGCAAACTTCTTAGTAGTGACTAGATTAAGGATATGGGCGGCAGTCTCAAAGGCATACCCCCAGAATGAGATAGGTAACGAAGCTCGACTCATCATGGAATGAACAATGTCAAACAAGGTTCGATTGTGCCTCTCAGCCACACCATGCAACTGTGGTGTCCTAGGTGGAGTCAACTGTGAAACAATTCCACATTCCTTAATATAGTCGTGAAACTCGATACTAAGATACTCTCCACCTCGATAGGATCGAAGGATCTTTATCTTCCTGCCCAATTGATTATCCACTTCCTTCTTAAACTCTTTGAACTTTTCAAAGGTTTCTGACTTATGCTTGATTAAGTAGATGTAGCCATATCTGCTGTAATCATCAGTAAAAGTCACATAGAAGCGGTTATCATCCCTTGTAGCGGATCTGAAGGGTCCACACACATCGGTGTGTATGAGATCCAACAGACCTTCACCCCTCTCACAAGTACCAGTGAAGGGTGACTTGGTCATCTTTCTAGCTAACAAGATTCGCAAGGGTCATCCGATTTCAAGTTAAATGACTCCAAAACTCCATCCTTTTGGAGTTGGGCCATGCGCTTCTTGTTGACATGTCCAAGACGACAATGCCACAAGCATGCCTTGTCCAAACCATTGGACGAATCAATATTTAACACATTATTTCCTAAGTTATCTACAACCATCACAGTTTCATATATACGATCACAAGGAAATGCTTTAAAATAAAATAAACCATTATAGAAAGCATTAATAGAACCAATTTCATTATCAAATGAAAATCTAAAACCTTGTTTATACAAACCATGAAAGGAAATAACATTTCTCATCATATCTGACGAGTAACAACAATTATTCAAATCTAAATTTAACCCACTAGTAAGCAATAAAGAATAAACTCCAATCTTGGTCACAGGCGACACTTTCCTATTCCCCATAATTAAGTTTATCTTCCCGTGCTCCACATCCCTACTTCCTTTTAGTCCCTGCAAATCAGAACAAATGTGTAATCCACAACCTGTATCAAGGACCCAAGAATTAGCATGCGATGAGTTATTAGATAGAATAGTGTAAATACCTACGAATGTGGGCTTTATCTTCCCATCCTTAATGTCCTGCAAGTATTTGGGGTAGGTTCGTTTCCAGTGCCATTTTTCATGACAATGGAAGCACTCTGCTTCCTTTTGATTGGTAGAGGGATTAGCAGAACCAGCTTTGGTCCCACTGGAAGAGGATCCATCAAGAGACTTTCCCTTGTGGCTCTTATAAGGAGCATTCCTCTTCTTCCCTTTCCCATGTCCAATTTTCAGAACAGGGGCAGCAGCAGTAGGAGTAGGTACAACAACCTTTCCTTTCAAATTGATTTCTGCAGTTCTTAGTAGGCCTTGAAGCTTGCTCAGAGTGACTTTCTCTTTGTTCATTTGATAAGTCATTCTGAACTGATCATAACAAGGAGGCAATGAATGTAGGATGATGTCAATAGCCAACTCTTCATCGAAGTTCACATTCAACTTCACCAAGCGGTCCACAAATCTCTACATCTTTTGCAAGTGGGCCGTGATGGACTCTCCATCCTTCATTTTGGTTGTGATCATGCAGGCAATGATCTCATACATTTATTTCCGAGCACTTTGATGATACCTTTCCATCAAATCTTGGTGCATCTCGTAGAGCCAGAAGTCCTCATAGGACTTTTGAAGCTCAGTAGTCATGGTAGCAATCATAATGCACGACACCTTTGTCGCGTCCCTCTCATGAACCCTGTATTCCTCGATTTGTTCGGGAGTAGTAGTTTTTTCATCGATCTCCTTCATCTCTTTATCGAGGACATATTCTTTGTCCTCGTAGTGAAAGGCCATATGAATGTTTCTAATCCAATTGTTAAAGTTTGACCCATCGAAGATAGTTCTCCCAACCAAGTTCATGAGGGAGAATGAGCTAGAAGGGTTAGATGTTTGGGATAGACAGCTGAAAAGAAAAAGAACGAGTTTAGATTAGATAAGAATCCTTAATATAACACCCAAATGAAATACTAAGGCTAGGACCCAACACAATATTTTACAATTCGGAGGAGGGATGCCGTTATCCAATTTCAAAATATTTAAAGGTAGGTAAATGACGATTTACCAATTTCCACCATGAAAAACGAAATTGATTTTTAAGTTTTAAATTGGATTGAAATTCCTAGATTCTTTTGAGATTCATTGAACTTTTCAATGGCATGTTTAAATCTCGATTATGCCCTTCAAGTTTTTGACTGGGATGCCGAGGATCACAAACAAGGTGTGAATAACCATGTAAATGTGCTTGATACTCTTAATGTTACAAATCATCTAATCAATGTGTCGGTTAACCACACACGCTCGATTGATCTATGATTAACATCAAGCTACCCTTTGCCACCCTTGCTAGTCCCAAATTAGTGTGTCGGTTAACCACACACGCTCCATTAACGACTTAGCAAGGTGCAAAGTGCAATTTCATGGAATAACACCATTTTCATATTTTTCCTAAAGTAACTAAGATTGGGAATTTAATAAAAACATGTAGTTACTTATATAATTATCATTATACTTATAACGAGAATTAATGTCCTATCCTACCCATTCGCCTAACGATCCTCCACCAGTCAAGGAAGCGGTGGGTGAGAGTGGACACCTATTAAACCACCATTTTATAGGCAGTAACCTTATACCCCCCTTATAGACCGGCTTCATTAATGAGGCCTACTAACGGTAAGACTGTCTTCTCTTATACATATATATATTATTAAACTTATAATATTATAATAGTATAAGGGTTGAATTTTAAACTTTTAAAATTCTAAGGTTTGGAATTAAATGTTTCATAAGTGAGACTTTACAAATTCCACAACTTGAGGGTAAGTTTTGTAACTCTTCAAAACTTTTGGTTTCCATAACTTATGAAAACTTATGAGTTTTAATGTTCATGAATGAGACTTTTCATATAACTTGAGGACAAGTTACAAAACTCACTTCAAGAACAATTTAGATCAATTTTAACTAACAACATTATCATATAATCTACCATTGATCTAATCTAACTCATATAGCAAGGCAATTCATATCAAATAATACAAATCCTTATCTTATTATCTTAAAATTTGACAATTGTACTTTAATTGGATGAGGATCATCATTACCAAATCAGAAAATACGATTTTTATGATACAAAACAGTTTGTGGTAATGATCCTAATCCAATTCTGGCCAAAAACTCGAAATTCTGCAAACAGAAGCCTCTACTCGACGAGTACATGAACTGGACTCGTCGAGTAGCCCTTTTAGTGAGTGAACTCGTTGAGTCAGATCATTGGACTCGGCGAGTTCATCAGTCAGAGGCCAGAAAATCGATTTTTTCAGCTTTGAAAAATAACCAAGCATCAAATATAATAGAAAACAATCATAGGCTCTGATACCACTGTTGAGTTTTAAGTACTATAACACTCTTATAGTGCACATGCAACCCTAGATGCTTTGGATCTAAGGTTTCTCTAATTATACATGCAATTTTATTTTTCCAAAGCATACATCCTAACTAGCATACAATAGAGGATATACAACATAAAAACAAAGTTAGATGAATACCTCTTGATGTAGTTTGTAGTTCTTGGCCTTAGAAAGCTTTAACACCTCAAGTGTGATGCCTCTAATGTGTCACAAACACCAAATGCAAGAGGAGGCTTGAGAGAGTAGGCTAGTTAGCTCAAAATCGGTTATCACTCTCTTACAATGAATGGGCAACCGATTTTAGGGCTATGGGGTTGCTTTTATAGTGTGACAAAGGCTAGGGTTTCATCAATGCAAACCCTAATGCACCATGACCCTTCATATTTATTAGGCTCCATGGGTTAAACCTCCATGGACTATCATATTGGTTTAGCCCATCCTAATCAACCATGAATCATTGACCCACACTATAAGAATCATTGATTTACTTAACCAGTCCCCGTATATTTAATCAGTCTCTTTTGATCACTAAATTAATTCCAAATTAATTCTTGATCAATACTAGTTAAATAATATGATTTCTCAATTAATATATTATACTTATAATATATTAATAAATCACAAATAACCTCTTTATCAAAAGTCCATACTATCGGGTCAAGTACATACCAGTTATAGTTATGGGCTTAGACACCAAATCCAACAAGACTTGCATGCTAGTACTGATCATCAATGATAGGATGGCCTGATTAGGTTATGCTTGGTTTTGATATTTGATGCTCGAATGTTGCTTGCTTTGTGCTTTTAGGAGTTCTAACTAGTTTCAGCTAACCAGTAAATGAATATGCTAAGTTACATATTATGGGAACTAAATAATTTTAGAGGGTTAGGTTTTAACTCTATTGCACAACTCTTGTTTGAGTCAAAACGCTGTATTGTGAGACCTCTTAATTGAAGAATTATCTAGTTTTAGTGATGTGTATGTGTATTCGTGAGCTAGTTAGAGGAAGTTAGCTGGAGTTCCTTTTGCGGATGATGGCGGAGAGTGGTATGGAGTTTGCCCAAGGAAAACCTAGGATGAGATCTAGTGTTGGGAGCCTTATCTGTGAGGGAAGATTGTATGGATGTAGAGTAACTTGGTTGAGTCAAAGCAATTCTTGAGGAAAGTACGGATAGATGTGGAAGGTAGTATGGGCCTGTACTACTGGAAGTAGAGGATTCGTAATAGATTCAAGGAGAGTTACGATAAAATCAAGGAGCTTTTAGAGTTGTGATTCCCCCGATATGTATTTCTATGTGTATGTTCTGATGGTTGATATGGTCTATTTTCAGTATCGTGGTATTGCGGGTCAGATTTGTTGGCAGTTCTGGTGCCAATGAGGGTCCAGGATCTGGAGTTAGGCAGCTCAATGAGTAGACTAGGGAGTTTTTCTCCTCAAAGATTACTCGTTTAATTCTTGATCAAACTCTTGTGATATTTGGCTCGGTCAATTAGGGTATCTTGGAGGTTTTGGATGAGCGGTTGAGTTCATTTCGTTCTGAGATGATTGCCTAGCAGGAGCACGATCTTTAACTTTCAGGGAGTTCCGGGCATGTGGGGCTCTGGATTATCGTGGGGTGAAGGACCTCATTGCAAGCAGGCGGTGGTTAGCAGATGTTGTTAACGCTTTCCGCACCAGTCGTTGTCCCGAGGGGGACAAGGTCAGACTAGATTCCTGCCTATTGAAGGACAGGGCACGAGACTGATGGGAGGAGGTTGGTCGTGCAGTGGGTGATGATGTTGCTGATGGGATGACGTGGGATGATTTTTCGACCAGGTTCGCGCTGAGTTTGCCACGATTATTGAGGTGCAGCAGCTGGCGCGAGAGTTCCAGGACCTCCACCAGACTACTGAAACAATGGTCGAGATCACTGTGATGTTCAGGGAGAGGGAACTTCTGGTTCTGCAGTATATGGCAGACGAGGAGATGAAGAAGGTCCGTTATCATGAGATGCTGAGGAGCAACATTCAACAGTTTGTGAGCAGATCAAGTTGCAAGACGCTGGAGGATATGATCGCTCAGGCCAGGGAAAGGGAGATTGACCTGGAGATGGAGAGGAAGAGGAAGCCAGATGAGGTTCAGACATCAGGTGGTTTGGGTAAGAGGCCCAAGGTATCAGATTCTAGATCGAGGGGACATCAGGGCCATAGCCGTTGTGGAAAGTGTGGCAGGACGTACAAGGGACCGTGCAGGAGTGGTGGTGGTTCTGGCTGCTTCATGTGTGATCGAACGGGTCATTATAGCAGGGACTGTACTGCTACCATAACCTAGGGATCAGACCTAATTTGCTTTCAATGCAATCAGAGGGGCCACTAGATGGCCCAATGTCCGAGTTTGGCTGCAACAGGACCGGTGTCATCATGCGCTCCTGCGACTCTTTGGATTACCGACGGCCGCCAGGGCCGGTCAGATGCGCATGCGGCGAAGAGCAGGGCTTTCCAGCTGACGACATAGGAGGCACGTGCAACTCCCAATGTGGTGATGGGTATGTATATTCTCCATATCTCTTTATTTATATTGAATTGTTTGCTTATGTGTATATGTTTTATTTTAGGATCGTTCTTTGTGAATGATATCTCTGCTTTAGTGTTGTTTGATCCGGGGGCTACCTGATCCTTTGTATCACTTGCGCTTAGCAAGAGATTTGTTGGAGCACTGGGGGAGCTGGATTTCCCTCTTGATGTTGAGACTGCTGATGATAGAATGATTTGGGTTACGAGGGTTCATCGGGATTGTACCCTTCAGTTATTCAGCAAGCAGTGTCTGGTTGATCTGGTTCCCATTTCTCTGCGTGGGAACAAGGTTATCGTAGGCATGGACTGGATGAGCCCAATGGAGCAGTGATCGATTGTGAGCAGCAGTTAGTTCGGGTTCAGACCCCAAGTGGGGGAGAGTTGGTGATTCAGGGTGAGAGACCGCAGCGTCGGCCGATTATGTGTTCTGCAGCAAGGTCCAGACGCTATCTTCACCAGGGTTGCTTGGGTTTTTTCGTCTATGTCTTAGATACCCGGGATAAGGGTAAGGCGACCGTGGATGATGTGCCAATTGTGCGGGAGTATTCGGATGTGTTCCCTGAGGATTTTCCTGGGTTACCTCCGGAGAGGCAGGTGGAGTTCAGGATTGAGTTGGTTCTAGGTGTGGATTTTATAGCCAAAGCACCGTATCGGTTGGCTCCACCCGATATGCAGGAGTTGTCTACACAGTTACAGGAGCTGTTAGACAAGGGATATATTAGACCGAGCAGTTCGCCTTGGGGAGCACCGATTCTGTTTGTGAAGAAGAAGGACGGGTCTCATCGTATGTGTATTGACTATCGGGAGTTGAATAAGGTATCAGTGAAGAACCGTTATCCTCTCCCGAGGATTGATGATCTTTTCGACCAACTTCAGAGTGCATCTTGGTCCTCCAAGATTGATTTGCGATCGGGCTATCATCAGATGCGGGTCCAGGATGAGGATGTGCAGAAGACAGCTTTTCGGACTCGATATGGTCATTATGAGTTCGTGGGGATGCCTTTTGGGCTCACTAATGCTCCGGCCGCGTTCATGGATCTCATGAACCGCGTGTGCAAACCGATGTTGGATCGGTCTTTGATAATATTTATTGATGACATATTGGTTTATTCCAAGACTCAGGAGCGGGATGAAGAGCACTTAAGGGAAGTGCTGGAGACGTTGAGGAGGGAGATACTTTTTGTAAAGTTCTCCAAGTGCGAGTTCTGGTTGCACGAGGTGCAGTTTCTGGGGCACCTTGTCAACCAGAAGGGTATTTTGGTCGATCCGGCCAAGGTCTAGGCCGTGATGCAGTGGGAGGTTCCGAGGTCTCCCTCTGATATTCGGAGTTTTCTTGGTCTGGCTGGTTATTATCGAAGATTCATCCAGGATTTCTCCAAGATCGTTGTTCCATTGACCCGACTGACGAAGAAGTCGGTGACATTTCGTTGGGGGCCTGAGCAGCAGGCAACTTTTTAGACTCTTAGACAGCGATTGTGTGAGGCGCCAATTCTGACCCTGCCTGAGGGTGTTGATGACTTTGTGGTTTATTGTGATGATTCGATCACAGGTTTGGGGGCAGTGTTGATGCAGCGGGTTCGTGTGATCGCTTACGCTTCGAGGCAGCTAAAGCCTCATGAGGCGAACTATCCAACACAAGATTTAGAGTTGGGGGCCATGGATCAGCCAAATCTGAACATGAGGCAACATCGATGGTTGGACGTGGTGAAGTATTATGATTGTGAGATCCTTTATCACCCGGGGAAGGCCAATATGGTGGCCGATGCTCTCATCCGCAAGGAGGTCGCGGCTCCGATCAGGGATATATGTTTGAGGATGACCGTGATTACTGCATTGTTGGAGCGAATTCGTGAGGCTCAGGCCGAGGCTATGAAGGAAGAGCACCGGAAGAGTGAGCGCATTGTGGGTCAGGTGGCTTCCTTCGATTATGATAGTCGTGGATTGTTGACTCTGCATCGATGAGTTTGGGTTCCTTATTGGCGGTGTACGCCAAAATCTGATGGAGGAGGCCCACAAGTCGAGGTTCTCCATCCATCCCGGAGTGATGAAGCTGTATAGGGTTCTTCGTCTGGATTATTGGTGGCCCTGCATGAAACAGGATGTGGCTTGGTACGTGGAGTGGTGCTTGACTTGCAGGAAAGTGAAGGCCGAGCATCAGCGAAATTTTATCACAACGCTTCCCATTACTATGCGCGGAGTGGATTCGATTTGGGTCATCGTGGATCGGTTGACCAAGAGCGTGCATTTCATTCCGATTCAGGAGAGTATTTTTTCGCAGAGAAGTTAGCCGAGATTTATATTCAGGACGTGGTGACACGTCATGGGGTGCCAGTATCAGTTGTTTCGAAAGGGATTTTCATTTTACTTCCAGATTTTGGAAGAGATTTCATGACGAGTTGGGAACTCGTCTTCATTTCACTACAACATTTCATCCGCAGACCAATGGTCAAAGTGAGCGGACTATTCAGACTCTTGAGGATATGTTGCGTGCATTCGTGTTGGATTATGGTGGGAGTTTGGATACTTATATTCCGTTAGCGGAATTTTTGTATAACAAAAGTTATCAAATAAGTATCCATTGACCTCCATTCGAGATGCTCTACGGTAGGAAATGAAGGACTCCGATTTGTTGGGGCAAGGTCGGACAGCGGGTTATGGGGAGTACTGAAGTGGTACTGAAGACCATTGGGCAGATTCAGCAGGTTCGGAGCAGGCTCCATGATATAAGAGTTATGTCGATAGGCGCCGTTCAGACTTAGAGTTATAAGTGGGAGATATGGTTCTCCTGAAGGTGTCACCTTGGAAAGGTGTCATCCGATTCCAAAAGCGGGGCAAGCTGGGTCCCAGATATATTGGTCCCTTCAAGGTTTTGGCTCGGGTGGGCTGGGTTGCGTATCGGTTAGATCTTCCAGCAAAGCTGAGTCAGATTCATAGTACTTTCCATGTATATCAGCTGCGCAAGTGTTTACTGGATGATTCTGCAGTGGTTCCATTGGAGGATATTCAGGTGGATGACCGCATGAATTATATTGAGAGACCGGTGGCGATTTTGGATCGAAGACGAAAGCCTTGAGGAACAAGGTACTGGAGCTGGTGAAGGTACAGTGGCAGCACCGCAAGGGGTCGGAGTGGACTTGGGAGCCCGAGGATGAGATGAGGGAGCACTACCTGGAGTTATTTGAGTCAACGGACTTCAAGGACAAAGTCTGATTCAAGTGAGGGAGAATTGTAACGCTCGATTCTAGGTATGTAATTATTTTCAAGTTGTTCATGGATTATCATTGAACCCCGCGTGTTCAAGCCTCAACACGACGTGGAGTTAGGACTTTGGCCAGCGGAGTTTAATGAATCAACACGGCGTGTTGGCGGTAGGGAAGGAAACCCTAATTTTTAGGGTGTTCCCCCTTATTTAAAGGCCTTAAGTGCTCATGGATGGCCTCCGTACCAGCCTCCATTGTCATTAAAACCCTAATTCAACCCATAAGCTTTATTGGTGGTGTTCTTAAGCCTTGAGTGGATTCGTGTGGTTATTTTTCTCATTTCTAAGGTAAGCTTGAAGATTGAAGGTGTTTAGCTTGGAAGGAAGGTCATAGATATAGAATCTCTCCACTTGTTGTAGTCTCTTTGAGGTATCAAGTTCATACCTTGACTAGTAGATGTTTAGATCTCCTCATTTGGTGATTTGTTGTGTTATTAGCCCCTTTTTGGGTTGAAAAGTGTGAGAAGTCGTTTTTGGGTTTTGTTATTCTGGATCTGAGTTGCATTGGACCACTTAATCTTAAAGGTGCAAGCTTTATGAGAAGAATTGGTCCCATGCATGCATTAAGTTCCTTTTTTAAGCTTAAGATCTTCATTTAGGCATGCATAAATGTATAGTTGGCAACTTTACGTGGTTTTCTAGCTCAAGGAGGCTAGATTTGTTTTTTGGGGCTTTGACTCATGAGTTACTTGCTTATTGGTTAAGCCTTGTGCTATTAAGCCTTGGGGTTTGAGTTTTGCACCCTTTTTGGTAGTCCCTATGGGTAAAGTTGGAAACTTTACCCTTCTAAGTCTCAATTGGGTTTAGATCTGAGCTTGGGAATCCTTGGAAACGAAGGAAACAACTTAATGTATTAAGTTGTTGGAACTCGAGGAAACACGGCGTGTTTTCAACGAAACATGGCGTGTTGGCTAGGATTTTCCCACCTGTGAGGATAAAGGGGAAACACAGCGTGGTAAAAGGGAACCACGGCGTGTTGGGTCAACATGGTCAGTTGACCTTGACTTTTGACTTTTTTCTTTGACCAAGTTTGACCTATAAGGGGGTGTTGAGGTATTTTGAGTTGTATCTAAGGGATTGTTACTATTTAGGTGTCAAGTAGAGCTGATATTCGAAGCCGGGACCTATTTAGCTATCGCTCAGATTTGGAGGTGAGTTTCCTCACTGGGTTTATTGGGTCTAAGGCACCAATTCCGGCCCTTATTGATTTTTCTAGGATGCTAGGAGTCTGCGTGACTGTTTCATGTGTTGTGTGCTGCTATGTATACCAGGCGAGGCTCAATGTCGGGTGAGGCCCGATGA
This sequence comes from Lactuca virosa, assembly GCF_052849685.1. Classification (NCBI taxonomy): domain Eukaryota; kingdom Viridiplantae; phylum Streptophyta; class Magnoliopsida; order Asterales; family Asteraceae; genus Lactuca; species Lactuca virosa. Next base: position 175,048,845 of record NC_136432.1, read on the forward strand.
CTGGAACATATGCTAATGTTTATGATCATTATATGTGTTAGCATTACTATCTAATATATATTCTATGTGTAGCGGGCGAGGCCCAGTGAAAGGCGAGGCCTGAGAATAACAGATCTGTAAACTGAGCGGAGCTCGATGCCGGGCGAGGCCCGATGAGGAGCGGGGGCCCAATATGTGATTTATTATGTATGTTATGGGGTAGTTTGGGGAACTCACTAAGATTTGTACTTACGGTTTTCAGTTTATGTTTCAGGTACTTCCAGTTCCAAGGGGAAGGGCTCGGGATGACTGAATTGCACACACCATATGGATTCTGTTTATGGGATAGACTCTATTTTTATGATGCTTGACATATTTATTTTATTGGGCTGTATGAACAACGTTTTGGAATACTGTTTTTACTTGAATTAGAAATGAAATTGTAGGATCATGTTTTTGGGATGTTACACAATAAAGGTCCATTTCTTCTGGAGATGTTGGTTGTTGTTGGAACTGCGAATATTGTTGAAGACATGATCACACAAGGAATCAAGATGAAAGCAAACGATAAGAAGTGTGTGCGTGAATTACGTGGTGCTCTTCCACTAGTGGTTTACAACTATGTTCTTGGATGTTCGACTGCAAAGAAAAATTTGGGACACTTCGAAGGAGAAGTATCAAGGTAACGAGAAGACGAAGAAGAGTTTTGTCACTCAATGTTTGTTAGAGTTAGGTGAATTCAAGCAAAATGATGGTGAATCAATTGAATAATATTATGATCGATTAAATGAGTTGATCTTCAAATGTTCTCGTTATGGAGTTACTCGTTCGACACTGGAGTTTAATTTGACTTTTCTCATGGGGTTGCGAAGGGAATGGCGAAATATAAGTTTGATGATTAAAACACAGGAGAACTTTGATGGTTACTCACTATCGAATCATTACAATATCTTGAAAGCTCATGAAAATGTGGTTAAAGATATTGCTGAAGAAAAAAAATCAAGTTTGGGTGGACCATTGGCATTGGTATCGAAAGTCTCTACAAAGGAAGTTGAATATGATGAATAAGCTAAAGATGGTGAAGAAGGATTCTTGTTGAATTCTAATGATGAAGCAGTTGCATACTATTCAAACAACAAAGTCAAAACGTTTTTCAAAAAGTCATTCATTACAAAGTTCAAAAATAGTTCTGAGAGTAAGGGAGTGTCGACATCTGAAAAAAGTGTGAAAGAGGATTCGAAAGTTGAGAAGAAGGTGATAGATAGTTCGAATGAGAAAAAGAAAGAATCGAAATTGAAAGGTGATTCGGGTTATAATTGTAACTACTGTAATGGGTACAGTCTTTTTGCAAAAGACTGTATGCTGAGTAAAAAAGAAGAGAAGAAGGAAAAAGTTAAAGATGAAGCGTACTATGCGGAGAATCTTGATGAAATACGTTCTCGAACGAAGAATGTTTTACAATTATGACATGTCATTTATGTTCTTAGTAAATTAACTAATGCAATATATCATCAAAATAATCTCTTTTGTGAAAGTTAATTTATAGAAAACTCAGATACTTTGGTTTTTGTGGGGATATTAATCGACCCAAAGGTATGTTAATATTTGGCCGGTTAAACAAATTTAACACCAAGTAATCATAAGGAGTACCAGGTATGGGTCAGGTCATAGTATACAAATTTAATATACCGTTTTCTAGTACAAAAACATACTTTTCAGATAGAACATTTAGTTAACTAAACTAGAAACTTATCAATAAAAAGGTTTAATTCATTTTATTAAACCAGTATAACTTAAAGGACCTTTAGTGGTTAATTCTATAATACCTTAGTTTATACATCAGGGTTATATATAATTAATATCCGATAGGTAGTTGGATGTGTGCTTTTCGCCTTACTTTCTGTTCCTTGTTTGGTTGTGGGCTTAGGGCGGATTCACACAATTAACTATCCGTTCGATGTTAGATTATATATAGCTAGTATAAACTAAGTGATTATAGAAGGAACTATTGTGGTTACCATTTTTACTAAAGGAAATATATGATTTTCTTAAAGAATGTTTTCATCAAATAAAGGAACTATTACAGTTAACTCCGTAAGTACCGAATGAATACGCCAGGGTTACAATTATGACATGTCATTTATGTTCTTAGTAAATTAACTAATGCAATATATCATCAAAATAATCTCTTTTGTGAAAGTTAATTTATAGAAAACTCAGATACTTTGGTTTTTGTGGGGATATTAATCGACCCAAAGGTATGTTAATATTTGGCCGGTTAAACACATGTTTGATGATAAATATGCGACAATATTTTAGGTTACATGTTATTAATAAGTCAATCCAAAGAAGATTTTTAATTAACATGAGTTATTGTCTGTGACAACCCGAAAATTTCTATCCAGTAAAGTCAATCAATCCAATCAAATGTCAGACTTGTTTCTGCTATCTTTTAGCATTGTTAGGGGTCTGTTTGAGGGTTCTAAGCCTAGTACACTTAAGGATTGGGTGTAGGGTTGTGTCAGCTTAAGTTCATTGGGTTGCAATCGAGCTGGAAACTCCATCACAAGGAGTTTACGGCCGCAAACTAGGAGTTTACGGCCGTAAACTCTTGGTGGCCATGAACTCCTTCCCTCAAGTATAGATTTCCTTCATTTCTTCATCATTCTCCACATCTCCAAGGCTGAAACTCACTTCTCTCTCAAGTATCATCAAGAACACTTTGATTTCTCTTCATTTTTGTAAGTGATTCTTCCATTGTTTCTTGATATCCTTCTTGATCTTGTGAAACCCTTTAATAACATCCTTGAATTCATCACTTTTCCTTCAAGATCTTCAATTCTTCATCTTTTCACCAAGAACACCTACTTGTTCTTGGTCCGTGAACACCCTAAAGTCTTCCAAAGTGTGAGTATCTATTCTTTTATCTTGTTATCCATTAGAAGCTCTTGTATCCTCATAAGACCAACACCTTATAAGCATGAATCAAGATCCAAAATGCATCATTTTGGAGTGTTTACGGCCGTAAACATCATTAGGTGGCCGTAAACTCATCTCCCTTGGCCGTAAACTCAAGTGTGGCTGTGAACACACCTTCCTTTGGCCATAAACTCCCTTTAGTCAATCACATGTGATTGTAACACTTCATTCCAAGTGTTTCCTAGTCCCTAAGGTTGTTTCCTTGCATGTTAGTTATTTTAAACACTAATTACATGCCTATATATGCCATTATATGTCATTTAGGACTCGTCTGTGTCTCTGGAATTCATTCGTGGAACTTCTCATCCTTATGCGAATCTTCAATTGAATCACCCCCATAAGGTGAGTTCATACCCCTATAATCAATCTTTTAAATGTTTTAAATGCTTTTAAGGGGGGGGGGGGATAAAGTTGAACACAATGATAATTATGTAAATTTTTATCTGTGTTAAACACCATTTTAAAGGATTTCTTATGCTTTTATAAGTGATCAAATCATTTCAAAAACTCTTTTAAATTTATGTTACTTTGTTGTTTATAAAACTCTGTTTTCAAAGTACAATCATAATACAGTAGATAATCGAGTCTTTTCTACAAATCAAAGACAGTTCAAAACAAACATACTAGTAAACTATAATAGATATAGTTTAGGGGTTCAGAACATACTATACACTAGAACAGAAGGAACATACTATAGACTAGAACAGAAGGAACATACTACACTAATACAAGAACAATATAACATTAATGTGAGCCACTACTTCGTGGCATAGCAGTATACTATTGTGTCACGTTTTGTAACCAGAGTCTCCTGGAGGGAGAGCGTGAGTTTGTGTATAGATCTATACGGAATTGACCATCCTACACCTTGCTGCTAGCTACAGTGGGACCTGCAGTGTAACGACCCAATTTTACAAAGAAAATTTTCATTATATTTTTTCTTTCCTTTTAAAACCAAAGCCAATCCCCTAAACCATAAAATCCCAAAACATTTATTTTGAAATCAACATTCATTACTTCATTGTTTTCCTTTTTAAAACATCAGAGGGTCCCAAACACATCAAAAGAGAGATAGAGTGCACGCCACGTCATCACGCCTTGCTCTTGCCCTTAGGCTCAGAAGTACCTGAAACAAATCAACAACCTGTAAGCTAAATGCTTAGTGAGTTTCCCAGAGCATACCACACACATTCGCATACATATATCCTGATAGCTAAAACTAAGCTATAAACATGCCACAAAAACTATGTAATACGATTCAACAAGAGTGTCATGGGCTACCCCACATGGTCTTACATCCAATGTCATGGGCTACCCCACATGGTCTTTACCTAGGACTGCCATGGGCTACCCCACATGGTCTTATATCCAATGCCACGGGCTCCCCCCGGGGTCTTCCATACCAACATAATATCACACAACATATCAATTCATAAATGAATAACACACACATAACATGATCACATAATGGGCCGGCCTTGGTGCCGTAGACCCATAGGTATGGTGAGAAGACTCACCGCCGTCCCATGAATACAATTACTGCCCTCCCAATAATCCACAACCTACCAACCTGAATAATAACAATAATATATAATCAATGATAAGACCTTAAATTACCCAAGGAAAGGCCCAACCTTCAAACTCTACCCCCAAGGCCCAATTATCCCTTTCTTGCAAATTGGACCCCAAAATCCAAGTCCAATATCCTTAATGGGCCCCTTGGCCCAATAAGGCCCAACCAATAAGTCCTTGGCCCAAACAGATGAAAAGGCCTCAATCTTACAGAGTCCAAACAAGCTCATCAGCCAAATGAGGCCCAAAGGCCCAAAACAGATTAGGGCCCATCTGAGTTGCGTACGTCCAGCGTACCTCCCTGGTACGCGCAGCGTACTGAGGGTCTAGTGACTACGCGCTGCGTACAGACAGTTACGCCCAACGTACAATCGTATTAAGCACTTTTCCCATTAAGTGCTTAATGCTCGAATCTCTCACGTCCAAAAGCTAGATCTAAGATTGAAAAGATGTCCCAAGGCATAAAGTTGGCAACTTTATGCCCTTGCATGTCTCATACACTCCCAACCACCCCATTAAGACCTTTTCAAGGTCTTTTACCCAAGCATAAGGTCACAACTCTCATCAAGCTTCCATTTTTATACTTCTAAATGACCATGGGACCTCAGATCTGACTTTCATATCAAAAGGGAAGGCTTAACTCAACAAAAGAGGTCCAAAGTTCATAAAAGGGACAAACCACCAAAACCCTAGCTAGATCTAAAGATTAGAAAGGAAAGATGCAAGCTTTTTACCTCCATAAGCTTTGCAAGATGCTTTTGGTGCAAGATCTTGAAGCACCCTCTTGATCCAAGCTTGCTTGACCACCCCTTCTTCTTGAAATACACACAAAAAGGCCACAAATGCACTCTTTAAGGCCTAAGAATGATCTCACAAGGTTTCTAGGAGTATATGGACGTTCTAGGGCTGTGGAGGCTCTCTAGGGTTTAGTCCAAGGGACTTAAAGTTGTTTAAATAGGCCTCAAGTTCGGAAAAATTAGGGTTTGCGTCCCTGGCGCGTACGCCCCGCGTAACTCAAGGTACGCACGACGTACCCTGAATTCCCCGCGACCATTTTTATGCGGTACGCTAAGCGTACACTTAAGTACGCCCAACGTACTTAAGGGACCAATTATGCAAACTTATCATTTCTTAGGGTTTCAGGACATACCAGAATTTTGGATGTTACATGCGGTCTACGGATGACGAATGTCATACCATTTCGACGTCTTGAACGTCGTGTTTTACTAGTCAATCAAGTATGGTTATAACCTCATCACATTTTAACCTTAATTAACAAACGGGTTTTAAGGTAGTTAGTGCTTCAGTAGTCACTTTATACAACATTACTGAATACTTTCATTTTCCCATTACATTCATATAGTGATCTTCTCACATAAAAGGCAATGCAAACTATTTTCTAGGAAAGATAGTCTTAGACTTGGGAAAACTTACATCATTGAAAAAAGACAAACAGAATAGTCGAGTCTTAGTACATTCAGTTAGAAGGGGGCCTATAATGCTAACTTTATGATTCCCCGGTAGATACATTAGGGATATATATATATATATATATATATATATATATATATATATATATATATATATATATATATATATATATATTAATCGGGTCCAACAGACAGTAGGATGTGTGCTTTCCGCTTCATTTCTTGTTCCTTGTTTGGTTGTGGGCTTAGAGCAGATGCACCCAGTCTACTATCTATTCGATCTTAGCTATATATATATTCCGTATACACCAAGTAATCATAAGGAGTACCAGGTATGGGTCAGGTCATAGTATACAAATTTAATATACCGTTTTCTAGTACAAAAACATACTTTTCAGATAGAACATTTAGTGAACTAAACTAGAAACTTATCAGTAAAAAGGTTTAATTCATTTTATTAAACCAGTATAACTTAAAGGACCTTTAGTGGTTAATTCTATAATACCTTAGTTTATACATCAGAGTTATATATAATTAATATCCGATAGGTAGTTGGATGTGTGCTTTTCGCCTTACTTTCTGTTCCTTGTTTGGTTGTGGGCTTAGGGCGGATTCACACAATTAACTATCCGTTCGATGTTAGATTATATATAGCTAGTATAAACTAAGTGATTATAGAAGGAACTATTGTGGTTACCATTTTTACTAAAGGAAATATATGATTTTCTTAAAGAATGTTTTCATCAAATAAAGGGACTATTACAGTTAACTCCGTAAGTACCGAATGAATACGCCAGGGTTATATACAACGAAGATCTAACAAACAATGGGATGTTTACCTTCCGCCTCATTTCATGTTCCTTGTTTGGTTGTGGGCTTAGGGCAGATTCACACAATCGATTGTTTGTTTTGTAACATACACGTTCAGTTACCGTGTTATGTAATTTTAAAAGTGAATAATATTATGAAATACTATGTGATTTTGATTATTGAGTTCTAACGGATAGTTTTTACTAGAATTAAAGTAAAACTATGTTTAGAATCATTCAGAATGTTTTGGAAGTCTTATGAGATTCCGAACAAAAGGCAAATATCGAAATTTAACGAAAATATAAATTTTGAAATAAGTAAAATTATATTCTTGAAAGTTGTAAAGAATCTCGTTAGAAACATTTAGGCGAAAACCTCATCGAAATTCGAGTTATAACGAAGAAGTTATGACCAATCGAAGATTCGCGACAAAACCGGCACGACGCCGAATGACGTAAAAAGTGAGTTTTTGATAAACTACTTTTTAGCCTTGGTGATCTAAATGAAAGTCGTAGTATTTGTTAAACCGAGAATTTTCATAAAAAGAACGTCCAAATCTGACTTCGTATGAGAAAGTTATGATTTTTCTAAGTTTCGGAATAGCAGTAGACAGCTAAAAACTCGAAACAAAGATCGAGTGATTTTTAGCCGACGCAACCTAAATGAGAATCGAAGGTCTCGTCAATATTAGCACAACGGTAAAAAGACTGACGAAAACGGACATCAGATGAAGAAGTTATGAATTTTTAACGGATTTTCATGTCCCGGTCTGTTAAAAATAATGATATTAAAAATAAAATCAAAATAAGCCGACGGAGTCTAAACGAAATTTGTAGAGTATATTCCCGCCTACGCGTGTATATAAAGAGCGTCAAAAACGGAGCCCGTATGAGAAAGTTATGGCTTTTAGAAGTTCGGGGCACAAAATTCGAAAAAATTCCCGAAATCCGAGGAATTTCGCATGTGTGACGCGTGTCCGAACCGGAGACCCATCCGATGCACGGCCCAATAGTCTTCCGACGCGTGTACATCCTTTGGTCCGACGTGTGCCATCTCCGTGTCCTGTCCGAAGCGCGACGGCTGCCTCCCCTCCGAATCCGAGCCTCGCATCTGCTACCGCGTGGAGCCCTCTCAGCCGATGATCTTCGGTCTCGCACCCTATAAAAAAAAGGGGGGGTTGCGAGATCTCCTAGTTTTGGTTAGAAATTCTTATACTTTTCACCTCTAAACCCGATTTCAAGCAACTTTTAATCCCCCGAAGCCCCGGGATCATACCAAACATCTGAATTACGTTCCGAAGTGCCCGAAGACCCCGAAAAATTTATCTTTTCGGTTTTGAAGCTCAACCCTTGCAAGGACCGGTTTTCAAGAAAACTTCTGGTTTTCATCGAAGAAAGCTAATTATAGTAATGAAGTGCTGCACAAATTACGATTTTAACCCCAGATTAATTCACGATGAGTTCAATATATATGAACAATTATATGTTATGTGTTATATGTGCTATGTGCTTTTCCGTTGTTATTATTTCTGCTATTTATGATAGCAAAGCTATACCTTTGACCATGTGATCAGTGAAAGGACTTAGATTCACGGTGGTACTGGTATGTAATCTCTGGCCATGTAGAGCATGTCTCGTAAGAGAATGACTTCTATTCTATGGCATTGGCAGAAGGTTAGACAGGACTGAAAGCCTGAAATCTACCAAAATTTTTAATCAGAAAGTGTATGTCTTCTGTGCCATTTGGGCCGAAGCTTTATTGATGTATATCAAGTATGGAAATTGTTATGTCTCATTGATTGTATATCTTTGAATCAAATCATTGATTGATATGGAAAGTTTGTCACATGATTCACATATGCCTTTGTTGTTCCTTGTTCCTCTTTGCTTCTGCCATATTGAAGTATATATATGGCATAACGTTATATTGTATCTATTATTGAACTCACTAAGCGTCACCGCTTACCCCTCTCAATGTTTAACAAATTGCAGGAGATAAGTAACCAGTATAATCGTATATTGTTGGAAGATTTTGAATAAATTGAAACTATTGTATTTTGTACTCATGTATGTATAAATTATAGTATCCTAGGAAGTTATGTAATATATAACACTTTGTAATAGTCGGTTTGTATCCAGTCTTATGTAAACAAGTTATCAATGTAAAATATTGTTTTTATGAATATGCAAGTAGCATGTTTTGGAGTAACAATTGTCAAATATGAAAGTGTGGGTCTTTCATGTTTGATCTAGATTCTATATAACTTGTATCCATGTAGTACTCATAGAAGGAATTGTAGAGTCTTTTTTTACTTGCATCCATCATATCAAAAGATATAGGATCTTCTAGAGGAACAGGCGAACTTTTCTAAAAGAACTTACAACTTACTTTACATCACTAAAATACTTATGAACTCACCAGCTTAAATGTTGATCTATGCTTTCAAAATAACTTGTATTCTCAGGAGTCTAGTAGACAGGTACGCGCGCTGGGATACAGAAGATGGAGCATAGTAGCTTCATGTCTTGTTTTGTTATTTACTTTTGGAGTCTAACTTTTGTGAATCACATACTTTGTAAACATTTTAATATTAATGCAATGGTTGTTTGTTACTTTGATTACTATGATGCATGTGTTGTGATACTAAACATTATGTCCTCCGCCCCCGAACGTTTCCGTCGTTCCGGTTTGGGGGTGTGACAGATTGGTATCAGAGAAATGTTTATAGTGAACTAAGTATATCAACCTATAAAAGATATACAACTATAAATGCAATGGGGCCGAAGTGCTCTGAATAAAAGTATATTTTAAAAATATAACGATATTCTTATAAAAATATGCATACCTTAATACATATATACATACTAGAACAAGTATCACAAGAAGAACAGAACATAAGTATTTAAAGGTTGAACACTGCGGTCAAACCTGGACAGTTATGTAATCATATCTGGGATCAATATAGCCTGATCAACTATATTCATTTGAGATATGACCGACATGTGTTTGGGAGCGATGTGGTGTTGCAACAGTCTTAAAACATACCTAATTCTATACACAAGGGATTTCTAGATCAGAACATAAGGTTAAAATACTATAGGAGTATTTTATGATACTATAAGACAACAACAAGTTTAAAACATACCAAGTTCATTACATTAAAATACTATAGGAGTATTTTAGGCACTATAAATAACATATGTGAAAATTTAAAAGACCCTTCTGGTAGGTCTATAATTCCGAAGTGTATACTCCCAAGGGTTTATATAATTAAGATTTTATAGACTTAGAATTTGTGATCTATGCTTCACTTCCTGTTCCTTGTTTGGTTGTGGTTTTGAAGTAGGACCACTTATTTGAAGGTCTATTTAATCTTAAATTATATACAACTTGTATACATTGCGCAATTATATAAGGACTCAGTAAGGAACACCCCATAATGTTTCACGTAATCTCATAGATTCTTTAGACACTTCCATTCTCGCACGACAAACCCAGATAGGTGTAACCACTCCATCATAGCAGTCAGCAGAGGAGTCAAGGAGGAACAAAAAGAGATTCAAGAAGAGTTTTCCAAGGAGGGATCAGCCGAAGAAACTAAAACGCCCTATGCGTCACACTAATAAATAATAACCTTGATTGACTTAGTGAGCTAGTGGATACACTGCTCACATTATGTGTTAGGATTATTTCTTTTTCATGTAACTGGTATCAGTTATTCAATTCACAGAAGTTCATTCGAGGATAGTCACTTCTGATTCATAAAGTTTATTTTATATAGACTTCCTTTATGAATTGTTTCCAGAACCCTATGAAAGTCAGGACCAGATACATTCAGAACTAGGATAACTTAGTATTTCAGCTTTCGGCTTATATCCACTGCTATAGACTTATTTCCAGCTCATCTTTCTATTCTTTTTAGCAAGATGCCTCCTCGTAGATCAAACATGCGCATTACTCCGATCACTCCAGCTCAAACTCCACTACCTCCTCCACAATTCAATCATGTTGCTCTCCAAGCAGCGATAGCAGCCGCAGTAGCAGTTGCTCTAACTCACATCAGCGAAAGTGGTACCAACGGAACTGGTAGCGGTACCTACTTAACTAACCCCAGATTTACCCACGGGAGTGTTTGTACAAGGACTTCATGAAGTGGAAACCCAAATCCTTTAATGGAAATGGGGGAGTCATTGCTCTGATGCGATGGTTCGAGAAAACAGATTCGGTCTTCGCAATTTGTCTGTGCCCAGAAGGGAGCAAGGTTAAGTTTGCTGCCTGCACCTTCCCTGACAGAGCCCTAACATGGTGGAATAGCCATGTTAAGTCACTGACCCTATCAGTGGCTAAATCAATAGGTTGGGAGAACCTAAAAGAGATGATGTTGGAAGAATACTGCCCAAGGGGCGAAGTTCAAAAGCTGGAACAAGAACTATGGGAGCACACCATGGTCGGCTCAGACATAGTGACCTACACTGACAGGTTTAGCGACCTGGCAGCACTATACCCTGAGATGGGTACCCCGGAGAGTAAGAAGATAGAAAGGTACATCTGGAGTTTATCTACCCCGATTCAAGGAGATGTACTGTCTTCTAACCCAACTACATTCGATAGTGCCAAACGTCTGGCCCAGCGACTCATTGACCATGGAGTCCGCCATGGCGTGGAGGTCCCTGGTCCCAAGCCATCAAAGGGAGGGGACTATAAAAGGAAGTCGGGGAACAAGAGGAAGGAGCGAACAACACAGGAAACCCCGCAGGAGCAACAAATGGGTACTATATACGCCGCCACAATACGTGCTACTCCAGCACCTGCCAGTCGATATGCTGGAACTCTCCCCAAGTGTGGTAAATGTAACTACCACCACACTAGAGTATGTCGGCAAATGCAATGCCTGAATTGCCACAGGAAGGGGCACACTGCCCGGTTCTGCAGGGCACCGGTACAACCGATCTCCCAAGTCCCCGGCATATCGACACTAGTTATCAAAGCACTTTCACTGTTATCAAAGCACTTTCACTGTTAGTACTTGCTCATCGTGGTACGATTTGTGGAAGTGGTAATAACAGAAAGCACTAGAAATTCTACACAGAATACATTGTCGAGCACACTTAGAATACATCATCGTATAACAAACGCTTCTTTCCAATCGGCCTAACTTTTATTTCTGTAAAGAGTTTGTTGTCATCATTTGTCATGGATTGGCGTGGTCCTCACCATACTAAGTTCATATATTCCGAAATCCCATCGCCTTAACCGACAAATTAATGAACCCCTCATCATTCGTAACGGCAACCCAACCTAAACCTCAGTATTGTCTCTTGTCTTTTAAACCCCGAAGTATTCATGCGAGGAGTACGTTGCCTTCCGAAACCTTGCCACCGTATATTCATCAGACCTTCCCGAACTACCACTCGTCCAACAGATCAAGTTCAAGCACAGAGGCTAAGGACGAAACAGCCCACCTATCACTATTAGGTGTATACGCAAGAGTGGTATATAATTATGATTATGCAGATTTAGTATGTGTGTTTCTGTCCTATCTTTTGTTCCTTGTTTAGTTGTGGACCTGGGGCAGAGTCGCACATCCGACAGTCTTACTAATCTTAATTATATACGACTTGTATACACGAGGTGATGATAGATGCACCAAGTATGAATCTTATCATGAACGTCAGGGAAAAGATGCCCAGGTCTACGAGTGAGTATTCTGGCAATCAGAGAAACACAACCCCAGGAGTACTGCTAAGAAAGCTAATTTCAGGACGAAATTCCATCTAACGGGGGGATGATGTGACAACCCGAAAATTTCTATCCAGTAAAGTCAATCAATCTAATCAAATGTCAGACTTGTTTCTGCTATCTTTTAGCATTGTTAGGGGTCTGTTTGAGGGTTCTAAGCCTAGTACACTTAAGGATTGGGTGTAGGTTTGTGTCAGCTTAAGTTCATTGGGTTGCAATCGAGCCGGAAACTCCATCACAAGGAGTTTACGGCCGCAAACTAGGATTTTACGGCCGTAAACTCTTGGTGGCCGTGAACTCCTTCCCTCAAGTATAGATTTCCTTCATTTCTTCATCATTCTCCACATCTCCAAGGCTGAAACTCACTTCTCTCTCAAGTATCATCAAGAACACTTTGATTTCTCTTCATTTTTGTAAGTGATTCTTCCGTTGTTTCTTGATATCCTTCTTGATCTTGTGAAACCCTTTGATAAAATCCTTGAATTCATCACTTTTCCTTCAAGATCTTCAAATCTTCATCTTTTCACCAAGAACACCTACTTGTTCTTGGGCCGTGAACACCCTAAAGTCTTCCAAAGTGTGAGTATCTCTTCTATCATCTTGTTATCCATTAGAAGCTCTTGTATCCTCATAAGACCAACACCTTATAAGCATGAATCAAGATCCAAAATGCATCATTTTGGAGTGTTTACGGCCGTAAACATCCTTAGGTGGCCATAAACTCATCTCCCTTGGTCGTAAACTCAAGTGTGGCCGTGAACACACCTTCCTTTGGCCGTAAACTCCCTTTAGTCAATCACATGTGATTGTAACACTTCATTCCTAGTGTTTCCTAGTCCCTAAGGTTGTTTCCTTGCATGTTAGTTGTTTTAAACAGTAATTACATGCCTATATATGCCATTATATGTCATTTAGGACTCGTTTGTGTCTCGGGAATTCATTCGTGGAACTTCTCATCCTTACGTGAATCTTCAATTGAATCACCCCCATAAGGTGAGTTCATACCCCTATACTCAATCTTTTAAATGTCTTAAATGCTTTTAAGGGGGGATACAAGTTGAACACTATGATAATTGTGTAAATGTGTATCTGTGTTAAACACCATTTTAAAGTATTTCTTATGCTTTTGTAAGTGATCAAATCATTTCAAAAACACTTTTAAAGTTATGTTACTTTTTTGTTTATAAAACTCTGTTTTTCAAAGTACAATCATAATACAATAGATAATCGAGTGTTTTCTACAAATCAAAGACAGTTCAAAACAAACATACTAGTAATCTAAAATAGGTATAGTTTAGGGGTTCAGAACATACTATACACTAGAACAAAAGGGGCATACTATACACTAGAACAGAAGGAACATACTACACACTAGAACAAAAGGAACATACTACACTAATACAAGAACACTATAACATTAATGTGAGCCACTACTTCATGGCACGGCAATCAACTGTTGTGTCACGTTTTGTAACCAGAGTCTCCTGGAAGGAGAGCATGAATTGGTGTATAGATCTATATGGGATTGACCATCCTACACCTTGCTGCTAGCTACAGTGGGATCTGCAAGTCTACGGGTGACGAATTTCATACCATTTCGACGTCTTTGATCGTCGTGTTTACTAGTCAATCAAGTATGGTTATAATCACATCACATTTTAACCTTAATTAACTAACTGGTTTTTAAGGTAGTTAGTGCTTCAGTAATTACTTTATACAATATTACTGAATACTTTCATTTTCCCATTACATTCACATAGTGATCTTCTCACATAAAAGGTAATGCAAACTATTTTCTAGAAAAGATAGTCTTAACTTGGGAAAACTTACATCATTACAAAAGACAACAGAACAGCCGAGTCTTGGTACATTCAGTTAGAAGGGGGCCTATAATGCTAACTTTATGATTCCTCGGTAGATACATCAGGGATATATTTATTAATCGGGTCCAACAGATAGTAGGATGTGTGCTTTCCGCTTCATTTCTTGTTCCTTGTTTGGTTGTGGGCTTAGAGCAGATGCACCCAGTCTACTATCTATTCGATCTTAGTTATATATATATTCCGTATACACCAAGTAATCATAAGGAGTACCAGGTATGGGTCAGGTCATAGTATACAAATTTAATATACCGTTTTCTAGTACAAAAACATACTTTTCAGATAGAACATTTAGTAGACTAAACTAGAAACTTACCAGTAAAAGGGTTTAATTCATTTTATTAAACCAGTATAACTTAAAGGACCTTTAGTGGTTAATTCTATAATATATTAGTTTATACATCAGGGTTATATATGATTAATATCCGATAGGCAGTTGGATGTGTGCTTTCGGCCTTACTTCCTGTTCCTTGTTTGGTTGTAGGCTTAGGGCAGATTCACACAATTAACTATCCGTTCGATGTTCAATTATATATAGCTAGTATAAACTAAGTGATTATAGAAGGAACTATTGTGGTTACCATTTTTACTAAAGGAAATATATGCTTTTGTTAAAGAATGTTTTCATCAAATAAAGGAACTATTACAGTTAACTCCGTAAGTACCGAATGAATACGCCAGGGTTATATACAACGAAGATCTAACAAACAATGGGATGCGTGCCTTCCGCCTCATTTCCTGTTCCTTGTTTGGTTGTGGTCTTAGGGCAGATTCACACAATCCATTGTTTGTTTGATCTGGATTCTATATAACTTGTATCCATTTAGTACTCATAGAAGGAATTGTAGAGTCTTTTTTTTACTTTCATCCATCATATCAGAAGATATAGGATCTTCTGGAGGAACATGCGAACTTTTCTAAAAGAACTTACAACTTACTTTACATCACTAAAATACTTATGAACTCACCAGCTTAAATGCTGATCTACGCTTTCAAAATAACTTGTATTCTCAGGAGTCTAGTAGACAGGTACACGCGTTGGGATTCAGAAGATGGAGCATAGTAGCTTCATGTCTTGTTTTGTTATTTACTTTTGGAGTCTAACTTTTTTGAATCACATACTTTGTAAACACTTTAATATTAATGCAATGGTCGTTTGTTAGTTTGATTACTATGATGCATGTGTTGTGATACTAAACAGGACTCCGCCCCCGAACGTTTCTGCCATTCCGGTTTGGGGGCATGACATTGTCAATGTTTATTATTAAATTTTATGGTTTATGTGGTTATTAATCTGGGTATTAGTCGACCCAAAGTTTGGCTCATATTTGTTCGGATAAACACATGTGTAGTGGTAAACATGTGACAATTATTTGGTTCCATGTGATTAATAAGTCAATCCAAAGAGGGGTTTGTTAATTGACAAGATTTATTATCAATGTTTTATCACTAAAACAAAGATATCTCTTACAAGTTAATATTACTGTCCAAAGACTTGATATTAATGTTGTGTCGATATCTTGTAAAGATGTCATAAATTAAATTGGTTGATTATTGTTTATGGATTAATGAGCATAAAACTAATATTAGTTATGTTTTCTGGCATTATATTTGCCAAAGTTTATCACATTTATGATTCATGTACTCAATGAGATTAACTTTAAGGAATGAAAGAAAAAACTATGTTAGTTCTCAGTTGCATGGATATTGACCTTGGATTTTGGATAAGAGCAACATTCTTTGAGGATGTTAAGTTTGGGGGAGAAGCAAGGTTAAAAACATTTTCCTTAAGGAGGAATTGTAACATCCCGAAAATCACAGTAAATTTAAACTTTTGCAAAAACAACCCAATAACCATAATTGTTTACAAAAACATTGTTTCAAAACTGTAATTCATAAATCAGAGTATCCCAAAATCCAATAACATAAAAATACGAAGGAAGATGAACGATCACGCCTTTGCTTTCCCCCGAACCTGTGAATTACCTGAATGAAACACCCAAATTTTTCAAAACAATTTTTCATTTCAAAACATACTTTCCACCACATAAAAATCACAAAATCATAATAAATCTCTGTATCATCACAAAACATGTCCCAAGATCTCATATAAATAAATCCTCTCTCGTGTGTACGAGTCATGTCGGCGCCTTCCCGCGATCCTCACTAGTACCTGAAACACATCACACAACAACTGTAAGCATAAAAGCTTAGTGAGTTCCCCAATATACCACATACAACACATACGCCACTCGAGGCTACAATACGACCCTCCGGTCCGATGTGTCTCAGCGGGACCCTCCAGTCCCGTAGCTCGTTGGACCCTCTGGTCCGGTCATAGCTCGTTGGACCCTTCGGTCCGGTCTGTATCGTTGGACCCTTCGGTCCGGTCTGTATCGTTGGACCCTTCGGTCCGGTCTATACAATGCACATAATCTCATACATACACATAGCATACAAGACCCTCTGGTCTACACATAAATACCACTCTAGGTAATGTATAGTGAGAAGACTCACCTCGGATGTCTCGGATAATATCCCGCCTGTGTATATACTTATCTAGCCTCTGCCTATACACATAACATAATCATCTCCATCAATCACGACTCTCTAGGCTAGACTAGACTCTCACATGTCCTCTAAGAAGGCTAAAAGGCTATTTTACCCTTCAAACAGTCCACAAGTTCCATTGTTGACCAAACCCTAAAAGTCAACAAAAGTCAACGGTCAACTCTTGACCAGACTCGCCGAGTGCACAAATGTGACTCGGCGAGTTCAGTCGTGAACTCGAGTCCTCTATTCCCCCTCTTACTCACTGAGTCATTCCCCCAACTCGGCAAGTCACTCACTGAGTGATTCACGGGAAACCCTAACCCTACTCGCCGAGTCTGCCCTTGGACTCGGCGAGTTCATGTCATGCACAAACTCAAATGACCTCCTGAGGTCAGATCTGTTCCTTAGAACCATAGATCTGACCTTCCCAAGCCTGATAATCACGTAAAGCTTGGATCTTGACTCTCATGTGACGTCTAGGAGGCTTTACTTGGTGATTTAGCCCCAAATACAACAACCTAAGCTCATTGCCTCCATAGTTCAACATAAAGCAAGCTGGAATAAGCTCTTTAGACCACTATGGGTCCAGATCCGAAGTCTCAAAATGAATAGGGGCCATATTCTCACAACTCCTTCCAATAAAAGACATAAAAACTCTACATCTATGGGTTCCTTCAACAAAACAGATTAAGGGGCGACATAATACCTCAAAGATGAAGTCTTTTGCTCGAAATCCCCAGATGCACAACCTCCTTGGTCTCCTCCAAGCTGAAATCACCTCTTGGAAATCCGGATGTTACACTGAAACAACAAATTGAAACTATAAGCCAACGCTTAATGAGTTCCTCAAAGGTACCACCACACAACATAACCAACAATCGCATGCATACATGAGCCTTCAGCATGACTGGACCTCCTCGCAGACCTACAGACTATCTGGACCGCTCTTAGGGCCTTCGGCATGACTGGACTGCCTCGCAGGCCTTCAGTCTATCCGGGCGGCCCAGGGTGTCTTGGCCTTCAGCACCAGCTGGTCCGCCTCAACCCATCAAACCATAACATGTCGACATATATATATATATATATATATATATATATATATATATATATATAATATATATATATATATGTCGACATGTATATATATATATATATATATATATATATATATATATATATATATAATAACAACAATAATCAACAAACACAGGTAGTCCTACCGATCTACCAGTCTAATCACATAACCAGTGAACACATATCTCAACATAATAGCATGCAACAAAACAGGATATCTAATCCAATGGGTCGGCCTTGGTGCATTCAACCCATAAGTACAGTGAGGAAAACTCACTTCTCCGTCCGAACAAATAGCTGAATAGGTCTCTGCTCCGAATATCAGCTCTACTCGTCACCTATTCATCAAATTGTGACCAATCTCAAACACAAATCAAAATTCCCAAAATACCCTTAGGTAACACTTGGTTAAATCCTGGTCAAAGTAAAAAAGTCAAACCTGGTCAACACAGCTGAGTACGCCCAATGTACACGAGTATTGATGTAACATCTCAAAAATCACAACCAACTTAAATTTTCAAATCGACCCAATTTCAAAAAAAAAGTGCTTACAAAATCATTGTTTTCAAAACATTGTTCAAAACAGAGTTTCCCAAGATCAATAACATAAAATCAGGATGTGTACGGTCATGCCTTCGCCTTCCCATGATCCTCAGAAGTACCTGAAACCATAACCAAAAACTGTAAGCCAACGCTTAGTGAATTTTCCCCAAAGGTACCACCACACAAAATACATAACATAAACGAACAAGCATGTTGGTTCCAATCAATCATCAGACTGGAATACCCACGGGTCCACAACCATCGGGCCAGATTACCCCCTCTTGGCCCAATTAGTCATCGGAATGGAATGCCAATATATAACAGGTCCACTCAGTCATCGGATTGGAATACCAATATACAGCGGGTCCACTCAGTCAACGGACTGAAATACCCTCGGGTCCACTCAGTCATCGGACTAGAATACCCCAGGTCTGTTGACTCACGCACAAAGCAGTAAAGTCTCAACCCAACACAGTATGTCGACATATAACAGATAACAAACATAATCAACAAACAAATAATCATGCACTCAGAAATGACAGGTAGTACTACAGATCTACCAGTCTACACATAACCGCAACAAGCTTATAATCATACAGATCTATCCTATACTCAACATATCAATGTATAGCATGATATCAATCTAATGGGTCGGTCGTGGTGCCTTCGACCCGTAAGTACAGTGAGGAAAACTCACCTCACTGTCTGAACAGTAGCTGATGAGGTCTTGACTCTGAATCTCAGCTCTAACCACCACCTATCCATCCAAGTGGCCAATTCTCAAACAAAATCCAAAATACCCTTAAGTCAAACTTGTTCAACCTTGGTCAAAGTCAAAGTCAAAATCAACAAGTCAACACAGTCGAGTCAACTCAGCCGAGTTGACTCAGGCCTCGTACGTAGGGCGTACTCAGGAGATACATGGGGCATACAAGCGTCTGAAGCATCGGGGCCATATCTGTGTATGTGCAGTGTACCCTACGGTACGGCCAGCGTACGCAGTTTCCCTCTTCTTAACCCATCCAACCCTTATTTCTTCGACTTAATGCTTCCAATTACAGATCCAAGGCTAAAATATCCTCAAGAGTCATAAAGTTTCCAAATTTATGACCTTTCATGTCCATTAAGTGCCCAACACAAAAGATCCTAATCTCTTAATCCATTAAGACCATGCATGGGAAGAAACTAGTGTCCAAGATTACATTTTTATGACTCAAGAGGCTCCAAAACCTCTGAAAGGGCAATTCAAATGGATTAGAGTAACCCCTACTCATAATACCAAGCTTAGGGGACCAAAAGAACATAAAATCAAGCCCAAAACAAGATCTAATTAAAATTTCACCAAGTTCAGAACTTTATACCTCTAAGTGATGCCAAATGATAGTGTGATTCTAGATCTAAAGTGCTTCACTCCTCCAAGATGGTCTCTACTTTCTTCCTTCATCTTCAAAGGCACAAAACACATACACTCAAGCTTAGAAATGTTCACAAGGAATATTAGGGTTGCAAAAACATTTTGAGAGGATGGAGGTTGATGAAAGAAACTAGGTTTGGGAGCTAATGATGAATAAATAGGGTCCAAACCCTAAA
Organism: Lactuca virosa; assembly: GCF_052849685.1. Taxonomy (NCBI): domain Eukaryota; kingdom Viridiplantae; phylum Streptophyta; class Magnoliopsida; order Asterales; family Asteraceae; genus Lactuca; species Lactuca virosa. The sequence continues at coordinate 175,068,994 of NC_136432.1, forward strand.
TATTAGGATTTGGAACTTCACCACGTACACCCCGCATATGCAAACGTACGCCCAACATACTTGGCTCCGTCCCCACACTTCCAAAAATGGCAATATTAGCCCTTTCAGCCACAAATCTTACATTATAAGGACCAAAATGAAATAAATCTCAATATAAGGGTCAAAAGTGAAAAAACCTCAAAACAAGATGCTACAATTGACCAAAACACGGGCTGGTTGACTTAGGACGCCGACGTACCTGGGTTACGCCCAACGTATGTTGCCTCCACTCAAACCTTCTATTAAGAGCTTATTCCTTAAGCTCTTTTGTCCAAATTCCAGATCTAGCCCTAAACTAACTTCCTTAACCATAAAGTGTTCAACTTTATGGTCTTACATGGCTAATAAGCGCCCAACAATAAAAACCCTAACTTCTTAACTCATTAATACACTCTAACTCATGCATGGAAGGAAAATAACAATCAAGATTACATTTTTATGACCTTAGACACTCCAAAACGTCTGAAAGGACAGCTTGAATGGATCTAGAGCATGCCATACTCAAGAACAACATTGATTGGGGACAAAAGCACATGATAACATGACACAAGCTAGATCTAACCAAATGAGCATCAAGGTATGAACTTTATACCTTCCAGAGATGTAGGAGGGTGCGAAACTTCTATATCCAAGGTTGTTCCAAGCTTCTAAGTTGATCTCTCTTCCTTATGCTTCCTCTATGAACACCAAAACACCCACAAATGGATCAAGAATGCTAAAAAATGAAATTGGGTTTGCAAGGGTCCAAGTTGGGGCTGGAGGTTGATGAAAGAAGGAGCACTTGGGACTTAAGGATGCTTAAATAGGGGCCAAAACCTAAAAATTAGAGTTTGCACCCTGGCCAAGTACACCCAGCATACTAAATGTACGCCCAACATACTTCACAAAATCCATGTATGCCCAGTATACGCACCCTACTTCTAAAATTACAAAAATGCCATTTTGGTCCAATTTGCCACAATTCTCATATCAAGGACTAAAATGCAATTAATTCTCATACTTAGGGTTAAAAATGGAAATACCTCAATATGAAGATGTTACAGGAATCAATTTTGAGTCCTATTATTTTTTTCGATAGAATGAAAATTATGAATTAAGGACCAAAAATATTATTCAATCTCCTATTCATAATGAACAAACTAAACAACCTCAACTTAGGATACCCCATCTGTTGTACCACAAGTTTCATCAATTCATTATCTCGTTTGGTTTTGAGGTAAAAACAGAAAATGATTGTGTATCAAAAATTCAGTGGGAGTATATATATATATATATATATATATATATATATATATATATATATATATATATATATATATATATATATATATTTCTGGTTTGTATGTCGATGACATATTGCTTGCCATCAATAAATTAAAGTATTTTAAAATGAAGGATATTAGGGAAGCCTATTTTGTATTCGGAATCTAGATTCAACAAGACAAATCTTTTGGAATTCTAGGATTGTTACAAAAGAGCTACATCGATACGATCCTTGGAAGATTTTGCATACAAACTACAAACCAGGTGACACCTTTATTGCTAAAAGAGACAAATTTAATCTCAATCAGTGCCCTAATTTTACCTTAAAGTTACAAAGATGTAGAAGATTCCTCATGTTTTCTTTGTTAGGAATTTGATGTATGCTCAGCATGTATATGTCCCTATATTATAGGGATGTTGGGAAAATATCTTAGCAACCCAATTATGGATCATTGAGAAACATCCAAATGGGGTTTGAGATAATTATAGAAAACAAAAGGCTATATGCTCAACTATAGGAAATCAGATGTTTTAGAGATCATTTGTATTAGGAGTTTGATTTTATTAGATGCCAAAATGGTTACTGATCCATAACGGGATACTTTTACATGTTAGCATGATGATCCATTTCATGGAATAGACTTCGGTAGCCTCTTCCATAATGGCAAGATAATTTGTAGCATGCTATGATGCATCAAATAATGGAATACGGTTGTATAAATTTGTCACAAGGTTGCGTATTATTGGTATTGAATGACCACTAAAGTTGTGACAATGACGTAGCAATATTATATTCCGACAACAACAAAAGTTCTACTAAGTCAAAGCATATTGACATCAAGTTTCTCGTTGTTAACAAAATAGTGCAAATGAAAAAATATTTATAAAACATATAGATAAACTCCGTATAGTGGATCCTCTCATAAATGGATTACATCCCACAGTCTTTCATGAGCATACTACACATGTTGGTGTGATAATTTGTTTTAGTGGGAGTTTTGTTGGTGTTTTATGTTTTGTTTAAGGAGAATTATGTTTTTCTGTAAATACTAAGGATTCGGTTAATTCCATTATTAGTTGCACTTATTTGAAGTTTGATCTCATTTCAAGTTAATGAGGAACTCATAGGCAATCAATTTTGATTTCGAAACCGCACATTCATGTTTAATCTATGTCATTTAATTATACATGTATATGTGCCCATTAATAGGTTTATGTAAACTGTAACGAAGACCGCTTTGATCCTACACTATTATGATTAATGGACAAGATTGTTTAAGGGTAACAATACTATGATAACATTCATTGAAGCGCTTATACGGTTATTTATACATTTATATATTCGTGGTCCAGTGGGAGATTGTTAGATAATTATGGGACCACTTCATATATATGTATAATGTTATCATTAAATCTGGATATTATGGTAAGAATATAAATTATTGACCGATTTATAGGTTATTCACTTACCTTTTGTGGGTTGAGTTCCCGGTTTGACTCAAGATCCTCAAGTTCCCTTCTATCTCTCACGTTAGGGTATATCTTCATCTATATATATATATATATATATATATATATATATATATATATATATATATATATATATATGTGTGATGAAGAGCATATCAAGACACATGAAATACACACATAAAATTCGTAGGTCACATTGCTAAGGAATCAGAGAGAGTTCTTGAGATCCACTGGAAAACTTATCCTAGTCTCCAGATCTGAAAATCTCAATGGAGTAAGGTATTCAATCGTTCTTTCATGTTTAAGTTTTTTTTAATAGATTCGAGAATAAAGATCCAAAGTTTATGTTTCCGCATTTTATTTTTTTGTTATGAAAATAACCAATAGTGCCTCCACCAATGTTGGAACAACTGCTTCTCATCGATGACTTCGAACATTTGAAACATGTACATGTGAGAAAGTTCTTTGAAAATCTCTCTCAACCTAGCACTCTATTTTTGCATTACAAAATTTCTTTGTTCTTCATATTGGTTTTTAAAAATATACACAACAATTATTTTTGGAACAATTTGGTAATGTAATTCAATATTGAAATTGCAATTTGGCATTAAGATATTGTATTTGAGAATATGAATGACAAATTGCAATTTGTCATTGAGAAATTGATGAAATTTTATTTGTGTTTTTTAGTTTTTATTTATTTTATATATATATTTTTTTTGAAAACCATAAAAAGACAATTGTATATCAAATAGTGTTTTCATAGTATGCGTATTGCGAAACTAAGTGTTATTTTGTGAAAGAAGAATTTTTTTTCTTGTTTCTACATCGATTTTTTTTCCGAAAATGTCTCAATTTAGCACCCTATTTTTGCACTACAAAAAAATTTTGTGCTACAAATTGGTTTTTACATATCTACAAACAATTTTTTGAAACAATTTGGAACTGCGATTTGATATTAGGAAATTGAAATGTGAAATTAAAAATAATAGAGATTTGGCTTTTAAAAAGTGTATTTGATAATGTGAAAATGCAGATTTATTTTTTTAGAACGGCTGAATAAATAAAAAACTGGAAGACTAAAGCAAGGAGCAGAGCCAAAACAAAAACAATTACATCGAAACGTTCACAATGGGGTTCTGAAGCCGTAAATTCCAACTAATGTGGAGTTTATGCTTCCGATGCACCACCCAATTCAAAGTAAAAGAAACAATATAATCAAACAATCTATATTGTCTTGGTCTCGTCGTATTAGACATGCATTTTTTTCTGAATTTCCAAATAGACTACCAAGTTGTGCAAAGGATCGCCTTAAGAACCAATTTTTTGTAGAAGTCAAATTAACTGAATATATGAAAGAATGAAACCCTTTAACTGAACTCAACAAAGAGTTATCATAATCACACCAATGATTTATCGTTTGCATCATGACTCTAGCCACCACACACTCCAGAAAAATATGATCATTTGTCTCCGCTTGATCTGAACATATAGAGCAAAGGGAGCTCGGAACATCAAGACCTCGAAGAAGCAACCAATCTTTACTGGGGAGCTGATTCATACAAGCTCCCCAACTAAAATATTTACTTTAATAGGAATTAGCCTATTTCATCTTGTTTCAATCACACCATGAGGTAACATCAGCTCATCAATTAACAACCTAGTGCCCAAAACCACGAATCCTTATTGTCTCGAAAATCAACTATAGCTTACAACACTAACATCGCCGAGAGTCAGACCGACTATGCACCACCCATCAACTCCGATCTCCAAACCTACTTCCAATAACCATCTTCACGTTTATCTGTAATGAGACAATTAGGGTTACTATCAAGGGCTAACAATCTAGGAAACGAAGATTCCAAAGACTCATTTCCAATCCAAACCTCCTTCTAGAAAAGGGTATTTCTACCATCACCAACCGATTTCTTCAAAGTAGACAAATGAATAATTTATCTATAATGAAGATTCAAAATCAATTCAACAACAGAAGACCAAACACTTGTGACTGAAAGATGACTACCCGAATTAAAACATGCATTGTACTCATGTATAGATCTAATAATTCAGACCCATAAAGCATCTGGATTGTTCACCACCTTCCATCTCCATTTTAACAGCAAATCTTGATTAGAAGCAGCCAAGCTGCCAACTCCCAAACCTCCATTAATTTTAGAGGCTAAAATCAACTTCTATTTAACCCACATAATTCTTTTTCGCTCCTGATCTATCCCCCAAAAGAAATTAGCACTAGACGAAGCATCTCCATAATTTTAACTGGCATCTTAAAAATCGAGAAATAATAAATTCCCAAAGAACCTAGCATTGAACGAATGAAAGTGTACCTCCCTACTATTCAAATCATTTTAGATTTCCAACCGATCAATTTAGCTCTAAAATTGTCAAATATAGGCTCCCAACTTTTAATACGAGACAATTTCGACCAACCGAGACACCAAAATATTTCAAAAGGAAAAAAACAGCCTCACAACCCGCCACTGCAGCAAAAACGTGAACCTCCACCTTACTGACATTAACCCCAAAAAATTTTGATTGATGAAAATTCATCTACAAACCTGAAACCTCATCAAATCACTTCAAAATAAGAACAACATTTTCAACATTATTTCTAGTCCAAACTCCTATTATGAAATTGATAAATTTTCAACCACATTTTTAAGAAGTTTTTAGTGTAAACTATGAAAAAACAATTTTACATGAAATAGTGATTTGACGATTAGCCGAAAGTGTAACGTCCAAAAAATCAAGGTAAAATTTTCATTTTTAAAATCCAACCAAAGCCCATTGTTTACAAAACATTGTTCTCAAAAGTAATAATCACAAATCAGAGTATCCCAAAATCCAAAATCATAAAACCAAAAGGATGTGCATGATCACACCTTTGCTTTCCCCTGATCATCTGAAGTACCTGAAACATAAAACTGAAAACTGTAAGCCAAACCTTAGTGAGTTCCCCCAAAGTACCACAAATAACCAAAAAATATACATTATGCATATTGGATCCACAACCTCCCGGTTCGATTACTCTGGCCCACGACCTCTCGTTGGATCGCCCTGGCCCACAACCTCCTAGATGGATTGCCACACATATATCATATTGGGTCCACAACCTCCCGTTTGGATTTCCCTGGACCACAACCTCCCGGTTGGATTGCCACACATATATCATATTGGGTCCAAAACCTCCCAGTTAGATTACCCTGGACCACAACCTTCTGGTTGGATTGCCCTGGGGTTGGTGACTTACAGCACGAAATAGTACAACCTTAACCCAACCACCAAATATCGACATAAGCAACAAATAAACATATAATCAGCAAACAGATAATCATGCAGATCTAGCAAATCCATATCACATAGCAACATCATATATACCAGGATACATAACCTAGTGGGTTGGTATTGGTGCCTTCGACCCACAGTCTGAAAAGATAACTAAGCAGGTCACAACTCCAACTGTCAACTCTACGGATCACGTATATAGAAAAAAGTGACCTAGACTCAATTCACAGCTAAAAATACCCAAAATATCCCTAGGTCAAACTTGGTCAAGGTTAAAGGTCCAGAGTCAACTCACGCTGAGTACGCCCAACATACTGAGCATGTACGCACGATGTACTCACAATCCATATACGGGATCTTAAGAGAGTACAAGCAACGAACTCAGAAGTACACCCATATTTGGGTCCTTTGAGGTCTACTCCAGAAGCCATATTTTAGATTATGGTCTACTCCAGAAGCCATGGATGTTAGATCTTATCACCTTTGAGGTCTCTTGTCAATTAAAATGCAACCTTTTGAGTTATATTGGTCCATGCATGTGTTAGGATCCTTAATATGATTCTTTTGAGTTTTGGGTCCCATTAAGTCATGCATGGGAGGAAAGTTGCCTACTTTACGTGTTAAGTCACCATTTAGGATCAGATATGAGAGTTTGGCTATATGGCTTAACCGATTAAGTGCTTAATGGGTTGGGTTGGTCGTCTGTGGAGTACGCGGGGCGTACCCAACTCGTACGATGCGCGTACTAGCCCCAGAAGGAGTACGCTGAGTATAAGTTTGAGTTTGACTTTTGTTGACTTTCGGGTTTAGGCTATATTTTGTACTTTTCGGGTTTGGGCCTTGTTGGGCCATTTGACTTCTGACTTTGGGCCATTTCAAGGCTTTGGGCCTTCTTGGATTTAGGTCATGATGGGTTTTGGGCCCATTTAAGAAGCTGAGCCATATTGGGCTTTCAGCAAATTGGTAGGACCTTGGTTTTGGGCCAAGTAAGAAAAGGGTAAAATGGTCTTTTACCCCGGATGTTCATTTAGATTCTTGATAATGGGTTAAGATCCAGTTATTAATTGGATATTATTTGATGGTGTTAGTGCGGGGATTTTCTAGATCAGCAGGCCGAGATTTTATCTGAGAGATTCAGCAGCTTGAGGTGAGTTTCCTCACAGTGTTTGGAAGGTCGAAGGCACCAATGTCGGTCCATAGTTTATTATGATTAGGATGCTAGTTATCTGCATGGCTCTTGCATGTATGATATCTGATATGTATATCGGGCGGAGCCCGATGCCAGGCGGGGCCTGATGATTATATTGTATGCTAGTTATCTTTGTGATTCTTGCATGTGTTTATGTGTTTGTATGTATATCGGGCGAGGCCTGATGACTAGCATATCTGTTCCGAGCGGGGCCCAATGACGGGTGGGGCCCATTATCTGTTTGATATGTGTGGTATGTGGTAATTTGGGGAACTCACTAAGCTTTGTGCTTACGTTTTTCAGGTTATGTTTCAGGTACTTTCGGATCAAGGGGAAGAGCTCAGGGTGATCGCAACGTACATACCATGATTGTTACGCATTGTACTTTACTCTGATGTATTTGGATGTTTTGATCATACTTGGATTTTATTATGGTTTATGGATATGTTTTGAAGGATGGTTTTTATTATAATTAAAAATGAAATGTTTAGCCTTAATTTTTAGGACGTTACAAGTTGGTATCAGAGCCTTAGTTTGAGGGATTCATGCATACTCTCAGATGTGTATCAACTCAAACTGAGGGTTTGGTGGATTTTTCAAAAATAAATGTTTTATAAAAGGGTTTTCTAATAAAAGAAAAGGGGTGTGGTGCATGAAATCGACCGATCTCAAATAAGTTTTCCCAAAATACTCATACATGTTTTATGATATGCTTTGATTTGTGAATCTGTGAATCGCATGCTAGTTAGGGCTAAGGATGTACTCAGGATTTGCATGATAGAACACTAGGACAGATGCCTTTATATGCCTACTTTATGAGCTTGAATACTTTCATGATAGTACTGATCAGTTAGTGATAGGATGGCTTGTTTAGGTTATGCTTGTTCCGATTACCTGATTCTCGAATGTTGCTTGGTTTGTGCTTTTAGGAGTTTCCATTAACTTCAACTAACTAGTAAGTAAATATACTAAGTTACATATTTTTGAGACTAAATAATTTTAGAAGGTTAGTTTTTAACTCTATTGCGTAGCTCTTGTTTGAGTCCAACCGTTGTAGTGTGAGACCTTTCACTCAAAGAATTATATGGTGTCGGCGATATCTAATTGTATTTGTGAGCTAGGTAGAATATGTTAGGGGGAGTTCCTTTTGTAGCTGATGGCGGGGAGTAGTGCGGTGGTTTCCCTAGGAAAACCTAGGAAGAGATTTAGTGTTGGGAGCCTTGTCTTATTGAGGATTGTATATATGGATAAGGAGTGACATGGAGGATTCACAGCGATCCTTCAGGAAAGTATGGATAGATGTGGAAGGTAGTATGGGCCTATACTACTGGAAGCAGAGGATTCATACTCGAGTCAAGGAGGGATGCGACGATACTAGGAAGCTTATAGAGTATGAGACTCCTCGATATATATATATATATATATATATATATATATATATATATATATATATATATATATATATATATATGCGTGTTCTGATGGTTTAAATGGTCTATTTTCATTATGGTGACCCTTCGAGGAAGACTAGGTAGTGGTTCTGGTGCTGGTGAGGGTTCAGATTCGGGTTCTAGAGTCGGACAGTTGGATGATCAGATGTGGGAGTTCATTTCGTCTGACATTACCCGCATCATACACGAGCAGACTTTGACTTTCCGTATCATGGATGTTTTGGAGGAGCGTTTGGGTTCATTCCATTCTGAGATGGTAGCGATGATGGGAGCTCACACTTTGACTTTCAGTGAGTTCCGGGCATGTGGAGCCCCGAAGTTTTTCGGGAAGAAGGACCCAATCGCGATTAGACGTTGGTTAGCGGATGTCGCTAATGCATTTGGCACTACCAGTTGTCCCGATGGGGAAAAGGTTAGACTTGCTTCCTATCTTCTCAAAGACAGAGCCCGATACTGGTGGGTAGAGGTAAGACATGCCATGGGAGGCGAGGCGATTGAGTCCATGACTTTGGAGGATTTTGTGACGAGATTCTGGGCCGAGTTCACACCTGTGATTGAGGTCCAGAATTTGGTGCGAGGGTTTCATGATCTCCGCCAGACTAATGAGACGGTGGCTGAGATCACCTCTATGTTTCGCAAGAGGGCGTTGCTAGTTCCGAAGTATGTGGCGGATGAGGAGATGAAGAAGGCGAGATACCATGAGATGTTGAGGAGTGATATCTGGCAGTTTGTGAGCCGATCCAGTTGCAAGACACTAGATGATACGATTACGAGAGCCAGAGAGAGAGAGATTGACTTAGAGATGGTGAGGAAGAGGAAGCCAGATCAGGTTCAGGGTTCAGAGGGTTCGGGCAAGAGGCCCAAGGTATTTGATTCGAGATCGAGAGGCTAGCAGGACCAGAGCCGTTGTGGCAAGTACGGCAAGACGCATGATGGGGCGTGCAGGGTGGGTGGTTATGGTTGCTTCAAGTGCGGTAGGACGGGTCATATTAGCAGGGATTTCACTACTACTACCCCCACCATCCAGACATCTGACCTGATTTTCTTCCATTGAAATAAGAGGGGCCATAGAAAGGCCAATTGCCCAAGTTTGGCAGCAGCAGGACCAGTGGTAGCACCCGCTCTAGCGACTCTTCGGATTACATATAGCCGCCAGTAAAAGGCGGATGCGCCTGTTGCGAGGAGCAAGGCTTTCCAGCTGACAACTGAGGAGGGTCGTGCAGCACCTGATGTGGTTTGGAGTATGTATCTTCTCCTTATCTCTTTATTTATATTGGTTTTTCTGCTTATGTTGTGTGTTTTATTTTAGGATCGTTCCTCGTGAACGATATTTCCGCATTGGTATTGTTTGATTCGGGGGATACCCGATCTTATGTATCACTTGCGCTTAGCAAGAGGTTTGTTGATGCTCCGGGGGAGCTGGATTGTCCATTAGAGGTTGAGATTGCGAATGATCGATCTGTCCGTGTATCAAGGGTTCATCGGGGTTGTATTCTAGAGATGTTCAACGAGCAGTATCCGATTGATTTGGTTCCTATTACGTTGCAAGGGAACAAGGTTATTGTAGGGATGGACTAGTTGAGCCCCAATGGGGCAGTGATTGACTGGGAGCATCATATGGTATGTATTCGGACCCCAAGTGGGGGAGAGTTAGTGGTTCAGGGAGAGAGTGGTCAGTGTGGGCCGATTCTATGTTCAGCAGCTAGGGCCAGACACTATCTTCAGCAGGGATGTTCCAGATATGTTGTCTATGTTATGGATACCCGAGAGAAGGGTAAGGCGATTGTGGATGATGTGTCGGTTTTCCGGGAATATCCTGATGTGTTCCGGGAGGACTTGCCTAGAGTGCCTCCGGAGAGGCAGATGGAGTTTAGGATTGATTTAGTTCCGGGTGTGGCTCCGATATCCAAAGCACTGTATCGGTTATCTCCTCCAGAGATTCAGGAGTTGTCTACATAGCTGCAGGATCTGTTAGACAAGGGATTCATTCGACCGAGTAGTTCGCCATGGGAATCATCGATCATGTTTGTGAAGAAGAAGGATGGGTCGCATCGGATATGTATTGACTATCGGGAGCTGAATAAGCTAACGATGAAGAACCGTTACCCACTCCCGAGGATTGATGATTTGTTTGACCATCTTCAGAGTGCATCTTGGTTTTCCAAGATTGATCTACGTTCGGGTAATCATCAGATGAGGGTCAGAGAGGAGGATGTGCAGAAGACGGCCTTTTGGACTCGTTATGGTTATTACTGTTGGGTTTTAAGCACTATTACACTCCTATGGTGCACATGTAACCCTAGATGCTTTGGAACTATGTTTTCTCTAATTATACATGCATTTTTCAAATTTCCAAAGCATACAACTTAACTAGCATACAATTGAATATAACAACTAGTTAGATGGCTTACCTCTTGTGTAGTTCTTGGCCTTGGAAGCTTGAGCACCTCAAATGTAATGCCTCTAATGTGTTACAAACACCAAGTGTAAAGCAGGCTTTTAGAGAATAGGTTTACTCACACAAAAATCGGCTCACACATACAAGTATGATAGGGTTAGCCGAAAATGACACTAAGGGGTTCTTTTTATAGTGTTTCAAACTCTAGGGTTTCATCCATGTAACCCTAATGCACCATGACCTTCCACATTCCTTAGGCTCCATGGACTATCCATGAACCATTTAGCCCACCCTAATGAATCATTGGCCCACACTATAAGAAGGATTGATTTACATAATCAACCCCTTATATTTAATTAGTCTCTTTTGACCACTAAATTAATTCTTGACCAATACTAATTAAATAATATGATTTCTCAATTAATATATTATACTTATAATATATTAATAAATCATCAATAACCTTATTCTCAAAAGTCTATCCTATCAAATTGCACTGGTGAAGGTAGCCCAAAAGGACCATGTTACTATCAGGTCAAGTACATACCAGATATAGTTATGGGCTTAGACACTAAATCCAACAGTCTCCCACTTGGATAAGTCTAATAACTATAACTGCCAATGTAACTTCAAGATCCAATTAGAAATCGTAGCTTCCAAAAGCCGTTGTCGAACTCTGACCCAGTCAGTGACTGTCCTTAGATAAGTGATCATATATTCCTCTGTTCTTCAAGATATCAGCGGACAAATACATGGAACTTAGTCATACTTATTGTCCTGCAATTAGTTTCCCGATTTCCGATATGTTTGACATAGAACATAATTGAACACATCAATTTAGTTCTGACTGGGCCTGGTACATAGGTCAAAACAAATCATTGAGGGGCCCAGATATCGCTTTTAATCCTCTTAGGGTAAAAGGAACAGATAAACTTCGACATTATATGCTTGTACTAACTACTCGTCAAATCATGCACAACGATACGTTTTATAACATCAAGTTACTGATACGTTTTCGTATCATCAATGCACAACCGATTCGTAGTCAACAACTCATATATCTTGTTTTGAACATCATATGATATTATCATCTCACAATCACTCGTGATAAATTCCATGAAGTGATTCATGTGAGTGCGGGTTGATCCAATGCTCAAATCTTATTTCACAAGCACTCATGAATAGCGTAGCAGACTTTTGCTATGTCTAACACCTTAGACATCTACAACCAACTCATGACAGTCTAGCCTCATACCTACTTCCAAAGTATGATTGATTGTGGATGGTTTGAATCATCTTATTATTCTGGAAGTCAAAACATGCAAAAGTGAAACAATAGTAAATAATTGACACAAGACAGTAACTTTACTTATAAATAAAAAACACCTTTTATTCAATCATCAAAATGTCAATTAAAATTTAGCTATTACAAGTTTCTAATTTATCTAATCACTAAAACTAATATCGTCCTTTATCCGAATGCCCCTTGCATGCTGCAAGTGCTTAACCCTACTCGGTCCCTTTGTAAGGGGATCTACAGAGTTGTCCTGTGACGATATCCTCTTCACCACGAGGTCTCCTTCTTCTACCTGATGTCTTATGAAGTGGTACTTTCTGTCGATATGCCTTGATCTACCATGATCTTTCGGTTCCTTGGTTAAGGCAACCGCCCCTTCATTATCGCAGAAAACTTCTATGGGCTCCTTTATGGATGGCATAACTCCAAGGTCTCCGATGAAGTTCTTCAACCATATCACCTCTTTCGATGCTTCGCTCACTGCAATGTACTCAGAATCACACGTTGAATCAGCCACAGTCTCCTGCTTGGAACTTTTCCAAGTTATTGCTCCTCCATTTAGGGTAAACACCTAGCCCGACTAAGAGCGCATATTATCTATGTCGGTCTGAAACCCGGCGTCACAATACCCTAGTACTCTCAAGTCATCACTCCCACCGAGGGTAAGGATATAATCCTTAGTTCTCTGCAGGTACTTAATAATGTTATTAACTGCAGTCCAGTGAGCTCTACCAGGATTCCCTTGATATCTACTGACCATGCTCAAAGCAAAAGCCACATCAGGGCGAGTACAAGTCATAGCATACATGATTGAGCCAACTGCGGAAGCATATGGTACTAACCTCATCTCTGCTATTTCAGCCTTTGTACTCGGACTCTGAGTCTTACTCAGTTTGTTATTGCTTTGGATAGGAAAGTCACCTTTCTTGGAGTTCTCCATGCTGAAACGCTTCGGCACCTTGTCCAAGTAGGTACTTTGACTAAGTCCTATTAGTCTCTTACTCCTGTCTCTCAAAATCCTTATCCTTAGGATATAGGCAGCTTCTCCAAGGTCATTCATAGTGAAATACTTCCCAAGCCAGGACTTAACCTCCTGCAAGGTTGGGATGTCATTTCCTATGAGAAGAATGTCATCCACATACAACACGAGAAAGCTAACTATGCTCCCACTAGCCTTGACATACACACAGGACTCATCCTCGCTTCTCGAAAATCCAAACTCTTTGACTTTCTCATCGAAACAAAGATTCCAACTACGAGACGCTTGTTTCAATCCATAAATGGATCTCTCAAGCTTACACACTCTATTAGGGTACTTTGCATTGACAAAACCCTCTGGCTGACTCATAAAAACATCTTCAGCCAACTTTCCATTAAGGAAAGCGGTTTTTACATCCATCTGCCATATTTCGTAGTTATGAAATGCAGCTATGGCTAACATAACCCTTATAGATTTAATCTTCGCCACTGGTGAGAAGGTCTCATCATAGTCAACTCCCTAAGTTTGAGTAAAGCCCTTCGCAACCAGTCGCGCCTTATATGTATGTATTTTTCCATCCATGTCGGTATTCTTCTTGAAGATCCATTTGCACCCCACTGTCTTTCGACCCGGTACATTGTCAACCAAGTTCCAAACTTGATTGTCATACATGGACTGAATCTCACTGTCCATAGCCTCCTTCCATTTTGCAGACTCGGGGCCTGCCATGGCTTCCTTGTAGGTTTTAGGTTCATCCAGATTTATCAATGTACTATCACTGATAAATGTATCACCTTCAGCTGTTATATGAAAACCATACAACACAGGTGGAACACTAACCCTACTGGAACGTCTCAGAGGTACGGTTTCGTCAATTGGTTCAACAGGAGTTTCCTCCTCGGATTGATCGCTAGTGTTTGAAGTTCCTTCACCGCTTGACTCTTGAAGCTCTTCAAGTTCAATTTGCCTCCCACTGTCCCCTTGGCATATGAGTTCTCTCTCACGAAAGACCCCTCTTCTTACGACGAAGACAACATTGTCACGCGGTCTATAGACGAGATATCCAAACGATTTTTGTGGGTAGCCGATGAAAATACATCGCTCACTCCAAGGTTCGAGTTTGTCGTGAGTTTCGCGTCTCACGAAAGCCTCGCAACCCCAAACTTTGATGTGATCCAACGTGGGAACCTTCCCTGTCCCCATCTCGTGAGGTTGTTTGGAAACCTTCTTGGTAGGGACTAAATTAAGGATATGGGCGGCAGTCTCTAAGGCATACCCCTAAAATGAGATAGGTAACAAAGCTCGACTCATCATAGAATGAACCATGTCCAACAAGGTTCGATTGCGCCTCTCAGCCACACCATTTAGCTGTGGTGTCCTAGGAGGTGTCAATTGTGAAACAATTCCATATTCTTTAAGATAGTCGTGGAACTCGATACTAAGATACTCTCCTCCTCGATCGGATTGCATTACCTTTATCTTCCTGCCCAATTGATTCTCCACTTCTGCCTTAAACTCTTTGAACTTTTCAAAGGTTTCTGACTTATGCTTGATTAAGTAGATATAGCCATACCTATTGTAATCATCAGTAAAAGTCACATAGAAGCGGTTAGCATCCCTTGTGGACGATCTGAAGGGTCCACACACATCAGTGTGTATGAGATCCAACAAACCCTCACCCCTTTCACAAGTACCAGTGAAGGGTGACTTGGTCATCTTTCCAAGTAAACAAGATTCACAAGTGTCATCCGCTTTCTGTCCAAGTGGTAATGGAACCTGATGGGTCATATAGCCATTCTCTTGCTGAGTCTTGATGTAACATCCCAAAAATACGGTCTGAAAATTTCATTTTTAAATCATTAATGAAAGCCATAGTTATCCACCATTTCATTCATAAACAAAACTGTTATATCAAATCAGAGTATAATCTCAAAACGTATTCTTTTTATCATAGTAAAACATCCCAGGCTAAACAAACTATGGTGTGTGCCATGCGATCACCCCGAGCTCCTCCCTCCGCTACCGGAAGTACCTGAAACCAAAACTGAAAATTGTAAGCACGAAGCTTAGTGAGTTCCCCAATCTACCACATACCACATACATAACCACATACTCGGCCGCCGCCCGCTACATCGGGACTTGCCCGGTATCGGACTAACTCTGGCATCGGGCCCCGCTCGACATCAGGCCCCACCTGGCATCGAGCCCCGCTCGGTATACAGAGCTGTTCTCTTAGGCCCCGCCTGCCTCTGGGCCCCGCCCACCAAACATATAACATAACACATAACAAATAAGCTAAACATACTCTAATATACTCCTGGTCTAAGGCCTTGCCTAACTTGGGCCTCGCCCCTGTCCTGTTACTGGTGAGTCATGGAACCCCGTCCACGCTCCTGCTGATAGTGAGATATGGGCCCCCGCCCACACTCACCTCCCTCCTAACTCGGCCTCGCCCCTGCTCTGCTACTAATGAGATACGGAACCTCGTCCGTACTCGGCTAGTGAAGAGATACGGGATCTCGCCCGAACTCACCTCCCTACCAGGCACATACAAGTATCACAAAGACTACCAGTATAATCTAACAAACGACATATAAACCTTCCTCGGGCTTTCCCCGGCATCGGACCTTGGTCCGGAACCATACTATCATAAACATTCCTCGGGATTACCCCGGCATCGGACCTTGGTCTGGAACCTATAAACACTGACACATGCAAGAATCTTAACTACCATTGGCATACTAACATTCCTTGGGCCTCGGCCGATACATATCATAAAATGCCTAGGGCTAACCCCCGGGTCTTCCTACTATACACAAACATAATGGGCCGGCATTGTGGACGTAGACCCATGCACACAATGAGGAGACTCACCTCGCACAACTGAAGACTGACTCAAACCCTGGCTGCTATCCGACAATTCCCCAAACCGCTGCTCCGCTAGCCCCCGAGCTACCAATACCAACATAACACTTAGTCCCAAAATGCCCTCCAGAAGTCAAACTAAGTCAACTCTGGTCAAAGTCAACGGTCCATGGTCAAATTCAATACTTCCAGGTTGACTTGACTCGTCAAGTTGCTCCATCAACTCGCCGAGTCCAAGAGCTCATAATCCTACAATCGCGAACCAACTCGTCGAGTCAGCCCCTGACTCGCCGAGTTCCCTGGCTAACCAGACTCGTGACAAACCGAGTCAACTCACTGAGTCATCCCCCTAACTCGCTGAGTTCACCCATAACCAGAAAACAGGACAACTCACTGAAACTTGTCGAGTCCCTCCCTGGACTCACCGAGTTCCTCGTTCTGATGGACAATCTTAAAGGATTAAGCCCCTATACTCCAGATCTGAACTCCAAACTTCATAAACACTTTGGAAATGACTTATTAAGGGTAAAGTTTCCAGCTTTACCCATCCTAAGTCCTTCTTAATGGGTTTAGACAAAACCCTAGCTCATTAAGACATAACTCCATGGTCCAAAACCCTTATTACACCAAACCAAGGCAGGGAAATCAAGATCTAGACTCTAGACATCCAATAACCACGTAAAGTCCAGGACTTTACTTCCTTGCATGGTCTTTAGGGCTCCAAGAGGCCATAATAATCTCTTTAGACTTGCATGGGGCTTTCTAATGGCATAAAGCTTGCACCTTTATGCCTTAACCACTCTTAGGGACTCCAGATCTGAAAGGATCTAAGCTTGGGATGTCCTTGTCACAAAGATCAAGCTCCATGGTCCAAAATCTTCATAAAAGGGACATAACTAGATCTAAGAAACCAAAAGCCAAGATGAAGACTTGATTACCCAGAAATGCAGCAAATGGAGTGTATCTTCTGGATCTACTTCCTCCTTCTTGAACCTCCAACCTCATTCCTCTTCTTCTTCCTCTTCAAGAGCACACAAATCACTCAAAGATGGCTCAAACACTCACAAGATGCTCTAGGGTTTCGTGGGTGAGGGTTTGGGGTCTGGGGGCTGAAGATGAGGCTGAGGGAATGAGAATATGATGCTTAAATAGGGCACCAAGTCCCGAAATTAGGGTTTCCCAACCCAGACCCGACTCGCCGAGTCGGCCACTTAATCCGTGACACGGAACTCACTCCGACTCGTCGAGTTCTTCCTTGGACTCGACGAGTTGACTCATTGAATTAGGGTTTTTCCTTCCCTAACTTGGCCTCCTGGATTCCGGGTGTTACACTTGAACAGAAAAGCGGAATGCCCTTAACTTTATTTGATCTTCAGTGACAGCATGTGGCTTCATTCCTGAACATACCACATGAAATTCCTTGAGGAATTTATATGGGTCTTCGTTTTCAAAACCTCTGAAAGTGGGAAGAAGATGAATCAGCCCACATTTAAGTTCGAAGTTATGGGCTTCCGGAAAAGTAATACAGAGGGGCTGCTCGTTGACTTCTTGAGTGGCCCACTCTCTGAGAGTCTTTTCTGCTTCGTCTCCACTCATGTCTGATTCTTCAGATTCGGATTCTGAAGAATCTGTGGGTTCAGATTTGACTGAGGATAGTGGGGAGTATGTTTTATAGGGACTAGCAGAAGGTGAAGATGGGGGTACTTTTGAAAAAAACGGATATGTTTCGTTCCACAAGGGAGTTCCTTGTGGTGTGATTATTTCTGGAGGTACTAAAGATGATGATGAACCAGCAGATTATTTTCTCTTTGCTGCTTCTTTCTTCAGTTTCCTTGCAGTTCTTTTGATTTCTAGATCAAAAACTAGAGGTGTACTTGAACAAAAAATTATGGGCATAAAACTATTAGAAAGCACCGTGTCCCAGACAACGGCGCCAATTTGTTAGACCGGTTGTTGCACCCGATTTAAACAAATAAAATTTATCACTGCTGGTTGCACTAAAAATATAGCACAGGGAAGCAGGGTCGAATCCTCAGGGACAGAGCCTAATGGTCAATGCTTTTTTGCATCAGGCACATTCTACTCAAGAAACAGAAATATAAAAGGGGGGGGGGTTTAATTAACTTAGAAAACTAAAATTGCTGTGATATTAAATTAAACGAAAATCAGTAATAAAAACGATTTCAGTTCTGTTGTGTGAGATGATTCGCAGTCTTCAGATCTCCAAACATCGTTGAAAGATATCAAAAATCACATTCAGAAGTGGTTTTCGTCATCTGGAATCGTCTCCTCTCCACATCTGATAATGAAGGTTGTATTTATACTCAAGGTGGAAACTTCCGGAGAAAGAAACTGATAACATGCGATCGTAGGTAGGCCCTATGTGATCGCATGTTTCCTTAAAAACACGTATCCAGGCGATTTAATGTCATACTTTGTTATTCTGGGCTTTTTTGGACAACATGCGATCACAGGTTTGGGTATATGCGATCGCAGTTTTGCAGTTTTTACTTCAGATGACTTTTATTTTGACCCTAGGAAGCTTCCTGGTAAACATGCGATCACACATGCGATTGCATTTTTTGCCTATGTAATCGCATATTTGGCCTTTTTCACAAACATGAAAGTCGTCAGAAATTGTGACTAGTTTCCAGAACATTTTAAATCTCGTCAATCAGAGTTACGTTTCATGAGATATGGTCAAAATACTGACAGGGGGTCAAAGCTGCCAACAACATCCTTTAGCTTCAGATTGTAGCAATCTATCTTCGTGTAATCAATTCGAGCAAATGTTTTTGACCAAAACATCTTCCAAGAATTACTTAACATCCTCCTTCAGTTCCAACTCCATTTAGGCTCGAAAAATGCATCCAACTGCTCCCAAAACACTGCTCCACTCGAACTATCTGAAAATAACATAAAAAATGCTAGCAGTATAGGAATTCTTATAAAATACATGAGCTGACATTATTTAAACAAATGATATGAAAATAGGGATGAGCATTAGAACCGCCGGAACCGGACCGGAACCGAACCGGAACCGGAACCGGAATTGGTAATAGGCCCGGTTACCGGTTCTCCATTTTTATGAAAACCGGAACCGGTTTGACATTTTTTTCATTTTTTAAAATGCGTATAACTCGCTCATATGAAGTCGAAATTATTTGATTTTTTTTCCAACATGTAATTTGGAGTTTGTAATTCATTTTTGACGGTATAAACATATGTTTTTGTTAGATATGGAATCAGACACATGCCCCGAAAGAAAGCATATCGATGTTGCGTTTTTTTTATTTCAGCATTATTTTTTTGTTTTTTTGAATATGTCCCATTTTTTAAATGTGCATAACTCATTCATATGACGTCGGAATTACTTAATTTTTTTTCCAGCATGTAATTTGGTGTTTGTAGTTCATTTTAGACTATAAAAACACATATTTTGGTTAGATATTGAATCAGTTTCGGCATTTTTTATTTTTTTGGAATCTGTCCCCGCTTTTAAAATGCGCATAACTCACTCATATGAAGTCGGAATTACTTGATTCTTTTTTCATCATGTAATTTAGTGTTTGTACTTCAATTTAGAATGTAAAAAGTCATAATTTGGTTAAATATTGAATCATTTACAAGCTCTAGAAGATAGCTTATAATCTATAGTATTTCAACCGGTTCTATTTTGAAAAATAACCGAAAAACCGGAACCAGAACCGGAACCGGCGCTAGAACCGGCGGTCCGGTTCCCGGTTCTTATAATATAGGAAAACCGGTTCCGGTTCCGAACCGGTCCGGTTCCAAAGCTCATCCTTACATGAAAATATACAAAATATGATACTAAATGATAACAAAAACTACCATAAAAGATGCATAAAATGGCATTTAATAGTGAGTGCATAGTGGGTCAGGTGGCTTCCTTTAATTATGATAGTCGGGGGTTATTGACTCTCCATCGGAGGGCGTGGGTTCTTTATTAGGGTGGTGCACATTAGGTTCTGATGGAGGAGGAGGAGCATAAATCAAGATTATCCATTCATCCTGAGACGACCAAGATGTATATAGATCTCCGTCCTGATTATTGGTGGCCCTGTATGAAGTGGGATATAGCTTGGTATGTGGAGAGGTGCTTGACTTGCAGGAAATTAAAGGTCGAGCATCATCGGCCTCATGGAAAGATGCATACGTTAGACATTCCCATTTGGAAATGGGAGGAGATCACCATGGATTTCATTACGAAGTTTCCTCGGACAGCACGCGGGGTGGATTCAATTTGGTTCATCGTGGATCGATTGACCAAGAGCGCGCATTTTATTCCGATTCAGGAGAGTATCTCTGCGGAGAAGTTGGTCGGCATATACATCAGGGAGGTCGTGGCACGACATGGGGTGCCAGTTTTTATGGTTTTAGACAGGGACGTCTGGTTTACTTCCAAGTTCTGGAAGAGGTTCCATGAGGAGTTCGGTACTCGTCTGCATTTCAGCACAGTTTTCCATCCGCAGACTGACGGATAGACCGAGCGAACTATCCAGACCTTGAAGAATATGCTTCGGGCCTGTGTATTAGATTTCGGTGGGATTTAGGATATGTATCTCCCTTTGGCGGAGTTTTCATATAACAACAGTTATGACGCCAGCACCGATCAACCTCCGTTTGAGATGCTCTATGGGAGGAAATGCAGGACCCCGATATGTTGGGGTGAGGTCGGTTAGCGAGTCAAGGGGAGTACCGAAGTGGTACTCAAGACTATCAAATTGATTCAGCAGGTTTGAGGTAGACTTCCGACAGCATAAAGTCGGCAAAAGAGTTATGCCAACAAGCGTCAATCAGACCTAGAGTTCCAGGTTGGGGATATGGTTCTCCTGAAGGTGTCCCCTTGGAAAGGTGTCATCCGATTCAGGAAGAGGGGCAAGTTGGGCCCCAGGTACATCGGTCCTTTCAGGGTTTTGGCCCGTGTGGGCCGGTTTGCTTATCTCCTGAATCTTCTCGCGGAGCTTAGTCAGATACATATCACGTTTCACGTCTCTCAGCTGTGGAAATGCTTGGTTGATGATTCCGCAATGGTTCCACTGGAGGATATTCAAGTGGATTATCGCCTAAATTATGTCGAGAGATGGGTGGCAATTCTTGATAGGAGGATGAAAACCTTGAGGAACAAGGTTTTTGAGTTGGTTAAAGTATAGTGGCAGCACTGCAAGGGCTCAAAATGAACATGGGAGCCAGAGGACAAGATAAGGGAGCATTACCCGGAGTTATTTGAGGCAGAGGACTTCGAGGACGAAGTCTAATTCAAGTGGGGGAGAATTGTAACATTCAAGATTATTGGTATGTTCCTTTTTAACCCTTAATGTAAATTTCTCTCATTTTAGTCCCTAGCTCAATACGCAGGGTGTACTCCATGAGTATGTTGAGCGTACTGGCTCGTTGGTTGGATCGCGGATGCACCCACGTACGATGGGCATTCGTGGGAGTACGCAGGGCGTACGCAATGCAGGGGAAAACCTAAATTTTTAGGGTTTGTGCCCTATTTAAACAACTTATAATACCCTTGGACCTCCTTATGAACAACCTCCATCTCTTTATACCCTAAGATCAAAAACCTAATTTCCATTTGTGAGATTTGAGCTTGGAAATGAGTTTTGGTGGTGTTTTTGATGAAGTGAAGGAAGAAGAACACTTGGAGGTTGCTTGGGAGTGGTTTGAGCTTGTAGATCCAGAGTCATCTTCATCTTTGCAAGCTATTTGAGGTAAAAAAATGCGCTCAACTTGATGGTTCCTTATGCTAGATCCAAGGTAGGGTGTTATTTTTTCTTTTTTTGGTCCTTTAAGCCATATTTGAGATTATGGCTACTCCAGAAGCCATGGATGTTAGATCTTAGCACCTTTGAGGTCCCTTGTCCATAAAAATGTAACCTTTATGAGTTATATTGGTCCATGCATGTGTTAGGATCCTTAATATGGTTCTTTTTGAGTTTTGGGTCCCATTAAGTCATGCATGGGAGTAAAGTTTCCAAGTTTACGTGTTAAGTAAACATTTAGGATCAGATCTGAGAGTTTGGCTATATATATTGACCGATTAAGTGCTAAATGGATTGGGTTGGTTGTCTGCAGAGTACGTGGGGCATACCCAGCTCGTACGTGAGTGTACTGGCCCCAGAATGAGTACGTTGAGCGTAAGCCTGAGTACGCCAAGCATACTCGGCAATTTGAATTTTGTTGACTTTCGGGTTTGGGCCATATTTTGGACTTTTAGGGTTTGGGCCTTTTTGGGCCACTGGACTTCTAACTTTGGGCCATTTCTTGGCTATGGGCCTTCTTGGATTTAGGTCATGATGGGTTTTGGGCCCATTAAGGAAGTTGGGCCATATTGGGCTTTGGGATGCTATTTAAGAATTTGGGTTTTTTGAGCAAATGGGTTGGGCCTTGGTTTTGGGCCAAGTAAGAAAATAGTAAAATGGTCTTTTACCCTGGATGTTGGACAAGTAATTTAGATTCTTGATTATACGTTGAGATCCAATTATTAATTGGATATTAATTGATGGTGTTAGCGCGGGGATTTTACGGATCAGCGGACTGAGATTTTATCGGAGAGATTCAGCACCTTGAGGTGAGTTTCCTCATTGTGTTTGACGGGTCGAAGGCACCAATGTCGGCCCATAGTTTATTATAATTAGGATGCAAGTTGTCTGCGTGACTCTTGCATGTATGATATCTGATATGTATATCGGGCGGAGCACGATGCCAGGCGGGGCCTGGTGATTATATTGTATGCTAATTATCTTTGTGATTCTTTCATGTGTTTATGTGTTTCTATGTATACCGGGTGGGGCCTGATGCCAAGCGGGGCCTGATGACTGACAGATCTGTTCAGAGCGCGGCTCAATGTCGAGCGGGGTCCGATGACGGGCGGGGACCATTATATATTTGATATGTGTGGTATGTGGTAATTTAGGGAACTCACTAAGCTTTGTGCTTACGGTTTTCAATTTATGTTTCAGGTACTTCCAGATCCAATGGGAAAAGCTCGGGGTGATCTCATTGCACACACCATGATTGTTCCGCATTTTACTTTACTCTGATGTATTTGGATGTTTTGATCATACTTGGACTTTATTAAGGTTTATGGATATGGTGTGAAGGATGGTTTTTATTATAATTAAAAATGAAATTTTTGGCCTTAATTTTTGGGACGTTACATATTAAGGGTCCGAATCTTAAAACCCTAACCTCTTAACCCGTTAAGACACCATAACCTTTGCATGGAAGGACTAGAACGGCCAAAATTACATTTTTATCATTCTAGACACATCAAGATCCAAACTTTATACCTTCAAATGATGCTTGAGGGCAAGATACTTCTGGATCTAAGAGATCTTGAGCTTCTAAGATGAATCCTCTTCCCTCTTCCTCCTTCAAGAACACCAACAACACACTCTAAGGCTTAAAATACTCATAAAGGTGGATTAGGGTTTGCAAGGCACGAAATGGGGTTGGAAGCTGATGAGGGAAGGAGTCTTGGGGAGTTAATTATGCTTAAATAGGGTCTAAACCCCAAAAATTAGGTTTTGGCCTTTGGCCACGTACGCCCAACATACAAAGAGTACGCCCAACGTACCAGGAAAAGGCGAAATTTTTCAGTTAAGGTTCCTTGGGACCAATTTTGCAAATAAAAATCATACTAGGGCATAAATGGAAAATACCTAGAAAACGAGGTGTTATAGAAATATGGCTATTTTTCTAATAAAAAAATTAATTGGTTATAAACTTTGTTAGTATATTATTAGGGGAGTGATAAATTCGCCCACCAATGTTTTTGGAATTTGCCGAATCAGCCCCTTAACTTATTTTGGTGCTTTATAAGGGAATAAGGTGGGTTATGACCAACTTATCTAGTCCCCTAACCAAAAATAACCAGTAAAATATGTTACATAACCATTTGAAAGCTTATGTGGATGTCTAGTAAGCACATACAAATGTGACCAAGTGTTTTGTTGTTTGACTAGATCAAAATCATCCCACCATCTTTGAAATAACTAAATCGTTAGTGGCTCCCATCGAAAATCAATCTACACGCATTGATCCAAAATCACGTTGAATCATAATCACATTGGAATCGACTTTGAAGAAAGCTTGACTCCCAGAGAATACGCGTAAATGTGTGCTGGTCGGTGTCTGTATCTTCTCCTCATATCCTGAATTCCTAGTATTTGTACACTCCTTTTCCACATTCAATGGAAGAGTCATCAGATGATTCAGTGCTTAGAACGTAAGTGGAAGTATAGTGGGAACCATTGGTTGAAATTCTAGAACGGGTGAATTAGGTTTCTGGGATTCAATTGGTGCATCAAATTGATCGTCAATGTCAGATGAGACCAAACTCTCTGAACTAAGACCGAAATACTCAGACTACATCATGTGGTTTTCATTTGCGATTTTAGGATTACAAGTGGCAGTGTGCTGATGATCACGTCTGGTGAAGCTTTGGTGTATAACAACGACAAGTGAAAGAAACCATAAGGCGAGTGGAAGAGATCAATGGAAGATAAAATGAATTTATTTCCAATTTTTGTTTTTGATGAAGACTTCAGATAAAAGGATCAAAGAAAAAGCTAGCAGCTTATCTTCAAGATAGTTTCTTACCCTACTTAGCATATATATCTCACACTTCATAGAAGATTCAACTGTGGGAACGTTAATCCGAAGGGTGTCGTTAAAGACTAGATTTTTCCCACCTCCATTGATGGTCTGAGTGGTGACTAATTTTTTGGGTTTACAAGTGATCAAAGTTTTAGCATTAAAGTTGAAATCAATTTAGAAGAAAGATCGACTCCTTAGACATCACAAGTGAATCAAAATCACATTGAAATCGATTTAGGAGAAAGTCAATGTGGGTTAAGGGAAAAGGGGCCAACAAGTGTCTATGTGGAAAGGGGGTAACAAGGTTACCTCCAAAGTGACCAATTAGACTCGATATAAAAATTTTATGCCCTCATAAAGCACCAAAAAAAGTTAAGGGACTAGTTCGGCAAATTCCAAAAATATTGTCGGGCGAATGTGTCATTTCCCATATATTAATTTTAATATCGTATATTCATATAATTATGTTGTAGTTATCGACATGTTGGCCAAATCTTCATTGTGTTATTATTATTTATAGTCGTGAAAGGAGAATATTTTTTGGGAAATTATCTAATTACATGGCATCAAAGAGATATATCTATTGTATTTTCTCTCCTCTCATCCGCCTTAGATATTGCTAGGCTTGTTGTCTTCAACCATCTTCCTTATGATTCTCCTCTTATTCTTCATCATCATGACCACTCATACCAAGAAACCATATAAAATTACGAATATCAAATAATATATTCCATTTATCCTCGATCTTGATTGATTGAATTAGGATTCATGGTGAGGATTATTTGAAAACCAGTACAATGGTTTCAGTGTGTTACATCATCTTCAAGAACTCAATGATAAAGCTCCAACAACTGCAGACAAGTCAGAATGGAATCTGATTGATTCAATTGTTGAATAACTTGTGTATTGATATAATTTCTGATATAGGTATTTATACACAAGGCAAATACAAGGGAATACCTAATTCCTAATACACATACATGTGAATAATAGTGCCTTGAGACCAGGACATTTATGACTGTAACACCCACATATTCGGGCTAGTCAATTAAGAGATAATAAGCGTTAAAAATGATAGATTATTACTTAGGATATATAATCTTAACAAAGTTTTAGTGTATGTGACAAGGATTCCGTACATATAAAGAACGTTGAAATCCAACTTCGTATGAAGAAGTTATGCTTCTTCGAAGTTTCGCAATTAAATCAACGCAGTAGTGCGGGCGCAGAAACCGAAATTCTAATCGGTTGATCGTTAGCCTAAATAATCTAAACGAGAATTGAAGATCTCATTAATAGGATTTCGTCGATATAAAGATCATCGAGAACGGAGTCCGTATGTAGGAGTTATGCTTTCTACAACGATTTCTAACACCCTAAGCCTATCAAAAATATTTTTTTGATATATTGAGAACTAGCTGTTGGAATCTAAAGAAAAGTTGTAAATATAGTTGAGAGCGTTCCATGGATATAAAGAACGTTGAAAAACAAAGCCCGTATGAAGAAGTTACACCGTTTTGAAATTCTGGAAAAATCACACACGCGAAGTGCACCACACACGTTAATGATGTGGCACTCTCCAGAGGCGACACATGGCACCGACGACTGTTCCTTCCTCCAATGGGTAAGGTGATGTGGCACCACGAGGCTTGGACATGTGACACCATGAAAATACGAAACGTTGCATGTTCTAGAAGGGGAATGGGTGGCCCACTCCAATCGTGACATGTGGCAGGAAAGTGCAGGAGCCAACGCAACCCTAGTGTGTGCGTGCCTCCAGGCTATGCACATTGCGCCTTGCTAATGCCTATTTATAGCCTTTCGAAATTCATTTCTCCCATACCAATTTTACTCCTATTTCTCTCTGGAGTCATTTCTTTCCTTGGATCCGATTTCTTTGGGATTTTAAAATATATTAGTAAGGTTCTAGGGTCCCAGAGAGCCCGATAAATAGAAGCTTTCGGTTTTGGAGTTCTGTGCGCACGTTTTCCCAATTTTTTCTCAAAAGCTCTGTAAGTTAAGCTACAATCTATCATTTTTAGTGTAACTTATATTTATAGTCATAAGTCGTTATTATGAACCTATAAATAAGATGTATCAGTAATTTCAAGTCATTATATTGATTAATCTACTTACAGGAGAGGTGTCTAGAATGGTCACGTTGGCTTGGTTGTTGGATTTCAGAAAAACTATTATGTCAAAATGATCCTGCCTCCCAACTGTCATACTTGGTTGATCCTTACTTGATAGATCTTGATGTATACATTGGGATTAGTGAGGATCTAGACTATTATTAGTCACAAGGATCATTAGACTAAAACTTTGTAATCATACTTAGGTCACGTCAAGGGAATATCTAAGGTGTTAGGCAAAACTCTGCCTAGATCACTAGTCATCCACCTAAGTCAAGTGAGGGCATAGTTACTTTCAAACTTACACATAGATACATGTATTCTAACTTCTTAAATGTTATGTGTGTTGTCTTGTTGTGTTTAATATAGTTGTACAATATGATTGTTACTTGATTTAATTATATATTTATCATAATTAATAATATGATTTGGTAGTAAAGGGTTGTGCAAAATAACAAAGGAGAGGTTGTGATAGGGTTTTATGAGATGGTGGTTGTGATAGGTTAGTGAAAGTCATGAGAAATAATAAGTCGTATCTATTGTGTCTATCCCAAGTACTTTTGTGCTAAACCAAAGTACCATTGTAATGTCGTGCTTGTCGAGACTATCCAAAGTACTAATGTATTGTCGTGTTGTCGTGTTGTCGTGTTTACCCAAAGTATTATCATACCAACGTGCCTAATCATCTAGGAATTATAGTTGTCTATTGATAAAGGTCCTTTAAGAAAGATCCCTCGAGATCATCATATTAGGATTAGTAAGTGAGAATATATGGAGTGGGGTAATTGGGTTATTTGAATGCTGAAGAATATATAATTAAAGATTATAATATTGTGGGTTGGAAACCCTATGTATCTCATCAGGTTTCCCAACCTGAACCACTAAGTTTATTTGCATCATAGGTAATTATATATGGATAATGATGTATGTATCTGCTGAGAGATTCAAGGAGGTGTAGACCATTAGTGTAACGAAATGTAGTAAGTCTTCGTTTATGCTTATGTTTCTTGTATCAGTTATGACATCCTGAGTTTTGAAAATATAAATGAAAAATATTTCTTCTGAAATGCCTTACTTTGATATCATATCATATCAAGCATATTTTGGGACCAATTCTGCATTAACAATTGTTTTAAATAAGCATAAATCAAAATTTTAAAATGACCTTAAATTTGGGGATTTCACAATGACTCATTCTAATGACTACTTCTACAGAATACATGTTTGTAATTTAATAACCGTTATTACCCCATGGCAAGCTCAAGGGAAGGACTAACTTGAAGCTTGTATTGAAGCTAAGTTATGCGATCTTTACCCAGTGGTTTTGTGAATATGTTAGCAAGTTGGTCAACGGAGTGAACTTGGCAGATTTGGAGAGTACCAGATTTCATTTATTTGTGAACAAAATGAAAGTCTAAGGCGATATGTTTGGACCGTGTGCTGATAACTGGGTTTTTACACATGAATGCTGCACCAATATTATCACAAAGGAGAATGGGAGGCTTTGGTAAGGTGACATGAATATCACGAAGGAGTTGTTGAATCCAAAGTAGTTTAGTTGTTGTGTATGCAATGGCTTTGTATTCAGCTTCAGTGTTGGATCGAGCAACTACCATTTGCTTCCGTGAGGTCCAACTAATCAAATTTAGTCCAAGAAAAACAGTGAAGCCATATTGTGATCGACTACCATCTGTGTCTGATATCCATCCAGAATCTGAGTATACGAGTAGAGAAGCTGCATGATGAGGTATAAAATGAAGGAAATTATTTAAGGTACCATTCAGATATCAAAGTATGCATTTCACAACTTGCCAATGAAGAATGGTGGGTGCATGCATCAACTAGTACACACGGTTGACTGCAAAGGCAATATCAGGACAGGTGATGGT
The DNA here is from genome assembly GCF_052849685.1 of Lactuca virosa. Taxonomy (NCBI): domain Eukaryota; kingdom Viridiplantae; phylum Streptophyta; class Magnoliopsida; order Asterales; family Asteraceae; genus Lactuca; species Lactuca virosa. Next base: position 175,097,897 of record NC_136432.1, read on the forward strand.
TGCATAATGAAGGGAACCAACAGTTTGTCTGTATAATTTTGGATCATTGAATGGCTCACTAGAAAGTACAAGGCGAGTGGATGGATCTGCTGGTGTGGTTATGGGTTTGGAATCAAGCATTTTGTTTTTTGTGAGAATATAATGGATATACTTGGTTTGGGAAAAAGTGAGACTAGTGGCTGTTTTTATGATTTGGACACCTATAAAATAATTGAGTTTGCTGAGATCTTTGAGAGAAAGATATTGATGCAAGGTGTTTATGATTGTTTGGATCAGATGTGGATTATTTCTGGTAATGATTAAATCATCCACATAAACTAGGATGTAGATGGTGGAAACGGAAGACGTATGCATAAACAAGGAGGTATCATATTGACAAGCTTTAAATCCATGTGTAACAAGATGTTGTTTGATTTGATTGAACCATGCTCTTGGAGCTTGGTTTAGACCATAAATGTCCTTGTGAAGCTTGCACACGGATTGAGGTGATATGAGTCTTCAAAGCCATGAGGCTATTCCATGTAACTTCTTTGGTTAACAACCCATTTAAAAATGTATTGGTGATGTCCAATTTTCAAATGTCCCAGCCTTGATATAATGCCACATAGATGACTAAGTGAATGGATTTTGGTTTGATTACAGGACTGAAAGTTTCAAAGAACTCCATACCTTCTTCTTGACTAAACCCTTTTGCAACAAGACGTGCCTTGTAGCATTCAATTGTCCCACCCGAATGTCATTTTATCCTGAAAATCCACTTACAACCAACAATGTTAACATTAGGAGGACATGGAACTAGAGACCACACATTATTCCTCATTAAGGAATCGTATTCACACTTCATTGCATGGAACCAAAATGGGTTTTAAAGGGCTGTTGGGATATTGCAAGATTCAATTATGGGAGGAGTGGAGGTGGATGTGAGAAAGGAGCAAGGTTTGACGGAGTTTGTACAAGCTCAAGTAACCATTGGATGATGAGTGTTGGCAACCGGACGAAGAAAATGAGGGGCTTTTTTAACTTGAAAACTAAGAATAGGACGTTGATGAGAAGGACATGGATAAGTTGGGGAGGGTGTAGAAGGGGTTGTGGACGAGGAAAGAGAAGGGACAGGTTTTGGTGGGGGAAATGGATGTGGTAGTGAGGTTGCATAACTAAGAAGAGTATCAGGAGTGGGGTATGTAGGGGAGAGGGAATCAGATGGAGGAATGGGTAATTTGGGAGTGGCATATCAAAAAACATCTTCGTTGAAGATGAAATGTCACGATATATATATATATATATATATATATATATATATATATATATATATGTGTGTGTGTGTGTGTGTGTGTGTGTATATATATATATACACACACACTAGAGGAAGCAATGTGAAGATAGAGATAACATTTATGTGAGGCGTTGTAGCCAATGAAGACCCAAGGGAGAGAGCAAAAGTCCACTTGTGGGTGTTGTATGGATGTAAAAAGGGGTAACAGAGACAGCTAAAGGTACGTAGAAAAGCATAATCAAGGTCCTTGTTATATATTTTTGAATAAAGAGAGGCATAGTTGAGGGTTGGTGTAATAGTGAGATTATGAAGATATGAAGCATATTTAAAGGCGTGTTCCTAATATGTGTGAGGGAGATTGGATTGAGCAAGAAGATAGGGTCCCTTTTCAACGATAACACGATTGGGACGTTCTATAAATCCATTTTGTTCGTAAGTATAAGGACACGAAATGCGATGGTTAATGCCACAAGATTGAAGATAGGTCGAGACAGATCAAAATTCTCCACCCGAATCTGATTCAAAGTTTTTTATTTAACAGCTAAATTGTAACACTCATAAATTTCCAACCAATTTAAACTTTTCGAAAACAATCCAAATCCATTAATTATTACAAAAAGGTTTTAAATTAGTTTATTATCAGAGTATCCCAGAAACATCAGCATAAAAATGAGGAGCAGTACGATCACGCCTTCGCCTTGCCACGATCCCCTGAGGTACCGGAAACAATACACTGAAACTGTAAGCCCGAAAGCTTAGTGAGTTACCCCCAAAATACCAACCACATACAACCATAATCATATCATATCACAATACAGAGCAGCCATGCATATCGAGTCTACAGTGTGACTGGTCCGCCCACACCTGGCCTTCAGTCCACCCGGTCCACCCTCTGAGTCTACAATATGACTGGTCCGCCCGCACCGGGCCTTCAGTCTGTCTGGTCCACTCTCCGAGCCTCGGCATGTCTGGACCACCCTCTTGGGGCCTTCAGCCTATCCGGACCGCTCGCTGGGCCTTCGGTCTATCCGGTCCGCCCTAGGTATGTTGGCCTACAGCACAAAGCAGGACCCGCCTCAACCCAACCCTAATCAAACAACCATGTGCACATAAACAAGAAATCACATAACTATCCATAACCACACAAACCGATCCAGTAGATCATATAGCATAGCAACATTCTAACCAGGATACCGACCTAACCGGTCACTAGCATAGCATCAACCTATATACTATGATATCGACCTAAACCAGGTCACTAACATAATACCATCCTAATTACCCGGATGCAGATCTAACAAATCAAAAACATATCAAACAGTTACCCGGATTTTAATCCGATAAAGGGTCGGCCTTGGTGCCTTAGACCCTGCTGATATAGTGAGGATAACTCACCTTGCACTTGCCGAGCTGGAGAGATAGAATCAAAACCCTCGATCACCGCCACGAACACCACCACCTATCACTCCAAAGAAACCACAACTATCAGAACCCAAATTACCAACATACCCCTGGAAATCAACAGGTCAACCCTTGGTCAAAGTCTCAGTCCTGGTCAAAGTCAACCTTCCTGGTTGATCCTACTCGCCGAGTCAACCTATCGACTCGTCGAGTTTATGAACTCAGAAACCCATCATACACGACCCGACTCGCCGAGTTCCTAATAGACTCACCGAGTCACTACGCGACTCAGTGTCTGAAACCTCAAACCCAGTCGCCGAGTCATCTCCCAGACCCACCGAGTCCACTCGGGACTACATCGAACCAAAACCCTACTCGACTCGCCGAGTCATCTCCCAGACTCGCCGAGTTCATACGGGTATTCCCATAATCGAATGATACAGAGCTACTCCTCTGATCCAAACAGTAGATCTAGGTCCTTAGAGCGCATTAGCAACATAAAGTTGCTACCTTTACGTGCTTTCATGAACCAAACTCCGAAAACCAAGCTAGAAAGGAACTTAACTCATGAGGGACAGCTTTTGCATAACAATACTAAAGGCTTTCTGCATTTAGGATCCAAGTAGAACTCGGATCTGGAGTTTCAACTCCATATCTAACTTATGCACCAAAATCTCATCATATCATCCCCAAACAAGCCCTAAAACTCCATGAAAGATGGATCTAGAAAGGAGAATGGCCAAGGAAGCGATTCATTACCTCAAGACGACCTCCAACTGATGAATAATTCGGATCTCCACAATTCCCCTTGATACAAGCTTCTTGACCCACAAGATCTCTTCACAAAATCACTTATCCAAGCTCCAAAATACTCCCAAGGCTCTCACTCACGATTTTAGGGTTTCTGGATCTCAAAGGGTAGTAAGGGGCCGAGGGGTGGACAATAGATCCTTTAAATAGGGTGCAAACCCTAAGATTTAGGGTTTTCTCTTCACAGCACTGACTCGTCGAGTCCCGCCGCCGACTCGGCGAGTCAGGTCACTTAACACGTGCTCCTCACATGCTCCGACTCGACAAGTTATAGCTCCAACTCGCCGAGTCCATCCTCCCATTTACATTTTACACCCCCGAACTATTGCTTCTGAACTTGGGATATTACAATTCTCCCCCCCTTAAATTAGGCTTCGTCCTCGAAGCCTGCTGCAGCACACGATTTCGGATAACACTCATTCGATGCAACCTTCGATCTCAAACCGACCCAGGTCTCTTCAGGCACTACTATCGAATCCCTAAAAAAATCAACTCTTTCTCCTGCAGGCCCTGACAACTGATCAAAGCCGGCCACCGGCTTCTTTTCCCTGATGACAACACATATCAACCAAGTATCACCTGATGATACTACCATATTCCCATCTTACGCATTCATTCGCAACTTGCGAAAACTGGATACCATTATAAACCACCGGCCCTGACCCAGTACTAATCTGCTATCCCTTGCCCAACTGGCGCTACTTCTATCAAATTGTACTGTTGGGAACTCATCCTGTTTCCTTCCTGAATCCAATCCCTTTCCGCGCTGACATGATAATGCATTCTTCAGTTTCCGAGCAACTTCTATGAACTCCCATCCATAACACATATACACATCATACCTGGCCCAATCAGCCTCGGGCTGGAATACCAGGCACGCCTACGATGGGTTCAGTCATCCCTAGGATGGAATACCACTACATACATAACCCATGACTAAAACCATACTTGGAATCCAAGAATCTATCCTTGTATCTTTTCCGAACTCCTCTGATTCGACACCACCGATAATCATTCCACAACCTCAACAGACACCCAACCCAGATGTGCTCCCATATAACTAGTACAATCCCAATGCTCACTGTCCATAACTGAAATACTTTCGATCATCCATTCACACTACTGCTTTCCCTTTAGTTGACCAATACTCCTTCCCGGAGCTACATACCTTTCCCTTCCGTTATTCAAGGAAGTCTACTCGACGAACTTTACCATATCAACAAGTGCCACGGTGCTAAAACTCCATTCTACACTATCCATTTGTAGAGCAACTGCTACTCCGAAACTCCCATATATTCAGAATCTGATCACATAACTAACAAGGCGCACACACAGCCTTCAGCTAACTCCATTATCATGATCAATACTTGGGGCCATACTTACTGATTGCTATCGCATAGCAACATACTCAAACAATCTCCGCATACAGGTCTACTAAACATACATAGTCTACAGCATGACTGGACCACCTTACCAGGCCTTCAGCCTATCTGGACCACTCTCAAAACCTTCAGCATGTCTGGACTGCCCTCTTGGGCCTTCAGCCTGTCTGGACCGTTCTTCGAGCCTTCGGCCTGACTGGTACGCCCACCGGCCTTCAGTCTATCTGGACCGCTCAAAACTGTTGTACACCACCCTGAACCATTCTTCCCGGGAACCTCTCCCATGTAGACTGTTCTAGCCCTCTTGGGGTTCCGAACTCCAGATCCATTCTATGAATTTTAACCCCGGCCTAACTCCAGGCCTCATGTCAGTCAACCACCTTATCTGAAACCATGGTTTGCTCCTTGACCCACGTGTCTATCACCTACTCTAACCAGACCACACTCTCGGCTAAAGACACTGCTGAATCTAACCAACCTTGGATGCTTGCTGTTTCACCTGAGAATTTTCAAATTCTCCCCACTTAGTGCACCAACTACTAACTACCGGTGGCGAAACCGGCATAGCTCAAACGTCCCTACTCGATATTATCCCCCTTATCCATGAACTGATTCCCTCTGGAGTGAGCAACCTTCACAGAACAACCCTCCCAACATCGCACATCCGAACTCCAAGGAAGTTCGAATCTCAGCTAAACACTTCTCACATCGAAAATGCTATACCTAGCAAAGAGATCATATAACCTATCTTCCGATCATCTATACTCCTGGGAATTAACCGTCTACAACTCCTAATTACTAAAATCCTCAGATCTACTAAGAATCATGCTGAAAAGACGGAAAGGTTTACAATACCACATAATAACAAGATAACAAGATAGAAACATATCAGCAGCTGCATCTGGCTCTGACCTAAACTCCTCTGCTGTAAGCTGGAAAGCGCGTCCCTGAGCCCTCGGAGGCTCCGCTCCACCCTGACCCCCGCTAGTAATCCTCAAAGTGGCCGGTGCTGGAGCCTGCACTTGTCTTGCAACAAGCTGTGGACATTTGGCCCTCATGTGACCGACCTGATGGCAGTGATTACAAATCATCACATCCTGAACCGGGGTCGACTAATGGCAATCCCTCGCATAATGCCCCTCTCTCCCTCACTTGCGGCACGTACCACCGGACCTACAAACTCCGGTATGACCCTTCCCACACGTCTCACAAGTGCGGCTGCTCTGCCCTCCAATCCTAGAGTCAACGGTCTTTGACCGTTTCGGCGTCGGCTGCGACTGCACTGGGCCTGCCTCTGCTCTCGCAACTGCAACTCAATCTCCAACTCGCACTGCCTGGCGGCCTCCTGCAACTCCAACAAGGTATCACATCTCTACGTGGACACAAACTGTCTGATATCCCTCTTGAGCATACTCAGATACCGGGACATCTGAGCCTGCTCCGAAGCAAACTCAAGGCAAAACATTGCCCTCTCCGTGAACATCCTGGTGATCTCCATCACCGACTCTGAATCCTGCTTCAGCTCCAAGAACTCCTGAGCCAACCTCTCTCTCTCAACCCGCGGAACATAACGAGTACTGAACATCTCCCGGAATTGATCCCTAGTAACCGCAGCCCGGTGCGCATCAGAATAAGTTCCCGTAGTCAACCTCCACCAATCCTTCGCCCCGAGCCTCAAAAGGTTCAGAGCACACCTCACCCTCTGATCCGCAGGGCATGAACACGTGAAAAAGCAACCCTCCACATCTGACAACCATCTCATAGCAATGATCGGATCCTGAACTCCATCGAAAGTAGGGGGCTTCGTATTATCGAAGTCCCGATACTGAAAGCCTCGACCGGCTCCTCCCCCTGCCGTTGCTACAGCCGATGCAGCTGCTGTGGCAGCTGTCTCAGTAAGAGCTGTATAACGATCATCGAAGTACTCCCTCATAGCGGACTTAATAGTCCCAAACAACTCCGGAATCTGACCCCGGACAATCTCGACCACCTCCTCGCGGATGATCTCCCTGACCCGATCCTCTGTCAACATTGGTCCCTCCCAACCGAAAATCTCAGGTGCCACTGGGGCCCCCTGATCACCCTGACCTGATCTTGATCCTGATCCGGATCCATCCCCGGTACGCCTCGTAACCACCATACTGAAAATACACCACTAGATATTAGGCATTCCTCATAATAACCCCGAGAACTAACTCCCAACAAAACCCAAGGGGTTGTGACTTCCTTGATACGCATATGAGTCCTGTGCTTTCAGTAGTACGGGCCTATACTACCTTCCACACCTACCCATATTTGTATCAAGTATCACCACAACACCCTAACAATAACATATACATGACGAACACTCAATCCTCACTTCTAGAGGAGCACAACTATCTCATAGCCGACCTACTGGTCTCACACAACCCACCCATCCATGAAACTTCCACCAACCCTGCAGCACTAGTGTATGCTAGCCATACATAACGCTGGACCCTATAGACTTTCGAATATTCGATCCTACCCTAAGCCCTAATCAATAAGAATAGAACATAAGGCCGAGTTAAACATTCTCAGGCTATAAGATCTTAATTATATACAGCCGTGATGCATACACAAGTAACTACAGTAATGATGTCAATCTCATACAAGGAAAAACCTAGGCTAGCAGGCATCATGTAATCAGGCAATTCTATCATGCAATTCCTGAAGATCCCTAGCCTAGTACTAGCATGCTGTTCTAATCATATCACATAATAAAATAACTTGTATGGTATTTTGGGGTCTACTTACTGGCTCCGGCTGATCGTACCCTCTGCATCCTCCTTTACTTATTTTGAAAACCATTTTAGAAATCATTTTGAAAACTCCCCTTGATTTGAGACTGGATTCACACGAATGTTCCTCCAATTCACTCAAACCAAGGCTTTGATACCAACTTGTAACACTCATAAATTTCCAACCAATTTAAACTTTTCGAAAACAATCCAAATCCATTAATTATTACAAAAAGGTTTTCAATTAGTTTATTATCAGAGTATCCCAGAAACATCAGCATAAAAATGAGGAGCAGTACGATCACGCCTTCGCCTTGCCACGATCCCCTGAGGTATCTGAAACAATACACTAAAACTGTAAGCCCGAAAGCTTAGTGAGTTACCCCCAAAATACCAACCACATACAACCATAAACATATCATATCACAATACAGAGCAGCCATGCATATCGAGTCTACAGTGTGACTGGTCCGCCCACACCGGGCCTTCAGTCCACCCGGTCCACCCTCTGAGTCTACAGTATGATTGGTCCGCCCGCACCGGGCCTGCAGTCTGTCTGGTCCACTCTCCGAGCCTCGGCACGTCTGGACCGCCCTCTTGGGGCCTTCAGCCTATTCGGACCGCTCGCTGGGCCTTCGGTCTATCCGGTCCGCCCTGGGTATGTGGGCCTACAGCACAAAGCAGGACCCGCCTCAACCCAACCCTAATCAAACAACCATGTGCACATACCGCAGATCATAACTATCCACAACCACACAAACCGATCCAGCAGATCATATAGCATAGCAACATTCTAACCAGGATACCGAGCTAACCAGTCACTAGCATAGCATCAACCTATATACTAGGATATCGACCTAAATCAGGTCACTAACATAATACCATCCTAATTACCCGGATGCAGATCTAACAAATCAAAAACATATCAAACAGTTACCCGAATTTTAATCCGATAAAGGGCCGGCCTTGGTGCCTTAGACCCTGCTGATATAGTGAGGATAACTCACCTTGCACTTGTCGAGCTGGAGAGATAGAATCAAAACCCTCGATCACCGCCACGAACACCACCACCTATCACTCTAAAGAAACCACAACTATCAGAACCCAAATTACCAACATACCCCTGGAAATCAACAGGTCAACCCTTGGTCAAAGTCTCAGTCCTGGTCAAAGTCAACCTTCCTGGTTGATCCTACTCGCCGAGTCAACCTATCGACTCGTCGAGTTTATGAACTCAGAAACCCACCATACACGACCCGACTCGCCGAGTTCCTAACAGACTCGCCGAGTCACTACGCGACTCAGTGTCTGAAACCTCAAACCCACTCGCCGAGTCATCTCCCAGACCCACAGAGTCCACTCGGGACTACATCGAACCAAAACCCTACTCGACTCGCCGAGTCATCTCCCAGACTCGCCGAGTTCATACGGGTATTCCCATAATCGAATGATACAGAGCTACTCCTTTGATCAAAACAGTAGATCTAGGTCCTTAGAGCGCATTAGCAACATAAAGTTACTACCTTTACGTGCTTTCATGACCCAAACTCCGAAAACCAAGCTAGAAAGGAACTTAACTCATGAGGGACAGCTTTTGCATAACAATACTAAAGGCTTTCTGCCTTTAGGATCCAAGTAGAACTTAGATCTGGAGTTTCAACTCCAGATCTAACTTATGCACCAAAATCTCATCATATCATCCCCAAACAAGCCCTAAAACTCCATGAAAGATGCATCTAGAAAGGAGAAGGGCCAAGGAAGCGATTCATTACCTCAAGACGACCTCCAACTGATGAATAATCCGGATCTCCACAATTCCCCTTGATACAAACTTCTTGACCCACAAGATCTCTTCACAAAATCACTTATCCAAGCTCCAAAATGCTCCCAAGGCTCTCACTCACGATTTTAGGGTTTCTGGATCTCAAAGGGTAGTAAGGGGGCCGAGGGGTGGACAATAGATCCTTTAAATAGGGTGCAAACCCTAAGATTTAGGGTTTTCTCTTCACAGCACTGACTCGTCGAGTCCCGCCGCCGACTCGGCGAGTCAGGTCACTTAACACGTGATCCTCACATGCTCCGACTCGACAAGTTATAGCTCCAACTCACCGAGTCCATCCTCCCATTTACATTTTACACCCCCGAACTCTTGCTTCTAAACTTGGGATGTTACATAAATTGAGTTTCAAGTATGGTTCGAAAGTTTATAAATGTTTGTAACATATGTGATGTGGTAGAGATAAAGTATATCCACACACACTTAGTAAAATCATCAACAAAGAGAACAAAGTATCGATTGCCATTTATTGAAAACATGGGAGATGGTCCCTAAACATCCGAATAAATCAATTTAAATGATGTGTTACAAGAAACATGATCTGAAGAAAAAAGGAAGTTTATGACTTTTTCTAAATTGGCATGGTTCACAAACAGTTGGAATTTTATTTGATGAAGTGGGGAGATTAAAAGTAGAAACTAGATGTCGAAAAATGCCCACATGTGGGTGCGCAAGTCTGTTGTGCCAACTAACCATATAAGTGTGAATCCTAGAGAGAGCCATGGTTACAGACATTTTATTTGGAGAATGTGACAATCAATAGAGACCTCCATCAATATGGTCGTGAATGAGAAGTTTGCCCTGAAAATTCTTAACAATACAATGTTTAGGCCATAATTCCATATATAAATTATTATCCTGTATGAGTTGGGAAAGACTTAACATGTTTCTTTTGTTAATATGGGAACAATAAAAACTTTTGGTAATCGCAATGAAGATAGAGAAGAAGAGACAAAATGAGTTATAATTATGTGGTTACCACTTCCGACTTGGAGTGTTTCGTCTCCTGTATAAGGTTCAATGAGTTGCAGCTTACTTAGATCTGATGAGACATGATGAGTAGCACCAATGTCGAAGTACTAGGTCAGATCCATGATAGTGGATGGACTTGGTCCAATGGTAAGATGGGCTTGTCGGGGTGGATCACGAGAAGCGTAGTTTGGTCGGTGTGATGGGTAGTCGGTTTGATTACCTCATTGCTAACAGTTGATAGCTTCGTGACCCGGCTTGTTGCATAATTGACAGTGGAGGTGACGTCTGTGATTATCAGGACCACGATAGTTGGAGGAACTGCCAGATAAGTGATTGGGGGAACGATTGGTGTTGTTGTTGTAAGAGACCTGGTGTGCGACTAGAAACAACGTTGTGGAGGTTGGAATCGGAGTGTTAGCCTGACGAGCAAGATCTACATCAATACGATATTCTTCATGGAGAAGCAAGCCAACAAGATCATCAACCGAAGAGGTTGCAAAGTGTATAAGGAATGCAGAGGTGAAAGAGCTGTAAGAGGAATCCAGTCCTTGGAAAATATACCCAATTAGGTCGTCATCGGAGACAAGAGTCAGATTGTCAGCGAGGGAGTCCGCAAATTGGAGTTAGCGATCCAGATAGTCCATCATTGAAGAGGATCCAATTGCAAGAGTCTGTAATTGGGCCTTGAGAGCCATCCGTTTTTCACGGGTCTGGGCTTGAAAAGTACACTCAAGTGTGAGCCATGCTTCGTGAGAAGAGGAGGAGCGAGCAACAGACACAAGACAACGCTCAGTGAGAGTTGATTTGAGCCCAAGTAGGACAAATATATCCCTTTTCTTCCAAGTGGTGTATTCAGGATTGAGAGTGGGATCAGCAGTGGTGGTGGAGTGAGTAGGTTCGGCAGTTGGGGTAATAGTTTCAACTGGTGTAGATGGATTGAGAATAAATGATTCTAGGCCATAGCACTCCGAGGCGGAGATGATTGTTTTATGCTAAAGGAAATAATTTTATCTTTCTAACTTGATGCTAATTGAAGGAATCTAAAAGTTCATATTAGTAAAGGCAATAGTAGACGCTACAAGAAGCTGGTGGGTGGTGGCGATGTTAGATATGGTGGAAAAAAATCAGCGGATAACCTATGCTCTTGATACCTTGTAAGTAATTGAGAACCGAAGTGAATAACTTATGTATTGGAATAACTTCTGATACAGGTATTTATACACAAAGAAAATACAAAGGAATACCTAATTCCTAATACACATGCACGTGAATAATAGTGCCTTGAGACCAGGACATCTATGACTCATTCTAATGACTACTTCTTCAAATACATGTGTGTAATTTAGTAGACGTTATTAATTGTCAAGATTCAGATCTATGGAACTATTTTACAATCTCTTCCATAAATGATTTTTAAAAAATGTGACTTCTAAGACAAGTTTGAATAAGCCTCAAAACCCTATTCAAAAATTTTAAAGATGTAAAGGCCATTCAGTTAGATAATAAACTTCACAACATTACCATTAGAGACTATACACTTACAAACAAATATATGAGAATCAAAACCTATAACACACCATTTTCACCTTATAGTATAAACGATTAGTCACGTAAATAGACGTCTTTGATAGAAGACTATTTAGGATAAATAATCTTGACGAAAGTCATCGTAATCGCAAAACCGAGAGCGTGCATATAGAGAACAACCAAATCTGACTTCATGAGAAGAACTTATGATTTTAGAACTTTTTTAGCAGTATACGACGCAGAAACTAAAGTAGAGATCGGTTGATTGTTAGGAAAAAACAATCTAAACGAGATTTAAAGATCTCGTCCATATGATTATGTCGATATAAAGACAGTCGAGAATGGATATCATATAAGAGAGTTATGATTTTTTTACGGGCTTTAACAGTCTAAACCTATTAAAAATATAGCTATAAAATAAAGTAAGAATTAGCTGACGGGGTCTAAATGAAAGTTGTAGATCTCGTCGATATCTACGCGTGGATATAAAACATGTCGAAAACGGAGCTCGTACGGAGAAGATATGAAATTTTTTAAGAAACCGGAAATCTTCGCGCGTAGCCGCGCGCACAGACCGGATTTCGCCACCCAGATTTCACCACGTGTCACCTTTTGCATGGAGCCACGTCAGCACTCCCGACCAATTGCGCGACGCGCACCCGACCATGTTCGCGGCGTGCACCCCAAAATCATCTATAAATAGGCGACAGTTTTCATTCATTTCTCACACCTCTTTTCCTCCAGAACCTCTCTGGAACTACTTTGTGTCTCTTGGCCTTTTCTCTCTAAATTCCTTACTACATTAGCGAAGCTCTAAGGCAGCGAGTCGGGCAGATAGAAGTGCTCGGTATCAACGTTTTGCCAGCGCAATCTCCTAGTTTCATGAGAAACTTTCTGTAGTTTAGGCTATACTTACTATGCTTTAAGTGTAGCTTATATTATCATTCATTGCTGTTGTTATGAATGTTTATGTAACATTCATCATGCAGGTAATTTACATCTTTGACCCCTTAGTATGAAAATTGTTTGCAAAGTTGGTCCCTTGGCACTTAAATGAGAAAAGCACGAAGCTGTGTGCGTACGTTGGGCGTACCCAAGTGTACGTTGGGCGTACGTGGTCGATGTTTAAACCCTAATTTTTAGGGTTTGAGCCCTATTTAAGCATCATTAACTCCCAATACCTTTTCCCTCATCAACCTCCATTGCCCACTTCGTCCCTTACAAACCTTAATCTCCATTTGTGATGTTTTGAGCTCATTTTTGGTGTTTGGTGTCCACTTTTGAAGGAAGGAATCCATTGGAAAGCAAGGAAGGAACTCCAAGCTTTGTAGATCTGAGTCTTACACTCCTTGAGAAACCTGCAAAATGTATAAGGTTCTGAACTTGTTGGTTATCTCATTAGATCTTGATGGATGTGGAGTTGTGCTTATTAGTCCCATAATCTTGGTCTATTTGGGCAGGAGCTACTCTCGACCAAATGAGTTCTCCTTTTGGACGTTTTAGAGTGTCTTGAGTTATAAAAATGGGATCTTGATTGATCACATCCCTCCATGCATCCATTTTGGTGGCTTAGAACCTTAGGATAGGTTACGGTTTTGATGTTGGGATCTTAATAGCCATGCAAGATCATAAAGTTGGAAACTTTATGATTTAGAACGTTATTTGAGTCTAGATCTGGGCTTTGGATGAAAGGACTTAATAGATTAAGCCCTTAATAGAGGAGAAAAAGTGGCAGCTGAGTACACTGGGCGTACTTGAGGGTACGTTGCGCATACCTAGTCAAGATCCCGTAACCTAGCGAAATGAATACACTACGCGCTGGGCGTACTCAACCTGAGTTGACTCGGTTGACTTTTTGACCTTTGACCTTGACCAGGATTTTGACCAAGTTTAACTTAGGGGTATTTTAAGTTATGAATTAAGTCTAGATCACTATTTTCTACATAGGTGACCCGTAGAGTTGACAGTTGGAGCATCGTTCTTTTCTGCTATCTTTTCAGACTGTTAAGTGAGTTTTCCTCACTGTACTTGTGGGTCGAAGGCACCAATACCGGCCCAGTAGATTGTGTATTCTGGTTTGTAGTTAACTGTTAAGATCTGCATGATTATCTGGTTGATGTTATGTGTTTATTTGTTTTACATGTCGACATAGTGTGGGTGAGTTGAGATTGTACTACTTTGTGCTGTCAGTCAACAAACCTCGGAAATCCAACCAAAAGGTTGTGGGTCGGTGGAAATCCAACCGTGAGGTTGTGGGCCAGAAGGGGGCAATCCAACCGTGAGGTTGTGGGCCGGGGCTATCCAACCGGAAGGTTGTGGGCTAGGGGCAATTTAACCGGGAGGTTGTGGACCCAATATATATTATTTATATATGTTCTGTTGTGTGATATTTGGGGGAAACTCACTAAGCTTTGGCTTATAGTTTAAGTTTTATGTTTCAGGTACTTCAGATGATCGGGAGAAAGCAAAGGCGTGATCGTGCACATTCTTTTGATTTTATGATATTTGATTTTGGGATACTCTGATTCGTGATTATTACTTTTGGGAACTATGTTTTGTAAACAATAATGGTTTTTAGTTGGATTTTAAAAATGGAAAATTTACCTTGATTTTTGTGATATTACAATTTAAATAAGATTTATCAGTAATTCCAGTTATAATGCTGATTGATCTACTTACATGAAAGGTGTCTAGAATGGTCACGTTGACTTGGTTGTTGGATTTCAGAAAGGCTATGCACCGAAATGATCCTGCCTCCCGACTGTCCGGCCTGGCTGATCCTTATTTAATAGAACTCTCGATATTTATTGCGATTAGTGATGGATCTAACTTTCACCATCAGATTGTCGTAGGAACTGATAAGCTATAGTATTCTAGGTTAATCTATGTTAGATGCGTTACCCGGTACGTTGGAGGAATATCTATCAATCGTCTGAGAAATTGCCCAGGTGAGTTTTTTCACTATATTATGTGCTCCAATGTATATCATTTGTATGTTAGGATATAGTTGCACTGTAGTAAGCCATTAGGCTAGTTCTGTTAATTGCCTGTAGTATTGGATTATTGTCTGTTATACTGTCGATATATTATGTGGGGAGTTGAGGGCGGACCAACCTCGTGCTGAAGGCCAATAGACTCGGGCGGACTAGCATTATGCTAAAGGCCAAAGTGCGGACCAGCTATATGTTGTAGGCAAAAAGGGGCGGACCAACTTCGTGCTGAAGGCCAAAGGTCAGACCAACTTTATGTTGAAGGCCATTATGTGTATGCATTGTATATGTATTGTGGGATATGATATTTTGGGGAACTCACTAAGCCTAGTGCTTACCCAGTTGTTATAAATATTTTTCAGGCACTTCATTGGTTCGTGAGAAGGGCAATGTTTGATTGTACTCATGCGCATTCGTAATCATGTTTCTGCATTATACTATGATGTAATTGAATATTGAATAAATAAAAATGGAAAATTTGGGTTGAAAATCGGGACGTTACAGAATCATTGTTGATTTGTTTGACAATATCGATGTGACTGTCTTGGAAAATAAACTTGGCACTTACATTATCAATGGTCTTTCCTCCAAGTTTTATTACCTCGTAAGTCTCACCCGCCACTGCTCACCACTTTCGTCATTCTTGAAAACCTATTCGATGCTCGGTCTCAAAGAACAAAGAATGAATCAAGTAAATAATCGGTCTCCCTAAATTATTGATTCATGTTATTCTCCTACAATACTCACGACTAAACAAATAAGCAACCAATTATTTATCAAAATTTGGGCAACAATAACACATACCCCAATGGTGGAAGTTATCGAGGTGACTTGGAAATTTTAGAAAGGGCCAACATATTTAACTGCAAAACCTGCTTGCACCCCTATCGATATCAGCACCAAACTTGACGGTTTCGACCCACATGACAACAACCTCATGGTTGCACTTTAATATCTTACATTTACTCAAATGGATATTGCTTATTTTGATCAACAAGTTTGTCTTTACATGCATGATCCTCGTGAGCCACATTTAATTTTACAACTCTTAAACGGATTCTAATATATGTTCGTGGTACCATCGTTTTCGGCTTACAACTATTTGCATTATCCTTTCGTGGTCTTATTTTGATGTTGACTTGGTGGGTTATTCAATCACTCATCGGTCAATATCTGGTTACTTTGTATTTCTTTGTCAAAATTTACTCTCTTGGTCCTCCGAATGACATGACATTATTTCCCATTCTAGTGCCGAAGGAGTGCCAAAGTGTTGTCAACATCGTTGCTGAGGCTTGTTGGATTCGTGATCTGCTTCGTGAACTTCACAGGTTGCCCACTTCCACTACAATCATTTATTGCGACAATGTTAGTGTTATCTATCTCTAAAACAACGCGGTCCAATATAGCGTAGGAAGCTCATTGAGATTCACAATACACTTTGTTGGGGGTAAAGTCACATTGGGGCAGATTTAAGTACTTAGACATTCCATCATCGTCATTGAGGCTGGCATTTTTACTAAGGGTTACCGTATGTGCTATTTCTTGACTTGAGAAGATGTCAGTATATTATTGTTATTGTGTATATTCATATAATTATGTTAGTAACTAACCCAATCCGCATTATCTTATTCTTATTTGTAGTCTTTTAATAAGATAAAGAATATTCTTTGGAAAATTATAAATTTACAAAAATTACAAAATAATTTGATCAGCAGAGCCTCCAAATGGTTAGGCACCAAAAACAGCTTTTGGCAAAAGCTTCTTTCTTTTACTTTTGGGATTCCCTCTACTCTTTGGCTCAGTGTGACGCGGAACACACTTAATCTCCTCCACTCCACCACTAAAACTCTTAAACCCCCTCCCTCACTCCTCCAGTCTCTCGAGCTCCGGTTGTCAATCGAAGTGCTGCTGCACTTAACGCCGTGGATTCACACTAAATCAAGGTCAGCTTATTTTTCATGTATTCATTACGAATTCCAGCTGAAATAAACCGATCAACTCTTAATTCACCATCTTCAAAAAAATTCAGTGAATAACAGTAATTAAGTGCTATAATTCCGTTGACAAATTATTAGGAGTTTCCAGAAATGGATGAAGAAATCATGAAACCTTTCTGAAAATGCAGCGTGTTATGTATGTATGTCTGTGCGTCGTTTAAGTTTTGTTGAAATGCGTTCTGAATTCATACTTCGGATTCTGGATCTTAAAAGTTAAAAGAAAATTCAAATACGATGCAGAATTCTTGAGTTCTTGATCATATGATCATCAACTTTAAGTGTTCGTTTAGATATACCTGTGTATATATATTTCTAACTTTCTACTAACCAGAAAGTTTGTTTGGAGGATGTTTGATTAGTGAATGATTAAGGAAAAAGGTCTCTTTTATATTAATGCTTTTGGATATTTTACATATGACCTTTTTTTAATATATAGATAAATTAGGGTTAAGATCATATATATATATAAGCAAGCAACTATATGCTTAATATACACACGATTAATCACTAATTCCATATCGCTTTTAAATCTCCACACAAAAAAATATTAAAAAGAAAATATGACGTACACAAAACAGTAAAATAATATATTTTAATTAATAATATTAATTTTAAATATATTTGATTACCCATATATATAATACAATTAAAATTATATTTTTTTAATGGTAATGGACATGAAATCTCCCTGACTAATAAACAAAAGTAAATTGCTACGTGTCCTTTCAAAAACACTAATTTCATCCAATGTTAAATACCGTTTTTGCCTCTCTTTGATTACCGTCTATAATAGGTCAAAATAAAAGCATTTAATATCCGATTTTTATTGTATTTATGGTATATGATCAAGGTTCTAAAAAGCTCGTCATGGCTCTAAGGCTTGTATGTGCCGCAAAGCTTTACCAAAATACCGTCTTGACTTATATATGTGTATAAAAATAAATAATAGTTGAAAATACATATAAAAATATGAATTATATACAAAATCGCCGTCTTAAGTCACGCCTTACAAACGACGTGGTTCGCCAAGGCTCGGAAAAGCTTGAGGCTTGACATTGCCACCAAGTCACGTCTTACGTTATTTAGAACCTTGTATATGATCTCTATTTAAATTTAATGTGATACGTTTTAAATAGATACTCAATTTAGTCCTCCAATTTTAAATAATCAATACAAAAAATTTTAAACAAACTTAACTCTTATTAATAATATAAATGTTTTATAAATTTTTTACCCGTGGGAACCACCGGTTGTAACTTAGTTATGAATATGCATGTGAAAAATTCCGTGCAATGAATTGTAGTATTCTGCAGTTTGTTTGTGGCAGACGACTTATTTGGCAAAGCGTTGTCGTTTTGGAATGCAAAATCCCGAGGACACATATTTTGTTCCTGTCGAATTACCCCAACTTGCCACCATTGTTTGTCTTTTTGATCCTCGCAATATTTTCTAATCATAACTTATAGATATTTTCTCTTCATAAAAAAAAAATCAAATAAAGATGAATGTACCGCTGTTTTTTGGATACTTTTTATTTATTTATTTATTTTCATATATATGAAACGTAATCACAAGACAAGACCTCCGAAACTTGAAAGCTATAATTTTTATGTTTCTTGTTACAAGTTTTTTTTTCTTCATAATAGTAATAATCAAACTTATGCTTCTATTCTCTTGTATTAATAATTTATATTGTTCTAGATTATTTTGGTCATTATCTTTTTTTAATTATAATTTAAGATTAGCCTCAAGTAAAAACAAAATGTAGAGTTATTCACTAAGATTTAGAGCCCATATAATATTTTGTGAACATTTATCACAAAATGATCACTTAAAGAAAAAAACTCATCAAAACATGATATAATATTTTCTGACAAAAACTTTAGCAAATTTTTCTCGAGGTACCATTTTTTGCTGAGTATGGTATTTCATGGACTTTTTTTCTTTAAAATCATATTTTCCTAGTTGATTTAAAACCTGAGTTTCATAACTCAATTTGTGTTTTTTATAAGACTGAAGGAGTCGTGCAGAGGATGCCGAACTCCATATCAACCATAACAAGGAAGAAATGGGGGAAGAAGTGAGGAAGAAGAAGAGAGGGTGTGAGTTGTCGAGTGGGGGAGAAGAATGGGGGAAGAAGAAGAGAGACTCATTGTGCCATTGCCGAGAACCGTTGTTGAGCTTGGTGTGCCAAGGTTAAGGTGCGGTTTGCGCCGAGTCCATGTCATCACTGCGAGTCCACTCCATCAAGCCTAAACTAAGGATGAGTGTGGGACGGAACCGGTATCGACCGGTACCGTTCCTGATTCCGAATACCGAATTTGATCGAAAGTCAATCTTGAGTACCGTACCGAATTAACGTTATCGGTACCGGGAATGGTACAAGTTTTCGGTACTAGTACCGGTACCGACGGTCGAATCCATAATTTTGTGAATTTGGAGTACCGAGTACCGTCCCATATTTTTAAATTTGGTTCGGCTCGTTCGGTATCGGTACGGGATCAGCATTTGGTGCAAACTGTTCATCCCTAGCCTACACTAAGATAAACCGAAAAGAAGATGATAATGGAATTCCAACATATATTTTTTTCTATTTGGGGCACTTTTTGAATTTTTTTCAAAAAATATAAAAGGTTCTAAAGTAAAATTAAAAATAATTATATTTATATGTAAATTTTTTTTAGCTATTGGGGGCATGTGTCCCTACTCCTAAAGCGTTGCATCCGCCACTGGATGGTCCTTTGCATAAGAAAAAAAAGATTTTAAACTTTCAAAAATTAAAAGGATAATAACATAATAAACACAATGTATTCATCATAGTGTTATTGTTTTTCATATTGTTACATATAGTTTACCCTTGAAAAAGATATGGCTCACCGTAATCGTTCACTTAAGGCTATTCGGAGTGGGCATTAACCCACGCGTGAGTTTCCTATGTGGCACACATGTGGCACACTAACTCACCGGTAAACACCGCCCTGTGGACCAGTGGTTTGGCTATGGAGTGACTTGTAGTGGTTGTGAAGACGGAGGAAGACGCACATTTTGATTGGGTCTTTCATTTTTCGCTTACATTTTCTCTCTTTCTCTCTCCTCCTTTTTGCATCTTCACTACCAACCCACCGGTGAACATCATTCCACAACCTAGTGGGTTGGTTGTGGAATGGTAAAATACCTACGTGACGCTAAGTTGGCTAATGGTCCGGCTGTGACCACTCCCCACATCCTAATGAGTCTCACTATCAATTCTTTGTGAAGGATGGAACGGAGCTCGAGGTTCTTATCAAGTTAATAAGGTGATTAGAAGAGCTATGCGGAGTACATGTCCAGCTCAAGAACCTATAATAACAATTAAAATGATTATTTTTAATAAATTATGAGAGGTGCTATAAGGTTAGAGGGAGTGGTAACACTCCTAATACCTTGTCATGTCATTTTTTTGAATGCCACCTCATTTTTTTGTCTTAACATCCCATTCTTGGCATTTCAAAGGGAGTGGTAACACTCCTAACACTCCAATATTTTTTTTTTCATATTTAATTAAGTTATATTATTTTAATATCCAAAATATTACATCGGTTCGTAGAGAGAGCAAGAAACGAAAGCAAATCACACTTGTATAATGAAAACAGGAACATTTAATTTTATATAGGATTTGAATTAAATTTTGATTATCTATTAAATGTATTTAAACGTCTAATAAAGACAATAGAAAAACATGGATACATTCAAACCCATTTTATTATTAATTTATAGACATAAATATTAAATAATATTATATGTTAGTAGACTTTATTGATTAAACCTTCAAATTTTAAACTTCAAAGGATACCTTCATAAAGAATATAAATTTTTTGGGTCCACTTTATTCATTCAAAAGAAGAACGTGACCTCACGCGCCACACAACAAAACAAAGTGCTCTCTCTCTCTCTCTCTCTCTCTCTCTCTCTCTCTCTCTTTGTCCTTTCTACTCATCTGCTACAATAAATTCAATCAATTGCGCCTCCGTTAAACGTCGGTGGAGTTTTTCGCGCCTCCGTTAAACGTCGGTGGAGTTTTTGGCAGTAATCGAAGAAGAAGAAGAAGAAGGGCATCAGGAGTGATTTTCAGGGGGGGAGGGGGGGGGGGGCTGTTTGGTTGCCTTGTTTTACAGGAAGGGAAAAGTAGAAAATGAGAGGCTGCACCAATCAGATTACAGCTCCATCCCCTCTCTCCTCTCGTTATGTATGTAGCGATTCCTCCTTGGCGACTCCCCTAGCGAATGCTAAGGGTTGGTGTTTTGTGTCCATAGCGAGGCTAACGAGCGGTGGTAGCGAGGGCCACTCCGTTTAGTCTTACAATCATAAGCCAATCTTATCCCTAAATCGATCATGTTAAAATCGAGATTGTTTTTAGAAAGTAGGATTATTGTTAGACTAAACGGAGTGGCCCTCGCTACCACCGCTTGTTAGCCTCGCTATGGACACAAAACACCACCCCTTAGCATTCGCTAGGGGAGTCGCCAAGGAGGAATCGCTACATACATAGCGAGAGGAAAGAGGGAATGGAGCTGTAATCTGATTGGTGCAACCTCTCATTTTCTACTTTTCCCTTCCTGTCAAACAAGGCAACCAAACACCCCCCCTGAAAATCACTGTTGATGCCCTCCTTCTTCTTCTTCGATTACTGCCAAAAACTCCACCGACGTTTAACGGAGGCGCGAAAAACTCCACCGGCGTTTAACGGAGGCGCGATTGATTGAATTTATTGTAGCAGATGAGTAGAAAGGACAAAGAGAGAGAGAGAGAGCACTTTGTTTTGTTGTGTGGCGCGTGGGGTCACGTTCTTCTTTTAAATGAATAAAGTGGACCAAAAAAATTTATATTTTTTATGAAGGTATCGTTTGAAGTTTAAAATTTGAAGGTTTAATCAATAAAGTCTACTAACATATATTATTATTTAATATTTATGTCTATAAATTAATAATAAAATGGGTTTGAATGTATCCATGTTTTTCTATTGTCTTTATTAGACGTTTAAATACATTTAATAGATAATCAAAATTTAATTCAAATTCTATATAAAATTAAATGTTTCGGTTTTCATTATACAAGTGTGATTTGCTTTCGTTTCTTGCTCTCTCTATGAACCGATGTAATATTTTGGATATTAAAATAATATAACTTAATTAAATATGAAAAAAAAATATTGGAGTGTTAGGAGTGTTATCACTCCCTTTGAAATGCCAAGAATGGGATGTTAAGACAAAAAAATAAGGTGACATTAAAAAAAATGACATGACAAAGTGTTAGGAGTGTTACCACTCCCTCTAGCCTAAGATTGTTATAGGATCGTAAAATCATGAACATGATCATAAGCATATTTATATATTTTATAAAAAATTAAAGAATATCAATAAAATGATAATTTGCTTTTATCTTTTTATTGATACTTTATTTACTTTAAGAAAAAAAATTTAGCTGATTTATATTTAAAAATACTAACATATTTGATATTTAGATTTTATGTTTTCCATTGGCTCTGTATTATTTTAATTAACTATTTAGACTAAATCAAATAATTTTGATGTTTCATTTATTATCTTAAATTATTTATTATCTCAAATTAGATAAGCTAGATTTGTAGTTTTAGTTCTAAAATTGTCGCTCATATCTAGACGAACGGATGGATATTTAGTTATAAGGTT
This sequence comes from Lactuca virosa, assembly GCF_052849685.1. Classification (NCBI taxonomy): domain Eukaryota; kingdom Viridiplantae; phylum Streptophyta; class Magnoliopsida; order Asterales; family Asteraceae; genus Lactuca; species Lactuca virosa. The sequence continues at coordinate 175,120,532 of NC_136432.1, forward strand.
GACATCTTATATTGCAAGTACTTACTCTTTAATGCTGGACATTTAAACCTATGATTGTCTAAAATGTGGAGTCTGAATTCAAATCTTTTAATGTATTTGATTTATAGTTAATCCTTTTAATATAATTTACAAATTAGTCATTGTGCCACATAAGCTTTTGAGAGCTTTTAAGAAAATGTTAGAAAAAATCATTTAATTAATTTTGAAAGTTTTAAAAGTTTTTAACTTTTAGTTTTATATAATTTTACATTTTTAAAAATTAACAAATAAAAAATAAATAATAAATAATTTTATTAATATTGTACAAATAAAAGCTTACGGCTACCGCTACCATCTAAGTTTACAAACATTTACTATCACGATCTAAGTTTACAGATCTTATAAAACACACGAAGTTAAAACCAATTAACATCTCGATAGAGGAAGATATCCAAAACTTAATTAGATAAACGTAGTGATGAGCTTCATCTTCATCGTCGTGGTTGGTTTCGTATTTTCTCTTCTGCTGCTGCTGCTTCCTCCTTGGATCTTCTCATCTTCAACAATCAACACCGCTTGTTGGTTTCATTTTGTTTTCCATCTCGGCCCACTTCCTCAACGGTGTCCATCCAATCAATCTACCGATCTAATTCGTTCAGGGGCGTGATTTTGAAAATTTTTCTTGATTCAAACCGTCTATTTTGGGGTAGATTTCTTTCACGCTGCTGTTTGTGCCACATGTACAACATTCAAAGCAATGGGTACACGTATCTGTTTATCCAGTTGCAGGTTTTGGTTATTGTTATCAATATCGATCTTATGTTTCATTTACAGTTATGTTTTTATTGAAAGGTGATTGAAGATAATTTGTTGAAGATGAAGAATAAAACTAAAAGAAATCGAGTAAGAGGATCATAAATACCCTCGGCTCCACTTCAGAAAGACTTCGTTTCGGTTACGTGTTCTTCTACTGACCTAAGCAATGAATGAAATCATTTAATATCAGTATGAAAAAAGTCTATGATTATTTAATTGAATCAATGAAAACTCATCATCCCAACAAATTTTGCTGATTCACCTCACCTCTTGCATGGCTGTGAGTCATAGACACTCACACACTCTATAAAGCTTACAACACTGTTCATTACTATTCATCTCCCCTCTCTTTTCTCTCATCTGCAACCCAAATTCTTCTGTTTTTTCCCCTCTTTCTCTCTCTCAAATCCACGACATAACCGCTAATTTACTGCAAAAACTTTCAATTTTATCGATTGAGTCGGTGTTTGATTCTGACGTTGTTCAATTTTTGGTTTTATGATGATCTAGAACAAATTGGGGTTATGCCTGGGAATAATTACAATGCCAATTCACCAGTCCCATCGAGTCGAATAGATCGGCTGTTGAGACAAAGGCTACGAAAAACCAGCAAAGCTTCAAATTCTAATGACGCTAATGGAAACGGCAATAGCAATGGCAATGAAGGTTTGGATCATGAACAGCGATTAAGGGAAGGTGATGACTTTGTGGAACAATATCTTGAAGGAGCCTCCGCTGCACGTGACAGATGGGAAAAACCAGATAGTGGACTTTTTACACAACGACTGTTAGTCGTTGCTAATCGACTACCAGTTTCTGCTGTTCGTAGAGGTGAAGAAAGTTGGTCTCTTGAAGTTAGTGGTGGTGGCCTTGTTAGTGCCCTTTTGGGTAAGTTACTAGTAAATATTTAATGTAAAATTTGGTTATTTTTATAATTTTTTATTTTTTTTTTTTAAATTATTGAAGGTGTGAAGGAGGTGGAGGCAAAATGGATTGGATGGGCAGGTGTTAATGTCCCAGATGAGCCTGGGCAGAGGGCACTAACTAAAGCATTGGCAGAAAAGGTACTGTATAAAGTATAAAGTATAAACTACAAAAGTACAAAACCATTTATACTTTATTTTTATTTTTTCAATTAAAAATAACATAAAATGTAATGTTAAATATATTTGATGCAGAGGTGTATACCGGTGTTTCTAGATGAAGAAATCGTACATCAATATTACAACGGGTATTGCAACAACATATTATGGCCACTTTTCCATTACCTCGGACTTCCACAAGAAGACCGTTTGGCTACAACTAGAAGCTTCCAATCCCAATTTGCTGCCTACAAAAAAGCAAATCAAATGTTTGCTGACGTGGTAAACGAGCATTATGAAGAAGGTGATGTAGTTTGGTGCCATGATTACCATCTTATGTTTCTTCCAAAATGTCTCAAAGATCACAACAAAAACATGAAAGTTGGTTGGTTTCTTCATACCCCCTTCCCCTCTTCTGAAATTCATCGGACTTTACCTTCTAGATCCGAGCTCTTACGTGCTGTTCTTGCTGCTGATTTGGTGGGGTAAGTTTGTAATTTTCTTATTATTTAAAGTTTATTGGTAAAAAAGAGTAAAGTATGTTGCTATTTCTTGCAGTTTTCATACGTATGATTATGCAAGACATTTTGTGAGTGCGTGTACTCGTATCTTGGGACTCGAGGGAACACCTGAAGGAGTAGAGGATCAAGGGAGGCTTACACGTGTTGCAGCAGTAAGTTTTTATTTTTATTTTTGTAAACATTGTAAATTGATTTTTTTTTTAATATTTTTAATTTATGGAAATACAGTTCCCAATTGGTATAGATTCAGATCGCTTCATACATGCTCTTGAGGCTCCTCAAGTCCAGGAGCACATTAAGGAATTGAAGGAGAGATTTTCTGGGAGAAAGGTAATTTTACTTTTTTAACTTTTTTTTTTTTTTTTTTTTTTCGTTTTAATTATTTTTCCTAAGATTCTTGATTATTTTCTTTTCTTTTTTACTTTTTACAGGTGATGTTAGGTGTTGATAGGTTAGATATGATCAAAGGGATTCCACAAAAGATACTCGCGTTCGAGAAGTTTCTAGAGGAAAATCAATATTGGCATGATAAAGTGGTTTTGTTACAGATTGCAGTACCAACAAGAACCGATGTTCCTGAATGTATAATAGCAAAATACTTTCATTGATTTTTTTTGTTTTTTATAGCATCCTACTTTCATTGATTTTCATTGATTTTCGATTATGTGGTTTTACAGATCAAAAACTCACAAGTCAAGTTCATGAAATTGTGGGACGGATAAACGGTAGATTTGGCACATTAACAACCGTTCCAATTCACCATCTGGTAAATAAAATAGAAATGTACTTTTTTTATATTAATATTTCTTTTCTCATAATAGCAATGTAATTTATTCTTTACCTATAATAACAATGTACTTTCATTTCACTACCAATATTTGCAGGATCGTTCTCTTGATTTTCAAGCTTTATGTGCTTTGTATGCTGTCACTGGTATGTTTATCAAGCTTTAAATTCCATCATCTTATATATAATAATACCAAATGACTAAAATAGATAATAAAAAATTTCCAAAAACGGAAATATTGCATTTTTTTACTGACAATATATTGTTATACTCTTGTGATTTTACTAGATATAGCACTTGTGACATCTTTGAGAGATGGAATGAATCTTGTTAGTTATGAATTTGTCGCATGCCAAGATGAGAAAAGAGGAGTTCTCATTTTAAGTGAAGTAATCATCAATTTATCATTAGTTCATTACCCTTATTCTTAATCTTATAAAAAAAAAAAAAATCCAATTCAAGATTTTTTATAAATTATAAACTTGTATTTCTCTAGTTTGCTGGTGCAGCTCAGTCCCTAGGTGCAGGGGCTATTCTTGTTAACCCATGGAACATAACTGAAGTTGCAGCTTCCATAGGCCAAGCTTTAAATATGTCAGCTGAAGAAAGAGAAAAACGTCATTTACATAATTTCTCACATGTCACAACTCACACTGCTCAGGAATGGGCAGAAACTTTTGTCAGGTACGTACAAAATGACCAAAATGCCCTTACAATGTTTGTTTTATTGAAATTTTCCATTGAAAGATGTAAAGATTTATTTGTTTTTGAAATTTATGTAGTGAACTAAATGATACTGTGCTTGAAGCACAACAAAGAATTAGACAAGTTCCACCTTTGCTTCCTGTTGAAGAGGCAATTGACCGATATTTGCAGTCAAGCAACCGACTTCTTATACTGGCAAGTAAAAGAAAAATCACATTTCAGTTTATAAAATTTGCATTCTGATATTGATTTATATATATATATATATATATATATATATATATATATATATATATATAAAATTACAGGGATTTAATGCGACATTAACTGAACCTGTTGATAGTCCTGATAGACGTGGAGGTGATCAGATAAGAGAAATGGATCTTAAATTACACCAGGATTTGAAAGAACCTCTCACTAGGCTTTGTAGTGATCCAAAAACCACAGTGGTTGTACTCAGTGGAAGTGACAGAGGTGTACTTGATGAGGTACATTCTCTAAAAGGGTAAAATGGTCATTTAGTCTCATTCAGACTATTTAAGAAACCTATTTTCGTTTTTTTCCCTCCCAACTCCTCTAAAAATATTGCTAACATTGATGAACATTGTGAAATTTGTTTTTTTGTAATGTAGGGGTAAAATGGTCATTTAGTCTCGTTCGGACTATTTATTCAATCTAGAAAGATAAAAGACCTTATGTATACAGCAACTTTATCCAGAAAAACATCATTTACACTTAAGCTGCTTTACTCATATACGCCTTCATGGGAATAAATAAGAAACAACCCCCAGCTGACTTCTTGTTTTTTTTTTTTTTTTGATGTTTGTAGAACTTTGGTGATTATGACATGTGGTTGGCGGCTGAAAATGGAATGTTTTTGAGGTCCACTAGAGGTGACTGGATGACAACGATGCCTGAACATTCAAATATGGAATGGGTTGATAGTGTAAAGGTGTTGTTAATTACCACTTCGTATTTGCAGTTTTTAAGGTTTATTTTTGTCCATTTTTCACCTTTTTGACTTTTTTTTTTTTTAACTTTATAAACTCTTGACAGCATGTTTTTGAGTATTTTACTGAAAGAACACCTCGATCTCATTTCGAGCTTCGTGAGACATCACTTGTATGGAACTACAAGTATTCAGGTATATGCTTCTTATGTTCACATTTGTAATGAAACTATAAGTAATTAAGTATCATTTTTTTAAAGGAAATAACAACGTGATTTACCCTTTTTAAATTGTTTGTGAACACAGATGTGGAATTTGGGAGGCTGCAAGCTAGAGACATGTTACAGCATCTTTGGACAGGCCCTATATCCAACGCGTCGGTGGATGTGGTCCAAGGTAGCCGATCTGTTGAGGTTCGAGCCGTCGGTGTTACAAAGGTGCACTCTGTCTCTGTCTCTGTCTCTGTCTCTGTCTCTGTCTCTGTCTCTGTCTCTGTCTCTGTCTCGATAAATGATGTTTAAAAAATATTCGAGTAAATAAGCTTACCAGATATTCTAATTTAATATTTTTTGAATCAATCTTTATAGGGTGTTACAATTGTTCGAATATTAGGAGAGATCGTTCACAGCAAATCAATTTCGGCGCCTATCGATTATGTCCTATGTGTAGGCCATTCCCTAGGGAAGGTATACGTATATATACTCCCCTATATAATTATGTTTTAACAAATAAATGTATTTTTCTTGAAATATTTCTTAATTAAACTCATAATGTTTATAGGATGAAGATATTTACACGTTTTTCGAGCCGGAGCTTCCATCAGACAACATCGGCATCACGAGACCGAAGCTAAGTGATGCGACAAAGTCGTGTGGAGATAGGAAGTCCGGGAGAAGTGGTGGTTCGAAATCATCTCATAAGCAAACTCAACGAAATACAGAAAACAAGCGAAACAATAACAGTAACAATAACAGTAGCAGTACCAGTAATGGTATTAACAGTAGTGGTAGCAGTAACAGTAACAGTGTTGGGAATGGTGGGAGACGCTCGTCACAATCCCCGGATAAAATAACGTGGAACGTACTTGATCTGAAAGGGGATAACTATTTCTCGTGTGCGGTTGGGCGTAAACGTACAAATGCTCGCTATAGGCTCGATACATCGGATGATGTGGTTTCTTTTTTGAGAGATCTTGCTAGAGCATCGTGAAAATGTATGTGAACTATATAGCAAGATTTTAACTTTTAAAATTTATGTTGCTTATGTGGCATATTATGTGGCAATCACCATCAAGCTTGCATGTAATTACTAATTACGTTAACTACTCATCAAATTGCAATTAAAAATGACTTCAAGTAATCTATGGAAGCGGGATAATAACAATTAAACAAATTCAAAGAATCGATGGAGGCTAGATGTTTACAAATCTGAAAGTCTCAAGCGCACACATACATTTAATCATTTTAGGTACATTAATACATTATACTTGCCAAGAAGGTCACTTTTTTGTTTTGATTTTTCTAACATAATGGCATGTTCTTGAGATATACTATAATGGTTTCTGATTGAATCAAAATTAAATATTGGTAATTGTATGTTGTATATATCAATTAAAAGAACGTGTACAAGAGGAATATATAGATAACACAATTACATTCTAGACCCTGAACTATAACTATGTTATTAATATCTGACTAATATTCCCCCGCAAGCTAAGGCCGGGTAAGGACCTGTAGCTTGGATCGTAACCCTTCAAACCTCTGTGAAGATAACGGTTTAGTGAAAATATCAGCAATCTGATCATCAGTAGAGATAAATTGAACTAAGAGTTTCTTCGCAGCAACCTTCTCTCTAACAAAGTGAAAATCAATCTCAACATGCTTCGTGCGAGCATGGAACACAGGATTGGCAGACAAATAAGTAGCACCAAGATTATCACACCATAAGATCGGTGCTTTAGTAACCGGAATGCATAGCTCTCGTAATAAGGTTTCAAGCCAGGTAACTTCAGCAACAGTATCAGCTAGGGCTTTATATTCAGCCTCAGTGGATGACCGAGAGACAGTCTTTTGTTTCCTTGCTGACCAAGAAACTAAATTCGAACCAAGATATATAGCATATCCCCCGGTGGACCGACGGTCATCCGGTCAACCAGCCCAATCAGCGTCTGAGAAAGCAGTAACCAGAGGAGATTGCGCATCTCCATAAGCATGAATAGTGGTGTCAGGCGATGGTGTAAGACGAAGACCAAAAGTACTGGTGCCCTTAAGATACCGAAGAGTTCGTTTAACAGCAGACCAATGATTAGTAGTTGGAGAATGCATGAACTGACAGACTTTGTTGACGGCATAGGTGATGTCGGGTCTGGATAGGGTGACATATTGTAGAGCGCCAACTACTTGACGATACCGTACAGGATTCTCAAAGAGTGGGCTGTCACCAAGAGAGAGAAGCACCTGTAGGAAGTGGAGTACTGGTCGGCTTGGCATCGGTAAGACCTGCATGCTGTAAAATGTCCAAGACATATTGTTGTTGAGACAAGAAAAGACTAGTGCCATGATAATCAACTTTGACACCAAGAAAATACGAGAGAGCTCCCATGTCTTGAAGAGAAAAAGTCTGACTTAGGCTGCTTACTATGTTCTCAATAGCACCAGGGTTGTTACCTGTAATGATGATATCATCAACATAAACTAACATATAAATTTTTGTACCCAAATCTGAGAGTATAAAGAGGGAGGGGTCCGTGTGAGACCCTTTAAAACCAAGAACATGAAGAGCCCGAGATAGCCGATGAAACCAAGCACGTGGGGACTGCTTAAGACCATACAGGGATTTATGTAGTAAGCAAACATGGTTGGGTTTGCGTGGATCAACAAAGCCATGAGGTTGGCGTAAATAGACAGTCTCATTAAGATCACCATGAAGAAAGGCGTTTTTAACATCCAGCTGACGTAGGGGCCAGTTGTTGGACATAGCTAAGGACAGAACTACCCGGACAGTAGTAAACTTGACAACTGGGCTGAACGTCTCATGAAAATCAATACCGGGTTGCTGATGAAACCCCTTGGCTACGAGACGCGCCTTGTAACGTGTTACAGTACCAGCGTGGTCTCGTTTAATTTTGTAAACCCATTTGCAGTCGACAATATTAAGATTAGGTGAGTGTGGCACAAGCGTCCATGTGTCATTGCGTAGTAGGGCTTCATATTCATCAGCCATGGCTTTTTGCCAGTGTGGATGTTTAGCAGCAGCAGAGAAGGTTGTGGGTTCCTGTTCATGCTGGGTAGTAACATGAAAAGCAGATGAGTCAAACCGAGTTGACTTTTTCGGGTTTGGACGAAGGTTAGAGGGGCGAACCCGAGTGGCAGGAGTGTCTGTAGAAGGAGCCCCAAGGGATGAAGTCGGGACAGGGTCTGTGGTGGTAGTGTTGCGCCGATTCCGACGCGCATAGGTGAATAACGGTGGCTCCGAGGCAGCAACCGATACTGTTGGAGAAGGCATGGCAGTCGTATTTGCAGGTGACACCGAAGCAGGGGCAGGAAAGGGTATGGTAATCGGAGCTGTGGGTGGGGGTAACGGTGAAAGGGTTGGTGGTGGTATATCATGTGGTATGGATGTCTCAGGGATAACAGGAAGTGGGTAGGTGGATACGTAAGGGTTGGTTGTGGAGGGTGTAGGTGTAACTGGAGCCGGTACGAGAAAGGGAAAAAAATTCTCGTGAAAACGAACATGACGAGAGATGTATACTTTATCCGTAGTGGGATCAAGACATCGGTACCCATGGTGAGAGGAGCTATATCCAAGAAAGACACATGGAATTGACCTAAAATCCATTTTATGTGAATTGTATGCTCTAAGATGAGGAAAACATTGACACACAAAAACTTTCAGAAAAGAGAAATCAGGTTGTCGTTTAAAGAGATGCTCAAAGGGTGATATACGAGAAGTGGTACGAGATGGCATGCGATTTATAAGATAGACTGCAGTGTCAAAAGCAAAGTGCCAGTAAGTATTTGGAACACCTGATTGAGCAAGAAGAGTCAAACCAGTTTCAACCACATGACGATGGCGCCTCTCAACCAGGCCATTCTGTTCACTCGTATGAGGGCAAGAGAGACGGTGAGTAATACCAAGAGAGTTGAAAAAGGGTGTTAATTTTCGAAATTCACCCCCCCCCCCAATCCGTTTGAACAGACTTAAGTTTTGTAGAGAATTGACGTTCAGTGACGGTAAGAAATTGTTTAAACACTTCAAAAACATCAGATTTGCGTGTAAGTGGAAATATCCGCATAAAGCGAGAGAAATCATCAACACATAGCAAAAAGTAATTATGACCATCAACTGAGGTCACAGGTGCAGGGCCCCAAACATCACACACAACAAGATCTAGGAAATTTTTACTATTAAAAGTAGAAGTAGACAAGTGAATTTTAGATGATTTCCCAATATGACAAGAAGTGAAAAAAGAATCTGATATACTAGAAACAGGAAGACAATATTTAGAACACATAAACTTTAAAAGTTGCGGATGAGGATGCCCAAGCCGTTGATGCCAAATGTTAGTCGGTGCTTTTAGAGTGGTGAATGCAACTTTGGGAAGACTCTTAAACGACAGAAGACGAATAGAGTAGAGCCCATTGTTACTTGGACCCGTGAGGAAGGTAGTTTTGGTAGTATTGTCCTTCACAACAAAAAAGGAAGAGTGAAACTCAAAGAAAACATCATTATCTAAGAAAAATTTTTGAACAGAAAGAATATTCTTTTTGATTTGAAGAACATGAAGAATATTGGACAATGAAAAAGTTTTTGAAGGTGAATAAAAACGAGTAGAACCAATATTAAGAATAGGTAAACCCATACCATTGCCAATGTGAAGAGCATCCTCCCCAAAATAGGGTGTGGGACTATCAATGGAGGAGAGATCATGAGAAACATGATTGCTTGAACCGGTGTCAGTGAGCCAAGTAGTAGTTTGAGATCGGTTTTCTGCAAAGTTAGCGGAGGGTTGTGGGCGGGAGCGGGTGGTGTTAGGATCACGGTTAGGGCACTGGGACGGGATGTGACCAATACCACACCGGTTACACGTGCCATACACGGTGTTTTGGGTGGAAGCCCATGGGAATTGACTCCTCGTACCTCCTGATGTGGGGTTGTAGCTGCCCCGACCACGACGATTGTTGGAGCCGCGACCACGAGAGGGCTGGTGGCGATTTGTATAGAAGGCTCGGGGTGAGGTGGTAGCCGGGTTGAGTTGTAGACCAAGCTGGGAAACAAGCTATTGAAGGGCTTGAAGGTGACCAGGTGATAGATTAGTGGTGATGGGAGTGGAGCGGTTGGATGAAGTGGCGGTAAAAGCTTGGATAGGAGCAACCGTAGGTGAGGTCTTCTTGACCATAAAATCATGATCAGCAAGAAGACCATGAAGATCTTGAAAGGAGGTAGGTGATTGTCGAGCAAGGAGAGTGGATTTGAGGCCGTTATATTCCTCACGAAGGCCAGATATCACTAACATAACAAGGTCTTTCTTTTTCACAATTTCTCCCATGTTTGCCAATGCATCAGAGTATTCTTGAGCACGTATCAAGTAGGCAGAAGCGGTTTCATCGGCTTTCATCTCTAGTTTAAGGAGTTGGGTTTTGAGTGTGTATTCCCTGGAGGAAGATTGTGGTGCATAGGCTCGTTGTAGAGAGAGCCAAAGATCTCTTGATGTCGTTCCCTGTGCATGTGGGTAAGACGCCTCTGAAATTGTAGACAGGAGGAGCATGCGCACATGCGCATCATTCGCAAGCCAGACAGCATGAGCATGATTCGGTTGGGGTTCGGCTGATATAGCTTTGTCTGCTGCGGGTAGGGTCGGGTTGGGACATGGGACAGATTCATCAATGTAACCAAAGAGATTGTTGGTTACAAGAAACGGGTGGATCATCGTTTTCCAGAAGCCATAGTTGGTAGGGGAGAGGGTAAAGGGAAACTTGTGAGAGTTGTGGGACGTTTTTTCTGTTGTAGAGAAGGCGATAATGGTTGACATGATGACAGATTGTGTTGATCGCTCACCTGCTGAACAAAAAGGAAGAAGAACAAAAAAAAAGGCGGCAGGGATTGTAACCCTAGGGAGCCGATGATGACAGCTCTGATACCAAATTAAATATTGGTAATTGTATGTTGTATATATCAATTAAAAGAACGTGTACAAGAGGAATATATAGATAACACAATTACATTCTAGACCCTGAACTATAACTATGTTATTAATATCTGACTAATAATCAATAAGAAGTTGAAGTAAAAATATTTAACAAAAAAAGAAGACAAAATATGTTGTTATTTCCTATTTTCCTGTGATTTGCATATATTTCTATAAGAACACTTCTATTGTGACCAAAAATCCAAGACTTATAATTAAATCAGAACAACTGAGGGGGTGTTTGGGATTGCTTAAAAAATGACTTTTGGCTTTTCCAAAAAGTCAAAAATTCTAAAAGATGTTTGGCATTTGCAAAAGAACTTTTGGAAATAACTTTTTGGTAAGAAGGAATTGGTGGTTTCCCAAAAGACAAGAAAACATGACTTTTTGTGACTTTTGCCTTCTTACAAGGTAAATTACCTTCAAAAGTCAAAAAAATATTTGGCAAACACTTTTTAAAACTGACTTTTGACTTTTACTCCCTTAAAAGTTAAAATCAAAAAGTTCTTTTACAAAAAGAGCTTTTAATCTTGAAAAGCAATCACAAACACGCCCTGATTATCACTACATAAATTATCACGTGATTGATGGAGGTCAAGGGGTGTGTGGGTTAACGAGATTGTTTATTTTAAGTGTTTATTAATTTACTGTGGTTTGATATTTGTAATAAACAATTATTTTAATTTTTGGATAAAGTAAATGAATATTTGTTTATTGATTTAAATAATTTTTCATTATAGTTGTTTCATTATAATTTACTCAAAAGTACTTATTATTGGCAATAATCAATAGGAAAATGACTTAGGAGGGTAACAAACTATTGATTTTGTTCACATTTGGTCAACTTTTTTTTTGCACACAATATATCATCTAACTTGTTATTTGTGTTCGACATAATCATTTTGACCGGCTATCACATGTGATCAGTCAAAAGGGTTATGGTGAACACAAACAACAAGTTAGATGATATATTGCGTAAAAAAAGGAATCAAATATGAACAAAATCAATAGTTGATTACCTTCCTCAGCCATTTTCTTTTTTATGTATTTTTGTTAGGTATGAAGGACAACGTGACATGCTATACAACCAAACCTTTAATTCAGATCAAGTCGCATTTGCTTGTGAGGGTATCAAATACAAGAGTCTCTTGGTAGAAGCTACAACATGCTCGATGACATTGATGGATGTTAGCAATGATGGAGTTTATGGATGTTAGCAATGAAATACAAGAGTCTCTTGGTAAAAGCTACAACATACCTAATGACATTGATGAAGAAGATCTCATGGGTGGTAAGTATAATTATTATTGTTGTCAACCACTGGCAAATGTATACCTTTATATCTTCAATCTAACAATAAACCTGATTTTAATGAAGAGCTCAACTTGCCTTCAGCTCCCATTGAGCATGCAATACCATCCTACATTGTTAAGGTTGGTATTCCAAGACTTTAATTTTTTAGATACACAGATTAATTAAGGGCATTTTTTGTCATTTTATCTAATGTTTTACCGGCTGAGGATGAATTTGGTTTGCCTCAAGTTCCCCTGCGCATCTGACTCTGCATGGCTACTTTTGCATTATTCATGTGCATGCATTTCACTACACATCTTACCTAACTTTTAAACTATTGCTTGTATTCTTTGGGAAAATGACTCAATAGGGTAACCAACTGTTGATTTTGTTCACATTTAGTCATTTTTTTGTACGTACTATATCATTTAACTTGTTGTTTGTGTTCATTATAACTCTTTGATAGCCAGTCAAAAGGGTTATGATGAGCACAAACAACAAGTTAGATAATATATTGCATACAAAAAAATAAAAAATGATCAAATGTGAACAAAATCAACAGTTGGTTACTCTCCTGGAGTCATTTTCCTATAACCAATTTATATTTTTATCCTTATTTTCTCAAAAAGAAAATTCATATATATTGCAACCTTCCTTGTTAGTTTTGACATGTATAAGCTGAATTGTTGAGTGGTTTTTTATACTATATAAACCAAAAAACAATGTTATAAAAAAACAAATGGTGTTATAAATAAACAATCACAAAATCGATTTGAGTAGGCAACGAGATGCCCCGTAACGAGAAACAACAAGTAGAGGGGGGGGGGGGGGGGGGGTGTTCCCTCGTTACAACACCGTTATGGCGTGTCCACGTCGACTATAACGAGCACTTATGTGCCCACACCGATCGCTCTAATGTCTTGTGGTAGGAGACTAGGAGTCGATAAGACGTGGGCTATTTCAAAGAAGCAAAATGGAAAGTATAATTAAAGGGAATGATATTTAACCATTATTATTTATGATATTTTCTTCACTTAAACCTTTTTTTTTTAATATCAGTAATACAATACAAACATTTTTTTTTTATTTTATCACAATGTACCAACAGCCTTTTATATTATTGGTCCTAAAAAGCATCTAATTGAAGGTAAAATCATGTATTTTATTTTATCGGTATAAATTATTTTATTTTTATTTTTCGGTCCTACAAACTCATCTAATAGAAAGTATAAACATGTTATTTACAAGGTAACGATACTCAACGATCATTTATAGGATTTCTTTAATTTAAACAGTAAACACCATATTGATTTTTATATTTTTAAATGGTCCTTAAAATCATCATATTGAAAGTATAATCATGTTATATACAAGCCAATAAAAGATAACCATTCTGTATAGTATTTAATTTGTTAATTTACTCAAAGGTCGTTTTTTATATGGGTTCATACAGCATAAACATCTTATTTTATCGGTAAATATTAGTAAGCATCAGTGTTTTTTATTATTTTTGTGGTCCTAAAAATCATATAATGGAAAGTATAAACATGTTATTTACAAAGAAATGATATTCAACGACTATTTATGGTATTTTATACGGTCAAACACCAAGCCTTTGATATTATTTAGTACACACAACATAAATATGCTATTTTATTTTGTTAATTTATGCCAATATATATTTTTTGTTGGTCATAAAAAATCATCTAGTAATCATCTTATTTACAAAGTAATGATACTTAACCATCAATTGTGATATTTTTTTTCGTTCACGATGTCATTTAAGTTGTGTTTGGCATGTCAAAGCTAGTTGATAAGCTAACTTATTTTTCGAATTTTTTTAAGTTGTCATGTTTGCCAAGCCAAAAACTAGTTTATAAGCTAGCTTTTGATGAGCTTTTTTAAAATTTTCCAAATATACTCATTAATTAATTATAGAAACACATTCTTTTAAATGTCTTTTTATATAATTTTATATTTTTCAGCTAGTTTTACCAAACGTCATTTTTTATCAGCTGTCTTTTCGTCTATCAGTTAGCTTTTTATTTAACAGATAGCTTTTCAGCTAGTACGCCAAACATAGTCTTAGTTAATCTGTTAATATATGTACATGCAGTATAAACATGCTATTTTACTTTATCAAAATACATTAACAGTTCTTTTTATTTTTCTTTGAGTGTTTGGCATTGCTTATTAAAACAACTTATGATTTTTTTTTTTTGTGAAAAGTGCTTATTAACTTCTTCGGTAATAAAATGAAGTTTTAAAAAATATGGATTAACTTATTTGAGACCAAAACATAATAAGTTGATAATTTACAGTTTAGTGTTTGGTAAAACCAGCTTATACGTGTAATGAGAACGTACCTAAACAAAAACTTCTTATTTAAGTCGGTAAGTAAGGATGAAGTAACTTATTAAAAAAATCATTATTTAAGTCATTTAGTGCTTTTAATATTCTCATATCCAAACACTTAGGAGCTATTTGTTTTTTGTTTAAAAAAAAAGAAAAAAAAATCTTCTAACCACTTATTGTTGCGCGGTGCAACACACGTGCAACACTTTTCATCCTGGAACAGTTGGTTTTTTAAAAGTTTTCAACCTAAAAAACCTTTGCGTCTGTTTTGCGACATACAACACTTGCTTTGCACCTTTAAACCGCTTCTAACCAAAAACGTAACAAAAATGGGTACAACATAAAAAATGTCACTTTTTTGTTTTCCCCCCATCGAATCTGTCACAGCTTCCTTCTCCATTCAACCTTCAATTTATAGCTTCCTTCTCCATTCAACCTTTCATTCGCTGCCTTACATCGGCACAACGTTGTCGTCGGTCAACCCAACATTCGTCTTTGCCGCCTCAGCCTCACTTCGCCATCACCATCCTCATGAACAGGTATGTTTCATTTCCTGAAATCAACAGCTTTTAAAATCGATTGTATCCTCCTAAAATCAATTTTTCTTATTAATCTTTGCTGAAATCAATGTTTCTTTTCCTAAAGTAGATTGTTCATGAACTATCATACACCCACAAAGATGTCGATTGCTAGATTTCTGATAAATCTTTTCCTAAAATTGATTGTTCATGAACTATCATTTGAGTTGTGTTTTGGTGGGATGTGGATACTAATAAGGAGATGAAATCGATTACTGTTTTTTTTTTTCTATTTGTTAAAATTGCAGTTGGATATGTATGTGAATTTTGTGTATAATCTTGTATTCAACACAGAGTAACAAGTCTCAGTAGCAATGCTAAAGGCTAACTAGGTTGTATGTAAATCATCTGACTATATCTAGCTTAATGATACGCCTTTCGTCGAATTGGATTAACCAAAGTTGCTATAAAATGATGTATTTTGCACCGATAAAGTTGAATAAAATGCCTATAAATCATTTATTAAAGAACAAAGAAGCATTTATGATAATTATTGAATTTACTTGCTGAGACCATGTGATTACCCATTGTTGCAGAGGTTCACAAATGTGTCGAGGAAATCACATAGATGAAGACAAATCAACTACAACTCTAATAATGTTGGGATATGAAGGTGTCAAAAGAAGGGACAGTCAATATGTGATGTTAGTATGGATTATCTTTAACGTTTGAAGACAAAAGAAAAGCTCAAATGTCAATGGATAATCACATGGGTTATGAAAAATATGAAAAATATGCAAGTGAATTTTGATCGAGGGAGCTAAAGTGAAAAACTGATGTGAATTTGTGTTTTTCACTATTCTATTTACATAAATAAGTTATAAGTTACATGTATGTATTGTAAATGTATATAATCAAATTTGACTATATTTCCAATTTTCAATTTTGGGCTTTAAAAATTGATTTCCTTCGGCCCTTGTGTATCTTTGTAACGTGGAGATGTATGAATATATATTTATTTCAAAAGCATTGTACTTGCGTAGATTGTAAGATTATGTTTGCTAAAGTATGAATTCCATATGTTGAAAGTTTTTGTGATAAGTTTATGTTTGCTAAAATATGAATTCCATATTTTTTGTTATAAGCAATCGGTGTTGAAAAACTATTTTAAGTTTGCAAAGTCAGTTTATTGCAGCAGTCTGCAGACGTTAAAAAACAAATAGACTTCTTATTACAAGTTGCATTTGTTTGGTCCACCTCTTCTGCTGTAGAGGATTGCAGACGTTGGCCGCAGAGTTTAGGAGTTTTCACTTCGAAAAAACAAACAACACCTTGAAATAGCTTATTGTTGGTGTCAAATCGCACTACTAATTTGGATGAATGTATTAATTTGAAAGATTAAAAATAATTTTGAAATTTGGTTCATTGGATTAAAAGTGAGAAAAATTAGCCTTTAACATTTATTTAATTATTTTAAACCAAA
This sequence comes from Lactuca virosa, assembly GCF_052849685.1. Taxonomy (NCBI): domain Eukaryota; kingdom Viridiplantae; phylum Streptophyta; class Magnoliopsida; order Asterales; family Asteraceae; genus Lactuca; species Lactuca virosa. The sequence continues at coordinate 175,137,207 of NC_136432.1, forward strand.
CGTTAGACTAATTTTATTAATAAGCATATTGACTATGACAAATATTCTAAGTATTTCGTTTGTTAGTCAATTTGTGGTCAAGTAAAGAAAATATAAACTATAGGGAGTAAATATGTAAATTATCAAATTTAAGAACACTGGCTCTTATTTCCTTTTTTTAAATTTTCACTTGCATCAATCTCTAGAGAGCTTAGAGAGGGTAAGAGGTGATGTTGAAGATTCAAAGGAAGGTTGAAGTCAACTGGATGAGATAACGAAGGAGTAGATGTCAAATTCTTCAAATAGAAACTTAAAATGTATGAATCTCTAATTATCTCCCTTTTCTAGTAATCCATGATTTTCGATTATTTCATAACTTAAAATCCTATAGTGGAACTGATGTTAGAATGAAATTCTAACTTTGATATATCATTAGATTTCTAATCTATCATTAATCCCATTTTATGTTGTTTAATTTCAACTGCATGATTGATTTGAGCTTTTATGAACTCTAGATGATGATGATATAATCATCCATTATATTTGGATTGTGATCGATGACTTCTTATGGAATCATCGTTTAGAATTCTTCAGAATACTAGCTCCTATTTCCATCTCTTAATTTCACTTACCTCAATCTCTAAAGAGCTTAGAAAGGATAAAGGTTAATTTTGAAGATTAAGTCAACTGGATGAGATAACGAAGGAGTAGAGGTCAAAATTCATCAACTAGAAATTTAAAATGCATGAATCTCATCTTATCTCCATTGTCTAGCTATCTAGGTGTAACACCCTGTTCCGAATCGTTTCCTAATTTGGGGTCGTGACCCGAAGATCGGTTATCATAAGGCTTAGGTCCTTTGAGATAGAGAGATTTAGACCCCTTGAGTGTGGGTAATGTAAGTTAGATGACCCGGTAGTTTGGTTTGTGTTTTGGAGCCCAAGGGTATATCCATAAATTGGCAGTTCAGACCTTTTATGAATTTTGGATTTTTGTTCGGAAAGTTTTAAGGAAAGGATGAGTTTATAGAAGTTTAGATCTTCTCGTTACCTTTCCGTGGATATAACGATCGTCGAAATCGTGCTTAGAACGAAGAAGTTATGGCTTTCGGAATTTTGGAGGTTTAAGGGCTACGCCTAATACGTTGGGCGTACTTAGGAGTACGATGGGTGTGCTAGGTAAGGAAGTCGCAGATACCTCATGGAGTACATTGGGCATACCAGGAGTACGCATGGCGTACTCCAGTCAGACCCAAACCCTAATTTAGGGTCTTGGACCCTATTTAAGCTCCATAACTTATGTTCAAACCCTCTTATCTTCAGCCTCCATCCCATTAAACCCTATAGCGAAACCCTAGCCTCCATTGATGTGGTTCTTGAGCTTTTGGTGTGTTTTCATGCATTTTGGTTCTCTTTGAAGAAGAATGAGCTTCTTGGAGAAGTGTGGAACGCTGGTTAGAATAGCTTGATTAGTTGGAACGTTGGTTAGACTTTCCGATGCACAAATGCTACTTGCTTTATGATTTGTGGGACTCATACTGATGTGAGCTAATTATTTCATGAATATGTTAAGTTGCATGCTGCAAATGTTAAATAATCTTAGAGTGATGGATTTGACCCTACTGCGCAGCTCTTGTTAGAGTCCAACTGTTGTAGGGATGAGTCTTTTACTCGAAGGATTATCTAAACTTTGTTGCATGTGATTGTATTTATGAAGTAGTTAGCTGACTTTAGTAGGAGTTCTTCTGCAAACTGATGGCGGGGTGAGGATGAGGAACCTAAGAGAGCCTAGGAAGTATTTTAGCAGGTTCGGATGCGTTGTTTAGCAAGTACTCGGAGTACTAGTTTGAGAGGGTGACTTAGAGGATTCAGAATGATTCTCGAGGAAAGTATGGATATGTGTAGAAGGTAGTATTGGGCCCGTACTACTGAAAGCACATGATCCATACTCGAATCAAGGAAACTCCTGGAGAATCTAGGAAACCTGTGGGATGAGGATTTTTGGGTATGTTCTAATCATTGGTATGATTGTTTTTCTGAATGGTGATGAGCATGCATGGAGGAGGTTCAGGTTCTGGTTCAGGCTTAGGTGCAGGTACTGAGCTGATTGATGAGCGGATGCGGGAGTTCATCTCGTCGGAGATTACCCACGGTATTTTAGAGCAGACTCTGGTGATCTTAGGTACGGTCAAGGAGGGGATTACGGAGATTTTGGATGAGCGTATGGGCGCATTCCGTACTGAGATTTTGGCTGTTGTTGGAGCTCGCACTCTTTCCTTCCGCGAGTTTCGTATTTGTGGAGATCTCGAGTTCTTTGGGGAGAAGGACCCCATTACGAGTAGGATATGGTTAGCGGATATGGTGAACGCTTTCCGGATGAGTTTCTACCCCGAGGGGTTGAAAGTCAGATTTGTTTCCTGTCTTCTGAAAGATAGGGCTCGAGATTGGTGGGAGGAGGTAGACTTCATTTTGGGAGGCGAAACCTTGGAGACGATGACTTAGGATGAGTTTGTGACCCAGTTTAGGGCCGATTTTGAACTAGCTATTGAGGTGCAGCAGTTGGCGAGGAAGTTTCAGGACCTTCACCAGACGACTGAGACTGTGGCAGAGATTACTGCCAAGTTCCGGGAGAGAGCCTTGTTGGTTCCGCAGTATGCAGCAGACGAGGAGATGAAGAAGGTAAGGTATCATGACATTCTGAGGGATGACATCAGGGAGTTTGTGAGTTTTTCAAGGTGCGAGACCCTGAATGATATGATCGCCTGGGCCCGAGAGCGGGAGATTGATTTGGAGCACCTTGGGAAAAGGAAGTCAGAGCATACTCAGATCGCAATGGGCCAAGCGAAGAGGCCCATGACTCAGGATTCACGTTTGGGTGGCCATCAAGGCCGAGGCCATTGTGCCAAGTTTGGTAGGACCCATGAGGGAGGATGTTGGGAGGCAGGTCGGGAATGTTTCAGCTGTGGACAGATGGGTCATTTTAGTAGGGATTGCCCCAATGGGTCGGTTCCGATGTGTTTTCACTGCAATTAGGTGGGCCACAAGAAAGCCGATTGTCCGATGTTGTGGGGTGGGGCAGTGGGTGCACCTACTCTAGTTATTTTTAGGATCACTGATGGTCGTGAGGGCAGGGCAGAAGCCCCAGCAGCGAGGAGCCGAGCATTGAAGTGCCAGTCAGGGGAGGCCATAATCTTAACCGATGCTATCGTGGGTATGTTATCTTTTGTATTTCTTTCATGCCTTAATATTAGTATTTATATTCGCTTTGGAATCTTGTGTCGATATGGGTAAGCATTATCATTGGTTTAGTTCTCTGTTATTGTCGGGATTATATCATCGAGAATTGTTATATGCCATTTTTGCATGCCAAGAGTTATGAGTGGGGCACCTCTTGTGATCTGGATTTAGTCCGTCTGGTGGTTGTTTGGGCTTGTTGATGGGGACAATTCAGGGGTATCGCATGGAAGATCTATAGACGAATTAGCATGATTAGTTTAACAACGAAGTCAGAGATCGAACGTGTTAGCATTTTCTCAAGAAGGAATGGCAATCATTCATGGAAGGACCTTTGGGTCCAGTCACTACAGTTGCTAGGGAAGGAGCGGTAGCAAGAAGATGATGTTGGCGGTCGCATGAGTTGTTTGGATATTAGAAGTGCCAAAGGAATTTCATATCTGCAAGGGTTAAAGATGGTTAGAATGCAGGGATCCTTCGGAGAGTGGGAAGTTGGAGTGGTGATTCACCAGTTCCAGTTAAGGATTATAGTATTTGTCACAACCATAAAGGACTTAAGGATGTGGTGATGTATCATGGGAAGTGTTCGGGGTTATCGGACTTGCCGAGGTTTCGGGGAGTGTCCATCTGGATTTTCGAATGTTTGTGTGATCATTAAGATCGACTAGTAATGGAACGTTGGTATTTGTAAGCTCAGTTTGTATTGTAAGGATGTGAGATGGATCGGAAATCCATCAAATTTTGTGGAATGTAAGAACGCATTCAAATCCAAGTGGGGGAGAATCATTCGGATTTCTGGGAATTGGATTCAGGTTGAGGGTTGTGTTAGAGCTTCTCTGCCTGTTCTTTTCTGATTATGGTTCACTACAAATAAAATGACATTTAGTGGCATAGAAAAAGTGCCACTAAAGACCCCCTAGGCAATCAACGACACAAAAAAAGTGCCACTAAAAGCGCTGCCACTAAAGGCCTTTAGTGACACTTTTTGGTTGTGTCGATGCAGCCTAATTGGGTTTTAGTGGCACTTTTCTACTATGCCACTAAAGAACTTATAGGTTTTAGTGGCACTACTTTTATGTCACTATTTAACCGGTACAATAATTATTATTTTCATGAAATTAGTAAAACTTTTTACATGGAAAAATATATTAATAAATGAGATTTGATTCTTTTAATTTTAAATGGAATATAAAATAATAATAAGATAATTAAGATAATTAATAGAAAAGAACAGGCATTTGGTAAATCTAACCTGGTTCCTTAATTCAGTTATCTGAGGTTCTTTTTCCAAGTTTTCCCATGCATAACAAACATATCATAAAATCTCTTATATGTTACTCAAGGGTAATTTAGACATTTGGTAAATAAATCCATGTTCAAATATTTAAGGGAGTAGATTATTCAGGTTACCAAAATGTCAAACCAAAATAAACTAGCCAATATAATTAAATAAACATGATTGATGATATGTGAATCATGTGATTAACAAAGAAATTTCTCACACTCTTTCTCACATTTCGATCTAAATGACCCAATAAAGTGATGATGAATTGAAAATAAGTCGAGTGTAGAAGCCCTTTACTGACAGCTGTCAGTACATTATTCATAACCTCCTTTTAGTTCCTTACCCAGTGCATCTAAAACACCATGTTGCTTTCTTCTTAACCCAACAAGTTACATATGTGTGACTACAGTCCATCGATCTTGTCATGTATCTTGTAAACTATGGCTATAAAATCATGTCCAATGTGAATTGGAGATTCAATTTTAATCTGCTAGACTTATGCCCTATATGAAACATAAGGGGTCAATATATAAAATTTTAAATCCATATGATGGAATAACAAGAATATAGAGGAAATCCACAAGATAATGTCAACAACATAACGTTATATGATATAAAGCTCATTAAATTCAACTGGCGAACTAAATCTAATCCATTACCACCTCGAGACCATCTAATCCATCATCTAATTTTGATGGAAATTACTTTTTGGTTAATAAGCATTCTTAGAAGTTAGAATCTGAATTGAATGGAGAAAGAGAGACTGCTTAGGTGGTAAATGACATCGAGAGTACCAGGTACATTTGCATGATTATTCACAACTTGTTTGTGATCCTCGGTATCCCAGTCACAAACTTGAAGGGAATAATCTAGATTTAAACATGTCATTTAAAAGTTCAATGAATCTCAAAAGAATCTAGGAATTTCAATTCATTTAAAACTTAAGGTCCTTTTTCGTTTTTCATGGTGGAAATTGGTAAATCGTCATTTACCTACCTTCATATTATTTGCAATTTGATTACGACATCCCTCTTCTGAATTGTAAATAATCATCTTGGGTCCTAGCCCTAATTTCTCATTTGGGTGTTTAATTGGGGATTGTTATCTAATCTAAACTTTGTTCCTTTCCTATTTCAGATGTCTACTCAAAACAACAACAACGCTTCTGGCTCGACCCCTTCTGGTTCATTCTCACTCATAAACTTGTGTGGGAGGGTGATTTTTGATGGGACCAATTATAATGATTGGATCCGCAACATTCGCATGGTCACCCGCTACGAGGACAAAGAGTATGTTCTCGAAAAGGAGCTGAAAGAGGTCAACGTCAACACTGCTACTCCTGAAGAAATTGTTGCTTACGAAACTCATGAGCGAGATGCTACGAAGGTTCATTGCATCATGCTCGCAACAATGACTGCTGAACTCCAAAAGTCCTACGAGGACTACTATCCCTATGAGATGCACCAAGATTTGATGGAACGTTACCATCAAAGTGCCAGGCAGGAGAGGTATGGGATCATCGCCTCGATGATCACTACCAAAATGAAGGATGGAGAGTTCATCACAGCCCACTTGCAGAAAATACAGAGATTCATGGACCGCTTGTTGAAGCTGAATGTCAACTTCGATGAGGAGCTGGCCATAGATATCATTCTTCACTCGTTGCCTCCTTGTTACAACCAGTTTTGTATGACTTATCATATGAACAAGGAGGAGGTCACTCTCAGCAAGCTTCAAAGCCTGCTAAGGACTGCTGAGAGTAGTCTGAAAGGCAAATATACTGCATCTACTCATACTACTGCTGCCCCTGTCTTGGCTATTGGGCAAGGGAAAGGAAAGAAGAGGAAGGCTCCTTCTAAGAGCCACAAGGGTAAACCCCATAATGGATCCTCTTCTAGTGGGACCAAAGCTGGTTTTGCTACCCCCTCTTCCAACCCAAAAGAAGCATAGTGCTTCTATTGTCACGACAAAGGGCATTGGAAACGAAGCTGCCTGAAGTATCTGTAGGACATCAAGGATGGGAAGATAAAGCCATCCTTCGCAGGTATTTACACTATTCAATCTAATAACTCATCACATACTAGTTCTTGGGTCCTTGATACAGGATGTGGTTTTCACATTTGTTCTGATTTGCAGGGTCTAAGAAGAAGTAAGGATGTGGAGCATGGGAAGATGAACCTGATCATGGGGAATAGGAAAGTGTCGTCTGTCACCAAGATTGGAGTTTACTCTTTAGTTCTTAGTAGTGGGTTAGGTTTAGATTTGAATGATTGTTGCTACTCGTCAGAAATGGCGAGAAACATTATTTCTTTTCATGGTTTGTACAGACAAGTTTTTAGATTTTCGTTTAATAATGAAATTGGTTCTATTAATGCTTTCTTGAATGGTACTTTATATTTTGAAGCATTGCCTTGTAATGGAGTATATGAAACTGTGAATGTTGTAGACAACTTAGGAAATAATGTGTTGCACATTGATTCGTCCAATGGTTTGGAAAAAGCATGCTTGTGGCATTGTCATCTTGGACATGTCAACAAGAAGCGCATAGCCCAACTCCAAAAGGATGGAGTGTTGGAGTCATTCGACCTCAAATCGGATGACACGTGTGAATCTTATTTGCTTGGAAAGATAATCAAGTCACCCATCACTGGTACATGTGAAAGGGATGAGGGTTTATTGGATCTCATACATACGGATGTATGTGGGCCCTTTAGATCCACCACAAGGGATGCAAACCGCTTCTATGTGACTTTTACTGATGATTATAGCAGATATAGGTATATCTACTTAATCAAGCATAAGTCAGAAACCTTTGAAAAGTTCAAAGAGTTTAAGCAAGAAGTGGAGAATCAGCTGGGCAGGAAAATTAAGATGCTCCGATCCGATCGAGGAGGTGAGTACCTTAGTATTGAATTCCACGACTACCTCAAGGAATGCAGAATCATTTCGCAATTGACGCCACCTAGGACACCGCAGTTGAATGGTATGGCTGTGAGGCGCAATCGAACCTTGTTGGACATGGTTCGTTCCATGATGAGTCGAGCTTCGTTACCTATCCCATTTTGGGGGTATGCCTTAGATACTGGCATCCATATCCTTAATCTAGTCCCAACTAAGAAGGTTGCCAAAACACGTCACGAGATGTGGACAGGGAAAGTTCCCTCGTTGGCACATATCAAGGTTTGGGGTTGCGAGGCTTTCGTAATACGATAGACTCACGACAAGCTCGAACCTCATAGTGAGCGGTGTATTTTCATCGGCTATCCACAGAAGTCCTTTGGATATCTCTTCTATAGACCGAGTGACAATGTTGTCTTCGTTGCGAGGAGAGGGGTTTTCCGAGAGCGAGAACTCATATGCCAAAAGGACAGTGGGAGGCAAATTGATCTTAAAGAGCTTCAAGAATCAAACGATGAAGGAACCTCTAACATTCGCGCTCAACCCGAGGAGGAAACTCATGTTGAACCAATTAACGAGTCCGACCTCTAAGACGTTCCAGTAGAGTTAGTGTTCCGCCTGAGTTTTATGGTTTTCATATTACTACTGAAGGTGATACGTTTATTAGTGATAGCACACTAATAAATTTGGATGAACCTAACAACTACAAGGAAGCCATGGCAGGCCCGAAGTCTGCGAAATGGAAAGAGGCTATGGACAACGAGATTCAGTCCATGTATGACAATCAAGTTTGGAACTTGGTTGACAATGTGTCAGGTCGTAAGACGGTCGGGTGCAAATGGATCTTCAAGAAGAAGACCGACATGGATGGGAAAGTGCACACGAATAAGGCGCGATTGGTTGCGAAGGGATTTACTCAAACTCCTGGAGTTGACTATGATGAGACCTTCTCACCAGTAGCAAAGATTAAATCTATAAGCGTTATGCTAGCCATATCTGCGTTTCATGATTATGAAATATGGCAGATGGATGTCAAAACCGCTTTCCTTAATGGGAAGTTGGCTGAAGATGTTTACATGAGTCAGCCAGAGGGTTTTGTCGATGCGAAGCACCCTAATAGAGTGTGTAAGCTTGATAAATCCATCTATGGATTGAAACAAGCGTCTCGCAGATGGAATCTTTGTTTTAATGAGAAAGTCAAAGAGTTTGGTTTCTCAAGAAGCGAGGATGAGTCCTGTGTATATGTCAAATCCAGTGGGAGTATAGTTAGCTTTCTCATTTTGTATGTGGATGACATACTACTCATAGGAAACGACGTCCCAACCTTGCAGGAGGTTAAGTCCTGGCTTGGGAAGTGCTTCGCTATGAAGGACCTCGGAGAAGCTGCTTATATTCTAGGGATAAGGATATTGAGAAATAGGTATAAGAGGCTAATAGGACTTAGTCAAAGTACTTACTTGGATAAAGTGTTGAAACGTTTTAGCATGGAAAATTCCAAGAAAGGGGAGTTACCAATCCAAAGCAATACCAAGTTGAGTAAGACTCAGAGTCCGAGTACTGATGTCGAGATATCAGAGATGAGCTGAGTACCTTATGCTTCCGCGGTTGGCTCAATCATGTATGTTATGACATGTACTCGCCCTGATGTGGCCTTCGCTTTGAGCATGGTCAGCAGATATCAAGGGAACCCTGTTAGAGCGCATTGGATCGCAGTAAAGAACATTCTTAAGTACCTGCGGAGGACCAAAGATTGGGCTCTTGTCCTCGGTGGGAGCGATGACTTGAAAGTGCGAGGGTATAATGACGCTAGTTTTCAGACTGACCGGGATAATTTCCGATCTCAGTCAGGCTGGGTCTTTACCCTAAATGGAGGAGCAGTGACATGGAAAAGTTCCAAGCAGGACACCATAGCTGATTCAACGTGCGAATCGGAGTACATAGCAGCGAGCGAAACATCGAAGGAGGCAATATGGCTAAAGAACTTCATCGGAGACCTTGGAGTTGTACCTGCCATAAAGGAGCCTATGGAGATTTTCAGCAATAACGAAGGTGCGGTTGCCTTGACCAAGGAACCGAGGGATCATGGCAGATCCAGGCATATCGACAGGAAATATCATTTCATTAGACATCGGGTAGAAGATGGACTCCTCGTAGTAAAGAGGGTATCGTCAGAGGATAACCCACCGGATCCCCTTACGAAGGGACTGAGTAGGGTTAATCACTTGCAACACGCTAGGAGCATTGGGCTGAAGGACGATATTAGTTTTAGTGATTAGATAGCTTTTAGAAACTTGTAATAGATAAATTGTAATTAACATTTGATGATTAAATAAAGGAGTTTTATTTATAAGTAAAGTTACTGTCTTGTGTTAATTATTTACTATTGTTTCATTTTGCATGTTTTGACTTCCTAAATAATAAGATTATTTAAACTATCCACAGTCGATCATACGTTGGAAGTAAGTATGAAAGAAGACTGTCATGAATTGGCTTGTAGATTGTCTAAGCGTTTAGACATAGCAAAGGTTTGCTGCAACGTTCATGAGTGCTTATGAAATAAGATTTGAGTATTGGATTAAACTCACGCTCACATGAATCACTTCATGGAATTAATCACGAGCGATTGTGAAACGATAATATCATATGGTATTTAAACCTAGATATATGAGTTGTTGTTTACGAGTTGGTTGTGCATTGATAGTGTGTAAATGCATCAGTAACTTGATGTTATAAAACGCATTGTTGTGTACGATTTGATGAGTAAATAGTACAAGCATATAAGTCGAAGTTTATCTGTTCCTTTTATCCTATGAGGCTAAAAGCGATATCTTGGGCCCCCCGATGATTTTGTTTTGACTTATGTGTCGGGCCCGGTCAGGACTGAATTGATGTGTTTAATTAAGTTCTATGTCAGAAAAATCAGAGATCGAGAAACAAACTGCTGGACAATAAGTATGACTATGTTCCATGTGATTGTCCACACTATATCTTGAGAACGGAGGACTATACGATCCCTTATCTATAGGACGTGTCAGAGTTCGACAGCAGCTTTTGAGAGCTACGATTGCTAATCGGATTTTAAAGTCGTACTTGCATTTATAGTTATTAGACTTATCCAAGTGGGAAACTGTTGGATTAGGTGTCTAAGCCATAACTATATTTGGTATGTACTTGACCCGGTTGTAGCATGGTCCTTTTGGGTTGCCTTCACCAAAGCAACTTGACTGGATGAATAATGGAGAAAGAGGTTATTATGGTTTATTAATATATTATATGAATAATATATTAAAGGAGAAATCATATTAATTAATTAACAATGGTCAAGAATTAATTTAGAATTAATTTTGTGGTCAAAAGAGGTTAATTGAGATAAAAAAGGACTGAACTTGTAATTATTGGATAATTGCATTGTGAGTTGAGGAAACCCTAAAGATAGGGAGTAGACGAAATCCTTATGGATAGCCCATAAGATTTCGTCCAAGGGCTTAGTTCTGGAATGTTCTTGTGGGATGCTTAGAGCCTAAGCAACCGGATGAGGACTTTGACTGAAACCCTAATTCCTCACCTATAAAAAGGGTCCCTAGGCTTCATATTTTCGGCTACACTAACCCTAAAGGATTCCTTGGAGCCGAAATTACCTTCCCCTCTCTCTCTAAGATTCTCCAATTTGCTTTGGTGTTTGTGATCTACTAGAGGCACAACATTTGAGGTGTTAAGGTTCTCAAAAGCTCAAGATCTTCAAGCAACAATCAAAGGTAACTTTCTAACTTGTTTATTAGATGTTAATTTCATTTTTGTTGTATATTAGATTAGGGTTTGCAAGTCTTGGACAATTATTGCATGTTCAATTAGAAAAACTAGATCCAAGCATTAGGGTTTGCATGAACACCATAAGAATGTTGTTTTGCTCATAACCCAACAGAAACATCAAGAAAACTCAAACCTTGGTTTACCAAATGCATTGTAATATTTGTTTTGTGTGTGAAATTACATGCAACGGCTTCTCCATAATCAGTTGATTATTGAAAAGTTTATAAACTTCATAAATAATACTAAAGCACGAATTGATAGTTAGGAAACCTTATAAAGATTTAATAATATAGTAGAGAACGGACTATTATATTAAAAATGTTAAAAATGTTATATCAAGAATCCAACAAACAAAACAAGACAACATTTGGGAGCTAGTAAATAGTAAATACACAAGCCTTTCCACCACTTGCTAGAGAGCAAACCGTTGTATATTAAGCATTAAAAAAAACATGAATTTTTTTATGTGCATTTTTTCTCAATATTAACTTGATCTTATCTTAAAATTCAAATGCCTGCAACGAAGATCCTCTCAAACAGGTATGTGAGTCTCATGTACATCTAATCCACACTATAATTACAAATTCTAATGCTTGTAAGCTTTTTTTTTTTGCCTTTTTGTATAACAACAATGATTTATAATGAACTATTCAAAATATAAATAAAATGATAATTTAATGATGGGAAATCTTCATAAACGCCCTAATATTTTATCCTAATTTACGAAAAAATCTCAAACTAAAATTTGTTTACAAAAAAGCATGAATTACCGGTAAAAATGACGATTTGACCCCTTATTCCCGATTTACCAGTTTCATTCCATTAAAGTCTCCTTATTTTACCATAATTTACAAATGAGTCTCAAACTAAATTAAGCGATCAATTTGTCTTTTTCTCCCTGTAACATACATATTATTGGTTTCATTAGTGACTTAGACGTCTAGTCATTAAATGAGCTGATGAGATGAATATGTTGGGTTATATAATACTATGTTTACCATAAAACTTAATTTCATGATGTATAGTAAATTTTTTGGAATATAAAATGCATCAAATGGAAGACTGCAATAATTACATAAACTAGCAACAACTTCGTTGTTTTTTAAGTTTATAAGAAATTTCAAATTGTCTATCTAATCTTATATAACCCAATATATCTATCTCATCAGGTCATTTCCCACCCTTTTTTCCGGAAACACACATTTTACCTGTTTTATTGCTGACCGAGATACATAATCATAAATGAGCCAATGACATGGATATCAAATTTTACGGTAAACGTAGCATTATATAACCCATTTTATCCATCTTCTCGGCTCATTTAATGACTAGACGTCCAAATTAGCAATGAAATCGATAAAATGTATGTTATATTGAGAAAATGGCCAAATCATTACTTAATTTTAGTTTGGAACTTATTCGTAAATTATGGTATAATAATGAGACTTTAATAGAACCGCGTAAGCAATGACGAATCAAGAACAAAAAATCACGTGGTTCCTAAATTAAGTGAAGCCAATAAAAAAATCAACAACACTTTTGGGGTCGGGTCGGGTCGGCTCATGTACCTTAAAAGAACTGAACCAGTTCAATTGGCTCATGTACCTTGTGCCACCGATTAAAAATTTTAAAAAACTGATTGAAATATAACTGAAAAAAGCGTACGGTTTAACGAAAAACTAGTTGATTATTAGTCCATTGATAAAGCGGCGAACAGAGAGGGAGTCTTTGACATGTGGGCTTTCATTTTATTAGAACAACTTATTTATTTATTAATATTTTGAGAGTGCCGATAAAGAGTGGTTAACTTTTTGTTATCAATCTTATAATTTAAAATAACAAATTGCCCCTAATAACTTATATTTTTCTCTTTTTAAAATGGTTTTTTAAGCAATTTAAAAAAAAAACAAACTCAAGATAGGTCCTCTATTTTTTCTAAGGTAGTTCCTAATTTTTCTACTATATACATTGTAAATGAAATTGAGAACTTAGGTAGCTCGTAGGACCTACCTAAGCACATGGTGGATACGCCCTTGCTTGTAAGTAATGAAACCGGAAAAACCGATAAAATGGGTCAAATCGTCATTTTTACCAGTAATTCATGTTTTTTCGAAAACAATTTTTAATTTGAGATTTTTTCATAAATTATGATAAAATATTGGGACTTTCCTAAAGATTTTCCTTTAATATATACAAAATATATAATGAAGTAATCTAACAATCATATATATATATATATATATATATATATATATATATATACATGGTTCTAAAAAACGCGTCAGGGCGCGCCTCAAGGCATGCCGTGGCGCGAGGCGTGGTGTAGTCGTTACGAAAATGTCCAATGCGGGTTTGTGAAGCGTGACGCCCAAATAACGTGTCAAGGCGCGCCTTATCGCGATATGGCGCGAGTTTTTTTCAAGGCGCGAGTTTTTTTTGTTTTTTTTTTTTCGATTTATTATCGGGCCTAAAATAATTGAGTTTTTGTTAAATTTTTATATTAAATACTAATATAACACTTCTAAAAACTTGATATACTTGATCAAAATCAATAATTATATGATTTATCTCTTTTAATATATATAAATTAGTCACGCCTTGAAAAAAGTCATGGCTCGCCAAGGCTTGTCATGGCTTAACTTTTACCTTGCCGCCACGCCACGCCACGCCTCATGTTATTTACAACCTTATATATATATATATATATATATATATATATATATATATATATATATATATATAAGTAAAAAAGTTTGTTTAGTTAGGCATGTCAATTTGCAACATAAATTGCATATATGATATGAACATACATGAGAACAAGCCTTGCTAAAAGTCTTTCGATATATGCAATTCATGTTGCAAATTGTCATGCCTAACTAAACAAACTTTTTTACTTTATATATATATATATATATATATATATATATATATATATATATATATATATATAAGTAAAAAAGTTTGCTTAGTTAGGCATTGCATTTTGCAACATGAATTGCATATATAGAAAGACTTTTAGCAAAGCTTGTTCACATGTATGTTCATGTCATATTGCAAGAATGGTTGCAAGGCTTTTGTGAGTATATATATATATATATATATATATATATATATATATATATATATATATATATATATATATATATATATATAAGTAAAAAAGTTTGCTTAGTTAGGCATTTCATTTTGCAACATGAATTGCATATATAGAAAGACTTTTAGCAAGGCTTGTTCACATGTATATTCATGTCATATTGCAAGAATGGTTGTAAGGCTTTTGTGAATATATATATATATATATATATATATATATATATATATATATATATATATATATATATATATATATATATAAAAGTAAAAAAGTTTGCTTAGTTAGGCATTGCAATTTGAAATATAAATTGTATATATGGAAAGACGTTTAGCAATGCTTGTTCACATGTATGTTCATGTCATATATATATATATATATATATATATATATATATATATATATATATATATATATATATAGGTTCAGGTTCTTTTAAGAGCATGTTAATTTTGTGAGACCGTGAGACTAAATCTAAAAATAATTTTAAAATGCAAAATAAAAGGAAAAATCCAAAAAAAAAAATTAATTATTATTTTCGGAACTTTATTTACCTAAAAAAATAAAAAAATAAAATTACCGTTTTTTTTGTAAAATATGTAAAATATTGTAATAGAATATTACACTGTAAATATTCTAATGTGATTTTTAGAATGTTAGAATATTGTACTAGATTTGTTAGATATGTAGAATATTCTAATATTCTACTAGAATATGTAAAAAAAAATATTTATTTTTTTTTAATTTTTTTTTTTTTTTTTTTGGAAAATATAAATTCCGAAAATAATATTTGAAATATATATATATATATATATATATATATATATATATATATATATATATATATGTGTGTGTGTGTGTGTGTGTGTGTGTGTGTGTAAAAAAGTTTGCTTAGTTAGGCATTGCAATTTGCAACATGAATTGCATATATTGAAAGACTTTTAGCAAGGCTTGTTCACATGTATGTTCATGTCATATAGCAATAATGGTTGCAAGATTTTTGTGAGTATATACAGTGGTCAATCTAGAATAAAAAATTATGTGGTTCCCAAATTAAGTGAAACCAATAAAAAACATCAACAAAACTTGTTAGGGGTCAAGTCGTGTACGTTAAAAAAATTAGACCAACCAGTTCAATCGTTTAAACGATCAGGCATCACCGATTACAAATTTTAAAAACCGACTGAAATATAACTGAAAAAAATATATGTTTTAATGAAAAAAATTATTAGTTCATTGATAAATCGGTGAAAGAAGTGTGGGAGTCTTTGACATGTAGACTTCTTTTTATTAGAGCAATCTATTTATTTATTGATATTTTAAGAGTGCCGATTAAAAATGGTTAACTTTTTGTTATCAATCTTATAATTTAAAATGACAAATTTATCCTAATAACTTATTTTTTTTCTCCTTTTAAAATGATTTTTTAAGACATTTTTTTTTTTGAAAAATAAAGTTAAGACAGGTCCTTTATTTTTTTCTAAGGTAGTTCGTAATTTTGCTACTATATATATTGTAAATGAATAGATACGCCTCCTCTGAGTGTGTGTGTATATATATATATATATATATATATATATATATATATATATATATATATATATATATATATATATATATATATATATATATATATATAAGTAATAAAGTTTGCTTAGTTTGGCATTGCAATTTGCAACATGAATTGCAAATATCGAAAGACTTTTAGCAAGGCTTGTTCACATGTATGTTCATGTCATATTGTAAGAATGGTTGCAAGGCTTCTGTGAGTTTTTAACACTCACACAATCCACCTGTAATGTGTATGTATATTTAAACTCAGGCATCGACTTCTACTCAGTGAAATTGTCCGCGGTTTCTTTCTTCATAATTTTGGTGGAATTCTGTTTTTCACCCCTCTCTTCTGTTCATATTCATATATATGTAAGTTCATATCTCTCATTTTGTTACTTCATTTGTGTTTCTTTCTTAAGTTAAATTATAAGCGTTGCATGTTGAGTTACATTGTTGATCATGTTTGTCTTCAGATCGATAGCTCTTGCAGTATGACGACGTACACACCAAAGAACATCCTCATCACCGGAGCTGCTGGCTTCATTGCCTCTCATGTTGCCAATCGCCTTGTCAGAAGCTACCCAGATTACAAGATCGTTGTTCTCGACAAACTTGATTACTGCTCAAATATCAAGAACCTCAATCCCTCCAGATCATCTCCCAATTTCAAATTTGTCAAAGGAGACATCGGGAGTGCAGATCTAGTTAATCACCTCCTGATCACCGAATCCATTGATACCATTATGCACTTTGCTGCTCAAACCCATGTAGATAACTCATTCGGAAACAGCTTCGAATTCACAAAAAACAACATTGGTGGCACCCATGTTCTTCTAGAGGCATGCAAAGTCACTCGCCAGATCCGAAGGTTCATCCACGTTAGCACAGACGAAGTGTATGGTGAAACAGAGAAGGACGCGATCGTTGGCAACCATGAAGCTTCACAACTTCTTCCCACAAATCCATATTCTGCCACAAAAGCAGGTGCAGAAATGCTTGTGATGGCTTATGGGAGGTCATACGGGTTACCCGTGATTACAACAAGAGGAAACAACGTTTATGGCCCAAATCAGTTTCCAGAAAAACTAATCCCTAAATTCATTCTCTTAGCCATGAGAGGGAAACCACTTCCCATTCATGGAGATGGATCTAATGTCAGAAGTTATCTCTACTGTGAAGATGTTGCTGAAGCTTTTGAAGTCATTCTCCATAAAGGCGAAGTGGGACATGTTTACAACATTGGAACCAAAAAAGAAAGACGAGTCGTCGATGTTGCTAAAGACATGTGTAAACTTTTCAAAATGGATCCTGAATCAAGCATCAAGTTTGTTGAAAACAGACCTTTCAACGATCAAAGATACTTTCTAGATGATGTAAAGCTTAAAAGCTTAGGGTGGGCCGAAAGAACAACATGGGAAGAAGGTTTGAAAAAGACAATGGAATGGTACACTAGCAACCCCGATTGGTGGGGTGATGTATCGGGTGCACTCCTCCCTCACCCAAGAATGCTAATGATGCCAGGTGGCGTTGAACGAGTGGCCGATGTATCCGAAAACATTCAATCCGATTCCCCTCATTCTGCTATTAACCCTTCCCAATTCCGAAAAGTGGACCCAGTTACAAAACCGAATAAACCATCTTTCAAGTTATTGATTTATGGGAAAACAGGGTGGATCGGTGGATTACTTGGGAAACAATGTGAAAAACAAGGAATCCAATACGAATACGGAAAAGGACGTTTGGAGAATCGGTCACAAATTGTAGAAGATATCCAAAAAATCAAACCCACCCATGTTTTCAATGCTGCGGGTATCACGGGTCGACCCAATGTCGATTGGTGCGAATCGCATAAAACCGAAACGATTCGCACCAATGTCTCCGAGACCCTCACTTTAGCAGATGTCTGCAAAGAATCCGGAATCTTGATGATCAATTTTGCCACCGGATGCATTTTTGAATACGATGAGAAGCATCCGGAAGGTTCCGGAATCGGTTTCAAAGAAGAAGACACTCCCAATTTCACCGGGTCCTTCTATTCCAAAACCAAGGCTATGGTAAGTAGTTCCACTTGTCACTGGTAACTGATTATAATAATACCACGTGTTCTCGTTACTAGTAACTCATTACAGATTACTAGTTGGTCAGACTATCCGTCTAATATCGTGTGGTCTCATTGTAGGTTGAGGAGATACTAAAAGAATACGACAATGTGTGCACATTGAGAGTGCGAATGCCAATATCATCGGATCTCAATAACCCGCGAAACTTCATTACAAAAATCACGCGTTACCACAAAGTGGTGAATATTCCAAATAGTATGACAATCTTGGACGAGCTTTTACCGATATCAATAGAAATGGCGAAGAGAAATTTGACAGGAATTTGGAACTTTACAAACACCGGGGTTGTGAGGCATAATGAAGTTTTGGAGATGTATAAAGAATACATAAATCCAGGGTTTAAATGGACGAGTTTTACTTTGGAAGAGCAAGCACAAGTGATTGTTGCACCACGGAGTAATAATGAGTTGGATGTGACGAAACTGAAGAAAGAGTTTCCGGAATTGCTATCGGTTAAAGAATCATTGATCAAGTACGTGTTCTGGCCAAATAAAAAAGAAATTAAGATGTGCGATAATGGATACACAATGCCAACTTAGGCTGCTGAAGTCTTGAAGACATCTTCTAAGAGTTTCACTATATTGAATCATATAATAAACGTTGACAAATATATATGGATGGCAAAAAGCCTTATATATGAATAATTTCTGGAATACCGGAAAATTCAGTTAAAAAGATTGTTATCTAGCAGGAAATATTGATTAAGTACGTGTTCAAACGAATAAAAAAGAAACTAAAATATGAAATAATGGATATATTATGCGAATATAGGTTGTCGTCGACTTCACATGCCATTACATATCGAGCTTCAACCCCATATGTAACGGGTCGATGAGTTTGAGGGGTGAGCATTGGAACAAACCGGATCGGTTCTTGGACAGGACCGGTTTGATAGAAATTGGTGGACCTTGGACCAGACCTGTTGAGGTGTTGAGGTCTGGTCCAGGTCCGGGTTCAGGTTTTTGTATCTGTTGGACTGGTACAACTCTAAGTGCATATGGTACAACTCTTTGAAACCCTACCGAAAGTTAGTTTATCTTATTACGACTTTAGGGATGAGTATTTGGACCGAACCGGACTAGACCGGTTTTGGTGAAATCGGTTGTGACCTTGGACCGGACCTGTTGAGGCCGGTCCAGGTCTGATCCGGTCCGAAAGTCCAAATATTCACCCTAATGAGTTACAATGGAATTTATAGTGGTGCAGATTATTTTCATAGATGTAAGGACATGAAAAAACAAATGCATGTGATTACATTTGTAACAGATAGATTATTGAATGAATTGTTGCCAAATCAATGTCAAAATACAAACACATGCACGAAAAAAGTTTTTGTACAGTTACAATGTTCAAAAAATTTTAAAGTTAGAATTATGAATTTCTTGTTTTCGATATAATAGAATTTTATAATTAAATAATTATATTCAATTAAATATAAAATAAATATACACATATTTAAATGGATTGACGATTTTAAAATATGTTAAAGTATTCCAACTCAATCCAAACCATTTAATTAAATAGGTTAGACGGATTGATCAATTTAATTGAATAGGTTGAAAATCACAACCACGCTTGTTAGTTTTAGGTTGAGTTCCGGTCAAGTTAGCAAGTTGAGTCACTTTTTGTCGGTTCTAAAAATTGTTCATTTCACGGTCAATATAATTTGAAAAAATACAAAAAGAAACGTTAACTATAACTTAGGGCGTGTTCAGCAAAACTAGCTGGTAGCTGGTAGCGTTTGATTTTGGAAGGTTTTGTTGAAAGCTAGCTACTCCATGTAGCTTTTGATTTTGGAGCGTTTTGTTTAGGTTAAAAGCTAAACGCTCATGTCGCCGAACGAGGCTTTTTTGTTTTTTACTAGTGTTTTCTTAAAAGTTAGAAGCCAGAAGCTCCCAAACGCTGCGTACCGAATACGCCCTTAAAAAACTATATATTTCCAACAACATTTATATGATTTTCCACAAACAGAAAAAAGAAAATCACACAAAGAGACATAAGGTGCGAAACTACACATTTTCACAGTACAAAAAAACAAAAATAAAGTGTGAAAATACGATATCGTAGAAAATGTGTTTTTCTTAAAAAAAAATCTTGTTCTAAGATAAGATATATAATAATCTCTTTATAAATTTCAAACCTAATTTTCTACCTTTACGGCTTAAAAGGTTAGCGGCGAGAATGTGAAGCCAAATGCCCTGGCAAGCAAAAGTCGGTGACCCAGTGGACCACATGGCCAACTCCTTTTCCCCAACTCGTCACAACTGTCACGTTAAAGTATTCCTAATTCTAATTCACGCTTTTTTGTCCTCAAATAAAAACAAACCCACTAAAAAACAACATACTTTGAATAAACCATAACAAAATTCAAATTCACAGAAAAAAAAACAACATTAATATATCAAAATAACCATTCTGTAATTAACAACAAATTAAACCTGTAAAGAAACCAAGAATACCAATCTGCTAACAATATAGTATCAAGACTATCAGTATGATCTTCCTTTTCCTATCATCTCAAACTATTTAAACATTACACATGTAACAATAATAATAATAATAATAATAAATTTAAACTTTTTTATTCGGTTCAAACACATACTTGATCAACGACTCCTTAATCGACAACAACTCCGGAAACTCCTCCTTCAATTTCGTCATATCCAATTCATTATTACTCCTTGGTGCAACAATCACTCGCGCTTGCTCTTCCAATGTAAAATTCGTCCACTTAAACTCCGGATTTATATACTCCTTATACATCTCCAATACTTCATTATGACTCACAACCCCCGGATTTGTAAAATTCCATATCCCCCTCAAGTTTCTCTTCGCCATTTCAATCGATATCGGTAAAAGCTCATCCAAAATCGTCATACTGTTCGGAATATTCACCACTTTGTCGTATCGCGCGATTTTCGTAATAAAGTTTCGCGGGTTGTTTAGATCCGATGAAATCGGCATCCGGACCCGCAATGTGCACACGTTGTCGTATTCTTTCAGTAGCTCCTCAACCTGCAAACCATACCACACAGTATCAGTATCAGTATCAAGTATCAGTATCAGACACAGTTACCGGTTATTAAAACTACTTACCATAGCCTTGGTTTTGGAATAGAAGGATCCGGTGAAATTAGGAGTGTCTTCTTCTTTGAAACCGATTCCGGAACCTTCCGGATGCTTCTCATCGTATTCGAAAATACATCCGGTGGCGAAATTGATCATCAAGATTCCGGATTCTTTGCAGACATCTGCTAAAGTGAGGGTCCCGGAGACATTGGTGCGAATCGTTTCGGTTTTATGTGATTCGCACCAATCGACATTGGGTCGACCCGTGATACCCGCAGCATTGAAAACATGGGTGGGTTTGATTTTTTGGATATCTTCTACAATTTGTGCCCGATTCTCCAAACGCCCTTTTCCGTATTCGTATTGGATTCCTTGTTTTTCACATAGTTTCCCAAGTAATCCACCGATCCACCCTGTTTTCCCATAAATCAAGAACTTGAAAGATGGTTTATTTGGTTTGGTAACGGGTCCCACTTTTCGGAATTGGGAAGGGTTAACAACAGCATGAGGGGAATCGGATTGAATGTTTTCGGATACTTCGACCACTCGTTCAACGCCACCTGGCATCATTAGCATTCTTGGATGAGGGAGGAGTGCACCCGATACATCACCCCACCAATCGGGGTTGCTGGTGTACCATTCCATTGTCTTTTTCAAACCTTCTTCCCATGTTGTTCTTTCGGCCCACCCTAAGCTTTTGAGCTTTTCATCATCTAGAAAGTATCTTTGATCGTTGAAAGGTCTGTTTTCAACAAACTTGATGCTTGATTCAGGATCCATGTTGAAAAGGTTACACATGTCTTTAGCAACATCGATGACTCGTCTTTCTTTTTTGGTTCCAATGTTGTAAACATGTCCCACTTCGCCTTTGTGAAGAATGACTTCAAAAGCTTCAGCAACATCTTCACAGTAGAGATAACTTCTGACATTAGATCCATCTCCATGAATGGGAAGTGGTTTCCCTCTCATGGCTAAGAGAATGAATTTAGGGATTAGTTTTTCTGGGAATTGATTTGGGCCATAAACATTATTTCCTCTTGTTGTAATCACGGGTAATCCGTATGATCTACCATAAGCCATCACAAGCATTTCTGCACCTGCTTTTGTAGCAGAATATGGATTTGTGGGAAGAAGTTGTGAAGCTTCATGGTTGCCAACAATGGCGTCTTCCTCTGTTTCACCATACACTTCGTCTGTGCTGACGTGGATGAATCGTCTGATCTGGCGGGTGACTTTGCAGGCTTCGAGAAGCACGTGGGTCCCATATATGTTGTTTTTTGTGAACTCAAAACTGTTTCCGAATGAGTTGTCTACATGGGTTTGAGCAGCAAAGTGCATTATGGTGTCAATGGATTCGGTGATTAAGAGGTAATTGACCAGATCTGCACTTCCGATGTCTCCTTTGACAAATTTGAAGTTGGGAGATGATTTGGAGGGGTTGAGGTTCTTGAGATTTGAGCAGTAATCAAGTTTGTCAAGAACAACGATCTTGTAATCTGGGTAGCTTCTGATAAGGCGATTGGCGACATGAGATGCAATGAAGCCAGCAGCTCCAGTGATGAGGATGTTTTTTGGTGTATATGTGGTCATACTGGATCAATCTGAACATAAGCAAGATCAATAATGTAGGTCAAAAACTCAAGATCCATATGTTATAACCTTTCATAAATTTGAACACTTAATCTATAGCTAAAACAACTTCACTATAAACATTAGAGATCAACAGCATGTTTAGGCAAATCGTACATCAAAAAACATATTAGTAGAAAAGGAATGAAGTGAAGAACAATATGTAGCTAAAACAAGCGAATTAAATAATGATTTCGTAAAAGAAAAGAAGTAAACACTGTAAAAGTAGAAAGTAGATAGTAGAAAGCTTGAAATCAACTGATCAGACTAGATCGGCAGCAACTAAAGCCAGAAGCACAACAATGAACAATCAACATCCAAATCTGAAACCAAACTTGAAATTAACCTAAATTTGATCAGATTAAAATGTTGAACATAATTGCAATACTTGAAATCACACGATAAGCCTAAAAAGTGATCGAACTCAAACAGATCTATAACGAATTTAGTAAGCTCGATACTAACTCGCCTTAAACCAGATCTAATCAACACGACAAAATGTCCGCATCGTACAATCAACTTTAGAAATCATTCAATCGAAAAATATCAACACTTTCGATTTACATAGTAAAAAAACGCAAATACAGTAGCAAACTGAAAGATGTGAACTTACATAGACTTATTTGATCCGGATTTGTGACAGGACCAAAATATGAATTTGAAAGCAGAGTGAGGTGCAAAGCAAAACAGACTTCCACCAAAATTATGAGTTATGAAGAAAGAAACCGCGGACAATTTCACCGGGTGGAAGCCGATGCTAGTTGCTATATATACACACAGTACAGGAAGATTGTGTGAGGATTAGCGTGTGTAGATATATAATCCAGCGAAGGCAAAGAATATGATGGCAATTATGACGATGAATTGAGTTATGGTGTGACACCTACACGCTTTATGAAAACCCCCACAAAATTTAATATTTATTCACACTTTCTTGCCCTACCTTTACCAACACAACACTGCTGTAGTGCTGTGAACCATGTTTGGATGGATCCTTGCATCAATTTTTGTCGTGCCTCATTTCAATTTTTATAAAAGAATTTATCATACATAAGTAAGTTACAACATTTTTTCTCAATAACTTTTAAAAAAATGAAAAATAATATTAAATTCACAATTAATAAATTACAAATTAAATAACTAAAAAGGAATCCCCACTATTTAGAAACTGAATTTAGAAATCTTGATATAGTATTGCAACACACGACAAACCACCTATGTTTGTTTATTTAAAGTTTTTAAGGGTAAATCAATAAATTCTACCTTTTGTGCTGACCATGATGTAACAACTTCAAATTTTATAAGACTTGAAAGTAATAATTAAATGATGGTAATTTGTATGTTGAAATAGAAGTAATGTATATGACCTGAGAAGATAAATAAATGGTATTGGTGAAAGTATTGTGCATGATGGTAATTTGTATGTTGAAATAGAAGTAATGTATGTGAACGTGAGAAGATAAATAAATGGTATTGGTGAAATTATTATGTCACTACACTCGAGGGAGTCAAGTGTTAAGAATTTTCGTTGGGAGCTCGCTACGTAAGAAGAAAATCATCCCATGGTGCTCACCAGGAGGCTTGCTAGGGGTAATGCGCTACCAGATCAGCGAGATGAGAGAGAGAATTGTCTTGGCTGTGATTGGTCCTTAGACTTTTGTCTGGATCCCATTTTCGTTTTGACCAAATTTCAAAAAAAAATGATATTTGCCCTAAAACATTAAAATTTCAAATTTTTATCCAACATTATAAATTAACATTACACTCTTAACATTGCACACACACAAACTAACATTCTTTCTCTCACAAAAACTCTTAATTCACCAAACAAAAATGTATTCACTTAGCCAAAACAAAACCCCAAGAAGAAACAAAAAAAAATCTTCAAACCTTCCATCACTATACCTTCCACCTCAAAACTCTCAATCATCAAACCTTCCATCACCAACATGTTATCGACCTTCATTTGATCAACTCATTCATTCACCTGCTCGTTACTATTATCATACTGTGACATCCCCAAATTCACAGTCATTATAAAAATTTTATTTATGCTTATTTAAAAATCAGAGTATTCATTTTAAAGAATAATATTGCGGAATTTGTTCCTAGAAAACATGATAAATATATTATCAAAGCATTTCCGAAGAAATATATTTTGTTTATATTAAAACTTTGAGATGTCATTGTCAATACAGAAACATAAGCATAAACAGACTTTACATTCATTTATACTAATGATTTACATCTCCTTTAATCTCTCAGTGTAATGTGTCTTCGTATCGATATTTGTGATACAAAAAAACTGAGTGGGTCGGGTGGAAAACCTGGTGAGTACATAGGGTTTTCAACCCACAATAATAAAGTTATTATGTTTCATCATCAAACAATTAACCTAATTACCAATCCACATTATCTTCTTTATTCTTAAGTATCTTTCCTAAGAATCACCTATTCCTCAATATTAATTCCTCAGGATTGTCCTAAGGAATAGGCACGGAGTCCATCGCTACCAGGGTTTATATAACAGACACTAAGTCCATAGTTGCCGATGTTATCTATTAGGCACTAAGTCGATAGTTGTCAATGTTCATCTATAAGGCACTAAATCCATAGTTGTCAACATTTATTTGTAAGGCACTAAATACATAGCTGCCAAAGTTCCTTTGTGAGGCACTAAGTCCATAGCTGTCAGGGTTTTTAGAGTACATCTGGTGAACACATCGTTGACAACACCTACAGGTTGTGAGCCTGCTAGCGTTCCACTGTACTATCTAGAATAGTCTGTGGTTGTCATCTATACTCTGCTAGATGACCGGGTCATCGCTTGGGTCAAGGCTTCTCATCATCTTTCACCTCTCATCAGCTATATCATCTTTCATCTCTCATCTTTCATCTACCAATCTTTACCCATCATAATTATAGGTATAAAATGTTAGAAAAATATAACCCAAAAACTGTACGAAAGAACAAAGCCCTAAAATTGTTGACTGAGGCCTATGTTTAACACAGTTTCCTTAAAACAAATTCGCCCTATATGGGTGTTTGTTTCCCAGGATACTACAGTAGAAAGCAGTTCTTCTAGATTGTACGAACCCTCACTTGACATGTTTATACCTTGGTTGCAGCAAGGGAGAAAAGATGAAGCAGAAGCGTAAGAGAGGAAGAGTATTTCGTTTCATTCGGTGTATCGAATCAGTCACATAAGAGTTGTATTTATACTATCTAATGTAACTAATGTAATTAAAACAAAATCGTAATTGTCACAATTAAAAGACAATTAATCAAGAAATCAAAACCAAAATCTATGATTAATAACTCTTAATTCGTTTTTGTAACTGTTAACCAAAAGGAAATAATTGCAAAAAGGTCCTTGAACTTTTCTGGTCGACCGGTGGTGCATTCATGCCCGCAGGACGTGCGCTCGCACACAAGTTCAGTGGCCCGAAGCCAAATTTGGCTCGCATTTTCACCCCCTGCGTGCGCGCAAGAGAGACCCTTGGTTCTAATAAGTCTTACAAAGGTAGTTAGTCTTTGTAGTTATAAACCAATTTCCTTTTCATTCTCCTACCAATGTGGGATGAGTTTAAAACCTACTTAACTCCTGTATTTTCTCTTCTAATTGCCCTACTTTGACAAGTAATTTCTCATTCATTTTTAATCTATTTTGGACGTGTAATATATTGAAACGAAGATATCACGGAGGAGAACAAGAATATATAATCAATAGTTCGTTTTGATTATATCTAAAGTCCAAAATTTGTGCTCAAAAATGGAGAAAATCCATTTTTGGAAATTAATAAAATTAATTTTCCAACATAAAATACGTATACAGTTTAAATCGAATAAAACATGTATATTTTGTTCATCCAACATAGATATCAAGAACACAGATAATATGCACAAATAGCATGTAATTTATATTAAATACTTCATATCTATGTGTAAGATGAAAATAACTATGCACTCACTTGTTAGAGTGATGACTCCAAACTCGGGCAACGCTTCGCTTCTAACAATTTTATTTTCCTTCGACGAAACCTAGTATCATTATCACTAGATTTTAGTCTAAAATTTATTACGACTAATTATTAACTCAAGGTCTACGAGCTATATAGTTTTATAAGTGTTAAACAATACTTTTCAACTACTATGTACAGACAGAAGCCAGACATGAAACACTGGAGGGCAGGACCATTTTGGCATTTAAGCTGTTCTGAAATCCAACAACCCTATGTGGCCCTTCAAACCAGATTCCCCGTACCGCGAACAGTTAAAAGGTATTATAATAACACTTTGTATTTTATAATACTTAGCTCATATATTACTTATAGGTTCATAATAACGATAATGAACTTAAACACAAGTTATACCTAAAGTAAGGTAAACATAACTCACTTACAAGGGGGTTTAGCGAAGAACCGGACTCTTTACGGGCAGAACTTCTAAACCGAAAGCTCTTCTTCTCGGAGCCTTCTGGCGCTCCGGGACTCGCCTCTTGCACTTGGGAAGTGCTAGGGAATGGAAAGGGGCTATGGGGGTGTTTGAGAGAGAGTGGGATAAGAATGGTGTGAAGAAATGAGAGAGTTGCGCCTCTATTTATAGGCTAAGAAATGGATCAACACGGCGTGTTTATGATCCCTACACGACGTGTTGATGTGCCAAGTGTCACCATCTGGTGACAATGCATGAGGAAGTAGTAGTGGCTCAGATCGTGCCACGTGTCAATCGTTGATCACTCCAAAAACTAATTATCTTCTAAAATCCGTAACTTTCGCATACGAGCTCCGTTTTTGACATTCTTTATATCCATGTGTAGGTATCGACGGGATCTACAACTTTCTTTTAGACTTCGTCGGCTAATTTTGACTTTATTTTTAAAGTTATATTTTAACAGGCTTAGGCAGTTAAAGTCAGTTAAAAATTCATAACTTTGTCATCCGACGTCCGTTTTCGACTGTCTTTATATCGTTGAGCTCCTATTAATGAGATATTCAATTCTTATTTAGGTTGTGTCGCCTAAAAATTGATCGATCTAAAATTCGATTTACGGGCTGTGCACTGCTATGCTAAATCTTACAAAAATCCTAACTTCCTCAAACGAAGTCAGATTTGGATGTTCTTTGTATGTACGTTCTCGGTTTAACATATATTATGACTTTTGTTTAGATTGATAAGGCTAAAATGTAGTTTATCAAAAATTCACTTTTTACGATACGCGGCGTTGTGTCGGTTTTGTCGTAAAACTTCCACGGGTCATAACTTCTTCGTTATAAGTCAGTTTTCAACGTTCTTTATATGTTTGAAATCCTTGTGACATATACTATAACTTGGTTAAGATTATTTATTCTAAATAATCTTCTATCAAAAAGTCATTTTTAACGCTTATTATTTCTAAATTGATTGGCCTGAATCTGCGGGAGTTACACATACTATGGCTCGAAAAATGTATCCATTCAATTCGTACACTTCCCAATTTCAATCTCAACCCGTGTCATTTTACCAAAAGCAACCCCAAACTAATTTCAAATCCCAGCCAATACTGCGTCCAATTTTTGATCTTGATCGATTTGAGTCGGTTCAAGAAACCCAATTCTATTCCCAACCTCAACCCCAAACTAGTTTTCAATCTCAATCACACCGCCTACTTGATGAGTTAACCGATTATTCCGATGAAGCACCCGTTGAAGAGTCGTTTCAAGAGCCTGAAGTCGGCTTAAAACGAAAAAAGGGAAGAAAAAAGGAAGGCAGAATGTCAAGGATGGACGGATAAAGAAGAGAAGACATTAGTGCAGCATGGCTAGATGTGTCGGAGAATCTAGCAACGGACGACGACCAAGATTCGACAACCTTTAAATTTAGAGTTTGGAAAAGTTTTTTTGTCTGAATGAATAAGGAGGACCACAATCCTAATCAAGTTTACTTGAAGTGGAGGACCACCAACAAAAACTCAATGGAGTTCAACGACATCTACATGAACGCGACCCACAACCCGTAAAGAGGTGCAAACGAGGTGGATGTTGTAGCAGAATGTCGTCAAATTTATAAGGGAAAAGTCGGAAAATCTTTTGCAAATGAGGCGTTTTGGGGAGTTGTGAAATGCAAACCAAAATGGCTTGCTCTAAAAAGTGTTGATGATTTCGTTGGTATGTCCAAACGAAGCAAAACTTCTGAGTCAACTCACAGTCAATCTTTTGATGCACATATCGGGGGGATTGACCTCAACAATGAAGATCCATATGAAGTTCCAACTCGTCCTATGGGACGAGACATTGCAAAAAGAAAATTAAAAGGTGGTCAAGTTCATCCAGTGAAGTGGAGGAGATACAGGCCAACATCCAAGGGTTGGATAGTAAGTTTGATAGTTATTTGGAATTGAGAAGGGAAGAAAAAAGGAACCGTGTGCTAAAACTTTTCTTAAAAAAAGGAAATAACTTGTCTGAAAAGGATCGTCGGAATTATATTTACAAATATATGAGTTTTAGGACCATAACTTTGAGTGAATGCAATACTTTAAAAAATAGATGAATATTATTGTCTTATAATTACATGCTTATATTTTCAAATAGATTACTTTTAGGACCATAATATTAAACAAAAGTTGATGTTACTATAAAAATAAATAACATGCTTATGTTGCATGTAATGATATATATTAAGAGAATGACGTTTGATTGAAGGAAATATTATAGATGATGGTTAAGTATTATTGTCTTACAAATCACATGTAGGCAAGTGGGGGCCTTGGTCCATCCATATAAAATTAAGGTTATATATATATATATATATATATATATATATATATATATATATATATATATATATATATATATATATATATATACCAATATTTGTTAAATAAAATGAATTAGGGTTATGATATGGCCTATTTCATTCAAAACTTGAAATTAGTAGAAAAAAATTATATTGTTGTTTATGTTGATTAGACTTAATTTTAGATTATTTTAATGATGTAAGACAACATCGTGTGCGACTTAAAATAAACAATTTAGTTAAGAATGTATATATAGTTACATTTTGTTATTGTTTAAAGAATTTTGTCACTCATTCATATTTTCTATATTATGTGGCACATCCTAAATCAAAATCCTGACTACGCCACTGAAATTCACGTAATTATACTTTCAATTATATGATTTATAGGACAAAAGAATAAAAAAAAGCATTGGTATATACTGATAAAATAAAAATAACATGCTTATGTTGTGTCTAACATCTGAGTGAAAGAAAATATAAATGATGGGTTGAGTATAACTTCTTTGTAAATAACATGATTATACTTTCAATGAGATGATTCTTTAGGACAAAAAAATAAATAAAAGGGCATTGGTGTATACTGATAAAATTACATGTTTATGTTGTTGATACAAATATTAAGGGAATCACGTTTGAGTGAAGAAAAATACTATAAATGGTGGTTGAGTATCATTGTCTTGTAAATGATATGATTATATATTAACTAGGCGAATCTCCGTGCGTTGCGCGAGAATAGAATTATATAGTTAAAATAATAACTTTTTACCAAATTATTAATTAATATTTCCACTTGGAAACAAAATGTTAGTAGTAAAGCAAACATATAGTTAACATATTAGTTTTATTAAACATTATAGTTTAATTTTTAAGTCATTGTGATATATACAATTATTTGATAATTTTATAAACCGTTTAAAATTGTGTAAATTATATATCAAATGAATGATAATATAACGGGTAACAAAACGTATGAACAAAAATATGAACTGCAACTTTTAGTAACATAAAAATAGAAAAACATCTATTATAACATTTGTATTAAAAAGATATATATACAACGAATAATAAAAAATATGAAATATAAATGCTATAACTTTTAATAACATAAAAACACTAAAACATCTATTATAACATTTATATTAACTCTTCATATTTAAATCACAAATCTTTTCAAATACATTAATGCTTTTAATGAGAAAAACTTTACAACCTTATAAAAGAAAGGAAAATAAAAAGTTATTAGTGATTACTAATTAATAATCATAAGTTAAAAACTCTTGAGTTGTAACTAATAAATATACATAAATTAGAAAACTCTTGAGTTGTAGTGTGAGTTTCAAATGAATGCGGTACTTGGAAATGTATTATTATTATTATTATTATTATTATTATTATTATTATTATTCGTCTAAATAATTGGTTTTGATGCATCATTTTAATCCCTTTAATTATTAAACATAAAGATATTTAATTATAAATTTATAACATACATAGGTGCATATACATGTTAAACAAATCACATATAATATATATATTTTCATAAATGTCATATGTAATTCTTTTCGTAGTAATATGGATAAATTACTTTCATATGAAGAACATATCATGATAAGTCTATCATAATTACATATCAAATGTTCAAAATTATGTTATATTTTAAATATTGTCTTTTAAATATGTTGTGTAGGATAACCCAACAAAAAAATAATAGAAAATAAACATAATCAAAATAGAAAAACTACAATCAAATAAATAAGAGCATTGGGTGGTTGAATATATAAATAAAGATGTTACATAAACATACATTTAAATCAAAAGAAAAAACTAACATTCATCAACTTTGCTCAAACAAAAAAACCTATATCCATTTTATGAATCTTCTTTCTTCATTTAACACCATTCAACCATAGAAACTTGATGACAATTCTTCACTAACCTGCAATCCAAATATTTTTCTTGAAAAATAAGAATCAGAAAGATATTCCAAGCAAAACATTGATGTTAGGAGAGTCACATTCAATATTGAAGAATACACACAAATCACATATAAAGATTAAATGAGAAACTGAATATAAAGAAAGAATAGAAAAACTCCATTTGTTTTGGTTGAAAGAAAAAAATCATATTACAATTACCATCGATGCGACATAACTCATTTCTTCAAATCATCATATTTGGATCGTGAATGCTTCAACTATATGAAAACTTTTGAATCACAATATCTTCAAATCCTTCTTACATGTAAGATTTTATATAACATAAAAGACACAAAAGATTGGTCTTTTTATAGTAAACTTTTCACTAAATGCTAATTAAACATAATATAAGTTATAAAACTTTTGAGTGTTAAATCATAATTAAGAAAACTTTTGAGTTGCATTAGTTAAAAAATGGGGTTTCAAATGAATGTGGTTTGAGGATGTTAACAAATGGGGTTTCAAATGCATGAGATTCAAGAAAAAATGTTAGTTTTATAAGTATGTATGATTGGATGATTTTTATGGTAAAAATGAAAAGAAGTTATTACGTACTGATAAACGTAAGATGTTTATATTGTATGTATTGATATTTTAACAAAATGATGTTTGAGTGAAAGAAATACCGTAAATGTATCATTAACTATAACATGATTATATTTTCAATTAGATAACTTTTGTGACCAAAATAAATAAATAAATAAAAATATTAGTGTTTTTTTAACCGGTTAGTCTAATCTATTCCTAATCTAACACCTAAATATATCAATATCCACAACAGAGCTTGAACCTTCGACCTCACAGAGAGAATGCAACGCCGGATAAATAAAATAGAATAACATGTTTATAATGTATGTATTGATATTAAACAAATGCTCTTTGAGTGAATGAAATAACATAAATGATTGTTGAGTATCATTTCTGTTTTAATAACATAGTTACATTTTATATAATGTGGTATTTTAGGACAAAACAAAATAATTAAAATGTTGATTTATCTAATATAATAAAATAATATGTTCATATTGTGTGTACTAATATTAGTGAAATGAGAAGTCTAAGTGAAGGAAATATCCTAAAATGTTTATGTTGTGTGTACTAATATTAGTGAATGAGAAGTTTAAGTAAAGGAAATATCATAAATGATGGTTGAGTAACACTACATATTGAATAATATAATTATACTTACAATGTAATGTTTTTTAAGACCAAGAAAATAATATAAAAAGAAATATCGGTATGTTGATAAAATAAAATAAGATGTTTATGTACAAACTTGAAGGAAATAACCTTCGAGTGAATGAATACGATAAATGATTGTCTTGTACATAACATAATCATACTTTAATTTAGATGATTTTAGGACAAAAGAAAATTACAAAGACATTGGTGTATATCGATAAATAAAATATGAACATTGTGTGTACTTTTATTTAGAGAATAATATGTGAATGAAGGAATTACCATAAATGGTAATATTGTAATTAATAAATTAAAATTACGTGTTCACATGTATTCCATTCATATTGTCAGTTGTAATCATCATTTATTTTCGTATGTATGATACGTAGAGTTAAATGATAATTTATTAGTTTAATTAATATGTTACACATTTTTTTGTGAATAAATCGTTATTTTACATCTTAATAAATGTGGAAAAGCGACGTGTGAAGTGGCGTAAACGCAAATCTTTCATGTTCTAGCCTGCCTATTAGCTTTGAGGTATCATTGTTTAATGTTTTAAACTAATATTAATGCTTTAAAGTTTAAACTAATATTTACTTAAATATGCATCAACTTATAAGTTGTTTGTCATGTCACTTATAATAACGTTCATAAAAAAAATAAACAAAAATTCAATCCTATGAGAAAAAACAAAGTGTTTCACAAAAATGTCGTGAATAATAAGATTAAGAAATAATAATTAAATGTAAGTCGGTGATAGGATGAGCAATTATTTTGGTGATGTGGAAAGATCGTGGCTTTTGTTTCTGGTTCTTTATTTTAGTCCCAATCATGTAGTCAATGTTGTCCTGTAAATGTGTAATTGACTAATGAGTCAATACTCAATTCCTTATCTCGCAAATCTCTTAGAGCGATCGGTATGGATCCTTCGTGCAGTGGAGGATCTTATGTGGTGGTGGCATGACGGTGTCAATGCCAAAGGAACACCGTCTCGTTTCAGGTTGTGTTAAGCGTCATCAACGTTCAACGTCCTTGATAGTATGGTGGAGTTTCTTCGTTTAATTTCTTTAAATTTATTTTTATATATATTTAATTTAAAAGAATAATAATAAAATGGTGTGGTGGTCATTTCTTAGCAAATATGATGTTGTGTGGAAAATGACATGACATGTCAGATAGCAAAACAATAGTGTGGAGGGTGTGACCCATGCCCACCAATTTTAGGCCAAGGAAGAATGAAGTTGAGGCCCAGGTTGAGAGTGGGTTGGGGCGGTACCGTTAGGTTGAGATTCTGAGTAAGCAGCGGGTCAAGTGGGCTCAAGGTTTATTCAATGTCAGTGAGTATACCACCATATCGATGGCTATATTATCTCTCTTCTCTCTCTACTATCTTTATACTCTCTCTCGTTCTTCAACACTTGTATAATAGACTTCAACACTATCTTTATACTCTCTCCCATACGGTTTCTGATGTTGTGGCTTAACTCTCGCACATGTTACACACTCGGCCACATACTTCGCAACATCGAGCTTCATCGTCTGCCACCAATAGTAGGGTTTCAGATCCCTATACATCTTAGTGCTGCCGGGATGAATCGAGTACAGGGTCTTGTGAGCTTCTTCCATCAGAATATCTCTTATTCATCCCGTCTTAGGTACCCAAATCCTATCTTGGAATACCTTCAATCCTTGACCGTTTGTACTGAACACCAACGTTTTGCCTAAACGTTCTTCCTTTCGGTCATTCTTCTCTAAAGCTTTTTCCTGGGCCTTCATGATGCTTTCCACAATTGTCGAGACAACTTCTATTTTCAACGCTCTTGGCCTTTTTCTTTCAAGATTTAGTTTTCGACTTAGAGCATCAGCTACAACATTTGCTTTATTAGGGTGGTAAAGTATCTCACAGTCATAATCCTTAAGCAACTCTAGCCAGCGTCGTTGTCTCATATTCAATTCCTTCTGATTAAAAAGATATTGGAGACTCTTATGATCAGTGAAAAGTTTGCACCTCGTGACGTAAAGATAATGCCTCCATATCTTTAATGTGAATAATACCGCTGCCAGCTCCAGATCATGAGTGGGGTAGTTATTTTCGTGCTCCTTCAATTGTCGAGATGCATATGCTATCACCTTTTCTCTTTGGGTCAGAACACAACCTAACCCAACTCCAGATGCATCGCTATAGACTGCGAAGTCTTCAACTCCGTTAGGTAAAGAAAGAATTGGTGCTTCACACAGCTTCTTCTTTAGCTTCTCGAATGCCTCTTCGTGTTTTTCACTCCATGTATACGTAGCTCCTTTATGGGTCAAAGTTGTCAATGGAGCAGCTATCAAAGAAAAGTCTTGGATAAACCTTCGGTAATATCCAGCTAACCCCAGAAAGCTTCGAATCTCCGTGGGACTTTTTGGTCGTTCCCACTTCATCACAACTTCAATCTTTGCTGGGTCAACCATTATTCCTTCCTGGTTAACCACATGACCCAAAAATTGGACTTCTCGAATCCAAAAATCTCATTTGGAGAACTTTGTGTACAACTTCTCCTTCTTTAGAACTTCTAACACTTCTCGTAGATGCTTGTCATGCTCCTGCTGGCTCTTTGAGTAAATAAGAATGTCATCCATGAACACTATCACGGATTTATCGAGGAATGGTTTACAAACCCTGTTCATCAAATCCATGAATGTTGCTGGAGCATTGGTTAGTCCAAATGACATAACCAATAACTCATAGTGTCTGTATCTCGTTTTGAATGCAGTTTTCTCAATATCCTGCTCTTTCACCTTCAGCTGATGATATCCTAACCTAAGATCGATTTTTGAGAAATAGCTCAAACTTTGCAGCTGATCGAATAGGTCATCAATCCTTGGCAATGCGTACTTGTTCTTTACCGTTGCCTTGTTCAGTTCTCTGTAGTCTATGTACATCCTCATGCTTCCATCCTTCTTTTTCACGAATAACATCGGAGCTCCCCAGGGTGATGAATTAGGTCTGATGAAACTGTTGTCCAACAACTCCTAAAGTTGCCTCATAAGCTCCTTCATCTCTGTCGGTGCTAATCGGTATGGTGCTTTTATTGGGTTTTGAGTACTATAACACTCCTGTGGTGCACATGCAACCCTAAATGCTTTGGATCTATGTTTTCTCTAATTATACATGCATTTTGTTTTCCAAAGCATTCTCCCTATCTAGCATACAATTGAAGCTATATAATATAAAACTTTGGTTTAGATGCTTACCTCTTGAGTAGGGTAGAGTTCTTGGCCTTTGAAAGCTTAAACACCTCAAGTGTGATGCCTTTAATGATTCACAAACACCAATATGCAAGAGGAGGCTTTGAGAGAATAAGCTACTTGACTCCAAAGAGTGTGTAGCCGATTTTGGCTTATGGGGTCTCTATTTATAATGTGGCAAATGCTAGGGCTACACTTTGTAAACCCTAATAACCCATGACTTTCCTTATTCTTATGCTCCATGGGTTTAACCTCCATGGACTATCCATGGATTAGTTTAGCCCATAATCATGGATCATTAGCCCACATTACAAAAACCATTGATTTACATAATCAATCCCCATATATTTAATTAGTCTCTTTTGATCACAAAATTAATTCCAAATTAATTCTTGATCAATACTAATTAAATGATATTAATATATTATACTTGTAATATATTAATAAATCACAAATATCCTTATTCTCAAAAATCCATCCTATCAAATTGCATTGGTGAAGGCAACCCAAAACGACCATGCTACTATCGGGTCAAGTACATCCCAATTATAGTTATGGGCTTAGACACCAAATCCAGTAGTCTCCCACTTGGATAAGTCTAATAACTATAGTTGCCAATGTTGATGGGTTTTAGGTAAAACAAATAAACTAGAAAACAATTCCTAAGTTCACATGCAACCTACTTTGGATCTATGTTTTAACTATTGAACATATAACTTTGAATTGCAAAACAAGAACCCTAGAGGAGGAGGCTATTTTCGAAAATAGTAAACTAGGGTTTAGGAGTTACATACCTTTCAATTGTTATAGCAAACAATTGACAATTCCCTTGATCTTGATCTTGATCTTCTTGGAAGCTTAGCACCACAAGTGTAATGCCTCTAATGGAATCACACCCAAGAACTAGCAAGAAGGAAAGTAGAGAGAGAGGAAGGGAGTATGTAATTCGGCCTAGGGTTTCTTCCAAAGAACAGAGTGGCCTAAAATGTGAGCCAGGAGGCTCCTTAAATAGCTGAGGGATCTAGGGTTTAGGGAAAACCCTAATTATCCTTTGCTTAGGGCCTAAGCAAAACCCAAGGGCCTTATATGGACCCCTTGGACGAAATCTCTAGGGTTTCCCCTATGGATTTCGTCCACCTCCTTCCAAGGGGGTTCTGGATCCTTCCACTCAACTATTAGTTAATTGCAAACTAGTCCCTGCACTTTATAATTAATTCTTTTAACCCCAAAATGAATTCTTATTAATTTCTGGCTAACTATTAATTAAACATAATGATTTCTAATTAATATATTAATCTTTTAACATATTAATAAATCATTTGTATATATATATTAATTTATTAATCTTATAAATTAATATCTCTCCTTTCATAATTTCCTTGTCCAGTTGCTAGGTTGAGGGCAACCCAAAAGGACTGTGCTGCTATCAATTCAAGTACATACCAATTATAGTTATGGGCTTAGACACCTAATCCAACAGTCTCCCACTTGGATAAGTCTGTAACTATAATTGCTAGTATGCCTTCTAAATTTGACCAGCAAATTGTAGCTTCCAAAAGCTGCTGCCGAACTCTGACCCAGTCAGTTACGTGTCCTAAGATAAGTGATCATATAATCCTTCGTTCTGCTAGATATCCCTAGACATAAGACATGGAATGTAATCAATCTCTTTGTCCAGAATCTATGTTTCCCGATTTCTGATTTGTGATGATGTAGGACTTCTAATTGAACACATCAATTTAGTCCTGGCTGGGCCCAGCACATAAGTCAACACCAAATCATCGAGGGGCCCACAGATATCGCCTTTTCTGTTAGGGCAAAAGGAACGAATAAACGTTGACTCATATGCTAGTATCTTTTACTCATCAAATTATACATGACAATACATTTTATAACACCAAGTTACTGATGCGTTTTCGTATCACCAATGCATGACCGACTTGTAAATTACAACTCATATATCTTCGTTTCAAGATTATAAGATATTATCGTCTCATTATTACTCGTGATGAGTTCCATGAAGTGATACTCTGAGCGAGGGTTTATCCAATACTCAAATCTCAATTTCTGAGTACTCATGAATGTTGCAGCAATTCTATTGTCATGTCTATCCTTAGACAATCTACAATCCAGTTCATGACAGTCTTAATTCACTACTTACTTCCAAAAGTATGAGCGACTGTGGAGTTTGAATAATCTTATTATTCAGGAAGTAAAATATGCAAAATATGAAACACAATAATAAACAATTGACAAAAGGCAGTAATCAAACTAATAAACAACACTTTATTATTTAATCACCAAAAGTCAATTACATTTATTTTGTTACAAGTTTTAGAACAAAACTAATCTAACTACTAAAACTAATATCATCTTTCAGTCCTATGCTCCGAGCATGCTGAATATGCTTAGCCCTACTCAGACCCTTTGTGAGGGGATCTGCTGGGTTATCTTCAGATGACACCCTCTTTACTACAAGATGGCCTTCTTCTACTTTATGTCTGATGAAATGGTACTTTCTGTCGATATGTCTGGTTTTACCATGATCTCTCGGTTCCTTTGTCAAGGCAACCGCTCCTTCATTATCGCAGAACAGTTCCATAGGCTCCTGGATGGTTGGAACAACTCCGAGATCTCCGATGAAGTTCCTCAACCAAGCTGCTTCTTTCGACGCTTCACTCGCTGCTATGTACTCTGATTCACAAGTAGAATCAACCACTGTATCTTGCTGGGAACTCTTCCAAATAACTGCTCCTCCATTCAGTAAAAATACCCAGCCTGACTGTGAACGGAAGTTATCTCTATCCGTCTGAAAGCTGGCATCACTGTAACCATCTACTCTCAAAGTATCATTGCCACCAAGTACAAGGACCCAGTCCTTTGTCCTTCGCAAATACGTGAGTATATTCTTTACTGCTATCCAATGATCTCTACCCGGGTTTCCCTGATAGCGACTGACCATGCTCAAAGCAAATGCCACATCAGGGCGAGTACATGTCATAGCGTACATGATTGATCCGACAGCGGAAGCATAAGGTACACGACTCATGTCATCTATTTCAACATCTGTACTCGGGCATTGAGTCTTACTCAATTTGGTATTGCTCTGGATGGGTAGCTCTCCCTTCTTGGAATTTTCCATACTAAACCTCTTTAGTACCTTATCCAAGTATGTGCTCTGACTAAGTCCAATTAGTCTCTTCTTTCTATCTCTCAATATTCTAATCCCAAGAATATAGGCAGCTTCTCCAAGGTCTTTCATGGCAAAACACTTTCCAAGCCAAGACTTAACATCTCTCAAAGTTGGAACGTCGTTACCAATGAGTAATATGTCATCGACATATAACACCAGAAAAGTTACTATACTCCCACTAGCCTTTATATACACACAAAACTCATCTTCACTTCTAGAGAAGCCAAACTCTTTGACTTTCTCATGGAAGCAAAGATTCCAGCTGCGAGATGCCTGTTTCAATCCATAAATGGATTTCTCAAGCTTGCACACTCTATTGGGAAACTTTGCATCAACAAAACCCTCTGGCTGATTCATGTAAACATCCTCAGCCAACTTCCCATTAAGGAAAGCAGTCTTGACATCCATCTGCCAGATTTCATAGTCATGAAAGGCAGCTATGGCGAGCAATATCCTAATATCATAGTCAACTCCTGGGGTTTGAGTGAAACCTTTTGCAACCAGTCGAGCCTTGAATGTGTGCACATTTCCATCCATTTCTGTCTTCTTCTTGAAGATCCATTTGCACCCAACTGTCTTATGACCTGGTGCACTATCAACCAAATTCCAAACTTGGTTGTCATACATGGACTTAATCTCGCTGTTCATTGCCTCTTTCCACTTGGAAGCCTCTGGGCCTGCCATTGCTTCCTTATAAGTGACTGATTCATCTAAATTTACCAGTGTCCTATCACTTATGAATGTGTCACCTTCTGAGGTAATATGAAAACCATATAACTCAGGTGGCACACTCAACCTAGTGGACCTTCGAAGAGGTAATGAGTTATCAACTGGTTCAACAGGAACTGTTTCCTCTGGTTGAGTGCTAGTGTCATCTAAGGTTCCTTCATTGGCTGACTCTCGAATTTCTTCAAGGTCAATGGTGCTCCTACTGTCCTCTTTGAATATGAGCTCTCTCTCCAGAAAGACTCCTCTTCGTGCTACAAAGACCACGTTTTCACTTGGTCTGTAGAACAAATATCCAAAAGACTGCTTTAGGTAACCAATGAAAACACATTTCTCACTTCTAGTTGCTAGCTTGTCGTGAGTCTCTCGTCTTACGAAAGCTTCACAACCCCAGAATTTAATATGTGCCAACGAGGGAACTTTCCCCGTCCACATTTCGTGAGGTGTTTTGGCAACCTTCTTTGTGGGGACAAGATTGAGGATGTGGGCGGCTGTCTCTAAGGCATACCCCCAGAAGTGAATAGGAAGCGAAGCACGACTCATCATAGAACGAACCATGTCTAACAAGGTTCGATTACGCCTCTCAGCTACACCATTTAACTGAGGTGTCCTAGGAGGAGTCAATTGTGAGACTATCCTACATTCTTTCAGATAGTCGTTGAACTCGATACTAAGATACCCGCCTCTATCGGATCTAAGTATCTTTATCTTCCTGCCCAATTGATTTTCGACCTCATGCTTAAACTCTTTGAACTTTTCAAAAGTTCCTGACTTATGCTTGATCAAGTAGATATAACCATATCTGCTATAATCGTCAGTGAAAGTCACATAGAATCGATTAGCATCTCTTGTAGTTGATCTGAAGGGCCCACACACATCTGTGTGTATGAGATCCAACAGACCTTCACCTCTTTCACAAGACCCTGTGAATGGTGATTTTGTCATCTTTCCCAAAAGACAAGATTCACACATATCATCTGATTTTAGGTCAAATGATTCCAACACTCCATCCTTTTGGAGTTGGGCTATGCGTTTCTTGTTAATGTGTCCAAGACGACAATGCCACAAGCATGCCTTGTCTACACTATTAGACAAGTCAATATTAAGTACACTATTTCCTAAGCTATCAACACAAGTCACTGTTTCATACACACCATCACAAGGTAAAGCTTCAAACATAAAAACACCATTCTTATAAACAGAAATTGAACCATTCAAATCATTAAAAGAATATTTAAAACCTTGTCTGAACAATGCATGAAATGAAATAATGTTTCTCGTCATCTCAGACGAATAGCAACAATTTATCAAATCTAATCTAACATCATTACTAAGCAAAAGCTGATAAACTCCGATCTTGGTTACTGGTGAAGACTTTCTGTTTCCCATGATCAAGTTTATCCTTCCTCGCTCTATCTCCTCACTTTCCTTTAGCCCCTGCATATCAGAACAGATATGAAAACCATATCCTGTATCAAGGACCCATGAACGAGAAGATAATGAGTTATTAGCATAAATAGTGTAAATACCTGCCGAAGATGGCTTCACTTTGCCATCCTTGATATCTTGCAGATATTGTGGGCAAGATCTCTTCCAGTGCCCCTTTTGATTGCAATAAAAGCAAACGGCCTCTTTTGGATCAGAAACATGGGGAGTGGAACCATTGGGCTTAGCCTTTGGGCCATTGCTAGATGACCCAGCTTGAGCCTTGCTCTTCCAGTTTTGCTTGGGAGGACCTTTCCTCTTTTTCCCCTTTCCCTATCCAATAGCCAAGACAGTGGCACTTACAGGTGTGGAGGGTATACTTTTACCCTTCATCCCTGCTTCAGCTGTCTGCAACAAGTTGTGCAATTGGGCCAGAGTCTGCTCAGTATTGTTCAAATGGTAAGTTAGAATAAACTGACCATAACAATCAGGTAGTGAGTTCAAGACCACGTCAATGGCCAATTCCTCATCAAATTGAATGTTGAGCTTGACCAAACGTTCTATGTAGCGTTGCATTCTTTGCACATGTGACACAACCGATTCCCCTTCTTTCATCTTGCAAGCCATGAGTGACTTGACTACTTCAAACTTTTCTTGACGAGCTCGCTTATGGTACTTTTCCATAAGGTCCTTGTTCATCTCGAAAGGCCAGTAGTCCTCATAGTACCTCTGCAGTTCTGGGGACATGGTTGCCACCATGATGCATGCCACTTTGGTAGCATCATCGTAATGTTTCTTGTAGGCAGCATATTCTTCAGGAGTAGCTTCAGGCTCATCAAGCTCTTTGAGCTCCTTTTCAAGAACATATTCTTTGTTCTCAAAACGAAGAGCCATCTTGATGTTGCGCATCCAATCGTTATAGTTAGAGCCATCCATAACGACTTTGGAGCAGATATTGAGCAAAGAGAAGTTTTGGTTGGAGGAGGATGAAACAGAAGTGTTTCCAGGAGTAGACATCTGAAAAGAAAGAAAGTTTTAGTTAGATTTCAAGATACCTCAATATAATAACCCAAAGATAAAATATCAAGGTTAGGATCCAACTATGAAGATTCACAACTTAGAAATGGGATGCCGAGATCCAAGTGTAAATTTCATAAAGGTAGGTGAATGACGATTCACCAATTCCACCATTAGACGAAACAAACGAAGTGAAATTCCTAATTCTTTTGAGATACATTGAAACTATTCAATGGCATGTTTTAATCTCAGATTATGCTCTTCTATTTGTGACTGGGATGCCGAGGATCACAAACAAGATGTGAATAACCATGCAAATGTGCTTGGTAACCTCATTGTCTTTATCATTAACTATTGATGTGCTGGTAAACCACACACGCTCCATCAAAATGACAATTATGAGATATCCATTACTACTCTTTATTAGTGCCTTTTAGTGTGCTGGTGAACCACACACGCTTCACTAACGACCAATAAAGCATAATGTGCAATTTTATGGATTAGCATACTTTTCACATTTTTTCTAAAGTAACTAGAGTTGGGATTTTGTAAAATAATGTTCTAGTACTTTCTTTAATAGCATTATACTTTTAATGAGAAGTAGTTGTCCTATCAAATCCGTTCTGCTAACGACCCATTCAACTACCATTTTATAGGCAGTTTCCTTATACCCCCCTTATAGACTAGCTTCGTGAATGAGGCATACTAGTGATTTGACTGACCATATTCTTATACATATATAATATTAAACATTTAATCATAATACATATATAAGGTATGTTTTAAACTTTTTAAAACTTTAAGGTTTATATAAATTTCGAAAATTAAACTATTAATTTAAATTTAAAATAAACCAAATTACTAGATTTAATATTTATCTATTAATTAACTTTTAATCAATTTATTAAATCTTGTAAGGATTATCTAATTAAATTAATCAATTAATTTAATCCTAATCCTTATCCCTCTAAATTTCGAAAATTAGGGTAAGGATAATTATCCAATTAATCTAATCAAGTAACAATTATCCAAAACAAGAAACCCTAAAACTTCTAGCATATTTCGAAATTTACAAGGGAGGAGGCTAGGGTTTTCAAAACCCTAACCCTAATTTCGATTAGGGTTCTTTGGAGGCTAGGGTTTTCGAAAACCCTTTTATCCAAAACCCTAATTTCGAAAATTGGCCTTTAGGGTTTAATAACTATAAACCCTAATTTGCAATTCAACAATTATAGCAATTCAATTTAAAACAAACAATGGCTCTGATACCACTGATGGGTTTTAGGTAAAACAAATAAACTAGAAAACAATTCATAAGTTCACATGCAACCTACTTTGGATCTATGTTTTAACTATTGAACATATAACTTTGAATTGCAAAACAAGAACCCTAGAGGAGGAGGCTATTTTCGAAAATAGTAAACTAGGGTTTAGGAGTTACATACCTTTCAATTGTTATAGCAAACAATTGACAATTCCCTTGATCTTGATCTTGATCTTCTTGGAAGCTTAGCACCACAAGTGTAATGCCTCTAATGGAATCACACCCAAGAACTAGCAAGAAGGAAAGTAAAGAGAGAGGAAGGGAGTATGCAATTCGGCCTAGGGTTTCTTCCAAAGAACAGAGTGGCCTAAAATGTGAGCCAGGAGGCTCCTTAAATAGCTGAGGGATCTAGGGTTTAGGGA
The DNA here is from genome assembly GCF_052849685.1 of Lactuca virosa. Taxonomy (NCBI): domain Eukaryota; kingdom Viridiplantae; phylum Streptophyta; class Magnoliopsida; order Asterales; family Asteraceae; genus Lactuca; species Lactuca virosa. Next base: position 175,181,091 of record NC_136432.1, read on the forward strand.
AAACCCTAATTATCCTTTGCTTAGGGCCTAAGCAAAACCCAAGGGCCTTATATGGACCCCTTGGACGAAATCTCTAGGGGTTCCCCTATGGATTTCGTCCACCTCCTTCCAAGGGGGTTCTGGATCCTTCCACTCAACTATTAGTTAATTGCAAACTAGTCCCTGCACTTTATAATTAATTCTTTTAACCCCAAAATTAATTCTGATTAATTTCTGGCTAACTATTAATTAAACATAATGATTTCTAATTAATATATTAATCTTTTAACATATTAATAAATCATTTATATATATATATATATATATATATATATATATTAATTTATTAATCTTATAAATTAATATCTCTCCTTTCATAATTTCTTTGTCCAGTTGCTAGGTTGAGGGCAACCCAAAAGGACTGTGCTGCTATCAATTCAAGTACATACCAATTATAGTTATGGGCTTAGACACCTAATCCAACAAATGTGACTTCAGGATCCGACTTAGCAATCGTAAGCTTTCCAAAGCCGTTGTCAACTCTGACCCAGTCAGTGACGCATCCTTTAGATAAGGGATCATATAATCCTTTGTTCTCAAGATATCAGCCGGACAAATACATGGAACACATTCATACTTATTGTCCATCAATTTGTTTCCCGATTTCCGATTCGTCTGACAAAGAACATAACTGAACACATCAATTTAGTTCTGACCGGGCCCGACACATAAGTCAAAATAGAATCATCGAGGGGCCCAAGATATCGCTTTTAATCCTCTTAGGATAAAAGGGAACAAATAAACTTCGACATTATATGTTTGTACTAACTACTCATCAAATCATGCACAACGACGCGTTTTATAACATCAAGTTATTGATGCGTTTTCGTGCCATAAATGCATAACCAACTTGTAGTCAACAACTCATATATCTTGGTTTAAAGACTTATATTATATTATCGTCTCACGATCACTCGAGATAAATTCCATGAACTGATTCAAGTGAGCACGGGTTGATCCAATACTCCAAATCTTATTTCAGAAGTACTCATGAATGGTGCAGCAAACCTGTTGCTATGTCTAACTCCTTAGACAAATCTGCAAGCCAACTCATGACAGTCTTCTTTCATACCTACTTCCAAAGTATGATCGACTGTGGATAGTTTGATTAAATCTTATTATTCTGGAAGTCAAAACATGCAAAGTGAAACAATAGTAAATGATTGACACAAGACAGTAACTTTACTTATAAATAAAACCCCTTTTATTCATCATCAAATGTCAATTACAATTTAGCTATTACACATTTCGGTTTACCTAATCACTAAAATTAATATCGTCCTTTAGCCCAATGCCCCTTGCATGTTGCAAGTGCTTAACCCTAGTCAGTCCCTTTGTAAGGGGATCTGCTAGGTTGTCCTCTGACGATATCCTCTTCACCACGAGGTTCCCTTCTTCTACTTGATGTCTTATGAAGTGGTACTTTCTGTCAATATTCCTGGATCTTCCATGATATCTCGGTTCCTTGTTTAAGGCAACCGCCCCTTCATTATCGCAGAAAATTTATGGAAGGAATAACTCCAAGGTCTCCGATGAAGTTTTTCAACCATATCGCCTCCTTCGTTGCTTCGCTTGCTGATATGTACTCTGATTTACACGTTGAATCAGCTACAGTCTCCTTCTTGGAACTTTTCTATGTCACTGCTCCTCCATTCAGGGTAAACATCCAGTCCGACGACTGAGAGCGGAAATTATCTCTGTCAGTTTGAAAGTTGGCGTCGCTATACCCTGTTACTCTCAAGTCATTACTCCCACCGAGGGTAAGGACCCAGTCCTTAGTCCTCCGCAGGTACTTAAGAATGTTCTTAACCGTAGTCCAATGAGCTTTACCAGGGTTCCCTTGATATCTGCTGATCATGATCAAAGCAAAGGCCACATCAGGGCGAGTACAAGTCATAGCATACATGATCGAACCAACTGAGGAAGCATATGGTATATGACTCATTTCTGCTATCTCAGCCTCTGTTCTCGGACTCTGAGTCTTACTCAGTTTGGTATTGCCTTGGATAGGTAAGTCACCTTTCTTGGAGTTCTCCATGCTGAAACGTTTCAAAACCTTGTCCAAGTAGGTACTTTGACTAAGTCCTATTAGTCTTTTACTTCTATTTCTCAATATCCTTATCCCTAGGATATAGGGAGCTTCTCCGAGGTCCTTCATAGCGAAACACTTCCCAAGCCAGGACTTAACCTCCTGCAAGGTTGGGATGTCATTTCCTATGAGTAGTATGTCATCTACATACAATACCAGAAAGCTCACTATACTCCCACTAGCTTTGACATATACACAGGACTCATCCTCGCTTCTTAAAAATCCAAACTCTTTGATTTTCTCATCAAAACAAAGATTCCATCTGCGAGATGCTTGTTTCAATCCATAAATGGATTTCTCAAGCTTACACACTCTATTTGGGTACTTTGCATTGACAAAACCCTCTGGCTGACTCATGTAAACATCTTCAGCCAACTTTCCATTAAGGAAAGCGGTTTTGACATCCATTTGCCATATTTTATAGTCATGAAATGCAGCAATGGCCAACATAACCCTTATAGATTTGATCTTCACTAGCGGTGAGAAGGTCTCATCATAGTCAACTCCCGGAGTTTGAGTAAAGCCCTTCGCAACCAGTCGCGCCTTATATGTGTGTACATTCCCATCCATGTCGGTCTTCTTCTTGAAGATCCATTTGCACCCGACTGTCTTTCGACCCGGTACATTGTCAACCAAGTTCCAAACTTGATTGTCATACATGGACTGAATCTCGTTGTCCATAGCGTCTTTCCATTTAGTAGACTCGGGGCCTTCCATGGCTTCCTTGTAGTTGTTAGGTTCATCCAGATTTACCAGTGTTCTATCACTGATAAATGTATCACCTTCAGCTGTTATATGAAAACCATATAACACAAATGGAACTCTAACTCTACCGGAACGCCTCGGAGGTACGTTCTCGTCAATCGGTTCAACCGGAGTTTCCTTCTCAGGTTGAGTGCTAGTGTTTGAGGTTCCTTCACCGCTTGACTCTTGAAGCTCTTCAAGTTCAATTTTCTTCCCATTGTCCCCTTGGCATATGAGTTCTCTCTCACGAAAGACTCCTCTCCTCACGACGAAGACAACATTGTCACTCGGTCTATAGAAGAGATATCCAAAAGACTTTTGCGGGTAGCCGATGAAAATACATCGCTCACTCCGAGGTTCGAGCTTCTCATGAGTCTCACGTCTCACGAAAGCCTTGCAACCCCAAACTTTGATGTGGTCTAATGTGGGAACCTTCCCAGTCCACATCTCGTAAGGTGTTTTGGAAACCTTTTTGGTAGGGACTAGATTAAGGATATGGGCGGCAGTCTCTAAGGCATACCCCTAGAATAAGATAGGTAACGAAGCTCGAATCATCATGGAACGAACCATGTCTAGCAAGGTTCTATTGCGCCTGTCACCCACACCATTAAGCTGTGGTGTCCTAGGTGACGTCAATTGTGAAACAATTCCACATTCCTTAAGATAGTCAAGGAACTCGATACTAAGATACTCTCCTCCTCGATCGGATCGCAACATCTTTATCTTCCTGCCCAATTGATTCTCTACTTCTTGCTTGAACTCTTTGAACTTTTCAAAAGTTTCCGAATTATGCTTGATTAAGTAGATATAGCCATATCTACTGTAATCATCAGTAAAAGTCACATAGAAGCGATTAGCATCCCTTATGGCGGTTCTGAATGGTCCACACACATCAGTGTGTATGAGATCCAACAGACCTTCACCCCTTTCACAAGTACCAGTTAAGGGTGACTTGGTCATCTTTCCAAGTAAACAAGATTCGCAAGTGTCCTCCGACTTTAAGTCAAATGACTCCAAAACTCCATCCTTTTGGAGTTGGGCTATGCGCTTCTTGTTGACATGTCTAAGACGACAATGCCACAAGCATGCTTTATCCAAATCATTGGAAAAATCAATGTGTAACACATTATTTCCTAGGTTATCTACAACATTCACAGTTTCATACACACCATTACAAGGTAATGCTTCAAAATAAAATACACCATTGTAAGAAGCATTAATACCACCAATTTCATTATTAAAAGAAAAGGTAAAACCTTGTTTGTACAAACTATGAAAGGAAATAATATTTCTCGCCATATCGGCCGAGTAACAACAATTATTCAAATCTAAATCTAAACCATTACTAAGCAATAAAGAATAAACTCCAATCTTGGTCATAGGCGACATTTTCCTATTTCTCATGATTAAGTTTATCTTCCCGTGCTCCACATCCCTACTTCTTTTTAGTCCCTGCAAATCAGAACAAATGTGAAATCCACAACCTGTATCAAGGACCCAAGAATTAGCATGTGATGAGTTTTTAGATTGAATAATGTAAATACCTGCAAAGGAGGGTTTAATCTTCCCATCCTTTATGTCCTGCAAGTACTTTGGGCAGCTTCGTTTCCAGTGCCCTTTTTCATGGCAATGGAAGCACTCTGCATCCTTCGGATTAGAGGAATTAGCAGAACCAGCTTTGGTCCTACTAGAAGAGGATCCATTAAGAGACTTTCCCTTGCGGCTCTTGGAGTGAGCCTTCCTCTTCTTTCCCTTTCCATGTCCGATTGCCAGAATAGGGGTAGAAGTAGTAGTAGGAGTAGACACAACCGGTTTGCCTTTCAGGTCGCTTTCAGCAGTCCTTAAAAGGCCTTGAAGCTTGCTAAGAGTGACCTCCTCCTTGTTCATATGATAAGTCATACGAAATTGATCATAACAAGGAGGTAAAGAGTGTAGAAAAATGTATATGGCCAACTCTTCATCAAAATTGACATTCAATTTAAGCAAGCGGTCCACGAATCTTTGCATCTTTTTCAAGTGGGTCGTGATGAGTTCACCATCCTTCATCTTGGTTGTGATCATGGAGGCAATGATCTCATACCTTTCCTGTTGAGCACTTTGATGGTATCTTTCTATCAAATCATGATACATTTCATAGGGATAGTAGTCCTCATAGGACTTCTGTAGCTCTGCAGTCATGGTTGCAATCATAAGACACAACACCTTTGTCGCATCCCTCTCATGAGTAGTGTGTTCAACGATTTGTTCAGGAGTAGCAGTGGTCACATCAATCTCCTTTAGCTCTTTATCAAGGACATATTCTTTGTCCTCATAGTGAAAAGCCATTCTGATGTTTCGAATCCAATCATTGAAGTTCGAGCCATCGAAAATGACCCTCCCACATAGGTTCATGAGGGAGAAAGAGCCTGAAGGAATTGGTGTGGAAGCATTGTTTGAGATAGACATCTGAAAAGATGAAGTACAAAGTTTAGATTAGATGATAATCCTTAATATTCCACCCAATATGAAATATTAAGGCTAGGACCCAACACAATATTCTACAATTACGAAGAGGGATGCCATAATCCAATTGTAGAATATTTGAAGGTAGGTAAATGACGATTTACCAATTTCCACCATGAAAAACGAAATAGATTATAAAGTTTTAATTGGTTTGAAATTCCTATATCTTTGAGATTCATTGAACTTTTCAATGGCATGTTTAAATCTCGGTGTGCCCTTCAAGTTTATGACTGGGATGCCGAGGATCACAAACAAGGTGTGAATAACCATGCAAATTAGCTTGGTACACCCAATGTTACAGATCAGCTAATCAATGTGTCAGTTAACCACACACGCTCCATTGATCTATGATTAACACAAGGTTACGCTTTGCCACGCATTGTTAGTTCCGGATTAGTGTGTCGGTTAACCACACGTGCTCTACTAACGACTTAACAAAGGTACAATGTGTAATTTCATGGATTAGCACCATTTTCACATTTTTCCTAAAGTAACTAAGATTGGGAATAAAGTTTGGTTTCTTTATATTTATCATTATACTTTTAATGAAGGGAGAATTAATGTCTTATCCTACTCGTTCGGCTAACGACCCTCCACCAGTCAAGGAAGCGGTGGGTGAGAGTGGACACCCATTAAACCACCATTTTATAGGCAGTAACCTTATACCCCCCTTATAGACCGGCTTCGTGAATGAGGTCTACCAATAGTAAGACTGACATGTTTTTATACATATATATATATATATATATATATATATATATATATATATATATATTATTAAACTTATAATACTATAAAGTATAAGGGTTGAATTTTAACTTTTAAAACTCTAGGGATTGGAATTAAAGTTTCATTTAATGAGACTTTGCAAATTCCAAAACTTGAGGGCAAGTTTTGAAACTTGTCAAAACTCTTCACATTCATGACCTATGATTTTAATTTGATTTTAATGAAGAGACCTTTCATTTTCCATAACTTGAGGACAACAGTGATGCCTCTAATTGATGTTGGTTTTTTAGCACTATAACACTCCTATGGTGCACATGAAACCCTAAATGCTTTGGATCTATGTTTTCTCTAATTATATATGCATTTTGTTTTCCAAAGCATTCTCCCTATCTAGCATACAATTGAAGCTATATAATATAAAACTTTGGTTTGGATGCTTACCTCTTGAGTAGGGTAAAGTTCTTGGCCTTTGAAAGCTTGAGCACCTCAAGTGTGATGCCTCTAATGGTTTACAAACACCAATATGCAAGAGGAGGCTTTGAGAGAATAAGCTACTTGACTCCAAAGAGTGTGTAGCCAATTTTGGCTTATGGGGTCTCTATTTATAATGTGGAAAATGCTAGGGTTACACTTTGTAAATCCTAATAACCCATGGCTTTCCACATAATTATGGATCATTAGCCCACATTACAAGAACCATTGATTTACATAATCAATCCCCATATATTTAATTAGTCTCTTCTGATCACAAAATTAATTCCAAATTAATTCTTGATCAATACTAATTAAATGATATTAATATATTATACTTGTAATATATTAATAAATCAAAAATAACCTTATTCTCAAAAATCCATCCTATCAAATTTTACTGGTGAAGGCAACCTAAAATGACCATGCTACTATCGGGTCAAGTACATCCCAATTATAGTTATGGGCTTAGACACAAAATCCAACAGCTTTCGCAATTGGCGTCGTTCCTGGTAACAAGTCTATCTGAAACTCTACTTGTCTATCAGGGGGCAATCCAGGAAGATCTTCGGGAAAGACTTTCGGATAGTCACACACCACTAGTACTTGCTGCATTTCTTTCTTCTCTTTCTTGGCATCGATCACGAATGCCAAGTATGATGTGCATCCTTTGGACAAACATTTTCTGGCTTTCATCAGGGAAATGATTCCAGAATTCACTCTACGTTTGTCACCGTACACCATAAATGACTCTCTTCCAGGTGGGTTTACTATTACCATCTTCTTCCTGCATAGTATCTCGGCATCGTTGGTGCTAAGACAATCCATTCCTAGCACGATGTCGAAACCATTCAACTCAATGGGTAACAGATCCTCGTGGAATTCGTTTTCGTTCAAGTCGATGGCGATGTTCTTAATGCAATCGCTAACAGGTATGAATTTGCCACTGAAAACTTCTACAACTAGAGCATTATCTAGTTTTTCTATAGGCAATGCTAGTCTTCCACCAAATTTATGTGATATAAAGGAGTAATTTGCTCCCGAATCAAACAGTATATTGGCAGGCAATCTATTTACAAGAAATGTACCTGAAGCGACATCTGTTGCATCCTTTGTGGCTTCCAGGGTCATCTGGAATGCTCTAGCTTTTGGCCTCGGTGGAATGTTAGGCCTTGCCGCCTCCTTCTTTTTCAGGCAGTCCCTTGAGATATGCCCTTCTTCATTGCACCCGTAATAGACTTTCTAGTTGAGGGTGCATTCATTGGCATAGTTCTCGGGCTTTCCATACTTAAAACAAGTGACTTCTCCGTCGCATTTCCCAGAGTGTTTCTTCTTGCATTTCTCGCACCATTTTGCTTCGCCTACTCCTCCTCTCGAACCAGACTTCGATAATTTACTTTTCTTGTTGGACCTCGAAGATCCATCAAACTTCCTCTTCTCACCAACCTCGGTTCTCTCCAGACCCCTTTCCTTTAACTAGGTCTCCACATTTTTAACTGCTCAAATAGTTGTCTTCAGAGTAGTTGCTATATTAACCATTGGGCCAAAGTCAGCTGGTAGTCCGTTTGCAAACTTCTCAATTTTGGAGAGTTTAGTTGGCATCAAGTATGGAAATAACTTCATCCTCTCGGTGAACGCAGTAGCATAGTCATCAATGCTCATTCTCCCATTCTTCAAGTTTTGGAACTCATTGTTCAGATCAATCAGATCTCTCTCTGAGCTGTATTGCATCTCCAACTACTCCAAGAACGTTTCCCAAGACATCTTCAGGGCTTCTCCCCGTGGCATCGTATCTGCCAACAATTTCCACCAGCTCAAGACTCTGGTCTTCAGTTGTCTGATCGAAAAGACGGTTTTCTGCTTGTCGCTACAGATGCAGCTTTCAAATACCATCTCCATTTCAGAGATCCAGTCCATAATCTCTACTGTCTTTGGGCTTCCTGAAAGACTCGGTGGTTTAGCACCCAAGAAGTTCTTATACATACGCCCATCCTTGTCATTCCCTCCCTCATGGTTATTCGTTCAAACCACTTGGGGTCCATCTTGACTCATAGTGCGGCTGTAATTTCCTTCCTCTGACTGTTCGACAATTAGCTCAGGTTGCACAATGGGTACAGTAGGTTCATCCCTATTTTCGTGCTACATCTGCCTCATTTCTTCTCTTTGTTCAGTCACCATAGCCCGAATCATGGCTCGTACTCCTTTCATTGATTGGCTCAGGTGCAGCTACTACAGGTACTTTCTCAATCATTGGCTGCTGGTTAACATTTCCATTAGCGTTTCTGCTTCGAGTTCTCACCATCTCGGTCTATACACCAAAGTAGGTGAATTTAGATCTTTATTTACAATAGACGTTTTAAATTCTCCTTGTCACTCCGAAACGTTACATGCTAGTTCTAATATCATAGTTGAACGTTTAGAATCCTGAACACATAAGGTTTCCAGATCCGGTCGGCAATAGACCATAGATCCGATCAAATGATAGCGTATAAGGCATCTTTATAGCTATAACATAAATCATTTAGCACATAAAAGAACTTTAGGCATCTTTCCTAAAATAAGCTAGTGCTTGTGTCTAAAATATCGTAGACACTCATCTCACAATCATCGCTTAGCATTTTAAGTTTAAGTATAGAAATCCTACAAATTCCTAGTTTGCTTAAACTAATGCTCTGATACCAACTGTGACATCCCCATTTTCACGGCCAGAAAAGACGGATTTTTGTTTATGCTTTATAATATAATCAGAGTAACATTTTAAAGAAAGTGTTGCAGAATTTGTTCCCAAAATATGATAAAGAATTTATCAAAGCATTTCTGAAGAAATGTATTTCATTATATTAAAAACCTCGGGATGTCATTGTCAATACAGATCAAAAGCATAAACAGAACAACATAGATGTGACAACCCGAAATTTCTATCTTGTACAACCATTCAATTCAATCAAGTCAGAGTTGTTTCTGCTATCTTTTAGCATTGTTTAGGGCCTGTTTGAGTGTTCTAATCCTAGTACATTCAAGGATTGGATGTTAGGAAGTATCTACTAGAGTTCATTGTGCATCATTCAAGCCGGAAAGCTCCAACACTTGGAGTTTACGGCCGTAAACTAGAGATTACGGCCGCAATCTATTGGTTGGCCGTGAACTCCTCCCTTATCTAGGATATTCCTTCATTATTCTTCATTTCTTACACTTCCAACTCAAGAACACTCATTGCTCTCTCAAGTATCATCAAGATCACTTCTATTTCCCGACAAATTGCAAGTGATTCTTCCATTTATTAGTTGATACCTTTCTTAATCTAGTAAAACCTCTTGATTTCATCCGTGAAATCACCTCTTTTGGGTTAGATCTTCAAGAACACCAAGAACACACACTAGTTCTTTGGGCCGTGAACACCCCTTCAAGCTTCAAAACGTAAGTATCCTTCCATATACTAGTTATCCATTAGAAGCTATTGAAATACACCCTTGAAAACAACCATTTCACCAAGAACAATAAGAGTTTACGGCCATAGCATCTCCCTTGGCCGTAAACCCCTATCAATAACACCTTTGGCCGTAAACTCAAGCCATTTCATGAGTTGGTCGTGAACATCTTTGACCGTAAACTTCCATGGCCGTAAACACCATGGCCGTGAACACACTTGTGTGGCCGTAAACACCATTAGAAAAATCATATGTGGTTGTAACACTTCATTCCAAGTGTTTCCTAGTCCCTAAGGTTGTTCCCTAACATGATTAGTTGTTATATACACTAATTATATACATATATGTGTCATTATATGCTTAATAGGATCCGTTTGTGCTCGAGACTTCACTTGACACTTAGCATCCTATGTCGATCTTACATTCGAATCACTCACTACAGGTGAGTTCATACCCCTAACTTATCTTTTAAATGATTTTAAAGGATTTTATGGGGGGGGGGGGGGAATACAAGTAGAAACATTATAGTTATTATATCAATCACATGTGATTAATAACTATCAAACAAGTGGATTTCTTATACTTCAAAACTGTGTTATCAAACAAACTATTTCAAAACATTTTATAAACTGACATCAAGTCATCTGTAACCATTCAAATGGTTAAAATTCCTTTACATGCTAAACTCTTTTATATGCTAAACTTTTTATCAAACTCTTTTAAACTTATATATTGTCAAAATCATGCCTATATAGATATAGTTATATAAATAAGGTTGAAAGGGCTTAGGACTGATAACTCACTTTATTTCCTGTTCCTTGTTTGGTTGTGGACTTAGGGTATCGGTTGTTTGTCCGAGTGTCTTTTGGACCTTAGTTATATATTATGTATATGTGTATAGATATAAAAGTTCTTACATCAGTTCAACACCTTTGGGTAGCAAAGGTGTACAAACATACTCAGTCATTCAAACAACATTACTAGTAAACTATAATAGGTATAGTTTAGATGGCTACTACTCACTATTTCTAGTACAATGAAACATACAAGAGTCAGTTCATACATGAGTCAGTTCAAACATACTATAACGAGAAAAACAGAAAGAACATACTATAACGAGAAACAGAAAGAACATACTATAATGAGAAACAGGGAGGAACATACTATACACTATACAAAGAGAACATACAATACACTAGAACAGAGAGAACATACTATACAAATACAAGAATACTATAACATTAATGTGAGCCACTACTTCATGGCATGGCAATATACTGTTGTGTCACGTTTTGTAACCAGAGTATCCTGGAGGGAGAGCGTGAAATTGTGTATAGATCTATACGGGATTGACCATCCTACACCTTGCTGCTAGCTACAGTGGGACCTGCAGGTCTATGGGTGACGAATGTCATACCATTTCGACGTCTTCGAACGTCGTGTTTTACTAGTCAATCAAGCATGGTTATAATCTCATCACATTTTACCTTAATTAAACAATTGGTTTAACTTAGTTAGTACAACGGTAGTTACTATATACAATACTACAATACATCTTTATTTTCCATTACATTTACATTGTGATCTTCTCACATAAACGGTAATGTAAACTATATTTTGGTAATGATAGTCACACTTGGGAAAAACACTCACTTTTACAAACATACAGAACATTTGGGTCTTGGTAGAAGGCTACATTTCAAGTAGAAAATATAGGATTTTGTAGGAGATACAAACATTTACAACAAACACTTACAAAAATTTAAAACAAACATTTACAAACACTTTCATCAGACTTATACAAACATCGACACTAAAATACTTATGAAATCGCCAGCTTAAATGCTGATCTACTCTTTCAAAATAACTTATATTCTCAGGTCACCAGTAGACAGGTACACTGGACCAGGTTTTAAGAAGACGGAGCGTGTTCAAGACTCTTCTTTTATTTTGATTCATATTTTGGTGTCTTTCAAACTATACATAGAACACACTTGTATTAAATTATACTATTAATGCAATGGATGATGTTTTTGCTTGTTTAATATTATACATTGATATGATACTATACATGACGTCCTCCGCCCCCGAACGTTTCAATCGTTCTGGTTTGGGGGTGCGACAGATTGGTATCAGATCTTTGTTTATAGTGAATTGAGTATATCAACCCATAAAAGATATACAACTATAAACACATCGAGATTAAAATACTCTGACCAAGAGTTTATACTTTTAAAGAATAAAATATTTAACCAAAGTATACATACCTGTATTCATACTAAAATCAATGTAATACTAGGACAGAACAAAAGTATTGCGGTTGTTGGACAGCACAAGTAGGCTTGGGGACATATAATCAGATCTGGGAGTGATATAGCCCGATCAACTATATCTTTCCGAGGAGTGATTAGCATGTGCCTAGGAATGGTTGTGGTGTTGCAGCAAGTCTAAAAACTTACCAACAATACTACAATGAAAACTTTAGAACAGAACATAAACTTAAAATACTATAGGAGTATTTTGTGTTACTATAATTACTTATTTGAGAACTAAAAGGTCTTTATTAGTAGGTCAATAGTTTCTGAGTGGATACGCTAAGGTTATATGTGACTAGGGTGTCATAGACTTAGAATCTGTGATCTTTGCTTTACTTCATGTTCCTTGTTTGGTTGTGGACTTAGAGTTAGGGTCACTTATTCGAAGGTCTATCCTGTTTTGGTTACATATGACTAGTATGCACTACGCAAGTATTGAAGTAACTGGTAAGGATCATCCTATAATTATCTTAAGTAGTACGTCTATTAACTATCTCTTTTATCCCTATTCTCGCGTAGATAACATGGCTGGATTCAATCTCCCCGGCGACCCGTACTTTCCTAACCAAGATAATGGTGGATGGCTTGATGCAGAGCCAGAAGAGAATCATGTAATTCCATTGGATGATGACTTCGCAGAAGACTTCCCGGAGGATTCTAACTCTGAGCCGGAAGTCAATGATCTACCCTTAGTGGCTCCAATCCCAAATCCTAACCCTCGTCCAACTTTTCATGGCCCGACGCATCAGTGGGCTGAGAACTTGGGTAGGTGGAGCCGTGAGCAGGGTCAACCCTTACCATACAACGGAGACCGGAGCTTCTACAACATAAGCGAGGGAGGATCTGCAGATAGAATTCCTCCCATCTTGGTTCGTCGTGTGGCTCTAAATGTTGAGCTTGGAACGACAGCCATTCAGCAAACCATCGAACTAGATGCTGACACAAACGCCAACATGGATAGTATCCGCAATCTGGAAGTTTCTCACAGGAGAGACAATGAGGCTTTGCAGCAAGAACTAGCTGTAACCCGAGCCGAAGTCATAGAACTCCGAGCATGCCAAACCGTGTATGAACGACACCTCCTTGAGGTAGAGCGTCAACTGGCTGAATTGAGGGTTCATCGAAGGGGTTCCCGTCGCCAGTAGGAGATGCTCTGCTCATCCTTTCTTTTGGTTTAAGGAATAGCCTTCTTATCTATGCTCTAAGTAGCACTTTTCCCTGTAAATATTCCTGTACTGCAAGTACTGTTGCTAGGTCTCTTCGCTGTCAAAATTTTCTTGTTATGGTTTGATGTAAGACCTACTTCAAGGTCATTTTTCCCGAACTCGTTACATCTATAATGCCAATATTATTGACAGACATCTAGCCTGTTGGGAAATCTTTATCCAAATGCTTTCATCCTTTACAGTTAGATCTCTATTTCAATCATACTCTCATCTGTTTTGTTAGGCTATGGATATTTAGTCCATGGATCACTCTCATTGTACTCACAATTGATTCTTACTATCATCTTCATCTTTGTAAACTTTTAGTTGAAAGATGCCTCCACGCCGATCACCGAGACGCAATCCACCGATAACTCCTACTCAACCACTACCTCCTCTGCAATACAATCCGGTAGCTATCCAAGCTGCAGTGGTTGCGGCTATTTCGGCAGCCTTAGCTCAATTTAGTGCTAGTGGTACTAGCAGAAGTGGAACAACAGTTCATTCCACTCAAGGTGATGCTCCAGTGCGCTCTAGAGAGTGCTCGTATAAGGATTTCACCAACTGCAAGCCCAGGACCTTTAACGGGACTGGTGGAATCATTGCCCTCTCGCAATGGTTCGAGAAAACGGAATCGATCTTCGAGATCTGTTCCTGTCCGGAAGGGAGCAAAGTTAAATTTGCTGCCTGCACCTTCGCGGACAGAGCCCTGACATGGTGGAATAGCCATGTCAAGTCACTAACCCTGATAGTGGTTAATGCTATGGGCTGGGAAGCTCTGAAGGAGCTCATGATCGAAGAGTATTGCCCGAGGGGCGAAGTTCAGAAACTTGAACAAGAACTATGGAGTCTAACCATGAAGGGCTCCGACATAGTGGCCTATACTGCCAGATTCAGCGATCTGGTGGCCTCTCATCTATACTCCGCTAGATGACTGGATCATCGTCAACATCGAGGCCTCTCATCATTTTATCACACATCGTCTATTTCATCTACCCATGTTTTACCCCAACATTTTTGTAGATATAAAATACATATACAGTTTAAATCATTTAAAACTTGTATAAAAATTTTCATCCAGCATAGATATC